>NW_027361743.1:1362500-3762500 GCF_039654945.1 Dendrobates tinctorius | reverse complement strand
ACCCTAGCCCTAACCTTAACCCTAGCCCTAACCCTACCCTAACCCTAACCCTAGCCCTAACCCTAATGGAAAAATGGAAATAAATACATTTTTTTAATTTTATTATTTTTCCCTAACTAAGGGGGTGATAACGGGGGGTTTGATTTACTATTTATGGCGGTTTTTATGTTTGGCAGCTGTCGCACGCTAAAAGACGCTTTTTATTGTAAAAATAGTTTTTGCATCACCACATATTGAGAGCTATAATTTTTCCGTATTTTGACCCACCGAGTCATGTGAGGTCTTATTTTTTGCGGGACGAGTTGATGTTTTTATTGGTACCATTTTTGGGCACGTGACATTTTTTGATCGCTTTTTATTCCGATTTTTGGGACGCAGAATGAACAAAAAACAGCGTTTCATGAATTTCTTTTGGGGGAGTGCGCTTACACCGTTCCGCGTGCGGTAAAATTGATAAAGCGATTTTATTCTTCGGGTCAGTACGGTTACAGCGATACCTCATTTAGGTCGTTTTTTTATGTTTTGTCGGTTTTATGCAATGAAAACTATTTTATGTAAAAAATAATTATTTTTGCATCGCTTTATTCTGCGAGCTATAACTTTTTTATTTTTTCGCTGATGATGCTGTGTGGTAGCTCGTTTTTTGCGGGACAAGATGACGTTTTCAGCGGTACCATGGATATTTAAATGTGTCTTTTTGATCGCGCGTTATTACACTTTTTGTTTGGCAGTATGATAATAAATCATTATTTTTTGCTTCGTTTTTTATTTTTATTTTTTAAGGGGTTCACTAAAGAGGTTAACTAATGGGACAGTTTAATAGGGCGGGTCGTTACGGACGCGACGATACCTAATATGTGTACTTTTATTTTTTTTTATTTTTTTTATTTCCAAAAAATGGATTTATTTGGGGGAATATTTTTTTTTTTTTCCTAATTTATTTGGCGAATTTTTTTTAATTATTTTAACACTTTTTTTTATTTTTTTTTAACTTTATTAAATAGTCCCAGGTGGGACATCACTGTCCTGTGACAGATTGCTGATCTGTCACATCACAGATCACTGTGACAGATCAGCGATCTGTCACAGGCAGTGCAGAAGGCTTCCTCATGCCTGCGCTTTGCAGGCAGTGAGGAAGCCAGCTTCCTGCAGGCCCCCGTAGTCCCCCGTCGCCATCTTGGATTCGGGGGCCTGCAGGAAAGGAGCCCCCCGCAGCAGCGCTGCACATTGCGCTGCCATGGGGGGCTCAGGGAAGCACGGAGGGAGCCCCCTCACTGCCGATGCTTCCCTTTAACCCCCGGTACACCGCGATCGTGTTTGATCGCGGTGTGCAAGGGGTTAACGTGTCGGGTCAACATTGTGCCGGGTGTCAGCTGTGATAATCAGCTGACACCCGGCCGCGATCAGCGGCGCTCACCACGTGGGCGCCGCTGATCGCGGTAGACGTACTATCCCGTCCATGGGCATAGGGGCCCGGGTCCCATGGACGGGATAGTACGTCTGATGTCAGAAAGGGGTTAAAAAAAGCAATCCTATGGAACTTTTTATTACCTAAATTTGTCTAAATCTGTGTGTAATGTAATGTAAGGCCACATTCACATGCTCAGTATTTTACATCAGTATTTTAAAGCCAAAATCATTAGTGGAGCAATCAGAGGAAAAGTATAACAGAAACACGTCACCTCTCCTGTATTTATCACCCACTCCGGATTTGGCCTTACAAATACTGATGTGAAATACTGACCAAATACTGAATGTGTGAACGTGGCCTTATGGGAATGCTTATTTAACACACACTGCTCATGTACACAATACCCCAACACCAATTTACAGATAATGTACATGTACTACTTACCCATGGGAAGGTTCACTAGTGAATCTGGACTAATAGGCCCCAATGGTCAGGCAGCAGACATCCTCATTTAGGGGAGAATTTAGAGCCATCTTTTGCCACCAGGGCATTTCTTTTCTTCCACAAATAACCTGTCTTTCACTTTTTGGCTATGAATATTCCAAAATGAGTGGCACAAATTAACAATTTAAAAAAAAAAATGTGATTTTGTCATACTCTGCCAGGAGATGTTTCTGTTATATGTATCTAAATATATAACGACCTAATGGCTATTCTGGTAATCTATTGTATTTATCCTGTAGCTGTGGAAAATCTTGCGGAAAGGTAAGTGGGAGACAAATGTATTGGAAAGTTCTGGCTTCTGTTACTCTTCTCCCTAAAATATCTCACACAGTGTTATAGAGAGTGATATCCTAAAATCTAAGATATGCAATCTCTTCCTGGTTGTGGGGTAAAGGCCCTTTTACATTTAGCGATGCACCAGCGATCCAACCAGTGATCCGACCCGGTCAGGATCGCTGGTGCATCGCTAAATGATCGCTAGTGAGCTTTCATACAGAAAGATCTCACAGCGATGCAGCAGCGACGCAGCGCACGATACTTACCATTCACACACAGCGATCCTGCGTCCTCCCGCCCGCGTCCAGCGTCGCTCGTCGTCACAGCAGGAAGTCTCAGCAGTAGTGTTGAGCATTCCGATACCGCAAGTATCGGGTATCGGCCGATACTTGCTGTATCGGAATTCCAATACCGACTTCCGATATTTTTTCAATATCGGAAGTCGGCATCGGAATCGGAAGTTCAAAGTTGATTGACAGCCTGACGTCATCATGATGCGCGGTGTGTGCGCATCATGATGCACCGTCATTTCGGGCCTTCCGGGGGTCTCTGCCGGCCTGCCGGGGGGCTGTGCCGGCCTGCCGGGGGGCTGTGTGGACTGCCCGGGGTCTGTACCGGCCTGCCGGGGGGCTGTGCCGGCCTGCCGGTGGTCTGTGCACCCTGTGGGGGTCTGTACCGGCCTGCCGGGGGGCTGTGCCGGCCTGCCGGTGGTCTGTGCACCCTGTGGGGGTCTGTACCGGCCTGCCGGGGGGCTGTGCCGGCCTGCCGGGGGGCTGTGCTGATGTCCGGGGGTCTGTGCAAGCATCGTCCGATGGGACTACAAGTCCCATCTGGCGATGCCTGCTACCATGACAGTGATTGACACATTAGCCAATGATGGGACAGTAGTAGTCCCATCATCCGGCTAATGTGTTAAATGTTAAAAAAAAAAAAAAAAATACTACATACATACTACATGCATGCTACATACATACTACATGCTACATACATACTACATACATACCACATATATACTACATACATACCACATATATACTACATACATACTACATACATACTACATACATACCACATATATACTACATACATACTACATACATAACACATATATACTACATACATACTACATACATAACACATATATACTACATATATACTACATACATACTACATACATACTACATATATACTACATATATACTACATACATACTACATACATACTACATGCATGCTACATACATACTACATGCTACATACATACTACATATATACTACATGCATGCTACATACATACTACATGCTACATACATACTACATATATACTACATACATACTACATACATACTACATGCATGCTACATACATACTACATATATACTACATGCATGCTACATACATACTACATGCTACATACATACTACATGCTACATACATACTACATGCTACATACATACTACATGCTACATACATACTACATGCTACATACATACTACATATATACTACATACATACTACATATATGCTACATACATACTACATATATACTACATACATACTACATATATGCTACATACATACTACATATATACTACATGCATGCTACATACATACTGCATGCTACATACATACTACATGCTACATACATACTACATATATGCTACATACATACTACATATATACTACATGCATGCTACATACATACTGCATGCTACATACATACTACATGCTACATACATACCACATATATACTACATACATACTACATGCATGCTACATGCTACATACATACCACATACATACTACATACATACTACATGCTACATACATACTACATATATACTACATGCATGCTACATACATACTACATATATACTACATGCATGCTACATACATACTGCATGCTACATGCATGCTACATACATACTACATACATACTACATGCTACATACAGTACATACCACATATATACTACATACATACTACATACAATACATTCATACAATACATACATAGACATACAGTACATATAACATAGAGTAACATACTTACCAATACTTGTCACATTGTTCCCCGAAGCCATTGTCTTTTACGGAATAAATATTAACATAACAAACCACAAAAATACTCACCCACGATCCGAAGCAGTCCACGAGTGTGTCCCACGACGATCTTGGGTAGAGAACTGCAGCATCAGCTGTTGCTGCCGTTCTCTACGGGCTGCAGGAATCCAATGACGGAAGGTAGGTATCCTTCCGCACTGTATTCCTCCGCCACTTAAAAAAAAAAAAAGTCCCTAGTCTCACTTTATGCCATTGCTGCGTGGGAATTTCCCACACAGCAATGGCATAAAGTGAGACTAGGGACTTTTTTTTTTTTAAGTGGCGGAGGAATACAGTGCGGAAGGATACCTACCTTCCGTCATTGGATTCCTGCAGCCCGTAGAGAACGGCAGCAACAGCTGATGCTACAGTTCTCTACCCAAGATCGTCGTGGGACACACTCGTGGACTGCTTCGGATCGTGGGTGAGTATTTTTGTGGTTTGTTATGTTAATATTTATTCCGTAAAAGACAATGGCTTCGGGGAACAATGTGACAAGTATTGGTAAGTATGTTACTCTATGTTATATGTACTGTATGTCTATGTATGTATTGTATGAATGTATTGTATGTAGTATGTATGTAGTATATATGTGGTATGTATGTAGCATGTAGTATGTATGTAGTATGTATGTAGCATGTATGTAGTATGTATGTAGTATGTATGTGGTATGTATGTAGCATGTAGTATGTATGTAGCATGCAGTATGTATGTAGCATGCATGTAGTATATATGTAGTATGTATGTAGCATATATGTAGTATGTATGTAGCATGTAGTATGTATGTAGCATGCAGTATGTATGTAGTATGTATGTAGCATATATGTAGTATGTATGTAGTATGTATGTAGCATGCATGTAGTATATATGTAGTATGTATGTAGCATATATGTAGTATGTATGTAGCATGTAGTATATATGTAGTATGCATGTTGCATGCATGTAGTATATATGTAGTATGTATGTTGCATGTAGTATATATGTAGTATGTATGTTGCATGTAGTATATATGTAGTATAAATGTAGCATGTATGTAGTATGTAGTATGAATGTAGCATGTATGTAGTATGCATGTTGTATGTATGTAGCATGTAATTTTTTTTTTTTTTTTTACATTCAACACATTAGCCGGATGATGGGACTACTACTGTCCCATCATTGGCTAATGTGTCAATCACTGTCATGGTAGCAGGCATCGCCCGATGGGACTTGTAGTCCCATCGGACGATGCCTGCACAGACCCCCGATGCCTGCACAGCCCCCCGGCAGGCCGGCACAGCCCCCCGGCAGGCCGGCACAGCCCACCGGAGCCTGCACAGCCCCCCTGGCAGGCCGGCACAGCCCCCCGGCAGGCCGGCACAGACCACCGGAGCCTGCACAGACCCCCTGGCAGGCCGGCACAGCCCCCCGAAAGGCCCGTACAGACCCCAGAGAGGCTGTACAAGGGAAAAACAGGATTTTTCTTATTCCGATACCGGAAGTCCCATAGACTTGAATGGGACTTCCGGTATCAGAATCGGCGATACCGATACTTTTTTTTAAGATCGGCCGATCCATTCCGATCCGATACTTTGAAGTATCGGACGGTATCGCTCAACTCTACTCAGCAGGAAGCGCCCGACGAGAAATGGAGCCGGACATTCTCGCGCGATCAGCGATGGACAGCGGGGGAGCCGGTCGCTGGTAAGTATCACACATAGCGATATCGCTAGCAATATCGCTATAACGTCACAAAACCAGTGACGTTTTAGCGATATTGCTAGCGATATCGCTTAGTGTAAAACCCCCTTAAGTCTTAGATTTTCCTACAAATCTCCCCCTAGAAGTGTTTCAAATTTTTCATGAAGAAGAGCATTGGGAATGAAAGCCAAATTCGAGGCAGGATGGAGTGGGGGGCACATTGAGGAGGGCACCACATGTCAATGTAGGGGTCGCACAAGCTTCCTGAAACTGAAAAGGCGAAGATACAGATTAGATATTAGTAAAAGCTTTTTGACAGTGAGGGTGATCAACGAGTAGAAGAACAGTCTGCCACAAGAGGTGGTGAGTTCTCCTTCAATGGAAGTCTTCAAAAGGCTGGACTGATATCTGTCTGAGATGATTTAGTGAATCCTGCTTTGAGCAGGGGGTTGTACACGATGACCGAGGAGGTCCCTTCCAACTCTACCATTCTAGGATTCTATGATATTGTAACTCACGCCTTTGGCCACTGATGTTCTCTTCGACTCAGGATTCCACTGCGTTTGCCCTCTCCCTGTAGCTACAAGAGGTGATCTAGCATAAAACACAAGGTCATTATTGAGACTTAATGTAACATCTGTTTCCTTACAAAGCCTCACAGGCAGTGCATTACCTCCGCAGTCTAGACGGGTTCATCTTTTTCGCGTTACATGGATACATTCTCCATTGTCTTGGGATTAGGTGACTTACACCAGTGGATAGACTAAGTAAAGTTATTGAGCTGTAAACCAATAACACGCTTTTTTCTTTTCCATCCCATCCGTCGTGGATGTCCTGTTCTTGTTTAAGTCTCTTTTTTTTTTTCATACATTGGATTTATTAGAAAGATGCCAGCTTCGCTTTCTAAAGAGATCTTCTAACAGAATTGCAATTCACTTATCACAGCAGGACCTAATATCCAGCAAAGGCTCTTAGAACTTTAAGCAATTCTCTCTCTCGGGAAATAAAATAGGAAGCAACAAGAAAACAAATGTGTTGACATTTTTATTTGCTCAAAGTTATCTGACATAAAGATTGATGACATTTGTATTGATAGAAGTGCTACTTTAAATCACATGCAAATACAGTAATGTGATGGCTCCACAACACATAATAGCCTCAAATTGAAATACGGCCGTGACATAAAGGCATCAAAGGAGCACGAGATTTTAAGGAGAACTGAATCGACACGATCATGTAGCAATGATAAATGGAATTCTATTTATATGTGGGAAAATCTATGGAAATGTCTCAAAGTAATTTCCCAGGTTATATCTTGGGGGAAATTATTTTTTCTTCTTGTAAATTCCTTGGGAGATTCTCATAAATGTCACCCTGACTTTCTGGGAATATTTCCCTGATTAGTCTGGTCATTATTGTAATGAAAAGAATTATTCAAGAGGATGAATTTCCTCTAGGGGGGGGGGGGGTTCATCCATATTTGTTTTTATTTACTTTTATATGTCTTAAATTAAACAGTGATCAAGGTTAGGGTTTGACCTTTGAGAACAAAACTATTGGGAAAACAATGTGCTCCATGGATGGAGAGCAGGATGAACGTGATCCATCCCTTAACTTTAGAGTAATGGAGTAAATTGGTGACAACAAAGTAAACCCAATTAGCTATTTCGCTCAATCCCATTCACCTTAAATCAGTCCAGTAAAAAACATTTTTTAGTTTTACATTGAACTTTACGGACATTGAACTTTATGGAGTCCTCAACATTATGCTTTAAGACACTGAAAATCAATTTTTCAAGATTAGCGTACAGATGATGTATTCACTTTTACCTGACTGTGATTTTTTTTCCTTAAAGACTTGAAATTCTCCCAACAAAAATTCAATACCCTATCATGATATTTTAGCAAAAAACCCTTGAAATGCCACAATTTGCATCGCAATCTTTGGTCAGCCAGAGATATTCACATATGGCAATGGACATCATCTGACAGAGTGTGGCAAAATCATATCTATTTTTTTTCAATTATGTTAATTTCGCACCACTTTTCTCAGAAAACGTTGACCCAAAAATTAGAGGTAAAAAGAGACATATCTATATCCACCAAGGTTTGCAATATATAAACATAGTTAGTAGTGATGAGTGCGCGTGATCGGATAAGGTGTTATCTGACCATGATAAAAATGGCAAAATCCACTAAAGTCATAAAACATTACATTTATTAATAGATTTAAAACATGAAAAGAATAACTCTGAAAACATGGTAATGATCGACGCTAGAGTTGAGCGAAACAGGTCGGCCAGATTCATAAGTCGCCGACTTAAGGCAAAGTCGGGTTTTGCCGACCGAAACCCGACCACAGTGTGAAGTCGGCCATGCGGTCGGCAAAACGAGCGCCAAAGTCGGATTTCCCAGAATGCTTGCACGTGACTTTTTTCAGCCACTGAGCAAGGACGTACACTGTGGGCAACGAGATGACATGTGCAGTGTCCGGGGGGGGAGAGATTTAGCGCACTTTAAAAAAAGCGGTCCGGCATGTAGGTGTTTCCTGTCCTCCACTCACTGCCGACTTTGCTTCCCCATTGACTTGCATTGGGTTTCATGTTTCAGTCGGACCTTCGACTTTTCCCGATAGTCGGCCAATTTCGTTCGACTCGACTTTTGAGAAAGTCGGGTTTCATGAAACCCGACTCGACCCTAAAAAAGGCAAAGTCGCTCATCTCTAGTCGATGCTTTCGAGCTGCACTAGCTCTTAATCATGACAGTTTGCTTATTCGTTTGCTATGAGAGTAAGCTCGAAAAATATGTTCAAGTCCCTGCGGCTCCATGTCTCGCGGATGTTATACAGCGGCAACACATGCAGGGGTTGCCTAACAAACAGTAAATCCCTGCATGTGTTGCAGCTGTCGAACAGGACAAGACTTGATCATATTATTAGAGCACGCCAAAGATACTCTATTAACACATGAGCATGGTGAGATAACACCTTATCTGATCATGCTCGCTCATCACTAATTGTTAGATCTCTGATTTTTCTGATTGTATAAGCTGTTTAAAGATTGTAAAAAGTCCTTACCATTAGGCCACATTTAACATTTTTTTAAATAAAAGTTTGGAAGACCGTTCTTTCTAGATTGGCTTTCTGATTACCATATATCATCGCAGTGTCCTGCCTTATCCATGCTACAGAAAATAGATCTCTCCAGCTCAGGCTGATATTATGATGGCCTGGATGGCCTGTAGGAGTCATCTCAACTTCTGGGAATGATCTTTTAAAATAAAATATGTAGCCCATCAGTGGTCTCTCATCGGTCACCTACCACCACAATGAGCAGAGATCAGCATGAAAAGGAGCATTTGTTCATGCAGCAGTCTTGGCTGTTTTTCCTGAGCCGACACCTTTTTGCCCTGGCTAATCGAAAAAGATGATAAGATCACCAAACTCTGAAGAGCTCATGTGCCTCTCCACCTTGGATGATATTCAATTTGTCAACTCTTTCATTTTTCATAGTGGTGTAACACGATAAATTAAGTGGGCGGTACCCGCGAACACTGGTGCTCTCAGCCAACAGTGTAATAATTATGGGGTCCTCCTAACTTGGAGAGAAGGATCCAACCTAATTTTCAGCATCCAATCTTTTTGCTCTCCCCAGAGATAATGAAAATTGTCTCTGGGAGTGACTCCTATGGAAAACGGGAGGGCTCAGCCTAGCTGAGCGTTCCTGGCTATGGATTAGTTAGGACAAATAGCTGTAGTTTGGACAATCCTTCTGCCGACAGCTGTTATGTGTGTGTGGGTGCCTTTAGATTGCTTATTGATTAGCTGTATAGATACGACTTTTACCCTAGTGCTATCTTAGTGTAATATATTTTGTACCAAGTTCTTTTTCAAAATAACTTTATTGAAGTTTTATGATACATCCAAGTTCTAAGCAAACTTGGAGGTGAAAGTGGATGTCTTCTTCATCAGTACAAACCACAATTATCTCATTATTGTGCTTTGTCCTGATGAAGAGGTATGATTGCCTCGAAACATGATGACAAAAAAAAAACGGCATCCATACAGCATCTGGTCTCCTATTATATATAGATTCTCTGCAGCACAGTTTACATCTACTTTCATCTCCAAGTGTGCTTACTATCTGTTTGGTGGATCTGCGGCAGCTGTCTTTATTTACAAGTTACCAAAGGAGTTGAGACTTTCACAACCCCCCCATGTGAGCAAATCCCATTTTAAAGCTAGCGAGATTGCTGTGTGTGACGGGGATCAGCGACCGGCCCCCCTGCCGGTTATCGCTAATCGTGCTGCATCGGCCAGAGCCGTTTTTCGATCGCTGGTTTCCCGCTGGCCAGCACGCATTGCTGCGTGTGGCAGCGAGAGACCAGAGATCAGCGACGCTGATTTCTAATGTAAACATCGGATATCCAGGAGCCGTGCGGCTCTTAGATACCCGATGTTTACCTTGGAAACCAGCGTGTACGCCGGTTTCCAAGGTAAACAGCGGGTATCCAGGAGCCGCGGCTCCTGGATACCCGACATTTACATTAGAAACCAGCGTCCAGCGTCGCTGGTCCTGATCGCTGGAAGGGCTGTCTTGTTACAGCTCACCAGCGATCAGCCTAATGATGTCCCAGCGATCCGATCATGTCGGATCGTTGGTGGGATCGCTGGGACTTTGTTATGTGTAATGGGGGCTATACTCTTTTTGGAATTCGGATAAGACCCTATTGCGCTTATTGACATTCCACCATTTATCTACACACATTGTACTAGGTTCTAGATCTAGCAGACCTAGGCTCCGATGACACTTAGCCAAAAGTAGGACAATAGAACTGAGAATCAGAAAGCCCAACTCATATCTTTTTTACTCTTTTTTTACTCTTTTTTTTACCTTTTAGGAAAGGTTGCAGGATTTGGGATTGTTTAGTTTGCAAAAGAGAAGACTGAGAGGAGACTTAATAGCTGTCTACAAATATCTAAAGGGCTGTCACATTGTAGAAGGATCAACTTTTTTCTCATTTGCACAAGGAAAGACTAGAATCAATGGGATGAAACTGAATGGGAGGAGACACAGATTAGATATTAGAAAAAACTTTTTGACAGTTAGAGTGATCAATGAGTGGAACATGCTGCCACGAGAAGTGGTGAGTTCTCCTTCAATGGAAGTCTTCAAACAGAGGCTGGACAGACATCTGACTGGGATGATTTAGCGAATCCTGCTTTGAGCAGGGGGTTGGACCAGATGGCCCAGGAGGTCCCTTCCAACTCTACGATTCTACTCAACTTTTATCCTATAGCGATATGGTTTTGACCCAAGTACCAATCTATTAATGCTACTGCAAACTTTAGAAGACAATGTGACAGCCCTTCAGATATTTGTAGGCAGCTATTAAGTCTCCTCTTAGCCTTTTTTTGCAACTAAATATCCCCAGATCCTTTAACCGTTCCTCGTAGGTCATACTTTCTAGTCAGCTCACCATCCTGGTAGCTCTTCTCTGAACTTGTTCTAGTTTTTTATGTCTTTTTTTAAAAGCAGTGCCCAGAACTGAACACAGTATTCCAGATGAGGCCTGAAAAAGGAGGAATAAATGGGGAAAATTACCTTACATGATCTAGACTCTGTGATTCTCTTATTGCATCCCAGATCTGTGTTTGCCTTTTTGCTGCTGCATCACACTGTTTCCTCATGTGCAGTCTATGATGTATTAGTATACCCAAGTCTTTTTCATGCATGCTGTTGCTTAGTTCTATTCCTCCCATTCTGTAGATGCAATTTTGCATTAATATTCTCCCTGTTTAATACTATTCTATTAGTCTCCGCCCATTGTACAAGCTTATCTAGACCCTTCTGAATCTTTTCTATCTTTTCTAATGTTAGCTATCCTTCCTAGCTTTGCATCATCAGCAAATCTTATCTAGGTCATTTATAAATGTCTAGCATATCATTTGTCCCAATACGCTCAACCACATTATGTACGAATGGATAAAACAGGTTATGCGCCGTGACCTTACTGTACCATTTACTTTACAATGAGCAGATTACAGTGATCTTCTGAAATCTGTGGGTAAACCTTGCATTAAGTGTTCAATTTCCCTGCAGTGCTTCCAGAGGAGACATCAAGTATTACACTGTGTCCATTTATACCAGTGCCCTGTATAATGGTGGGCAGGAGAAGTTCTCCAAGAGGAGAGACGTGCTTTGTAACGACTTTACACTCTAGATGTTAATATTTTGAACAGAAATAGAATTTTTGAAAATAGGTTTACTGAAGTAGACAACCCCTTTAATAAAGATACTGTCACCTTTTGTATCATTTTTTATCAATTTACATACATGAATAGTGAATACATTATGGTATACGTCTATACCCTTCCTTCCTACATGATCGCCAATCAACGTACCATCAGGAAATAGCTTCTGGTCTATTTTTGTCCCGCTGTTTTCTTCCCGGTTGAGAAGGACAATATAATCAAACTTGGTTTTTTTTTATGTTTCCTCTCATGATTGAAATTGTTCTCTTCTTTGGCTTTTCCATTGTAAGCGTGGTAAGTATTCCCTGTCCTTCAAATCACCTGTAGTCATTGTGTGCAGACATCTTGTTGCAGATGACTGATTGCCTACAACTTGGTTGATGGAGGGGAACAAGCTTCCACTAGATGTGACAGCATAAATTTCATCACTTTTAACACAATCGAATTACAACCGAGTTAATCAGTCATTATTCCGTGCCATAAATCAGGCTTTATAAGCATCATTTATTTATGAACGCTAGACGCCGGAGCAAAATTACGCTGTTTCAAGGCACCACTGATTTATTTCTTGGGTTTTAGATAACTAATCTGCACTATTTGGATATATTTTAAACAAATTACTGTTTCTAAGACACTTCCACTTATGTTATCCTAAGCGATTGAAACCGGGTTTAATTTAGAATAAATATAATATATACATTGTAGAAGAGAAGGAGCAAAGCGATGATACACCGCGCGTTACACAGTTGGTTTATTCCTATGAAAATATGTTTCAGCCACATTACACTTAGAATATTATAATAATAGTTTATAGAAATGAAATCGATATTGTAAGTAGATAATCAGACAGAATGATAGAAATGCAAAGGATAAATAATAAACAGATGGATATGTAGATATACCAGATAGATATATTCAGTAGTATGCAAAAAGTTTAAGGCAGATGTGGAAAAAGTTCCGCAAAGTAACATCATTTAAAAAATTTGAAGAGTTAAAGGGAATCTGTCACCCTTTTTTTGGCCTTTCACTTGCCGCAGACATCGGGGGCTTATCTACAACATTCTGTAATGCTGTAACTAAGCCTCCGATGTAACCTGAAAGAGAAGAAAAACACGTTATGTTAAACTCATGGAGGTGGGCGGTCTGGTCCGATGGGTGTCGCCGTCCCATCCAGCGCCTCCCTTCTTCATGCAATGACGTCCTTTTCTCCCGTCCTGTAATGGCTCCGGCGCAGGCGCACTGCTCTGCCCTGTTGAGGGCAGAGCAGAGTCCTGCAGTGCACAGGTGTCGGGAGAGGTCTGGCGCCTGCGCACTGCAGAATTCTGCTCTGCCCTCAACTGGGCAGAGCAATGCGCCTGCGCCGGAGCCATTTCAGGACGGGAGAAGAGGACGTCATCGCATGAAGGGAGGCGCCAGACCGGACCGCAACACCCATCGGACGGGACCGCCCACCTCCGTGAGTATAATATAACGTGTTTTTCTTCTCTTTCAGGTTACATCGGAGGCTTATCTACAGCATTACAGAAAGCTGTAGATAAGCCCCCGATGTCTGTGCCAGCAGCTAATAGGGGAAAAAAAGGGTGACAGATTCCCTTTAAAAAGGGTTGTCCAGGCTTCGGGCTGAAGTGTGTAGCACTTGTGAGTGCAATGTGCAGGCTGTCAGAATTTTCCTTTGCCGGCGCCGCAAGTATGTGTTTTACTTACATACGGTCATGTGCCAACCAGACATTCATGGCCTCGCTCAATACAAGTGAGTTGAGTGAGGTCAGACACGTCTAGTCAGAATGTGGCCCGAAATATGCAAATCGTGGACTTGCAGTCACATGTCTGCCCTCTACCTGGAGAATCCTGACAGTGTGCACTGTGAGGATTCACAAGTCTGTAGTTACATAGTGTGACTGCAGACTTGAGCACCAAACCTGGATAACCCATTTAATAGTTTATTTTTATCAGAGAGGGAATTTATTAGCAAGTTTTTGCTATGCAGTCTGAGAACTGAATTGTATAGGAGTAAAAAAAAGACCCTGATTCCAGTGATGTATCGCTTACTAAATGGTTTGGTGGAGTTTTGATGAAATCCCTGTTTTCTCTGCTACCAAGGTAGCAGGGGTCAGAATGCTGAGCCCTGAATAACCCCGCCCACACTACCGATTGGCAACTACCTGTGTACACGGTCATCAAGCTACAAATCAGAGGTGAGGGTGGGGTTACATAGCTGGACTGCCTGGCACGTGACACCTAGTCCTGAAGTGACAATCTCCTACTGATGAAACACTGATTGAATTAAAACTACAGCAAGCTGCTGTGCAAGTGACACATAGCTGGAATCAGCCTCGCTGCCACTACATTATGCTGCTCTCAGATTAAATAGTAAAAACCTGTCGACAAATTCCCTTTAAGAAAATGCAAAGTGAATGAACAAAAAGGAGAAATCTAAATCAAATCAATATTTGAGGTGATTGCCATTTGCGTCCATCAGTTCTTCTTGGTACTTGTCACTTGCACACAGTTTTTGAAGGAACTCGGCAGGAGGTTGTTCCAGGCATCTTGGAGAACCAACCACAGATCTTCTGTGGCTGTCGCTTGTGCAAATCCTTCTCTCTCTTCATGAGATCCTAGACAGACTTGATGATGCTGAGATCAGGGCTTTGTGGGGCCAAATTATCACATCCAGGACTCTTTGTTCTCCTCTACACTGAAGATAGTTCTTAATGATGATGTCTGGATGTTTGGGGGTCGTTGTCCTGCGGCAGAATAAATTTGGGGCCAAAAAGAAGCCTCCTTGTTGGTTTTAAAAAGAAGGATAATTATCTACCTGTATTTTTCAGGATTGAGGAGACCATTAATCATTAAGTCACAAAAACACCAAAAACGATGAAAAAAAAAAGACAGAAATGCTTTAATGAATCAGACTCACAGAATTCTGGTGGTACTGGCAATTTTTCTAGGTGTTGACTAATTTTTTTTGGCTAAAGCTGAACAGGGTTAAGTATTCCCAGACAGATCTAACCACACTTATCTCTGGAAAGCAAAACGACTAGATTGACATGAATTAAGGATCAGCGGATCGATTTTCTGCAAATCGACTTGAAGTCGAATCTACTGAAATTCCTAACAAGTTCGCACAATTTGCACCCTAGCCAAATAGGATGAGATCAGTTGGACATTAGTAAGGCTGTGCTTGCGTTGAAAAGGCTCTGAAAGGATTTAATACAGTCCTAGGAGACTTCAGAGTGTTACACAAATTTCCCAGGCAATTAGAAACTTTGCAGTATCTCAATTCATTGCAATTTTGTTTGCTGCAAATCAAATTCTTGGAGGAAAAAAATTGGCAAAATTGACTTAAAAAAATTTGGTCATCTCTTATTAATGGTCCAGGAAAAATCTCTGTCTATGATCAGACAGTCTCCTCTTTTACTCAGAACCTTCTGAATGTGGATATTTGTGATGAAGTTGGGTGTTTCTTGCGTCGTGTAATGACTTCTGGTGTCTTCTTCATGCTTCTTTATTCCTGTCCGTTTGGGAACATTTCTAGAATTTTTCTCTTAGTGTAACATAAATGCACTCGACGTTTTCATGTTTATTTCAGGCCAATAACCCGGTAACGGACTGAACTTCCCTGCAGTAATGTACATGATATAAAATGTTATATAAAGATGCACAGCCAGGAAATCGTCATCAGAGTAAAAGATTAATGTGACTTTACTTGGTGTGATGTTCCCTCGTTGCATGTTAATCTCAATTTGTAATGCAGGGCTGTAAGTGGGAGTAATGAGGATGAGCTTTAATGGAAGTGTATACCATTTCTATAGTGCTATCTTCACATTTTAGGAACTATTTGGGCTAAATGGTTTCTTCACTGATTCCACTAAGGCCGGTTTCACATTTGCGCTTTATGGCGCTGCGACGGCCTGAGCACGGCCGCCGCTAAGCCCCGCCCCCTGCCGGCTCCCTGCCCGCCCCATCCGGTCATCGCTGCCTACTAGCACACATGGACGCTTGCGATCTGCGCACCCTATCTTTAGCATAGGGTGCGCAGATCGTGCGCTGGCCGTGTGCTAGCAGGATTTTGCCGTGCACTGCACACTTTTGAAGGTGCGCCGTGCGCGGCGAAATACAACATGCTGCGTTCGGCGCACACGGGCGCACCTTGAAAAGTGCGCAGAGCATGGCAAAATCCTACTAGCGCACAGCCAGCGCACGATCTGCGCACCCTATGCTAAAGATAGGGTGCGCAGATCGCAAGCGTCCATGTGCGCTAGTAGGCGGCGATGACCGGAAGGGGCGGGCAGGGAGACGGCAGGGGGCGGGGCTTAGCGGCGGCCGTGCGCAGGCTGTCGCAGCGCCATAAAGCGCAAATGTGAAACCGGCCTTATTTGATTTAATTTAAACAAATTTATGACATTTTCTACAGAATAACTTTACACTTTTTTCTATTCCACCCAGTACCGTACTTTGAAAATTTATACTGTATAATAAGCAGGTAAAAACAATTTGCTCAAAGTTACCAAATTTGCACGTGGCGGGAAAATTTCCGCTGTGAATTGAGTCGCGAATCCATGACAAATCTGGTGGTGCTAATTACTGATTTCAAGCAAATTATTGCCTTGGGCCGGGGTCACACTTGCAAGTGCAATGCAAGAAACTCGCCTAAATACCCGGCACTGCCACCGGCACTCACGACTGCATGTCTTTCAATGCAGCTGAACACACAGATCCAAACCGCCGCCGGCAGTGTCTGGTATTGACACGAAAGACTCACACGAGTTTCTTACATGGCACTCGCAAGTGTGACCCCGGCCTTATTTGTATAGCGCCATCATATTCCACAGTGCTTTGTACACATCATCATCACTGTCCCCATTGGTGCTCACAATCTAGATTCCCTATCAGCATGCCTTCAGATCATGGAGGGAAACCCCCACAAACCCGGGGAGAACACAGTCTCCTTGCAGATGTTGTCCATGGTGGGATTTGAACCCAGGACCCCAGCACTGTAAAGCAGCAGTCCTAGTCACTGGGCCGCCGTGCTGACTCGTAATTGAAAATCTGCACTAGGTTGTGCATGCTACCATTTCCGTGCAGGTTTTTCTTCTGCAACGGAGATTTCAAAACCTCATCTACTTATTTGGTTCAATAAATTGTTCCGGATTTTGGGTGCAAAAAAAATTGCAGTAAGAAAAAAAATAACAATTTTGTTAGGGCAAATTTTACCTAATGTATTGCACATTAGCAGAATGTGCACCCAAGCAAAAAAGCTCTGTTTGAGGGACTTGGAGTCTCACAGAGTCCCCATCTGATAGTGAACCAAAGAAGACACCATTAGCGATGAGCCAACGTGCTGGGATAATGTGTTATCCGCCATGCTCGGGTGCTAACCCAGTGTTTTCGGCGTGCTCGAAAAATATGTTCGACCCTCGCGGCTGTTCGACAGCCGCAACGCATGCAAGAATTACCTGTTTGTTATCCAATCCCTGTGTGTTTTGACTGTTGTACAGCCGGGAGACTTGCAGCCGCGGCGGTCGAACACATTTTTCGAGCACGCCGAAGATGCTCGGTTAGCACATGAGCATCACGGATAACGCCGTATACGATCCCATTCACTCGAGTCATCACTAGACGCCAGTATAATTAAAGGAGTATTCCAATCTGAGTCATTTATGGCATATATTAACAGAATAGACTATGAAGGTTCGAGAGGTGAGGATCCCACCCCTGGGACCTGCATTTATCGTCAGAACCAAGCCTACGAGTTGTTAGGAATAGAGCGATGGCCTCACATCTGCAGCTTTCTGCATTTATTATCATGGAAACTCCAAAAATTGTTGTGTCCGTTTTCCCGACAATTTCTGAAGCTTCCATAGAAGTGAATGGGAAAAGGTGAATATGGCCTGCCATCTCTCCATTCCTTACTGTATACTAAGTAGCCCCATTCCTGAGATTGATGCTGGTCCCAGCAGTGGAGTGTCCATCAATCATACATTTATCGCATAATCTGGCAAAATGTCTTAAAGGGAATCTAACTTTAGCTATGTAATCTCTGAGCAGTATTGTTTAAGGGCAGAGACCCTGATTCCAGCAATGTGACACTTACTGAGCTATGACCTGTTCTTTCAATACAATCAGTGTTTTATCAGCAGGAGATTATCCCTACAGGATTAGGTGTTTTCCTCTTCCTTGTCTAACCCCGCCCCTTGTCTAACCAATTAGCAGCTTTCTGTCAACATACAGTGTACACAGGAAGCTGCCAATCTGTGGGGTGGGCGGGGTTATACACAGCTCAGCATTCTGAGCACTGCTGAATCTGCAGCAGAGGAAACTGTAATTTGTGATCCAACAAAATGACAGCATGCAGAACAGCAAGTGAAACATCACTGGAATCATGGAATCAGGGTATTGGTGCCTACATTATGCTGCTCTCAGATAAGTAATCAAAAATCTATAGCAGGACACCCATACATATAAACTTAACAATTAACAGGGCAAAAACTTAAATCATTAACATCAAAAAGGGCAAAAATCCAAATAGTATATTGAACCCGTTAAAACAAGACTTATTGGACAATTTAAAATGTACAAAATTAAACAAATATGGAGACTGCTGAGCACAATGCAGGAGCCCATATGATATTGTGGACAGCGGTAACGCTTACATATGAATATACAGGTAAAGATATAGCCCTGATATTCTTGTTTATATAGGATAAAAATGTTCCCAAGTAAAAAGAATGGGCAAACAATCAATGGGCAAACTTATGGCTCCATGTGTAAGACCACGTGCCAAATAACCCTGACACGCATTTCACATGGGCTTCCTTTGGGGGGGTATACAGTAATTGATATTAACATGTCTGTATAGAAAACCAAAAAGTAATGCATATATTGTTGCAAGATGTCAGTATAGAAAAGCAAGTTGCTTACCCATGATTCTGTGTAGGGCTATGTGCCAAATAACCCCGACGCGTGTTTCGAGTGGGTTTCCGCTGGGGGTTTATTTTGCACGTGGTCTTACACAGAGAGTCATGAGTAATCAACTTGGTTTTCTATACTGACAATCTGTGACAATATATGTATTACTCTTTACGTATACCAAGTACTGTCCCTCTCTACACAGTGTGCATAGACATCTTATCTATTTTGCCTCTGAGTCTTCACTTCTGATAATTTTATTTTATTTGTATGTTTTATGCCGCTAAATGTCAATATTGAATAAAATCCATTTTTATTAGTAATGGACTTATGACTCCATGTTGACTATAGGATTTATGCTTTCAGACAAGGTAGCAAATTCTAGTGACAGATTCCCTTTACATGTCCCAGATGTGGCTACTTATATAACAGCAGTTCGTGGCTCAGGGATCTAGTTCAAATTTTACATTAAAGGTTTTTTTTTCAATTTTTGGAAAACCTTTGATCCTTAGATGTAGTTTGTTTTAATATGTTCTTTAGGCTATTATCACACTTTGCTTGACTTATGGATATGGGACGGACCCCCACTCCATTTTAAAACCACCATAACTACAGTAAACCTAGGCACTAGAATAAATACACAACACATTATTTTGGTTGTCAAAATGGCCACAGCTTTATTTAAATCACAGGATTAAAACAATCACAGTAGGAGTCAGGTGAAGTGCTAGTACACTGGGATTCACAAGTACTGTGATATTCCCAGCTGTCTGACATACAGAACCAGGACAGACAGCCATAAAGGGGCGGCACGCACTGGCTTGCCATTCAAGCAGAGCCAGTAAACTTTCAGGGCACCAATGCCCCTATTATCCTCACTCCTGTGCTTAACCACTGTGCCCGCCCCAGACTGACGTTACCATTACACCGTCCTTGAGGCTGGCCACCAAAGCCGAGCCTGTTCACCACCATGAGGTTTTACATCCTCTATTAGTTAAAATGAGTCCACCTTAACTTGCCTGCAACTTCCACCTGACTCCTAAACCGCCACCAGAGAGGCCATTTGACACCTTACATGGACTCGACCCCCATCAACCATTTCTACATGCTATGGAAAGTCTGTGCACACAAGTAATAAAATTAAAATTCCAGAGCTCCGACAGATTAATTTTATCAATGCCATGCTACCAAGTTATGATCGATAATGCGGTAACTACAGCAAAATAACCGTTGCTAAACATCCTGCAATGAGGATCCCATAATGGGGAATGTGGAAAGTAAACTATAATTAAGGTCGTAGCCACAATCTGAATACCTGTATAATGACATCTGTCATGGCTCAAAAAACTATCATACTGCATGCATTGTAGCCAGCTCTAATACTTCACCAATTCACAGATTTTAGTTCTAGAAACCACCATTATTTACAGTAGCTGCGCAGTAAAATTTCTTAAACCCACTTACTATCACTACCCGAAAAGTGATGAACATATCAATAGAAAGATATTATAAATAGGGAGTAATTAAAAACTATACACAATATAACAACATTATAACCGACCATAAAATAAGGTTCAGAATATCTGGAAGTAGTAATTTAAATAAACCTAAAGCAGAAAAAGTCTACAAAGGCATTATTAATAAAACTGCCACGCCATTGTTAATTGTTTTTTATGCGCTTGATAACATTTACTGTTGACCTCTCCAACTGGGTCAAAGGCATTGGGAATAGGCATATTGCCCTTTGTGTTAACGCACTTGATTACTTTATCCTTAACCGCTCCCACCAGCTCAAGGGCACCGGGAGTAGGCATACTGTCCTTTGTGTTAATGCACTTGATTACTTTACCCTTAGCCGCTCCCATCAGCTCAAGGGCATCAGGAATAGGCATACTGCCCTTCGTGTTAATGCACTTGACTACTTTACCCTTAGTCACTCCCACTGACTCAAGGGCACACAGATTAGGTACATTGCTCTTCAGCTTCATGCACTAGATAACTGCATTGTCCAGACGACAACCTTGTTCTCTTCTCCCCTCCAGCCACTGTTCCTGGCTCAGAGGAGCCAATTTATTCTGTAGGCATGCAAAATATGATTGACATGACCCCAGGGACTTTACCCTAACAGGGTCCTATAAAATATAAATGCTTCCAGAGACCAGGGGGCCATACCATGATGGTTACCCCCTCCACACCAGGGGGCCATACACGAGATGGTTACCCTCCACACCAGGGGGCCATACCTGAGATGATTACCCCTCAAAACCAGGGTGCCATACCTGAAATGGTTACCCTTCCAAACCCAGGGGGGGTCAGCGGCCAGTTTATTAACAAATAACATAAACATTTACAATAAGTATACACAATCTTATTTGACATGAGGGGAGGGTTCTTGGAGCCCCAAAATTTCTGGCTAAATATTTGGCAAAAACACAAGAACTTAAAAATCCACGTTACCCTCAGCCGTAAACCACCAGCTCAAGGGCACCAAACATCCCGTTCCGGGAAGTCCAACCACCAAAAGCTCCTGGGTAACACCCCGTCCAGAGTTACCCGTCCAGAGCGTAACCAAAAGCCAGATCCAGAATTTTAACTTCCAATTCCTTGTCGCTGATTCAGCGTCAACTCCAAGAACCCCACCCCAGAGGTCCATACTTAATATGGTTACCCCTACTGACCAATTTATAAATAACTTCCAAGGACCCACTAAAATGAAAACAATTAACTTTTTTTTTTTTTTTTTTCAATTCATGTTCTTATTAAAATAAACATAAAATAAACATCAAAGCATAAATAACATTAACACGCTGGGGGGGGGGGGAGTCCTTGAAGCTCCCAAATCTGGTGATTACCAAACATAAAAATGTACCAACAATTACTCCTAGCCATTACCCCACTGGCTCGGGAGCACCATAGCCACAAGGGTTCCAATGTTCACTTGAATTTCCTGGGGATCCGACAAACTCTTGCCGAAACTCCCCTCCACCTTTCACCAGATCCAGAACCATATTAACTTCCAAAAAGAGGAATCCATATCCCAATGGATCGCCAAGACCAATTTCTAACCAACTTCAAGGACTCCTCCAACCACCAGGCTCCAGGTAATCCACTCAGGCCTGTGCTATCCGCCATCTTAAGTAATATAAAATAAGCACTTGGTGGGTATACACTGATCCCTTTTTTTTTTTTTAATATAATTATTATTCACACCTTTATTAAAACAAACATACCATAAAACATCAAACATAAATAATATTAACACGCTGGTAGGAGTCCTTGAAGCTCCCAAAAATCTGGTGATTACCAAACATAAAGTGAACATAAAATGTACCAACAATTACTCCCAGCCGTTACCCACCAGCTCGGGAGCACCACAACCACAAGGGTTCCAATGTTCACTTGAATTTCCTGGGGATCCGACAAACCCTTGCCGAAACTCCCCTCCACCTTTCACCAGATCCAGAACCATATTGAATTCCAAAAGGAGGAAACCATATCCCAATGGATCCCCCAGACCATATTTAACCAACTTCAAGGACCCCTCCAACCGCACAAGATGTGGGATAAGTGAGGGTGAAAACCATGCAGGTTTACAACCAAGGTATACAACAGATTAATAATGGAAAATATCCCATCGTAAGGTCCAGAAATAGACAGAGAATGGCAATGCTGTGTTATATGCTGTAACAATAAATGAGAAGCCCGCCTGCTCCTCTACAGCAGCTACAGACTCTAATCACCAGCTGCACATAAATGGTAAGAAACATGTAGGTCTAATATAAGCTGCCTGCAGCCATAGGTGTGTGAGCAGAAAACTGCAAGTTCTGTATCCCAGTCACTCTACTACATACAATACAATTACAATAGACGAGAGACAGGGCTGAAAACTGGGCCCATGATGTGTCCTCCAGAGCAATGTGCAGCCTCACACTAGGAGTGCCCACTCACTGCCCTCCATGTGCTGAGTTATTAGTGCACACTCACTGCCCGCCATGTGCTGAGTTATTAGTGCCCACTCACTGCCCGCCATGTGCCGAGTTATTAGTGCCCACTCACTGCCAGTCATGTGCTGAGTTATTAGTACCCACTCACTGCCAGCCATGTGCTGAGTTATTAGTGCCCACTCACTGACCGCCTTGTGGTGAGTTATTAGTGCCCACTCACTGCCCGCCATGTGCTGAGTTATTAGTGCCCACTCACTGCCCACCACGTGCTGAGTTATTAGTGCCCACTCACTGACCGCCATGTGGTGAGTTATTAGTGCCCACTCACTGCCCGCCATGTGCTGAGTTATTAGTGCCCACTCACTGCCCGCCACGTGCTGAGTTATTAGTGCCCACTCACTGCCCGCCACGTGCTGAGTTATTAGTGCCCACTCACTGACCGCCATGTGCCGAGTTATTAGTGCCCACTCACTGCCAGCCATGTGCTGAGTTATTAGTACCCACTCACTGCCCGCCATGTGCTGAGTTATTAGTGCCCACTCACTGACCGCCATGTGGTGAGTTATTAGTGCCCACTCACTGCCCGCCATGTGCTGAGTTATTAGTACCCACTCACTGCCAGCCATGTGCTGAGTTATTAGTGCCCACTCACTGACCGCCATGTGCTGAGTTATTAGTGCCCACTCACTGACCGCCATGTGGTGAGTTATTAGTGCCCACTCACTGACCGCCATGTGCTGAGTTATTAGTGCCCACTCACTGCCCGCCATGTGCTGAGTTATTAGTACCCACTCACTGCCCGCCATGTGCTGAGTTATTAGTGCCCACTCACTGACCGCCATGTGGTGAGTTATTAGTGCCCACTCACTGCCCGCCATGTGCTGAGTTATTAGTGCCCACTCACTGCCCGCCATGTGCTGAGTTATTAGTGCCCACTCACTGCCCGCCACGTGCTGAGTTATTAGTGCCCACTCACTGACCGCCATGTGCCGAGTTATTAGTGCCCACTCACTGCCAGCCATGTGCTGAGTTATTAGTACCCACTCACTGCCCGCCATGTGCTGAGTTATTAGTGCCCACTCACTGACCGCCATGTGGTGAGTTATTAGTGCCCACTCACTGCCCGCCATGTGCTGAGTTATTAGTGCCCACTCACTGCCCGCCACGTGCTGAGTTATTAGTGCCCACTCACTGCCCGCCACGTGCTGAGTTATTAGTGCCCACTCACTGACCGCCATGTGCCGAGTTATTAGTGCCCACTCACTGCCAGCCATGTGCTGAGTTATTAGTACCCACTCACTGCCCGCCATGTGCTGAGTTATTAGTGCCCACTCACTGACCGCCATGTGGTGAGTTATTAGTGCCCACTCACTGCCCGCCATGTGCTGAGTTATTAGTACCCACTCACTGCCAGCCATGTGCTGAGTTATTAGTGCCCACTCACTGACCGCCATGTGCTGAGTTATTAGTGCCCACTCACTGACCGCCATGTGGTGAGTTATTAGTGCCCACTCACTGACCGCCATGTGCTGAGTTATTAGTGCCCACTCACTGCCCGCCATGTGCTGAGTTATTAGTACCCACTCACTGCCCGCCATGTGCTGAGTTATTAGTGCCCACTCACTGACCGCCATGTGGTGAGTTATTAGTGCCCACTCACTGCCCGCCATGTGCTGAGTTATTAGTGCCCACTCACTGCCCGCCATGTGCTGAGTTATTAGTGCCCACTCACTGCCCGCCATGTGCTGTTATTAGTGCCCACTCAAATGTGCCGAGTTACTCCCGATTATTTATTTTACACATGATAAAACATAATCCATTCAGGCCTGTGCTATCCACCATCTTAGGTAATATAAAATAAGCTCTTGGTGGGTATACTCTGATAATGCCACATACGAGGGGGAGGACTAAAGGCAGCAATAGCTACAGAAATCAAGCACTAAGCTGGAAGTCATGTCCAGGTTATATGTACAGCCAGGAAAATGACCTGGAGACACAGGATGTCTATACCCAGCATGATCCGTATACAGCAGAGTGAGGAGTGATATCATGTATACAGACCTGTGGTACAGGTTAAGTATACAGCACAGGGATGGAGCCTTTACACATATATCACATTTAGTGAGTGACCTGGTTACACAGGATCTGCACACCCAGCCTCACAGTATGTAACAGAGATGAGGTCACATACAGATCATCAGACTCCATAACTGGGAAGGGGGGTAATCAGCACACAGCAGGGTCAGTATACAGTGCACTGACATGAAGTGCAGCCTCTCATCATCATACATATACCATCCCCAGACTGCTCCTCTCACCAGTGACTCCAATACATGTAACTGCCCAGCTCCACCATAGTAATGGCAGACACTGTATGTGTCCCTGCTCTGTCCTATCAAACATAAACCCAGAACTCATGAAGACTCTGTATAATACAGCAGTAATGTGGTATATCAGAAATGTCTGCAGGAAGGTCACACAAAAGCTGCCTCTGCAATAAGTGAGGGAACATGACAGCTACATGAATTTCTGAGGTAATCTTGATCCCAGATATGATGTAGGCGCTGATGCTACCCTAGTACACACTACACAATGTCTGAGGTGAATGCAGAGTAGTAGATCAAACATGACTGCAGGGAGGTCACACAGAAGTTGTCTCACAGTCTGTGAGGAAAATGTAGTATGCACATGAGGGACATGGCAGCTCCATGAATTGCTGAGGTAATATTGATCCCATACATAATGTAGGAGCTGATACTACACTGGTCCATGATGTCTGAGGTGAATGTGCTCCTATCATCTGTAATGTGAGGTGATGACCCCAGTATTATACTCCCTGACACTGCAGACATGCTTCCTCCTGTTCATCCTGTGCAAGAAAGAGGGAGGGAGACAGATGTCCTGCTCTATATAATCCCACCCTCCTCACAGTAACCCCCCAGGCACAGACATACTGTGCTTCTTACTCTTAAAGCAACATCCCTCGTGCTTAAAAATCTACACCACTAGACCAAAAAAGCTGCAGGAGTAAAGGTCCACCCATCCCCAAGTCATGTCCTCCTCCGCCTATGGCTCCAGTGGTTTCTTTTTAGCTGCTTTTTGTCTGCAGCCAAAATCTGATCTCCTGGCAGTAAAAAAGCTGCAGGAAAAAAAAGCAGATTTTCCAGGCTTTTTTGCTGCTTTTCTTGCTATGTTTTTTGCAGCGTTTTTCATGATCCCAAAGTTCAGCGTTTAGCAAAGGAACATTTAATTTGCATTAGAAAAAAATACAGCAAAAAAACACTGCAAAAATGCAACGTGTGAACATAGCCTTACTCACCTTCCCCAGGTAGAGCGCTGAGTCTCTGCTGCTGCCCCCCCGGTGTCTGTTATTATCTGCAGTGCTGCAGCCAATAACTGAGCGCAGCGTTTGAGCGTTCTATGCAGAGCTGTTGCGCTCAGTTAATGGCTGCAGTTCTGTCAACATGATGTCAGTGCTGCAGACAATAACAGACAGAAGGAGCAGTGGTGGAAACTCAGCGCTGGACCCGGGAGTATGAGAAAAGAAGTATTTTGTTTTTAAACAAACCTCAGCCAGGCGACAACAGTTTTCCAAAACTTGAAAATCCTTTGGAGGGCTCAGAAGCCCATAGGTCCACATTACAGACTAACAGGAGCTATGTGCATGGCCATACAGTAGCCATGCACGCCAACAATAAAGCATGTCAGTAATGACTGTTCTGCCTAACGGCCCGTTTACATCTAGCAATGCACCAGCGATCCCGACAACGATACGACCCGGTCAGGATCGCTGGTGCATCGCTAAATGGTCGCTAGTGAGCTGCCACACAGGCAGATCTCACAGCGATGCAGCAGCGATACAGCGGTCATTACTTACCTGTCAGACGTGGCGATCCTGACGTCCTCCTGCCCGCGTCCACGCGTCGCTCGTTGGCGCCAGCAGGAAGCCCAGCAGGAAGCGCCCGACGAGAAATGGAGCTGCGAGATCTTGCGTGATCACGACAGACAGCGGGGGAGCCGGTCGGAGGTAAATATCACACATAGCGATATGGCTGCTGCGTCACCAAATCGGTGATGCTTTAGCGATATTGCTAGCGATATCGCTATGTGTAAAACCCCCTTAAGATTTGATCCCGAGCACAGATACATTACCCATATAACAGCTAGGATTTTTTTTTTTTTACTTTTTAATTTGTTGGCTCATGTATTCATGCTAGTTAAATGAAAATTTACAACCCTCTTCTGTCCAGGATAAAAAACTAGTCTGCAATCAATTCCCGTTAATGAAATTGAAGCCACGCGCAATTAGAAGACGCTGAAAGCCCCCCATGTGTATTTTGAAATTTATAATGAAGGGAAAAGTAAAAGAATGCACGCGCCGATCTAAAACATCACCATCTATGTCACAACCGCCCGAAACCATTTACATATTGGATGCTTCTACTCAATCACTCCGAAGGAACATACTCAGTAGTGTCATCAAGAGAAATCTCCTCTCTAACTGATGAGAAGGAATAAAGTAAAAGCTGATATACGTATGTATTGTGCAGTTCCTTGATTCCTGAATAATCTGTGTTGAGTGAGATGGATGGATATACAGAAAAATCGATATATCATGATAGATACATACATTAAAATGTAGCAAAATTGGCACGTGATGCAGTAAATGTCAAGTTAAAGTCTGCTACATCTATAATGATAGATATCCTGAGCCCTGAGGTTTGCCAATGTACTGTATGAGCCCCCACATAGCCCCCTATATATAGTATGAGCCCCCACATAGCCCCCTATATACAGCATAAAACCCCATGTAGCTGTGGCGCCCTACGTCTTTATTGCCAAAAAAGGGTTAAATATGTACTGTTTTGTATGTGTTTTGCAAGCAATGGGAGTTATGCTTTCTCTGCTAGAGATCACAACACACACAATTCACCTCACTCCCTTACTTGTCTGAAGCATAGAGCTTTGCAGACATAAGCTAACTGAGAGGGGGAGGAGTCAAGTTGTTGTTTTCAGTGAAGAATATGAGAATGGAGAATGCTCTTGGAAGCCATGACATGTGCTTCCTTCAGGAGCAAAGCTAAGAAGAATCAGGGAGTCAGCCCCTAGGCCATCCATGCTTTCAGAGCAGGGTGGTAAGCTGAGAGGCTGTGTGGGTTTATACAACCAACAGCAGAGTGTTTTCCCCTAGAAGACTGCAGCAAACTAGGATCAGTGAAGGATTGTGCAAGAAGGAACTTGAGCTTCACACAAGATCCAAGCTGCAAGTTGCAGAGGAGGAATACACAGTGGGTAGTGGCTATACTGGAAGTTCTAAACTCCAGGAAGCCTTGGTCCAAGAAGGGATTAGAATAGCAGGAAGCTTACACTGAGTCATGACAGAGGAAGGATAACTCCCATTCTACAGAGCAGATTGTAACCTGGTGAGAGTTGTAATATCTCCTCTGAAATGCACCTGAACTACAGTAAATGATAAAGTGACTTTCCTTGTCTCCTGCCTTATTACTCTGTGCCTTCTACTTCCATCGCAATCTCTGGGGGTCAGCCCTGGTTGGAGAGGGTTAAACATCTGCACTGCCATCACCATCTACTCCCCAGGGATCATCTGCAGTGCCGGCTATACTACAGTCGAACACTCCAACTGGCTTCACAAATCACTTCATAAACTTTATCCTTAATCAATACAACCATTTTACATGACTGCATGGGGCCACGGACCGGGTCACTGCCACTGAGACACATCCCTTTAAGACGACCGGCCCGGTAACGAGTATCCCACGGCCTCTGGGGCGCGTCATAGCCTCTTATACACAGCATAAGCCCCCAAGTTGCCTCCTGTAAACATACAAATATCCCATATGCATGAAAAAAAACACAAGAACAGCACATACTCACCTCGTTCCCATTCCCCTGGCGCTCTACCACTGCTCTCTCCGGCGCACTGACACTCCACAGTTCACAGCTAAAATGATGAAATTACGATGTCGTGTCAGCTGTCTCACACGCCGACTGGTGGAAGATGGAGCTGGTGGCCCTGTCCTCCACCAATGTATTCACCGCTATCTGCATCCTGGTGGTAGCGCTGACAGCAGGCAGCAGTGGACGGGCAGCAGACGAGGGCATGGAGCGGCCCGTGGGCTACTGTTTCAGCTGTTTGGCTGTCTCGGTCCGCGGTCCAGACTGGAGAAGCCAGAGGGCCGGATATGGCAGCTTGCCCAGGTCTGAAGTGGCCCGTAGAAATGTTGAATTTATGAGAAGCCCCCTAAAATCTAAATACATTTGAACGCCACAGATCCTCCCATGGGATGAATTGTCAGGATTCCATGCTGTCTGGAAATTCTAGATCTGCTCATTTTTACATTTCCTTTTAGGCACTTGTGTCATTACCATGAAACATTTACAACTCTATCCATTATGCATATCTCCCATCCCCTTGCTCCAGTCACCACATCTCATTTTTTCTCATCAGATTAGTCAATTTTTCTTTTTAATTTATGAGATAGTCTATATACAAGGTCCCCAGTGATCACACATACAAATTAACTCAAATAACGAGATCTCTTTTGCAGTAATTTAAATAATCAGGTGTTTAATATTTGATGTTAGATGATATTGTACATATTATATATCTTTATAGTCGTGTTGTACAGATTCATATAGTTGCATGTTGTTACTATGTGTGGGGAAAGAGTACAAGAGGAGATAAATCTGGAATTACCATTCTGAATGGGTCTGAATGGAAAGTCGCATCAAGCCTACCCTTGTGGACTAAAGCTAGACGGAAATCAGACAGTTAGGTCAGAAACCATCAGAGATCAGGAAACTAAACAGCAGAAAGGGGTAATAACAGCAGTAGGACAGGATTGTGCTGTTATTGCAGTTGACACTGACCCGTTCCTTATATTTACTGTACTTATCTCCTGCTGAAAGCTTCAGAAACCTTTAGGCTACTTCCCCACGGTCAGCAATCAGCAGCACTTTGGATGCAGCACATATCCACTGTACTCAAGTGATTCCGCATGTGTTCATTGAACCGTGCTGATCACAGCCTCCCAATACATTGCATGGGTCGAGTTTATCTTGCGGAGACTTACGTCTATGCAAGACAAATAGACATGCTGCGGTGTGGAAAAACACGCCGCATGTCCATCTCGGCAGGGAAGCCACGGGAATTGGTGCACGCATAGTGGGCAGGGATTTCTTGAAATCCCATCCAGTGTTCTGTAACATCTGGAAATTGCAGGTTGGATGCTGTAGATGTATGCAGCGTCTATCTCGTAACATTTACTGACAGTGGGAACATAGCCTAAGTACTAAGTCGTTGCTAATATGGGAGGCTGGACAGCTTAACATGAATATTAGCAGCAGTGCATCTGTGAATTCATGATATCGTTAATGAAATGTAGCTCATACAGCCCCACATAAGGACACTGCCACCAGCATGTTTCACTGTAGGCACCATTTATTTTTATAAATTTAATTTTCCAAATACATGGTGCCTACCGTGAAACTTGGTGGTGGCAGTGTCCTTACGTGGGGTTTTATGATTGCAGCTGGTGTCACGGACATACATTTCATTGATGGACAAAAGAAACTGGAAAGACAATAAGTGTAATCAGAGAAAAAACAAAGTCAAATGGCAGTTATGTTCTAGTAGGGTTGTGAAGTGACAACCACTGTAAAAGCTTAGAGGAAGCCTTCTGCAAATCCACGGTGTGAAGAAACATGTGAAGCTGGAAAAGAATGGGTAAAAATCTGTGCTGCAAGTGGATCAGTGATTAGCAGGAATTAAGATAAGAAGAATTGTTCAGTTGTCAACATGTTTCAAAGTGAAACACTTCATCAGGACACACAACAATGTGTCAATGTGATGAAGAAGCGTTACACTTGGAAACGCGTTGACAAGTAAATCTGTTAAAGACTGACCTGAGTTGGAGTAGTGATATTGCAACCACTATAGGTAGCACCGGCAGGTAGCGTATTCAGGATAAAGTCAGAGGTTGGTACATGGAGCAGCAGTGTATTTGTAAGGATAAGCAGCAGGAATTATAGTCAGGATATCGCCAGAGGTTGGTACACAGAGCAGCAGTGGGACCTTGAGGATATTCGGGAATTGTAGTCAGGATATCGCCAGAGGTCGTATACGGAGCAACAGTATGGTTGGGAGGATAAGCAGGTAACGTAGTCAGGATATAGCCAGAGGTCGGTACACAGAGCGGCAGTAGGAAGAAGCTAGACTAAAGGCTGGGAGCTAATCTTGCAAAGAAGGAAGTGCAGTGCCAGGTTTAAGTAGAGTGCTCAGTCAGGAAATCACAGGGTGAGCCAATCAGGAACTTGGAGAGGAGACATCAGAAATAGAGATGGACGAACCTGAACAGTAAAGTTCACCTACTGTTCGGGCACGGACACTGAGCATGGACTTCATAAGGAGGTCTGTGTTACAATTCAGGTTAGACTGCCCAAAATCGGATGTTTGTCACACTGTCATATGCATGACAGCACGGCAAACACCGCTTCTGATCGGCAGGGAAATAATCCCTGCCGGTCTGAGAGCCATGATTCCCACGCTGTCAAAAGACAGCGTGAGCGCTCAGCTGTGATCTGAAGTATACAGTTTATCTCTCGTCACTGGTGTCAGCTGATGGGACTACCGCTCCGCTAATAACAGTGAGAGCAGGAGCGGCGGATGTGAGTATTCATCCGCCGCTCCTGCGCTGTAAATAAATAATTTTTAAAAAAACTGGCATGTGTCCTCCTGTACTTTTGATAACCAGCCAGGCAAAACTCACAGCTGGGGGTTGCAACCCTCAGCTGTCAGCTTCAACAAGGCTGGTTATCAAGACTAGACAGATTACCAAGCTGTTTTTTTTAATTATTTAAATAAATAATTAAAAAAAATCAGATTTACTCACATGCAATGAGCGCTGACCACTGGGTGGTGCTCACAGCAAGCCGGCATTGACAACCATAGAGGTCTCCAGGAGACCTCCGGCTGCCATGCCAACACAATGGTGACCCGCGATCACGTGACGTGGGTCACCGGTGTGCATATTTCCGGCGCGATTGCCGGAAGTGCTTGTTAAACGCTCCTGTCAGCGTTTGACAGTGGCATTTAACGGTTTAATAGCCGCAGGTGGATCGCGATTCCACCCGCAGCTATTGCGGGCACATGTCAGCTGTTCAAAACAGCTGACATGTCCCAGGAAAGATGTGGACTCACTGCCGGAGCCCACATCAAAGGGAGGGAGTCCTACATCGACGTAAATGTACGCCCGATGTCAGAAAGGGGTTAAAAATCATGGGGATCATACAAAATGCTTGATGTAGTAATTTTTGGTGTGGGGTGTACTCATTTTAGCATCAGTTAATTTGAGTAAAACTGAAGATTTTGTAATTAAAGTTAGATTATTAAATTTACTTTCATGTTATGGGTTAAAAAAATATTCTATGCAGCTCAATCTTCTGAGAACCTTGGAAACTGTTCTTCTGTTGAGTGAGATATTGATTAAAATCTTACTTTTAAAGAGGGTGTACTCATTTATGCGGAGCACTGAAGGACTATTTTGCCATTTAAATGGGCACTTTATAGCCCCGTTCTGCTGATCACTAGGGGACCCGTCAGTGTCTCTCCCAGCAATCACAAGCTATCATCTGTCATGGTGCTGACTCGCATTTATGGCACAGAATTTGTAAAGGTATGGTACTTCGTAGGAACTAGTTGTATAGATTTATATAAAATTCACACTTCCTCAAGTTCATGTTTTACTCGCTTATTTAGCGCCAGCAAGTTCCATAGCGCTTTACAGACATCATCATCACTGTATCCATCGGGGCTCGCAATCTAAATGAGTGGAGTGTCAGAAGAAATCAGAGAACCTGGAGGAAACCCATGCAAACACGGGAAGAACATACAGGGGGATGGGTCACTTGTAGGGATGAGTAGACACGTGGACGTTCAGGTTCTGCTACCCAACCCAAACTTTATTCCAAAGTTCGATTCGGGTACCAGAACTTGAACCAGAACCTGAACCCCATTGAAAACAATGGGACCCGAACTATAAATGTGGGAATTATTCTCTTTCTCTAATCCTGGACTTCTCCCAGAACTCCGAACATTGCAACGCACTTCCGGGAGAAGTTCGTGTTCAACGATTACCAACCCCGAACTTTTAAGCTCGAATTCGCTCATCTCTATTTACTTCTAGTGCTTTTCCTAAAAATTAAATAAAAAGGTAAATATTGACAAATATCCTAAAAAGGAGTCTTTGTAGCAATGGAAAATTATTGAATGGATTAAACCAAAAGGCAATTTCTAAAAAAAAATATGACCTCCTCATATGTCCTAGTTCCTCGAGAGAAAATCTCTTTGGTGGCTTTGATCTCAGACCAACATTGTCATCCAGAATAATTGTCCTCTATGGAGCGCTTCAATATTGAGCAATTCCCAATATTTATTTATTTCCTTTTTGAGTTTCCTACTAATGTTTCACATGCGCAGAAGCTCCGGGATCCTTCTACACACAGACAATGGATTGACTCCTGACATTAGTCAGGCCAGCCAATAAGAAGCACACTAGAAGCAATTTTGGACATTACTTGGGAAAATTAAAAAGAGCAGCACCTTCCCAGGGCCAAAAATAAGCAACATCTGAGCTCAATGAGATGGGGCCAAAGAGTCTTTATCTTTGATTTAAATGTTTTTTCGTCAATAAAATATTGAAGATTTTTTTTCTATTCCAGTCACAAAACTCCTGTTAAAACCAAACAAGTAAGCTTTACTCACCCATCTCAGGTCCAGTACTAATTCTCTGCCGCTGCTCCCAGTGCAAGTTATTGTCTGCAGGCTGATGGCACGTCGACAGCTCAGCAGGCAATTACCGAGCTCAGCGGCTGCCTACCCAGAGAGCAGAGCCTGTTGTGAATTTGCTTTCTTGCCTCCCTCTGGTTATTACTGAAGGTAGTGGAGCTGGTCAGATCGACAGAGGGGTTGTGAGTTCTCTTTCTGGGCCCTCTCTGGTGGTTACTGGAGGTAATGGAGCTGATCTTATTGACAGAGGCTTACCACCTGATAATGATGATGACGATTGGAGATCTGGGGTTTCAGATTGGGATTTAAGACAGCCGACTCCCTCTATCTCTGCTGGTGATTTACTTCCTGTTCCTCCTGAGGTCTGATTTCTCCAGCTCTTTCCCTGCATGTTCAGCTAAGTGGTTTATTTGCTATTCTGTTTGCATTTGATCTGGTTTTGTCTATCTCTTCTTGGTGCGGGTCAGCCAGCTCCAGCTGGGGCTGAGCTGAATCACCGCCCATATGTTACTGCTTGTACCAGTTTGTTTAATCCCGTTAGATTGGCCTCTTTTACTCTGCTTTCAGAATATACCAGAGTGCTGATATAGTGGGGGGTGAAGTCGTGTGACTTCAGTGTTTTTTTGCATCAGACGTGTTGGACTTTTTGCAGGGTTTTTGCGTGATTGCAGACAGTGTCTTTCCTTTCCTGTCCTGTCTAGTTAGTTTGGGCCCCATCGTTTGCTCAGTCTATTTTCCTGCCTGTGTTTGTGTTTTCATCTTGTCTCACCGACAATATATTTTTGGGGGCTATCTATTCCTTTGGGGTCTGCTCCGGGGCAGTTTAGATTTCCCCTTTCTTGCTTTAGGCTTAGTTAGCTCTCCGGCTGTGTCGAGGCATCTAGGATCATCATAGGTATGCTCCACGGCTACTGCTAGTTGTGTGGATAGGATCAGGTGTCTGCAATCCGCTTAGGTACCAACCTCTCTGGTTTTCTGTGGCTTAGCCTGGACCTGCTCTCCTCCTCGGTGTCCCATTTATAACAAGAGCCATTGAGGTCGCTGATTGGCTGCAGTGCTGTTGATGTACTGCAGACAATAACAGTCACCAGGAGCAATGTTGGAGATTTGGTGTAAGACCTGGGGAGTGGGACTAAAACAGTCGTTTGTTTTAACCAGACTTTTCTGAAAATGGAAAAACCCTTTAAAATTTTATTGTGAGGAAGACTCGTGGGCATCATCTCGTAGAGATCAGCTGTTACTTATTTTTTGGCCACCAGCTGCAAAAAGACTGATTAGAACAGTAAAAGATTGACTATGTCATAAACTGCATGCATCACTGTCCAGAACTTTAGAATTGTACCTATCTTTAGACTTTATGTACTTAAATTACCGTATTTTTCGGAATATAAGATGCACTTTTTCCCCAAAAATTTGGGAGGAAAACAGGGGTGCGTCTTATAGTCGGAATGTACGATACTTGCCCTTAGCGGGTTGGCAACAGGGGTCATTAGTCCTGGTCCGATGCTGCAGGGCGATGATGATGCGGTGGTGCCAGGGGGCTCCAGCTACATTTTCTTAAAGGCCAGCGGCTCGCACTTCTAATTGCTTTGATGCTGTGACCTCCGTGAAAATGGCTGCCTTAGGCGGCGCATGCACAGATTGAGATCTCGGCTCCGAGATCTCAGGACGAGATCTCGTTGTCTAGATCTCAATCTGTGCATGCGCTGCCTCCACTGGCCATTTTTCCAGAGGCCACAGCATCAAGGCAATAGATGTGTGGGGGCTCTGGGCTTTCAGAAAATGTCGCTGGAGCCCCCCACACCACCGAGCCCCACCGAACCTGCCACACAAGGCTGGGATGGAAGTGAGATCATCGCCACCGGATTAATTTTTTTCCCATTTTCCTTCTGAAAATTTGGGGTGCGTCTTATGGTCCAGTGCGTCTTATAGTCCAAAAAATATGGTATGTTTTCACATAGCTTCTGACTACTGTCCCACTATTTAGCTTCAAAGGAGTTGCCGACTTTGGACATTCCTGCTTCTTCAGAAAGATTTGCGGACAAAGAAGTAATCACTTGCTGTCCCACTGCTGAGAAATCCTACAAGTATTCAATTTCCCTGCAGTACCCCTACAGGAGAGACAAAGTATTACAATTTACAGGATGTGTGGTCCTCCAGAGTGAGAAACAGACAATGGACATCCAAAAATAGGCAACACTGCAGATATCTTCTATCCAAGTGTTCTTCGCCTACAGAGGTTTTCAGTTATTCGTATTCCGATGAAAATCCTTCTTGTTTCAATGTCTGAATAAATATTGGAGAAGTGACTAAATGAGAGGAGATGTGCGCCGTGTATGTCATCTTCTATCACATTTAGAACATTAATTTAATCTGTATGTATAACTCCGCCATGTCACATCTTACCCCGGACCTAAAGGAAGGACGGAGTTCATGAATAATCTATACTAATTGTTTTGTCACAAAGAGATGAATGATGAATGATAATCCATGATTCAAGCCCTCTCATAGTCATAACTGAAACATCAGCAACACTGTGATGTGTACCTAATATATCTGCGGAAATGTAATGTCTGTACACAGTGCAGCTCCATATTCATTATGCATTTCATATACTGAATATATATGTATACTGTATTTTATGAGTGGATTCAAATTTGCCAAACTGTGAAGATTTTACCAGGGAGTCAATAAATAAAAATCATAATAGATATAAGATCTAAAAAGAAAATCAAGAAATCTTAACTTCACAGATCACTGCCCACCGCCATCATCCGGTCCTCCCAGCCTCTTCTTTCCGCCGTCACGCATTGCATCTTCAGCCTCTTCACTTTGGGCTGGGACTTCTGGGCGCGACGAAAACCAAGCTGGTTTAATACTCTTTTATGTGTCCGTTGCCATCATCACTTGCTCTGGGCGACCCCTCCTGTCCTGTGTTACACAGACCACCTTTTGAGTTGAGCAGGCACCACGTAATACCTAATTTGCCCTCTCGTGGCGCTGCAGGGAAAAATAAACACCTACCGCTAGGTTTCTGCACAGATAACCGCTTGCGCTGGTCACTCACGGTCTTATAAGGCGTACACTTTACGATCAGCCTATCGCCAGGGGATTTTTGACAATTTTCTTCAAGCAATTCTTGGATGCATTTTGCAACAAAAAAAATACCCTTTAAAGGCCACAGAAATCCTAATCCAGACTTGTCAAAACATTTTTTCTCTGTCTAACCATATACAGTGGGTTCGGAAAGTATTCAGACCCCTATAAATTTTTCATTCTTTGTTTCATTGCAGCCATTTCACATTAATGTACACTCTGCACCCCATCTTGACTGAAAAAATGAAATGTAGAAATTTTTGCAAATGTATTAAAAAAAGGAAAAACTGAAATAACACATGGTCATAAGTATTCAGACCCTTTGCTCAGACACTCCTATTTAAGAAGAAAAATGTCAAAAGTCTTAATGATAACGTCCCTGGTAGACCGGAGTAGTGAAAATAGTAATGGTAAAGACACTGGTTGTCCAAGCCAGTAAAGTGTTAAAGGGAATCTGTCACTCCATTTTTCGCCTATCAGCTGCCGGCACCGCCATCAGGGGCTTATCTACAGCATTCAGTAATGCTGTAGATAAGCCCCTGATGTAACCTAAAGGATAAGAAAAAAGCGTTAGATTATACTCACCGGGGGGGGCGGTCCGGTCTTGGTCCGACGGGTGTTGCGGTCCGGCGCCTCCCATCTTCTAACGGTGACGTCCTCTTCTTTCCTTCCTGTCGTGGCTCCGGCGCAGGTGCACTGCTCTGCCTGTTGAGGGCAGAGCAGAATACTGCAGTGCGCAGGCGCCAGAACTCTCCCAGTGCCTGCACTCTGCAGGACTCTGCTCTGCTCTCAACAGGGCAGAACAATGCACCTGCGCAGGAGCCGCAATGGGAAGGAAAGAAAAGGATGGCATTGTATGTAGATGGTAGACGCCGGACTGGACGGCGACACCCCTCGGACAAGACGGAACGCCGGGGTGAGTATAGTCTAACTCTTTTTTCTTCTCTTTGAGGTTACATCAGGGGCTTATCTACAGCATTACAGAATGCTGTAGATAAGCCCCTGATGTCAGTGGCGGCAGCTCAGTCGAAAAAATAGGTGACAGATTCTTTTTAATGGTAAAGACCCTAGTTGTCCAGGGCAGTAAACGTGTTAATGGTAAAGTCCCTGATAATCAGGAGGATTAATAATGTTAATGATAAAGTTCCTGGTGGTTCCAAGTAGTAAACAAATTAATAGTAAAGTCCATCAATATCCAGGCAGTAAAGGTATCCATGGTGAGGTCCCCGGTAATCCAGGGCCATGCGCTTGTTGGTAGCAATTCAGGCAATTGTTAAGTTGCCCCCGGCCCATACTCAGTTTACTACCCTCTAGTACCAGTCCTGTATGATTTCAGCCTTGCTGACGGTTTCCTCTAATAACCAGCAGAATTGTCAATGCAGCTCTTGGCTTGTTATAATAGATATATTGTAGTTATTCTTCTTTTTATGTAGCTTATATTTATTATAAAGTGCAAATGTCATAAAACAGTAAATATGGCCTTAAAATTGTATCCAAAATTTGCATTCAACACGGAAACTCTAGCCGAAAATCTGCAGTGCGGACTAATTGATTTTTCTGTAATTTTCCCGAATGTTCCTCTACATAAATTACCCGCGTTCCATATTTTCAGATTTAACGATGGCCGGCAATAGCTTACAGTCTATAATGCTATTTCTCTCCAGTCATTTAACATAACAATAAGCCGCGTGACTCTCGACAAATATTTATCATTATTTTTCCTTCTGTTCTTCCCATAAAAAGCCCCCGAGCTCCATTGTGCTACATTTCATCCGCCACTCCATTGGCCAACTGAGCGGAAAGATGCGCCGCAGATTTAAATCCCTCGGTGTGAGGAATGGTTTGGCACCGACACAATGGCGGAGGGACGAGTGCAGCCTGACAGTCGGACGGGGGAGGGGGGTTTTATCATTTAGAGAATTTTGCTTTCCTGTTTGGATTTTGCAGCTGAATAAACATTGCCCAATTTCAATTCAAAAATGTAACATAAAAGTCTGTCGATTCCGGCGCCGTCCCTACTATGTGTTAGAAACCGGTGCCAAATGTATTTTTCGGATGCGGAGCCGAGTCTACGTCTGTGTCAGCTGCATTGTCTCACTCAACCACTTGGTGTTACTTTTAAGAAAATTCTGAAAGAGTTATTCCAGGAGTCTGGGCATCTTTTATTTTACTACTTAAAGGGATTATTGATAAGCTATTCTTATAATATGCCATCTATTTAATTGGTGCGAATCTGACTCCGAGCACCGAAGAAACCTACAGGGGCTGGGACCCCTTTCTTGTTCTCCCAGGCCCCTCTATGGTTGTGACTGTAACTGGCGCTACTTCTCAGAACTATGTGACCTCTGAGACGAGGAAGAGAGTTTCAGGACCTCGAAGAGCCACAACCAGTGTAGGACTTTAGAGAAACAGTGAAAGGATAAGAGGACAGGCTAAAAAATTAAATATCATTAAACTGAATCAGTCAGCAGGCTTTTCTGAGAGCAGCACGATGTAGGGGCAAAGACCCTGATTCCTGTGAGTTTTGATAAAATCCCTGTTTTCTCTGCTTTAGATACAGCAGTGGTCAGAATGCTGAGCTGTGTATAACCGCGCCCACACCTCCGATTGGCAGCTTTCTGTGTACACTGTCAGCAAGCGGACAATCAGTGGTGGGGGCGCGGTTACACAGATTAGCTGGACTACCTGGCATGAGACACCTAGTCCAGCAGTGATAATCCTCCTGCTGATAAAACACTGATTGTATTAAAACTAGAACTAGCTGCTGAGCAAGTGATGCATCGCTGGAATAAGGATCTCTGTCCCATCAGTAAGCTGCTCTCAGATTAAATGGCAGAAACCGGGTGAAAGATTTCCTTTAGTTAAAGCAAAAAATTCATTCTCATATTCTGCTGCTGATTTTCTCACCTGATATGCAGACGGAAAATCGACATCATGCTATATTTGCACCTAAGTGGTGACATTTTGCTTTATCTTATCCACACGCAGCAGAAAAAAAGTTGCCCTAAAATTGACATGAATCTGGATTTCGAAATGATGTTGCTGTTCGACTGCACATTTGATGGGGAGTCAAAATTTGCAACAAACCTTAGTTAGCAAAATCTGCAACTCCTAAAAAACAGTTTGCAAAGTTCATTTTTTTTTCTTTAACCCCTTAGTGACAGGGCCAATTTTTAAAATTGTGACCAGTATCACTTTATGTGGTGGTAACTCTGGAACGCTTCAACAAATCCCATTGATTTTGAGTGATCCGTATGCCATCCATGTGCAATGCGAGGATGCGATTTTCTTGTATCAAAGAATCCGTGTCACATCCGTGTGGCATCCGTGCGGCAAGATTTTCTCCCCAGCATGCAAAATGGACATATAATAGCTCCATGGCCTCAAATATTCATGAAAACATATATACAGTCTATATATATATATATATATGTGTGTGTGTGTATCACCAACCAATCATGAAGCATTGGTTGCTATGAGCAACAGTTTTCCTTGCAACCAATCACTAAGCATCTCTCATTTCACCAGAGCTGGTTAAAAGAAGCTGAGCTGTGATCGGTTGCCATGAGCAACAGTTTTCCCACTTGACAACACCTCAGCAGACACTGACATGGTGGGAGAAATCTAGCATCCCCGGGAACATAAGCTCCCAGCCATTGTCTGCCCCCCTGAAAGGAGCAGAGATCACATGACAGAAATGAATACCCCCCCCTGCCCATATACCCATCACACATCCTCCGTCCCACAGGCACATCTTCCCTCTTAAAGGGATCATTGGTATGGATGTCAGAGCAAATCCATCCAGTGCTTTGGTTTTGACCCCAGGCCTCTCTTAAATGGATCCCCGGTATAGAAGTTAGGGCAATTGCCTTGAAATGCTCTGGTACTAACCTCAGGCTCTCTTAAAGGGATCTCCTGTATGGAAGTTAGGGCAAATCCCACAGCGCCCTGATTTTGACCCCAGGGTTCTATTAAAGGGATCATTGGTATGCAAGTCAGGGCAAATCCACTCAGCGCTCTGGATCTGACCCAAGGCCCCTCTTAAAGGGATCCACGGTATGGAAGTGAGGGCACAATGCGCTTTGGTTCTGACACCAGGCCTCTCTTAAAGGGATCTTCGGTATAAAAGTAATGGTAAATCCCTCAGCACTCTGATTCTCACGCCAGGCTTCTATTATAAAGGGATCATTGGTATGGAAATCAGGGCAAATCCACTCAGCGCTCTGGTTCTGACGCCAGGCTCTCTTAAAGGGATCCCCGGTATGGAAGTTAGGACCGTTCCACTCAGCGCTCTGGTTCTGACGCCAGGCTCTCTTAAAGGGATCCCCGGTATGGAAGTTAAGTCCGTTCCACTCAGCGCTCTGGTTTTGACCTCAGGCTGACGGGATGATGTGGGATATTAGGGGTAGTAGTCCGGTGGCTCTGGCTGACGGGATGATGTGGGATATTATAGTGAATGTGGCTATGTGGAGTGGGCAGGACTATACACTCAGCTTTATATAGATAGATAGAGAGATAAATAGATAGATAGAAAAAAAGGAAACAGCACAGTACTTAGCTTCGGGTGCACGGCCCCTGGCAGAAAGGCCTATTTTCAGCCACAATTTCAATATTCATTCCAAAAAAAGGCAGCACTCCATAGTAACGTTTTTCAAAGTGGTAGGTGAGTTTTATTCAGCCCACATATCAAGGCAACATTTCGGCTCAACTGAGCCTTTCTCAGGCTTGAGAAAGGCTCAGTTGAGCTGAAACGTTGCCTTGATATGTGGGCTGAATAAAACTCACCTACCACTTTGAAAAACATTACTATGGAGTGCTGCCTTTTTGGAATGGATAGATAAAAAGATAGAATCATTATAATTTGTTACAACTAACCATAGTTAGTTACTATGCCCGGGCAGTGCCGTGCTCTTCAGCTAGTATATATATATATATATATATATATATATATATATATATATATATAAAAGGAAAAAAAATAGGCAGCACTCAAATTAAATGTGAAAAAAGTGGATACTTTACTGATCCTCAGATGGCAAAGTTTCAACGTTGACCCGTCTTGACAAAGACGGGTCACCGTTGAAACGTTGCCATCTGAGGATCAGTAAAGTATCCACTTTTTTCACATTTAATTTGAGTGCTGCCTATTTTTCCTATTTTTTTTTCCTTTTGCCATTTTGGCTGTTTGGACACTGCTGAATAGGTTTTGCACCTGCTGTATTACTTTGGTAGTGCTGCCCTTTTTTCTTGATTTATATATATATATATATATATATATATATATATATACAGTCATATGTTAAAGTTTGGGCACCCCTATTAATGTTAACCTTTTTTCTTTATAACAATTTTGTTTTTTGCAACAGCTATTTCAGTTTCATATATCTAATAACTGATGGACTCAGTTATATTTCTGGATTCAAATGAGGTTTATTGTACTAACAGAAAATGTGCAATCTGTATTTAAACAAAATTTGACCGGTGCAAAAGTATGGGCACCTCAACATAAAAGTGACATTAATATTTCGTAGATCCTCCTTTTGCAAAAATAACAGCCTCTAGTCGCTTCCTGTAGCTATTAATGAGTTCCTGGATCCTGGATGAAGGTATTTGTGACCATTCCTGTTTACAAAACAATTCCAGTTCAGTTAAGTTTGATGGTCGCCGAGCATGGACAGCCCGCTTCTAATCATCCCACAGATGTTCAATCATATTCAGGTCTGGGGACTGGGATGGCCATTCCAGAACATTGTAATTGTTCCTCTGCATGAATGCCTGAGTAGATTTGGAGCGGAGTTTTGGATCATTGTCTTGCTGAAATATCCATCCCCTGCGTAACTTCAACTTCGTCACTGATTCTTGCACATTATTGTCAAGAATCTGCTGATACTGAGTTGAATCCATGCGACCCACCACTTTAACAAGATTCCCGGTGCCGGCATTGGCCACACAGCCCCAAAGCATGCTGGAACCTCCACCGAATTTTACTGTGGGTAGCGAGTGTTTTTCTTGGAATGCTGTGTTTTTTAGCCTCCATGCATAACGCCTTTTTGTATGACCAAACAACTCAATCTTTGTTTCATCAGTCCACAGGACCTTCTTCCAAAATGTAACTGGCTTGTCCAAATGTGCTTTTGCATACCTCAGGCGACTCTGTTTGTGGCGTGCTTGCAGAAACGGCTTCTTTCGTATCACTCTCCCATACAGCTTCTCCTTGTGCAAAGTGCGCTGTATTGTTGACCGATGCACAGTGACACCATCTGCAGCAAGATGATGCTGCAGGTCTTTGGAGGTGGTCTGTGGATTGTCCTTGACTGTTCTCACCATTCTTCTTCTCTGCCTTTCTGATATTTTTCTTGGCCTGCCACTTCTGGGCTTAACAAGAACTGTACCTGTGTTCTTCCATTTCCTTACTATGTTCCTCACAGTGGAAACTGACAGGTTAAATCTCTGAGACAACTTTTTGTCTCTTTCCCCTGAAAAGCTATGTTGAATAATCTTTGTTTTCAGGTCATTTGAGAGTTGTCTTGAGGAGCCCATGATGCCACTCTTCATAGGAGAATCAAATAGGAGAACTACTAGCAAGTGGCCACCTTAAATACAGTACATTTTCTCATGATTTGATACACCTGGCTATGAAGTTCAAAGCTCAATGAGGTTACAAAACCAATTTAGTGCTTCAGGAAGTCAGTAAAAAGTAGTTAGGAGTGTTCAAATCAAGAAAATGATAAGGGTGCCCATACTTTTGCACCGGTCAAATTTTGTTTAAATGCAGATTGCACATTTTCTGTTAGTACAATAAACCTCATTTGAATCCAGAAATATAACTGAGTCCATCAGTTATTAGATATATGAAACTGAAATAGCTGTTGCAAAAACCAAAATTATTATAAAGAAAAAAGGTGAACATTAATAGGGGTGCCCAAACTTTAACATATGACTGTAAATATATATATAGCATCACTGCATTCATTGTAAAAGTCCAATCTACCAAAATATAAAGTAAATGTATCCAATTGGTAAATGGCTTAATGAGATAAAGAAATCAAAACATTGCAATAAAATGCAATAAGAGGTGATTAAAATATTGCACCTATCTTTATCAAATTGCCGCATGCGGACGCATCCGCATACAACGCATGTCCCTTCGTACCCAATATTAAAGATAGGTAGGCAGGGAAACGCAGGGCGCATGCAGCAGTAGGCGAAGCGTGGGCGGAGCTTCAGGGAGGAAGAAAGGAGGAAGAAGGCTGCCATCTGCAGCCGTCCTCAGAGCAAGTGTGAAACTAGCCTTATTTTGCAATTACAATGCACTTAGAATTTTTTCCAACTTTCCAGAGCATCACATGATAAAATGAATGGTGCATTTCAAAAATACGACTCATGTGGCAAAAAACAAGCCCTCATACGGCACAAAACAAAGCTTTGGCTCATGGGAAAAGGGAAGAAAAACTGAAAAAGCGAGAAATGGCCAAGGGGTGGAGTAGTTAAATAAACCCAATATGTGTTTTAGCCACAGTTTTCCTTGGTGATATTGCTGTTCATAATACTGTTTAATAACTCATAACTGTTCTGGTTATCATGCTCTAAAAAACACATTAACAGAATAATGCAATGTCTATTGGGTGAAGACTTTATACAAGATTAAGAGTCAAGGTCTTTATTGTAGAGAATTTGTGTCTCATGACTTACCCTCCTTCTTAGAAGGGTCATGGACCATAATTGATCATTAAGTGACCTAATGCTTAGATCTCTAGTGATCGGCAGTGATCAAGATCAATGGTAATGTAAATATTTAATTTCTCTGCAGCACCACCGCAGGGGAAGTGAAGTATTGCATATATGAATAAACTTGTTAAAAAGAGGGGACAACCCCCCTAAAAAATGTCTTGGGGTCTCCCCAGTTTTTAATAATCAACCAAGGCTAAATAGACACAGCTGCAAGCTGATATTAATAGCCTTAGAAGGAGCCATATACATTGGCCACCTCCCAGACTACAGCATTTCTGAGCCACCCCAGAAATGGTGCATGAATTAGATGCACCACTTCTGGAGCTTAACCTCGGGTCTTCCCGCTTGCCCTGGTGCAAGCGGGGTATAGTGCACCGTAAATCCATCCCACGCCCAACAATGGCTCCCAGCTCAGATACATCCGGATGTTGTGCTGAGCAGTGAGATCAGAAATGTGACTGCTTAGTACGACATCCAGAACACACTGACAGTAGCATGACAACGTGGCTGTAGTGACGAGCAGTTATGTAATTAAGGTTACTGCAGGTCACAGGCGGCAGTTCTCATGGTAACCTCTGTGTGAGCTGGCCTGTGAACTGCGGTAACTTACTGACATCACCACTCGCTTAGCAAATTGGGATGGATTTATGGAGGACCACTTCATATTATTTTTGCTTTGTATGGTAATAAATGGGTAAAAGAGGATCGGGGAGTGATTTTTACAATTTAAGGACTTTTCTATGTGTGTGTGCTTATTACTTTTAACTACAAAATTAGTAATGGGGGTGTCTGACAGACGCCTTTCCTTTACTAACCCCTGGACTCGATGTCAGTGGATATTACACAGCTTACATCAATCCCAAAACCATTATATTGCTTGCCAACGTGCATCAGGACAAGTGGGACGAGCGGAGGCTAAGCCCCAGAATTGGCTCATCTAATGGATGCACCATTTGTGGTGTGGCTGAGGGCTGGTGTTATTAGCTTAGGAGGGGGCCAATATCCATGGCCCCTTCCCAGCCTATTTATATCAGCCCAATGCAATCTGTTAAGCCTTTGCTGGCTATTAAAAATAGGAGGGACCCCACATCATTTTATTTTGGTTCCCACTTTTAAATAACCAGTAAAGACTACACAGATAGCTGTGATATGTTATTAATAGGCTGGGAACCTATATGGATATCAGCCCCTTCCTAAAATAATAACACCAACCCCCAGCTGTCTACTTTCCCTCAGCTGGTTAATAAAAATAAGGGGGACCCCACTTAATTTTTTAATCTATTAATTTATTTATTTAATGCTGTGACTCAAATTGTCATCAGCGTTGCCTGGTCTTGACCAAGCAAGGATGATGAGAGTTGTAGTCAGCACCCGACATCAGGGAACAGCGCTAAAGTTACGGCTTTTCCCAGCCAGCGGAACATGTCACACAAATGTCATCAGTGTGCATGTGTGCAGGACATAATGTGAACTGCGCTGCCAGACAAAAAAGGACATGTCTACACGTTTTGCACTTGGACACATGGTCCATGTGAACACACTGACATGTGCACAGACCCAGAGATTTGAATGGGGTCTACATGTATAAGTTTCTGCTGTATGTGTGAAGACCGTCACCACACGTACCGGACACACTGACCTGTGAAGGACGCCTAAAAAGGGTCATTTTATACATTGTGAATGCTCGTGGTGAAGAGTAGGATGTACGGCACATTCTTCCCTTTGGATGCCATCCCCCTATGTCTGAAGCTTTAAATGCCTATAAGGTATAAGCAGTTTACGCAGCCGGCTAATTACCTGCCACTTGATTGTAAGGTGATGATTGGTCTCCTGAGACGAGCAGAATTTGCAATCTACCTTTTCGTGTCAATGCTATTAGTATGGAGGAGAGAAAGCTTGGGGAGTTGTAAATGGTTCACGTTGGGCAGCTTACACATTTGGCATTTGCAGCGGTATTTCTCAAGAAAGATTATTTTACCATCTTTTTGTGATGCTTATAGAAAACCATTGCAATGTATAAAAAACCTGCAAGTAATAGGTCACAATCACTAGCTCTTTTTGGCAAGATCATGTCTACCGTCTACTTTCCAGCACAGTGCCAGGTTTTATAAGCTACAATTTTGGGAAAAATCTTGTTTTGAAATGTTTTTTCTTCCTTTTTTTAACGTAAGAAATTTTATGTACAGCAACCTTAAAAGGAATCTGTCACCCCCCTGGGATGCTTCTAAGCTATTACTATGGACATACAGTACAGGGCGTGCTGTGTCTGGAAGAAATCTCTGCCTCCTGACTTCATTTTAATACCGTCCCCCTCCTGTGATGTGCAGTTGCGGTCCCGTAATCTCGTGCCTGCGCCCTGCGCTCATGCTGTTCTGGGTACCTTATCCACCCTTCTATGTGCAGTGTCTTCATCCTGCTTCTGCGCAGGCGCCGGCAGTTTCTACATCCTGCTTCTGCACCTGTGCTGGCAAGTCACTGCTACTGTACAGTGACTCACCGGTACCTGTGCAGAAGGAGGATGAAGACACTGCCTATAGAAGGGTGGATAAGGTACCCAGAACAGCAGGTGGGCAGCCTCCAGCTATGTGATGAAAAAAATTTGTGAGCGATGATATCCTGCCAATACCATTATGTACAATGATTATTCTTAAAGTGAATCTGTCACTAGCTTTATGGCACTTATCTTGAGGGCAGCATGATGTAGCTGTATAGATGCTGACTCCGGCAATGTATCATTTCTGGACTTCTTGCTGTAGCTTTGATAAAATCACAATTTTATCAGAAGGAGATTATTACTAGAGGATTAGTAAACCTGCTGCCAAGTAGTCCTCCATATTCGTGAGCTCTGTGCAACCCCGCCCACACCACTAATTGGCTGCACCGTGAACACAGAAAGCTGCCAATCGGTGATGTGGGCGGGGTTATACAGAGCTCAGCATTCGGAGAATTGGTAAATCTGCAGTAGAGTTTTATCAAAACTACAGCAAGCAGCCTAGTAAGTGACACATCGCAGGAAACAGGGTCTCATCCCCTACATCATGTTTCTCTCAGGTGGGGTAACAAACCCTGGTGACAGATTCTCTTTAAAAGAATCACCCTAGACTTTTTTCTTTTTTTGTGTTAAAGGTAGCTTTCTTGCTATTTTCAATGTACATAGTTTGAACATAGAAATTCATGGAAGACCAAGACAGTTCAATATTGAAGTAGATATTCAAGTCTTTACAGATCTGTCTTTGTTACTATTAAAAATTCTTTCTCTCCCTTCCCTTTCCCAAACCCTTTCCTTCCCCTTTTCCCCCACTTATCAATGCGAATTATTACACAAACAAAGAGCATGTTTTGTAAAATCTGTTAAAATGCCTAATAAAAATATTTTGAAAATAAAAGAATCACCCTATTGGCTGAGACTCTTTCCAGAGCTGATTTCTAAATATTATTTGTCTTGTATACCCCTTTTGCTATGTTATCAGGGTGGAAATACAGTGAATGTTACTCCGCTATCTAAGACAAATGGAATTATTCCTCCTCGCATCCTCATGTCTCATTAATTCCTATTTAATTCATGTTGTGACAATAGATTTCACATCCACAGTCTGCATTGCTGTCAGCCGTATGGGAGCCATTCCTAGTTAGGTAAGAGCGTCGCTAAAGAATTGTCATGATGACAAGAAATGATTGAGGAAATCAGTATAGAATTAGGAAGTGGTACAAGTAATCACAACAATATAGCAACTTTCCTGATATTTCCTTCTCCAAACTAACTTATCTGCAAGTGATAGCGCCTATAAATTCTGTCCGGTAGGTCTCTGGTCATGCATGATCCGTAGGATTTTTTACCTTATTACATGGAACGCTGAGTTTAGGGAATCTTTATTCTCAAAATATTGCTAGCTCAAGAATCACTGCCTATAAAGAAACACAATATCCCAGGAATTCCTCCCCAGATGTTTTATTCTTTGTTCCTATTTCCTTAATACAATTAACACTGAGAAAAATATATAAAATAAATCTTCTCTACATGGTTCTACAGTCACCTGTGTGGCTTTATGACAGCTGACTGCAGCAGGAGCCTCTCCCCTCAATATGCTTTTCTATAACCAATTTATTGTATAGGTGAAGAGTTAAAACATTATTTAGCCCCAAATTTGAAAACAAACACATTTCCCCCCCTGGAGCTGAATCACTGCACTGCATCTCCATTGTGGGGAAACTGAGACCCTGTGGCCAATCTCTTTACTGTTTTGGGACATAAAAAACACTCTGTGCATTGTGCTGCTTCACTCAGTCTTCATTTGTTTACGCTGAGTTATATGAAAAAAAGTTTTATTCTAAGCAAAGGAAAGATGTGGCTTAAAGGGGTTGTCAAGACTTGGGGTTCATGTTTGCAGTCGCTCTATGTGACTGCAGATTTGTGAATCCTCATAGCATGTGCGCTGTCAGGATTCGGCGGTGCTGGGAACGAGAGGGGGCGTGACCACAAGTATGTCACATGCAGACAAGACGTGCGTAATGAGTGAGACAGGACACGTCTAGTCGGAATGTGGCCGGAAGTTAGCAAATTGCACGCTTGCTGTCTTATCACCGGGGAATCTTGACTGCTCGCACTGTGCATGCTGTAAGGATTCCCACAGAGTGACTGCAGACTTGAGCTGTAAGTCTAGACAACCCCTTAAAATGAGCTTAATCCCTTCTTTATTGACTACACAGCACTTACAGTATGTTTTCCTCCTCTTTGATATATGTATAATTGAAAACACACTTGAAATAGCTGTCTGCCAAATTATCATTAGGGTTACAGCTTTTCCTCAATGCCAGGCAGATTTGCATGTGTCCTGAAGTTGGATTTGTGGTGTAAGCTATTGGCAGACACCTTTGGTGGCAACCTATCCCCCTGAGAGCAAAAAGATTGGGCATATTGAGATCTAACAGCCAATCTCTACCCCATTTATTCCTTTGTTGTTGGGTGGTTGACTCTTCCCACCAACATTTTTGACTTTGGTTGACTTTAAACTAATGTGCATACCCATCTTTAGTTTTTAAACTACCCCAGGGCATGTGACCTTCCTAATTAACTCTCAATGACATAGAGTCCCACCAGTGAAGGCTATCATGACACGCATTGAATGAGAAAACTCATAAAAATGACTGACTCCTCTTACCTTTAACCGTCCCATGGCTGTTCCAGTCTAGTCAAGTACCGAGGCAGAGAGGTTTTGGCTCCTCGCAAAAGAATTCATATTATATTACACATCGACTTGTCTGAAAATGTTACAAGTACAAAGCTTTTAACTTCTCCGATCCATTAATAAAAACACATGTAACCAAATTATCACATGAAAGGTAATCACAGATCTCAAGCAGCTACAAATTACTCAGAGCAATTCTGTCTATTTTCCCCGTTATCTTAACAGTGAGCGTAAAGCTTTTAGGCATCCAGAAATAATAATGTATCACCGTTTCCATAAGTGACATAATAGATCAGCCACAACAAGATATAATCTATTACTTCTAGACTATTGAGTCGTGTCTGTATGTGTTCCATAATGATGCATTGTATTTTGCGTGCCAGTATGGTTTCCAGACTGTAGCGACCAGTCCTTGCCAGAAAATGTGTGAAGCACCACACCTCGTATTATCCCTTTACCATAAATGCCAATTGTTTAGTTAAAAAATAAAAAAAATGTTTAGTGTGTGGCGTCACAACGCTTTACCCATTGTGAGACTAAGACCGGGGTCACACTTGCACCTGCAATGCGAGAAACCCACGTGAGTCTCTCCCCTCAATACCCGACACTGCCACCAGCACTTGGGACCGGAGTGTGCAGCTGCATGTATTTCTATGCTTGTATTTCTATGCAGCCGCACACTCCGGTCCCGAGTGCTGGCAGCAGTGTCGGGTATTGAAGCGAGAGACTCGCGTGAGTTTCTCTCATTGCAGTTGCAAGTGTGACCCCGGTCTAAGGGCTATTTCACAAGTCTGTGATCTTTGGTCCAATCTGGGGTTGTACTGCACGGACTCTTGACCCCGAGCATTGCAGCTTCCTATAGTATATTTCTATGAGACTGACACCCTCGGAGTCTGGAGACATACGACCAGCCCATGCAATGTTTTTTGAGATCACACTGATGACCTCACATATCTCAAACAGCACCTGATTTGGAAGTTTTCCAGTCTTCCAAAAATGCTTCACTGGAGAATGACTGCCGTATTTTCCCTCTTGTCTCGATGATAAGTGACAATGACCAATTTGAAAAAAAAAATGTTTCGTGTTACTCTGTTGGGAGGTATGGATGCTGCTATTGTCTCTATGTGACCACGCAGCGATTTTGATGTAGCTCGCTGCCTGTCAAGGATTTTTCTAACTTTTTCGGTCAATTACTATATTTGTATCATGCGAAACAAAAGTCTTTAATTGGTTTTCAAAAATTCAAAAAGCTTAAAGGGAACCTGTCAGCAGGATTGTGCACAGTAACATACAGACAGTGTCAGGTCGGCGCCGTTATACTGACAACAATGATACCTGGTGATGAAATCCGTCTTGTGGTTGTTGTGTAATCTTTATTTTCAGTTTTGAGTTAATGATATGACCATTCCCTGGGGCGGCCTGTGGGCGGGCTTCATGTGGTGCTCTGATTAGGAATTCATACAGATGGCTTCTGATAGGTCACTGATCCCTCAGTGACTTGCCCCCTATTTTACATACTGAATATTGTATATGACTAGCTGAAGAGCCCAGCGCTGCCCGGGCATGGTAACTAACTGTGGTTAGCTTTAACAAATTATAATTATCCTCCGTCCCATAGTCCCGTGCCCATATACCCATCATACATATCCTCCATCCCATAGTCAAGTGCCCATATACCCATCACACATCCTCCATCCCATAGTCCCATGCCCATATACCGATCATGCATATTCTCCATCCCATTGTCCCATGCCCATATACCCATCATACATATCCTCCATCCCATAGTCGAGTGCCCATATACCCATCACACATCCTCCATCCCATTGTCCCATGCCCATATACCGATCATGCATATTCTCCATCCCATAGTCCCATGCCCATATACCCATCATACATATCCTCCATCCCATAGTCAAGTGCCCATATACCCATCACACATCCTCCATCCCATAGTCCCATGCCCATATACCGATCATGCATATTCTCCATCCCATTGTCCCATGCCCATATACCCATCACACATCCTCCATCCCATAGTCCCATGCCCATATACCCATCATACATATCCTCCATCCCATAGTCGAGTGCCCATATACCCATCACACATCCTCCATCCCATAGTCCTGTGCCCATATACCCATCATACACATCCTCCATCCCATAGTCCCGTGCCCATATACCGATCATGCATATTCTCCATCCCATAGTCCCATGCCCATATACCCATCATACATATTCGCCATCCCATAGTCGAGTGCCCATATACCCATCACACATCCTCCATCCCATAGTTCCGTGCCCATATACCCATCACACATCCTTCATCTCATAGTCCCATGCCCATATACCCATCATACATATCTGCCATCCCATAGTCCCATGCCCATATACCCATCATACATATTCGCCATCCCATAGTCGAGTGCCCATATACCCATCACACATCCTCCATCCCATAGTTCCGTGCCCATATACCCATCACACATCCTTCATCTCATAGTCCCATGCCCATATACCCGTCATACATATCCTCCATCCCATAGTCCAGTGCCCATATACCCATCACACATCCTCCATCCCATAGTCAACCATTATAACATCATAATGAGCGGCGGGGCTTGCAAACTATGATGACATCAGCATCGCCATGGCAACCATTATGACATAATGAGGGGCGGGGCTTGATACACACACACTTTTTCCCCATTATGTAGATAGGGCAAAATTGTTTGGTGAATTGGAACGCACGGGGTTAAAATTTCGCCTCCAACATAGCTTAGGACACTCTCGGGGTGCAGACGTGTGACTGTGCCAAATTTTATGGCTGTAGCTGCGACGGTGCGGAAGCCAATCCCGGACATACACACATACATACATACATACATACACACACTTGAGCTTTATATATTAGATTAAATAAAGGGCTGTCCTAAATTATGTGGGGATGGCATTTCAAAATAATACAGTATAACCATATGAAGCCTTGTTGTAATTAAACAGCAGGCTAAATGAAGAGAACCAAAATTCAAATTAAAATCCAACATTTATTAATAAATATTCAAAAAGGACACAAATCATTTGTACACAAAAAATACCCAGGAAAGGGGACCAAAATAGACCTACTTAATAATCAAAAAATGCCAATACATAGAAAGCTCCAAGTTGAAAGAAATGATATGAGGTAAATACTCAATAATAAAAATGGTATAAATATTATGGTAACCTTGTGGCAATGTTGAGGTAAGCCAATGAGAGAGGGTGCTAAATGTAAATACGATAACACAGTGCCTATGGCATCTTATAGTAATAATACCCAAATCCACATTATAGCTCTACAAGATTTGTGGCCAATTCCATATTAAAGTGCTGCACAATATATATGACCAAATGCAGTGTTATCCCTAAAGTAAACACAGTGCCAATGGCATCCTATAGTGATAATATCCAAATCCACAATATAGTCCCGTGCAATATATATTACCAAATGCAATATTATTCATAGAATGAACACATATTACCTAATCTCTGGTGCCTTGACGATAAGCACACATAAAAGGCAAGGAGTGTCAGTGGTCCAGTGGTTCCCCCCTCGCCCCGACGTGCATTTCGCCCTTCGCTCCTTCTGGGGGGGTGTCATACTGGGATGGGTAGGTCTTTTTAAGAAGACCAGGAGACAATAGGAGTGCTGAGATTGGACGCTCCTCCACCATTGATGGATGCCAACCGCAGACGCTGCGGCGCATGCGGCCATGCTCATCCTCCATATGGAATGGCACTTCCAGGAATGCGCTCGCTTGACCGCATGCAAGGCCAGAATCGAACGCTCCCAGAAATGCATGGAGAGGTGACAACATGCGCATGCGCACTGTCCGAAGGCCTGGCGTGAAGGCTGAAAATGCCAGAGTTAACCGATAAAGTGCCATTTGTGAGCAAAAATGCAGTGAACGGTGTTATACTTGAGAGTGAATGCATAGAAGAAATGATTAAAAAAAACACATGATTAGAAAACACTTGATAAGTGAATATATACATTTTAATATTTCTTAGAATTTATTTTTCGCACTGTTACTTTAATCATTGCATTTGGACACTGTCTACATGCATTCCCTATATCAATTTATTTTTGCACTGTCACTTTAATTATTACACTGTGGCACCTTTTTAAATATATATATATATTCACCTATGAAGTGTTTTCTAATCATGTGGGTTTTTTTTTGTAGTGTATGACTATATGGGAAACTACATGATTTGCTCAGCATATACAGTTCAAGGACTACTGTTACTAGCAAGTAGTACTATAAAAAGGATTGTTAAAGAAGTTCTCTCATCAAAATTATTATCCTCTTAGTATATTGGAATCATCATACTATATAGCACAGTGTATTTACAATTGCTCATTTTCCCTTTCTTCCAGTTAATTATTCTCTTTTCTCTGTCCTATGTAGAACCAGGTACTGTATGTTCCCTGTATGAGTCATCAGTCACTGCAAAAGTCCCTGGCAGGGGGAAGAATGGAGCAGCTGGGTCAGGAGTTGAAGAAGGGAATGACTCATGCAGGGAAAAGAGGCTTCCTATTTCTACATAGAGCAAAGAAAAGAGCAAAATTAGCTGGGTAGAAAGGCAAAATGAGCAATTGTAAGTACACAGTGCTCCATAATAGGATAATTCCGATGTATTATGAGGATAAAAACTTTGAGGAACTAAGAAAACTCATATGCATGCGTCATGTCATATTTGAGGCACTCGATGGGAGCCCACAATTTAGGACCCCCATAACTAAAAAATAGATACTCAAAAAAGAGCATCTTGATATATCACATGTTAATAATACTTTATTACTAAGAACATTGATACTTGGTCTTCCACGTCTGTATTCCAGTGATGGCCTCTACGTTGGACGCCGCAGCGTTTTTTCTATCTGCCATTTTTAAGTACAAACATGGTATAATATGAGCATTGCTTTGGCTCACAACATTTATAACCAGCATATTATTTAAGGTAAATTTTGCTCTCGGTCCCAGGTGGGATGTGCTCTGTGATTCTGTTGCAGTTGCTTCCCGCTGCAATGTAATATTGTAATTGCATTTGTCAGCACAATAAACTTTGTAGATTTACTACAAGTGAATGAGGAGGATCAGTAATCCACAGAGGAAGAATGTGCCGAGGCAGCAAAAATTAAAATTTAATTCCAAAGTACTAGAATTTACTGTACCCAGCCCAATGTACAGTAAGTTATACATCTGATGATAGAGGAAAAAAGGGAAAAGACAAGCATAGATCGATGTGAGGCCGATTGGAACAAATGACCAAACATTTTCTTGACCTAATCACCTTGATAACTCACAATACAGTTCCTCTGGGGCGGAGTCCTGCACCGTTTCCTACCATCCAATAGCAAAAAGGATAACACTAACTTTCCAGGGCTCAACTCCCGCTATTCAAGGAACCTATAGTAACCAACTGGTCTGTCCCTATAACATTGGGACCACTTATGGTATTTTTTCTGAGAGTAACCCCCCCAATCAAACTTTACAAGAGAAGGGAAGCATTTACTTGTCTACAGAGAACTGAGGCAGAAACATTGCAGTTTCATAAAGTTCTATTGAATGGCCATGCTCCGTTTCTTCCAGCACAAATACAGCTCTTTGCACACTGATTTTTTTAGGAGTTTTTGGAGCAGAAAACTGTCCAAATCCACCTCCAAAATGTCAAAACTCTTCAGAAACATTAAGTGTCCACTTAGTTTCTGCTAAAAAAAAACTGGACAAAAAACACAAAGTTTTTTTTTATGGCACTAGATATGGACATTTATTGGCACTGGTGTTTTCTGGGACAGCCTAACATAAAGTGACCTGAAGTGAATAGCATCGAATTGATCAAAATATCCAAGATTCTTGATACAATTTTTCACAAAAGTCAGAAAATTAATCCTTTGTCTACTGTAACTGGATGTAGATGTGCAAAAAAATTGTGACTTTTTCTTTCTTTCAACTTGATAAATTTGTTGGAAATATGAAGCGCATTCTCCCTTCCACGCGACAACATCTATAACATTCAAACTTTTATCATGCAAGGGTTGAGAAACATGAGTTTACAAATCTAGTTTTGGAAAACCCCTGATCTTGGTCTTCCGTTTATTTATAAGTGCTTTACTCACCCTTTCCAAGTCCAGTTCTGAGTTGCATGCACAGATTCCGTATGGCCCCGCATGGAGCCCCTCTTAGTCTATAATGAAAAGTTTTGGAAAATCCCCGTGTTTAAAAGAAAAAAAAAAAATTCTCACCCTCCCGAGGTCCAGCACCCTCCAACATTTCTCCATCTCCTCCATTTTGTAAGGCCTGGATCACACTTCCGTTTTTTAAAATCTGTCTAAATCCGTCGTTTTCCGTTAAAAAGCGGATCCGCCATTTTTTTGGAGGATCCGTTATTTTGTCCCATAGACTTCCATTAGCGGCTACCGCGGATCCGTCAAAAAAACAGATCCGTTTGCGGCAAAACGGATCCGTTCTTTCACCCTTTGACGGATGCAGGCGGATGCCAAAAAACAGATGTGTGAAACAGGCCTTAGTCGAATATCATCCGAGTGCATTCTCATGTTTTCCACTGACTCGTTGACTTGTATGGCTGAGTGCCATCTGAATATCAGATCAAATTCAGCATGCAAAGAATTTCTTTTCTCCGACCGGCTCTGTCCGAGGAAAAAAAATCAGATATGTACACGTCTCCATAGTAAAACCTTAGTCCTACTGCGATCCGATGTTTTGTTGGATCTTCATCTGCACCTGCCCTTGCAATGTTTTGTTTGCTTCTCCTTGTATATTTTTGGTTGAGACGCGGCAACCAAAATAACAATTCTGGAGTTTCATTTTTTTTTAACTTCTTCACAGCATTTAGCATATGGGTTAGTTACTTTTAGATTTTTAGATTCTAATACATCTGACTTTTAAGCATTTTATATATCTTTTTTATTATTTTGAAATTGGGAAAAGTGGAATGACTGAAGATTTTATATTTTTATTTTTTTTTATTTCTTTTTTAAATGTCCTTAGGGCAATTGAATTTGCAATGCTTTGATCGCTTATTCTATATGCTGCCCATACCACAATATGGCATTACATAGTGTACCTATTGTCTATGAAGCTCAGCCCATGGCTGGGCTTCGCGTGTGTACAGAGATGGCAGCCTTCAGTAGGCTCCTGGCTGCTATGAAATGCAATCGGCAGCCAGCAATCATATCATAGGAGATATATGGGAGCCACACTGGCGATCACTCCATTAAAATGCCGCTGCCTGTGATTGACCGCAGCATTAAATGATTAACCCCTTTCCAACCTTAGATGCATAGGTACGTCTAAGGTTGGCTCCCCTTGTTTGCTACGGGCTCCACCGATGAGCCCACAACTTTTCCAGCACGGCTGCATGTAGAATAGTGTTCCACCCGTGGCTGTTAACATGTTGAGTGCTTGCTGTCAATCTCTGCTCGCACTGGAAGCAAATCACTAATCCCACCCGTATCACATGACTGCAGGTTGCCAATGGGTTGGCATGACAACCTGGGGTCTGCAAGAGACCCCTGTGGTTGTCATTGCCGGATAGCTATGAGCGCCACCCAGCGGTCAGCATTCATAGCAAGTGAGCATTTCTGCTACACAGAGCAGGGCTGAAGGGCTGGATGATCGCAGCTTCTAGCCTCCCATGGATATTATTGAATCAAGTGTAAAGAAAAAAATGTTTTTAAAAATAATGAAATATAAAAGTTTAAATCACCCCCCCTTTCGTCCCACTCAAAATAAAACAAAAATAATACTAAAAAATACACATATTTGGTATCATTGCATTCAGAATCGCCCGATCTGTCAATAGATAAAAAGAATTATTCTGATCAGTGTAATGAGAAAAAAATCAAAATGCCAGAATTACGTTTTTTTGGTCGCAGCAACATTCCATTAAACTGCAATAATGGGCAATCAAAAGTTCGTATCTACACCAAAATGGTATCAATAAAAACTTCAGCTTGGCACGCAAGAAATAAGCCCTCATCCAACCCCAGATTACGAAAAATGGAGACTCTATGGGTCTCGAAAAACGGCGACACTTTTTTTTTTTTTATAAACTCTGGATTTTTTTTCACCACTTAGATAAAAAAGAACCTAGACATGTTTGGTATCTAGGAACTCGTAATGACCTGGAGAATCATAATGGCAGGTCCGTTTTAGCATTTAGCGAACATGGTAAAAAAAAAATTGTGTAATTGCACTTTTTTTTTTGCAATTTCACTGCACTTTGAATTTTGTCCCCATTTTCCAGTACACTATATGGCAAAATCAATGATGTCGTTCAAAAGTTCAATTCGGCACGCAAAGAAACAAGCCCTCGCATGGCCATATTGATGGAAAAATAAAAAACTATTAAAAAAATACTGTTACAGATGCTGGCTGTATATGACAGCCGGCATCTTCCATCAGCTCTTGACACCTCTACACTTGCGGATGCAAGCACGGATGCACAGGGACATCTGTTTATCCATTTTTTTTGGCAGAGGGTTAAACAAATTATTTCTTTTGTTCTCATCCACTTGTTTAAAGGATTTTCTAGAGTATAAGAGCTATTGCTTTGTCTTCGGCTGATCTCCGATGCACCTAAGCTATTTAAGTATTTATAAAATCTCCGCAAAATCCAATATGTGTCATAGTAGATTGTTTCCAATGGTTTAGTGTCCAAGACATCGCGGAAAAGTCAAAGACTGATTTCATTTTAGCAAAAATGATTTAATTTCGTAGCACCATTTCATTTTCTATATGGAAGCATCCTGTGCATTATTTGCCACTTTCCTGTTCCTTACGGAATTTTCCGGAAATATATGTATTAGGATTTGCAATTGTAATGGCAAGAAAGAAGAGAAAATGACGCTGAAGATCACATTTCCTACTGGGAAATCTTGTTTGCTCTTGCAGATAAGTAAAGCGCAGTATTACATTATAGGAAATAGAAACCAGGATCATATTGAGAGAAGCGAGCAATAATGGGCAGGCCGTCCAGTGTTATATCTCTGCAGAAAACTTCACAACCATTAGGCATCATTCACACATCAGATATTCTCGTATGAATGTTCTAAGTGTTTTTCATGGATAGCACCCGTACTTATAATAGTGAATGGCGTCAGTCAAATGTCCGTTTTTTTTTTTCACGGAATGAACGTTCCACGCGGAATCTCGGAAACATGTTTAATTTTGATCCAAATATCGGCACAAAATCGTCACTGCAAGTCTATAGGTCCATAAAAAGGTCAGACCACACTCGGATGCCATATGTGTGCTCTCCATTTTTCATAGGCTGCTCGATTGGAGAAGGTAGAGAAACTTTTGGTTCTCAACTGAGAGAAGCTGATATACCTTTGGCCGAACACTGATAAAAAAAAAAAACACTGCTGAAATTTGAGCAAATTTTTCTCTTTTTCAATTTAATCTCTGACATGTCAATGAGGCCTTAGGGCAACTACCTTCTGTAGGTGGCGCTAGTGAGCCAGTATTTATTCCTTCTTTGAGAGCGCTAATTTGCTTGTTTTTAAGGGCGTACCGCCAACTAACATTGTTATGTTACAATAGATGGTGGCCCGATTCTAACGCATCGGGTATTCTAGAATCTCTCTCTCATCTCCTGAAAGTAGCGGAGGTGTGCGTGGTTCCTGTCGCTGATTGGTCGCGGCCTGCCGGGAGCGACCAATCAAGCGACGCAGGATTTCCGTTAAAGACAGACAGAATTAGACGATTATTATATAGGATGAGCGCTACAGTCCATCAGTGGTCACTGTTTGGCTGCAGCGCACACATGGCGTAAGCAGGGGCGGACATATTGGTGCAGCCTCCCAGGGGTCCAAGAGGTAAGGAAGTCACTACCATCTCCAAAGCAGGTGGAGTTGTGCATTATCATAAACTATGGGACTGCAAAGGTCTAATATATTGTTGTTGCTAAGGGGCCCTTTTCCATCCATGCCCGCCACTGCATAAAAGTGTCATACAAGTGCAAGCACAAACAGATCGCATTATTGGAGCGCCACCAGTACAGAAGATGTCTTTATGCAACAAGGGTCACTGTCGCATTTTTAAGAAGGGGTTGTTCAAGTAGTTGATGTCAACCATTTTATGTTTAAGGTCGAGATCACACATGCAAGAAACTTGGACAAGTCACGCATGTTAAGACCCGGCACTGCCACTGACACTTGGGAGCGGAGCGTGCAGCTGCATGTATTCCTATGCGGCCGCACGCTTCCATCCAAGTGCCAGCGGCAGTGCCGGGTATTAACATGCAAGGCTTGTCTGAGTTTCTCGCATGTGTGATCCCAGCCTTACAATGGTAATTTACAAAATTACAAAAAAAAGAGAACTCATTTGCCATAAATTTGTCAAGTTTTTACCTGGTGTAAAAGCCGCTGTTCTCTATAATCTGAAGTTGTTTTTCTTTTCTTCCTACCCCTCTCCTTTCCAGAGAAATATACATCTTTTCCCTGTATGCAAACGTAGCTTTTTTTTTTAGCCAAATGGGTGTGATCCTAAACTCTTCTATGTGGATGGACACGCCTAATTGTCTTAAAAAAAAACTAGAGATACATACATATCCCAAGAATGGAGAGACACAGAAATAAAAGAAAATCAATAACATATTCAGGAGAACAGCAGCATTTACACCTGATAAAAAATACTTGAGATGAGCAAATTGTTTCTAAGCAATTGAATTTGCTTTGAATTTGTACAATTTGCCAAAATCAATTTTTTTCCGATTCGATTCACTCCATTAGAATCAAGACCTATCTTGGCCTTCTAACTGCCATTTCACTTGATTTTTTTTTAGGACAGAAGGAATTTTTAAAAAATCCCTTGTTCCCACCTCGCCCCTCACCTGTCCTGGCAGCGCATCTCTCTTGCTGGTTCTCCACTGACTCGCTTTTGCTCTCTGTCTCTGGTCTTCCTCTTCTGTCTTTACTCTGTGGCACCTCTGATGCCGACTGATCCTCAAGTGACGTCATCATGACACCGCGTGAGGTTTAGTGAGTTATGGAGGTGACAAAAAGTAAAGAATTATGAAGAATGGAGCTAAAAGGAGGTAGTGGGCCAGGTCATCTCCTAGTGTGACCTATTGGAGGCAGTTCTAGTGTTCTTCCTTTCTGAAGAGACAATTTGCATATTTAATTTCCCAGAGGAACATACTTGGTTTATAAGTCTCCTCACTGTGACATGCCAGGCTTGGCTTGTCACTCTTCACAAGGAGAAACCTTACCTCTTAGACTCCATTATAGAAGCATAAGGCTATTTTTACACTTAACGCTTTTTTTGCCGCCCGTTATTGCTGCCCGTTTTTGCAGGCTGTATCACCGCAATTTTTACGGTCTGCCACAGTAACGGGTTGCAAAAAAGCTTGCAGATTGCCGTTTTTCATTTTTCTAATACTATGGAAATAGTATTGGAAAAAAACCCGGCGTTCCGCAAAAACAAAATTCCGTTTGAAAATCAATGGGGGCCATGTCCGTACGGCTGTACGGCACACAGCACACTGTGGAATTTTAGCGGGCCGATTTTGGGGCCCCATAGAAATCTATTGGGGCCGCAAAATCGTCTGGCAAAAACACGGTAAGTGTAAAAGCAGCCTCATCCTTTTGAAAATGTTTGTCAAGGGCAATGCTAGTTCACACTTGAGCTATCCAGCAAAAACACTGAGGATGCCACAGTGGCAACGATCATGGCGGCTGCTGTTGTGAGTTCACTTTCTGGTCTACCAGTTGTGAGTTCTCCTTCCAGGCTCCCTCTGGTGGTAACAGGAGGTAGTGAGGCTGATTTAATCAGTGGAGTTCTGCCACCTGATAAGGAGGATGACAATTGGACCTCAGGAATCTCAGACTGGATTTAAGACAGCCGACGCCCTATTCTGGTGCTGGTGATTCCTTCTGGCTTGTCAAGTCTTGGTCCTCAGCTCTGTTCCAGTCAGCTCAAGCTAAGTTTTTCTGCTAATGTTCACACTTGATTTTGTTGGTCTATTCAGTTTTTTGTGTGGTCAGCCAGCCCTGGCTGGGGCTGTGCTGAGTTTCCACTCTTACTTATCTGTATTTGCCAATTTGCTTTTTGTCCCTTATTAGATTGGCCTCTTTTTGCTCTGCCTCAGAATATTTCAGAGTGCTGATATAGTGGGAGAAGTCTAGTGACTTCAGGGTTAATTTTGTTATCAGAAGTGTTGGACATTATTTTTGTAGGGTTTTTGGCAGAATGCAGACAGTGTCTTTCCTTTCCTATCCTTTCTAGTTAGTTTGGGCCCCATCGTTTGCTCAGCCTATTTTCCTGCCTATGTTTGTGCTTTCATCTTGTTTCACCGTCAATACATGTGTGGGGGCTGTCTATTCCTTTGGGGTCTGCTCTGGGGCAGTTAGTTTTCCCCTTTTTTTGCTTTAGGCTTATTTAGTCCTCCGGCTGTGACAAGGCGTCTAGTTTCATCGCAGGCACGCTCCACAGCTGCTGCTATTTGTGTGGTTAGGATCAGGGATCTGCAATCTGCATAGTTACCAACCTCTGGTTTTTCTGGGGCTTAGCTTGTTTAGGGTTTTTCCTCCACGGTGACCCATTCATAACAGAATCACCAGCCATACTGCAGATTCTAGGGTACTCAAAAGCAGGGAAAAGTTGTTAAAAAAGAAGAAAAAAAAGTGTCAGAATTTTTTTTTTTTATGTATTTTTTCCTATTTTTTTTTGCTGGGACCGTAGGAGGATTTTTTTTTTCCTAATGGAGATTAAGCAATTGTCTGATCTTGTTGAGCAACTTGCTGCTGAAGTGCAGGGAATTTCCACCTACCTCATTCAGTCACATGCTGCTGAACCTAAGATCCCTACTCCTGATGTGTTTTCTGGGGATTGGTCTAAATTTCTGAATTTTAAGAATAATTGTAAATTATTTCTTGCCTTGAAGCCTAACTCATCGGGAAGCTCTGTGCAGCAGGCTAAAATTGTCATCTCCTTGCTGCGCGGCGATCCCCAGGATTGGGCTTTTTCTCTGACACCTGAAAATCCTATTCTGACTAATGTGGATGCATTTTTTAAAGCCTTGGGGTTGTTGTATGATGAACCTAATGCTGTTGATCAAGCTGAGAGAACCCTGTTGGCATTAAACCAGGGTCAGGATTCTGCAGAGTTATACTGTCAAAAATTCCGAAAGTGGGCGGTTTTTACTACATGGAATGATAGTGCATTGGCAGCTCTCTTTCGGAGGGGTTTATCAGAGACCGTAAAAGATGTTATGGTGGGATTTCCTGTTCCCTCTGGTCTGGATAATTCTATGTCATTGGCCATTCAAGTTGATTGGCGTTTACATGAACGTAAAACTACACGGGAGGCGCTGCCACCTTTTGAACAAACGTCTGAACCTATGCAATGCAATAGGGTTTTGTCTAGGGCGCAACGTCAGGAGTTTAGAAGGCGTAATAAGCTGTGTTTTTTTCTGTGGAGACGCCTCTCATACTATTTCTGTCTGCCCTAAACAAGAAAAACGTTTTGCACACACATTTGCTGTGGGTAGTGTACAAACTAAGTTCCTTTTGGCAATTACTCTGATATGCTCCTTATCCACGTTTTCCACTAAGGCTTTTGTGGATTCAGGAGCAGCGTTGAATCTGATGGGTTTGAACTTTGCTAAACGTTGTGATTTTTCTATGAAGCCTCTGTGGACGCCTGTTCCTTTGAGGGGTATTGATGCTACTCCTTTGGCGGAGAATAAACCTCATTTTTGGACTCAGGTGATAATGCGAGTTGCCCCAGACCACCAAGAAAATTGTAAATTTTTGGTGCTGCATAATTTGCATGATACTATTGTTCTGGGTTTTCCCTGGTTGCAAACTCATAATCCAGTTTTGGATTGGAAATCTGTGTCTGTGGTGAGTTGGGGTTGTCAGTGTGTTCTTAGGGATGCTCCTGTTTTCTCCACCTCTCCTCAGTCTCATGATATTCCTGATTATCTAGCCGATTTTTCTGATGTACTTAGTGAGAGCAAGTCTGCGTCTTTGCCTCCTCATAGGAGTTATGACTGTGCAATTGAGTTGCTGCCTGGGTGTAAATTTTCAAAGGGTCAGCTTTTCAACTTATCAGTACCCGAACATGATGCTATGCGATTCTATATTAAGGAGTCGATGGAGAAGGGTCATATTAGACCATCCTTGTCACCTTTAGGTGCTGATTTTTTTTGTGGCCAAGAAAGATGGTTCATTAAGACCATGTATTGATTATCGTTCCCTTAACAAGATGACGGTTAAATATCAGTACCCGTTACCTCTGATGTTTGATTTATTCTCCAGAGTTAAGAGTGCCTGCTGGTTTACTAAGCTTGACCTCAGGGGGGCGTATAATCTTATTCGCATCAAGCACGGGGATGAATGGAAGACGGCGTTAAATACTCCGGAGGGACATTTTTGAGTACCTGGTGATGCTTTTTGGGATCACTAATGCCCCTTCTGTCTTCCAGTCCTTCATGAATGATATTTTCCGTGACTTTGTGGATAAGTTTTTGATCATCTATCTGGATGATATTTTGATCTCTTCTAGTGATTGGGATTCTCATGTGGAACACGTCCGGACTGTGTTCCGGATTTTGAGGGAGAATTCCCTGTTTGTTAAGGGATCGAAATGCCTCTTTGGTGTACAGAGGATTACATTTTTGGGATTTATCTTGTCTCCGTCGACTATTGAAATGGACCTGGCCAAGGCACAAGCCATTTATGATTGGGTTCAGCCTACTTCTTTGAAGGCCCTCCAGAAGTTTTTGGGTTTTGCTAATTTCTATCGTAAATTTATAGGTAATTTTTCTGGTATTGTTAAACCACTGACTGATCTGACCAAGAAGGGCGCTGATGTGCTGAATTGGTCTCCTGAGGCTGTCTCAGCATTCCAGAAGCTTAAACGGAAATTTACTTCAGCTCCAGTTTTACGGCAACCTGATGTCTCACTTCCATTTCAGGTGGAGGTAGATGCTTCTGATATTGGTGCAGGAGCTGTTTTGTCCCAAAAAGACCCTGTGACTTCTAAGATGAATCCCTGTGCCTTCTTTTCTCGAAAGTTCTCCCCATCTGAACGCAACTATGACATGGGGAATCGGGAATTGTTGGCCATGAAATGGGCATTTGAGGAGTGGAGACATTGGTTGGAGGGAGCTAGACATCAAGTTGTGGTCCTCACCGATCACAAGCATTTGATTTATCTGGAGTCGGCCAAACGCTTGAATCCTAGACAGGCTAGATGGGCCTTGTTTTTCACGCGTTTTAATTTTGTGGTCTCTTTTCTTCCAGGCACTAAGAATGTTAAGGCAGACGCTCTTTCTAGGAGTTTCTTTGCCGATTCTCTTAATGTGACCGAGCCTACTACCATCCTAGGTGAGGGGGTAGTTCTTTCTGCCATTTCACCAGATTTGAGACGCGTCCTGGAGGAATTTCAGGAGGATAAACCTGAGCATTGCCCTATTGGGAAATTGTATGTTCCTGACCAGTGGAGAAAGAGAGTGATGTCTGAAATTCATTGCTCCGCATTGGCTGGTCATCCAGGTATTTTTGGTACCAGAGATTTGGTGAGTCGGCCTTTTTGGTGGCCCGCCTTATCTCGTGATTAGAGTTGAGCAACTTTTGGTTTTTTAGGGTCGAGTTTCGTTTCGTGAAACCCGACTTTTCCAAAAGTCGGGTCGAGCAAGATCGGCCGATTATAGGGAAAAGTCGGGGTCGTCCCGAAACACGAAACCCAATGTAAGTCAATGGGGAATAAAAGTCGGCAGTGAGAGGAGGACAGGAAACACACCTACAGTGCCCATTTGAATGCCAAAAGCATCAATTCTTCTTACTTAAGCTTGTCAACCTTAATTAACTTCATAATACAAGTTACGCACTGAAAAATGGGGGTTATTTGGCTAAAGTTGTGGGGGGGTAGGGCTGGCTCCAGGTTTTCATGTGCCCTGGGTGAAAGAGCGCCCCTTTAACACATGCCACAACTCATCATGCTCCGATACGGCAGAGAAATAGCGGTATAGTACAATGAAAAATACTTCACTTTTTACATTTCATGACGAGGCCCATCTATTTCTCCATACAGAATCATTGGTCCCATATAATGTTTGAAACAGTATATGATGAGCTCCACATAATGCTACAGTATATGTTGGTCCCCATGGATGAAGCTCCACTGTCTTATGGGCCCAAATAATGCTCCAAACATAATGGGCCCCATTTCTAATGCTCTAGTGTATAATGGGCCCTGTAAATGCTGCTCCAGTGTCTGATGTCCACCTTTGGAATGTTCCAGTGTGTGGTGGGCCCCATCTATCATTATCCAGAGTATAGTGCTCCCAAAAAATTGCTGTCCCAACATTGAAAACAATCAAATAAGTCTCCTTGCTAGGGAATCCCTGTACTTGTCTGGACTCCTCGTCGTCCCCATCTTCCATCTCACTGCACAGTATTTCAACCTTGCAAGTGCTGTGATCCTGAGCAAGCAGGGGGGGCCCACTCGTTGGCGACGGCACTGGCACAGGGCCCCTGATAGTACGGTGGTGTGTCTGATGGTGGGTGGGCCGAACCTGCACTTTCATCTGCAGCTTCCTCTTTGTCACCGTGTAAGATGGAACTGTATATGGGAAGGGTAACCTGAGTTTCTTCAGGGTCAGATTCAGGCCGTGTAGCGTACGAGGGGAATGTAGTGGTCTGGGTCAATGTACCAGCAGATTCATCGAGCAGTGGCTGGGCATCAGCGCACTTGTGTCGCCCCCAGGAGTACGGTCACCACAGTGGCATTACCTTCCTCCTAGGGAGTGTGATGTCATGCTTGGGAGCAACGAAGGATCTCTCTAGCAGGTTAACTGATTGGGCGGCGTTATTCCCACGAGTCATGACCCTCCAAACAGCGTTCATGAAGGCAAAGTGTTTGTTTTACGTGGGCAGTATGGTTGCAAAGCTGAACCTTAAAGGAATGTCCAGAAGGGCACCACCAGGAGTGGAGCCTACGGTTAAATTCGACTCCACCTGGGAAACCTCAACCATGCCAGCTACAGAAAATATGCACACATTGCAAGCTTAATTCCGTTAACGAACGAGACTCCGTCATGCCCCGCGGTCCGAGTCCGGCTTACTAGAGGGACACGTGAGGCTCTGGCACATGAGATTGGCCAATAACTGGTGTGTCATGCCCTTACATGTCCGTGGCTGCATGTGCGCTACACTGAAAAGGCCAGCGTTTGTCGCTTACAGGTGCAGATAACCAGCTGAAAAACGTTAGTGATGGGGATCACTGATTTCCCAGTAAGTGCAGGTCAACCGCGGTTCCGGAATTAGGCCTAACCGTCATTCCTGAAAAAATGAAAAACTTACGTGTGCAAACCACAGGTGCTGTAGCTTGCTTAACAGCTCGCCAGCCGTTCTAACGCCCAGTATGGATTACACGTGATTGCACAAAGGTGAGAAAGGGTACCGTATCCCCAGATAACATGTATGGATAGCGTACACATTCAAAAAATATGTCAATACATCAGGAGGCAGGCTCAGACGGTGTTAGGCCCAGTATGGCTAGCACGTGATTGCACAAAGGTGAGAAAGGGTACCGTATCCCCGGATAACATGTATGGATAGCGTACACATTCCAAATATATGTCTATACATCAGGAGGCAGGCTCAGACAGTGTTAGGTCCAGTATGGCTTGCACGTGATTGCACAAAGGTGAGAAAGGGTACCGTATCCCCGGATAACATGTATGGATAGCGTACACATTCAAAATATATGTCTATACATCAGGAGGCAGGCTCAGACGGTGTCAGGCACAGTATGGATTTGATGGCCCAGACTACACAGCGGAGGAGCAGGGAGAGGTAAAGATTGCAAATGCTGGGGCCCTGCCCAAGCAAGGGGGGCCCACTCGTGGGTGTCGGTACTGGCACTGGGCCCCTCATAGTACGGCGGTGTGTCTGACGGCGGGTGTGCACGACCACCGTCAGAGACACTTGATTGCACTATGAGGGACCCTGTGCCAGTGCCCGCGCCCAAGAGTCGGCCTACCCACCTGTCCAGGGCAACGGCACTCGCACGGTGTCGTGCGCTAGGTGGTGACCCCGGCCATGGGGGGGGGAGGCAGCACAGTTAAGGAGTTTTAGAAAGTGGCATATGTTGATGTTGGACATTCAGCTGATGCAAAAGGCGAAATAGGTCAAGTCCCAGGAAGAGGTGGACCAAAGCAAGCCATTTTTCTGTCACCCTATGTGTCATCAGGGGAAGGTGGGACAAAATCCTTGGAAACCCATGCATGGTTCATTTTAATGAAGGTTAGATCATCCACATTTTGGGTTGACAGACGGGTCCTTTTTTCTGTCAGGATTGATCCAGCTGCACTGAAGACTCATTCCGATAGCACACTTGCAGCTGGGCAAGCGAGCTCCTGTAAGGCATATTGGGCCAATTCAGGCCAGGTGTCCAGTTTAGCGGCCCAATAGTCAAAGGTGAATGACCTGTGTGGGAGAACATCAATATGGGAGGAAAAGTAGTTTGTAACCATAGTTGACAACTGCTGTCTCCTGTCACTTTCCATCGATGCAGTATTACCAGTTGTGTGAGCGGTACTTGAAAAATCAGTCCACAACATTGTCATGAAACCCCTGTCTCCAATGCCACTTCTGCTGTGTGCACCATGAACACCTCTGCCAAGCAGCCCCCGGCCCGTACGGCTCGTGTGAGAACCATCACCGCTGCTGCGTGCTGGGAATGCCTCAAGCAACCGATTTACCAGAGTTGCTTGTTTATTAGCCAATATTAGGTCAAGGTTCTCCTGTGGCATGATGTTTTGTAATTTGCCTTTATAGCGTGGATCCAGGATGCTGGCCAACCAGTAGTCGTCATCGTTCATCATTTTGGCAATGCGGGGGTCCCTTTTTAGGATCTGCAAGGCATAATCTGACATGTGGGCCAATGTTCCCAGTGTCAATGATGCACTGCGAGTGCTGGTTGGAGGAGCACTTTCTGGCAAATCCACATCCCTCCAGTCACGCACAAACCCTGTACCAGACCTTGCCACGCCAACATTTTCACTTGCCCCACGAGATGCATCCTCCTCCCCTAAGTAATCATCCCCATCATCATCCTCCTCCTCCTCTTCTTCCTCCACTTCGTCCAGGAGAGGTCCCTGAGCAGACAATTGCTGAATGTCATCAAGGATTCCCTCCTCCTCTTCCTCCTCATCAACATTGGCTGCAGATGCCTGCTCCTTAAGGTGCGTCAAAGTTTGCATGAGCAGACGCATAAGTGGGATGCTCATGCTTAGGATGGCGTCGTCTGCGCTTACCAGCCGTGTGCATTCCTCAAAACACTGAAGGACTTTACAGAGGTCTTTCAGCTTCGACCACTGCACACCTGTCAACTCCATGTCTGCTCTCAAAGTGCCTGGCCGTGTATCCTCCCACAAATGCATTATGGCCTGCCTCTGCTCGCACAGCCGCTCCACCATGTGCAGGGTGGAGTTCCACCTTGTTGCAATGTCGATAATGAGGCGGTGGTTGGGAAGGTGGAGCAATCGCTGCAGCTTCTGCATACGAACGGAGTGTACAGGCCACCGGCGGATGTGCGCGCACAGTCTTCGCACCTTCTGGAGCAGGGCTGTTAACTCCGGATAATTTTTGAGGAAGCACTGCACCACCAGGTTCAAGGTGTGAGCCAAGCAAGGTATGTGGCTGAGTTTTGAAAGGGCTATGGCTGCCACAAAATTACGGCCGCTATCACTAACTACCTTGCCTGCCTCAAGATGTACACTGCCCAGCCATGACTCAGTTTGTCGCTTCAAGTACTCGGCCAGCACCTCGGCGGTGTGTCTGTCGCCCAAACACATCATCTGCAACACAGCCTGCTGACGCTTTCCACTAGCTGCTCGATAGGGGGACACCTCGTGTGCAACAGTGGCAGCTGCAGATGGAGTGCTCGTACGACTGCGCTCTGTGGACGAGCTTTCGCTTCTGGAGGAGGAGGAAGAGGAGGAGGGTCGAACGCCTACAGCCAACTGTTTCCTATACCGTGGGCTAGGCAGCACTGTCCCACCACCGCTGTCCCCTGTGGACCCTGCATCCACCACATTAACCCAGTGCGCAGTGATGGACACGTAACGGCCCTGGCCATGCCGACTGGACCATGCATCAGTTGTGAGGTGCACCTTTCCACTCACTGACTGCTTGAGTGCATGGACAATGCAGTCTTTTACATGATGGTGGAGGGCTGGGATGTCTTTGCGAGAGAAGAAGTGGCGACTGGGTAGGTCATAGCGTGGTACTGCATAGGCCATGAGTTCGCGGAAAGCTGCGCTTTCCACCAACCGATAGGGCATCATCTCAAACGAGATTAGTTTGGCAATGTGGGCGTTCAAACCCAGTGTACGCGGATGAGAGACTGAGTACGTTCTTGACCTACTCATAGTGTCTGGGAGGGTGAGCTGGACTTGAGAGCTGCATATGGTGGAAGTAGCGGTGGACAGGGCGGACTGAGAGAGGGTTGATGATGTGATGGAGTTGGTGTTCTTTCTGATGGCCTAGATTCAGTATTTCGTTGATATAACAGTGGGATTCCCTGACTGCTGTGGCCTTGCAACGACACCTCAACATTTTCTGCTGTGCTAACCGGTGGGCTTACAGTGGGGGAAACAATGTAGCGTTGCTGACTACCTTCTTTGTGATCAGTTGCACATGTGGCACTTGAGGTTTGGTGTTGTGTCCACGCTTGCAAGTGCATGGTGGTTAAATGTCTAAGCATGCAACTGGTATTCAAATTTTTCAGATTTTTCCCTCGGCTAAAGGTCTTTGCGCACTTCTTACAGATAACCTTGGCCTGATCATGAGGATTTTGTTCAAAAAAGTGCCACACTGCACTCTTCCTACTTTGGCAGACATTTTGCGGCCTAGCACGCTGTGATCTTTTGACCCTCTGAACAAGCTGTCCAGCAACTCTTTTGATTTTTGGAACCTGTCTTTGGAGTGCTCCGGGCCTGCCAGATAACAGCTGTTGCGATGTCGATGTCTGCTGTGGATGCTCCTCATCTGAGCTATTGGAAGCAGCACCCTCTTCCCCCAATGGATGCCAATCTGGGTCAACAACTGGGTCATCCATCACCTCCTCTGCAATGTCATGTGCACCTTCCTCTGTGTCACCGTGTATGGTGGTATAGTGTGCGAGAAGGGGCACCTGAGTCTCATCAGGGTCAGAATCTGGCTCTGTACACTGCGAGGACAATGTAGTGCTCTGAGTGAATGTACCAGCAGAATCATCCATCAGCGGCTGTGCATCAGTGCACTCCATGTCAGATTCATCTTGGCCTGGGTAATTCACCATTTCACTTGATAATCCAGGCATGGTATGTGAAAACAGCTCCATGGAGTAATCAGTAGTATGGCCTGTGTCATCCTTCAATCTTGGTTGGGGTGAAGGACACAAGGAAAGGTGTGGTTCATGAACATGAGCCTCCAATGACGACTCAGTGCTTTTACTTTTTACAACTTCAGAAGAGGAGGCGATAGAGCTGGAGGCTGAGTCAGCAATGTAAGACAAAACTTTTTCCTGTTGCTCTGGCTTTAAAAGCGGTTTGCCAACTCCTAGAAAACTAAGCCTTCGAAGCCTTATGGAGCCAGACGATGACGCAGGCTCAACACCTCCTGCATTCGGTCCTATTTTGCTCTTGCCACTACCATCAGATCCACCACCAACACCATCATTACCAGCTGCCAACCCCCGCCCAATTCCACGGCCTCTTCCACCAGCCTTCCTCATTTTTTGTAGAAATGTAGACAAAATCCAACAAACTATATAGTAATGTAAAACAAGGTACAAGGTGTCTATAGGACAGGGGAGATTTTGAATTTCTGCACACACTTGTGGACACTGGACACTTATGGATTGTGTGAGGCCCACTGAATATCACAGCGCTATGTCACAGGCTCGATGGCACAGGTGTGAAAAAAGTGACTACAGGATAAGGGAGATTTTGAATTTCTGCACACACTAGTGGACACTGGACACTTTTGGATTGTGTGAGGCCCACTAAATATCAGAGCGCTATGTCACAGGCTCGATGGCACAGGTGTGAAAAAAGTGACTACAGGATAAGGGAGATTTTGAATTTCTGCACACACTAGTGGACACTAGACACTTTTGGATTGTGTGAGGCCCACTGAATATCAGAGCGCTATGTCACAGGCTCGATGGCACAGGTGTGAAAAAAGTGACTACAGGATAAGGGAGATTTTGAATTTCTGCACACACTAGTGGACACTGGACACTTTTGGATTGTGTGAGGCCCACTAAATATCAGAGCGCTTTGTCACAGGCTCGATGGCACAGGTGTGAAAAAAGTGACTACAGGATAAGGGAGATTTTGAATTTCTGCACACACTAGTGGACACTAGACACTTTTGGATTGTGTGAGGCCCACTGAATATCAGAGCGCTATGTCACAGGCTCGATGGCACAGGTGTGAAAAAAGTGACTACAGGATAAGGGAGATTTTGAATTTCTGCACACACTAGTGGACACTGGACACTTTTGGATTGTGTGAGGCCCACTGAATATCAGAGCGCTATGTCACAGGCTCGTTGGCACAGGTGTGAAAAAAGTGACTACAGGATCACAGAGATTTTGAATTTCTGCACACACTTGTGGACACTGGACACTTATGGATTGTGTGAGGCCCACTGAATATCAGAGCGCTATGTCACAGGCTCGATGGCACAGGTGTGAAAAAAGTGACTACAGGATAAGGGAGATTTTGAATTTCTGCACACACTAGTGGACACTGGACACTTTTGGATTGTGTGAGGCCCACTGAATATCAGAGCGCTATGTTACAGGCAGAAATTGGCTAGTGTATCACAAACTACAAGGTGTATGTAGAATTGGGCAGAATAGGAATCTCCCTAGAGTGTAGGTCTGTAAGAACGGAACAAGTCCTCCACTTATCCTTCCACAGTGACACACAGATAGCTTCACTGTGGCCGTGATAACAGCCGTTACACGGTACTGAGAGGAGCGTGCACGTACACGGCTGTCTGGTGTACGTAAAATTGTCAAGCTCCGTGTTTTTTAAGTATACGGACTGACACACGCTGTCTCTCTATAGTTTTGAATGTGATCAAACAGGAAATATATTTAACTGTTTGAAAGCTAGACAAAGCTAGTAGGTGCAGGTCTGTAAGAACGGAACATGTCCTCGACTTATTCTCACAGAGTGACACACAGATAGCTTCACTGTGGCTGTGATAACAGCCGTTACACAGTACTGTGTGAGGAGCGTACACCGCTGTATGGTGTGAAAAAATGCACGCTCAGTACCTCAGCAGGACAAAAAAAAAAATTGGGATTGCTTTTAAAAAAGCAGTTTGCAGAGCAGTGGGTAAACAGCAATGCAGCTGTCAGGAAGCCTTAGAAGGCAGCCTAACAACCAACACCGCTGATCCACCACAATATAGCCTCCCCTTGCACTGCACACACAGTGACTGGTGTGTTGTACAGGCAAAATCGCTAGCAGCAGAAGCAGTTTTTTTTTCTTCTTCCCTGCCTAACGCTCTCCCTACAGAATCAGCAGCAGCAACCTCTCCCTATGCTAAGATCGGCAGAAGTAAGATGGCGGTCGGCGTGCACGCCCTTTTATAACCCCTGTGACGCCCACCAAAGCAAGCCAATCACTTGCATGCCCTTCTGAAAGATTGTGGTGACCCCTGCCTATGTCATCACGTTGCCCACAGTGTCCGTTGGTCCTGATTGAAACTTTTGAAACGCGACTTTGGCGCGTAAGTCGCCGACCTCGTGGCCGACCTCATCCTAGGGTCGGGTTTCGTTTCATGAAACCCGGCTTTGCCAAAAGTCGGCAACTTTTGAAATTTTTCGACCCGTTTCGCTCATCTCTACTCGTGATGTCACGAATTTTGTACAGTCCTGTGGGACTTGTTCTCGGTCTAAACCCTGTTCTCGTTCTAGTGGGTTGCTGATGCCCCTGCCGGTGCCCAACAGGCCATGTGTCACGTGTGTCTGGACACAGATGTTTCTGCAAGGCGAACCCATGTGACACACGTGACCCTGGATACACCGCCTCCAGTGGGGCGCATTTAAATTATAACACGTGCAGGTGGACACGCCGCCTCCACCTGGCGAATTTAGGAATTACACGTTAATAAACATTCTGGAAACCCCGCCTCCAGTACGGCGAATTTAAATAATAAGGGGGACCTGGGAAACTTTAACAGACATGAGGGAAAGAGACAATACAGGGGGACACAACTTAACTTTATGCTCTGTGCTTATGCTCCTGCAACAGAGCCCTCCACCTGCGTGCGTCTTCTCCTCCACCCGGATCCATCACCATAACAGGATCCTGCACCATAGTGCTGCCTAGGAGCAGAGTCCACCACCAGTTGCTGCAGCTTAATAACAGAGTCCCAAGGATGAGTTCAGCTTCTGCCACGAAGTCAAACATGCTTGAGCCCAGCTCAGCAGCCAAGTCCCACATGGTGAGTGCCACTCTCCATAGTAGCCACTCCACCAGACCATGCAGACACTTCCCGCTGACACCATCACTGCGACTCCACCACGCCATGCCAGCCCTTCGTCCAGACACCATACCTGAAACACGTCCCCCCTGGCTAAGCTGCGCAGGACTCCTCACCAGCTCCATCCTTCCTCCAGGCTCTCCAACTCAAAGTGAACACAATCTCACAATATCACAGGCAGTGATTGCACACCCCTAGCACACCTTTATAGGGTGTCACACCTGATACATAATTACGTGCACAAAAACCTAAAGCGCAATACCACTAACCACCACCGGGGACAGTCAAGACACCTTGGGACTTTCCAAAGTAAAAAAAAAGTTCACCCAGTGCAATTTAAAACTGTCAGATCATGACACCATGGACCCATATCTCAATGGATTTTATTTCTGATCTTCCTGTCTCTCAGATAAAGACTGTTATCTGGGTGATTTGTGATACATTTTCGACGATGGTCCATCTTGTACCACTCCCAAAGTTGCCATCTTCCGCTGAGTTGGTACCCTTGTTTTTACAACAGGTGGTTCAGTTACATGGGATTCCTGAGAACATTGTGTCCGACAGAGGAGTCCAGTTTGTTTCCAGATTCTGGAAAGCCTTTTGTTCCAATCTGGGAATTCAGTTATCCTTCTCCTCCGCCTTTCATCCCCAGACCAATGGACAGACTGAGAGAACAAACCAGACCTTGGAGTCTTATTTAAGATGTTTTATATCTGCTGATCAGGATGATTGGGTCTCATTTTTGTCCTTGGCCGAATTCGCGCTGAACAATAGAGCTAGTTCTACCACTTTGATGTCACCTTTTTTCTCTTCAGGACAAGTGGAATCTTCATCCTGCCCAGGTGTGGACACTGTGGTTGAGACAATGCAGCAGATATGGGACCAAGTGGTGGATAAGTTGTCACTATCTCAGGAAAAGGCCCAGCGATTTTCCAACTGGCATAGGACCATTGGTCCCCGGTTTAAAGTGGGTGATATGGTTTGGTTGTCGTCTAAGAATATTCCTATGAAGGTTGCATCTCCAAAATTTAAGCCAAGATTTATTGGACCTTATAAGATTTTGGAGATTCTTAATCCTGCTTCTTTTCGATTGGTTCTTCCAGTTACGTTCAAGATCCATAACGTATTTCACAAATCTCTGTTGAAGAGGTTTGTTGAGCCAGTGGTTCCTATGGCAGCACCTCCTGACCCTGTGTTGGTTGAAGGCAATGTGGAATATGAGGAAGAGAAAATATTGAATTCTCGTTTGGTTAGACGGAGACTCCAGTATTTGGTCAAATGGAAAGGTTATGGCCAGGAGGATAATTATTGGGTCTCTGCCTCTGATATTCATGCCAATAGATTGGCTTTTCACCGGGCCCATCCAGATCGGCCTGGTGGCGTGGATGAGGTTTCGGTGACCCCTCCTCAAGGGGGGGTACTGTTGTGAGTTCACTTTCTGGTCTACCAGTTGTGAGTTCTCCTTCCAGGCTCCCTCTGGTGGTAACATGAGGTAGTGAGGCTGATTTAATCAGTGGAGATCTGCCACCTGATAAGGAGGATGACGATTGGACCTCAGGAATCTCAGACTGGATTTAAGACAGCCAACGCCCTATTCTGTTGTTGGTGATTCCTTCTGGCTTGTCAAGTCTTGGTCCTCAGCTCTGTTCCAGTCAGCTCAAGCTAAGTTTTTCTGCTAATGTTCACACTTGATTTTGTTGGTCTATTCAGTTTTTTGTGTGGTCAGCCAGCCCTGGCTTTCCACTCTTACTTATCTGTATTTGCCAATTTGCTTTTTGTCCCTTATTAGATTGGCCTCTTTTTGCTCTGCCTCAGAATATTTCAGAGTGCTGATATAGTGAGAGAAGTCTAGTGACTTCAGGGTTAATTTTGTTATCAGAAGTGTTGGACATTATTTTTGTAGGGGTTTTGGCAGATTGCAGACAGTGTCTTTCCTTTCCTATCCTTTCTAGTTAGTTTGGGCCCCATCGTTTGCTCAGCATATTTTCCTGCCTATGTTTGTGTTTTCATCTTGTTTCACCGTCTATACATTTGTGGGGGCTGTCTATTCCTTTGGGGTCTGCTCTGGGGCAGTTAGTTTTCCCCTTTTCTTGCTTTAGGCTTATTTAGTCCTCTGGCCGTGACGAGGCGTCTAGGTTCATCGTAGGTACGCTCCACTGCTGCTGCTAGTTGTGTGGCTAGGATCAGGGATCTGCAATCTGCATAGTTACCAACCTCTCTGGTTTTTCTGGGGCTTAGCTTGTTTAGGGTTTTTCCTCCACTGTGACCCATTCATAACAGGCTGCACAGTGGTTTGCACTGTTACCTTGCTACACTTTTGTCCTAATATGATCAAGGGCACCAACTGAGTGAAATTAGCTTCCTCTTAAAGTCAACTTGGACATTAGACTATATGATATTGGCGGGATTAACTAACAGTCTTAGGTCAATGGGGGGTCTCCAGACTCTCCCCTGAAAAATTATCTTGAGGAATAGAAGGTTTGGCACATTGGTATTCCAATGGCTGATCCTTTTGTTCTCCATAGAGATAAGACACAGCCAGAGAAGTTCAGGACCAGATTTCCAACAGAACACGAGCGCTTGGCCGAGCCAACTGTTTCGATGTTATAGGACATTGCTGTCTGCTGAACAAGTGTTTCCCCGTCATCTATCTAATGTGTATGGGGGCCTTCTAAGTATTTCTGGAATATTTGTGTGCCCACCTATCATTTCATTTCCCTTCTGGATAAAGGGGTCAACACATAAGTTGGTCGGGAAATCAAAGGACCCCTTTCTTATTGAAATAGGTAGGACCTGCATTTATCACAAATTTATACCTTATCCCTATGTCATAAATGTCTAACAATAGTCCCTTTAAGAGGACTTGTTTCCAGGTCAAAAACAGACAGATTTTACTCTTCTGCTCCCCTGAGTATAATATTGTTTGTTTTTTTTAAAAACACCATAGGGTTAAAGAGATATGAGTCACTTTATTTACTGTTGTTATTATTATGGTCTTTACAATGGGGCGTGGCTTATAAAAGGTTGCACCGTCCCTTTGGCAAAGACCATAACAAAATAAAAAGGCCCATATCTCTGGAACCGTATGGCGGATTTTGGATTTTAAAGCAACAAAAAATGGAATACTCAGGGGAGCAGCAGGAATAAAACACTAATAAAAAAGCTAGACACTTTTAAGTTTAAGTTTATTTGCGTTGATTTCCTATACATTACTATAAAAAACATATGTGCTGTGACTTCTGTTTATAACGGAAGCCATGAATTTGAGATGTGCTGGTTACATGATGTTGAAAGACTGCATTGGCTTATAAAAAAGAGAGATTTTCCAGTCCGCTGTCATTTTGATGGGCTGGATGGTGTAACACACAGTCATTTTTCTAATCAAAAACAATAGAATCTGCAGTGCAGGCTCCTAGGAGATCCTAAATCTGCCGGACATCATTACTACGAGAATGCTGGTTGTCATGCATGAATCACCTTTGGCTTTTCCGGTTTTACCCAACGTTCAATTCATTTTTTTTTTTTTTTTTAGAAGTGATTCTTTAAAAAAAAAACAAAAAAAAAAACCCATTAATCACTTTGCCTTGCGCGAGCAGTAAGTAAGGAGAAAAAAAAATGAGATATCATGAAAACTTTAGTGCATTGGGATGCATAACTACAAATCATTGTAAGGCGATTAATTTATGGCGGCCGTAAAATCTCTACGAATTGAAGAAGCCCGCAGTTTATAAAATTTTACAGCGGCAATATTTTGTAGTATGCTAATCATATTGATGTAAGTTCTTCCATAACACACAACAACCTGCTTTTTTTTTTTCCCTTATTTTCCTCAATCCGTATGGTTGGCGCGCAAATATATGTAAGTTGTCTGCGGTGCTTGATTAAAGTAAACATATATAAGCACGTGTGGGGTTTTTGTGCATCCTGATTAATGTTGGTTGTTGTAAGGTGCTTCTCTGGATAAGATTTATGGGCCGTGACTACATTATACCTCCTGCCCCACACCTGTCATAGAGCATTACCGCGTAGGTTGTAAATGAGAGTGCGCTACGGCAATAATTGGTGGCATTGTTTTGCCTCTTGTTCTTAGATTAGATAGGAAAATATCAATACGGATGGACGGCATTGAAGGATGATGTGAAAACATTGCAGAATGTAAAGTGTGTATGTAATTAATTAATAAGATTCATGGGTATGACTCCTTTTATTGAAGCGAGAAAGTGAAAAATACATATATTTTACATTTAAGCCGACTGATTCCTTCTATATCATCTTCTTCCAACGTGATGTTGACGTGATGGTTATTATGGGACTTTTGTGCTTATTATTGGGTCTAAATGGAATTGCCATTAGAGTTCTCCCATCAAAGGTTTTATCCTCTTAATATATTGCAGCCATCATATTATATAGCACTGTGTAGTTACAATTGCTTTTCTACCAGGCTAATTCTTCTCTTTTCCATTAGGTCAAAGACGTCACATGATTAAAAACTAACTGGATCCTTCTAAGCTCTTGGTGTACTTACAAATGCTCATTTTCCCCTTCTACCTGCTAATTGTTCTCTTTTCCATTAGGTTTATGATGTCACATGATTAAAAACTAACTGGATCCTTCTAAGGTCTTGTGTACTTACAAATGCTCATTTTCCCCTTCTACCTGCTAATTGTTCTCTTTTCCATTAGGTTTATGATATCACATGATTACAAACTGACTAACCAATCCTTCTAAACTCTAGGTCTACTTACAATTGCTCATTTTCCCCTTCTACCTCCTAATTGTTCTCTTTTCCATTAGGTTTATGATATCACATAATTACAAACTGACTAACCAATCCTTCTAAGCTCTAGGTCTACTTGCAATTGCTCATTTTCCCCTTCTACCTGCTAATTGTTCTCTTTTCCATTAGGTTTATGATATCACATGATTAAACACTGACTAATGAATCCTTCTAAGTTCTACGTAGAAACAGGAGGTCAATTTTCCATGTATGAGTCATCAGTCACTGCAATGGCCAGGAAGGGGAAAGAAGGAGCAGCTGGGTCAGGAGATGAAGAGGGGAATGATAAATGCAGAGACAGGAAACTTCCTGTTTCTGCATAGAGCAAAGAGAAGAATTATCTGGGTAGAAAGGCAAAATGAGCAATAGTAAGTGCACAGTGCTGTATAATATGATGACTGCAATATATTAAGAGGGTAAAAACTTTGATGAGAGGAGAGCTTCTTTAACTCCATGTTTTAATATTTGTTGAATACAGTTGTGGCCAAAAGTATTGACACCCTATGGCACTGTGGCTAACCTCCCTAGATGTGGACAGAAAAGAAAAATTGACAAGAGATTTCAACGCAAGATTGTGCGGATGTTGGATAAAGAACCTCGACTAACATCCAAACAAGTTCAAGCTGCCCTGCAGTCCGAGGGTACAACAGTGTCAACCAGTACTATCCGTCGGCATCTGAATGAAAAGGGACTGTATGGTAGGAGACCGAGGAAGACCCCACTTCTTACCCTGAGACATAAAAAAGCCAGGCTGGAGTTTGCCAAAACTTACCTGAAAAAGCCTAAAATGTTTTGGAAGAATGTTCTCTGGTCAGATGAGACAAAAGTAGAGGTTTTTGGGCAAAGGCATCAGCATAGGGTTTACAGGAGAAAAAAAGAGGCATTCAAAGAAAAGAACATGGTCCCTACAGTCAAATACGGCGGAGGTTCCCTGATGTTTTGGGGTTGCTTTGCTGCCTCTGGCACTGGACTTCTTGACCGTGTGCATGGCATTATGAAGTCAGAAGACTACCAACAAATTTTGCAGCATAATGTAGTGCCCAGTGTGAGAAAGCTGGGTCTCCCTCAGAGGTCATGGATCTTCCAGCAGGACAATGACCCAAAACACACTTCAAAAAGCACTAGAAAATGGTTTGAGAGAAAGCACTGGAGACTTCTAAGGTGGCCAGCAATGAGTCCAGACCTGAATCCCATAGAACACCTGTGGAGAGATCTAAAAATGGCAGTTTGGAGAAGGCACCCTTCTAATATCAGGGACCTGGAGCAGTTTGCCAAAGAAGAATGGTCTAAAATTCCAGCAGAGCATTGTAAGAAACTCATTGATGGTTACCGGAAGCGGTTGGTCGCAGTTATTTTGGCTAAAGGTTGTGCAACCAAGTATTAGGCTGAGGGTGCCAATACTCTTGTCTGGCCCATTTTTGGAGTTTTGTGTGAAATGATCAGTGTTTTGCTTTTTCCTTCATTCTCTTTTGTGCTCTTTCATTTAAGACAAATTAAATGAGATAATAATACCAAAGAATTTGTGTTTGCAATCATTTTCAGGAAGAAACTGAGTATTATCTGACAGAATTGCAGAGGTGTCAATACTTTTGGCCACAACTGTATAATGTCTGTTGACTTTAAGAATTTAAAAGGAAAATCAACCTTTTTGGTTCCAAAAAAAATCCTATTTTTTTAAAGTAGTCAAAACTTATACTTGTCTCCAAAGCCCCCTCAATAGCCACTGTCTGTAGTTAGTGTGCAGTAAGCGAGAACCTATCTCCATGGGAGGTTCCCTCTTTTTAATTAAAAATAAATTGAATCCCCATGCAAAAAAAATTATTTTTAAAATTAAAAAAAAAAAATACTGTTTTCAGGAATGACGCTACTTTTTCCAATAAGCAACTCGCGTGCTCTCTGATGGTTCTGATGTCACATTATTAAAATCCCCCCCAGAAGAGACAGAACCCGCAAGATCTCACAAGTTCTAGTGACGTCTTACATCTGTAAAAATTTGGAATTACAGCGTAATAAGTCAGTAGAGTCCTTTTAGTGGTCCTGATCTTGGGAGAGGATATATATGACTGTGGCATCAGAGCGCTGGACAGGATGACACTTGTCAGAGACATTGCACATACGTCAAATCTGGAGGTGAACTGTCCATTAGTATAATAACTGTCTCCTAAATCTTCCTTTTCTATGTTTTTCATTTTTTTTTTATTTTTTAAAAAATGTTTTGTAGTATCTATATCTTTGCAAATAAAATACCAGCGCATAATTGCTTTTGGTTCCAAACTTTAAAGTTTTATTTTTTTTAAGGTAAAAACAATGTTTGTCGAATGGGATTATGATTATCGGGGATCCTTCCAATCATTACAATAATAGCAGTATTGCACTCACCAGAGCTCAATTACATGAGGCTGAGATGGAGTCCTAGACACCAACAAGTAGGTGGGAAGGTGGTCTGAACTGCATGGCTGCATGAAAGGTGCACTGAGCATACATGAAAGGTGCACTGATCATATGAGCTTAGTTTGAACAGTCTCTTAAATGTCTATGGGACTGATGCTTAGCTTAGCACTGTACTTGGCTGTCTCAAATGGAGCAACAGAAGCAATGTCCAACCAAGATGCTCCATTCAATCCTGACCTTCTCAACTCCGAAACCCGCTGGGACAGAATGGGTGGACTAGTTCCCTGGTTCCCATGACTTTGGAGGTCTCAATAATCAAACATTAATCCTCTGTTTATATATGGAAGTGTATACATTGAACTTAATAGTAACCCAAAACCTATACATGTCATGGATAAGAAGAAAAAAAAAATGAACCCCATCTTAGAAGTTTGGTTTGCCTTCCATTGGTATTGTTCCTTACATGCCCTTCATATAATATCACAGTTATGTGACTCCCTCTACCTCTCTCACGTTAAAATCTCGGATTTTTCGAGTGTCCCGTCTCCGCATTTCCTGGATGTCAAAACCCCCGTAGCCCATTTTGAGCTAAGTGGCCTGACAAATAGTGATCATGTGCCGGATGGGAACAGCAAGTAATTTGGTCAGCAGAGGCGATCTGTGAAGACTGTGTTCTGTAGTAAGCACAGCTGTGTGTGGACAGGGAACAATAATGGGGACCTTGGGAGAATTTCATGGTTTCTGCTCATGTACTGCAACTTTCCCTTCCATTTCTCTAATAAACATTGGATCTATTTCTACTTCTTGGATTGTACTGTGAGAAATACTTCCATGAGGTATCACTCGGGCGACTGCAAAACTACTGTTCAGTTTCGTACCAGGGGCAGCAGAATGAAACCAGCTAGTATTATCGTATTGTAGAATCAAACATTATCCCTTTTTTTTTCATTATTATGAAACAATTTATATTATTAAATAAATTAATTATTAATGTCTCAAATTTAAACAGTAGTCCTATCTGGAGACACCATATTTTAGAGAAAAATGAGCTCAGCAGGTTGATATCCTTATTTGTGGGAAAATATTTAGTAGAGAACTATTTATTCATTAAAATATAGAATTAAAGCAAGTAGGTAGTGATGAGGCATTATATAAATACAGAAAATTAAACAAATTCTGTAAAAAGCAAATCAAGACAGCAAAGATTGAGACAGAGAGACTCATTGCCAAAGAAAGTAAAAATAATCCCAAAATATTCTTTAACTACATAAATAGTAAGAAGCTAAAAAATGATAGTGTTGGCCCCCTTAAAAATAGTCTGGTTGAAATGGTGGATGAGGATGAGGAAAAGCCAATATGCTAAATGACTTTTTTCAACAGTATTTACACAAGAAAATCCCATGACGGATAACATGATCAGAGATAAAAAATTCTCCATTAAATGTCACCTGCTAAACCCAGCAGGAAGTACGGCGGCGTCTAAAAATCACTAAAACTGACAAATCCCCGGGCCCGGATGGGATACACCCGCGAGTACTGCAGGAATTAAGTACAGTCATAGATAGACCATTATTTTTAATCTTTAAAGATTCCATATTAACAGGATCTGTACCACAGGACTGGCGTATAGCAAATGTGGTGGCAATATTCAAAAAGGGGACTAAAACAGAACTTGGAAATTATAGGCCAGTAAGTTTAACCTCAACTGTGGGTAAAATCCTGGAGGGTTTTCTAAGAGATACTATACGGGAGTATCTGAAGAAGAATAACCTCATGACCCAATATCAACATGGGTTTACAAGGGACCGTTCCTGTCAGACTAATCTGATAAGCTTTTATGAAGAAGTACGTTCCAGTGGACATTGTGTACATGGACTTTTCAAAAGCTTTTGATACGGTGCCACATAAAGGTTGATACATAAAATGAGAACAATGGGGAAAGGGGAAAATATGTCTAGGTGGGTTAAGAGCTGGCTCAGGGATAGGAAACAAAGGGTGGTTATTAATGGAGCACACTCAGACTGGGTCACGGTTAGCAATGGGGTACCACAGGGGTCAGTATTGGGCCCGCTTCTTTTTAACATATTTATTAATGACCTTGTAGGGGGCATAGAGAGTAGAATTTCAATATTTGCAGATGACACTAAACTCTGCAGGGTAATCAATTCAGAGGAGGACAATTTTATATTACAGGATAATTTATGTAAACTAGAAGCTTGGGCTGATAAATGGCAAATGAGCTTTAATGGGGATAAATGTAAGGTCATGCACTTGGGTAGAACAAACAAGATGTATAATTATGTGCTTAATTATAAAGCACTGGGCAAAAGTTTCACTGAAAAAGACCTGGGTGTATGGGTGGACGACAAACTCAGATTTAGTGGCCAATGTCAGGCAGCTGCTGCAAAGGCAAATAAAATAATGGTATGCATTAAAAGAGGCATAGATGCTCGTGAGGAGAACATCATTTTACCTCTGTATAAGTCACTAGTGCGACCACACTTAGAATACTGTGTACAGTTCTGGTTTCCGGTGTATAAGAAAGACATAGCTGAACTAGAGCAGGTGCAGAGAAGAGCGACTGAGGTTATTAGCACACTGGGGGGTCTGCAATACCAAGACAGGTTAATACACTTGGGGTTATTTAGTTTGGAGAATCGAAGGCTTAGGGGTGATCTTATTACAATGTATAAATATATGCGGGGACAGTACAAAGACCTTTCTAATGATCTTTTTGCTCTTAGACCTGTGACGGGGACAAGGGGGCATCCTCTACGTCTGGAGGAAAGAAGGTTTAAGCATACTCACAGACGTGGATTCTTTACTGTAAGAGCAGTGAGACTATGGAACTCTCTGCCATATGATGTTGTAATGAGTGATTGCCTAATAAAATTTAAGAAGGGACTGGATGCCTTTCTTGAAAAGTATAATATTACAGGGTATATACACTAGTTTCCTTAATATTGCGTTGGTCCAGGGAGCTAGTCTGATTGCTGTATGTGGAGTCGGGAAGGATTTTTTTTCCCCAATGTGAAGCTTACTATTTGCCACATGGTTTTTTTTGCCTTCCTCTGGATCAACATGTTAGAGCAAGTTAGGATAGGATATAGGTTGAACTAGATGGACTTAAAGTCTTCCTTCAACCTTAATAACTATGTTACTATGTAAAATACCTGCTCGATCAGGTCTTACAAGTCCAGTAGGTGGTCCTAATCAGTGATTGCTTAATCGGAGGAATGTTTGACCACCCACGAGGATCCTAAACTCAGAATGAGCAGAGGTTTAATTTAATAAATTACTAGTTCCACTAAATCTTTTTATACAAATATGGGCATCAACCTGCTAAGGTAATTTTGCTCTAAACTATGGTGAAAGGCATTTTCAAGTGACAAAGCTGACTGCACTTTTGAGCTTGACATTTTATCCAAATTACTTCCCATGGGCAGGTGTCTATCCAGTTGTATTACTCTCATGTTCTGCCCTTATCTACATTGAGGTCAGCTGACACAAGGTGAGGTTTTAATACTAGAGACAGGATAGGTCCTTCCCGATTGGGTACACCTTGTCGCAGTGGAATGGTTTTAATTCTTTTTTGATCAGAATAGTGTTAATTAAATACCATATGTTATTTACAAGTTTTATTACTATTTGCTTATTTATGTGTAAAAAATAGGAACAGCACAAAATACCTTAGAGCAATGCACGCTTCTCCAGACACCTTTATGTCCTTAGATAGAAAAAAAAAAAGAAAAAAGCAGCACCAAAATAATAGTGGTGTGAACTGTTTAATAGCCTAGTGGCATGGCAATCCTATCTCCTTGAGTAAGGATTGCCATATCCGAAACGTCGCCACCCCACTAGGCTATTAAACAGTTCACACCACTATTATTTTGGTGCTGCTTTTTTGTTTTTCTTTTTTTTCTCTATTTGCTCATTTATTTACTACGGTATAGATTAGTTTTCTTTTCTGGGTCTTGTTTGTGACATGGCCACAGTGTGAACGTGCTCTTACACATTGCACGTATACTAACTTATGCTCTGACTCAGTTCTTTGGTTTTATTGTAGTTTTTTGTACTTTATACAAACAGTGGCATGGCTCTCCCTTTTTTAGCTAGGCATTTTATCTATATACAGTCATATGTTAAAGTTTGGGCACCCCTATTAATGTTAACCTTTTTTCTTTATAACAATTTTGGCTTTTGCAACAGCTATTTCAGTTTCATATATCTAATAACTGATGGACTCAGTTATATTTCTGGATTCATTATTGTACTAACAGAAAATGTGCAATCTGCATTTAAACAAAATTTGACCGGTGCAGAAGTATGGTCACCCTTATCATTTTCCTGATTTGAACACTCCTAACTACTTTTTACTGACTTCCCGAAGCACTAAATTGGTTTTGTAACCTCATTGAGCTTTGAACTTTATAACCAGGTGTATCAAATCATGAGAAAAGGTATTTAAGGTGGCCACTTGCAAGTAGTTCTACTATTTGATTCTCCTATGAAGAGTGGCATCATGGGCTCCTCAAAACAACCCTCAAATGATATGAAAACAAAGATTATTCAACATAGCTTTTCAGGGGAAGGATACAAAAAGTTGTCTCAGAGATTTAACCTGTCAGTTTCCACTGTGAGGAACATAGTAAGGAAATGGAAGAACACAGGTACAGTTCTTGTTAAGCCCAGAAGTGGCAGGCCAAGAAAAATATCAGAAAGGCAGAGAAGAAGAATGGTGAGAACTAGAGTTGAGCGAAACGGGTCGAAAAATTTCAAAAGTCGCCGACTTTTGGCAAAGTCGGTTTTCATGAAACGAAACCCGACCCTAGGATGAGGTCGGCCACGAGGTCGGCGACTTACGCGCCAAAGTCGCGTTTCAAAAGTTTGTTTTGCGCTCTTTTTCAGCCAATCAGGATCCACGGACACTGTGGGCAACGTGATGACATAGGCAGGGGTCACCACCATCTTTCAGAAGGGCATGCAAGTGATTGGCTTGCTTTGGTGGGCGTCACAGGGGGTATAAAAGGGCGTGCACGCCGACCGCCATCTTACTTCTGCCGATCTCAGTATAGGGAGAGGTTGCTGCTGATTCTGTAGGGAGAGCGTTAGGCAGGGAAGAAGACAAAAAAACTGCTTCTGCTGCTAGCGATTTGGCCTGCACAACACACCAGTCAACTGTGTGTGCAGTGCAAGGGGAGGCTATATAGTGGTGTATCAGTGGTGTTGGTTGTTGGGCTGCCTTCTAAGGCTTCCTGACATTCCTGCATTGCTGTTTACCAACTGCTCCGCAAACTGCTTTTTTAAAAGCAATCCCAATTTTTTTTTTTTGCCCTGCTGAGAAGAAAAAAAAACTGCTTCTGCTGCTAGCGATTTGGCCTGTACAACACACCAGTCACTGTGTGTGCAGTGCAAGGGGAGGCTATATAGTGGTGTATCAGTGGTGTTGGTTGTTGGGCTGCCATCTAAGGCTTCCTGACATACCTGCATTGCTGTTTACCCACTGCTCCGCAAACTGCTTTTTTAAAAGCAATCCCAATTTTTTTTTTTGTCCTGCTGAGAAGAAAAAAAAACTGCTTCTGCTGCTAGCGATTTGGCCTGCACAACACACCAGTCACTGTGTGTGCAGTGCAAGGGGAGGCTATATTGTGGTGTATCAGTGGTGTTGGTTGTTGGGCTGCCTTTTAAGGCTTCCTGACAGGCTGGCATTGCTGTTTACCCACTGCTCTGCAAACTGCTTTTTTAAAAGCAATCCAATCTCCCTTATCCTCTATTCACTTTTGTCACAGCTGTGCCATCGAGCCTGTGACATAGCGCTCAGATATCAGTGGGCCTCACACAATCCAAAAGTGTCCAGTGTCCACAAGTGTCTGCAGAAATTCAAAATCTCCCTTATCCTCTCGTCACTTTTGTCACAGCTGTGCCATCGAGCCTGTGACATAGCGCTCAGATATCAGTGGCCCTCACACAATCCAAAAGTGTCCAGTGTCCACAAGTGTATGCAGAAATTCAAAATCTCCCTTATCCTCTCGTCACTTTTGTCACAGCTGTGCCATCGAGCCTGTGACATAGCCCTCAGATATCAGTGGCCCTCACACAATCCAAAAGTGTCCAGTGTCCACAAGTGTCTGCAGAAATTCAAAATCTCCCTTATCCTCTAGTCACTTTGGTCACAGCTGTGCCATCGAGCCTGTCACATAGCGCTCAGATATTCATTGGGCCTCACACAATCCAAAAGTGTCCAGTGTCCACAAGTGTATGCAGAAATTCAAAATCTCCCTTATCCTCTAGTCACTTTGGTCACAGCTGTGCCATCGAGCCTGTCACATAGTGCTCAGATATTCATTGGGCCTCGCACAATCCAAAAGAGTCCAGTGTCCACAAGTGTGTGCAGAAATTCAAAATCTCCCTTATCCTCTAGTCACTTTGGTCACAGCTGTGCCATCGAGCCTGTCACATAGCGCTCAGATATTCATTGGGTCTCACACAATCCAAAAGTGTCCAGTGTCCACAAGTGTGTGCAGAAATTCAAAATCTCCCTTATCCTCTCGTCACTTTTGTCACAGCTGTGCCATCGAGCCTGTGACATAGCGCTCAGATATCAGTGGGCCTCACGCAATCCAAAAGTGTCCAGTGTCCACAAGTGTCTGCAGAAATTCAAAATCTCCCTTATCCTCTAGTCAATTTGGTCACAGCTGTGCCATCGAGCCTGTCACATAGCGCTCAGATATTCATTGGGCCTCACACAATCCAAAAGTGTCCAGTGTCCACAAGTGTGTGCAGAAATTCAAAATCTCCCTTATCCTCTAGTCACTTTGGTCACAGCTGTGCCATCGAGCCTGTCACATAGCGCTCAGATATTCATTGGGCCTCACACAATCCAAAAGTGTCCAGTGTCCACAAGTGTGTGCAGAAATTCAAAATCTCCCTTATCCTCTAGTCACTTTGGTCACAGCTGTGCCATCGAGCCTGTCACATAGCGCTCAGATATTCATTGGGCCTCACACAATCCAAAAGTGTCCAGTGTCCACAAGTGTGTGCAGAAATTCAAAATCTCCCTTATCCTCTAGTCACTTTGGTCACAGCTGTGCCATCGAGCCTGTCACATAGCGCTCAGATATTCATTGGGCCTCACACAATCCAAAAGTGTCCAGTGTCCACAAGTGTGTGCAGAAATTCAAAATCTCCCTTATCCTCTAGTCACTTTAGTCACAGCTGTGCCATCGAGCCTGTCACATAGCGCTCAGATATTCATTGGGCCTCACACAATCCAAAAGTGTCCAGTGTCCACAAGTGTGTGCAGAAATTCAAAATCTCCCTTATCCTCTAGTCACTTTGGTCACAGCTGTGCCATCGAGCCTGTGACATAGCGCTCAGATATTCATTGGGCCTCACACAATCCAAAAGTGTCCAGTGTCCACAAGTGTGTGCAGAAATTCAAAATCTCCCTTATCCTCTAGTCACTTTGGTCACAGCTGTGCCATCGAGCCTGTCGCATAGCGCTCAGATATTCATTCGGCCTCACACAATCCAAAAGTGTCCAGTGTCCACAAGTGTGTGCAGAAATTCAAAATCTCCCTTATCCTCTAGTCACTTTGGTCACAGCTGTGCCATCGAGCCTGTCACATAGCGCTCAGATATTCATTGGGTCTCACACAATCCAAAAGTGTCCAGTGTCCACAAGTGTGTGCAGAAATTCAAAATCTCCCTTATCCTCTCGTCACTTTTGTCACAGCTGTGCCATCGAGCCTGTGACATAGCGCTCAGATATCAGTGGCCCTCACACAATCCAAAAGTGTCCAGTGTCCACAAGTGAGTGCAGAAATTCAAAATCTCCCTTATCCTCTCGTGACTTTTGTCACAGCTGTGCCATCGAGCCTGTGACATAGCGCTCAGATATCAGTGGGCCTCACACAATCCAAAAGTGTCCAGTGTCCACAAGTGTCTGCAGAAATTCAAAATCTCCCCTGTCCTATAGACACCTTGTACCTTGTTTTACATTACTATATAGTTTGTTGGATTTTGTCTACATTTCTACCAAAAATGAGGAAGGCTGGTGGAAGAGGCCGTGGAATTGGGCGGGGGTTGGCAGCTGGTAATGATGGTGTTGGTGGTGGATCTGATGGTAGTGGCAAGAGCAAAATAGGACCGAATGCAGGAGGTGTTGAGCCTGCGCCATCGTCTGGCTACATAAGGCGTCGAACGCTTAGTTTTCTAGGAGTTGGCAAACCGCTTTTAAAGCCAGAGCATCAGGAAAAAGTTTTGTCTTACATTGCTGACTCAGCCTCCAGCTCTATCGCCTCCTCTTCTTCAGTTGTAAAAAGTAAAAGCACTGAGTCGTCATTGGAGGCTCATGTTCATGAACCACACCTTTCTTTGTGTCCTTCACCCCAACCAAGATTGAAGGATGACGCAGGCCATACTACTGATTACTCCATGGAGCTGTTTTCACATACCATGCCTGGATTATCAAGTGAAATGGTGAATTACCCAGGCCAAGATGAATCTGACATGGAGTGCACTGATGCACAGCCGCTGATGGATGATTCTGCTGGTACATTCACTCAGAGCACTACATTGTCCTCGCAGTGTACAGAGCCAGATTCTGACCCTGATGAGACTCAGGTGCCCCTTCTCGCACACTATACCACCATACATGGTGACACAGAGGAAGGTGCACATGACATAGAAGAGGAGGTGATGGATGACCCAGTTGTTGACCCAGATTGGCATCCATTGGGGGAAGAGGGTGCTGCTTCCAATAGCTCAGATGAGGAGCATCCACAGCAGACATCGACATCGCAACAGCTGTTATCTGGCAGGCACGGAGCACTCCAAAGACAGGTTCCAAACATCAAAAGAGTTGCTGGACAGCTTGTCCAGAGGGTCAAAAGATCACAGCGTGCTAGGCCGCAAAATGTCTGCCAAAGTAGGAAGAGTGCTGTGTGGCACTTTTTTGAACAAAATCCTCATGATCAGGCCAAGGTTATCTGTAAGAAGTGCGCAAAGACCTTGAGCCGAGGGAAAAATCTGAAAAATTTGAATACCAGTTGCATGCTTAGACATTTAACCAGCATGCACTTGCAAGCGTGGACACAACACCAAACCTCAAGTGCCACATGTGCAACTGATCACAACGAAGGTAGTCAGAAACGCTACATTGTTTCCCCCACTGTAAGCCCACCGGTTAGCACAGCAGCAAATGTTGAGGTGTCGTTGCAAGGCCACAGCAGTCAGGGAATCCCACTGTTATATCAACGAAATACTGAATCTAGGCCATCAGAAAGAACACCAACTCCATCACCATCATCAACCCTCTCTCAGTCCGCCCTGTCCAACGCTACTTCCACCATATGCAGCTCTCAAGTCCAGCTCACCCTCCCAGACACTATGAGTAGGTCAAGAAAGTACTCAGTCTTTCATCCGCGTACACTGGGTTTGAACGCCCACATTGCCAAACTAATCTCGTTTGAGATGATGCCCTTTCGGTTGGTGGAAAACACAGCTTTCCGCGAACTCATGGCCTATGCAGTACCACGCTATGACCTACCCAGTCGCCACTTCTTCTCTCGCAAAGCCATCCCAGCCCTCCACCATCATGTGAAAGACCGCATTGTCCATGCACTCAAGCAGTCAGTGAGCGGAAAGGTGCACCTCACAACTGATACATGGTCCAGTCGGCATGGCCAGGGCCGTTACGTGTCCATCACTGCGCACTGGGTTAATGTGGTGGATGCAGGGTCCACAGGGGACAGCGGTGGTGGGACAGTGCTGCCTAGCCCACGGTATAGGAAACAGTTGGCTGTAGGCTTTCGACCCTCCTCCTCCTCCTCCTCCAGAAGCGAAAGGTCGTCCACAGAGCGCAGTCGTACGAGCACTCCATCTGCAGCTGCCACTGTTGCACACGATGTGTCCCCCTATCGAGCAGCTAGTGGAAAGCGTCAGCAGGCTGTGTTGCAGATGATGTGTTTGGGCAACAGACACACCGCCGAGGTGCTGGCCGAGTACTTGAAGCGACAAACTGAGTCATGGCTGGGCAGTGTACATCTTGAGGCAAGCAAGGTAGTTAGTGATAACGGCCGTAATTTTGTGGCAGCCATAGCCCTTTCAAAATTCAGCCATATACCTTGCTTGGCTCACACCTTGAACCTGGTGGTGCAGTGCTTCCTCAAAAATTATCCGGAGTTAACAGCCCTGCTCCAGAAGGTGCGAAGACTGTGCGCGCACATCCGCCGGTCGCTTGTACACTCCGTTCGTATGCAGAAGCTGCAGCGATTGCTCCACCTTCCCAACCACCGCCTCATTATCGACATTGCAACAAGGTGGAACTCCACCCTGCACATGGTGGAGCGGCTGTGCGAGCAGAGGCAGGCCATAATGCATTTGTGGGAGAATACACGGCCAGGCACTTTGAGAGCAGACATGGAGTTGACAGGTGTGCAGTGGTCAAAGCTGAAAGACCTCTGTAAAGTCCTTCAGTGTTTTGAGGAATGCACACGGCTGGTAAGCGCAGACGACGCCATCCTAAACATGAGCATCCCACTTATGCGTCTGCTCATGCAAACTTTGACGCACCTTAAGGAGCAGGCGTCTGCAGCCAATGTTGATGAGGAGGAAGAGGAGGGAATCCTTGATGACATTCAGCCATTGTCTGCTCAGGGACCTCTCCTGGACGAGGTGGAGGAAGAAGAGGAGGAGGAGGATGATGGGGATGATTACTTAGGGGAGGAGGATGCATCTCGTGGGGCAAGTGAAAATGTTGGCGTGGCAAGGTCTGGTACAGGGTTTGTGAGTGACTGGAGGGATGTGGATTTGCCAGAAAGTGCTCCTCCAACCAGCACTCGCAGTGCATCATTGACACCGGGAACATTGGCCCACATGTCAGATTATGCCTTGCAGATCCTAAAAAGGGACCCACGCATTGCCAAAATGATGAACGATGACGACTACTGGTTGGCCAGCATCCTGGATCCACGCTATAAAGGCAAATTACAAAACATCATGCCACAGGAGAACCTTGACCTAATATTGGCTAATAAACAAGCAACTCTGGTAAATCGGTTGCTTGAGGCATTCCCAGCACACAGCAGCGTTGATGGTTCTCACACGAGCCGTACGGGCCGGGGGCAGCTTGGCAGAGGTGTTCGTGGTGCACACAGCAGAAGTGGCGTTGGAGACAGGGGTTTCATGACATTGTTGTGGACTGATTTTTCAAGTACCGCTCACACAACTGGTAATACTGCATCGATGGAAAGTGACAGGAGACAGCAGTTGTCAACTATGGTTACAAACTACTTTTCCTCCCATATCGATGTTCTCCCACACAGGTCATTCCCCTTTGACTATTGGGCCGCTAAACTGGACACCTGGCCTGAATTGGCCCAATATGTTTTACAGGAGCTCGCTTGCCCAGCTGCAAGTGTGCTATCGGAAAGAGTCTTCAGTGCAGCTGGATCAATCCTGACAGAAAAAAGGACCCGTCTGTCAACCCAAAATGTGGATGATCTAACCTTCATTAAAATGAACCACGCATGGGTTTCCAAGGATTTTGTCCCACCTTCCCCTGATGATACATAGGGTGACAGAAAAATGGCTTGCTTTGGTCCACCTCTTCCTGGGACTTGACCTATTTCACCTTTTGCATCAGCTGAATGTCCAACATCAACATATGCCACTTTCTAAAACTCCCTAACTGTGCTGCCTCCCCCCCCATGGCCGGGGTCACCACCTAGCGCACGACACCGTGCGAGTGCCGTTGCCCTGGACAGGTGGGTAGGCCGACTCTTGGGCGCGGGCACTGGCACAGGGTCCTTCATAGTGCAATCAAGTGTCTCTGACGGTGGTGGTGCACACCCACCGTCAGACACACCGCCGTACTATGAGGGGCCCAGTGCCAGTACCGATGCCCACGAGTGGGCCCCCCTTGCTTGGGCAGGGCCCCAGCATTTGCAATCTTTACCTCTCCCTGCTCCTCCGCTGTGTAGTCTGGGCCGTCAAATCCATACTGTGCCTGACACCGTCTGAGCCTGCCTCCTGATGTATAGACATATATTTTGAATGTGTACGCTATCCATACATGTTATCTGGGGATACGGTACCCTTTCTAACCTTTGTGCAATCACGTGCAATCCATACTGGGCCTAACACCGTCTGAGCCTGCCTCCTGATATATAGACATATATTTTGAATGTGTACGCTATCCATACATGTTATCTGGGGATACGGTACCCTTTCTAACCTTTGTGCAATCACGTGCAATCCATACTGGGCCTAACACCATCTGACCCTGCCTCCTGATTTATAGACATATATTTTGAATGTGTACGCTATTCATACATGTTATCCGGGGAAACGGTACCCTTTCTAACCTTTGTGCAATCACGTGCAATCCATACTGGGCTTAACACCGTCTTAGCCTGCCTCCTGATGTATAGACATATATTTTGAATGTGTACGCTATCCATACATGTTATCTGGGGATACGGTACGCTTTCTAACCTTTGTGCAATCACGTGCAATCCATACTGGGCCTAACACCGTCTGAGCCTGCCTCCTGATGTATAGACATATATTTTGAATGTGTACGCTATCCATACATGTTATCTGGGGATACGGTACCCTTTCTAACCTTTGTGCAATCACGTGCAATCCATACTGGGCCTAACACCGTCTGAGCCTGCCTCCTGATGTATAGACATATATTTTGAATGTGTACGCTATCCATACATGTTATCCGGGGATACGGTACCCTTTCTAACCTTTGTGCAATCACGTGCAATCCATACTGGGCCTAACACCGTCTGAGCCTGCCTCCTGATGTATAGACATATATTTTGAATGTGTACGCTATCCATACATGTTATCCGGGGATACGGTACCCTTTCTAACCTTTGTGCAATCACGTGCAATCCATACTGGGCCTAACACTGTCTGAGCCTGCCTCCTGATGTATAGACATATATTTTGAATGTGTACGCTATCCATACATGTTATCTGGGGATACGGTACCCTTTCTAACCTTTGTGCAATCACGTGCAATCCATACTGGGCCTAACACCGTCTGAGCCTGCCTCCTGATGTATAGACATATATTTTGAATGTGTACGCTATCCATACATGTTATCCGGGGAAACGGTACCCTTTCTAACCTTTGTGCAATCACGTGCAATCCATACTGGGCCTAACACCGTCTGAGCCTGCCTCCTGATGTATAGACATATATTTTGATTGTGTACGCTATCCATACATGTTATCCGGGGATACGGTACCCTTTCTAACCTTTGTGCAATCACGTGCAATCCATACTGGGCCTAACACTGTCTGAGCCTGCCTCCTGATTTATAGACATATATTTTAAATGTGTACGCTATCTATACATGTTATCAAAATCAAATCAAATCAAATTTATTATCGCCAAGTACATTTTACATATATACAAGGGATTCTTTGTGGCAAAGACGCAACATAATATATAACAACAGATACAACAAGTAACATCTAACAAGACAGATACAGTATATAGTCTACACATGACGATTTAATTGTTGAACAGAGAGTGGATAGAAGCTGTTCATATGGCGGTTGGTGCTGCATTTGGGGACTCTGAAGCGACGTCCTGAAGGGAGTAGTTGGAATGAGGAGTGTCCCGGGTGAGAGGGATTGGATGAAATTTTCAATGCGTGGGATCGAATACTCTTATCATAAAGATCCTGGATTTTAGACAGGGGGGAACCTATAATTCTCTCTGCTGTTCTGAAAGTCCTTTGTAAGCGGAGTTTGTCATGCGCAGTGGCTCCCCCATACCAGACTATCAGAGAGGAACAAATCACAGATCTGATGACAGCATTAAAGAATAAGATCAGCAGATTCTTAGACAAACCATATCTTTTCAGCTGACGCAGGAAGAACATCCTCTGTTGTGCTTTTCTTATAACAGCATCCACGTTTTTCCCCCATTTAACATCATGAGAGATGATAACACCAAGGAATTTGGTCTCTGTGACCCTAAGAACCACTTCGTCATGGATGTAGATTGGAAGTATCTCATTTTGATCTTTCCTAAAATCCACAACCATCTCAGCAGTTTTTGTAGTGTTGAGTACAAGATTATTGGCTTTACACCAGTCACATATTCTTTCCACCTCACTCCGATACAAGTCTTCAGCATTTCCCCTGATGAGACCAATCAGTGTCATATCATCGGCAAATTTCAAGATTTTTACTGAGTCTGCTGAAGAGATGCAATCATTCGTATAGAGAGAAAACAGTAACGGGGACAAAACACACCCCTGAATCCGGGAAACGGTACCCTTTCTAACCTTTGTGCAATCACGTGCAATCCATACTGGGCCTAACATCGTCTGAGCCTGCCTCCTGATGTATAGACATATATTTTGAATGTGTACGCTATCCATACATGTTATCTGGGGATACGGTACCCTTTCTAACTTTTGTGCAATCACGTGCAATCCATACTGGGCCTAACACCGTCTGAGCCTGCCTCCTGATGTATAGACATATATTTTGAATGTGTACGCTATCCATACATGTTATCCGGGGATACGGTACCCTTTCTAACCTTTGTGCAATCACGTTCAATCCATACTGGGCCTAACACCGTCTGAGCCTGCCTCCTGATGTATAGACATATATTTTGAGTGTGTACGCTATCCATACATGTTATCCGGGGAAACGGTACCCTTTCTAACCTTTGTGCAATCACGTGCAATCCATACTGGGCCTAACACCGTCTGAGCCTGCCTCCTGATGTATAGACATATATTTTGAATGTGTACGCTATCCATACATGTTATCCGGGGATACGGTACCCTTTCTAACCTTTGTGCAATCACGTGCAATCCATACTGGGCCTAACACTGTCTGAGCCTGCCTCCTGATGTATAGACATATATTTTGAATGTGTACGCTATCCATACATGTTATCCGGGGAAACGGTACCCTTTCTAACCTTTGTGCAATCACGTGCAATCCATACTGGGCCTAACATCGTCTGAGCCTGCCTCCTGATGTATAGACATATATTTTGAATGTGTACGCTATCCATACATGTTATCTGGGGATACGGTACCCTTTCTAACCTTTGTGCAATCACGTGTAATCCATACTGGGCCTAACACCGTCTGAGCCTGCCTCCTGATGTATAGACATATATTTTGAATGTGTACGCTATCCATACATGTTATCCGGGGATACGGTACCCTTTCTAACCTTTGTGCAATCACGTGCAATCCATACTGGGCCTAACACCGTCTGAGCCTGCCTCCTGATGTATAGACATATATTTTGAATGTGTACGCTATCCATACATGTTATCCGGGGAAACGGTACCCTTTCTAACCTTTGTGCAATCACGTGCAATCCATACTGGGCCTAACACCGTCTGAGCCTGCCTCCTGATGTATAGACATATATTTTGAATGTGTACGCTATCCATACATGTTATCCGGGGAAACGGTACCCTTTCTAACCTTTGTGCAATCATGTGCAATCCATACTGGGCCTAACACCGTCTGAGCCTGCCTCCTGATGTATAGACATATATTTTGAATGTGTACGCTATCCATACATGTTATCCGGGGAAACGGTACCCTTTCTAACCTTTGTGCAATCACGTGCAATCCATACTGGGCCTAACACCGTCTGAGCCTGCCTCCTGATGTATAGACATATATTTTGAATGTGTACGCTATCCATACATGTTATCTGGGGATACGGTACCCTTTCTAACCTTTGTGCAATCACGTGCAATCCATACTGGGCCCAACACCGTCTGAGCCTGCCTCCTGATGTATAGACATATATTTTGAATGTGTACGCTATCCATACATGTTATCTGGGGATACGGTACCCTTTCTAACCTTTGTGCAATCACGTGCAATCCATACTGGGCCTAACACCGTCTGAGCCTGCCTCCTGATGTATAGACATATATTTTGAATGTGTACGCTATCCATACATGTTATCCGGGGAAACGGTACCCTTTCTAACCTTTGTGCAATCACGTGCAATCCATACTGGGCCTAACACCGTCTGAGACTGCCTCCTGATGTATAGACATATATTTTGAATGTGTACGCTATCCATACATGTTATCTGGGGATACGGTACCCTTTCTCACCTTTGTGCAATCACGTGTAATCCATACTGGGCGTGAGAACGGCTGGCGAGCTGTTAAGCAAGCTACAGCACCTGTGGTTTGCACACGTAAGTTTTTCATTTTTTCAGGAATGACGGTTAGGCCTAATTCCGGAACTGCGGTTGACCTGCACTTACTGGGAAATCATTGTTCGCGGGTAATAATTGTAATCAGTGATCCCCATCACTAACGTTGTTCAGCGGGTTATTTGCACCTGTAAGCGACAAACGCTGGCCTTTTCAGTGTAGCGCACATGCAGCCACGGACATGTAAGGGCATGACACACCAGTTATTGGCCAATCTCATGTGCCAGAGCCTCACGTGTCCCTCTAGTAAGCCGGACTCGGACCGCGGGGCATGACGGAGTCTCGTTCGTTAACGGAATTAAGCTTGCAATGTGTGCATATTTTCTGTAGCTGGCATGGTTGAGGTTTCCCAGGTGGAGTCGAATTTAACCGTAGGCTCCACTCCTGGTGGTGCCCTTCTGGACATTCCTTTAAGGTTCAGCTTTGCAACCATACTGCCCACGTAAAACAAACACTTTGCCTTCATGAACGCTGTTTGGAGGGTCATGACTCGTGGGAATAACGCCGCCCAATCAGTTAACCTGCTAGAGAGATCGTTCGTTGCTCCCAAGCATGACATCACACTCCCTAGGAAGAAGGTAATGCCACTGTGGCGACCGTACTCCTGGGGGCGACACAAGTGCACTGATGCCCAGCCACTGCTCGATGAATCTGCTGGTACATTGACCCAGACCACTACATTCCCCTCGCACGCTACACGACCTGAATCTGACCCTGATGAAACTCAGGTTACCCTTCCCATATACAGTTCCATCTTACACGGTGACAAAGAGGAAGCTGCAGATGAAAGTGCAGGTTCGGCCCACCCGCCATCAGACACACCACCGTACTATCAGGGGCCCTGTGCCAGTGCCGTCGCCAACGAGTGGGCCCCCCCTGCTTGCTCAGGATCACAGCACTTGCAAAGTTGAAATACTGTGCAGTGAGATGGAAGATGGGGACGACGAGGAGTCCAGACAAGTACAGGGATTCCCTAGCGAGGAGACTTATTTGATTGTTTTCAATGTTGGGACAGCAATTTTTGGGGAGCACTATACTCTGGAGAATGATAGATGGGGCCCACCATACACTGGAACATTCCAAAGGTGGACATCAGACACTGGAGCAGCATTTACAGGGCCCATTATACACTAGAGCATTAGAAATGGGGCCCATTATGTTTGGAGCATTATTTGGGCCTATAAGACAGTGGAGCTTCATCCATGGGGACCAACATATACTGTAGCATTATGTGGAGCTCATCATATACTGTTTCAAACATTATATGGGACCAATGATTCTGTATGGAGAAATAGATGGGCCTCGTCATGAGATGTAAAAAGTGAGGTATTTTTCATTGTACTATACCGCTATTTCTCTGCCGTATCGGAGCATCATGAGTTGTGGTATGTGTTAAAGGGGCGCTCTTTCGCCCAGGGCACATGAAAACCTGCAGCCAGCCCTCCCCCCACAACTTTAGCCAAATAACCCCCATTTTTCAGTGCGTAACTTGTATTATGAAGTTAATTAAGGTTGACAAGCTTAAGTAAGAAGAATTGATGCTTTTGGCATTCAAATGGGCACTGTAGGTGTGTTTCCTGTCCTCCTCTCACTGCCGACTTTTATTCCCCATTGACTTACATTGGGTTTCGTGTTTCGGGACGACCCCGACTTTTCCCTATAATCGGACGATCTTGCTCGACCCGACTTTTGGAAAAGTCGGGTTTCACGAAACGAAACGCGACCCTAAAAAACCAAAAGTCGCTCAACTTTAGTGAGAACAGTCAAGGACAATCCACAGACCACCTCCAAAGACCTGCAGCATCATCTTGCTGCAGATGGTGTCACTGTGCATCGGTCAACAATACAGCGCACTTTGCACAAGGAGAAGCTGTATGGGAGAGTGATGCGAAAGAAGCCGTTTCTGCAAGCACGCCACAAACAGAGTCGCCTGAGGTATGCAAAAGCACATTTGGACAAGCCAGTTACATTTTGGAAGAAGGTCCTGTGGACTGATGAAACAAAGATTGAGTTGTTTGGTCATACAAAAAGGCGTTATGCATGGAGGCTAAAAACACAGCATTCCAAGAAAAACTCTTGCTACCAACAGTAAAATTTGTTGGAGGTTCCATCATGCTTTGGGGCTGTGTGGCCAATGCCGGCATCGGGAATCTTGTTAAAGTTGAGGGTCACATGGATTCAACTCAGTATCAGCAGATTCTTGACAATAATGTGCAAGAATCAGTGACGAAGTTGAAGTTACGCAGGGGATGGATATTTCAGCAAGACAATGATCCAAAACACCGCTCCAAATCTACTCAGGCATTCATGCAGAGGAACAATTACAATGCTCTGGAATGGCCATCCCAGTCCCCAGACCTGAATATCATTGAACATCTGTGGGATGATTTGAAGCGGGCTGTCCATGCTCGGCGACCATCAAACTTAACTGAACTGGAATTGTTTTGTAAACAGGAATGGTCACAAATACCTTCATCCAGGATCCAGGAATTCATTAATAGCTACAGGAAGCGACTAGAGGCTGTTATTTTTGCAAAAGGAGGATCTACAAAATATTAATGTCACTTTTATGTTGAGGTGCCCATACTTTTGCTCCAGTCAAATTTTGTTTAAATGCAGTTTGCACATTTTCTGTTCAATAAACCTCATTTGAATCCAGAAATATAACTGAGTCCATCAGTTATTAGATATATGAAACTGAAATAGCTGTTGCAAAAGCCAAAATTGTTATAAAGAAAAAAGGTTAACATTAATAGGGGTACCCAAACTTTAACATATGACTGTAGCTTTCCATGGGTGGGTGTTTGAACAGTCGGGCCTCTGTCCTGTTCTGCTCTTAGCTACATTGAGGTCGGCTGACACACGGTAAGGTTTTAATACTAGAAACAGGATAAGACCATCCCGATTGGGTGCACCTTGTCGTGGTGGGATGGCTTTTACACAATTTTGATCAGAATATCAGAATAGTGATAACTAAGTACCCTATGCTATTTACATATACTATTAATATTTACTTATGTACTTACTATGGTAAATGCTTTTTTTTTTACTGGGTTATGTCTGTGAAAAAGCCACAGTGTGAACATGCTCTTGCACATATACCATGCTCCAGCTCATTTCTTTGGTCTTTCCACAAACTTTGCACATGACAATAGGTAGAACTAATCGTATGAATGTTTCTAATATATCTCATTAGAGAGAAATGATTATTTCTTCAATTATCAGTCCCTTGTTCCTCTACTCACTGCCTAATTAATTCGTCATCCACACAAAACAGCTCAACTCCATCTTGATCAATTCAAGAGAGACTGGCAGCACAGTTTCCATGGAAAGAGATAGAGTAGTGAGGTACATTGATACAGGCAGAAAAAATATTCCTGCTGAAGCTTGTCTATTAAATACTTTGCCCTTCCACAGGTGGAATCACAGCTACACTGCTCATTACTGCTGTATATTGTTCTTAACACTGCTGCTGCTGCTTTTGTCTGCATGCCACCAAAGAGCAGGAATCCCTTGTGTATGCTGTGTATGGAGAACTTCATAACAGCTAGTCTACACCCATCAGCTCAGAGCCAAGTTACATTTGGGTCTTATAGCAAAATCTAAGTATGACACTCAATCAGCCATAATCATCACCAAAAAGGTTACATGAGAAAACTCGATTACTCTCTTAACCTCAAGTGCTCAATACTTATGGGTTGTCTAGTCACTCCCCATTAATAGAATATATCATCAATATGAACTCAGTGGGGGTGTGATAACCAGGAGCCCCAGCGATCAGCTGAAAACTGCTTCAGTAATGGCTGGACATAAACACATGGAACAGAACTGCATTCAATCAGTAGTGGTCACTGCCAGGTACTGCAGAAAGGCTCCTATACTTTTGAATCAGTTCGCACTGTCTGGGAATTAGACAGTTTTGATAAATATGCCCCATTATGTTTCATTAGATGAAATAGAAATACACTTTTGGCCTCTTGTCAGCCATTTCTTTTTTCCCTCTGTTGACGGTTCACTCTCTAAAATGAATGAAATCTGCCCAAGGATTCACTGAAGGCTCAAATTACACCTGCTGCCTATAAAAGTCTATGGAGGAGGGAAGAAGGTAGAGAAAAGGGCAGAGGATTCACTGAAGGATCATATTACACCTGCTGCTTGTGGAAGTCTATGAAGGAGGGAAGAGGGTAGAGAAAAGGGCAGAGGATTCACTGAAGGCTCAAATTACACCTGCTGCCTATAAAAGTCTATGGAGGAGGGAAGAAGGTAGAGAAAAGGGCAGAGGATTCACTGAAGGATCATATTACACCTGCTGCCTGTGGAAGTCTATGAAGGAGGGAAGAGGGTAGGGAAAGGGGCATAGAGACACAATTAAAAATGTCTAATGTTATTAGTGAAAGATGCTAAAATAATTGAACACAATAGAATATGTAAGCCATCAAGAGGCCAGAAATAATGTTATTCCTCACGTATACCACATAGGACATCTTACCTGAAAGTGATAAATGTCCTTCACATTTTCATTGATGCAGAATATCTTATTAGGAAACCTGCCATGTGAGCAATTCTGCCAAAATAAAAGATGAGCAACGAAGGAGTGTAAATGAAGTTTATAATTTTAAGTAACAAAATAGGAAAACTTAAAAAAAAAAAAACACCTTGCAGAATTTTTTTTTTTTTCATTTGGATCCTAAAATTGAAGCGTGCATCACTGGCTGTATTCATTCCTGCTGGGTGATAACAAGGTCTTGTGATTCTTTCCAGTGCCCCACTATTTAACACCGGCGAATTTAGATGGCATATTTCAGTTTTTAACCTTTTGTTAGTTCTGAAAGGTCACAGAGAAAGCATTACATTGCATTTCTAAACTGCTCCGTTAGCCATTCTTTATGGTCCATATATCATCTTAATTACTTGTGTTACTTGCCGGCTGTCTTCTTCCCAAGATTTGTAAATTAATAATACAATATAGAGAGAAACGCAAAATAAAAAGCCTAAGAAAAAATATATATATTTTCCAATATTTATTCAGTACTTTCTATATGTGCATTTATATATATATATATATTCATTTGTTTATTTTCATAGTGTAAAATCTTTTATTCGAAGCCAAGTAGGACTCTGAGAAGCTAAAAGGGATGAATTTCCTGTCCCCTGGATAACGGCCATGCTCATGGTTCGCCCGTTTTATGTTTGGGTAGAGTTGAATTAATATTTGTGATGGGCTTATCTGTGGAATCGCATGTGCCAACTTCCGATGCTATCTTGGCTTGACCAAAGTATTTAGATATAGGAATAGGGCATTCAAACATTTTCACGATGGTTAATCTTCCTGGTTCTGGTTTTTATGTTGACACTCATATTTGCCAACTTTTTAGGCTCTATTTTGAGTAAATTATGCTTTTCTCCATGACCCCTTTAATAAAGACCCCGCCCATCTATCCCCATTTGATCCAACTTAAAGGGATTGTCTAGGCTTGAGTTACTCTGTGGCTGCAGACTTGTCAAATATCAGAGCGTAGTGTGTGCACTGTCAGGATTCCCCGATGCACGTGACCATGAGTATGTACAGTAATTCTGGCATCCGGTCACGTACCGACTAGACACGGCCTTGATCAATGCAAGTGTATTGAGTAGAGTTGAGCGAAACGGGTCGAAAAAATTCAAAAGTCGCCGACTTTTGGCAAAGTCGGGTTTCATGAAACGAAACCCGACCCTAGGATGAGGTCGGCCACGAGGTCGGCGACTTACGCACCAAAGTCGCATTTCAAAAGTTTGTTTTGCGCTCTTTTTCAGCCAATCAGGATCCACGGACACTGTGGGCAACGTGATGACATAGGCACGGGTCACCACCATCTTTCAGAAGGGCATGCAAGTGATTGGCTTGCTTTGGTGGGCGTCACAGGGGGTATAAAAGGGCGTGCACGCCGACCGCCATCTTACTTCTGCCGATCTTAGTATAGGGAGAGGTTGCTGCTGATTCTGTAGGGAGAGCGTTAGGCAGGGAAGAAGACAAAAAAACTGCTTCTGCTGGTAGCGATTTGGCCTGCACAACACACAAGTCACTGTGTGTGCAGTGCAAGGGGAGGCTATATTGTGGTGTATCAGTGGTGTTGGTTGTTGGGCTGCCTTCTAAGGCTTCCTGACACGCTGGCATTGCTGTTTACCCACTGCTCCGCAAACTGCTTTTTTAAAAGCAATCCAATCTCCCTTATCCTCTCGTCACTTTGGTCACAGGCAGCTGTGCCATCGAGCATGTCACATAGCGCTCAGATATCAGTGGGCCGCACACAATCCACAAGTGTCCAGTGTCCAAAAGTGTACGCAGAGATTCAAAATCTCCATTATCCTCTCGTCACTTTGGTCACAGGCAGCTGTGCCATCGAGTGTGTCACATAGCGCTCAGATATCAGTTGGCCGCACACAATCCACAAGTGTCCAGTGTCCAAAAGTGTACGCAGAGATTCAAAATCTCCATTATCCTCTCGTCACTTTGGTCACAGGCAGCTGTGCCATCGAGCGTGTCACATAGCGCTCAGATATCAGTGGGCCGCACACAATCCACAAGTGTCCACTGTCCACAAGTGTACGCAGAGATTCAAAATCTCCATTATCCTCTCGTCACTTTGGTCACAGGCAGCTGTGCCATCGAGCGTGTCACATAGCGCTCAGATATCAGTGGGCCGCACACAATCCACAAGTGTCCAGTGTCCAAAAGTGTACGCAGAGATTCAAAATCTCCATTATCCTCTCGTCACTTTGGTCACAGGCAGCTGTGCCATCGAGCGTGTCACATAGCGCTCAGATATCAGTGGGCCGCACACAATCCACAAGTGTCCTGTGTCCAAAAGTGTACGCAGAGATTCAAAATCTCCATTATCCTCTCGTCACTTTGGTCACAGGCAGCTGTGCCATCGAGCGTGTCACATAGCGCTCAGATATCAGTGGGCCGCACACAATCCACAAGTGTCCAGTGTCCAAAAGTGTACGCAGAGATTCAAAATCTCCATTATCCTCTCGTCACTTTGGTCACAGGCAGCTGTGCCATCGAGCGTGTCACATAGCGCTCAGATATCAGTGGGCCGCACACAATCCACAAGTGTCCACTGTCCACAAGTGTACGCAGAGATTCAAAATCTCCATTATCCTCTCGTCACTTTGGTCACAGGCAGCTGTGCCATCGAGCGTGTCACATAGCGCTCAGATATCAGTGGGCCGCACACAATCCACAAGTGTCCACTGTCCACAAGTGTACGCAGAGATTCAAAATCTCCTTTATCCTCTCGTCACTTTGGTCACAGGCAGCTGTGCCATCGAGCGTGTCACATAGCGCTCAGATATCAGTGGGCCGCACACAATCCACAAGTGTCCAGTGTCCAAAATTTACGCAGAGATTCAAAATCTCCATTATCCTCTCGTCACTTTGGTCACAGGCAGCTGTGCCATCGAGCGTGTCACATAGCGCTCAGATATCAGTGGGCCGCACACAATCAACAAGTGTCCAGTGTCCAAAAGTGTACGCAGAGATTCAAAATCTCCATTATCCTCTCGTCACTTTGGTCACAGGCAGCTGTGCCATCGAGCGTGTCACATAGCGCTCAGATATCAGTGGGCCGCACACAATCCACAAGTGTCCAGTGTCCAAAAGTGTACGCAGAGATTCAAAATCTCCATTATCCTCTCGTCACTTTGGTCACAGGCAGCTGTGCCATCGAGCGTGTCACATAGCGCTCAGATATGAGTGGGCCGCACACAATCCAAAAGTGTCCACTGTCCACAAGTGTACGCAGAGATTCAAAATCTCCATTATCCTCTCGTCACTTTGGTCACAGGCAGCTGTGCCATCGAGCGTGTCACATAGCGCTCAGATATCAGTGGGCCGCACACAATCCACAGGTGTCCAGTGTCCAAAAGTGTACGCAGAGATTCAAAATCTCCATTATCCTCTCGTCACTTTGGTCACAGGCAGCTGTGCCATCGAGCGTGTCACATAGCGCTCAGATATCAGTGGGCCGCACACAATCCACAAGTGTCCACTGTCCACAAGTGTACGCAGAGATTCAAAATCTCCATTATCCTCTCGTCACTTTGGTCACAGGCAGCTGTGCCATCGAGCGTGTCACATAGCGCTCAGATATCAGTGGGCCGCACACAATCCACAAGTGTCCACTGTCCACAAGTGTACGCAGAGATTCAAAATCTCCATTATCCTCTCGTCACTTTGGTCACAGGCAGCTGTGCCATCGAGCGTGTCACATAGCGCTCAGATATCAGTGGGCCGCACACAATCCACAAGTGTCCAGTGTCCAAAAGTGTACGCAGAGATTCAAAATCTCCATTATCCTCTCGTCACTTTGGTCACAGGCAGCTGTGCCATCGAGCGTGTCACATAGCGCTCAGATATCAGTGGGCCGCACACAATCAACAAGTGTCCAGTGTCCAAAAGTGTACGCAGAGATTCAAAATCTCCATTATCCTCTCGTCACTTTGGTCACAGGCAGCTGTGCCATCGAGCGTGTCACATAGCGCTCAGATATCAGTGGGCCGCACACAATCCACAAGTGTCCAGTGTCCAAAAGTGTACGCAGAGATTCAAAATCTCCATTATCCTCTCGTCACTTTGGTCACAGGCAGCTGTGCCATCGAGCGTGTCACATAGCGCTCAGATATCAGTGGGCCGCACACAATCCACAAGTGTCCACTGTCCACAAGTGCATGCAGAGATTCAAAATCTCCATTATCCTCTCGTCACTTTGGTCACAGGCAGCTGTGCCATCGAGCGTGTCACATAGCGCTCAGATATCAGTGGGCCGCACACAATCCAAAGGTGTCCAGTGTCCAAAAGTGTACGCAGAGATTCAAAATCTCCATTATCCTCTCGTCACTTTGGTCACAGGCAGCTGTGCCATCGAGCGTGTCACATAGCGCTCAGATATCAGTGGGCCGCACACAATCCACAAGTGTCCAGTGTCCAAAAGTGTACGCAGAGATTCAAAATCTCCATTATCCTCTCGTCACTTTGGTCACAGGCAGCTGTGCCATCGAGCGTGTCACATTGCGCTCAGATATCAGTGGGCCGCACACAATCCACAAGTGTCCACTGTCCACAAGTGTACGCAGAGATTCAAAATCTCCATTATCCTCTCGTCACTTTGGTCACAGGCAGCTGTGCCATCGAGCGTGTCACATAGCGCTCAGATATCAGTGGGCCGCACACAATCCACAAGTGTCCACTGTCCACAAGTGTACGCAGAGATTCAAAATCTCCATTATCCTCTCGTCACTTTGGTCACAGGCAGCTGTGCCATCGAGCGTGTCACATAGCGCTCAGATATCAATGGGCCGCACACAATCCACAAGTGTCCAGTGTCCAAAAGTGTACGCAGAGATTCAAAATCTCCATTATCCTCTCGTCACTTTGGTCACAGGCAGCTGTGCCATCGAGCGTGTCACATAGCGCTCAGATATCAGTGGGCCGCACACAATCCACAAGTGTCCACTGTCCACAAGTGTACGCAGAGATTCAAAATCTCCATTATCCTCTCGTCACTTTGGTCACAGGCAGCTGTGCCATCGAGCGTGTCACATAGCGCTCAGATATCAGTGGGCCGCACACAATCCACAAGTGTCCAGTGTCCAAAAGTGTACGCAGAGATTCAAAATCTCCATTATCCTCTCGTCACTTTGGTCACAGGCAGCTGTGCCATCGAGCGTGTCACATAGCGCTCAGATATCAGTGGGCCGCACACAATCCACAAGTGTCCACTGTCCACAAGTGTACGCAGAGATTCAAAATCTCCATTATCCTCTCGTCACTTTGGTCACAGGCAGCTGTGCCATCGAGCGTGTCACATAGCGCTCAGATATCAGTGGGCCGCACACAATCCACAAGTGTCCAGTGTCCAAAAGTGTACGCAGAGATTCAAAATCTCCATTATCCTCTCGTCACTTTGGTCACAGGCAGCTGTGCCATCGAGCGTGTCACATAGCGCTCAGATATCAGTGGGCCGCACACAATCCACAAGTGTCCAGTGTCCAAAAGTGTACGCAGAGATTCAAAATCTCCATTATCCTCTCGTCACTTTGGTCACAGGCAGCTGTGCCATCGAGCGTGTCACATAGCGCTCAGATATCAGTGGGCCGCACACAATCCACAAGTGTCCAGTGTCCACAAGTGTACGCAGAGATTCAAAATCTCCATTATCCTCTTGTCACTTTGGTCACAGGCAGCTGTGCCATCGAGCGTGTCACATATTGCTCAGATATCAGTGGGCCTCACACAATCCACAAGTGTCCAGTGTCCAAAAGTGTACGCAGAGATTCAAAATCTCCATTATCCTCTCGTCACTTTGGTCACAGGCAGCTGTGCCATCGAGCGTGTCACATAGCGCTCAGATATCAGTGGGCCGCACAAAATCCACAAGTGTCCAGTGTCCAAAAGTGTACGCAGAGATTCAAAATCTCCATTATCCTCTCGTCACTTTGGTCACAGGCAGCTGTGCCATCGAGCGTGTCACATAGCGCTCAGATATCAGTGGGCCGCACACAATCCACAAGTGTCCACTGTCCACAAGTGTACGCAGAGATTCAAAATCTCCATTATCCTCTCGTCACTTTGGTCACAGGCAGCTGTGCCATCGAGCGTGTCACATAGCGCTCAGATATCAATGGGCCGCACACAATCCACAAGTGTCCAGTGTCCAAAAGTGTACGCAGAGATTCAAAATCTCCATTATCCTCTCGTCACTTTGGTCACAGGCAGCTGTGCCATCGAGCGTGTCACATAGCGCTCAGATATCAGTGGGCCGCACACAATCCACAAGTGTCCACTGTCCACAAGTGTACGCAGAGATTCAAAATCTCCATTATTCTCTCGTCACTTTGGTCACAGGCAGCTGTGCCATCGAGCGTGTCACATAGCGCTCAGATATCAGTGGGCCGCACACAATCCACAAGTGTCCAGTGTCCAAAAGTGTACGCAGAGATTCAAAATCCCCATTATCCTCTCGTCACTTTGGTCACAGGCAGCTGTGCCATCGAGCGTGTCACATAGCGCTCAGATATCAGTGGGCCGCACACAATCCACAAGTGTCCAGTGTCCAAAAGTGTACGCAGATATTCAAAATCTCCATTATCCTCTCGTCACTTTGGTCACAGGCAGCTGTGCCATCGAGCGTGTCACATAGCGCTCAGATATCAGTGGGCCGCACACAATCCACAAGTGTCCACTGTCCACAAGTGTACGCAGAGATTCAAAATCTCCATTATCCTCTCGTCACTTTGGTCACAGGCAGCTGTGCCATCGAGCGTGTCACATAGCGCTCAGATATCAGTGGGCCGCACACAATCCACAAGTGTCCACTGTCCACAAATGTACGCAGAGATTCAAAATCTCCATTATCCTCTCGTCACTTTGGTCACAGGCAGCTGTGCCATCGAGCGTGTCACATAGCGCTCAGATATCAATGGGCCGCACACAATCCACAAGTGTCCAGTGTCCAAAAGTGTACGCAGAGATTCAAAATCTCCATTATCCTCTCGTCACTTTGGTCACAGGCAGCTGTGCCATCGAGCGTGTCACATAGCGCTCAGATATCAGTGGGCCGCACACAATCCACAAGTGTCCACTGTCCACAAGTGTACGCAGAGATTCAAAATCTCCATTATCCTCTCATCACTTTGGTCACAGGCAGCTGTGCCATCGAGCGTGTCACATAGCGCTCAGATATCAGTGGGCCGCACACAATCCACAAGTGTCCAGTGTCCAAAAGTGTACGCAGAGATTCAAAATCTCCATTATCCTCTCGTCACTTTGGTCACAGGCAGCTGTGCCATCGAGCGTGTCACATAGCGCTCAGATATCAGTGGGCCGCACACAATCCACAAGTGTCCAGTGTCCACAAGTGTACGCAGAGATTCAAAATCTCCATTATCCTCTCGTCACTTTGGTCACAGGCAGCTGTGCCATCGAGCGTGTCACATAGCGCTCAGATATCAGTGGGCCGCACACAATCCACAAGTGTCCAGTGTCCAAAAGTGTACGCAGAGATTCAAAATCTCCATTATCCTCTCGTCACTTTGGTCACAGGCAGCTGTGCCATCGAGCGTGTCACATATTGCTCAGATATCAGTGGGCCGCACACAATCCACAAGTGTCCAGTGTCCAAAAGTGTACGCAGAGATTCAAAATCTCCATTATCCTCTCGTCACTTTGGTCACAGGCAGCTGTGCCATCGAGCGTGTCACATAGCGCTCAGATATCAGTGGGCCGCACACAATCCACAAATGTCCACTGTCCACAAGTGTGTGCAGAAATTCTAAAACTCCCCTGTCCTTTAGACACCTTGTACCTTGTTTTACATTACTATATAGTTTGTTGGATTTTGTCTACATTTCTACCAAAAATGAGGAAGGCTGGTGGAAGAGGCAGTGGAATTGGGCGGGGGTTGGCAGCTGGTAATGATGGTGTTGGTGGTGGATCTGATGGTAGTGGCAAGAGCAAAATAGGACCAAATGCAGGAGGTGCTGACCCTGCGTCATCGTCTGTCTACATAAGGCCTCGAACGCTTAGTTTTCTAGGAGTTGGCAAACCGCTTTTAAAGGCAGAGCATCAGTAAAAAGTTTTGTCTTACATTGCTGACTCAGCCTCCAGCTCTATCGCCTCCTCTTCTTCAGTTGTAAAAAGTAAAAGCACTGAGTCGTCTTTGGAGGCTCATGTTCATGAACCACACCTTTCCTTGTGTCCTTCACCCCAACCAAGATTGAAGGATGACGCAGGCCATACTACTGATTACTCCATGGATCTGTTTTCACATACCATGCCTGGATTATCAAGTCAAATGGTGAATTACCCAGGCCAAGATGAATCTGACATGGAGTGCATTGATGCACAGCCGCTGATGGATGATTCTGCTGGTACATTCACTCAGAGCACTACATTGTCCTCGCAGTGTACAGAGCCAGATTTTGACCCTGATGAGACTCAGGTGCCCCTTCCCGCACACTATACCACCATACACGGTGACACAGAGAAAGGTGCACATGACATAGAAGAGGAGGTGATGGATGACCCAGTTGTTGACCCAGATTGGCATCCATTGGGGGAAGAGGGTGCTGCTTCCAATAGCTCAGATGAGGAGCATCCACAGCAGACATCGACATCGCAACAGCTGTTATCTGGCAGGCCCGGAGCACTCCAAAGACAGGTTCCAAACATCAAAAGAGTTGCTGGACAACTTGTCCAGAGGGTCAAAAGATCACAGCGTGCTAGGCCGCAAAATGTCTGCCAAAGTAGGAAGAGTGCAGTGTGGCAGTTTTTTCAACAAAATCCTGATGATCAGGCCAAGGTTATCTGTAAGAAGTGCGCAAAGACCTTTAGCCGAGGGAAAAATCTGAAAAATTTGAATACCAGTTGCATGCTTAGACATTTAACCAGCATGCACTTGCAAGCGTGGACACAACACCAAACCTCATGTGCCACATGTGCAACTGATCACAACGAAGGTAGTCAGCAACGCTACATTGTTTCCCCCACTGTAAGCACACCGGTTAGCACAGCAGCAAATGTTGAGGTGTCGTTGCAAGGCCACAGCAGTCAGGGAATCCCACTGTTATATCAACGAAAGACTGATTCTAGGCCATCAGAAAGAACACCAACTCCATCACCATCATCAACCCTCTCTCAGTCCGCCCTGTCCACCGCTACTTCCACCATATGCAGCTCTCAAGTCCAGCTCACCCTCCCAGACACTATGAGTAGGTCAAGAAAGTACTCAGTCTCTCATCCGCGTACACTGGGTTTGAACGCCCACATTGCCAAACTAATCTCGTTTGAGATGATGCCCTTTCGGTTGGTGGAAAGCACAGCTTTCCGCGAACTCATGGCCTATGCAGTACCACGCTATGACCTACCCAGTCGCCACTTCTTCTCTCGCAAAGCCATCCCAGCCCTCCACCATCATGTGAAAGACCGCATTGTCCATGCACTCAAGCAGTCAGTGAGCGGAAAGGTGCACCTCACAACTGATGCATGGTCCAGTCGGCATGGCCAGGGCCGTTACGTGTCCATCACTGCGCACTGGGTTAATGTGGTGGATGCAGGGTCCACAGGGGACAGCGGTGGTGGGACAGTGCTGCCTAGCCCACGGTATAGGAAACAGTTGGCTGTAGGCGTTCGACCCTCCTCCTCCTCCTCCTCCAGAAGCGACAGCTCGTCCACAGAGCGCAGTCGTACGAGCACTCCATCTGCAGCTGCCACTGTTGCACACGATGTGTCACCCTATCGAGCAGCTAGTGGAAAGCGTCAGCAGGCTGTGTTGCAGATGATGTGTTTGGGCGACAGACACACCGCCGAGGTGCTGGCCGAGTACTTGAAGCGACAAACTGAGTCATGGCTGGGGAGTGTACATCTTGAGGCAGGCAAGGTAGTTAGTGATAACGGCCGTAATTTTGTGGCAGCCATAGCCCTTTCAAAACTCAGCCACATACCTTGCTTGGCTCACACCTTGAACCTGGTGGTGCAGTGCTTCCTCAAAAATTATCCGGAGTTAACAGCCCTGCTCCAGAAGGTGCGAAGACTGTGCGCGCACATCCGCCGGTCGCCTGTACACTCCGTTCGTATGCAGAAGCTGCAGCGATTGCTCCACCTTCCCAACCACCGCCTCATTATCGACATTGCAACAAAGTGGAACTCCACCCTGCACATGGTGGAGCGGCTGTGCGAGCAGAGGCAGGCCATAATGCATTTGTGGGAAGATACACGGCCAGGCACTTTGAGAGCAGACATGGAGTTGACAGGCGTGCAGTGGTCGAAGCTGAAAGACCTTTGTAAAGTCCTTCAGTGTTTTGAGGAATGCACACGGCTGGTAAGCGCAGACGACGCCATCCTAAGCATGAGCATCCCACTTATGCGTCTGCTCATGCAAACTTTGACGCACCTTAAGGAGCAGGCGTCTGCAGCCAATGTTGATGAGGAGGAAGAGGAGGGAATCCTTGATGACATTCAGCCATTGTCTGCTCAGGGACCTCTCCTGGACGAGGTGGAGGAAGAAGAGGAGGAGGAGGATGATGGGGATGATTACTTAGGGGAGGAGGATGCATCTCGTGGGGCAAGTGAAAATGTTGGCGTGGCAAGGTCTGGTTCAGGGTTTGTGCGTGACTGGAGGGATGTGATTTGCCAGAAAGTGCTCCTCCACCCAGCACTCGCAGTGCATCACTGACACCGGGAACATTGGCCCACATGTCAGATTATGCCTTGCGGATCCTAAAAAGGGACCCCCGCATTGCCAAAATGATGAACGATGACGACTACTGGTTGGCCAGCATCCTGGATCCACGCTATAAAGGCAAATTACAAAACATCATGCCACAGGAGAACCTTGACCTAATATTGGCTAATAAACAAGCAACTCTGGTAAATCGGTTGCTTGAGGCATTCCCAGCACACAGCAGCGGTGATGGTTCTCACACGAGCCGTACGGGCCCGGGGCAGCTTGGCAGAGGTGTTCGTGGTGCACACAGCAGAAGTGGCGTTGGAGACAGGGGTTTCATGACAATGTTGTGGACTGATTTTTCAAATACCGCTCACACAACTGGTAATACTGCATCGATGGAAAGTGACAGGAGACAGCAGTTGTCAACTATGGTTACAAACTACTTTTCCTCCCATATCGATGTTCTCCCACACAGGTCATTCCCCTTTGACTATTGGGCCGCTAAACTGGACACCTGGCCTGAATTGGCCCAATATGCCTTACAGGAGCTTGCTTGCCCAGCTGCAAGTGTGCTATCGGAAAGAGTCTTCAGTGCAGCTGGATCAATCCTGACAGAAAAAAGGACCCGTCTGTCAACCCAAAATGTGGATGATCTAACCTTCATTAAAATGAACCACGCATGGGTTTCCAAGGATTTTGTCCCACCTTCCCCTGATGACACATAGGGTGACAGAAAAATGGCTTGCTTTGGTCCACCTCTTCCTGGTACTTCACCTATTTAGCCTTTTGCATCAATTGAATGTCCAACATCAACATATGCCACTTTCTAAAACTCCCTAACTGTGCTGCCTCCCCCCCATGGCCGGGGTCACCACCTAGCGCACGACACCGTGCGAGTGCCGTTGCCCTGGACAGGTGGGTAGGCCGACTCTTGGGCGCGGGCACTGGCACAGGGTCCCTCATAGTGCAATCAAGTGTCTCTGACGGTGGTGGTGCACACTCGCCGTCAGACACACCGCTGTACTATGAGGGGCCCAGTGCCAGTACCGACGCCCACGAGTGTGCCCCCCTTGCTTGGCCAGGGCCCCAGCATTTGCAATCTTTACCTCTCCCTGCTCCTCCGCTGTGTAATCTGGGCCGTCAAATCCATACTGTGCCTGACACCGTCTGAGCCTGCCTCCTGATGTATAGACATATATTTTGAATGTGTACGCTATCCATACATGTTATCCGGGGATACGGTACCCCTTCTAACCTTTGTGCAATGACGTGCAATCCATACTGGGCATAACACCGTCTGAGCCTGCCTCATGCTGTATAGACATATATTTTGAATGTGTACGCTATCCATACATGTTATCCGGGGATACGGTACCCCTTCTAACCTTTGTGCAATGACGTGCAATCCATACTGGGCCTAACACCGTCTGAGCCTGCCTCATGCTGTATAGACATATATTTTGAATGTGTACGCTATCCATACATGTTATCCGGGGATATGGTACCCCTTCTAACCTTTGTGCAATGACGTGCAATCCATACTGGGCCTAACACCGTCTGAGCCTGCCTCATGCTGTATAGACATATATTTTGAATGTGTACGCTATCCATACATGTTATCCGGGGATACGGTACCCTTTCTAACCTTTGTGCAATGACGTGCAATCCATACTGGGCCTAACACCGTCTGAGCCTGCCTCATGCTGTATAGACATATATTTTGAATGTGTACGCTATCCATACATGTTATCCGGGGATACGGTACCCCTTCTAACCTTTGTGCAATGACGTGCAATCCATACTGAGCCTAACACCGTCTGAGCCTGCCTCATGCTGTATAGACATATATTTTGAATGTGTACGCTATCCATACATGTTATCCGGGGATACGGTACCCCTTCTAACCTTTGTGCAATGACGTGCAATCCATACTGGGCCTAACACCGTCTGAGCCTGCCTCATGCTGTATAGACATATATTTTGAATGTGTACGCTATCCATACATGTTATCCAGGGATACGGTACCCTTTCTAACCTTTGTGCAATGACGTGCAATCCATACTGGGCCTAACACCGTCTGAGCCTGCCTCATGCTGTATAGACATATATTTTGAATGTGTACGCTATCCATACATGTTATCCAGGGATACGGTACCCTTTCTAACCTTTGTGCAATGACGTGCAATCCATACTGGGCCTAACACCGTCTGAGCCTGCCTCATGCTGTATAGACATATATTTTGAATGTGTACGCTATCCATACATGTTATCCGGGGATACGGTACCCCTTCTAACCTTTGTGCAATGACGTGCAATCCATACTGGGCCTAACACCGTCTGAGCCTGCCTCATGCTGTATAGACATATATTTTGAATGTGTACGCTATCCATACATGTTATCTGGGGATACGGTACCCTTTCTAACCTTTGTGCAATCACGTGCAATCCATACTGGGCGTGAGAACGGCTGGCGAGCTGTTAAGCAAGCTACAGCACCTGTCCAGACAAGTACAGGGATTCCCTAGCGAGGAGACTTATTTGATTGTTTTCTATGTTGGGACAGCAATTTTTGGGGAGCACTATACTCTGGAGAATGATAGATGGGGCCCACCATACACTGGAACATTCCAAAGGTGGACATCAGACACTGGAGCAGCATTTACAGGGCCCATTATACACTAGAGCAGTAGAAATGGGGCCCATTATGTTTGGAGCATTATTTGGGCCCATAAGACAGTGGAGCTTCATCCATGGGGACCAACATATACTGTAGCATTATGTGGAGCTCATCATATACTGTTTCAAACATTATATGGGACCAATGATTTTGTATGGAGAAATAGATGGGCCTCGTCATGAGATGTAAAAAGTGAGGTATTTTTCATTTTACTATACCGCTATTTCTCTGCCGTATCGGAGCATGATGAGTTGTGGTATGTGTTAAAGGGGCGCTCTTTCGCCCAGGGCACATGAAAACCTGCAGCCAGCCCTCCCCCCCCACAACTTTAGCCAAATAACCCCCATTTTTCAGTGCATAACTTGTATTATGAAGTTAATTAAGGTTGACAAGCTTAAGTAAGAAGAATTGATGCTTTTGGCATTCAAATGGGCACTGTAGGTGTGTTTCCTGTCCTCCTCTCACTGCCGACTTTTATTCCCCATTGACTTACATTGGGTTTCGTGTTTCGGGACGACCCCGACTTTTCCCTATAATCGGACGATCTTGCTCGACCCGACTTTTGGAAAAGTCGGGTTTCACGAAACGAAACGCGACCCTAAAAAAGCAAAAGTCGCTCAACTCTAGTATTGAGCGAAAAGTGACAAGTCTAGTTGGAATGTGGCTGGAAGTATGCAAATTTCATGCCTGTGACCACATGACTGTCCACTCCCAGAGTCAGGTGTACGTCCTGTAAAGATTCACAAGTCTGCAGTCTAATAAAATGACTGCAGACATGAAACCTAAGTTCAGAAAACCCCTTTAAGTGTCTGTTTTTTAATTATCCAAAATCGTCCTTTTAGATGTGGGTTTTGCAAACTGTTTCAAAGTATTCATGCTTCTTCATCAGTACAAACCACAATGAATTTGAATTAATGTGAAAATTGCTAGGGTAGATCTTAAAGGGGTTTTCTGGACTTGAGACTCAAGATTCTAGTCACTCTATATTGACTGCAGACTTGTGAATCCACACAGCGCACTGTCACAATTCTCCAGTACCGGCGTGGGGAGAGGGCAATCTCCTTAACACAAGTATACAGTCACGTGCTGGCTACATGTGTGCCGCCTCGCTCACTACAAGTATATTGATTGAGACTACACACGTCTAGTTGGAATGTGGCAGGAAGTGTGCCAATCACATAAGTTCAATCACATAACTGCCATTTCCCCGCGTTGGTACTGAAGAACCCCAACAGTGCACACTGTGCACGCTGTGCGGATTCACAGGTCTGTTGTCACATAGAGTGACTGCAGTCTAGAGCCCCAAGGCTGGACAACTCCTTTAAACAATGCCTTCCCTTTCTTAACTGATGGACACTTTTCCTGAGGTCAATTAGCGTAGTAGTCGGTCAAACAGGAGGAGGCGGGACTGGGCAGGGGATAGAGTTGGAGTGACATTGGTTTCAGATCTACCATAGCTCTTCAGCCTCATTTGCATATCAATTCAAGCAATGATTTCTCAGTACCGGAGGAGTGGACTAGCCATTCAAATGTTTTGCTGAAGGTGTCTGTATGCTATATGCACATATTTATGTCTTAGGTTTTTAGGTCAAACTGTTTGTTCTGATTAATTTCTTAGGTTTACTTATACATAGCATTTATTACAGGTAGATACAGTCATGGCCAAAAGTATTGACACCCCTGCAATTCTGTCAGATAATACTCAGTTTCTTCCTGAAAATGATTGCAAACACAAATTCTTTGGTATTATTATCTTCATTTAATTTGTCTTAAATGAAAAAACACAAAAGAGAATGAAGCAAAAAGCAAAACATTGATCATTTCACACAAAACTCCAAAAATGGGCCAGACAAAAGTATTGACACCCGCAGCCTAATACTTGATTGCACAACCTTTAGCCAAAATAACTGCGACCAACCGCTTCCGGTAACCATCAATGAGTTTCTTACAATGCTCTGCTGGAATTTTAGACCATTCTTCTTTGGCAAACTACTCCAGGTCCCTGATATTTGAAGGGTGCCTTCTCCAAACTGCCATTTTTAGATCTCTCCACAGGTGTTCTATGGGATTCAGGTCTGGACTCATTGCTGGCCACCTTAGAAGTCTCCAGTGCTTTCTCTCAAACCATTTTCTAGTGCTTTTTGAAGTGTGTTTTGGGTTATTGTCCTGCTGGAAGACCCATGACCTCTGAGGGAGACCCAGCTTTCTCACACTGGGCTCTAAATTATGCTGCAAAATTTGTTGGTAGTCTTCTGACTTCATAATGCCATGCACACGGTCAAGCAGTCCAGTGCCAGAGGCAGCAAAGCAACCCCAAAACATCAGGGAACCTCTGCCATGTTTGACTGTAGGGACCGTGTACTTTTCTTTGAATGCCTCTTTTTTCTCCTGTAAACTCTATGTTGATGCTTTTGCCCTAAAAGCTCTACTTTTGTCTCATCTGACCAGAGAACATTCTTCCAAAATGTTTAAGGCTTTTTCAGGTAAGTTTTGGCAAACTCCAGCCTGGCTTTTTTATGTCTCGGGGTAAGAAGTGGAGTCTTCCTGGGTCTCCTACCATACAGTCCCTTTTCATTCAGATGCCGACGGATGGTACGGGTTGACACCGTTGTACCCTCGGACTGCAGGGCAGCTTGAACTTGTTTGGATGTTAGTGGAGGTTCTTTATCCAACATCCGCACAATCTTGTGTTGAAATCTCTTGTCAATTTTTCTTTTCCGGCCACATCTAGGGAGGTTAGCCACAGTGCCATGGGCTTTAAACTTCTTGATGACACTGCGCATGGTAGACACAGGAACATTCAGGTCTTTGGAGATGGACTTGTAGCCTTGAGATTGCTCATGCTTCCTCACAATTTGGTTTCTCAAGTCCTCAGTCAGTTCTTTGGTCTTCTTTCTTTTCTCCATGCTCAATGTGGTACACACAAGGACACAGGACAGAGGTTGAGTCAACTTTAATCCATGTTAACTGGCTGCAAGTGTGATTTAGTTATTGCCAACACCTGTTAGGTGCCACAGGTAAGTTACAGGTGCTGTTAATTGCACAAATTAGAGAAGCATCACATGATTTTTCGAACAGTGCCAATACTTTTGTCCACCCTCTTTTTTATGTTTGGTGTGGAATTATATCCAATTTGGCTTTAGGACAATTCTTTTTGTGTTTTTTCATTTAAGACAAATTAAATGAAGATAATAATACCAAAGAATTTGTGTTTGCAATCATTTTCAGGAAGAAACTGAGTACTATCTGACAGAATTGCAGGGGTGTCAATACTTTTGGCCATGACTGTAGATAGATAGATAGATAGATAGAGAGATAGATATGGGATACATAGATATGGGATAGATAGATAGATAGATAGGAGAGAGCTAGATAGGAGAGAGATAGATAGATAGATTGATAGATAGATAGATTGATATGGGATAGATAGTTATGGGATAGATAGATAGATAGATAGATAGATAGATAGATAGATAGATAGATAGATAGATAGATAGATAGATAGATAGATAGATTGATATGGGATAGATAGATATGGGATAGATAGATAGATAGATAGATAGATAGATAGATAGATAGATTGATATGGGATAGATAGATATGGGATAGATAGATAGAAAGATAGATAGATAGATAGATAGATACTGTAGATAGATAGATATGAAATAGATCGATAGATATGGGAAGGAAAGAAAGAAAGAAAGAAAGAAAGAAAGAAAGAAAGAACAGACAGCAGCACAAACTTGAGCAGATTTGCGTGCATTACTTCCTGAACAATGCGGTTGTCCAACGCAAAAATATAAATAGAAAGAAATCAGGCAGCACTCCAGTTCAAGGAACAATTGTGGACTTTAATCCAGCACCAAGTGGTGCAACGTTTCGACCTCATAGCACGGTCTTTGTCAAGAACTAAGTAACGATGGCGACCGTGGAGTGTCGACCAAGTGAACCGTGGCGTACAGACCAAGACACCACTTGGCGTTGATGCCAGTCTCTGACTCTGCCTCCTACTTGCTCCTCAGCCTGGGCGCTAACAGGCTACACAACACATGCGTACCAAGGGTAGGGGTTTCCAATGAGTCATTCACCAGAGACATTCATACATGCATACAACACTCACCTCACTCCACATGGTCTAAATCTTTCTCTATATTAGTGCATGGCCGCGAGGCCATGCGAACCTTTTATAGCCGCGTCCTTCCGGGACCTTCCTGATGGTCCAATCCGAGCTGGAGAAGGACCTGAGCATGTGACCACCGATCTCCAATGAGAGATCGTCCCATGGGCATGCTCAGTGGACCGAAAGGAGGACTTAGTCCTTGGAGTAGCTCGCTGCTGACCAGCATGCGTTGATATAGCTCAACCAGAGATGGCAGCAGCAACCAAACCTACAGAGCTGGTCTGAGCAGAGCGCCTGGATCGACAAGTCTGCTGAGCAGCCTCCTCTGTGGCCGGAGAGGAATGGGAGACTGCCGAATGCAAGGCTTGGGATTCCTGCAGTGCAGCGACAGGAACCTGACGCCCAACAGCTAGTTAGATGATAGATAGATACAGTTGGGCTCAAAAGTTTACATACCCCGGCAGGATTTTTGCTTTCTTGGCCTTTTTTCACAGAATATGAATGATAACACCAAAACTTTTTCTTCACTCCTGGTTAGTGGTTGGGTGAAGAAGACATTTATTATCAAACTACTGTGTTTGTTGGTCTACCTGTCCGTGGTTTTGTTTTTACAGAGCCCCTGATTTTCCATTTGTTAATCACAGTTTGAACACTGCTGACTGGCATTATCAATTCCTTGGATATCTTTTTGTATCCCTAACCTGTTTTATTTAGTTCAACTACAGTTCAACTACCTTTTCCCGTAGATCCATTGACAATTCTTTTGCTTTCTCCATGACTCACAATCCAGAAACATCAGTGGCTGGATGAAAGATGCAAGAGTCTGTCTGGATCCCAGAAACTCACTCAGCTTTTATCCACACACACTGATTACAAGCCAACAGGTCACAGGTGAGGATGTTACCTTCAGTAGCCAGTCAAACCCATTTGTGTCAACTTCTGTGCATGTTATCAGGCCACAATCACCAGGGTATGTCAACTTTTGATCAGGGTCATGTGGATGTTTTGGGTTGTCATTATAATTTTAAAAGAGAAAACACAGTAGTCTGTCAATAAATGGCTTCACCCGACCACTAACCATGAGTGGAGAAAACGTTTTGGTGTCATCATTCATATTCTCTGAAAAAAGGCCAAGAAAGCAAAAATTCTGCCGGGGTATGCAAACTTTTGAGCACAACTGTAGATAGATAGATAGACAGATAGATAGAGAGATAGATAATAGATAGTCAGACAGATAACAGATATATAGATAGATAACACATAGATAGATAATAGATAGATATGGGACAGATAATAGATAGATAAATAGATATGGGATAGATAGATAGATAGATAGATTGATATGGGATAGATAGATAGATAGATATGGGATAGATAGACAGATAGATGGATAGATAGATAGGTAGATGATAGATACTAGATAGATAGATAGATAGATAAAAGATAGATCGATGGATAGATAGGTAGATAATAGATAGATAATAGATATGAGATAGAAATAAAATAAAGTAATTAGATGCTTTTTCGATTATAGATTACACATGGGCCGACACTCGGATAGATGCCAGGTGCCTTTCCCGCGGTTCCTGGATTTCCCCTGTGATTGCTGCACTCGTGCCCTTGGAGTGGATGCAGCGATCCTGAATTTCTGCTCCTCTGATTGATCGGGGCGTGAATCACCACCCTGCTCTGATGCATTGCTCTGTAATGGGCTCATTCTCTTTCTGAGATATTTCAGCGCTCTGATGGGAAAGGTGATGACTTATTAGACAAGTCATTGTTACTTTGGAAAGTGAAGTATCAGAGAGCGCAGGAATGGGCATTTCTGTGGGCTTCCTCGATAAGAGCGATACAACCTTAGATATTAAGGCATCATACATGGGCACAAGTGTGAACCCACTTTGCTGCGTTACCCCCATATAAAGGAAATATGCTGAAAGCAGGGTGCGGGGCTGAGAATGGAGGTACCCAAAATATAATATTGCTTCCTATTGTCTGTGAGATCTCATGTGAGGGGTAATAGTCACTTCCCTCCCGGTCACAGAGTCTCTGATGAGCTGAAAGGTGCAGGAAAGTCTTATACTGCCTCATTCCTGACTGTACGTGATGAGCACCCTACTGTCTGCAAATTAGTAGTTGGATATTAGGGCAAAATACAGGGGTTTATATCAATTTAGCCATTTCCTCTTACAATTCCAAAACATACCTCAGCTGCTGCAGAACATCATCATACACACCTCAGCTGCTGCAGAACCTCATTATTTACACCTCAGCTGCTACATATCAGAAATCCCTTTTCGCTACAAGCAACCCCTCATAAAGCTTATGTACAATTTTCCTTCAGCGCCACCACAGGGAAAATAAAGTATTGCATATTAAAATATTTATCTGTGCAATCTGTAGACCTACTATGTACTACAGAGAAAGAGCTGCTCTTTGTAATCTCTCTATTCTCTCTCTTCTCTTTCTTCTCTCTCCTCTCTTCTGTTTCTTCCCTTTCTTTTCTCTCATCTCTCTTCTCTTTCTTCTCTCTCTCCTTTCTTCTCTCTTCTTCGCTCTATATTCTATCTTCTCTCTCTTCTCTTTCTCCTCGTTCTTCTCTCTCTTTCTTCTCTCTATCTTCTCTCTTCTTCTCGCTCTCCTCTTTCTTCTCTCTTTTCTCTCACCTTTTTCTTCTCTCTTCTTCTCTCTCCCCTGTCTCTTCTTCTCTCTCTTTTCTATCTTCTCTTTCTTCTCTCTCCTCTTTCTCATCTCCTCTCTTCTCTTTCTCCTCTCTTCTCTCTCCTCTATCTTCTTTCTGCTCTCTCCTCTTCTCTTTCTTCTCTCTCTTTTCTATCTCCTCTTTCTTCTCTCTCCTCTTTCTCCTCTCCTCTCTTCTTCTCTTTCTCCTCTCCTCTCTTCTCTCTCCTCTTTCTTCTTTCTGCTCTCTCCTCTTCTTTCTTCTCTTTTCTTCTCTCTCCATTCTTCTCTCTCCCCTGTCTCTTCTTCTCTTTCTCCTCTCTCGCCTCTCTTCTCTCTCCTCTTTTCTTTCTTCTCTCTCTTTTCTATCTCCTCTTCTCTCTCCTCTCCTCTCTTCTTCTCTTTCTCCTCTCTTCTCTCTCCTCTTCTCTTTCTTCTCTCTCTTTTCTATCTCCTCTTTCTTTTCTCTCCTCTTTCTCCTCTCCTCTACTCATTCTTCTCTCTCGTGCCTCTTCTTCTCTCGCTCCTCTCTTTCCTCTCTCTTCTCTCTCCTCTTTCTCCGCTCTCCTCTTTCTTCTTTCTGCTCTCTCCTCTTCTCTTTCTTCTTTCTCTTTTCTATCTCCTCTTTCTTCTATCTCGTCTTTCTTCTCTCCTCTTTCTCCTCTCCTCTCTTCTTCTCTTTCTCCTCTCCTCTCTTCTTTCTGCTCTCTCCTCTTCTTTCTTCTCTCTCCATTCTTCTCTCTCCCCTGTCTCTTCTTCTCTTTCTCTCTCCTCTTTTCTTTCTTCTCTCTCTTTTCTATCTCCTCTTCTCTCTCCTCTCTTCTTCTCTTTCTCCTCTCTCTCCTCTCTTCTCTCTCCTCTTCTCTTTCTTCTCTCTCTTTTCTATCTCCTCTTTCTTCTCTCTCCTCTACTCATTCTTCTCTCTCGTGCCTCTTCTTCTCTCGCTCCTCTCTTTCCTCTCTCTTCTCTTTCCTCTCTCGCCTCTCTTCTCTCTCCTCTTTTCTTTCTTCTCTCTCTTTTCTATCTCCTCTTCTCTCTCCTCTCCTCTCTTCTTCTCTTTCTCCTCTCTCTCCTCTCTTCTCTCTCCTCTTCTCTTTCTTCTCTCTCTTTTCTATCTCCTCTTTCTTTTCTCTCCTCTTTCTCCTTTCCTCTACTCATTCTTCTCTCTCGTGCCTCTTCTTCTCTCGCTCCTCTCTTTCCTCTCTCTTCTCTTTCCTCTCTCTTCTCTCTCTTCTTCTCTTTCTTCTCTCTCTTCACATTTTCCGTCTCCTTCTCAGGCCTTGAAGCATTACCTGATCGTGCACACAGTCGGGTCCTTGTATAAACCTTTTAACTTCACCATTGTTATTAATTGTTCTTTACCATTTAAATCATATAATAATTGATGAAAATGTCTTCCTCTTCTTCCAGCACACAAAACTCCAGAACTTGTTAACTAAGGACTCCAAGTGTAGAAATGTATGTGAGAAGTACTGGCACTAAGCATCTTTTATACTGTAACTGAAATACAAGAGCTGCAGATACAAAGTGCTTTGTAAATTGGCTGGAAATTGTACAATAATGTAGAGAAAATGCTTTATAAAAACCGTATTAGAAGTTTTCCAAAACTGACCATCTGCCAAATGCTGCCATCAAACACTGGCACCAGTCACAAGTGCCATTTTCATTCCCACTGCTATTACCGCAACTAATGCAAAAAATAATAGCATGCTAAACAATCACCGTTCCCAAATTTCTAGGTTCTTAGAGATTTTTTGCTAAAATACTGCATCAACATTGCTGAGGAGCAGCTGTGGACAGATGGTAATTTGTTCAAGCAAAGGGCAGCTTACCTCCTGTTAAAGCCACATGCTATGGCCTACATTAAAAGGGATTTTTAAAAGAAATTTAAAGAGTGACCAACTTTTCATTTTGTTTTCAAAAATCAAGAAGTCACATGAAAATCAACAAACAACTTATATATTATATCAGATACATTTGCTTCTTTCTCCACCCGACTTGATCATTCAGTCTCAATAGTATTAATTCATGCATTTAATCTGCCTATCAGTGAATCCAGATTTTCTCATTACTGAGACACTTAGTGCTCCTAAAGTTCTATGGAGAACAGTAACTGTTGCTTCAGGAAAGCTTACAGCATAATCTGTTGGCATCTTGCTCCCTTTTTTTTCTCCAACGAATTTTAAAGGCGCCAACAATCATCTCCTCTCTCAGTAATTCAAAAATTTGGATTCAGTGAATACAGATATTAGAATTACAGAGACAGGATATGAGAGTTCATGCTTTAAAAGTTCTATGGGGAGAGGAGGAGGAGGAGGGAGGAGAAGGAGGCAATCAGATATTGTGCTGCAAGTTCTCCTGAAACTACAAATACCATTTAACTAGATCCTCTGAGAATGTGATAAAAATAATAGCCATCACATATTTGACGCTGCATCGCGATCTAGTCTCGTGTCAGGATGGGTTGCAGCCTGAAAAGCACTACTCAAGACCTATCTCGAATGTCAGGGGAGCAGAATTGTTAACAAATATACTTTATTTGCTCACTCAGCTGTGGAACAGAGCTGTGACAGGAGTCTCTGAATTCTAACTTTTTTTGTATCAGGACATAATATTAGAAAAAAAGCCTCTGGTCTTTAGAAAGTCTTAAAATTAGGTAAATACAACCTCAGATACACAAATCACACAAGACTTTGCACCGAATCATTATATACTAAGAACTAAGCCAAAATGCAACAGTAGTGTGTACTGCAGCGTCAGTGCATGGATGCCCAATTTGGCAGAACTTGCATATGATACCATTACTACAATCCGGCTTCCATCATCACCATTCCACTGAGAATGCCCTGACCAAACTTACTAACAACTTACTTACAGCCAAAGCTAACAGACAATTCTCTATACTCCTCCTTCTAGACTTGTCCTTTGCCTTCCACACAGTTGACCACTGCCTCCTAAAACAGATCTTCTCCTCCTTTGGTGTCAAAGACCTTGTCCTATCCTGGATTTCCTCATACCTTATCAACCACACATTTAGCGTTTACTACTCCCACACTATCTCTTCAACTCGTCCTCTCTCTGATGGCGTCCCTCAAGGCTCTGTCCTAGGACCCCTTCTCTTCTCAATCTATACCTTTTGCCTGGGACAACTCATAAATTCCTATGGCTTCCAGTACCATATATATGCTGATGACACCCAGATGTCACCTCTCTCCTCTCCAGAATCCCAGAGTGTCTATCAGCCATATCCTCCTTCTTCTCCTCTCGCTTCCTCAAGCTCAATGTGGATAAATCTGAACTAATTATCTTTCCTCCATCTCACATATCTTTCCTACCTGATCTGTCTATCATAATAAATGAATTCACATTTTCCCCTGTCCCAGTAATCTGCTGCCTCGGATTAACCCTTGACTCCATCCAGTCCTTCAAACGGCACATCCAAGCTTTCGCCACCTCCTGTCGCCTCCAGCTCAAAAATATTTCCAGAATCTGTCCTTTCCTCAACCCTCACTCTACCAAAATACTTGTGCATGTCGTAATCATCTCCCACCTCGACTACTGCAGCATCTTCCTCTGTGGCCTACCTTCTAACACTCTAACATCCCCTCCAGTCCATCCTTATCTCTGCTGCTCGACTAATTAATCTCTCTCCTTGCAACGCTCCTGATTCCCCTCTTTGCAAATCCCTTCACTGGCTCCCAATTTCCTAACATATCCAGTTTAAATTACTAACACTGACCTACAAAGCCATCCATAACCTTTCTCTTTCCGAACTAATCTCCCGATATCTTCCCTCACGTAATCTCCGGTCCTCCCAAGACCTCCTTCTCTCCTCCATGCTTATTCGCTCCTCACCCAATCGCCTCCAAGACTTCTCCTGAATATCCCCCATCCTCTGGAATTCTGTGCCCCAACACGTCCGGTTATCCACCACATTTGGATCCTTCAGACGGAACCTGAAAACCCATCTCTTCAAAAGAGCTTACAACCTGTAATGACCACGGGGCCACTTCAACACCATTGGAGCTACTGCAACCCCCGACCTACTGTATCCTTCCCCATAATCCTGTAGAATGTAAGCCCGTAATGGCAGGGTCCTCTTCCCTCTGTACCAGTCTGTCATTGTTATTTTGTTTACTGTAAGTGATATTTGTATTCTGATGTAACCGCGTCTCATGTACAGCACCATGGAATTAATGGTGCTATACAAATAATAATAATAATAATTACCAGCAGATTATGAGAACAAAGGATTGGGCATGCTGAAACTTAATGGGTCCAATCCTTCTCTTTCCTGACATCAGTCGAAAGAGAGTTGGGTGGCTACAATAAACATAAGATAGTCAGTTGGGTCAGCAAAATATGTGGGTTTTGATGAGTTTGCTCTAAACACATGCAGAAGGTGAGGAAGACACTGCATTGAGTAGGGGTTGGACACAATGACCCTTGAGGTCCCTTCCAACTCTAAAGGGTACTTCACACATAGCGAGATCATTAGCGAGGTCGCTGAAACGTCACAGGTTTTGTGATGCAACAGTGACCTCACCAACGATCCCGCTACGTGTGACACATAGCGGTGACCGGCCCCCTGCTGCGATATCGCTGATCGTGCTCGAATGTCCTAGGCCATTTTTTGATCGCTGGTGTCCCGCTGGCCAGCATGCATCACTGTGTTTGACGCCATAATAACGACGAGCGACCTCGTTGGCGACTCAGAACTCAGGGACGCAGGCGTGATTTTGTTTTGTCTTTTCAACACCCCCTCAGCTCCGATTGGTGGTCTCAAATTAGGATCTTTGTAGCGTTTCCTTTTATAGGTCAGCTATCAATTACATGCAATCATAACATTTAACATGCACAGTTATAATAATAGCGTGTCCCTGTGTCAGTGACTGTGGATCCACGAATAAATAGGGCACTAGCGACTCAGACAGCTGAAGCAAACCGCGTAGTGATAGCGCAGTAGTGGCCACCAATCGGAGCAGAGGGGCGTGGAAAAGGCAACGCTGAAGCATGCCTATCGAGGTCTGAGTCGCCAGAATGGCTGCTGTGTGACAACGACCGCTGAGGTCATTATACGGATCGCCCTATCGTTGCTGCATCATTGAGTAGATCTGCCTGTTTGACAGCTTACTAGCGACCATGTAGCGACGTACCAGCGATCCTTACCAGGTCTTATCATTGTTGGGATAGCAGGACCATGGCTCTGTGTAACGGGACCCTAGCATTCTATGATTCTATGAAGACTATGGAGCATGGTCATCTCCTGTGCTTGACAGCCAGCATCCTCAAGTAACAAAAGCAACCGGAGCTTACTCAGATTACTGCTGGTACATTTGTAAAAAAGCATAAACCAGCTCCCATCACCCCCCCAACACCAATCGCAATGAAATCCTATGGAACTGAAGGATTACAATGGCAGCTGCATGTCCGACTTCCAAACATCTTCAACCAATTGCTTCAATCCTGAAACTCTGGGTCACTGATGACCCATTGACTATGTAAGTCACCCTGTATACACTAAAAGGCTCTCACTTTGTGTGTATTTGCTCAAACATTCTGGTGTCCCCGGACGAGGGCAGATACTACATTGGATTTCTGTATCACTTGCACCTAGACTGTGTTCCCTGTCCTCCAGTGCCACAGCCTAGAAAGAGAAGGAGCACCTGTAGCAGTTGTTGCAGTTGTTGCATTTGGGTCCAGTTCCGCAGATTGAGTGTACTTTTGGGTCGCCCTCCCAGGGCTGTGGGGTACTCGGTATCGGGCCGGTGTCTGCGGGATGTGTCACAGCAGCGGTGACCCGGTCCGTGGCCCTGGGCGCCCAATTAATTGGGGAGGTTTGAATGGTGGATTGTAGTTAATGGAATAGTTTGTGACGCCACCTGTGGTGTTCGGTAAGGGAGATGTTAAGCCGACACTGCATGCAGATCCTCTGGGACTGGTTGCAGCCAAGATGGTGAAGCTCCCCACAGGCGGAGCTGTAGTCCCAGGGCAGTGTAGATGTAGGGGTAGCTGAGAGGCGCAGGCAGTGTAGTAGCTTGTACTCAGATGTAGCAGTGCTGGGTGTGTAGGCGCAAAAATCAATGGCGGACACCAGGGCCTGTAGTTCCAAAGCTTTACTCACAGTCTGTAGTACACACAAGTGCCTGCCTCTGTACTGTGTCCTCCAGGCCAGAGGCTCAATCAACCTCCAGGACAGATGGAGTGCTCCCTTTCAACGCTCCGCCAACATGTACCTTTCTGAACGTCTCCTCTTATAGCGCCTTTAAGTGTGAAGATCTCCTAGTACTGAGTTACACTGGAGTTCCTCCTGACAGATGTTCCCAAGAACTCTACTTGTACGGCAAACAGCTGTAGCCTGCTTCGGGGACTCCTTACTCACTATCAGTGTTGCTGTTGTGCCCCCAAGTCTTAGATGGGAGTAGTGCATTTACAGCCCACTACTCCACCGGTGTCTGCTGCAGAACCATTAGTGTCCATACAACCTCGGGGACTGGGCCCCGGCCTTGCGCTTAGAACTTCTAGGAAGGGTTCTCTCCTCTGTTCCCTTTTACTCCTCCGTTCCGTACTAATCTCTCCTTCTCATGGAAGATCAGGTTTCAGTTCAATGTCTTTCTCCTTCTTTCCTTTCCCGTGCCAGCAGACCCAGGTCACTGAGGTCTGCTGCTGCAGCACCTCCTTCCTCCATCCCTCTCTCTCAGGGATCTTCTTTCCTCTCTCCTCTCTGAGTGGCTTCCTCTCACAGACTGACCCCGTAATCCTAAACCTTCCCGCTCTTTTATGTATTCTCAATGCCTCCCAGCACATTTCGTGTTCCAAGCAGGGAGCCACCAAAGGTGCTCTGCTACACTCCAAGCAGGGAGCCGCAATGTGGCTTTGCTGAACTACCGTGTTGTGTGGGATGCGAGTGTTGGAGCGTGGTCAGGAGCCTCCAACTCACCTGGACGGTGGGGCACCACACCTCAGGAGGAGATGCAGTACCTCTGTGGCGACCGAGCCTTAGGGGCGCCACACTTTAGTGTCTCACCCTACTATACTTACATACAGTTTGTGTCCCTTTGGTGACGGATTGCACCAAAACAAAAAAGCCAAGTTGAGCGGAATCGTAAAAGCCTAGAACCGGACCAATGGCTGAAACGAGATTGCAGAAGTAACCTCTCATCTGTAGCATTTTCTCTTTCGCGTTCGTTCACCTGAAGCTATTACATTACTACTTGTAACATGATTGACGTGACATAATGGACTGTGTTTGTGCACGGAGCGAAGTTATGATCCCGCGCTTCATTACTCCGATAAAATCTCAGCCTTCAGAAGAATTGCCACATTGATGAACCTCCCTCCCGTCCCATGTATTGTACGACGCGGACGTTATCATTAGTAACCTGCTGCTACTTTCAGAAATGCGCATTATTCTAGCATCACTCCTGACAGGTTAATCTTTTCATTTTCCTATTTTATTCCATACCTAAAAAAGATATGGATTTAACTTAGCGGACTATTTCCTAATCAGGGAGCATTAGAGTTCACTCAATGTAATACTATGAGCGTATCTCAATTATTATTGCAGACAGTAGCTAATCGCGTCGCCAACGCCTATCTCCCTGCACTCGGATTATGAAAATCTATATTTCACGTTTAGCTCCATACGTGCGAGATTACTTTCCGAGGAGCTGTGCACCTGTAATAAATATCTCCTATCAGTTATCCTCTGAAATACTAGTGCTGTCAGAGATTAAAATTCATGCTGTGAATTCGTAAGTGCCATACGCTTTGTAAGTGGAGGCTAAGCGTGTAATACTTGACCCATATTTTTCTTTAGATGAGTCGTCCACGGCCCGTTCCGCACAGATACATTTAGGGATAAAAGTGGCTTTGCACAAAATCATTTGCACAACATTTGGAGCAAGACGCCAGGAAGATTTCTCTCTTTCTCCTTCAGCAAATATCAAATTATTAGCATGTGTCAACGGATTTATACAGAGCACTTGATGGCCGCTTATTGTCTTATAGCAAAGTGATTAATGAAAAAAGCAATTGGAACAGCTCTGAAATAATAATGATGAGCCTCTGTGAAATGGGCTTTGGAGCATACAGAAAAAATTATGTTATAAAGTAGCATGTGTAAACCGAAAAAGAGTCAAGGGGGCGTACTCCCCTGGCATTCTAAGCAAGGTTCCATACCTTCTGGTGCAGTGTGGCGAAGCCAAGGCCCGTACCTGTTGCTTCACTGACCTTGCAGCAGATGCACCTAGCTTGAAACTGAAAGGGAGAAGATGCAGATTAGATATTAGAAAAAACTTTTGGACAGTGAGGGTGATCAATGAGTGGAACAGGCTGCCACGAGAGGTGGTGAGTTCTCCTTCAATAGAAGTCTGCAAACAGAAGCTGGACAGACATCTGTCTGAAATGGTTTAGTGAATCCTGCACTGAGCAGGGGGTTGTACACGATGACCCTGGAGGTCCGTTTCAACTCTAACATTCTACGATTCTATGAATCCTTGAAACCCACGGCTGCATGACTTCAGAGGATATTAGGACTGCCTCCTTGACTCTTTTTACAGGAAGCACAAGCTATTTTAGAACTTCATTATTTTCCTGCACAGTCCAAGATCCATTTTTCAGAGAAGGATATATCTGTTGAAAGCCGTTACCATCTCGTACTATGGCAACGCTTTAGAGAAGGTGAATTTCACAACAGGTTCTTTTTAATTTGAGAATCTTGGATTTGCCTCCTAAGATTCTTGCAGAAACTACTACATGTCAAATAAAATGAATAGTTGTCCTTGCACAACATGGTGTAACGGAGTGACTGATCAGTGCAACATGACCCAACAATTGATCGGTCACCAAATGGCAAAACAACACAATGCCGATGGAATAGGGGAGAGGGAGGCCCTGACAACAGAGAATCAGGGACGGTCACCTCCTGAGCTCCAACCTGAGCCTGTCCCTGGTCTCACCTAACACCCTATGCAGGTCCTTCCCCCTGCCAACGTCAGGATACCTCATCCCTATGTGTCACCTAGATCTGCCCTGGCAAGTAAACTGGCCAGCAAGGAACACTAGCCTCACATCTGCAGATAACACACACAGGGGGAAGCATGATAGACACCGAAGGGATAACGTAACAAAATACAACGTAGCCTTCTCCCTGCTGCAAAGCACCGCACAAAAGGATTAAGACTCCAGATACCACGTTTAAAGCTGAAGCACTACTGCACTCAGGAAGCTCCTGACTCCAGCTCGGTCGCTGCAGAGTGAACTAACACCAACAGTAAGCTGATGCATCTGTTGACCTTTTAAAGGATGTGGGAGTGGTCACCTCCCACATCAGCTAACCCAGCAGCAATGCAATTACACCAGTAGGCCAACAGGAGAACAAACGACATTAACCTCTGATGGCCTGAAATTAAAAAAGTTTTAAACTGAGAGGAAGTAGAGCTGCCACAGATCCAAACCTGGACCGTGACACATGGATTGTCCAGGATAGGTCTACCAGGGTGAAAACCTTTACTGACTTCGTGACCATCTGGCTAGATACATAGACACATTCAGATTTTGTGTCCTGCAAATACTTATTTTATTGTGTATTCAGTTTGGAACACAGAGGCAATTACTGAATTTCTGGCTTTCATGTGATAGAGACTCAAAAAGACTGATAGCTGCATACACATGACAGCAAAGCTGCCTTACAGGCAACCGGTTGGCCTTATGTAACAAAACTACTGATTGGTGCTTCATAAACTACCCAAAGGAAACCAGCAGTCAAAAAATCCATAAAATGCAATATTTTATTGAATAATGTTAAAAAATATATTATGGACATACAGTGCATGGATAGGGAGGAACAGCAAATATGGAAACATAGTGGTCATAAGACCAACCACACTGTAAACACAGCACCAGGAAGCAATAATTGCAAAATGCTAATAAGTCAGGGACACATGGAAAACAATCATATTGTAGCAAGGAGTGTTAAAAAAAAAATCACCATATAGCAAGTGCTACTGCCCTTATGTAAGCTGAAGGGTTCCCTAATGGTTAAAGACACACATCATAGCTCAACCGATGCCCAAAAAGCATAACAGATGGAATAGCTGATAGCTAGATTCATGTACCTGGAAGCAGTAGTGGCAGTGGGGTCGATCCAGTCCCCGACGCGCGTTTCGGAGCCAAAGGGCTCCTTCCTCAGGGGGCGTGGAAAAAGGCGTGACCACCGGGTTTATATAGCGCGCCCGCCAGAGGCCATCTGCGCGCACGAAATGCCCGCCCTGCATCAGCCGGATCCATGCTACGGCGTCACCGGAAACACGCGGGCCCACGTGATCCAGCACGCCAAGCAAGGAACACAGATGACTGCACGACGGACACCGCGCATGCGCGCAGACAGCGTCGGGCCAGTGCCGCCATATCTGAAAGGGGCAGGGATAAGGGCAAACAGAGAAGTGCATCAAACAATACTCGTATATACATAAATAAAATATACCATCTGTGCACTGCATATTGATCAGTACTTAAAAAGTGGCATAAGAACAAGGAGCATGGCATAGCATGTGGAACTAAATAGATAAATTCCACATATTCATAAATGGACCACATCTGTAACATATGGGAACATATCATTACTATTGTCAAGATTGGAGCTAGAAAAGACTCATAATTTAGACAAGCTCATTATCCAGTACATAGTATATAGGCGAACTGTATTCATATGTAGATATATCCATAATGGTGTAGAAAGTCTATATCATATTTGCTACATGCCAAAGCACCTAAAGAGCATCAAGAGATACCCCATGAAACTGCACATAAATGAGAAAATACAAAAATACACACAAATATGTATATATATATATAACAATAAGGAAATATGCAAAATGCAACACAAAAATACAAAAATAATAATCAAAATTTAAGATGCAAAATACATATAGGCTATATGTCAATATGAGTAACACTCAAACCCATCACTCAAATATGGTAGGTATACACCACCCCATATGTATATAAAAACACACACAGAAAATTCCAAAGACATCATCGTGGATCAATCCGCCAAAAACTTTTATGATTCCAAAGAACCCTCGGACACCTTCCACAATTTCAGGAGACAATATGTCATGTTCAAGTCACTAAAAAAATATAAAATATACATATTAGTAAAACACAAGACCACAATGCTCATATTAATGTCCACCCAGGTAAATTACAAATATGAAATATTTTCATTTAATCCACGTGGATAGATGGTACCTAAAGTCCAGATCCATCTGGTTTCTGACCTGGCCAACCGATTAGACAATTTACCACCCCTTATATTGATGTTAAGAGCATCAATACCCCTTACTCTAAGGAGTGTAGCATTGCACTGATGGAATTCCTTGAAGTGCCTGGGTAGCGTCTTCAAACTTGAATCATCAGTACAAGCGGCAGCAGCCAATATACCCAGGACATGCTCCCTTGTACATACCTTCAACTGCCGTGTGGTCATGCCCACATAAATGAGCCCACATAGACAGGTGGCATAGTATATCACGTACCGAGTGGTACATGATATACGTTGCTTATTGGAAAATGTCCTGGTACCATCAAAGTTAGTAAATGAGGTACTCCGTTCAATGTTAGGGCAGGCTATACATCTGCCGCAAGGAAAACATCCATGTCGAATCGGAAGATCATCCAAAAAAGTATGTACTGGATGGTCAACATAGTGACTAGCCACCAATTCATCACTTAGATTCCTAGCCCTTCTATAAGTGATGGACGGATATTCCGGGAGAAATTTGTTCAGAATTGGATCCACCATAAGGATAGGCCAAGCCCTTTTCATCGCATCACGCATCATTCCATGTTGGGGGGTGAAAAGAAGTGATAAATCTCACAACATCATTCCCCTTAGATTTATTGCGATCCCTGTAGAGCAGCTCGTTACAAGTTACATGTTTAGCACGTTGATAGGCCTTTTTTACACTCCGTTTACTGTATCCACGTGATAAGAACCGAGTTTTTAATTCATTGGCACGATTCTCAAAATCTACATTAGTGGAACAAATATGACGGAGTCGTAGGAACTGCCCCACAGGGATAGCTTTAATGAGATGATGCGGATGACAGGATGAGGCATGGAGTAAGGTGTTAGTAGATGTCTCCTTACGGTAAATATCAGTCTGAATTGTTCCTTCTATATCCTTTTTAATGGAAACATCCAAGAAATTGATTTTTTCGGGATCCCAAGTCAATGTAAGCTTGATGTTCAGATCATTATCATTCAAGGTAGATATAAATTGCAGGAGGTCGATGTAGCTGCCCTGAAAGATAAAGAAGATATCGTCGAAGTAGCGTGCCCATAGATGGACACGCTCAATCAACCCCTGTTTATCAGACAGGAAGAGGTCCCTCTCCCACAGCCCCAGGAAGAGATTGGCATAGGATGGCGCAAATGCCGCACCCATGGCAGTTCCCTGGAGCTGTAGGTAGAAGGATCCCTTGAACACAAAAAAGTTGTGTGTGAGAGTGAACTCTAAGAGCTCCAAGATGAGGTCCCTAAGTCCCACTGAAATAGTGGAGGTGGTCAAATAAAATCGTACGGCACGTAGGCCATCGATATGCTTTATGTTGGTATATAGGGACTCAACATCAACAGAGGCAAGAAGAGAATCACTCTCCAAACAGAGTCCATCGACCTTCCGCAAGAGATCTCCAGTATCCTTAAGGAAAGAAGGCAGACTGGATACCAACGGCTGAAGATGATGGTCAATCCACTTGTTGATGTTCTCAAGGAAATTCCCACAACCAGAAATAATAGGTCTACCCGGTGGTGATCTGATGTCCTTGTGAATTTTAGGCAAGAGGTACAATGTGGCTATGGTGGGCTCTTTTACAGTAAGTGCCGAAGCCAGCTGTTTGGTGACAATGCCGTTAATCACGGCTCTATTGATGATCAAATCCAATTTAGCAGTAAAAGCCGAGAGAGGATTATAAGTAAGTTTTTTTATAGCATACCGAATTGTTTAGTTGATGGAATGCCTCTCTCTCATACATTGCTATAGGCCAGATTACCACATTGCCACCTTTATCAGCCGGCTTCAGCACCACATCTGGGAGATTTTTAAGATACCTGAGCCTCACCCTTTCATTCCTAGTCAGATTGTCAACTCTGCCGTATTTAGGGATCTTCCTAAACTCATCAGTCACCACACGCACAAAAAGATCTATGCTGGGACATGATGTAAATGGGGGGAATTTCACTGATCTTGGATGAATGGACGGGGGAATCTTACCTCCCTCACCATCATGTTCAGCCGCTAGCACCTCCAAAGTCCTTATTGCCTCCTGCTCCTCTTCTGTAGGGAAAAGATGTTGGAGATCGTTATTAAAAAAATATCTTTTGAAAAGTAATGATCTAGCAAACAGGTTAAGATCCTTTACGGCAGTAAAGGTATCGAAACCAGAAGTAGGTGAAAAAGTAAGGCCTCTTTCCAATAGAGACAAATCCACCCTTGTGAGATCATACTGACTTAAATTAGTCACCTTATTATCCTTCTGATGTGGTTCAGATTGATTCATTAGGTGTCTTTTATAAGGGTGGAAAGAGTGGTCCCGTAACCTGCGGGACCCACCAGTACCATGGGAAGAGGCCGAGACTTGAGATCCGTCTGATTGCCCACCTATGGAGGTAACTGAAGTACTAAAAAATGTGCGATACAATTTAGAATTGTTACTATTTCTCCATAGGTAGACTTTTTTCATTTGATAATCTTTGAGGTCCCTGCTAAATTTGGTCAATTGGTTTTGCTGGATTTTTTTAACCACCATATCCATGGACTTATCCAAGTCAGTTTCAAACAATAGGATTTTATCAGGAGAACAACCCTTGCGTATCTCTTTCTGAGTTGAATCAATGGATTTATCCAGCATCTCAATGTTACCAGAGTAAAAATTAACCAAAAGTTGTAAAAAAGTTAGGGAGCACAAATTGGATGCTTCCTCCCATTTGGCAATAAATGTGTCATCCTCAATAGAGAAAGTGGGGATGACTTTAACTCTCAAGCCTCTGGGAATCATTTCATTGGATATATATTTCTCCAGGAATAACCTGTTCCACCACAGTTTAGAGGAGTAGTGTTTTCACATGTTGCAATTTAGCATCCCAACTTGAATTAACCATCTGTGGAGCACTGCTCCCCCCAGAACTAAACACCTGGTCCACTTGATCGAGCCAAACTTTGTCTCTTGCTCGATAGTCCATCCTGTCCACAACCAGAATACCTGTGCATAACACAGTAAGAATATAATGGAATAAATAAGTGGTAGACATATTAACGTGGAGGCCAGACAATCAACGATGGATCATGATATACAATATATATTATTGATCATTCTTTTATGGCCATTACAATCGTTGATTGTCTGGCCTCCACGTTAATATGTCTACCACTTATTTATTCCATGATTGGTGCTTCAGGCTGAGCTGGGACCTCCTGCTCAGAGCAAGGCATGCAAAACTGATTTATTGACTTTCATATTGCTCCTAACTACAGCAAATAATCCAACAATATGGAAATTCAGTAACTAGGATGCTTTTCAAATGATGATAAAGACTCCAACTTTGATACCAATTCATGAGAGCAAACTCGTTAACAGTCTGTGAATCAAATCACAACTACTGGGTGGCCACATATAGCCAAACATCTTTTTTGGTCTCATTGCACATCTCATCCAAGGCTATGTCAACATTATAAAAATGACTTCTGCTTGACCAGTATATAGGAGTGGTGTGGAGAAACAGCATTGTATCTTAATTAACCAGATATCTATTTTTAGCAAACCAAGAGTAGACTGAATGTTGGATTTTTAATTTATGTGTTGTTCAAGAAAACAGACTTTTGCTTGTGTAAGCCTCTAATACTGGCATTTCACATAACATATTGTGTTCTTATCCTTGATGACTAGTGATGTTTACTGATATGCTAATTATCATTGTGCAGGCCAGATAGTTTGGTGACTTCGAAAACAGAGGAGGACAAACTATACAAATAGATTAATCAAGTAATACTACTTGATCTCATCTCCATTCTTACCCTTTCTGTCAATACTGAATAAACGATACGTGTTAAGTATAAAAAGAGGTTATGTGGCTCTGTAGAGTGAGACAGAGAGACAGAGAGAGAGAGCCAGAGATTCTGCCAAGACATCCAAACATCCAGGGGACCCTACAGGACTGCTGCCAATACATCATGGCTTCATCACGAGGGACATGGATCTATCATTCTACAGGAAACAACCTAGGGAACCTCGGCCCTGTGTTACTGTTAGGATCCCCGAGGGTGAACCCACTGGACCACGGCAACGAACCTCCCCTGGGTGAGCGGGCCTGGTGGACCACCCCCTATATAGGGAGTGTTAGGGACAGGCCCAGGGAAGACTATTACGGCGGCAGCTGATACCCAGACAGCCGGGGGAGCGCAGGCGGGTGGTCGGCAAGGTAGCCGGAAGAGCGGTGAGAGCAAGATCAGGAAATGCGGAGGTACAGGCTGGCACGGAGACTGGACCAGGGTAGAACGGCTGGAACGCAGGAGACTGGACCAGGGTAGAACGGCTGGAACACAGGAGACTGGACCAGGGTAGATGGGCAGGAACACAGGAGACTGGACCAGGGTAGAACGGCAGGAACACAGGAGACTGGACCAGGGTAGAACGGCAGGAACACAGGGGACTGGACTAGAGTAGAACGGCAGGAACACAGGAGACTGGATCGGGGTAGAACGGCAGGAACACATGAGGCTGGACCAGGGTAGAATGGCAGGAACACTGAAACACAGGAGAGAACAGGTAACACCGATGGAAGTACAAGTCTAGCAGCAGTAGCGCAGAGGAAGCAGGAGAGGACGCCAGCAAGTGTGGGGCCAGAATCACCAGGAAGTACAAGTGACGATCAGGCAGCGTCATTTAGGGAGCGACGGCCTGATATAGGAGAGTGGGGAGGAGCTTCTGGGTCAGGGTCGTCCATACCATAGAGAGGACCAGGAGGAGTGACCGGCTCACAAAGGAGGAAGTGCGCGTGCCCGGCGAGACCTGCGGGGAGCGCGCGCCCGGGAGACCGCAAGCGCTGTCATAGGAGCAGGGGAACAGCCGGGGACGCGCCGGGAAGCTGCGGTCCGGTGAGTCTGATGGGGCGCAGGAGGCGGCGGTGACGTGACACCCTGATTGGAAGAATACAGATCTGCTCCATTAACTATTGCTAAACCATGGATACGTTTGGAGAAAGCCATGATTGGGATTCGTCGGTCGTCTGGCTCAATGGAGATGTTTGCAGAAGCCAGGATGTAACCCTCAGGTCCACTGGCCTTGTACCTCAATGGACTGTCATCCTCCTAAGCTTGTCGATACCTCCTCTCTGTATGTGCCACAGGTAGGGTAGTCAACCCTGTACGATGAAGCCAAGTTGTGATCCTCTGGTCAACTGGCCTTGTACCTGAATGGACTGTCATATTCCTAAGCTTGTCATTACCTTCTCTCTGTGTGCGTGCTGCAGGTGGGTTAGTCAACCCTGGGAGCTCTGAAGTAACAGCTGTCATTATTCTGGCAAGTCAGCTGTAATGTGGACCATCTTGGGGTATTGTGCTGGGACTGTTCTACGTGATATCTGCATGTTTTGTGGTTCCATAAAGCATTGCCATACTGTTTTACCTGCACCCTGTGTTGCCTGAGTAGCGTTATGTCCACGTTAAAATGGAGAGCGGGCATTCGGTGGGCCGATCCCCACTCTGTGCAGTTTTGGCTAGCGGACCGGGGCGCCCGCCGACCACCCGTGTCTCCACAAGTGGTGAAGACTTTATCCATCTCCAAGTTACACAGACATATTGAACTCTGAAAACCCCTGACAAAGACTTGCCTGCAAACTCAAACCCCCCTTGCGTGCCATTTTTTGTGCAATTTGATAGAGCACAAATGAAACTTCTAACATTTTTCACATTCTTAACTGTCTCAAAAAGTGTATATTTCTTCGTTTCTATGGCATGTTCCCATGTCTCTCTGGCACTGTTAGGGTTCCTACATGAAATAATGGCCCTATCATGACTGTACCTATACATGAATGAAAGAATAAAATAGAGTGATCCTGGCAGAAGAACCTGCCCTCAACAAAGACATGTGCTGCTCATACATGGTCTGCTGGCTGCATCATCAAACAACCATCTGTGGGCATGGCGAGCTGCCTGCTCTGAAGGTGGCATGGCATTTTATTACTGATATGGCAGTTGCAGCCAAAATAAGAGGTTGAGATGAGCACCGGGCACAGTTTTGTATTACTAATCCCATCTGTGCTCTATTCCAGAAGATTTTTACAAATATACGTTCCTGTTTGTAAAATGCCTTCTAGTTTTGGAAACTACCGTATGTCATTAAAACCCATAAGTGCCATGTTATTAGTGAAAATCATGGAAGGGGACTTTAGGCGTTTTTAATATTCATAGATGATAAAATCCAGGTTTAATATATTTTTTACAACTATTTGTTCACTTGGCTTAATACTGTATGTTCCTCTATGTCATGCTGCATTATTTACTGTGAAAGACATTCCTTGAATTCCCAGCCTATTTATAATTGCTTATCTTACTTTTTCTATTTTAATTTACATTTATATTCATCGTATTGTTTACATTCTATCTTTCTTTTTCTTTCCATTTCCATTACTTTTTCATAACCCTTCTCTTCTTATTTTCATTTCCCTTCTCATTTATCTTTTCTTCTACAGTACCATCTCTTCCCTTTCCTTTTTTCTTTTCTTTTGCTAATTACTTTTTTCTTTTCATTCCTCCTTATCATCTTTTATTCCCTCTTTCCCTTTATTTTCCTTGATATCCCCCTAACCTCCTTTTTTGCTGTACCCATTCCCTTTCCCTATCCCCTTTCCTTACACACCCCTTTCCTTCTCTTTCCCTTCCTTTTTTCAATCAAATTTAGTTTCACTTTTCCTCGCCCTTTTTCCTTCCCCTTTTTTTCCACACTACTTTCACCTTTTATTTTCCCAATTACTTTCTTTTCTCCTTCCTATTCATCTTCTTCCTGTTTACCTTTCCCTCCACTTTCACATTTCCCTTTCAACTTTTCTCTGCCTTTTTCATCTCAGCTAGTGAACCCGTGGATGTTCGAGTCCAGTTGGTTTGGCCAAACAACTAAAAAAAAGTTTGATTCGGATACCCAAACGGTTAGCAAACCCGGACCCCATTTAGATGAATGGGAGGCCCGAATATCTGTTCTTTGCCATGCTATCATCTGCATGTCAGCACGGCAACACAGGCTCTGATTGGTGGTAAGATTATTTAGCGCCGGTCACAGGTGAAAGTACTACTCCCATCAGCCTACGCCTGCTGTCGCTGAAAATCGTGAGAACAGGAGCCTCTGATGGGAGTATTCATCAGCCGGCGCCTGAGCTATAAATAAATAAGATAAAATTCATTGGGCTCTCTTCTATTTTTTATAACCAGTGCAGGCAAAATTGATAGCTACAGAGAACGAGCAGTTGCGAGCCCAGCTTCAGTGACTAGCGGTGATGTCATCCACATTACTGCAGGTCACAGAGGCTGCGTCCCCACTGGCACTTCATTGTGAGCCGGGTCAGTGAACTGCGGTGATCTCAATGAGATCACCGCGAGCAACATGAGATAATCTTTCTTCTATGCAATAAACTGGGTAGTTTGTTGAATCATGACATGCTGATTCTGTCTGTACATAGTAAATCAAGAGTATTGTGTCAATTTCTGCTCATGTATAATGATTGGAGGACATTACTCTTTCACAGGGGCCCACCAGGGGACTAACCAAGTCTCCTATGGGCCAGTCCAAACCTAAAAAGAAGCCAAAACACGAACAACAGGCATTCTCGGTGCCATTAGATGCTACATTTGTAAACTTGTCTCTTTACAGGAGGTGTCTTGTTTACTGGACCATAGGATCACTCTGCAGTATCTGTCACAACTAAAAATTCCCCATTTAAGGATCAACCATAGAAAGTTTCAAGAGTCAAAGGTTTTTGCAGCCACAAAATCCATTGAGACTAATTATTTCACTTATATTTCAGTCCAACATACAAATGATATTTTTTTTTTCTCTGGTAAATATCACATTCCATATTTATGAATCCGATTTATAATTAAACACTATTATAAGTTACATCTTTTCAGGTTTTTTCCAACCATTGACAAGTTTTCCAATGATCCGTATGGTCAGATCTCAAAATGTCTAAGCTAACATGCCGGGCCTCATTGATTTTGTGAAAGGTCCATTGATTTGGCATCTATCTCACTTACACATATTGTCAGGAGTCCATTGAGCCTGTCTGTTAAAGACTCCAGAATACGGTTGTTGTTTTTTTTTTCCAAAGGTATCCCATTAGTTATGACAAATTGTAAAAGTTATCAATGAAGTCTGACACTAGATCCAATTTTACTGACTGTGTATGAAAGGTGAGCAGCAATGATGGTCTTTCCTTGTTAATCAGTGTTAATGAGATACTGGAATGTGTTGTGTATTTTTTAACTTTTTTTTTATAATATTTTGAATTATTTCAAATTTAAATTTTTTTTTTCTTAAGTCCAACACTTACCTATAAAACAACAAATTAAAGGTTTACAGGTATTAACCTTGTAGGAATAACCTCATATGTTTGATTTGTCATAGTCGTTCCATCATATATCAAGGAAGTCAAGAACTACTGTCTCCAACCAGTCACAATTACCACTGACCTCGGTGCTCTGCTCCCACTTATTTTTAAATCTTTGTCGGAGCTTCATTGATACATCTAATTTTATGGTGAAAGTCATGAAATTAATTTAGAATTGCCTAAATTTTGCAGCAGTTCTCTTGGTTGTCATTGCTAGAAATGAGCAAGTAGACTCATAACAAGTCAAATTTTATATGAATTTTCCACCAAAATTAACATTTACCAAAATCTGAATTTTTGCAATTTGATTTGCATAAATTCTGGTGGTGTTAAAAAAGACAATCTCATATTAACCTCTCGGCTGCCCTCCCCATACCTCTCCAGCATTCCTCCGATTGGTGCTTCAGTCTTCTATTTTCTATCTTCTTTTATTTCCAAACCTCTGGCATTGGCATTCTTCAGGATGTGTCATGGATCGCAACGCACGTCATTAACCTTAATGTGTGTGTCATGCCCCATGTGATTGCATGGGGCCAACTAAAGAATGGCTCTGCCATAGGATTGGACATGGAAGAAGTTAGAAGACTGGAGACAGAGGAATCAATCAGAGGACCAATGGTGGCGGGAAAGGAGAGGTATGTGGAGGGTGAAGGAGAGATGAGCACAAAACTTTTTTTAATCCTTCTCGGTAGATTTCATTTACACTGTATATCTAATTTCTTTGCAGATTTAGAGCGAATATACTTAATGGGGTTGTTAACTACTAGGACAACCCCTTCTCCATCTAAATGTTTGCCCCGATGAAAAGAAAAACACCTATACACACCTCCCGTGCTGGTGCCGTTTGACCGGAGTTGGCACTTGCATTCCTGGACATCACGTGAGGTTGCTACTTCACAAAAGTCCTGCATCCAGTCAGCACAGGCACTACTCTGGCTAGATGCAGCTCTCAATACCTTTTGACTTATAGGTTTGAAGGAGGGGACAGTGACACTGGCGCTGATTGGGCACAGGACTCATGTGATGTCATAACCTCATGTGATCCCCAGGAATGTGAGTGCCAACACCATTGAAACTGTGTCAGCATGGGAGGTGAATATAGGTGTCTTCGTTTTCACAGGGGCAAACATTCAGATCGAGAAGGAGTTGTCCTACTATTGGACACCTGCTTTTGTTTGAATTTCGCGAGATCCGCTCATTACTTGTCATTACATTTAAGAAGTTGTCTTACCTGAAGAACTCTAATCCATCCACATGATTACGGCATAATGAATTCATAGAAGGCGAATAAGTCCTCCACTCGGTACATCCCTTTAATGAGCCAAGATGGACAGTTGCTGACAACCATTTACCCCAGTTCTGGTAGACCTAATCATACACGTGTGGTGCCCCTGAGGGTTCAGTCGCCACAGAGGTACTGCACCTCCTCCTGAGGTGTGGTACCCCACCATCCAGGTAAGGTGGAGACTCCTGACCACGCTCCAACACCTGCACCCCACACCACAAAGTAGTGTAGCAAAGCACCTTCGGCGGCTCCCTGCATGGAGTGTAGCATAGCACCCCTTAGTGGCTCCCTGTTTGGAACACGAAATGTGCTGGGAGGTGGGTGGAGTTTAGTTCACCTAAAAGAGCGGGAAGAGTTGAGTTCAGTCAATCAGTCAGTCCAGTCACTCAGTCAGAGAGTGAGGATGTAGACGGACGGAGTGTGAGACAGAGAAGATCCCCGGGAGAGGGATGGAAGAAGGAAGTGCTGCAGCAGGCCACTGTGATCTGGGTCTGCTGGCACAGGAAAGAGACAGAGAAAGGAAGCTTGATTGTCCATTGAAAAGAAGGATTAGCACGGAACGTGAGGAGAATAAGAGAACAAGGATGAGGGTTAGAGGAGAACCCTTTTCAAGTTCTAAGCGCAAGGCCGGGGTCCGGTCCCCGAGGTTGTACGGATACTAATGGTCCTGCAGCAGACACCGGAGGAATAGAAGTAGTGACCACTTTATTCCCACACCAGACTTGGGGGGCACAAAAGCAACATATTAGTGAGCCGGGACTTAGTAGCAAGGAGTCCCCGAAGCAGGCTACAGCTGTCTGCCGTACAAGTATAGTTCATAGGAACATCTGACAGGAGGCACTCCAGTGTAACTCAGTACTGAGAGTACTTCACTCACAGGCGCTATAAAAGGAGACGTTCAGAAAAGGCACATATGTTGGCGGAGTGTTGGAAAGGAGTAGTTCATCTTGCCTGGAAGTTGGCTGAGCTCCTGACCCGAAGGACACGGCACGGATGCGGGCACCTGTACCTGCAACAGACTGTGAGTAAAGCTTTGGAACTACATTCCCTGGTGTCCTCTGCTTATTCCGGCGCCAACCTGCCCAGCACTGCTACATCCCTCCTGCGCCTGACACTACACCAACTACGTGTCACTTCACCTACACTGCCCTGGGACTACAGCCCTGCCTGTGGAGGGCTATAACATCACTGCTGCACCACACCATCTGTCCCAGAGGATCTGTCTGCAGCGTCGGCTTACATCTCTATTGCCGAACACCACAGGTGGCGTCACAAATCACCTATAAACTTTCACCACCATAAGCAGACTGAACCAACCCCCCTTTGAAATGGAGCCCCAGGGCCACTGACCGGGTCACCGCTGCCGAGACGACCCCCAGCGGAGAAGACCAACCGGCCCGGTACTGAATACCCCACGGCCCTGGTGAGTGAGGGCGCTCCACACGTAGCCAAATGTCCACATGTAATACAACATTTTTCCCTATGTGGCTGCTATTAAAAAAAAATGAGGCGCCAAAGCCAACTCAGAAGCCAGATCCACAGAGATTAACTTTTTGTGATGAGAAAAATTTTTTAATTTTGACATCAAGGTCAATATTAACTTTAACTAATTTGTATAGAAGGAAGATAATCCCAGATGTACTTTATATACTCTACATGCAAACTGGAACTTTAGTGAGAAAGTGTTTTTTCTACATATTGAGATTTGTTTTCGTTATGTGTAGAGTCTCATCCTACGCCCACACACACCATGTTTGTAGTTTGTGAAGTATTTAGTCTGGCTGATTATAAATAGCCATTAGTTGCCTGCTGAGCGGTTATTAAGATTTTACAGAACTCCATTCCTCAGAGACGTTTCTGTTGAAACAAGTTATTCACTGTAATGTACGCTCAACTGTTAAGGTTAAAGAACTTTGAGTGTGCGATAGAACAAACAGTTGGGGAATCAGAGTACCATATCAACTAGTAAAATTCACAGTGTGGTTAAGTGTACGATGACGGAGGTGTCAATAAAATTAATATGTTCTTAACTTTTATATAATCAACGGAGGCAAAAATATTCCGCAGTGTGTCTCAGAGATAATGAGTGGCCGTAACGATCACAAGTAGAGTTGAGCAAATTTTCTGAAATTCAATATAGGCAGATTTCCTCAATTCGTGTGTTCAGATTAAACTTTCTTAGGGGTTAAAACAATATAAAAATATTATACTTAGCTCTCCTGTGCCCTCCACTCAACGGTCCCATCTCCATAGCTCTCCATGCAGTCCTCCCCGCTCAGTCCTGTTCTGCTTGGAACTTCAGCAGCCTACTAGACCCCAAGTGGTCAATTGGTAAGTGGGAGAGTTGAGGAGAAAGCTGAGGAAAGGTAGAATATTCTATTATTTTTAACCCTTTTCTAGTCACTATTTTGCTTTATTCTTACTAATCTAATTCCCCCCATATTTAAATTCATAAGAATCTGCATTTTGGGGGCGATTCATTGCAAAATCGATACTATTAGATTACAATTTGCTCATCTCTAGGCACAAGCCTTTCTTTACTGGCATCAACATTGCAGAGCCTTGTCAGTATTAGGGTCTCTGATTGGCTGCAGCTGTCACATCCCAACCACGTGTAATTCGATATTGTAAAGACCACTCAGGTGCTTTGCTGGATCGGCAGAGCATTGAAGAGGTGTATTGTGTTTCTCTTTAAGAATTTGCTGTTGTTTTTAGTTTTTCAGAAACTTGAAAACACTTTCAATTTTTAGTGATAATGGTAAGTGATAGAAATCCTCAGCAGGATACTTCAAGTACTTGTCTACTGATAGATGTTTCAATGTTATGCAAGAAATCCTAATTGAGTAATTCAGCTCCTTATGCAAACATCACTCTACTGGTCAGCTGTCATTGCCTGGCAAGAGCACTGATTGTTGTCTTCCATTCCAGCAAACGAGTGAGAGAGCTCATATATCTAAGTGTATTAAATGTCTGCCTGCCTATCCTAACAGCTATTCAGTCTCTACTTACCTAATCTGACAGCTATTCGGTTTTCACCAACCTATCGTGATAACTATTCAGTCTCTACTCACCTTTCCTGACAGCTATTCAGTCTCCAACAGCCTACACTGACAGCTATTTAGTGTCTGCCCACCTAACCTGACAGCTATTCAGTCTCCACCCACCTATCCTGACAGCTGTTCAGTCTCAAACAGCCTACACTGACAGCTATTTAGTCTCTGCCCACCTATCCTGACAGCTATTCAGTCTCTACCCACCTATCCTGATAGTTATTCAGTCTCCAACAGCCTACCCTGACAGCTATTTAGTATCTGCCCACCTATCCTGACAGCTATTCAGTCTCTAACAGCCTATCCTGACAGCTATTTAGTCTCTGCCCATCTATCCTGACAGCTATTCAGTCTTCACCCACCTATCCTGACAGATATTCAGTTTCCAACAGCCTATCCTGACAGCTATTCAGTCTCTGACCTCCTATCTTGACAGCTATTCAGTCTTCACCCACCTATCCTGACAGCTATTCAGTCTCCGCCCACCTATCCTGAAAGCTATTCAGTCTCCAACAGCCTACCCTGACAGCTATTTAGTCTCTGCTGACAGCTATTCAGTCTCTGCCCACCTATCATCACAGCTATTTATAGTCCGCCCACCTATCCTGTCAGCTATTCAGTCGCCTACAGTATATCCTGCCAGCTATTTAGGCTCTGCCCACCTATCTTGACAGCTATATAGCCTCTGCCAACCTATCTTGACAGCTATTCAGTTTTCATGCACATATCCTGACAGCTATTCAGTCGCCACCCAGCATGACAGATACAGCCTTCACTGAGCAGTATGAGATTTCCTGCATCGTGGACACCACTGTAGGCCGAGTAGGCTACCTAAAATTTATATCCATCACTGTAACATAATTTGTATCGCTGACATTTTAAGAACTATTATAGCATTGTTGTTACGTTATCTATGGAGCAATTATTTATTTGATGACTGTTGCCGTTGTTTGGCCACGATATGGTGGCATATACTTTGTTATCACTACTAATAAGATGCTGTAAGGTATATTATTTTTATAATGTATGGTGGTGGATCTGAATCACTTTTATATAATATTTAGGCACCTGCCGGAAATATAACTTAATCAATGTATGTTACTGTGAGACTATACTCATGAGCGTGAAAAAAATTTGTTTGATTTTTACACAGAAAAAATTGATGATTTTTCATCTGTATTATCGTCTGTACGGTATTTTTTTATACATGAGTAGTGAATAAAACAAAATATGCAAGGTCAAATACCGTTAGGCCTATACTTACCCAATCCTCCGCTGCCGGGATCGCATCCGTTGCTGCTCCCGTTCAGCCTTCTCATCCTCGCCTTCTTGCTCCATTGGTCCGACATGCAGCTGCACGGGCACCCTGGCCGTTCTTCCTGTGCCGTCGGCTGCACAGATGGTATTCTCGAGCATGCGTCCTAGGCCAGGTTCACATAGTGTTAATGCAGTCCGTTCCATGCATAGCGTTGGCAGACTGCGTTAACACTACTCCCTAACGCGATCGCATTATGCGATCCCGCTAGCGCAGCGCTTCATCTGCGCTAGCAGTGATGGACCCATGGATGTTGCAGACCGTGTCCGAGGGTCCGTCACAGAATGACGGCACATCGCTAACGCATGCCGATTATGACATGCGTTAGCGATGCGCTCATCTATAGCAGTGTATGGGTGCATTAACGCATCCGTTACATAGCGTTAATGCCGTTATGTAATGGATGCGTTAAACACCCCCCCCTAATGCAATATGAACCCAGCCTTAGGTCTTGGCCGCACAAACTCCTGAGTCCTTTATCTGGCAGTGTGACCTGATCCGGAAGCACTGCCTGTCCAATGAGGGACAGGCACAAGGTATTTCAGGCCGCCCTTCCTTAATGGAGGCAACTGATTACTGTGTATGCTCTGTACCTGTACTTTGGCCCCTTTTGTTACTGTTCTGGTTTATTTGAGCAAAGCCTGTTCTCCTTCTCTGTGTCTCCCCGTGTCCTTGCAGTGACTGCTCCTGTCCTCAGTCCTGTTGGTCCTCCGTGCCCCCTCCACCTCCATATACCTTCAACCTTCGGATCCACTCCACGCCGGGTCTCCTTTCCCCTCAGTTTCCCCTGTACCTACTCCTGCTTTATCCGTCCCTTCTCCCAGCTCCTTCTGTCTCATCTACATTTGTGTACCTTCCTTTTGAGCTGACCCCTGGCTCCGGCTGTCGTGGTACACAAAGTCCCTGAGCCTGCCCCTAACGATCCCTGTATAGGGGTTGATCCCATCTGGTGCGCTCACTCAGGGGAGGTTTGGTACCATGGCCCAGAGGGTCCACTCTTGGTACTCGCCGCCTTTGGAGTAACAAACACAATTTTCTGTAGCAAAGAATTGTAATGTATCCATAAAAAATGGATGCTATACACATGATCTGTATGTGATTGTCATGATCAAGACCAGGTTTTGAGTCCTGTCTTCCCTTGTCCCAGTAAGATCAGGTCAGGAGTTAACTTTTCTCAGCCTCAGTCTGGTTTCAGGTTTGCTATTTAGCTCCGCTGCATCCTGCAGGCATTGTCAGCAATAGTTCTGCCTATGGCATGTGTATCTGACTCTGGTATATCCTGATTTGTCCTCCTGTGGTCCCTCACTTGCCCCGTGACTGTTTACTCCCTCTGTCTGTCCTGCCTCAGTGCTTCCCTGTAAGTGTGTTGACTGCTTGGTTTTCGACGTGGCTTGTATTTGGATCTGCTTCTGTCTTTTGTCTTTGTCTTATCCGTTCCTGACAGGCTCTCACCTCTTTGGCTTGTTTGTGACCTTGAGTTTGCTTATTCCTTCGGTACTGTGCTACAGTCTATTTTCTGACCCGGCTAGTCTGACTATTCTGCTGCCACCTGGTGGTAGCCATCGTATCTGCTTCGCAGGCCCGCCCTGAGAGTGTGCAGTCCTTCCTCCACTCTATTGCCATCTAGCGGAGTCTCCACATACCTGCATTGCAGCAGCCTGACAGTGATCAGATTTTTTTTTGCATCGTTAGACTTGACTGAGCAATTCTCATCCAAAAAATCTAGTGCATGTTGCGATTTATTCCACGTGCAGATGAAAAGAAAAACGCTATTCTGAATAGCCCATTTGAATTACATTGATCACAATGATTTCCCTTTTTTTCATGGATGAAATTGGGACTAAAAATACAGTTGTGTGAATTTGGCCTACTCAACAGCATTATATCGTACAGATGCTGTATTTTTAAGAATCAGTCATCCCATCAAAGTTTTTATCCTCTTAAGATCATGGAGGTGCCTTGACAGAGAGAGGCCAGAAGATAGCGGCGTCTGGTTGCACAAACCCCTGCGCATTAGATCTGCTTCACCTTCCTTTTAGCAAAGCATATCATCCTTGCTCTATTGTTGCAAAGGTTAATCAATTCTGTCTAGTTTCCTGGAGCTCTCCATCCTGAATTTTCTCAGCTCTTCTGAGTTGGCCACTCCTCTCAGGCTTATACTGTATGCTCACACCTTGCACTTGGGGAATTGCTGGTGATAGTTACAACTTCCTCGTTTGGTGGTGAAGGTGAGTTCTGAATTAATAGCAGCCTGATGGTGTAGTTTACAGGAGATATGTGCATGTATTTAGTATTGTGTGTTTAGTCTAATCCTTTATATTCTCCCGTTTTTTTGTGAGTGTATTTGTATGATTGTAGTCTTTTTTTTATCCCTGTCTGTTTCCACTGGCTGTCAGGTTTGTGTTATCCTGTTCACTTCTGTTCCTTACCTCTCTGGGTATGGGGAATGAAACAGTTCAGCATGCATATAGGAACATAGTTAAGTACAAGGCCACAGCATCTCCACCATCAGGGGTAATCTGGGGAACAAGGATAGCCTAGGGTCTTCCTAGCATGAGGGACAGGGGAGGAGAGCATTGCATCAGGAAATCCTGCAATAGTATCTTGACAATTAATATATTACAATCATCATATATATAGCACTGTGTACTTACAATTGCTCATTTTGCCTTTCTACCCAGTTAATTTTTCTTTTTTCTCTGATGTTGAATCTGCAAGTCTCTTTTCCGTGCAAAAAATAATTTTCCTCTTGAACTCCTGACCCAGCTGCTCCCTCCTCCCCTGCCATGGAGTTTGGCAGTGACTTAAAAATGTTGATAGGAGGAGGGCTTTTTAAACAGTTCTATAAAGCAGTTTTCCTCAACTCTGGTCCTCAAGAGCCACCAACAGGTCATGAACAGGCAAGAATTCAGTCGCTTGTGCAATACTAAGGATATACAGAAAACATGACCTGTTGATGGCTCTTGAGGACTGGAGTTGGGGAACATTGCTATAAAGTATAAGTTATGGGGCACCTATAACATCTACTTAATAGGGCACCCCCTTAATCTAAAGATATCTCTGTTTATTATGTATACACTGTTGTTGAATGTACAAGATCCTTATCTGACATATAAATGAGTCATTTTTTCCAGCTGAAAAATTGAGTTGCAAAAATCATTTAAAAAAAATAAGTAACACCAAAAAAAACCCCTAAAAATATAACTTAGCTTATTGCCACTCTTTATCTTTATTCCGGTCATTAACCTTCTCCACCACCCACCTTTCATACAGACTTTGGAGTATACAGCCGGCATTGCAGCACTGTATACATTTTATAGTGTTTTCCACGCAGAAGTTTGGGGAATTATTTTTTTCCACCGTAGAAATGTAGAAGTAATGGCAACAGAAATAGCGAGATAATTTACACCTCTGAAATTTGGAAATAAATGTGAAGGATTGTGAAGAAAATATTATTTAAACTGTTATAAATTTCCTTGTTTATATTAATATCTATACGGCATATGCCGCTGATTCCTCACTATGAGTCACTTTGGTTTCCTTTTATTTCAAATAGATCATTTTTTTTACAAGAAATTAAAAATCTAGAATATCAGATATCTATATACTGTACTTAATGCACATCTATTCATATAATCTCTATACTTCAACTTAAAATGTTTTTCCATGTTGTGTCCTTAAAGCAAGGAATTAATACCTAAGGAGTTGTCATAGATTAGAAAATGCATGGCTGATTTCTTACCGAAAAAGCTCCTGCCTTAACAAAGGTACTGCAGCCCATCTCCATTCCCTTCCATGGGGTAAATTGCAGTGTGATGGCTAAGTGGTTAGCATGGTGGCTCAGTGGTTAGCATTTTTGCTTTGCAGCGCTGGGGTCCTTGGTTTAAATCCCACCAATGCAACATCTTCAAGGAGTTTGTATGTTCTCCCCATATTTACCTGGATTTTTTATGGGTTCCTCCAACACTCCAAAGACATACTGATCGGGAATCTAGATTGTGAGCCCCAATGGAGACAGCGATGATAATATCTGTAAAACGACGTGGAATTAATGGCGCTGTATAAGGGAGTAAAATAAATAATTATCAGGAACATCCCATCGTCAAGGTTTGTTCTTTTCCTGACAGTAAAAATATCCATGTTTTTCGAATCATGGACAACCCCTTTTAAGTATATTAAGAAGTTCCAGGACTTTATAGAAGTGTAATCCAAACCAATCTCCATACATTATTTTTGGTGGAAACCCAACTTCTGGGACCACCACTCCCATTCGGAAAAAGAGCCAAAAGTTTTCTATATGTTTCTTCCAAAGAAGATAATAAAAGCTGCTCCTTGCAGGTAACCACTGAGGTTGGGGATCATCGGTGGAGCACCTATCTTCTCTCTGGACACGTCTTTTGTAATGCCATAAATATCCCACGAAATACCAATTCTTTTACTGTCTTTTCTAGAATTCTGCATTGTTGTTTTCCTCTATTTCTTGTGTGAGTAAATTGACACGTGGATGTTATAATTCCTGCTGTACTAAGGGAGTCGTTCCTACTTATTCTACATCAGCGCTGAGAGTGGCTGATCTATAGCGACACAACCATTTAACAAGATGAATTGTAACGACCTATTGTCAACTGATTTACAAATGTGCAGGAGGAATAGCAGAGGGATAGCACAGTGAGAAGTGAGAAGTACCAGCCCCCAGTGAAAACTATCTGGTAACACCCACTTGGACTAAACAGAAGTTAACCTACTTGGCGCCAAATACTTTAATTGCTAATAACTCCGCAACACAGGGCCAAAGTTCAAAAAAAATTGTATTCCACTCTGTAGTCACTATTTCATTGTGTGCCCAGTTCAACATGAAAAAATAGGTGAAAGGTATTCTTCAAGAAATAATTAAAGATTTATTATTATTACTATTTTAATATCCTGCAGGCATTGTAAACAAATTTTATAACATACTTCATTGCTGCATTTTGTTTCCTACACTTCCAAACACCATGCTACAGCGTTATTTTACGTGGTCAGTTATTTCTCCTTTATTAGTTGCTTTCAACTGCTGCTCCGTCAGGATTGTACGCTATTTACACACAACCACAATAATGGAGTTATCCCATCTGAATACTGGGGTGGACAGCAGAGAAGATCAGACATAGAACATCCCATACATAATATATATTTTTTTGCAAATAGAGAATCTATGTTTGCTGAGCAGCAGTTGTAAGAAGCTTCTAAAGGAAAACGAACTGGCCATGAAAAAATAATACTGTAAGTTTGCAATGCCTGGGGGATAACTAAATAGAATAAAAATTAGATATTCCTTAAGTGACTCAATAATTTATCTAAAATAAGTGTAATTTTCATAAGAATCTACTATTTGCTAAATTTAAAAGCCTTCCCCATTTGAGTTCAGTATTGACACCAGGTTTAAAGCCCTTTCCTAAATTTATCTTTTCAGAAATGTAGATCCTTAGAAAGTCAATATGGAGTGAATTTTCCTTTAAGGGTCACTCTCTGATAACGTAGATAAATACCGATATTCTCCCAATCTGCTCAATTTATCAACATAAGGGATTTTATTTTTTTTTAATCTGCTCTAAGCCTCCAGCAAGACGAGGGACATTTATGTGCATAGGAGAGTAATGACTCCCGTACACTCATTTTTACATAGATTTTCCAGTTTCAATTCACCTCTGTGCTAATGTACTTCTGCGAGAAAGATGGAAAAGATACAGATATAAAAAAAAAAAAAAACTAAACCCGGCTCAAACCTAATTTCCCGTGGGACTGATAAGGCTCGCCATATTTCGTGCTCCTGCTCCTGCTCTTGTTATTGTGTTATCGGCCCCAGAAATAGAGACACACTTCCATTTCTATCCTCTTTATTACGTATTGGGAAAATAGAAGAGTCTCACTTTTCAATCCATTATGTACTTAAGTAAATAATATGTAGTGTTGGTTAGATTTACTAAAGTCATTTATTAGAGGTTAAGTGCAGTAAATATGTTCTCATTTACTCTCCATATTGTAAGTGAAAAAAACCCATGGGTATTCACCTTGACATACTTAGCCAATACAAATCATGCATAAAGTTAACTTTACACACAATGGAAAATTTGAAAACAACCAAAAATAAGAAACACAATTAGAACAACTGCATATGATAAAGATTAGGTTCGTTTTTGATCAACAATTTAGAGTATATACATATAATCTCTAAGCAAATAAGAAAAAAAAAACACAAAAGTAAATTATACAGTAAATAGTCAAAATGCACATTATAATTAAAGCACTAATAGATTTAGAGTGTCTGGAAATTTCATGCACAAAAATAAATGTGAATAATTCATCAAAATATAAAAATTGTAAAAAAATAAAAGAGACAAATATAAGAATGAGAAAAAACTGCACGAGCAATACAAAATCGGAACTGATAAATGACATGTAGTGTTAGATAAATATGTAGTTCACATAAAGGAAACAAGTACATCCTAGCACAGTGAGAAGTAAAGATAAAAATAAAAAACGTAAAGCTGGATCAAAACAGTATAATTGCAATGATTAAGGCATGTTCATATTTAGGTCTCACCTGGTGAGATGGAATAGTGAAGCTGTAGGTCTAGGAAAGCAGCATGTCCCAAAGGGGGCAATGTAGCAGAGCAGATTTTGACAAATATAACATGGATCTGTGCAACCAGGACAGCATGGTATACTTGATGGGAGATATCCAAGCATAGCAGGTAGCACAGATAAAGCAGAGCCAGGAGTGTGGAAACACACAGGAAAATCAACAGAAGTTGAAACTGGTACCATCTAGGAGGGAAGCAGTTAATTACACGAATGCAGTCTTGTATCTTCCGGCAGGTCAGTGGTTAAAACAGGAGAAAGCAAGAAGTAAATGTTGTCTGTCGTGGGGCAATCGATAATAGCCGCATGGTAACTTAGAAGATAATGCAGACCGTAGACTCACTTAAAAGGAAGAGTTGCCTTGATTATAAAGGCCAAGTGTGACAGGACTGAGAACAGTTGCAAAAAATTAGCAACTTGCGTCCTGAGGAGGTTGGTGTGGACAACACCAAGTGAGTTGGACTGATCTTGGAAATTACATTGGTTTCGGTAAGGAAGTCAGAAGAAGCTGAGGTGAAGACAATCAACCGGCTTGAGACAAAATCTCCTCACCATATTGAGGCAATTGTGGACAAAGCTACTTAAAACCCAGACCTTTGGCAAAGTCAACCTTGAAATTCCTAGAGGCCTAGGGTGCTAATCGAAGTGGAAATCCCATGTGGACTACTGCAACAGGAAGTTGGATATAGGAGAAGGGAGCCAGGCCTGGCACTTTGCTAGAAAAGGTGAGTAAAAAGCACATACGGTACCTCCTGGAGGAGCGCTGTTGATGCTATGTAAGCCAGAAGCAGCCAATCAACTGGAGCTGATCAACTGAGCCTTCACACTTCTGTCAGATGGAACTGTGCCAGATAAAGTCATGTGAATCAAATCCTCATAAATTCTAGCTGAAATATCCTGCCCTATCCTACCAAAGTCAATGTTGATAAGTTTTGACCTATCGGTGGAACAGGGGCAGTGACCACAGTTTGCCAATTTGCAGGCATCAACATATCGGACATTTATGGCATGTGCTAGGTATTCCCTTATAGAATACATAGGAAATGGCTCAGGAACGGTGAAAATGGACAAAACTTTAAATGAGCAAACAAAATCTTAACTATTGCTCCACAAAAATTATTGTTTAAATATGTCCATCACAATGTTTTGAAGCAAATAGAAATAGAATAATGAGTCAAAGAACTCTCAAGGAACCTTATTTTAATTAACTGCATCCTTTTTTTAAATGTTTGTTGAAATTCAAAATGTGTATAACTAATTTAGAAAATCATACCCGAGTATCGAGGGAGTAGATTTGTAAGTGCATATTAATGTCCTGCTTGAGAACGATGAGCTGCGTTCATCCCTGGTGCCTTCAGACTACCTAAAATCACACAAGGATTTCTGACTTTAATGAAAAAAAAGGAAATTATTGACTTTAAGCTTGAATTAGAAGCTCTCTTCTTACAAGGCTTTATTGTCGAACCATAGCAAGCTTCAATAGACCGTCTAACAAATTCCACCTCTTTCCTTCGACATGAATACTAACCCGTTGGCTTTTTGTTCTCCTTTATCTACAGCGAAAGCCAAGAGGCGTGACCCTATAGGAGTCTGATTATCCTCTAGTTCTATCCCCAGTTACGTGATAGTGAATAGCGACTGTTGGATATTATTGGCCATTAATTAACTCTTGCTGTGGCTTTATTCCCGATGAAAGACAATCTAATGTCTGACGACTTTTGGGAAAAATCAAAGCCAGGAGTAAAAATGCAAATAGCAAAATGATAGCGGCCAGAGACATTAAGGGAAGGCTAGGAAGAGTCCTGGGAAGTCTCCTGGCTTCAAGCGATGTGGTCAACTAAGGATGGTATTAAAGTGATGGCGAGGAGTGCTGGTAAAAGTACAGAATATAGAATAAGGAGCTACAAAAAATTGTTTAAAAATACACAGAAGTTGCATTTTCTACATTATAATATAATATAGATTTTATATTTCATGGCTTTAATATTAAGCAAAGAGTATTTATATTGGTTCTCTAAAGCCCTGTCGTAGAATTTACCCATTCTGAGTTTGGGCAAACAACAGATTCTCAAAACAGGATAGAGAACCATCGCAGAAAAATATATAAAAAAAACTCTAAGAAATGACCCAGAGGCAAAGTAAATCCAGAATAAAAGAGTAGATAAAGCTGTGCTTTACAGCCCACCACAGTGATAGATGATCCCCCAGTAGGCTCTTAGTTTGTCCAGTCTTTGTGACTGCAGAGTTGTGAATCCTCACATCGTGCGCACTGCACGCTGTGAGGATTCTCCGGTTCAGGCATCAGGAGCGTTTGACTGCAAGTATGCGATTTGCATTACACGGTCAAGTGCTGGCTAGATGGGTGCAGCCTTCTTCAGTACAAGTGAATTTATCAAGGCTGGATACAGTTTAGTCGGAATGTGGCTGGAGGTATGCAAATCACATATTTGTGGCCATGTGCCTGCTTTTCCCGGCGTCGGCACAGGGGAATCCTCACAGCACACAGTGCAAACGATGTGAGGATTCACAGCTTTCACACGATTGCAGCTTGATGAGGGTCTGCTGTCAATATCTTACATTTGTATTTTTAGAAAGGTAAACGAGGATCTTAGCCCCTTTCCGACATCAGGCGTACATTTACGCCGATGTCGGACTCTCTCCCTTTGATGTGGGCTCTGGTGGTGAGCCCACATCTTTCGCAGCACATATCAGCTGTTTTGCACAGTTGACTTGTGCCCGTAATAGCCGCGGCTGGAATCGCGATCCACCCACGGCTATTAACCCATTAAAAGCCACTGTCAAACTCTGACAGCGGCATTTAACAAGCACTTCCGGCAATCACGCTGGAAATTTACCCACTGGTGACTCGTGTCAAGTGGTCGCAGGTCACCGGTTCATTGGTATGACAGCCAGAGGTCTCCTGGAGTCCTCTATGGTTGTCAGTGCCGGCTTGCTATGAGCGCCATTCTGTGGTCGGTGCTCATAGTAAGTCATTAACTCTGATATATAGAAGCGATCTGATCATCGCCTCTATGTTGCAGGGCCGATCGGGTTGTGGCAACTTCTAGTCTCCAATGGAGACTATTAAAACATGCCAATTGATTGATTCCACTTTTGATCTGCATTTTATTTTGCACTTTGTACATTTTAAAGTTCTATGAAATAACTATTTCCATCTTGGAAAGAAACTTTTTTTTTTCCAGTAAATAATATGACATTTTAACCAGTGCTTTTCTCTGTTGGCTTTAAAAGGAACCTGTCACATGAAAGAACGCTATAAACCTGCCAATATGGGGTTAATCTGCAGGTTAAAGTGTTTGGAACCTGCCTGACTCCTGCAATTAGAGTCGCACTGTTTGGAGAAAATGAACTTTATTCCACCTGACGCGCCCCAGAGGCCATGGGATACTCGGTACCGCCGGTAGCGCCGGTCGTCTTAAAGGGATGTGTCACAGTGGAAGTGACCCGGTCCCTGGCCCCAGGCATTCATGTAAAAGGGGAGTATTGATTAGGGATAAAGTTTATGAAGTGATTTGTGATGCCAGTTGGAGTGTTCGACTGTAGTATAGCCGTCACTGCAGATGATCCCTGGGGGGGTAGATGGTGATGGCAGTGCAGATGTTTAACCCTCTCCAACCAGGGCTGACCCCCAGAGATTGTGATGGAAGTAGAAGGCACGGAGTAATCAGGCAGGAGACAAGGAAATTCACTTTATCATTTACTGTAGTTCAGGTGCAGTTCATAGGAGATAATACAACTCTCACCAGGTTACAGTCTGCTCTGCAGAATGGGAGTTATCCTTCTCTCTGCTGTGACTCAGTGTAAGCTTCCTGCTATTCTAATCCCTTCTGGGACCAAGGCTTCACGGAGTTTAGAACTTCCAGTATAGCCACTACTCACTGTGTATTCCTCCTCTGGCAACTTGGATCCTGAGTGAAGCTCAAGCTCCTTCTTGCACAATCCTTCACTGATCCTAGTGTGCTGCAGTCTTCCCGGGGGAAAACACTCTGCTGTTGGTTGTATAAACCCACACAGTCTCTCAGCTTACCACTCTGCTCTGAAAGCATGGATGGCCTAGGGGCTGATTCCCTGATGCTTCTTAGCTTTGCTCCTGGAGGAAGCGCATGTCATGGCTTCCAGGAGCGTTTTCTCTTTTCTCCACCACCTTCTTCACTGAAAACAACAACTCTCAACTCCTCCCCCTCCCAGTTAGGGTATGTCTGCAAAGCTCTAAGCTTTAGACAAGTAAGGGAGTGAGGTAAATTGAGTGTGTGTGTTGTGGTCTCTAGCAGAGAAAGCATAACTCCCATTGCTCACAAAACACATAAAAAACAGTACATATTTAACCCTTTTGTGGTGACAAAGATGCAGGGCGCCACACCCCCCCCCCCCAACAGCATTTCGCGGTCAGTCACAGGGGTGGCGCCGGCGTGAGTTCAGTCACCGCTCTGTGTATAGAGAGTGGCGGGTGTAACCGTGCCCTCAGCTCTGACTGACTGCAGATGACAATGCTGATCCTGCTGTCAGTCAGTGCTGGGGGCGCGGTTACAGACGCTTTCGATACACAGAGTGCTGACTTTACCTGTGCCAGAGCCGCCCTTGCGGCTGAACGCTGAATACTGCCGGGGGCAACAAAGTACATTTTCTCCCGACAGCACGGCTCTAAGTGCCGCCGCCGGGGAGGTTGAGAACGATATTAATCTGCAGATTAATCCCATATCTGCTGGTTAATAGCATTTTTTCTCATGTTTCCCTTTAAGTTTATCGGTGTCTAAAAATCTTTTAATATATTTTTATGTCTTATACAATCTGAATACTTAGAAATAATAATAATGAAAAGACTTTGTGTGTAGGCATGGAAACCGCAGCTTAAATGCAGCACATAGAGGCCGAAAAACATCTTCAGGTTAATTTCATTATTGCAAATTATTATCAGAACGTGTAAAAGAAAGATTAAAATAACATCTGCTTTCATTAGGGACTAGAATTGCTCATGGTACGAATTAATTCCATTATCACGACATGCAAACAAACCCCCTTTAGAGACTGAAATCTTCATCACAACCACAAGGTAGCCACATGGAGACACACTTGGAACCATGATTTTTGTCATATCGGACGCATCTCATGCACCCCCTTATAGGGCGTTTCGGGTTTGTGTGGACGTTCTTTGGTCTTTACCAATCTCTGAAAACAGACTCATAGGATAATTGGCTTCCTTCAAAATTTGCATCCGTCATATCTTCCGATACTCCGATAAGTATTCTCTCTTGACTATTTTGCGTTTTACTCAAAGAAAGAAATTTGTTACGTCCAAACAAGCCTCAAGTATCTTCACCCTCATACCTACGATTGCAGAACAGTCAGGAGGACCTAAAATGCATTGGATCGGTTAGTTGTTCTGTATTCTGAGGCCTTAGATCACTTTAATGGCTTTGATGGCCAATTTTGATGGGAAAGATGGAAATTGGGTTGACAGTTGATGGATGTGAGTGATGGCAATCTCTGTACTTGTGGTGATACTGTATAAATACTAGTGAGTTCTTCTTGGCCTAATATATTGTTAGGATTGGCGGAACGCACCAAATAAAATATAATAATAAAGTGCGTTCGCAACTCGGGGTCCACGTACAGAGATGTAAACCTGCAGTTAATGTGAATAATGGCGAACTAAAGGCAGCGAAGCTGCAATCAAAATGCACAGTGTTAACCGTCACACTGTGTGAACAGAAAACTAAGTAACAAGCTCTGTTACACCACAGAGCAGTAAAATGAAGCAACGCACCAGGGGTCCTCAAACTTTTTAAACAGGGGGCCAGATCACGGTCCCTCGGACCATTGGTGGGCCGGAATATAGTTTAAAAAAATTATGAACAAAATCCTATGCACACTGCACATATCTTATTTAGAAATAATAAAACAAAATAGGAACAAATACAATATTAAAAATGAAGAAGTTAAATCATCAAACATCGATTTTTTTGGGTTCTTCGAATTTCCTACACTTCGAGTCAATTTTATCTCATTCTTGATATCATTGTTTCCTAGGGATTCAAAATTGCTATTAGTAAAATACCAACATATATACAGCGCTACAAAAACAATATACCAGCAATAAAATTGCCCACACAGAGACATACAGACTGCTCTGCCCATCAATGCGGCCTGATCAGCGCCCATCAATGTGGCCTGATCAGTGCTCATCAATGCAGTCTAATCAGTGCCCATCAATGCAGCCTGATCAGTGCTCATCAATGCAGTCTGATCAGTGCCCATCAATGCAGCCTGATCAGTGCCCATCAATGCAGCCTGATCAGTGCCCATCAATGCAGCCTGATCAGTGCCCATCAATGCAGCCTGATCAGTGCCCATCAGCGCAGCCTGATCAGTGCTCGTCAATGCGGCCTGATCAGTGCCCATCAGCGCAGCCTGATCAGTGCCCATCAATGCGGCCTGATCAGTGCCCATCAATGCAGCCTGATCAGTGCCCATCAATGCAGCCTGATCAGTGCCCATCAACGCAGCCTGATCAGTGCCCATCAATGCAGCCTGATCAGTGCCCATCAACGCAGCCTGATCAGTGCCCATCAATGCAGCCTGATCAGTGCCCATCAGCACAGCTTGATCAGTGCTCGTCAATGCGGCCTGATTAGCGCTCATCAATGCAGCCTGATCAGTGCCCATCAATGCAGTCTGATCAGTGTCCATCAAAGCAGCCTGATCAGTGCCCATCAATGCAGCCTGATCAGTGTCCATCAATGCAGCCTGATCTGCGTCCATCAACGCAGTCTGATCAGCGCCCATCAGCGCAGCCTGATTAGTGCCCATCAATGCAGCCTGATCACCGCCCATCAATGCAGCCTGATCACCGCCCATCAATGCAGCCTGATCAGTGCCCATCAATGCAGCCTGATCAGTGTCCATCAATGCAGTCTGATCAGCGCCCATCAACGCAGCCTGATCAGTGCCCATCAATGCAGCCTGATCAGTGCCCATCAATGCAGCCTGATCAGTGCCCATCAATGCAGTGCCCATCAATGCAGCCTGATCACCGCCCATCAATGCAGCCTGATCACCGCTCATCAATGCAGCCTGATCAGTGCCCATCAATGCAGCCTGATCAGTGCCCATCAATGCAGCCTGATCAGTGCTCATCAATGCAGTCTGATCACCGCCCATCAATGCAGTCTGATCAGTGCCCATCAATGCAGCCTGATCAGTGCTCATCAACGCAGCCTGATCAGTGCCCATCCATGCAGCCTGATCAGTGCCCATCAATGCAGCCTGATCAGTGCCCATCAATGCAGCCTGATCAGTGCCCATCCATGCAGCCTGATCAGTGCCCATCAATGCAGTCTCACCAGTGCCCATATTGGTGGAACTCCACTTTTACCTCAGGCTCAGACTAGTATGGTGCAAGAATCCCCAATAGGCAGCATTGGTCCTTAAAAGTCAGGTATATGTCCCCAATAAGCAGCACAGGTCCCCAATAGGTAGCACAGGTCCCCAGTAGGCAGGTAAATGTCCCCAATAGGAAGCACAGGTCCCCAATAGGCAGGTAAATGTGCCCAATAGGGAGCACAGGTCCGCAATAGGCAGGAAAATGTCCCCAATAGGCAGGAAAATGTCCCCAAAAGGTAGCACAGGTCCCCAATAGGCAGGTAAATGTCCCCAATAGGCAGCATAGGTCCCCAATAGGCAGGTAAATGTCCTCAATAGGCAGGTAAATGTCCACAATAGGCAGGTAAATGTCCTCAATAGGTAGCACAGGTCCCCAATAGGCAGCACAGGTCCCCAATAGGCAGCACAGGTCCCCAATAGGCAACACAGGTCCCCAATAGGCAGGTAAATGTCCTTAATAGGTAGCACAGGTCCCCAATAGGCAGCACAGGTCCCCAATAGGCAGCACAGGTCCCCAATAGGCAGCACAGGTCCCCAATAGGCAACACAGGTCCCCAATAGGCAGGTAAATCTCCTCAATAGGTTGCACAGGTCCCCAATAGGCAGCACAGGTCCCCAATAGGCAGCACAGGTCCCCAATAAGCAACACAGGTCCCCAATAAGCAGGTAAATGTCCTCAATAGGTAGCACAGGTCCCATATAGGCAGGTAAATGTCCCCAATAGGTAACACAGGTCCCCAATAGGCAGCACAGTTCCCCAGTAGGCAGGTAAATGTCCCCAATAGGCAGGAAAATGTCCCCAACAGGTAGCACAGGTCCCCAAAAGGTAGCACAGGTCCCCAATAGGCAGGTAAATGTCCCCAGTAGGTAGCACAGGTCCCAAATAGGCAGGAAAATGTCCCCAATACGTAGCACAGGTCCCCAAAAGGTAGCACAGGTCCCCAGTAGGCAGGTAAATGTCCCCAGTAGGCAGCATAGGTCCACAATAGGCAGGTAAATGTCCTCATTTTGCAGCACAGGTCCCCATTAAGCAGCACAGGTCCCCAATAGGACCCGGCGTTAAAAAGAAAAAAAAAAACAGTACTCACCTATGTCCCCCGCTGCTCTGAAGAGGCGCCCGCTCATCTCCTTCTTCTTCCAGCACAGGCACCGGCGGCGTGACGTCATCAGGCCGCGAAGGTGGCGTGATGACAATCACGTCGTCTGTGTGCACTGTGCTGCATACAGAGGGCTGCGCAATGCCTTTCCTCGGCGCCTCGTCCCGCCCGCGATTACAGGGCCCGCCAGCCCTGTATGTATGTAATCAGTGCAGTTCAATGTTGGCCTGGCCAGGGACCAGATAAAAGTCCGTAGTTTGAGGTCCCCTGGTCTATACCCTGTTAGACTGCACAGGCGTATAGAAAAAAACAAAAAACTAATTGGAGTCCCTATAACTTAACACCCCAGGGAAGACTAAGCTGGTGGTGACCCTGAGTGCCTGAGGAAGCCTGATGCAGATGCTAAGTTCAAGCTGGAATTCCCACCCTACACTGCCTGTCTAGACCAACACTCGCAGTGCTATTAGTGGCACACGGGCACGCAAGGTGGCAAAGTAGCCACAAACACACATGATACTAGCGCACAGGCGTGCCCCATTGAGAGCCTTTTATACTTTGCTCAAGTCCAGACAGACAGGACATTGCCTGTGGACCAATCTGAAGCTGCCACATCACCTGAGCACCTGATGTCTGTGCATCAATGGGAAGGCACCACATCAAGGACATGCTCAGTAGGGTGAAATTGAATTCTGGACTTAGGCTCCAGAGTACAATGCTGCATGTGTAAACTAGTCACCACTGGCTTAGCTGGAGAGCCAGCAGTAACTACACATGCAGCAAGAGCCTGGGCAAGGCGCTGGGTCTGGAGTCTGTCCTGAGCAGTCATCCCAGTGGCTGAGCCTGAATGGGAGACCATAGCACCAGACAAGGCTTGAGATCCATCCCGTGCAGCGGGAGAATCCCGGCGCCTAAGATGTATACCCAAAAAAGTGGTATGAAATATCCAGCTTTAAGAGAAAAAAACATCGATTTGTGATATTCTGTTGGGAGATTCACATTCTATATGTGGCAGTCTGTGCTTAAGGGTTTATCTAGCATGTAATGATCATGTATTGAACTTGTGTGTTTAGTAATAGGGTTAAGGGAGACCTGAGAGCTGATACAGGCTGCCTGATCCATGGGCAGCATGTATCAGACATTGGCGATATGAGTTTAGCCATGTATGTCTGACACAGAAACGTTGCATGATTCAGTGAAAAGCATACTGTAAAAGCCTGCCAAGGACCAGGCCGCAGAAGTAACTAGTTGAAAAGGCTAGTCCCCGATGGCTTCCTCCCACCCGCTTTCTTTGAGTGGTAGGTCTTTATATGTATGTAGAGACGTGTGATTCACTGGCAGCAGGCAAGGAGAAGCCACCGTGGATTAGTCTTTTCAACTAGTTTCCCATGAGACTCAGTCCATGGTGGCCTTTAAAGTATGTTTTTCTCTGAAACAGCCCAGCATTCTAGAATCAAATATACATGGCTGAAATAATAAAGCCAGTGCCTGACGTATGTTGCCCATGAATCGGGCAACATGTATCTACTGTCAGGTTCCCTTTACTCTTCGAGAGTGCACTGCTCCCCTTCCTTCTTGTTCGCTGAAGACAGTGCACTTGTGAAGATTCACAGTTCATACCAGAGATATTTTTCCGCCGTTGACCCAAACTGTGAACTCTTCAATGAATCTGCAGCATTGGAGGAGTGTTTGAACACCAAATCTGGCTAGATCATGCACTCCATCAATTTGGCCAGTTCTGTGCCACAGCTTTATTGAAGAATGCCTGTAATCTCTGCCCATACTTGGCCAATCAGCTAGGATGCAACAGTGGACAGTAACTGAGACAAAGAGCATTAAACAATAACATTAAAAAGTCCTCTGTTCCTGCAAAATTACTTTTGTTTACAAGTTGTTTAATCGTTGTTGATGTTGGGACAACCCATTTAAGGAAACTAAATCAGAGGTAAAGGATGGGCATATCTATAAATAAAATAAGAATGGAATTCATTCAGTACCCATAAAACAAACAATAGATAGATGATGAACACTTAGAAATTTTCTTGTAGCCTGACATTAGAAACGCTGGTTCATACGGTTTGAACATATACAGTGGGTAAAAAAGTATTTAGTCAGCCACCAATTGTGCAAGTTCTCCCATTCAAAAAAAGATGAGAGAGGCCTGTAATTGACATCATAGGTAGACCACAACTATGAGAGTGAAAATGAGAAAACAAATCCAGAAAATCACCTTGTCTGATTTGGGAAGATTTATTTTTCAAATTATGGTGAAAAATAAGTATTTGGTCACCTAAAAACATGCAAGATTTCTGGCTCTCACAGACCTGTAACTTCTACTTTAAGAGGCTCCTCTTTCCTCCAGTCATTACCTGTAGTAATGGCACCTGTTTGAACTTGTAATCAGTATAAAAGACACCTGTCCACAACCTCAAACAGTCACACTCCAAACTCCACTATGGTGAAGACCAAAGAGCTGCCGAAGGACACCAGAAAAAAAATTGTAGCCTTGCAGCAGTCTGGGAAGACTGAATCTGCAATAGGCAAGCAGCTTGGTGTGATGAAATCAACTATGGGAGCAATAATAAGAAAATGGAAGACATACAAGACCACTGATAATCTCCCTTGATCTGGGGCTCTACGCAAAATCTCACCCTGTGGGGTAAAAATGATCACAAGAACAATGAGACAAAATCCCAGAACCACACGGGGGGACCTAGTAAATGACTTGCATAGAGCTAGGACCACCTTAACAAAGGCTACCATCAGTAACACACTATGATGCCAGGGACCAGATCCTGCAGTGCCAGATGTGTCCCCCTGCTTAAGCCAGTACATGTCCGGACCCGTCTGAAGTTTGCTAGAGATCATTTGGATTATTCAAAAGAGTATTGGGAGAATGACATATGGTCTGATGAAATCAAAGTAGAACTGATTGGTAGAAACAAAGCTTGTCGTGTTTGGAGGAGACAGAATGCTGAGTTGCATCCAAAGAACACCATATCTACTGTGAAACATGGGGGTGGCAACATCATGCTTTGGGGCTGTTTCTCTGTAAATGGACCAGGACGACTGATCTGTGTACATGAAAAAATGAATGGGGCCATGTATTTTGAGTGCAAACCTCCTTCCATCAGCAAGGGTATTGAAGATGAAATATGGATGGGTCTTTCAGCATGATAATGATCCCAAGCAAGCCACCAGGGCAACGAAGGAGTGGCTTCGTACAAAGCATATGAAGGTCCTGGCTCCAGATCTCAACCTCATAGAAAACCTTTGGAGGGATTTGAAAGTCCATGTTGCCCAGCGACAGGCCCAAAACATCACCGTCCTAGAGGAGCTCTGCATGCAGGAATGGGCCAACATACCACCAACAATGTGTGCCAACCTTGTGAAGACTTACAGAAAATGTTTGACCTCTGTCATTGCCAACAAAGGATATATAACAAAATATTGAGATGAGCTTTTGTTAATGACCAAATACTTATTTTCCACATAATTTGCAAAATAAATCTTGCCATATCAGACAAGGTGATTTTCTGGATTTGTGTTCTCATTTTGACTCTCATAGATGTGGTCTACCTATGATGTCAATTACAGGCCTCTCTCATCATTTTAAGTGGGAGAACTTGCACAATTGGTGCCTGACTAAATACTTTTTCCCCCCACTGTACAAACCCAATAGTCTGCGTTGAGTACGTTTAGCAGAGTAGGCCCAATTCTAGTTGGATCTGACTAGAAATAAGCAAATCTACTGAAATTTGTTTAGGGCAGGTTTGCTCGATTTCATCCAGCAAAGTTGATCTTGTCCAAATTAATTTGGTCTGACTCAAAAGATCCCCAATTCCAAAAAAGATCATTATGTTAAGAGGTCTCTCCAGACCCTAATCTAAAGCATAATAACCAGAGGGGAGGAAAGAGGTTACAACATAACAAAATATTATATTTGCCTGTCCTAGGCCTGCCCATTCATAGGCTCACCTGGTAAGGTGCATCCTTCAAGTCTTAGGTCGAGGAGGAGACATGGGCCACGGGCTTTGGTGCAGCAGGCAGGTGAAGCACGCGGGATAAAAGAGGTATTGGAGACCGTAGGTGGATAGCCGACTGGGAAGCATTTAGCAGAGGTTTTGGAGACCACAAACAGGCAGTAGAGGCTCTGGAGACCACAAACAGTTAGCAGAGGTCTGGAGACCACAAACAGGTTTGGAACAGTTAGTGGTGCACAATCAAACTAAAGGCCCCGTCTCACTAAGCGACTCACCAGCGATCCCGACACCGATATGAAGGTGTCAGGTTCGCTGGTAAGTCGCTATGTGATCGCTGGTGAGTAGAGTTGAGCGTTACCGTCCGATACTTCAAAGTATCGTATCGGATGGTATCGGCCGATCTTTAAAAAAAGTATCGGTATCGCCGATTCCGATACCGGAAGTCCCATTCAAGTCTATGGGACTTCCGGTATCGGAATAAGAAAAACCCTTTCCTGCCCTTGTACAGCCTCTCTGGGGTCTGTACGGGCCTTTCGGGGGGCTGTGCCGGCCTGCCAGGGGGTCTGTGCAGGCTCCGGTGGTCTGTGCCGGCCTGCCGGTGGTCTGTGCAGGCTCCGGGGGGCTGTGCCGGCCTGCCGGGGGGCTGTGCCGGCCTGCCGGGGGGCTGTGCAGGCTCCGGGGGGCTGTGCCGGCCTGCCGGGGGGCTGTGCCGGCCTGCCGGTGGTCTGTGCAGGCTCCGGGGGTCTGTGCAGGCATTGTCCGATGGGACTACAAGTCCCATCGGGCGATGCCTGCTACCATGACAGTGATTGACACATTAGCCAATGATGGGACAGTAGTAGTCCCATCATCCGGCTAATGTGTTAAATGTAAAAAAAAAAAAAAAAAAAAAAAAAAAAATTACATGCTACATACATACAACATGCATACTACATACATGCTACATTCATACTACATACTACATACATGCTACATTCATACTACATAAATACTACATGCAACATACATACTACATATATACTACATGCATGCTACATACATACTGCATGCTACATACATACCACATATATACTACATACATACTACATGCATGCTACATGCATGCTACATGCTACATACATAACACATATATACTACATGCATGCTACATACATACTACATGCTACATACTACATATATACTACATGCATGCTACATACTACATGCTACATACATACTACATATATACTACATGCATGCTACATACATACTGCATGCTACATGCATGCTACATACATACTACATACATACTACATGCTACATACATACTACATATATACTACATACATACTACATACATACTACATGCATGCTACATGCATGCTACATACATACCACATACATAACACATATATACTACATGCATGCTACATACATACTACATGCTACATACATACCATATACATACTACATGCATGCTACATACATACTACATGCATGCTACATACATACTACATGCTACATACATACTACATATATACTACATGCATGCTACATACATACTACATGCTACATACATACTACATATATACTACATGCATGCTACATACTACATGCTACATACATGCTACATATATACTACATGCATGCTACATACATACTACATGCATGCTACATACATACTGCATGCTACATACATACCACATACATACTACATATATACTACATGCATGCTACATACATACTGCATGCTACATGCATGCTACATACATACTACATACATACTACATGCTACATACATACCACATATATACTACATACATACAATACATTCATACAATACATACATAGACATACAGTACATATAACATAGAGTAACATACTTACCAATACTTGTCACATTGTTCCCCGAAGCCATTGTCTTTTCCGGAATAAATATTAACATAACAAACCACAAAAATACTCACCCACGATCCGAAGCAGTCCACGAGTGTGTCCCACGACGATCTTGGGTAGAGAACTGCAGCATCAGATGATGCTGCCGTTCTCTACGGGCTGCAGGAATCCAATGACGGAAGGTAGGTATCCTTCCGCACTGTATTCCTCCGCCACTTAAAAAAAAAAAAGTCCCTAGTCTCACTTTATGCCATTGCTGCGTGGGAATTTCCCACACAGCAATGGCATAAAGTGAGACTAGGGACTTTTTTTTTTTTAAGTGGCGGAGGAATACAGTGCGGAAGGATACCTACCTTCCGTCATTGGATTCCTGCAGCCCGTAGAGAATGGCAGCATCATCTGATGCTGCAGTTCTCTACCCAAGATCGTCGTGGGACACACTCGTGGACTGCTTCGGATCGTGGGTGAGTATTTTTGTGGTTTGTTATGTTAATATTTATTCCGGAAAAGACAATGGCTTCGGGGAACAATGTGACAAGTATTGGTAAGTATGTTACTCTATGTTATATGTACTGTATGTCTATGTATGTATTGTATGAATGTATTGTATGTATGTAGTATATACTGTATGTGGTATTTATGTAGCATGTAGTATGTATGTAGTATGTATGTAGCATGCATGTAGCATGTAGTATGTATGTAGCATGCATGTAGTATATATGTAGTATGTATGTAGCATGCATGTAGTATATATGTAGCATGTATGTAGTATGTATGTGGTATGTATGTAGCATGTAGTATGTATGTAGCATGCATGTAGTATATATGTAGTATGTATGTAGCATGTAGTATGTATGTAGTATGTATGTAGTATGTATGTGGTATGTATGTAGCATGTAGTATGTATGTAGCATGCATGTAGTATATATGTAGTATGTATGTAGCATGTAGTATGTATGTAGTATGTATGTAGTATGTATGTGGTATGTATGTAGCATGTAGTATGTATGTAGCATGCATGTAGTATATATGTAGTATGTAGTATGTATGTAGTATGTATGTGGTATGTATGTAGCATGTAGTATGTATGTAGCATGCATGTAGCATGCATGTAGTATGTATGTAGCATGCATGTAGTATGTATGTAGCATGCATGTAGTATGTATGTAGTATGTATGTAGTATGTATGTAGCATGCAGTATGTATGTAGCATGTATGTAGTATGTATGTAGTATATATGTAGTATGTATGTAGCATGTAGTATGTGTGTAGCATGCATGTAGTATATATGTAGTATGTATGTAGCATGCATGTAGTATGTATGTAGTATGTATGTAGTATGTATGTAGCATGCAGTATGTATGTAGCATGTATGTAGTATGTATGTAGTATATATGTAGTATGTATGTAGCATGCATGTAGTATGTATGTAGCATGTAGTATGTATGTAGCATGCATGTAGTATGTATGTAGCATGTATGTAGTATGTATGTAGTATATATGTAGTATGTATGTAGCATGTAGTATGTATGTAGCATGCATGTAGTATGTATGTAGTATTTTTTTTTTTTTTTTTTAACATTTAACACATTAGCCGGATGATGGGACTACTACTGTCCCATCATTGGCTAATGTGTCAATCACTGTCATGGTAGCAGGCATCGCCCGATGGGACTTGTAGTCCCATCGGACGATGCTTGCACAGACCCCCGGACATCAGCACAGCCCCCCGGCAGGCCGGCACAGCCCCCCGGCAGGCCGGTACAGACCCCGGGCAGTCCACACAGCCCCCCGGCAGGCCGGCACAGCCCCCCGGCAGGCCGGCAGAGACCCCCGGAAGGCCCGAAATGACGGCGCATCATGATGCGCACACACCGCGCATCATGATGACGTCAGGCCGTCAATCAACTGAAGTTCCGATTCCGATGCCGAATTCCGATATTGAAAAAATATCGGAAGTCGGTATCGGAATTCCGATACAGCAAGTATCGGCCGATACCCGATACTTGCGGTATCGGAATGCTCAACACTACTGGTGAGCTGTCACACAGACAGCTTCACCAGCGATCAGCACAGCGACGCCGAGCGCCCGGCATCGCTGGCTATCGCTGTAGAAAATAGTATCACTGGGACCGGAGCGTGGAGAGAGGCAGGATGGCTGAACAGGATGTCGGAAGGTGAGAATAACTATATTTTTTATTTTTTTTAATTATTTTTTTACACCTGATCGCTGGTCTCCCGCTGTCACACACAGCGATGCGTGCTGGCCAGCGGGAGACCAGCAACCAAAGAAATGTCCAGAGGTTTCTTCCAGCGATCAGCGATACCTGCAGGGGGGCCGCTCGCTGATCGCTGTCACACACAGCAATCTTGCTGGTGAGATCGCTGTTACGTCACAAAAGTTGTGACTCAGCAGCGATCTCGCTACCGAGATTGCTTAGTGAGACGGGGCCTTAAGAGTCTTAATACCAAAACACAAATGTGTGTCTTCATTAGCCTTATATAGGCCTAGGTAGATGATCAAATGAGAGCACCATGGGCTACTGAAAAATCCGACATGAATCCCAACAGAGGTTAATTGAGCAGGACCCGGGACAGATGCGTAAAACCCATCGCCTTTCCTACCAAAACAGCTCCTCACTCTGTCCACGGCGTGCTCCATCTGGTCTTCTATTCTTCTGGTGCTGACTCTTCCTTACTTGGTTGCGCACTTCAGTGACTTCACATGTGCGAGTGAAGGACCAAGCAAAGAGCTGCATCTGCAGTAAAGGTGATGAGCAGGCCTATAATAAAGTTAGTAAATATTTTTTTATTAACCCCTTCCTATCCACCAAATGGATTTCGGCAAATTGTGGCTGCCATTTTACTAAATTTGTATGAATCCAATCCCGAAAATGTAAGATTTGCCCCATTCCATTATCTTTTTGAAATTCATAACCAATCTGATTATTTACGAAATTGATTCACTCATCTCTGGACCTTCGCCTTTGATACTATGTAAAAGAACAGATACAGGACTTACCGATTCAGAGGAACTGTTTCAGTAGGAATGTACCAAAGGGTCAACATCATGCCGTAATGTCCTGGCAAAAGCAAGAAAACTCCCATAAGCATAAATGATTGCTGCTTTTGCAGGAGTTTCTGTCCGCCTTTTGCATACTAAGATCTTCTTGTTATCCTTTTCAGTAAAATCGTTATCCTAATGTTATTTATGTCTGTATTTCAATTTCTCCGGGAAGAGGATAATTAGCACTAAACACATCATAACATATTTATGCTAATATGTACTTTTGATCACCTTGGCCTTTTTGTGAATTTCTAAGCAGGCATATCATTATACGCTTCCATTTCAATTCGGGGAAGATGGTTTTTGATATGCATCACTTAACCTTTGCTTTTTCAAGTCTTTCTGGAATGGTCCGTACATTAATTTTACACATGTAAGCCACTTGGACTCCACCAGAGATGCTGTAACTGCTTATCGCTCATGCGCTATTGATTTACCAGTCTTTGTCACTTCACATAAGGAACAAGTCCATTAAATTGTAGTGCAGAGTAATTGTATTGAGATGTTGTCAAATCTCACTTTATAGATGTAGGGAGCTGAATTACCAAGAGAACTGAGTATGATAAGAAGAAACATTTGTTAAAATGGACAAAAAGGCAGTAAAATGTAGTTTTATGTAAAGGTGAACAGTCGAGTGTAGTTCTCAAGTCGGTAAAGTCATCAGCTCCTATTCATCAAAACTAGCATTTTGTATGTCATTCTTGATGAACAGTACCTTGATGATGCACCGGATACATTAAGAGGTGTTCATTTTCAGAGTAAAATATGATGAATTTGGTTGTCGTACTCGACCACGCTACCATCCTGCAAAGTTGGAGGCAGTGCTGGTTACTGGAGTAAAAACTACGAAATTTGCTAAATTTTTACACTTTTATAAGTTGATCAAAAATGTGTCATTACAATCACATCTGCAACTGTAGTAGTCCTCTCACAGTGCTGTTAGCACTATATTCAGCACTAGCAGATGTAGAGCATGACTGGACTATTTCTTCTTCAGCTTTCTTTCAAAATTTAGTGTGACTGGAAGAGAGTACAATTGAGCTGAGATTATTATGAGTTGAAGATGAGAGGTACAACTGAAAATGTGTTTATAATGAGACAAAGCTTGCATCTCTGCTACACTGTGTTAGTAATCAACACACTCGGCTTTGCTGTACTGTGAAAACCCCATACTGGCTGCCTGTGAGATAGAAGTTAAAGAAGTATTTGCTGTAATCAGGCAGTTTTGCAATTAAAAAGTAAGAGTTGACATACCTGTATGGTAACAGAATTTTGGACCATGATCTACAACCCCAATTTCAAAAAAGTTGGGACACTTTGCAAAATGTAAAGAAAAAGATTGCACTTATCTGTGAATCTCTTATATCCATATTTTACTCACAGTAGAACACAGATTAGTAGGTGAACACTGGACTCTTTTCCATTTTATCTGAAAAATATTACATATTTTAGAAACTGATGGCAGCAGCACAGCTCAATAAAAGCTGTGCCCAGGTCTGTAAATGTCTGGGAAGTGATGAGACAATTTTCTGAAACTGTGAGAGAGGAATGTAGGTTGTTGGGTAAAATCTCGCGATTCTTGACCTCATCAACTCCTCTCTTCAAAACGTTGCAGTCTTCCTGTCCCCTTTGCCGAAAAGCAACACCAAAGTATGATGTTTGTTCCACCATGCTTCACGGTTGGGACAGTGTTTTTGGGATTGTACTCATCCTTATTTTTCCTCGAAACACGACAAGTAGAGTTGATGCCAAAAAGTGTGCAACTAATAGTAATGTTTGAGAATGTGGTCTCAGCTCTCTTCAGGTCATTGACCAGATCCTCCCATGTAGTTATGGGCTGATTACTGACCTTTCTAAGAATCATCCTTACCCCACAAGACGAGATCCTGCATAGAGCTCCAGACCAAGGAAAATTGAGAGTCATCTTGAATTTCTCCTATTTTCTAAGTATTGTGCCAACTGTTGTTGCCTTCTCACGAAGCTGCTTGACTATTGTCCTGTAGCCCATCCCAGCCTTGTGCAGGTCTACAATTTTGTCCAGGATTGGCTCTCCTCCTTGAGTGACAGTTCTGGTCAGTAGCAGATATGACAGAACTATAAAGTTGGCACAAGTTTTGTTGTAACAAATTCATGGGTTTGTCAGATTGTTTTGGAGTGTTCACTGCTATCACAGCTCCGAATCCGTCAGATGTTGGGGGCTGGTAATTGAGCCAAAATGCTCTCTAACTAAAGAAATTTAATAACTTGAGAATACTTCTTTAAATTCTCTGTAAAATGATATAACTTTGTCTGCAGCCACCACTAGAGGAGCTCAGGAGCATACTGTAAAATGACAGTGCATACACTAAGCTCCTGAGCTCCCCCTAGTGATAGCTGCAGATGGACAAAAAATTATAATTCTGCTTTATATCTATGCTGGACATGTAGAGCCCAAATTTACATTTATTTCCTAAAATAATGTCAGAAATATTTGCCATCCATTTAAACAAGTACCAATAGCACCTTATTAATTTATGTGTTGTTCTTCAATTTTTGTCTCATTTTTTGGCTTTGTGAGATATTGGAATCAATGGGAAGAATAGAAAAATCCAACAAATTATCTTGCAGAAAAGCAACAATTTTTTTTTTTACTCTGCGAGAAGGTACTAGTATTTTACATCCTGCCAGCCCTCGCATACAGACGTGAACTAACAATTGCTATGCAGGTTAGATGCGGTCGTCTCAATATATCAAGCATACTACATTAATGTCCTGTAGGGCTGGAACTTGAGAATTCTTTAGTATCTTTGGAAGAAATGACAAGGAAGTTTGATAAATAGCTTTTTTTTGTTCACAAATGTTAAAGCCATTTTTTCTGTCCACTAACTGTTCAGAATTTTTTTTAAAGTCTGGAAATGAGAAGCAAATGTAAAATCTATACATTTCTAACTGTGATCTACATATGGTATATTAAACTGGAATAAAGTGCTATTAAAATAGTTTACAATTTCTTTTTTTTCCAGCAGAAGCAAATTATCCCCTGCTAGGTTTTTCCTTTTATTAGCCAAACTGGATTTATTAATACCTTCCCTGATCACAAGGGGTCACAGATAAGATGTGATTCATCTGGTAGCAAGAATTTAATTCCGCTACAGTGCCACCACAGGAGAAAACAGGTATTACACAAGCTCCGTTGAAATGTACCCTTTAAGGCCCAGAGAATTTTTCATATTTGCGTTTCAATTTCTTTTTTACAACTAGTAATGAGCGATCAACCATCTGGGTGCTCGAATATGCTTGTCACTCGTCGACTCGGATTGAATGCCTGAATCCCCGCCCCATATGTATGGCATCTGTTAAAGAGCTAATAAACATGCGAAGATTGGCTACCAGTCTCTGTAATGCCATAGCCATCTTGGTAGTAGCATTACTATGATTGGCTGGCCACATTACCTCATCAGAGGTTATAAAAGAACCTACGCCGCCACGCTTGGCACACTGACGCCATTGCACAGCTCAGGGACAGTTCTTATTGGAGGGAGAGAGTAGTTGTGAAGGTCTGTGTGTGCACAGATTTAGGAGTCAGAGTCCTCTATTGGTGCTACTTTGCTGAATCATCATACTAAAAGTCCTTCTTGTGATTTGCTGTTACTATGCATTCTGCATTTAGCCTAGGGAGAGCTGGAGCAAAGAGTGGCTGAATACAACCTCTAGGCAGGGTTTAGGGCTTTGCAGTCCCTTGCTAAATATGTAGCTGCTGCAGGTGACCACATTTTTCTTTTTCGTGAAAAAATTGACTATATTGTCATCCATACAGATTGTATGAAATTACAGTGGTTTGAAATTTTTTAAAACCGCTTGGCCTGCTACAGGTGACCAGATTTTTTTCTTCCAAAAATTGACTATTGTCATCCATACAGTTTAATGTGCTTTGTGTGAAATTACAGTGGATTGAAACTTAAAAAAAATGCTTGGCCTGCAACAGGTGACCACATTTTTTTTTCATTTAAAAAATGTAGTTTGAATTAATCAATGAAATTTGATTTCCAGAGACCTAGCAAATACAAAATGCATAAGGCATGCAGTAAGCGATGGGGAATTGGAAGTGCTGATGATAGTGCACGCGGACGGCGAGGACGTGGGGCAGGTGCGACTGTGCCTCTTGCTGGAGCACAAGAAAAATGCCCATCTATGACACATAGTTTCCTGTCCCCATTTGCAGAGATGTAGGAGACAATACTTCTGAAGCCAGAGCAGTGCGAACAGGTGGTCGGTTGGCTAGCAGCTAAAGCTTCCAGCATACGTGCCAGCACCAGCCAGTCATACATGGTCCAGTCTCACCAGCCAACAATCTGGATCACTTAATCCTTATCCTGATCTTCCTTCATCCCCTTAATGTTGTGTCCCAGGAGGCCAGTGATCCCACAATAGGACACTCCGAGGAGCTTTTAACAACATAATTTCTTGATTGATCATCGCACACTGCATTTTCCAAGTGACACAGGACGAGATGCTGTGTAGTGATGTGCACAACTTAAAACAGCCACAACCACAACAAAATGACTGTAGCAAATGGCAAATTTTGTCTAAGTAGGTAGATGATGAGACACAGTTGCCAATAAGTCAGGATGGGGTTAAGTTACTCAGTAAGGAGGCCCAGGGCGCGGCAGTAGAAGATGAGATGGTGGAAGATGAAGTCACTGACCCAACCTGGGAAGCTGGCATGCAGGTTGAGGCCAGTAGCTCTGAGAGCTAGAAATCAGCAGCACTAAAACAGGCAGGAAGAGACAGCGGTGTGACCAGAGGGAGAAGATGGTCAACTGTTCCGCAGAGCACAGACACTTGTGAACTTCTCAGTCAGAGTTATGTGTTCTCCAGAGTGGGACTCTTTCAAAGAGTTCTGAGACAAAAAAAAATGGTCATTTGTAATCTGTGATATATCAAGATCAGCAAGGGGCCTGGCCACTAAGAGCCTAACCACCACCAGCATGATCAGGCACATGTCATCTAAGCACCCAACTCTGTGAGATGAACGCCTGGGTACACAATTGGTGCCAGCTGGTTACACCACTGCCTCTTTCCTTTTGCTAGGTGCTTGCCAATTCCCTTGCTATGACACTGGTGCAGATACCTCCTGCCTTGCACATTCTGAGGCACCATTATCAGGCACTTCTAAATTCCCGTCCCAGCACAGCATTGAGCTGTCCCTACCCCAGGCCTTGGAATGAAAAAAAAAGTTCTCAGCCACCCACCCACAGGCCCAAACACTAAACAGGCACATTTACAGACTGCTTGCCATGTTAATGTTGAGTTTTAGACTTGTAGACATGGAAGATTTCCGCCGACTCATGGCTGCAGCAGTCTCTCCATATTTGGTTCCCCGCCGTCACTATTTCTCCTAATGTGACAGGACCCGTGCCCTTACCAATGCATTTACTGGGATTGTCCACTTAATGACCAATGCTTGGACAAGCGTCTGTAGCCAGGGATGTTACATTTCCCTGACGGCACACTGGGTGAACATTATGGATCCCGGGGCTGAGTCTCACCCTGTCACATTACATGTGCTTCCAACGCCGATGATTGCATGTCCTACTTATATCAGGGTTTTCTCCACCTCCTACACCAGTTCCTGCACCCCCAACTGCTCCTCCTCTTCCTCCATCTCCAATGTGTTATCTCAGAGTATGTCGTTCACATTAGCTTGAAGCTGGAAGCTCTGCAGCATTGCCTCAGTGAAGTGGCAACAGACTCTATTGGAGTTTATTTGTCTAGGAGAAAAAACGCACACAGTGGCATAGTTATTGAAAGGCCCAACAGACCAGATAGGTCTGTGGCTCTCACTGCTGAACCTACAACCAGACATGGTTGTGTGTGATAATGGACGTAACCTGGTGGTGTCTGTGAAGCTTTGTAACCTTTTGCATATCATGCTTAGCCAACATGCTCAACTTGGTAATTCAGTGTTTTTTTTAATACCTACCCAGATTTACCAGAGCTACTGGTCAAGGTACATTATGTCAGTGCCTATTTCCGCATAACCACGCACTGGACATTTACACTGCACATGGTAGCAAGGCTTTGTGAGCAGCAGAGGCCAGTTGTTGAATACCAGCTCCAACACACCCTTCGGTATTCCAGGAAGCCTCCAAACATAACAACTGAAGAGTGAGCTGTCAGACATTAGTGCAGTTCTCCAAGACTTTGAACAGAGCAACAATTCTGCTTCTGGGCCTACATAAAACAGTTGCTGCCCACAATTAAGGCTGATTCATTGCCTGCGAACCAGGTAGCGATTGAGGAAGATATGAGACAGGGAAATACTATGCAATCCAGCCTTATCTCATCTCTTCAGCATGGATTGGGTAACAATGAGGAGGTGGAAGCTGAGGAGGAGGAAAAGGAGCTGGATGCTAGCACAACAGAGGCTTGTGACCACACAAGCTTCATCCCATCACTAGTATGTGGATGGGCTAAGGTGGGGAATGAGGAGGAAGGGAGGGAGGAGGGGAAGGAGGAGATGGAGAGTCATCATCATGGTGGAGGAAGGAAAGTGTTTGCTGTAGAGCCTGGCGCATGTGGACTTTATGTACCGCTGCCTTTCCTGTGAAGATTACTGGTTGTTCACCCTGCTAGGCCCACGCTACAAGGAGAACCTTGCATACAGCGTCGGACTGGAACACCTTGGGCCCACCAGAGAAAATCATTCTTGGGGCCCACTATGTAGCTGCATAGAGTTAAATACCAGACCACCAATTATGCGGTAAAACACGCTAATATCCGGGTATAAGGTTGTACATGTCTTAATTATGTAGCAGGAGTTGGGGTAGCCCCCTCATAGAATATAAAGCAGCCCCCTCACATAGTATAATGCAGCCATCTCATAGAATATAAGGCAGCCATCTCATAGAATATAATACTGCCCCCCTCATAGGGAATAATGCACCCTCTCATAGGGTATAATGCACCCCCTCATAGGGTATAATGCACCCCCTCATAGGGTATAATACTGCCCCCCTCATAGAGTATAATACTGCCCCCCTCATAGGGAATAATGCACCCCCTCATAGAGTATAATACTGCCCCCCTCATAGGGTATAATACTGCCCCCCTCATAGGGAATAATGCACCCCCTCATAGGGAATAATGCACCCCCTCATAGGGTATAATGCTGCCTCCTCATAGGGTATAATACTGCCCCCTCATAGGGTATAATACTGCCCCCCTCATAGGGTATAATGCTGCCCTCCTCATAGGGTATAATGCTGCCTCCTCATAGGGTATAATGCTGCCTCCTCATAGGGTATAATACTGCCCCCTCATAGGGTATAATAATGCCCCCCTCATAGGGTATAATAATGCCCCCCTCATAGGGAATAATGCTGCCTCCTCATAGGGTATAATGCTATATAGATATATAGATATAGAGTTAGATAGATATAGATAGAAAGATAGATGTAGAAATAGATAGATATAGAGATAGAAAGTAGATAATGGATAGATATAGATAGAAAGATTCATAGAGATAGATAGAGATAGATATAAAGATAGATATAGAAAGAAATATAGATAGATCGATAGGTAGGTAGATAGATATAGAGATAGATAGAAAACAGATAATGGATAGATAGATAGATATAGAGATAGATGGCTATAGATAGAAAGATATAGGGATAGATATATAGATAGATGATAGATAATAGATAGAGATAGATAATAGATAGAGATATACAGATATAATAATAATAATAATAATAATAATAATAATAATAATAATAATAATATAGACATATATATATATAGATATAGAGATAAATATATATAGATAGATGGCTATAAATAAAAATAGATATAGAGATATATAGAGATAGATAGATATAGAGATAATAGATATAGAGATAGATAGATATAGAGATAGATATAGAGACAGATAGATATAGAGATAGATACAGAGATAATAGCTAGATATAGAGATATGTATAGAGATAGATAGATATAGAGTTAGAAAGATAGATATAGAGAGATATAGAGATAGATAGAGATAGATAGATGGATAGATAGATATAGATAATAGAGATAATAGATAGATATAATAGATAGATATAGAGATAGATATAGAGATAGATGGATAGATCAATAGATAGATAGATAGATAGATAAAGAGCGAGATATAGAGATAGAGATTGATAGATAATGAGATATAGAGATATAGTGTTAGATAGAAAGATAGATATGGATATAGAGAACAGATATAGAGATAGATAGATATAGAGATAGATAGATAGATAGATATAGAGATAATATATAGATAGATAGATATAGAGATAATATATAGATAGCTATAGAGAGAGATATAGAGATAGATATAGAGAGAAACAGATATATATATAGAGATAGATATAGAGATAATAGATATAGAGATAAAGATAGAGAGAGCGGTAGATAGAGAGAGAGAGATAGATATAGAGAGAGATAGATACAGAGATCGATAAATAGATAGAGAGATAGAAATAGATAATAGATAGAGATAGATAGATAAAGATAGATAATAAATATAGATATAACAGATAGATATAGAGATAGAGTAAGATAGAAAGATATAGAGATAGGTAGATATAGATAATAGAGATAGCTAGATAGATAGACATAATAGATAGATATAGATAGAAAGATAGATATAGAGATAGATGCAGAGATAGAAAGATAGATATAGAGATAGAGCGATAGATAGAGATAGATATAGATAATAGATAGAGATAAATAGATAGATAGAGAAAGATAGATAGATATAGAGATAGATATAGAGATAGAAAGATAAATAGATATAGAGAGAAATAGATATAGATATAGAGATAATAGATATAGAGATAGATAGATATAGATATAGAGAGAGATAGATACAGAGAAAAGATATAGAGATAAATAGATAAAGATAGGTAGATATATAGATATAGAGATAGAAAGACAGATAAAGAGATAGAGCGATAGATATACAGAGAGATAGATATAGAGATATATAGACAGATAGCTATAGAGATATAGAGATAGATATAGAGAGAAATAGAGATAGATATAGAGATAGATAGAGATAGATTTATAGATATAGATATAAAGATAGATATAGAGATAGATATAGATATAGAGATAGAGCGATAAATAGCGAGAGATATAGATATAGAGATAGATAGATGCAGAGAAAAGATATAGAGATAGATAACGGATAGATAAATAGATAGATAGGTATAGAGATAGATAGATATAGATATTAGATAGAGATATATATAGATAAAGATAGATAGATATAGATGGTAGCTAGATAGATAATAAATATAGAGATAATAGATATAGAGATAGATAGATATAGAGATAGATAGATATAGAGATATATATAGATAGATATAGAGATGGATAGATAGATATAGAGATAGATGTAGAGATAGAAAGATAGATATAAAGATAGAGCGATAGAGATAGATATAGATATAGATAGATATAGATAATAGATAGAGATAGATATAGAAATAGATAGATATAGATAATAGATAGAGATAGAAAGATAGATATAAGAGAGATAGAGAGAGAGATATATAGAGAAATAGAGATAGATAGATAGAGAGAGCGAGAGAGATATAAAAAACAAAACACAATACTCACCTCTCCTCCTTGCTCCCACGCTGATCCCGGCCTCAGTGTCAGGAGCTGCCCCCTCTGCCAGACACACAGCGGGTGCGCGATGTAGTGACGTCATCGCGCACTGGCTGTGAGCCAGGAGCAGAGAGGACTGAGGGCGGCGCCGGCCCTGATGCAGAGCGGCTTACTGGGCTGGGGGCGGGGCCTCTGGGGGTGGAGACCTGAAATGATATTCACTGCTTCGCAGTGAATATTCATTTCTCTTTAGCAGCGGGGACAGGGGCTCCTGCCTCCTGACACCCGCTGCTGCTCTGCTGGCAGGGGCCCCCATAGCAGCTGCATGGTGTGCGACACACCACTGGCTGGGGGCCCCTGGAGCAGCGGGGGCCCTAGGCAACTGCTGGCCCTGTATGCCAGCAGGTGCCAGGGCCCACCAGATGCCAGGGCCCACCGGAGAATCCTCCGGTTCCCCGGTGGGCCAGTCCGACGCTGCTTGCATACCTCCTTCCCGAGGTGGAGAGGTCTACTAAAATGGTGCTATACCAGAAGGCCATAGTGGAAAATATGTTGAAAGAATTCCCATCAGACAGCACTAGCGTCAGGGGACAAGCTTCCTTGCCTTACCAAGAAAGATAGGTGAGGGAGACACACATTGGGTACAGTAGGGTCATGGATACATTGTCAAAGGCCTGGGCTAATTTCATGACACCCTCCCAGCGTCTAGGCCCTGATTACCGGGTATGTTTTACAAGAAGGGAAAAGTTTTTAAAGATGGTGAAGCAACACCTGGCTGACAAAAGCATTGTGGTCCTTAATTCCTCTGCAACCTTCAACTATTGAGTCTCAAAGCTGCAAACCTGGCATGAGTTGTCCCTCTATGCCTTGGAGATGTTGTGCTGCCCTACCGCTAACGTCTTGTCTGAGTGGGTTTTCAGTGCTGTAGGGGAAGGGGTTTAGTCATAATCAACAAAAGTGTAAAGGCAAGAAAGTAACATAATAATAATATAATAAATTTTATTTCTATAGCGCCGACATATTCCGCAGCACTTTACATTTCAGAGGGGATTTGTACAGACAATAGACATTACAGCATAACAATAATCACATACAGTAGATTATAACAAACAACAAGAGGAGTGAGGGCCCTGCTCGCAAGCTTACAGTCTATGAGGAAAGAAGGAGACACGAAAGGTGGGTGGTAACAGTTGCCCTGGTTGTATGGACCAGCCATAATGTTATGTGTGTAACAGTACAGACACAGAGGGCTAATATATGCATAAAGCTTGTGGGAACATGATGCGGGGAACCTGGTTATGGTAAAACTTTTGGCTGTGCCACACAGGGATAGATGGGGTTAATGTGTTGAGGTGGTAGGCCAGTCTGAATAAATGCATTTTCAGGGCACGCTTAACATTGTAGGGATTGGGGACTTATCGTATTGACCTGGGAAGTGCATTCCAAAGAATTGGCGCAGCACGTGTAAAGTCTTGGAGACAGGAGTGGGAGGTTCTGATTATTGAGGATGCTAACCTCATGTCATCAGCAGAACGGAGGGCACGGGTAGGGTGGTAGACTGAAATGAGGGAGGAGATGTAGGGTGGTGCTGAGCCGTGGAATGCTTTGTGGGTTATACTGAATTGTGGAGTGGGTGGGTAGCCAGTGTAATGACTGGCACAAGGTAGAGGCATCGGTGTAACGATTGGTGAGGAATATGATCCTGGCTGCAGCATTCAAGACAGATTGGAGGGGGGAGAGTTTGGTAAGAGGGAGACAACATAAATACAACAAGGGTTTAACAAGCTTAGCTCAGCACAGGTTTAACTCTTGCTAACATGTCTATGAGCTGCAGCTCTTGAGTTGATGCCCCAATGACCTGATGCTGATCATAGCTATGAATGGAGTTAAAATGAACAGTGTAGTAATCTGTGGATTGCACGAACTCTGAAGCCGCCATATGACAGTTAATGATACTTCTAAAAACCTCCTTGTGACACAAGCTTTGCCAAGGTGATCTCCAAAATTAGTTATTTTCCCTATAACTCTTAGTTTGCGCTTCCTATGTGTCTTATTTTGCTATGAGCAGAGGTACAGTCTATCATATTTCGTTACTTTGAGATGGATTATGACTATATAATAAGAAGTGGATTTTTTAAGCTAAAGAAATGAGCAGATTGCGTCCATTATGCATTAGCCTTAAGTCATTCTTGTATTAATAATGTGGACTGGGCTCAAGCAATGCAGTGGAAATTGAATGGTGGATTAATTCTAAGGCTGGGCACTGGCACTAGGGAAATATCTGCTATTCTACAAATTCTGGCTCAGAAAATACCACCACAAAAACATGATTTGCATTAGTGCAGACCTATACCACAGATGGAGCAGAGTTGAATTGGTTTCTGGACTGTTCATTAGTTTTCCTGCAGGTATATGTGCTTTCAACATCTTAAAGAGAATCTGTCTTCCAAAACTTTCCGTTTTAATAAATTCAACATTCGTTTATGGTGATTTCAGGCAAAACTTGTGCCCATACTTTAAAGGGAATCTGTCAGCAGGTTTGGTCTGTAAATAGAGAGTGGGATGATGCAGATGCAGAAAGCCTCATTATTATCTAAGGTAGTGAGAGGGTTAATTTTAGTATAAATTTTAGTATTCCTGGTGGAGAAAAGAGGAAAGATTAACTTTTCATTTCTGGAATCCAATAGTTACTCAATTGTCCAAGTTTTATAAGTAAGCTAAAGACTGATGGTTCACATTTCTGCTCCCTAAAGTAAATGATGATTGCAGGAAGAGAAGAGAGAGGACTGTGCAGCTGATTCTCTACAGCTCCACAGTTCTCACTAGGGCTGGGAAAATCAATGTATAAAGGGAGAGAATGCGAAGTCATTCAGGGACTGTCACTGAGTGGGATCATCTTCAGAGTTGTACAGAGAGCAATGCCATTCATATAAAATGTATGTGTGTGTATATTTATAGTTGTGGCCAAAAGTATTGACACCCCTGCATTTCTGTCAGATAATACTCAATTTCTTCCTGAAAATGATTGCAACACAAATTCTTTGGTATTATTATCTTCATTTAATTTGTCTTAAATGAAAAAACACAAAAAAAGAATTGTCCTAAAGCCAAATTGGATATAATTCCACACCAAACATAAAAAAGAGGGTGGACAAAAGTATTGGCACTGTTCTAAAAATCATGTGATGCTTCTCTAATTTGTGTAATTAACAGCACCTGTAACTTACCTGTGGCACCTAACAGGTGTTGGCAATAACTAAATCACACTTGCAGCCAGTTGACATGGATTAAAGTTGACTCAACCTCTGTCCTGTGTCCTTGTGTGTACCACATTGAGCATGGAGAAAAGAAAGAAGACCAAAGAACTGTCTGAGGACTTGAGATACCAAATTGTGAGGAAGCATGAGCAATCTCAAGGCTACAAGTCCATCTCCAAAGACCTGAATGTTCCCGTGTCTACCGTGCACAGTGTCATCAAGAAGTTTAAAGCCCATGGCACTGTGGCTAACCTCCCTAGATGTGGACGGAAAAGAAAAATTGACAAGAGATTTCAACGCAAGATTGTGCGGATGTTGGATAAAGAACCTCGACTAACATCCAAACAAGTTCAAGCTGCCCTGCAGTCCGAGGGTACAACGGTGTCAACCCGTACTATCCGTCAGCATCTGAATGAAAAGGGACTGTATGGTAGGAGACCCAGGAAGACCCCACTTCTTACCCCGAGACATAAGAAAGCCAGGCTGGAGTTTGCCAAAACTTACCTGAAAAAGCCTAAAACGTTTTGGAAGAATGTTCTCTGGTCAGATGAGACAAAAGTAGAGCTTTTTGGGCAAAGGCATCAGCATAGGGTTTACAGGAGAAAAAAAGAGGCATTCAAAGAAAAGAACATGGTCCCTACAGTCAAACACGGCGGAGGTTCCCTGATGTTTTGGGGTTGCTTTGCTGCCTCTGGCACTGGACTTCTTGACTGTGTGCATGGCATTATGAAGTCAGAAGACTACCAACAAATTTTGCAGCATAATGTAGGGCCCAGTGTGAGAAAGCTGGGTCTCCCTCAGAGGTCATGGGTCTTCCAGCAGGACAATGACCCAAAACACACTTCAAAAAGCACTAGAAAATGGTTTGAGAGAAATCACTGGAGACTTCTAAGGTGGCCAGCAATGAGTCCAGACCTGAATCCCATAGAACACCCGTGGAAAGATCTAAAAATGGCAGTTTGGAGAAGGCACCCTTCTAATATCAGGGACCTGGAGCAGTTTTGTCTGGCCCATTTTTGGAGTTTTGTGTGAAATTATCAATGTTTTGCTTTTTGCTTCATTCTCTTTTGTGTTTTTTCATTTAAGACAAATTAAATGAAGATATTAATACCAAAGAATTTGTGTTTGCAATCATTTTCAGGAAGAAACTGAGTATTATCTGACAAAATTGCAGGGGTGTCAATACTTTTGGCCACAACTGTATAAATATATATATATATATATATATATAAATCTATACATATATGTAGCTCAGAAGGTGGAGCTCAGAACATTCCTGAACTGCTGCAATATATGACTTCATATACTCTCTGTCATGACACCTTGGAACTTTCCAAAGTAAAAAAAGTTCACCCAGTGCAATTTAAAACTGTCAGATCATGACAGTACCCCCTCCTTAATGAGGGGCCTCTGGACCCTCAAGACCACCCCTCATTAGGGAAACACCTACAGCGGGGATGCCCAGATCCTGAGTTCACCCCACCACTACCTGACACTTCAGGTTTATGACAAACGCACCGCTGGTATTGGCAATATATGTTCATTTTGGAGGCACCACTCCTCTCCACAGCGCCGACCTGGGGAACGAGTTTATGAATGTGAATGTTTGTTATGAGCTGATCAGACTCCACAACACATTTCCACAAGATGTTTTTTGGTGGCCGCCCATACATGCTCGTTCACACGCAGGTCCGGACCTGAACGTTTATTGCACACATTCGTTTGTCATAAATTTGGTGAACTCATTCTGGACTCTACAACAGAGGCGTCCCCCTGTGTCACCACACTCACACCCCCGCTATTCACCAAGGGACACCACCCTCCAACCCTTTCACCATGAGGCCTGCGCCTCCAGGGTTGGTTAATGGCAAGGGTTGAGATTTGTCCCTACTCCCCCGCAGCACACCTGCTGCACACACCAGGAGGAGAAGGGGACGGGAAATGGAGGAAATATACACTCGCTGGTCGCCTCCACACGACCAGGAGGGCGGCTTCTTCGGTGGTATTGAAGATTTGGCGTAAACCCCACGGACTATCACACCAGTCAGCTCACCACAGGGGCGTACCCCTTCACCTCGGGGAATACCAGGCAGCTCCGTGGGGCACCATTCCTCCCACCTGCCTGGGTGCGCCCGCATGCATGAACCAGTCCCGCTCCCCAGCAGCGACTCTAGGGGGCTTTTAGCCAGACTGCAGCCGCCATTTTTTTTTTGATTTTCTGGTTAGCTGAGCAGAGGCCCCAGACCCTGATAACTGCTGCTGCAGCGGCACTAACACACCTTGCCGCTCCCCACACCTCAGTGAGGCCCGGCAGCAAATACCATAGGTCTCCACATGGCCAAGGCTGACCAAAAAAAAAAAACTGTAGGGCCTGTGATAATGTCATGACACCTTGGAACTTTCCAAAGTAAAAAAAGTTCACCCAGTGCAATTTAAAACTGTCAGATCATGACACTCTCCTTTTATATATCGCTTTGCCTAGTGATAGTGAGAACTTTGTGGCTGCACAGTTCTCTCCATTCTTTCTTGTTATTGTATGGATCGATGCACACAGCTGGACCGAGGAAAAAATGTCTGCATGCCTGAATGTATCTGATATTGGGATCGCATTGAGCCATGTAAGTCAATGAGTCAGTGGAAAACATCAGACTGCACTCGGATGTCATCTGAGTGCAGTCAGAATTCCACCGACTGATAAAATGGAGAAGATGGAGACATTTTGTGTCCCCATCTTCTCCTCATCTGAAAGAATCTGATCACATTGTGCTTAGAGTTTGATTAGACTGTGGTTTATATAATCGTCCCGATTCTCTAAGGTCAGCTGGACCTGGCCCTGCTCTGAGGACCCACTAAGCGACTCGTTCTATCAAAAGTAATGGTCAGTTATTCGATGAAACTCAGGGGGAAAGGCTATTAAAAAAAACCATATTGCTGACAAGTATGGCTAGATTGAGATGCTTAGTAGGTCCTCGCAGTAACCCTGGTGTCACAATGACACTTTTCTTGATCATTGATGACAATGGCAGGGGCTGAGCCAATGTGGGTTTTTTTTTCTATATGTCAAACCTTATTGGCTATCTCTACTTGGAAGCGTGGGTCTTTCCGTTACATATAACACGGATTGATGGCATTTTAGTACGGTCATAACTTGGGTCAGGCGGGACACTGCCACCCAAGAACCAATCTGACCAGCACACATTTTATTTATTTATTTCACTCATTTATATAGCGCCATTATCTCCACAGCACTTTACAGACATTATCATCACTGTCCCTGATGGGGCTCACAATCTAAATTCCTTATCAGTATGTCTTTGGAATGTGGAGGAAACCGGAGTGCCCAGAGGAAACCCACGCAAACACGGAGAGAACATACAAACTTCTTGCAGATGTTGTCCTTGGTGGGATTTGAACTCAGGACTCCAGTGCTGCAAGACTGCAGCCCACATGAAATTTATTCTCTCCTGAGGATGAATGAAATATTGGAAAGTGAAGAAATGTGAAGGGTGTAAATATTATGATTATTTTGCCATGGGAAAGAACATAGAGCCATGATTTATGAATAAAATTGGGAGATGGAAAGGAGTATTAAATATGTCTTTTCCAATTGCAATCACTTTCTTATAGCCTAATCCCTTGCTTTGGATTCCTACTGCAAAACTACAGCTCTCGGGGGAGGATGCTGAAAGTTGTCATCTTGCACCAGGTGGAGTGTCAACAATTCAGCACCGTTATTCTAAAGGGTTCAACATCTTGATAGATTCACTTTAAAAAAAAAAAAAAAAAGCAAACATTTTTTGACAAGCTTTAACTTTTTTGACCACCGCATACAAATTTGCCCCCGATAAAAACAAAACATCAAGTGTGATTTTCTTGCAGTTGTCTTGTATTTCCCGTCGAGCGGATTATTAAATTCTTTTCATCTGCAGACAGGCAGCGGAGTTCTGTTCTACTGAGCAGTCGGAGTGAGAATCCCTTACTCTGGGAAAACAAGGGGCTGTGCAGCGCTTGAAAGAACATAGCGATTCTTCTTTGTATGAATCACTCGCTATCTCTCCTCAATATCAACATATCAATCTGCCTAAACCCCACCTGTCAATAGCCAACTTTTCGCAATACTGTGAGGAATAAAACCATCCATCATCGTTCGCTCTGCTGGTAAAAGTAACTGATGTGTAGCAGGTATGGCTTCTGTATGTTGCTGCCTGATGAAGCTGTCAAAGAGAATTCATTTAAGGGCAGTTGTAAAAGAAAGAGGCTGTGATGAACACAAAAGAAAAAAATTAAAAAAACTTTAAAAAAATCCCTCCTCTTCACTGTATTGTCTGCTTAAAATAGGTTGCCCACCACCATTTTTCATTTTTTTAATTTATTAATATATATGCACCTACCGATCTAATGAAGCTCATCTACTACCACTGCCTGGGTCCCATTCTTTGAGTATGTGACCACAGCAGGCAATCACTGACAACAGTAGTGATAAGGACATGATTGGCTGCAGGAGTGCAAAAGAAACTGCTTCATTCTGTGAAGGTACTCTTTGTCCAGATGCTAAATCCTTACAGAGAGCGACATACGGAGTATGGAGGATTATAGACCTCAATCACAGGCCTCTCATAATGCCAAATTAGAGCTCATGCTTTGCACTGAGGAAGGGCAACACCCCCAAAACACGTGTGTGCAAATTGAGATTCTGGTTTGGTTTGTATCCTACGTCATACTGCAAGGTTCGTTAAATGGTTAATATTGACTTTTAAGATTGCTATTTCCGATAGGTGGCACTAGAGTTCGATTCCTCTTCCTCTCTAAACAGACAATTTGTAGACACTAAATGAAGTAGCTCTTCTAAACTTGGAGAAGGAAATCCCCGCATGATACACCAATCAGCTGTAGATTTGGGGACTGTTCACACTGCAGAAAGCATTGGGGACACTATATTTGTTGGGAATTTCTCCCGAGGTTGTATTGATACAACTATAATTTTTACCTGAATGCTGACCATGGAAAAAACGGACAGCAATTCAACCAATGTCGTTCAATAAGGTTGATCAGATGTCTGTTATTTACATGGACCGTATGCCTGAGTGAAAAACATTGCAGCAAGCACTAGTCTTGTATTTCAGATGAGACTCAAAAAATCAGACCCCGTACAGGTCAGACATATAGTGTTTGATTTTTATGGATATTGTCATGGGTGTTTCAGAGGCTGCAGACCGTCGCTTTTCATCTGACTGCAGAAGGTCTTAGCAGTTTGCTTTGCAGACTTCTTCCTGGGCCTCCTGACTCTAGGACCCAGTGGCAACCTTCCCCTTGCTCTAATTGACACGCCTGGACCGGGGACCCTCACACAGCTATGGAGATGTAAAAAGAAAAAAAATATATTTTTTGAAGAGGAGGGAAAAACAAAGTCGCAAAAAATGGAAATTGGCAACATCGGAAAGAGATTAAAGGGGCTGTCCTATCACAGATGACCCATTTCAACATCTGGTCCCCAAGCAATCGACTGACTGCCCCAAGTCCTGCTACTGGCACCTGAGACAAAATGTGATAGTGCCGAGGACAGTTAGGCTTTTGCTCTGCAGTGATTTCTGCAAGAAAAATGTAGGTTAAATAAATATTAAAATGTTTTAGATGAATGACTAAAATAGAAGAATAACTTGAGTCCGACATAGTAGAGAAGTTTTCCATTGTAGCTGATTAAGCTGCTGGGATGTCCAGGGCATATGACCAGGGATCGTCTTTGTAAGATCCTTTCCTTTTAATGGGAGTCTGTCAGTAGGTTTTTGATATGAGATCTGAGAGTAGCATACTATAGGACAAGAAACCCGGATTCCAAGCATGTGTCACTTACTGGGTTGTTTGCTGTAGTTGCAATGCAATTAGCATTCTATTAGTTGGAGATTAAAACTTCCAGACTACAGCTCAAGTGGCCAGCGGTCAGGCTAATCTGTGTAATCCCAACAGAGATGGGCGAATCTGAACAGTAAAGTTCAGCGTCTGTACCGAACACTTACTGCTCGGACACCGAACATGGACTTCACCAGGAAGTCTGTGTTACTGTTCGGGTTCAGCTGCCCGAATACTGGGTGCTTGTCATGCTGTCATGTGCCTGGCAGCGCGGCAAACACCGCTTCTGATCGGCAGGGAAATTATCCCCACCAGTCAGAGAGCTGCGGTTCCCACGTTGTCAAAAGACCATGAGAGTTTTTCTCAGGGTGCTAGCGGGGATCTCACCGAGGTCACGGCAGTTCAGCCCAGCTGGGAACGGAGCCTCAGTGACCGGACGTACCTCTCATTGGAGGTCGGAGGTCACATGCTCAGGTGCTATTGCAGCTCGGATTGGGCCATCAGGAAGGTCCCGGAAGGCTGTGTCTATAAAAGGATCGCACGACTGCACGGCCGTGCGCTAATATAGAAAAAGATTAGACCATGTGGAGTGAGTGTTGTATGCATGTATGAATGTCTCTGGTGAATGACTCATTATGAAACCCCTACCCTTGGTACGCATGTGTTGTGTAGCCTAGCCTACTAGCGCCCAGGCTGAGGTCCAGGTAGAGGCAGAGTCAGAGACAGGCATCAGAATCCACCGGTAGCATTGTCTGTACGCCACTGTGCACATAGTCTGCACTCCTCGGTGGTCAGCGTTCATTAGGGGTATCTGCAGGTGCGACGCCGCATGCTCAGTACTTCTAGAAGGACTCAGACATTGTGTCTTTGGGGCTGAGTTCTGTGACCACAAACTGAGCGCTCTCTTGCCGAGTGCTGTGAGTTTTAACAGGCTCCGGCATTTACGCTCCGCGGTACTGCGGCTCTGTGACGTAACAGAGTCCGCTCCTGTTCATACCGGGTGACGTTAATCCACGTGGGACCTTCTGTATACCGCTATATACATCCGCCATTACCAAGCAGCAGTTTACCACCTCTGCACGGTGGACCCCGGGCTGCGAACGCACCTTACTATCAGTTTATTATTTGGTGCTTTCCACCAGCCCTAACAACGTCAACCCCACAAATATGAAACCCACTTGCCACCGCTACAGGGCAGCGGGAAGACCAGGGCAAAGCGCCAAAATTGATGCATCTAATAGATGTGCCTTTTCTGGGCAGCTGCGGACTGCTATTTTTAGGCTGGGGGGCCCATTACCCATTCATGGCCCCTTACCAGCCTGAGAATACCAGCTGTCTGCTTTAACAAGGCTGGTTGTCAAAAATGGGACCACACGTCGTTTTTTTTAAGTATTTATTTAAATAATTTTAAAAAAACAGGGTGGCGTGGTGACCCCTCTATTCTTGCTAACTAGCCTTTCTGAAGCTGACAGCTGAGGGTTGCAACCCCCAGCTGTGTGTTTTGTCTGGCTAGGTTTGCAAAAATAAGGGGAACCCACGCCGTTTTTTATAAATTTATTTATAGCGCAGGAACAGCTAATGAATACTCCCATCCACCGCTCCAGCTCTCACTGTAATTAGCAGTAGCAGGTGTCAGATGATTTCCGTGCCGATCAGAAGCGGGGTTTGCCATGCTGCCATGCATATGACAGCGTGGCAAACACTGGATGTTCATCCCCCCATTCAAGTGAATAGGGTCCGGGTTCGGGTCTGGGTACTGTTCTGGTACCCGAACCTGAACTTTTTGCAACTGTTCGGCCGAACCCACCAGACACGAACATCCAGGAGTCCGCCCATCTCTACCCAATGCCGATTTTCAGTTTTCTCACACTGAACAGTGTACATAGGAAACAACCAATCAGTTGTGTATGTTGGTAATACCCTCATCATCAGTCATAGCTCTGCTATATCTCCATCATTGGATACAGATATTCAATGAAAACTACAGCAAGCAGGCCAGTATGTGATAAATCCATGGAATTAGGTTTTCTTGCCCTATGTTATGCTGTTATAAGATTATATAGCAAAAACCTGCAGATGAATTCCCTTTAATAAATTCTGATGAGAAACAGTTTTTTTCTATGCAATCTGAGAGCAGTACGATGTCAGGGTCAATATCCTGATTCCAGCGATGTATCACTTACTAGATTGTGTACTGTTGTGTCAAGAAAATCTGTGTTTTAGCAGCAAGAGATTATCACTACAGGACTAGATGTCTCATGACTCCCAGTCCAACCCCGTCCCCACAACTGAGCAGATTTATTCCAATATACAGTGTACACAGAAAGCTGCCAATCAGTGGTGTGGGCGGGGTTATACAAAGCTCAGCATTCAGAGCACTGCTAGATCTGCAGCAGAGAAAAACAGGGATTGTATCAAAATGGCAACACGCACCCTATCAAACTGACATATCACTGGAATCAGGATTTCAACCCCTACATTATGCCGCTCTCAGATTCTATAGCAAAAATCTGCGATGGATTCCCTTTAATTGTATGACAATCTTGGAGCACGGTTTTTTTTTATACAGAGCTCAAAATCTCATACTTCCCTTCACAAAGCTGTAACATAATAGAATTTTACCTGCCTACTGCTGCCACTAGGGGGAGCTCACACCTTTTAGATTTCTACAGCTTCCATTGAACGTAGCCATAAGCTTATATACGATGCACTTCCTCTTGTAGTGGTAGAAAGGAGGTTTATTGGGGTAGGAGGTTTTGGACGAGGGATTACTAGACACTTTGTTTCATTTTACTTACATGTCTGGATAGATTACGCCTCTCCTCCTTTATTGTAAGCAGTACCCCAACGCATTGTCGTTCGCTAAAGAAACGCTCACTCACACAGCAGACTTGATCTATATCTGTAAACTTCTTCAATCATCGCTATTTTTTTGACAGATGCCTGACATTATTGTCAAGAAAAGTGAAAATTGTCTTCTCACAGCGTAAAGCGAAATCGCCATTCATCAGCATAACGGCAGCTTGAAAACGAGGCAAACGAGACATTAAAATCAAAGGAAACACAGATAATTGACTGGGAATGACATTTCCATACTTAAAATGACTTACTGACAGATGCCTCAAATTTTCACGGCGAAATGGCTTATAAATCAAATGTTTTTACTTCCCCCGTATTATTCTTGCCTGTCAACAGTTTCCTTCATTCCGAGGAGTTAAAGAGCAAACAAACAATAAGAATAATTTCCCCCCCCCGCCTCTTAAACTTTTTCATCCGCCGCCAAGAGAGATATTTAAATTCATCGGAAGGCACCTGGAGGAAGGTGGAAAAGAGGAGACGTAAAAGCCGTCCTCGGGATCCTTTCCGCGCTTTTATCAAACAGTTCCACTGATTAGATTCTAATAAACAAACATAAACTAATCTTCTAATTGCTCCGTAAAGCGGCTCTGCCCATGGCGCTCCGTGGTGGAAGATACAGTCGTGTGAACTGGGGGTTAATTGCATTTTTGTCTCCTTTAGAACATGAAGAAGCGCTGACGACGGCATTAATGTGTATTAATGGTACATGCAGATTTTTTTTTCTTTCCCGTGACCCACAGGATCATGCAATTCAATAACGGTGATCACCTGCGTCTTTCTGGCAACTATTACCGAACACATTAACCTTTCTGAACTTTGTTGTTAGAAGTCCGCCAATTTTTTTCTTTTATTTTTTTTCAAGTCCAAAGAAAATGGAGAGAGGAGAAGAAAAAGCCTGAGTGATAACTAAATGTTGTATTCATCAATCGGTGGGGGATAAATTTGCCCAGATCTTATGAAAGAATATTTGACTGATTCTGGAGATTTTGAAACTTAAAAAGGAATTTTTCGGTTTCGGGAAAAGCTTTCTCCAGGTTGCAGTTTGTTTAAAAAAAGAAACAAAAAAACTTACTTTTCTTTGCTCACCCTCCCCAGGTCCGACACTGCTCCCTGTGTCAACAGCACTGCAGCCAATCATCTCTGAGCGGCTCGTGACGTCAACTAGGGAGGATGTATCCCCAAAAAAAGCTTGAAAAAAATTCCATTCTTACTCTGCAGTTTTGAGATCCTTCACATTTCATAAGTTTCTAAACTTTTATTGACACATACATGGAGTCGATATTTGCGGTGTCGTCGCCCTTTACTCCAGACTTCTGCCCTTTGTCCTGGGAGCAGGATATCAGCTTCTGGGCCAAATCGTGACTGATGACCGCCCAATCTTGCATCACCCGTGATTGACGTTTATCACAATTTTCGTGTTTTTGTTTTGTCCACCCGCTTTTTGAAAATTGACCTCAGGTTCTCAATATGAATGAGATTTGAGGAGTTTCTTGACCATGGACCCAAAATTCACTGTTTTGTTCTCCAAACCACTTAGTTATCACTTTTCTCTTGTGACATAGTCTCCATCGTGCTGGAAAAAAGCATTGCTTATCACCAAATTGTTCCTGGATGGTTGGGAAAAGTTGCTCTTGGAGGAGGTTTGATCCCATTCTGTATTCATGTCAGTGTTTTAAGGCAAAATTGTGAATGAGCCGGAGAAGGCCTACTATTTTCATGACACAGAACTCATGGTAGCGCTCACCTTTTCTTCTCTAGACAATCATTCTTCCAGATGTCCCGAACAGTCTGAAATGGGATTTTACCAGAGAAAATAATGTTATTCAGGTCCTATACAGTCCATTCCCTTTAATACCTGCAGAATGTCAGTCTGTCCTTTAAGCTTTTCTAGGAGAGAAGTGTTGTTTGTTGCCCTTCTTGGCACAAGGCCAGCCTCCAAGAGCCTTTGCCTCACTGTGTGTGTGTTGATGCACTGACCCCTGCCTGCTGCCATTCCTGAGCAAGCTCTGCACGGGTGTTAAATCGATCCCATAGCTGAATCCTCTTTAAGAGACAGTCCCTCTTGCTGGATACTTTTGGGTTACCTGAATCCTTCTTCATAGCAATTGAACCTATCTCTTTGAAGTTATTGATGATCCGAGTCATTATTGATTTAATTGGGACCTTTATACTATTTGGAGGGCTATGTGTAAGGCTATTGTAATATTTGGAGGGCTATGTGGGTACCATTATACTATTTGGAGGGCTATGTGGGGACCATTATACTATATGGAGGGCTATGTGGGAGCCTTTATACTTTATGGAAGGCTATGTGAGGGCCATTATACTCTTTGCAGGGCTATATGGGGGCCATTATACTGTTTGCAGGGCTTTGTGTGGGTCCATTAAACTGTTTGCAGGGATATGTAGGGTCCGGCATATACTGTTTATAGGGCTTTGTGGGGACCATTATATTGATAGAGTATAATAACTCCCATCATAGTGCTCCTATGTGAGCAATTAAACAGTGTGAAGGTTTGAGTGAGGTCTATCATACTGTGTGGGGGCTATTATTCTGTTTGGAGGACTGTCTCGAGGCCATTATGCTGTTTGAATGGATGTGTGAGGGCCAATTATACAGCGTGAGGAGCTGGGTTGGGGCCATCATCATGTGCTTGTAGAGGGTACTGTGGAGAAATTCACTGTGGAGGTATCATACTGTGTATTGGTGGACACTCTTGTTGGCATCCTACTTTATAGGGGCAATAAAAGGGAAATATAGTAGGAAAATTAATTTGTAAGTACTCCATATTCATTCATTTTTGGGGGCCAATTGGAACTTCTGCTATGGGACTCCATGATTTCTATGCACGCCCCTGCTCCCAAATGCCAAGGTCTTCTGCCTACACTGTCACATTCCTATCTATACTGGTTACTACTGAGTGCCTTAGGCTCCTGCCTACACTGCCACATTCCAATCTATAGTGGCTCCTACTTAGTGCCTTAGGCTCCTGCCTACACTGCCACATTCCTATCTATAGTGGCTACTTCTTAGTGCCTTAGGCTCCTGCCTACACTGCCACATTCCTATCTATAGTGGCTACTACTTAGTGCCTTAGGCTCCTGCCTACTCTGCCACATTCCTATCTATAGTGGCTACTACTTAGTGCCTTAGGCTCCTGCCTACTCTGCCACATTCCTATCTATAGTGGCTACTACTTAGAGCCTTAGGCTCCTGCCTACACTGCCACAATCCTATCTATAGTGGCTACTTCTTAGTGCCTTAGGCTCCTGCCTACACTGCCACATTCCTATCTATAGTGGCTACTACTTAGTGCCTTAGGCTCCTGCCTACTCTGCCACATTCCTATCTATAGTGGCTACTACTTAGTGTCTTAGGCTCCTGCCTACACTGCCACATTCCTATCTATAGTGGCTACTTCTTAGTGCCTTAGGCTCCTGCCTACTCTGCCACATTCCTATCTATAGTGGCTACTACTTAGTGCCTTAGGCTCCTGCCTACACTGCCACATTCCTATCTATAGTGGCTACTTCTTAGTGCCTTAGGCTCCTGCCTACTCTGCCACATTCCTATCTATAGTGGCTACTACTTAGTGCCTTAGGCTCCTGCCTACACTGCCACATTCCTATCTATAGTGGCTACTTCTTAGTGCCTTAGGCTCCTGCCTACACTGCCACATTCCTATCTATAGTGGCTACTACTTAGTGCCTTAGGCTCCTGCCTACTCTGCCACATTCCTATCTATAGTGGCTACTACTTAGTGCCTTAGGCTCCTGCCTACACTGCCATATTCCTATCTATAGTGGCTACTGTGGAGTGCCTTAGGCTCCTGCCTACACTGCCACATTCCTATCTATAGTGGCTACTGTGGAGTGCCTTAGGCTCCTGCCTACACCGCCACATTCCTATCTATAGTGGCTACTGTGGAGTGCCTTAGGCTCCTGCCTACACTGCCACATTCCTATCTATTGTGGCTACTGTGGAGTGCCTTAGGCTCCTGCCTACACTGCCCCATTCCTATCTATAGTGGCTACTGTGGAGTGCCTTAGGCTCCTGCCTACACTGCCACATTCCTATCTATAGTGGCTACTGTGGAGTGCCTTAGGCTCCTGCCTACACAGCCACATTCCTATCTATAGTGGCTACTGTGGAGTGCCTTAGGCTCCTGCCTACACAGCCACATTCCTATCTATAGTGGCTACTGTGGAGTGCCTTAGGCTCCTGCCTACACTGCCACATTCCTATCTATAGTGGCTACTGTGGAGTGCCTTAGGCTCCTGCCTACACTGCCACATTCCTATCTATAGTGGCTACTGTGGAGTGCCTTAGGCTCCTGCCTACACTGCCACATTCCTATCTATAGTGGCTACTGTGGAGTGCCTTAGGCTCCTGCCTACACTGCCCCATTCCTATCTATAGTGGCTACTGTGGAGTGCCTTAGGCTCCTGCCTACACTGCCCCATTCCTATTTATATGCATATTCCATGGTGGCCTATGATGAAGCGTGTATACCTCACCCTCTTATTGGCCTTTACCAGATAACATAGAATTTATTTGCTTAGAAAATGCAAATGAATCACTTACAACCTATACAACAAAACACTGTCTGTAGCATTCTCTTACCTCGCTCGAAAATAAATTACTAACCATCTAATAGAGAAATGGGTTTTATGTTTTCCAAAGCAGATGTAAATCTGAAATGTTATACAACATATGGTATATTAAGTGTAAAGCACTGATAAAGTTTTCTAAATACGGCCCCATATCTGCAGAGTGTTTTCACTTTAGTGAGACAATATACCATAGAAATGTTCCTGTCCTGGTAGGTAACGGCCTATGAATACCAAGCACAGACAATACGGTCAGGTACAGCACCAGATTGGGACACATAAATTTCCCACCAGGGATGCTCCACTCTAAGCAACGGGATCGCATGGAAACTTCCAGATTGTGATTTGCTTTGAAATATACATATTATTTCTCTCAAGGTTGAATGTTTGGAGTTTAGAGAGATTTCTTTTCTTCGTGTCAAGATGTGAAAGATTTGTAGTAATAAAAAGTAATAAAAATGAAAAGAGGATTGTGTATGGACAAGTACAGAGGCAGGACGAGCCCACCGGGGAGTCAGAGGAGCTTCTGGGGGTCCAGGCTCTGATATCATAGCGAGGCCTACTGGTCCAGAAAATGACTTGTCTCGGGGTCTATTACTTATGAGCTGATCACAAATATCAATCATATCTTACTATGGTTTCCTGGTGTGAGGAGACACATGCCGGTCATGTATGTCAGATGGTGAATGAGCGACATCCACATCCACAGCCAGAGCAAATATTCTATTCAGCAGAGTCATCACACAGAATAACACATCGGTCTGAAAGCGATTTTTGACAATTTGGTAAACAACCAACGTCTCATACATAAGAGGTCACAATTCAAAGTATTAAAGATAAGCATCTATCTATCTATCCCATATCTATCTATCTATCTATCCCATATCTATCTATCTATCTATCCCATAACTATCTATCTATCTATCTATCTATTATCTATCCCATATCTATCTATCTATCTCATACCTATCTACGTGTATGTATATACACAGTATATATATATATATATATATACACATGTTTATGTGCATTGTGTATACATTCTGGTATTTAGACTTTTTTCCCGCTACGCCATTTAGCGATCAGGTTATGCCTTTTTTCATATTGATAGATCGGGTGATTCTGAACGCGGCGATACCAAATATGTGTATGTGTGATTTTTTTTTTAAAGTTTTTTAATATTTCTAAAAACATTTTTTTTTTACTTTTGCCATGCTTCAATAGCCTCCATGGGAGACTAGACGCTGCCATAACCTCATCGGCTCTGCTACATAGAGGCGATGATCAGATCACCTGTATGTAGCAGAATCTCTCACATACTATGAGCGCCGACCACTGGTCTCCAGGAGACCTCTGGTTGTCATGCCAACCCACCGGTGACTCGCAATCACGTGACTGGGGTCACCGATTGGAGGGATTTCCGGCCCGATGGCCAGAAGCGCGAGTTAAATGCCACTGTCAGAGTTTGACAGCGGCATTTAATGGGTTAATAGCTGCTGGTGGATCGCGATTCCACCCGCGGCTGTTCCGGGCACATGTCAGTTGTTCAGAACAGTTGACATGTGCCGGGAAAGATGTGGACTCATCGCCGGAGCCCACATCAAAGGGAGGGAAGTGACCTGTGCTGTACTAGTACGTTGCCGATCACGAAGGGGTTAAACCCTTCATTGGCGTCTCTTTGCTTTAGTTCAGAGAGCGATTTTCTTCATAAGTATTTTTGGCTCCAATGACTGAATCCAATCTGATAATGTCAGCAGATAGGGAAGTCAGCCAGAGAGGGAATCATGGAAGGCGAGGGCGACGGCAGAGTAATGATCCCGACAGAAACAAACACAATTCCAATTAGAGTTTACAAGAATACATAATTACTGACATTAATTCTCTCCAGAAAATGGAAGGAACAGCTGCAAAATGTACCAGCCCCGATACAGTGAGAGCAACATGTCCGAGGTCCAATCCTCTGTCATGTCAGGCAGCAAAAGCCGAATTATGGGGAGTCATCAACTAAAGTGTGGACTCAGAATAATGATCTCACTTTACTGCCAAGCTGTAAAAGAAAACTATCTATCTCTTATCTACAGTTGTGGCCAAAAGTATTGACACCCCTGCAATTCTGTCAGATAATACTCAGTTTCTTCCTGAAAATGATTGCAAACACAAATTCTTTGGTATTATTATCTTCATTTAATTTGTCTTAAATGAAAAAACACAAAAGAGAATGAAGCAAAAAGCAAAACATTGATCATTTCACACAAAACTCCAAAAATGGTCCAGACAAAAGTATTTGGCACCCTCAGCCTAATACTTGGTTGCACAACCTTTAGCCAAAATAACTGCGACCAACCGCTTCCGGTAACCATCAATGAGTTTCTTACAATGCTCTGCTGGAATTTTAGACCATTCTTCTTTGGCAAACTGCTCCAGGTCCCTGATATTAGAAGGGTGCCTTCTCCAAACTGCCATTTTTAGATCTCTCCACAGGTGTTCTATGGGATTCAGGTCTGGACTCATTGCTGGCCACCTTAGAAGTCTCCAGTGCTTTCTCTCAAACCATTTTCTAGTGCTTTTTGAACTGTGATTTGGGTCATTGTCCTGCTGAAAGACCCATGACCTCTGAGGTAGACCCAGCTTTCTCACACTGGGCCCTACATTATGTTGCAAAATTTGTTGGTAGTCTTCAGACTTCATAATGCCATGCACATGGTCAAGCAGTCCAGTGCCAAAAGCAGCAAAGCAACCCCAAAACATCAGGGAACCTCCGCCATGGTAGACTGTAGGGACCGTGTTCTTTTCTTTGAATGCCTCTTTTTTTCTCCTGTAAACTCTATGTTGATGCCTTTGCCCAAAAAGCTCTACTTTTGTCTCATCTGACCAGAGAACATTCTTCCAAAACGTTTTAGGCTTTTTCAGGTAAGTTTTGGCAAACTCCAGCCTGGCTTTTTTATGTCTCGGGGTAAGAAGTGGGGTCTTCCTGGGTCTCCTACCATACAGTCCCTTTTCATTCAGACACTGACGGATAGTATGGGTTGACGCTGTTGTACCCTCGGACTGCAGGGCAGCTTGAACTTGTTTGGATGTTAGTCGAGGTTCTTTATCCAACATCCGCACAATCTTGCATTGAAATCTCTTGTCAATTTTTCTTTTCCGTCCACATCTAGGGAGGTTAGCCACAGTGCCATGGGCTTTAAACTTCTTGATGACACTGCGCACGGTAGACACAGGAACATTCAGGTCTTTGGAGATGGACTTGTAGCCTTGAGATTGCTCATGCTTCCTCACAATTTGGTTTCTCAAGTCCTCAGACAGTTCTTTGGTCTTCTTTCTTTTGTCCATACTCAATGTGGTACACACAAGGACACAGGACAGAGGTTGAGTCAACTTTAATCCATGTCAACTGGCTGCAAGTGTGATTTAGTTATTGCCAACACCTGTTAGGTGCCACAGGTAAGTTACAGGTGCTGTTAATTACACAAATTAGAGAAGCATCACATGATTTTTCGAACAGTGCCAATACTTTTGTCCACCCTCTTTTTTATGTTTGGTGTGGAATTATATCCAATTTGGCTGTAGGACAATTCTTTTTGTGTTTTTTCATTTAAGACAAATTAAATGAAGATAATAATAACAAAGAATTTGTGTTTGCAATCATTTTCAGGAAGAAACTGAGTATTATCTGACAGAATTGCAGGGGTGTCAATACTTTTGGCCACAACTGTATCTATATTTCTATTCCATATCTATCTATCTGTCTATCTAGCTCCTCTCAGGCTGACCTGCTGTCTGCCTGCTCTCCTTCTCTGGGACTCACCCCAGACTGACCTGAAATCCTACACCTTCCATCTCTTTTATATCTAACTCCACCCGCCTCCCCAGCACCTCTCGTGTTACGAAGCCAGGGACCACAAAAGGCACCCTATGACCTTTCCAGCATAAAGCATGGATGGGTCCCTGCTGAACTATCCTGTGTGTGGGGTGCAGGTGTTGGAATGTGGAATGGAGTTCCCACCCTACCTGGATGGTGGGGCACTACACCTTGGGAGAAGGTGCAGTACCTCTGTGGCGACTAAAGCCTCAGGGGCGCCACACCATTTCTATCTATCCCATATCTATCTATCTATCCCATATCTATCTATATTATTATTATTAGTATTATTAAGCCATTTATTCCATGGCGCTTTACATGTGAGGAGGGGTATACATAATACATACAAGTACAGTAATCTTAAACAATACAAGTCACGACTGGTACAGGATGAGAGAGGACCCTGCCCGTGAGGGCTCACAATCTACAAAATCTATGCCATATCTAGCTATCTATTATGTATCTATATCTATCTATTATCTATTTATCTGCCTAGAAGAAAAAATGGAACCGCATTGTATAGATGATTTCAGGGTACAAGGCTTGCCAAACAAATATCCATTTGTAAAAATAATATAAAAAAAGAGAAGGAGGCAGCACTCCAATAAATGATGAAAAAAGTGGACTTTATTAGCCCATATGGTGCGGCAACGTTTCGGCTGTGACCAGCCTTTCTCAAACCATCTATTTATCTCATATCTATTATCTGTCTTTCTGTCTATCCTAGCGTTCCACTGGAGACTGTATGTGTCTAGGCTGCTATGAGTCATAGGAGCTATGTCCCAGCATTACACTGCCTCCTCTGTTAGCGGTATAAATACATAGACAATACCTCCCCCTAGTGTTGTCTGCATGCAGTGAGAAATTCATCATTACCTTTATTTCATATCTATCTTTCTAGTTCTCAATCTGCTGTATATTTTCTCACTCTTTTAAAGTTTTTGTGTTAACATGTATTTTTCTTTTTTCAGAAAACTATGGCAATGATTTTTTTTATATCAATATCTTAACAAAATATTGTAATTTAGCAGATTTTCACTCTGGCCACTGGCATTTTTTTTTATCAATTTAAGGCCCTGTTACACATAACGATGTCCCAGCGATCCCACCAACGATCCAACATGGATGGGATCGCTGGGACGTCGTTAGGCTGATAGCTGGTGAGCTGTCACATAGACAGCCCCTCCAGCAATCAGTACCAGCGAGCAAGCTGGTATCCAAGGTAAACAGCAGGTATCTAAGAGCCGCGCGGCTCCCGCTGGATACACAGTACATGATCCCCCACTAGTGGTGGCTGCAAGGTGTTAAAATCATATCATTTATCAAGTGTAGAATGGAGGACATTATCTTTGCAGGGAATGTATCACCTAAATAGTGTTTACATTCTGATAATAGTTTTTTTTTCTGATCTGTTTGAAAATGATCATGTTCACTTTTCCTGAGCTGTTGACTGCCTTTAGAGCGATTCTTTACAGACTATACAGTACATGGAGACCATAGAAAACTGTACTCTAGAATGGAATGTGTTGGGGGCGATATGTGCAGATGTTATATACAGGGAGGACCCAAGCTGTGTCCATCATCTGTCCCCTGTCTTATCTAGACATAGGTGTTACTTTTCATTATATACATGTCTGTAATGATAATGAGTCTGCTGAGAAGGGATCTCTAAAAAAAAAAACAGGAAGTATCAGCCTTCTTTAAGGCTCAGCAGCTGTAAAAACTGCAACATTTCAGGATTTTGAAAGCAGATATTGCACACATTGTCCTGCAATGCTGAGAGAGAGAGAGAATTTTTCGCTGCCAGAACGGAATTTGGGGTTAAAAAAAAATCATGAAAGGAAATCTTCCGGGCATGCTCAGTATAAAAAGGGCGGATCCGTTGGCGGATTCCGTCAATTAACAGTTGGCAACGGATCCGCCGCCCATAGGCGTGCATTATAACACATGGCGGAGAGCGACGGATCCACTGCTATCCGCTATTTTAACGCACACAAAAAAACGTTTCATTGTCCGTCCACTCAAGACAGCGGACGCCAAAATTATGACGGATCAAAATGGATGCAACGGATGGCCATCTGTCAAAATCCGCCGCAATGCAAGTCAATGGCAAAAAAAACGGATCTGCCAAAAAAGTGGCGAATCCGTTTTTTTTTGCAAAACGGCGGATTTTGACTGACGTCAAAAAACTGAAGTGTGAAACAGGCCCAAGTGATGTCTTATCTTAGCAATAAACGAGAAAACCAAAAGTTGATAAAACACAGAGAAAAAAAGACCCCTAAAAATGAACTGTTCAACAGGGCTTTCAGAAATACCGACGTTGAGCCGGGGCGCCATATCGCTAAACGTTAGGGGGTCACCTCCGCTGTCAGGTGGGGTCCCGGATCGGGATTTCTAGGGAATTAATAGCCCCTGCCACTATCTATCTGTAAATTATTTGTAGCTGGTGGGTAATCCCTGGACTGCCCTTTTCTGGTAAACCTTTGGAATACCATGTTTAGAAGATTTTGTGAGTATTGTACTTTTAATGACATAATAAAAATTAATTTTTCGGGGTCTATTTTCCTCTTTGATTCTTATCTTAGTGATGTCCATATCATTTCATACAGTTTTCCAGGATCTCTTGATGTCAGTGTCCTGGTGGGGCTTTTCAAAGACCTGTTCTGTTGATTAATGGTAGTCCCAGCCATCGGACCCCCACTGATCAGAAACTAATTACCCACACAATGGATAGGTGACGGTAATCAAGGTTAACAGGGTTTTCTTAAATCAGGTGAAGCTAGTTTAAAGGGAATCTGTCAGCAGGTTTTTGTTGCGTAATCTGAGGACAGTATGAGATAGGGATTAAAACACAGAATTTGATGATGTGTCACATGTCCGGCTGTGTGCTGTTGTTAACTTACATTGAAGGTTTCACCAAAAAAGAAAACGGATGGCACTCACTGGTTAAAATCTTATTTATTCCAATACTTTAAAACATCAGCATAGGGAGGATGGGAACGGGAGTGGAAATGACGACAGCCGTTTCGCGCTGCAGTAGCGCTTCTACTGGTCTCCTGAAAAGAGACCAGTAGAAGCGCTACTGCAGCGCAAAACGGCTGTCGTCATTTCCACTCCCGTTCCCATCCTCCCTATGCAGATGTTTTAAAGTATTGGAATAAATAAGATTTTAACCGGTGAGTGCCATCCGTTTTCTTTTTTGGTGTAGCCGCTGTGACTAATTGCTTTGGAGTGGCACCCCGGTTTATGGAGCACTTCCCATAGTACGCATATTTGCAGTACCAGCTTACACAGCTATTTGTGCAATGAATGAGCTTCCCGTCTTTGCGGATTAACACATTGTTGGAGTTACATTGAAGGTTTTATCACCTGGTGATTATCATCACTGTGACTATCTCGCGCATGCTTACAAGTCTAACTCCGCCCCTTCTGTGATTAGCAGCTCACTGTCTGTAGACAATGTGCATAGAGAGCCTGGTGTGAGCGGAGCTAGCTTTCTCAGCTCTGCTGCATTTCTAATTCTTAGAACTCTGTCAAAACCACAGCACCCAGTAAGTGATACATCATTGGATTCAGGATCTCTGCTCCTACATTATGTTCTCTCAGATGAGGTAGCAAAAAACCTACTGACAGATTCCCTTTAAAAAAAACAAATAGCCTGAGTTTTACTTGCCCTCTCTAGGTCTAGCACTGTGTTTTTGCTGCTGCTCCTGGTGTTTGTCATTGTGTCTGCAGTGCTGGCGACACATCAACACCGTCACAGACAATCACTGAGTTCAGCAGCTTCTGTGATGTCCTTGGGCGGAACTGCTGAGCTTAATGATTAGCTGCACTGCTGTCGATACAAAGTCGGAGCTGCAGGCAATAACAGACACCAAGAGCAGCAGCAAAAACTTAGTGCTGGACCTGGGAAAGATGAGTAGAGCGCATGTTTTTTTTACATTTTTTTTTAATTAAACCACACCTTAGGACAGGGTTTTTTTTTAAATTGGGCATACTCCTTTAATGACACATAATTCTTGTTCATTTTATTTCCATAAATTAGAATGACTGCAATCTGAGTTTTGCTAAATGAATTATATAGAGTGGAATCCTGTTTCCCCCCCCAAAAAAAAAACGTAACCCTATAAAAATAAAGGAAGACAGAATGCAATAACAAAATAACAGAAGAAAATAATAGCTTTCCAATTACCCTGCACTAATCTGCACTTTACCTCGCTCTCAGTGATGATAATAATAGTATTATTGCCGTGTTTTTTGCCGGCCGTAATCTTAGCATTGTTCTAACACTTCATTACCTTAAAAGTAGTAATTGTGCGGCTTTAATCCTAGCATTTCTCAGAATGTCACAGGAATTAATTTGTAATTTGCTGTTAAGGAGGTGTTCTGGCAATTACATTTCCCATAACTTAACATGTCATTATACGGCGTCCTGACCGCTGAAGCGAACGTCGTCATTAGGGAACACAATGCCCGTGGAATCAAGGATTGGCAGAAAAGGGATTATCAGCTTTGGAAAACCTATTTTCCTACCCTACATGACCCAAAGTATGAGGACATCTGACCATCACACCTGGACAAGCTTGTTGGACAACCAATTCTAAAACCAAGGGTCCTAACATGGAGTTGGTTTCCCGATATATAACAGCTCCCGCTCTTCTGGGGAGGCGTTATACAAGATTTTGGAAATATCTGTGCAAATTGACTCTTCTTAATGGAAGAGGACCAGAACCCTAGTGTCACATATTCAAAGTAGCAGTCCACTAGAATCCTAGTCCTCTTTCTCACCAAAGAGGCAATTTGCATATTTAACTTCCCAGAGGAGCATGCATGGCATATAAGTCAATTCACTCTGACATGCGAGACCTGGCTTGTCACTCTCCGCAAGGAGAAACGCTACCCTTTAGATCCTGGAGATGTTCGTGAAATTTTAGCCCATTTGGCAAAAAGATCTTTTGCAAGGTTAGATCCGGATGTCGGAGAGCAAGTGTTGGACCCAAGCGGAGTTCGAATTCGTTTAAGAAGCCGTTGGATGGGGTTGAGGTCCAGTGTCCAAACCAAACTTTTCATCCTATGTCTTTATGAACTTTGCATTATGCACCTGTAACAATCCAATTTTGGATCGATGTCAGATCTGGATCCTCATATATAACCTTTTTTCCTTTCAGGCCATTGGGGGTTAATGTCAGTTTTTGCCCCCGGTGGCCGCTGGTGTTACTACAACCTTAGTTAGTCTGCTGGTGGGTTCCCCCCCTCCGGTGGCCACTGGTGTTACTGCATTGTGATTAATTATCTATGCATGTGGAAACTACTCCCACCTTCCTATATAAGCTCACCAGATGCACCAGAAGTGGTGGTTGGCGGGGTACCTGAGGGCATACCGGTGTTTGTGGACTGTGGAGCGGGAGTCAATTTGGTGGTTGCTCACTTTGTCCAGACTCATGACCTGAAGTGTAGGATGCTGGCCAAACCCCTAAGTGTCCAGGCCATTGACTCTGTCCCGCTGAGCCAGGGGAGGTTGACCCAAGTTGTAGAAAATATACATCGGCGTATAGGGACTCAGCATGAAGAGTCCCTGTCATGCTTTGTCTTGGGGGGGTATGCCATCACGTATGGTTTTAGGCCTCCCTTGGTTAGAAAAACACAACCCGGTGATAGATTGGCGGTCCAGGGAAGAAGTCCGCTGGGGTCAGTAGTGTGAGGACTGCCGCCCGGGGGCTACTGTCTCTGCCGTCATTCTACAACCATCCCCTTCTTCTCCAATGGGGCAGTGGAGGTGCTGCCAGGGAGTAATGGCAATTCTCAACCCTCACCATTTGCCAACCCTATTAATCAGAGTCCTCTTAGGAGGAAGGATCAGCGGAGGGTGGTGGTTTCCTCTGAAAATCGTGGGGGTGCGAGTGTGGTGACCCAGGGGGACACCTCTGATGTCAGTCCTACAAATAGTTCACCATTTTGTGGCAAACTCGTGAGTGGCAATAAATGTTCAGGTCCGGACCTTTGTGTGAACAAGTATGTATGGGTCTCCGCCTATCACATCCGGTGGAAGTGTGCTGCTGGAGTTTAGAATTCTTGAGCTATCGGTCATTATCGGGTGTCTGCCATTCTTGGCCCAGGGACCTACCAGCTGGAACCCTCTATTATGCCCATACGCAATTCGTTCCCCAGGTCGGCGCTCAGGAGATGTGTGTCGCCTCCGGAACATATATAACCGCGTTTGCCATAAACCTGTGAGTCAGGTGGTTGCTGAGGTGGATCTAGGTGCCCTCATTGTAGGTTTTCTGGTCAGGTGCGGTGTTGAGGGTCCAGAGGCCCCTCATTGTAAGGGGGGTACTGTCACGATCCATTCTTGGATCGATGTCAGATCTGGGTCCTCATATATAACCTTTTTTTCCTTTCAGGCCATCGGGGGTTAATGTCAGTTTTTACCCCTGATAGGGGCTAAACTGGAGATAGGGACAGGTTGTGGACTTGGGCCTCACTACCATTAAGTGTTCCCCCAAGTTAAGGAAAGTCATGGCCCTCCTTAGCCTGAGGGGCAGTTCAGGGGCCCTGGATCCTCGTTCCCTGTTTTTCTCCCTACTGCCCCATGACAGCACCTTGGCATTAGTCATGCCGGAAGAGGTAAGGCTATCCAAAAACTTTCCACAAAGTCAGACTTACAAACATTGGTTTTGGTACAATAGAGATATTTAAGTTCCATCTGCAAATGTTCCAAAAATGGTGGGACTGCCCTCTTTTGAAAAGGTTTTACCTAATTCCCGCGATTGATCCCAAATTTCTTCATTAAACAGCTAGATCTTGAAAGGTGACGGCTGTGAGTCACGTTCCTATTATTATAGATGGGCATATCTTTTTATCTGTGCACTTTGTAGCAGCATAGTTTACTTGTACAGTATGGCTGCATTATTTCTGACCACTGTGGCTGTATCATTGGGCTGTATAAATGAGCATTGTAATTGCACAGTGTATAGCAACATGATTGATTTTGTATGTATGCGCACTGTATGGCAGCATTAGTGATCTGAACAATAAGCAAGTGTTTTCAATGTATATTGAACAATACCACTATGTATTCACTTTAAAATGAAGACTATCATAGAATCATAGAATCATAGACTATGACTATGTCTTGCAAAAATCCTGTATATGACTCAGGCTAAGACCTTACTCATCCAATCTGAGTTTAAGCCAAATTTCCTGGGACAGATTTTTTCTCTTACTAATTGTCATGCATACCGACCAGGGCCGGACTCGGACTAAAATTCAGCCCTGGCATTTGAAGTTACACAGGCCCACTAGTCACATGGTGACTATATAATATATTTGTACACTTGTAGGTTACAAGAAGTGAGAGGAGATTAACACGACTATATAACATGTAGTCACAGCTGTGCCCAGTATTTCAGCTCAGTCCTATTTATTTCTTTTAGTTGCAGAACTCCTCCCAAAGCTCTGTCCCCTTTTGTACGCACGGTGACAGAATTCCTGGCAGAACTGCTATCCATTGGGCAACCAGACCCCCTGGTCATAGCCGCCCCTATCATACCTCCCAACCTTTGAAGAAGGGAAAGAGGGACAAAGACTGCGGCGTGCACAGCGCGCCGCTGCAAATTTTAGGCCACGCCCCGGCCACATCCATTTCGCAACTAGTCACACCCATGTCCACACCCAACCGCACCCATTTAGCACTGCTGATCACACTGACTGGTACTGAGGGCACAGTGGCTGGCATTATGGGCACATTTGCTGGTACTGTGGGCACACTGACTGGCACTAAGGAAGAGAGAAAACAGAGAGAGAGAAAAAAGAAATCAGAGAGAGAGAAAGAAAGAAAGGAGAGCGAGAGAGAAAGAAAGAACAGAGAGAGAAAGAAGAAAGAACAGAGAGAGAAAGAAAGAAGTAAAGAAAAGAAAGAACAGAGAGAAAGAATGAGAGGAAAGAAAAACAAAGAAAGAGGGGAAAGAAAATGAGGGAAAGACAGAACAGAGAATGAGAAAGAAAGAAAGAACGATTCTATAAAGACACTATAGCAGCCCGGCTCCCATTGTAGTGCCCACCTGAGCCTCCCAATGCAGGACATATCATGATCCGTTCACATGGCCGACATCCCCGATTCCAAGTTGATCCTGCTGTCTGCGCTGTCGGAGGAGTAAATGGTGATGGATCTGAAGCATTCCTACTTCCGTCACAATTTCCTCATGAAATTATCTCATTTCCGGTCAGCTTCCAGCACATCACTTCCGGTGGAACGTCATGTGTGAGTTTTAAAATGCTCCTCGGGGCTCCGCCGTGTACTCCTGTGTCCATGGGAAAAGCCCGCTTTGTATGCCTCATACACACTTGGCTCCGCTCCGTACATCCTGTACACATATGGCTCCACTCCGTACACACACGGCTCCTCTCGGTACACCTCGTACACGCGCGGCTCCGCTCCGTACACCTCGTACACACACGGCTCCTCTCCGTACACCTTGTACACACATGGCTCCTCTCCGTACACCTCGCACACGTGCGGCTCCGTGCCGTACACCTCGTAAACACAGGGCTCCGCTCCGTACAACTCGCACACACACGGCTCCTCTCCGTACACCTCGTACACACACGGCTCCTCTCCGTACACCTCGTACACACGGCTCCATTCCGTACACCTCGTACACACACGGCTCCGCACACCTCGTACACGCGGCTCCGCTCCGTACACCTCATTCACACACGGCTCCTCTCCGTACACCTCGTACACGCGGCTCCGCTCCATACAACTCGTAAACACAGGACTCCGCTCCGTACAACTCGCACACACACGGCTCCTCTCCCTACACCTCGTACACACACTGTTCCGCTCCATACACCTTGTACACACGCGGCTCCGCTCTGTACACCTCGTACACATGCAGCTCCGCTCCGCACACCTCGTACACGCGGCTCCGCTCCGTACAACTCGTAAACACAGGGCTCCGCTCCGTACAACACGCACACACACGGCTCCTCTCCGTACACCTCGTACACACACTGTTCCGCTCCGTACACCTCGTACACACACGGCTCCTCTCCGTACACCTCATACACACACTGTTCCGCTCCGTACACCTCGTACACACGGCTCCATTCCGTACACCTCGTACACACACGGCTCCGCTCCGCACACCTCGTACACTCAGCTCCGCTCCGTACACCTCATACACACACGGCTCCTCTCCGTACACCTCCGGCTCCGTGCCGTATGCCTCGTACACACACGGCTCCGCTCCGTACACCTCGTACACACACGGCTCCGCTCCGTACACCTCGTACACGCGGCTCCGCTCCGTACACCTCGTACACACACGGCTCCGCTCCGTACACCTCATACACACACAGCTCTGCTACATCTACCCTGTAAACCCCTACTGACCCCACACATACTTCCCTCATCCAACACCATGACAACCAGCACAGCAGAGTCCTGCAGACACCAAGAGGCAGGGCTGTGCGCACAGGACCAGTGATGAGGTCACAGGAGGGGCGGAGTCAGGGGTCTGGACAAAAACTCCTGATCATGTGACCCCTGACTCCTCCCCTCCTGTGACCTCATCACAGGTCCTGTGTACAGAGAAGAGAGCAGGCAAGCGACGCTGTGAGTGGCTGCGGGGAGTGGGGGGGAGGTCTCATGCTAGGGCGAGAATGGGGTGCGTTGGTTGGGGCATGGTGACTTATCTCCCTGCAGTGAGGGATAGAAAAATCCCAGGAGGGATGGAAACTATAACCGCCATGCCCGCAGAGAGGGCCGGCGGCAGGAACTGCAGCCAGGCCAGTCGCCGCATCAGCTGGCAAGCGGGACAGCGGGAAAATGCCCGTTTGGGCATATTACCAATCCGGGCCTGATACCGACCATTTCTTTAAGAAGACCACTTATTAATGGTGGATGTGTTGCTATGTGTGTATATAAATACATATATCCTTTAAATGTTAAAAGTTGCTCGAAGTCATAGAAATAAATTTATTATATATCATAAAAGCGGCATCTGTGTTATCCTTTCTGACGATTCATAACCACGGTGCTGGGTGCAGAATAAATTCGTCATTTAATTTTATTTTCCTATGTGCCCCATAGCCTCAATCTAACAGTCGCTGTTTCTCAGGTTCTTACGAAAAAAAAAGATGAAGTATTAAATTATAAAAAAAAAATATGTTTTTAATACAAAAAATAAAGGACACCCAGAGGCGAAATCCATTTGACATTTATTTTCTTTGATCTGAACTTCTGTTTTATGTAGAGACATGGAAACTTTGCGCTAAAACTTTCATTTACATCAGAACTACTGTTGGATCTTTAGAGGTACATGTAATACATGTGTCTCTGTGCCTCATGGCCCCTTGCGGAGAAATATTGGATTACACAGTGCATCTCGTATTAGAAAAATATTGGCTAGTCAAGAACAGCTTCGGCTTCAAGACATCGCTTTTACTGGGTTGGGAAAAGATTAAAAAGAAGAACATTATGTAGCGGAAAATCTGTCGGAGACTTCGCCTTGTCTTTTAAAGCAGCCGTCTTGTCGGCGGTCAAACAGACTTAGTCCTTCAGATCGAGGATCTGTGCTCATTGTTATATGAATAAGAGGGGACTTCATGCAAAGTTTGAGGGAACCTACTGTATATAACTCTCCATACTGCTGGGACTAGAGATGAGCAAATATTTTAATGTTCGGTTCGGATTACGATCGCCGTATTTGCAATATTCGCCGAGCGTAGTCGAACAACATTGGAGTCATTGGGAGTACAGATAAGCGAATATGTTGGGAAACTATCATCAAACATAAATTCGGCACGAATATAGTACAAATATGGCAAATTCAGATTCGGAGATCGTTTTCCGAACATACTCGTTCATCTCTAGTTGGGACGTACTAGCGTCAGTAGCCAGGTTGTAGCGAGATACATTTGCTATTGGCTTAATATATCGCGAGTTGAGTGGCACAGTATGTCGAGTTTTATAAATATGATTTTGAGATACTCTGTTGGGAGATGTTTATCCTCTATGTACCTGTGGCCGCTCAGTGCTGCATGCTGAGGCTTCACAATAATGTTAGGATATTGTATTGAATTATTGAGAAATGGGAATCTCTAAAGGGGGTTGTCCAACTCTTGAATGCATTTTTTTTTCTAGGCATGAGTGATTTCAAAATAATAAACTCGCCCTTCATCACCACCATGCATCCAACACAGTAAGCTCCGGAGGTCTGTGCCATCTCTGGTAGAGATGTCCTCATCATTGGGGAGTTACCAGGAGGTCTGTAGACTGGGATTGTTTGCAGTGGTCAGGTGACTGAGAGATTCAATCATTAGAGAAACATCCTATGAAGTGCTCCTTTTGTCACCCATGGTTGGCCGCCGTTATCCTGGTAATATCCCCACACAGCGGACATCACTTCCTGAGATGGAGAAGACCTCCAGAGTAGAGCCACCTGTGCTGGGTGCGTGGGGGTGCTCAACAGTAAGTATCACAACTGTAGAAAAAAATAAAAATCGTATGCATTGATCTATTGTGGCTAAGGAAAATGTACAAAAAAACTGAACGTGAGGTTCTTAGTTGACATTTTGATCAGAATGTACGAAGCTGCTACCAGGTCACGGCCAATATCTCAGTGGGTCCCTAACTTGTCAGGCATAGCGCCATACGGCAACCACTGCTGCAATGATACTGCATAGAAGAAGAAAGAACAACCCAGACACCTCAACAGCTCCCATACTACAAGGCAAAGCCTCCATGGCTCCAGCTTACACCATCACACAGGCACAGAACCACGGCCACAATGGCCGTCACACAGCACCAACACCTAGTGAATACATCTAAAAAAGTCTTCCACATGACCTCAGACCCAAAAATTAGAGCAAAATAGACAGAACTCCTCTTGCCGTCTCCCTCCTGAAAATTTAAAAACCTCATTCCTAGAAAACAAAAAAATGAGGGGACAGACCATGCGACATACCATAGCGATATCAACCATGAACCGCACATTCAAAACTTATGCATTCATCTATTGCAGTTCTGCAAAAAATGTACAAAACTGAACACTACGTTTTTAACATTATATTCTGAATGCCAATTGACAGGATTGGTTATTGGTGACAAGTCAATCATAAAAGTATGCCTGTGATTTCATACAGTATGACTGTTCAGAATAAGCTGCCTTGTGTGTATGAGGAATAAAATTATTTAAAGTCATTATAAAATTTCCATCCTGCAGTTTTTCTTTCTTTTAGCTCTAATTCTTAGTTATCGCTGAGCTAGTGGGTGGAGACTAGCTACTATCATGTCTCCAAAATACAGTACACACAGACACGAGGGATTCCTTCTCTCCAATCTAGGATCTAGCCAAGCTGCGTGTCTGGGGTGAGATAAAACATTTACTAGAAAGAAAACAGCAGCATGGAGGACATTATTCACCTGTGATGAGCTATGTATCTAGCTCTGGGGTGAGATAAAACCTTTACTAGAAAGTGTCATTACTATCTCTTTGTGTCTGTGCCTCTCTGTCAGCTTGTACTTTTGATTTACGCAAAGTTTGTTGAAACAACGGCGCCGATGAATTCTTTTTCACAATATTTATTTTTTCTTATTCATTCTGATAGTCCAAAATAACTTACTCCATCCCGATATTCTCGTCCTTACGCTTGTGCTGCCATGATTCTACATCATTGACGAAACACAGTAATGAGGAGTGAAACGTAACGCCATTGTATCATCAGCTGGGAATCTCAGACACTTGTCAGGGTAGTCGGAGTAGCGGTGCGCAGTGCAGAACTCTGCCAAGTGGAAGACTTCCCTTCCTCTCAGTACATTGCCGTTCCGTAAAGTTATTTGAAAAGGTCAGCTGAAGTTCCACGGCGAGACGATGCTGTGGAGATTCTCTCTTAATGAGTGCAAAACGTCTAGGTAAAGCAAAACCATGGAGTTACTCTCCAGCTGACGCTGAACATAAAAAGGAGAAAAAATGAGAAAAAAAAAATCTCGAAAAATGTTTTATATATATACAGTATATATATATATATATATAAAATCTGAAATTAAAAGGAATGTGCTCAATGTCACATTCGGGCTTTCTTAGCAATAATAATGAACTGGCTATATACTGTATCGAAAGCAAGCAGGGATTTAACTCTATGATGGTGATAAATCCCAGGATGGATTGTCTGCAAAGAGAAGGGGTGGAGATTAAATTAGAAATAATGTGACAAGGGAGATGGAGATGGTAACATCCTGTTGTCAATTAGGCCTCACTTCCATGGGTTTTTTTTGTATGCTTCTTTTGCAATGTACGGTATGTATTTACTAAAACAGACGTTAGGAGAGGTCTCTGGTTATAGACTCTCTCTTCTTTTATTGTCCGTTTGGCCCAGACTGCAACTACAACTTCTCCTGATGAAGTTTACCGTGAAGATATGTTTAGCCCCGAACTTCTGCAGCAATGCCCCTCCATACAGATACATTCTGACCCCCAGACAAGACCATTCAGACTCCAGAAAAGTCCACTACATTGATTCAGACTCCAGATCAGACCTTTATATTAGACCCCAGGCAAGACTGAGGAATTCGTGTACGTCATAGGTCACTGTGTCTACACTAACTCCTGGGTTTCATTTGAGGTCTGCATTAATTTCGGAATCTGTTCTGGGCTTTTCATTAATTTGGGAGTCTGATTTTTTTTTTTGTCTGCATTCATGTAAAGTTCTGGTCAGAGGTCTGAATTAAAGGGGTTGTCAGGTCCAAATTAATAAGTTTGCAGTCACTCTGTGTGACTGCAAACTTAAGAATCACCCCAGAGCATGCACTGTGCTCTGCGGGGATTCACTGTTTTTGGACCCGAAACCGGGGGGTATTTATGAGTTATATATACTCCCACCGAGTGGGTGCTACCTTACATTTCATACACTTAAATTAAGCTGAGGCTGCTCCCCAGTTAATGACAGGGCCGTCTAGTGGGCATGTCCAATTAGAAGGCACGGCCTCATTCCTTACATGTGTATGGGGAGCGAGACTGCTCCCACTGGCCAGGAGTATGTATAAGTCATACATGAGAAAATAGAGGGGGAAGCCAGCACTGCTTAAGGTTAGAACGCATAAATTGGAGTGCATATGCACATAATGTCTAGCTGTATTCAAAAATGAGATATTTAGCAAAAAAATTGATCAATTCAATTGAGCCACCCCGCCGCACCAAGGCAATCTCATATGGGGGGTCCTACTCTATATATTTTTAATAAATGCTGTGCCATTACGGCCTCCTAAATACATTTAGAGCATGACCACATCAAGTGCAATCTGTACCTGAACATTGCTGGATCGCTCCCATGAAGCCAGATTGGCGCGGCGGGGTGGCTCAATTGAATTGATCAATTTTTTTGCCAAATATCTCATTTTTGAATACAGCTGGATATTATGTGCATATGCACTTCAATTTATGCGTTCTAACCTTAAGCAGTGCTGGCTTCCCCCCCTATTTATAAGTCATACATGCCCTCCGGTCCCGGGTTGGAAATCGTTACCGTGCATGCGCTGGGGGATTCATAAGTCTACAGTCTCGCAGAGTGACTGCAGACTTACTGATTTGGACCAGACAACCCCTTTAATGTAAGAGACTGTTCCGATGTTAGAATTCATTGATGGGTCTATAGAGGATGGAGGTGGCAGTAGAAGTAGGGACAAAGATGGCTGTGCTCTAAATCAGGAGAAGTTGCAATTGAGGTCAGGGCTAAATAGAGAAAAAAAGAGAATATATTTAACCAGAAACCTATCTTCACCCCTAATTTCAGACTTCAGGAATATGGTCTGCAGTTGTCAGTAATTTGGGTGACAGTTTTTGTGTCTACATTTGTTTAAAGGTCTGGGCTCTGAATTAATTTATTGGTCTGTTCTGAGGTTACAATTCATTTGCTTGGCTTAAGAGGAAGGAGGTGGCTGCAGAATTGAGGAACAAAGATGTCTGGGCTGTAAACCAGGAGAAGTTGCAATTAGGGTTAGGGCTGAATAGAGAAGAAAATAAGAGCATGTGGATAACCAAAGACCTCGAGTCCTGACTCCTAATTTCTAATTTCAAATCCCTGTGGTCTGTTGCCTAATTTCAGAAGCTAAATTCATATACTTACCCTACCTCTGACCTTCTCTTGAGGTCCTGGAGTCACTGTATACGAGGTCCTGATTTTAAACTTGCAGTGTGGTGTGATACATATTTAAGACTATATATTGAGATTTTTTTTATTGCATGCTTTTATAAGGATTTTTTGTCTTCATATTTCAGCCCTTTCAATTGCTGCCCCTGGACAGCAGACCTCATATGCTGCAATACTCAGGAGAAAATCAGGGAGCTCATCTTTGTCGCTTTTTAACAACAAGAATAGACCCAGATATAGCAGCTCCTCGCTAGAACCTGTCGGACAAGCCTCAGAATACGAAAGAGAGAGAACAAGACAATATAGCTCCCCAACAAACCTATACCAACTCTCAGATGGGCAATTTGATGGTGAGTCTAGTTGCGCTTCTATATCTTTCTATTCTTTTCATGTGTGAGATCCGTGCTGTTCATTACCTAGGTGGTTTCCACTCATACCTACAAATACACATTTCAACCTGTAGTTCTCCATTACCTAGCTGCACAAGTACTGTGCTGAAACCTTTTCCAAAAAAAAATCTGTCTAGAGCGAAGAAGTAAGAAGTCGGGAGGAGGAGGAGGATGCAGCTGCAGCATGTCACTTACTGTTTCAATAACACAGCTTATGGGAAAACGGGACAGCAACGGGAGCATCTGCAAAGGTTGCAGTCATATCTAGGACCTAATTTATTAGTCCAAAAGTTTCCTCAGACAGAATAGAAATTGATCATAACTTTATCAAAATATTCAAGGCACCCCTCTCCTTTCTTACAAAAGCTGTAGAAAAGCATGATCTTGCTGCCTTCTTTCCCTACGAGTTACAACAGTTTATGGTTGGCACACCAATCCAATATGTGGAAGACCTGCTCCGGTTCTCATGTTTGATAACTTGCCATCCACTTTTTATCAGTAGTGTCATGTGGACCCATCCTGTGTGACGCGACCAGCATGCCGGCAACTAAAACAACAGGACGCGGCACGTGATACTGTCCTGTGTGACACGGCTCGCAGGCCGGTAACTAAAACAACAAGACAAGGGGTAGGGAAACAGTTACAACGGTGGGCCCTGCGATAGGGAAAAGGGACGTGGAGACCTCCTGCACTCCCCTGAATTAGGGTCCCTAACGCTCCTAACATTCCCTATGCCGATTCCGCACCAGGCGCCGATCACGAACCTGTCGCCCTAGCACACCCTACACCTATCCCTTGCTAGGGAGCTGGGTGGCGCAGGCACTGGCCCCACCGCTGTACTAACACACACTAAGGAAAAACACAAACAGGGAAACACAACTTAGCTTTACTCTGTTGCACTTGCTCCTGGCAACAGATTCCACCATCAGCATGCAGTTCTCCTCCTGAATCGCTGCCACCAAGCTCTGTCAGAGCTACAAGGAAATCCCCTATGATTCCTTCCACACCAGGGCTAAGACAGTGCTGCAAGGAACGCTCTCCAGCTCCTTCCTCCACCAAGGATGGTTGAAATGAACACTATCACCAACACTGATTGCAACACCTGTGACTCTTTTATAGCAGAGCCAGCAATCACACCTGTATTATAATCATGTGCACTTAACTAAAGAAACTAGAGTGCAATGACGCTCACCACCACTGGGGGCAAACTTAGAACAAACGACACCACTGTGCAATAATCCTAATGGCCACTTATGGTTTGTATCAACAACACCGGGCTGTCTGGGTTCCTCTGTCCACACTGGTGGGTCCTCCTCCCTAGCGAGGACATCAGGTGGCACTTTTTGTATATGTCTTTCCCTAAGGCGTCTATCCACCCGGGTGGCAAGGGACATGGCGGCCTCCAGCGACCTGGGGGCGGCGTACTGCACCAGAGTATCCTGCAATTTTGGAGACAAACCCTGCACAAATTGACTCATAAGTGCAGGGTCATTCCACTGAGTATTAGTGGCCCATCTCCTAAACTCTGAGCAGTACTCCTCAGCGACCCGGGCTCTCTGTTTACACCTACGGATTCGGGATTCCGCCAGGGCGACGCCATCAGGATCCCCATACACAAGCGCCAAAGCCGCAAAAAACTCGTCCACGGACACCAATGATGGAGAATAATCTGGTAGGGAGAAGGCCCAGGATTGGGGATCCCCTTTAAGAAGGGACATAATGATTCCTACCCGTTGCTCTTCGCTCCCTGATGAACGAGGGCGCAGCCTGAAATACAATTTACAGGCTTGTTGAAAAACCAAGAATTGATCTCTCCCTCCATAAAATCTGTCAGGGAGGGATATCTTGGGTTCTGGTTGAGCCTGTTCCTGTACCAAGCCCCCAGAGCCCACCAACAGCCGCAGCTGCCGCACCAACCCTCCGCGCAGCCCCCTTATCTCATTAGTAGGGGTCTGTAGCAATTGGACAAAGGTCTGAACTGGGTCCATGGCTCAGCAGAAAAAAAAGTTGAGGTTGGTGACAATGTCACGTGGACCTGTCCTGTGTGACGCGACCAGCAGGCCGGTAACTAAAACAACAGGACGTGGCACGTGATACTGCCCTGTGTGACACGGCTCGCAGGCCGGTAACTAAAACAACAAGACAAGGGGTAGGGAAACAGTTACAATGGTGGTTCCTGCGATAAGGAAAGGGGACATGGAGACCTCCTGCACTCCCCTGAGTCAGTGTCCCTAACGCTCCTAACGTTCCCTATGCCGGTTTCACACCGGGCGCCGATCACGAACCTGTCGCCCTAGCATACCCTACATCTATCCCTTGCTAGGGAGCTGGGTGGCGCAGGCACTGGCCCCACTGCTGTACTAATACACACTAAGGAAAAGCACAAACAGGGAAACACAACTTAGCTTTACTCTGTTGCACTTGCTCCTGGCAACAGAGTCCACCACCAGCATGCAGCTCTCCTCCTGAATCGCTGCCACCAAGCTCTATCAGAGCTACAAGGAAATCCCCTATGATTCCTTCCACACCAGGGCTAAGACAGTGCTGCAAGGAACGCTCTCCAGCTGATTCCTCCACCAAAGATGCTTCAAATGAACACTATCACCAACACTGATTGCAACACCTGTGACTTTTATAGCAGAGCCAGCAATCACACCTGTATTATAATCATGTGCACTTAACTGAAGGAACAAGAGTGCAATGACGCTCACCACCACCGGGGGCAAACTTAGAACAACCGACACCACAGTGCAATAATCCTAATGGCCACCGGGGGCAAAATCCCACCTTAAGCACAGCTTAGGAAGAAAAAAAAAAAGTTTCCTGTGCTTTATATCTGTCATGATCCAGCATGGATCATGACAAGTAGGTGCTCCCTATTTATCAGTATTCTGCCAGCACTATAGGAGCAGGAAATTACCTTCCCTCTCTTTGCGGCATGCTTTACTCCTGACATTGACCAATGGCCTGTCTGGTGTGATCTGAAAGCTCCACCTTTTATGTTACGCAGCTGGACAGACAGGAGAACAGGAGCAGAGTGACAACTTTCTTTGCAGAGCAAAAGTCTCGGCCCAACATCTTGCATCTTGTAATCCATCTCAGTGTCTCTACTGCTACAGATGGATTTCACTGCCAGACAGTGCAGGAACATAATCAATAGACAAGTCCAAAAGGAAACCCTTCTTGCCAATTTGCTGATACATTCCAAGAGGCTTAACAAAGGAATTGCTCAATATAGAGAATGATCTAAGGAAAGATTCTCCAGAAGACTTATTTTATACAGAAGGTGAATATTTGCTAAAACATATGACCAAACCCCAAGCCAGACCTCTGCGTGAATTCAGACCTCAGACTGAATGTATGTACCAAGATTAAAAGATAGCAAAGGAAGAAAATCCATCTAAGGGCGAAGATTCATAAAAACTTGAACTTTATCGAAAAATCTACAAATCCTCAAAAATCTATAGGGTGATGAACCGGAGCAAACACGTTCCAGATGTTGTCCTTATTCATTGCTGGATTTTCTTCCTCTGCTAATTTATCCCATTGCTCTCTTCAAGGTTCCTTGCATGGAAGATCCCTGGATGAGCTGAAGTTGCCTGTGTGTCTGCTAAGATTAAGAGTTACCCTCATAGGATAGGAGATAACTTTGTGATCACTTGGGTCTGACCACTGAGATCCTCACTGATCCCGATAATGTGGTTCTGAAGAGCCCCATCTGGAGTGGAGGCTAAGCATGTGCACATGCGCTCCATTCATTCCCAATACAATCACTGGAGATAGCATTGGGCTTGATTGGTCTTCGGCACTACCTGCATGTCAGACACAAATGAAGTGGAGGTGCGCATGCTTGACCTTCGCTCTATTCAGATGGGGATTTTCAGTGACCCATACTCGAGATTGGTGAGGATCCAGAGTTGATTAAACTCTCCCAACGATCAGGAAGCTATCGCCATTCTATCTTACAAGTTTGGCACAGTCCATTTAATTCCGACCCCAGACCAGAGCCGCACATTAATGCAGACCATAGCTTAAACTTGATCAGACTGTATAGAGACACATTCTAGTGACACCTTGTTGTCAATTTGTTACACATTTCCTAGGAACCTAACAGAGGAATTGCACATTCTTGAGCTGTAAGAAAATATTTTCCAAAATTTTGGGAGAACCTCCTTTATTGAAGACCCTAGACCGTATCCTACATTAATGTAGACTCTAGACAAGCCCGTTTTCAGGATGAAACAATTTTTGCATCCCGGTTGGCCAACATTTTGGGCTATCAACAATAATTGGAGTGGAGCGCCAGGGAAAGGCTATCTGGGTCCACCATTCCTTTCTGACCAAGCCTTTTTTAAGAGACAGAAGAGCAGAACCTGGAGACTTCCTTGTGGAATTTTCATTTTGCAGAACAAGGATCTTGTAATATAACAATTTGTCACAGAAATGGCAGCGAGGTTCATGAAAGCGCAGATAAGAAGAAAACTTAAATCGCATCAATGCAAATCAGCCTCTTAAATGTGATTACTATTTAAATAAAGAACCCTTCCCAGACTCCGAGATGTTGATGTTTACCTGCTAAACATTATTAAAATGCACAGTTAGATTATTCCTTAAGAGCTGTAACAAATGCGTACATGCATAATGTGATTAACTGCGAGAGCCGGGGTAACAATATGAATTTCATTATACGCCATTACGAGTGCACAATGTCTTGTTCCGTGTCACAAATTCTTATCAGTAAATATTGTTACCTCTTCTCATTTATTACCGGAGTGAAGGGTGACGCTAAACATTCCCAGGAAGATCATAGGGCAAGAGTCGGAGTATAATTTAGACAGGAGATTATTGTTATTATTATTATTATTATTATTATTATTATTATTTCTTCATTGTCAATATTATGAATTGTATTATTATTAATATTATTATTAATATTATTAGTCTCTGATAGACTTTATTGCTATTATTGGCTTGGTAGGTGTCCAAATAGTCTGACCCCCAAAACCTTTCTAGATTAATGGAGATCACATTGTATAGATCCTGGTTGATGGGACAGTTACTGTGTGTCATGAGACAACCTATTCCTTTATTATCCCTATTATTATTATTAATGATTTTTGTATTATTATTAGCTTATTATTTCATTGTCAATATTAACTATATTATTAATATTATTATTATTATTACATTGCCAATATTATTAATTATTATTATTGTTATTTTTATTGTTATCATTATGTCATTTCATTGTCACTATTATGAATTCTATTATTGTTATTGTAATTATAAATAGTAGCAGCAGCAGTAATATTGTAAGTCTCCGATAGACTTTATAGCTATCATCGACTTGGTAGGTGTCCAAATGGTCTGACCCTGAGACCTGTATAGATTGATAAAGATCGCATTGTATAGATCCTGATTGATCAGATATTGATGTCAATAGACAGTTATTGTGTTTCATGAGACATCCTATTCCCTTAAAGGAAAGCTATCATTGGAAATTGACCTATGTGTTTACATCAGGGTTTGTGCTACACGTTTTTTTTAATTTATTTTATTCATATTATAATGCTACGATATTTCTAGAAAAAATAAATTAATTAGTAATCTTGCAATTTTCATACCTGCCACTGGGGCTTTTTTTAGTCTCCTACGTCTTGTCCATTAGGGAAGAGTTTTCAGCAGTCTCCTTACCATCTGACGCAATATTAAAATGACAGGTAATAGCTACATAACACAGAATCCCCCAATAGGTGATGTCACAGGTGATCCTGCTCTCCTTCCCTTCACTATGTTCTTTGCACACGCTCATTAGATGCTTCAGTATGAAATATAGGGGGGGCTAATGTACATGTGGATTTACTGAAAATCCTCCCTGGTCACTGTGAGAATTGCAAGATTTCTAATTTTAATTTTTAATACAGATTGTGAAAAAAAAAACATTGCCAAAAAATATTAAATAATATATATAACTAAAAGAAATCTGATGATGGCTTCCCTAAAAGAATTTTTCTCATCTCACCATTTCATGGCCAAAACTGGAATAACTGCTTTTGGGTCCCATCAAGAGATGAGAAAACAGCTGAGCGTAGCTGCGCCATGTTGTTTGCATAAATCCCATAGAAATGAATAATGATTATAGAAACAGTGTGGCACAGTGATCGACGATGTTTCTGCAACTTAGGAGTTACACCAAAAGCATAGTTCATTTTGCTACTCGGTTTCGGCAACACCCAGTCATTTCTATGGGTATAACGCCAACAAACTGGCGCCTACATGCTCGTCAGTTTTTGCAGCCTTGCTTCTGTTGGCTGGCACTTAGAAGCAGTTATCATCAACTTGGCTATGAATGAACGTCTTCTTCAATCAGCCATTTTTCACTCCTGCTGTAGGGTAACAGGATGCAGACCAAATCTTCTCTTCACATGCCTATCTGTAAGGACAAGACAATGTTGAAGGGGTAGTCCGGCACCCAAAATGTATTTTCTACATACCTATCCTTACATCCTAACCACTTATGTCTTTTGCTTTATTACACAACACCCTACATTTAGCCATATCCTGGAAAAACCTACATGTGTTTTTTTACTGTACTTCCTGTGACGTTTCGTTTGAAAAGAATCTCAAACATGACATCACAGGAGGCTGGTGCTGCACTCACTCCTCGCAGCATCTTAGGCTGGCTTCACATTTGCTTATGGAGGAGCTCCGGCCGTCTGCGGACTTCCTCCATGAAGCTCCGCCCATGGCCACACCTCGGGTCAGCTCCGCCTATGTCCGCATACTTCTGCATGCGGCCTGCGTACCCTATTTTTAACATTGGGTACACAGGTCATGCGGATGTATGTGGATGCCTCCACATGCATCGTTTTGACGATGCGGCGACCCGCATCAAACGCATCATGTTGGAATTTTATGCTGGTGCCACATCGTCAAAATGTTTGCATCAGTGACTAGTGGTGACGTCATTGAGGTTTCTGCTGCTCACTGAGGCTGCATTCCCAACTGGGCCCCTGAACTGGGATAACCTCAGTGAGATCACCATTAGCACAGTGAGGAAAAGTCTCACGGTGCACTCTCAGTTCAACTCATTGACATCAGCCCAAACGCCGTTACAACCTTTCCTGCAGCGCTTGTGCTGATGTCAGGAAGTTGGACTGAGTTCATTAGGTGTGAACTCCCAGGACCTTTTTCAGGGCTACATGAGCGTGAGAACCTTCTCACGCTCGCGGTGACGTCAGGCAGGCCATAAGTGTTCACTGCGATACACTGAGGTAACAAATGCTGCTCAGTGTCTCTGCTATATGGCAGGCTGTATAGCTGCATCATGTAACAATGCTGCCTGCCATCTAGATATTTCAGAGCTAGACCCGACATGGAACAAATGGATTAATATCTTCTTTCTGAACAGGTGAGTAATATTGTTCTTTATTATTTTACTTCTGTTACAGGAGACATTGTTTTCTGTGGACTGGGTGATCACATGAGTATGGTTTAATTTAGATTCATTAAAGGAGTCTGTGTCATTCCTTCAGTTAAAGGACTTTACTCTGTCTGTGAGTTTATTTACCACATAACTATAGGATTAGAAATGGATGGGTGTCTTATAGACGCCTCGCCATTACTTAGCCATGGACTTGATGTCACCAAACAATACAAAGGGGATATCAACCCCACAAATATGAACCCCACTTGCCACCACCACAGGGCAAGTGGGAAGAGCTAGGCAAAGCGCCAGAATTGGCACATCTAAAAGACGCACCTTTTCTGGGGCAGTGTGGGCTGCTACCTTTAGGCTGGGGGGGCAATATCCATGGCCCCTTACCAGCACCCAGCTGTGTGCTTTAGCTTGGCTGTATGTCAAGAATGGGAGGGAACCCACACCATTTTTTTAAATTATTTATTTAAATAATTAAAAAATGCAGCATGGGGAGCCTTCTATTCTTGATAACCAGCCTTTCTGAAGCTGACAGCTGAGGGTTGCATCCTGCAGCGGTAAGTTTTGCATGGCTGGTTATCCAAAATACAGGAGAACCCCATGTCATTTTTTTACATTAATTTATTCATAGCGCAGGTGGGGGCTGATGAATACTCCCGGCATCAGGGAACAGTGCGAACAGTACCTCTGATTTCCAGGCACCAGGGATTTCATTTGTGCGTCATCAGTGTGCACATGTGTGGGAAGTTTTGTGGCCCGTGCTGCTACTGAAAACACAGACAGACTGAAAGAGTCCTTAGTCACCTACCAAACTTTGGCCAACTTTTGCCGATTTATAGGAAAATAGCTCAGGAATCTGAACACGAATCCGAATGTGCTACGTTTGTGCCGAATTTGAAATTGGCAAACGTTTTCTGAGCAAGTTCGCTCATCATCTTTACTTATGATGAGCAGATTGATCTGTAGAGGATCCTGATCGAGAAGAATTTCATGAAATTTGTGGATTAATGCAAATTCGAACATCTTAAGGTTCTGTTCACAGTTTGCAAAAGAAAAAACAATTCCCACACTGAAGTATCAAAGAGAGCAGGCAAACATCACTTTGCATTGAGGTGCGGTGCTGATTATCACTCTTTGTACAGTGATGGTCAGTACCGGGGTCATCATAAATCAGTGGTTACCAGCAGAGCAAGCTTTATACAGCAGAATCATTTTCCATCACCAGAGTCACTGGGTAAGTCTCTTTCTTCTGTAGAATGTAGCCTCTTATGGCGAGTGGAGCTTAAATTCTTATGGTCAGCGGGGTCCACGCTCTCTTTCTCTTCATCTTGTAGAGAGTAAGCTCTTACGGTCTGCAGTGTCCTCTCTTTCTCTACTCTAGAGTGTAAGCTCTTATGATTAGCAGGGTCCTCTCTCTCCTCTGTAGAGTGTAACTCTTATGGACAATGGGGTCCTCTCTCTCCTCCGTAGAATGTAACTCTTATGGACAATGGGGTCCTCTCTCTCCTCTGTAGAGTGTAACTCTTATGGACAATGGGGTCCTCTCTCTCTTTCCTGTTAAGTTCTTATTGTCAGCAGGTCCTCTCTCTCCTGTAGAGTGTAAGCTCTTATGGTCAGCAGGCTCCCCTCTCTCTCTATCCAGTACAGTGTAAGCTCTTATGGTCAGTGGGGTCTTCTCTTCTTCCTGTAGACTGCAAGCTCTTATGATCAGTAGGGTCCTCTCTTCTGTAGAACGTAAGATGTTATGGTGAGCGGAGTCCTCTATCTCTTTCCTGTAGAGTGTAAGCTCTTATTGTTAGTGAGGCCCTCTCCTTCTTTCCTGTAGCACGTAAACTATTAGGCTATGTACCCACGTATGTAGAAAATTCCAGACAAAAACGGAATCCTTCCCTGAAAACGCGCATTTTCCCGTGTGTTTTTTGCTTGTTTTTGCTGACATTTTTGCTGAGATTTTTTCCGGAGCATTCCCAGTCTCATAGAATATAGTTAGAAATGCGGATTTTTCAGAGAAAATAATGAGCATGCTGCGTTTTTTTACCGCGATGCATTTTTTTCGCTTAAAAAATGCATCAATATGCACAAAATGTGGAATTCATTTAAATGAACGGGATGCTTCTTGAAAGCATTTTTTAAGAGTTTTTGCCGGTAAAAACGCTTAAAAAACGTGAAAAAAACACTTACATGTGCACACACCCTTATGGTCAGTGAGGTCCTCTCTCATGTAGAGCGTAAGCTCTTGTGGTCAGTGGGGCTATCGCTCTCTCCTCTCCCCCACTTGTATTTTACAAGCAATGAAAAGTTTTTTAGTATAGAGATTTGCACAAATTTATTCGCAGCAAATCAAATTTTTAGAGAAAATTCTGTAAAGTTGACAAATTCGAATTTCAAAAGATCAGCTTATCTTTACTCATAACCCCAGTAACAGCCTTGGGGTGTTTGTGATGTTTTTTCTTTATTTGCATTGTACATGTATTTTTATCCCATTTCCAGTAGTGTATTGGAAATAAAGCGAGCTCATGACAATACTGTTGTCATCACCTTCTTCTTTGAAGAATATTGCATCGTTCTGTTCTTGTTGCAGAAGTTATTGCCAGATTACGCCCCGGGAGACCTGTTTAAATATACAGAACTTCTAACATGCTAGTTCAATATCAATTTATGTTGAAGCTTGGGGGATATGTTTGAAAGGAAAGGCTGGAAGAGGAAGAAGTACTACAACCTACCGGATACAAGTGTTTCTTGTTACGGCAGTGTAGATAAAATTAAAACTCTTGAGAGTTTTGGAAAGCTGCACTTGACATTTCTCATTTTGAATCATAGATACAGTGGTTGGAGTTAGCGAGGCTTTTAATTACATAATTCAAGAACAAATTGGCTTAATGTCAGCGCAGTGTTTATTTCTAGTGGATTCTGTGACGTGAGGGTACGTGTAAGGCACTTTTTACAAGAGAATTGTATTAATTTAGTAGGCTTTTGTAAAAATAAATAAAATTATACCATGAAACTAGAGTTGAGCGAAACAGGTCAGTCAGATTCAAAAGTCGCCAACTTTTGCCGAAGTCGGGTTTCATGAAACGAAACCCGACCACAGTGTGAAGTCGGCCATGTGGTCGGTGACCCAAGCGCCAAAGTCGGGTTTCGCCGAATGCTTGCACGTGACTTTTTTCAGCCAATGAGAGAAGCGGAGCGTAGCATAGCAGGAGCATAGCGGGAGAGTAGCTGGAGTGGGAGTGGGAGAGAGAGGGAGAGAGAGAGAGGGAGAGGGAGAGGGAGAAGAGAGAGAGAAGAGAGAGAGAGATTTTGCCGCCTCTAGGGTTAAAATTCATGCAAGTTGTGTTTACAGTCCTCCACTCACTGCCGACTTTTCTTCCCATTGACTTGCATTGGGTTTCGTGTTTCCCGACTTTTCCCGATAGTCGGCCGATTTCGTTCGACTCAACTTTTGAGAAAGTCGGGTTTCGTGAAACCCGACTCGACCCTAAAAAAGGCAAAGTCGCTGATCTCTACATGAAACCTTTCTTTCTTGGAGAAGACCACCCCCATATCCAACCCAGATTTCCGAATTTCCGATGGCAGAAGGTAAGATAATTACTTATTGTTTAACCCCTTACCAATGCAGCAAATTTTCATTTTTGCATTTTGGCATTTTTCATTTTTCACCCCCTTCTTCCGAGAGCCGTAACTAATTTAACTTTCCATCCACATAGCAATAATAGCTGCTAATTTTTTATTTTTGTATTTTTGCGGAATGTGTTATTTTGAATGACACCATTCATTTTACCATACAATGTATTGGAAAATTGTTAAAAAAAAAATCCAAAACAGGTGAATATGTAAAAAGAAATCCTGCTTCTGAATTGTTTTCTTTCCTTTTTTATTGTTCTAGTTTTCACAACATTTATTGTATGGCAAAAATTACCTGACATCTTAATTTTCCAAGTCATTATAATTATGGCAATAGCAAATTTGTCTTTTTTTGTAGTATTATTTTAGCAGTGAAAACAAATTTCTGAAATTTGTAAAAATTAATATTTTTGTTTATGTCGCCATTTTCCGACATCCATACATTGTCTGTTTTTGTGTTGATTGAGCTGTAGGACTGATGTTTTTCTTGGTTGGTAAACTGAGGATTTTATCAATACCCTTTTATGGCCAATAGAATGTTTTGATAGCTTTGTATTGCATTTGGGGTTTTTTCAGTTTTTTTTTTCACTTGTGGAAACCGAAAAACTGCATTTCTGGAATTTTTCTCTTTTCTTTTTTTCTCTTTATGGTGTTTACCAATTGAGTTAATTTTATATTTTGATATATTTTGATCTTTACTTATCCAACGATACCAAATATTAGCAAATATTTTTTAACATTAACATTATTTTTAATAGGGGAAAAGGAATGGGATTTGAATTTCTATAAACTTTTTTTTTTTTTTTTTTTACTTTTTAGGGACTTGAACCTGCAGTTATCTGATCACTTGTACTATAACTATATACTGCCTTGTGCCCAAACAGTACTCTTCCCCCACATACGTGGTATTGGCATACTTATGAGAAATTGCACAACAAATTTTGGGGACAATTTTCTCCTGTTTCCCTTGTAAAAATAAAAAAATGTGTCTGGAAAAAAAAGTCAAATGTGTTTACTTTTTTCCTTCCATGTTGCTTTAGTTCTCCTGACACACCTGAAGGGTTAATAAACTTCTTTAATATGGTTTTGAGTACCCTGAGGGATGCAGTTTTTAGAATGGTGTCATTTTGGGTATTTTCTATCATATAGACCCCTCAATGTCACTTCAAATGTGAGGTGGTCCCTAAAAAATGGTTTTGTAAATTTTGTTGGAAAAATTAGAAATCGTTGGTCAACTTTTAACCCTTCTAGCAAAAAAAAGTTTAAACAATGATGCAGCTACATGGGAAATGTTATGTATTGACTATTTTGTGTGACATAACTCTCTTAAGGGAATAAAAATTAAAAGTCTGAAAATTGCTAATCTTTTGCCAAATTTCCGATATTTTCACAAATAAACACAAATCATAATTTTACCACTATCATGAAGTACAATATGACACGAAAAAAACAAAAACTCAGAATCGGTGGGATCCATTGAATCTTTCCAGAGTTATTACCTTATAAAGTGATACTGGTCAAACTTCAAATATAAGGTATAGTCATTAAGGTTAAAATTGGCTTGGTCACTAAGGCCTCTTTCACACTTCCGTTTTTTCTTGTCAGTTAAAATCCGCCAAAATGGCGGAAAGCGGATCCATTTGTAAGTGATGCAAACAGATGCCACCGGACCGTTTTTTTTACGGATCCGTTGAATGCAGAATCTTAAAGGAACCGCAGTCCGAGAGAGGGAGAGAGAGATTTTTTCTCCACTGCCAGAAAGGATTTCAGGGTTAAATCCCCGGCTGACTTCTTTTCTCCGGGCATGCGCACTGAAAAATGCGGATCCTACAGCCAAAAAAAGTTACAGGGTCCGTCAAGGCATGCCGCCGGACGCAAACATTTTGGCGGATTTGCAAAAAAACGGATCCATCGGATGGCCATCCGTCAAGATCCGCCAGTAATGCAAATCAATGGGGAAAAAAACGGATCCGCCAAAAAAATGGCGGATCCTTTTTTTTCAAAAACTGGCGGATTTTGACTGATGGTCAAAAACGGAAGTGTGAAAGAGGCCTAAGGGGGTAATTATTAGAAAAATCAGCGTTGTGGGTTTTGTGGAAAAACCCGTAACACTTTTTTTTATAAAAGTCAAATTTTTTTTTAATCATAAAGGATTTAAAAAAAATATATACATTTGTTATCCATTTAATAAAAGCTGCGGGAATTTCTAACATTTTTATTGGCCTCGGAGAGTGTCCCTTTCCTGTATTTCCTGGGACTCCTGGGTTAAAAGGATGGGGTTTATACAAAGCCCACACAAAAGTGAGCATTCTGCAGTAATTTGGGGGCAATCCTGAAAGGGATGGCGCTTTCCCAGCTGGAATGGTGGGGTTGGGACTCAAACACCAAAAATATTTTTCACTAGTGTACAGTGATACAGTTAGGGTTCAATAAGCAAATATTATATATGCCATTTTAAAAAAAAATCCATATTTAATGAAAACTACTACATTGATCTATTTTGGCCGCTAGTGCGTGTAATACCTTTAAGGGTTTTCTCGAGGATTAATAAAACCTAGCTGCATTCTTCTACAAACAGTACCACATCTGTCTACATAGTGTCCATGGTATTGTGCATCGATGTTTACTGCACTGTGGCTGTCCTGCAATATTAGACACAATCCATGCATAGATGTGGTGCTGTTTTGATAAGAAAGCAGCCATGTTTTTTCAATCCAGAACAACCTTTTTAACCTTTCCCGGCCGGCACCCAATCGAGATGTGTGATGCTGGGGTGTCGAGTGGGCTACTCTGTCTCCAATCGCTGCTTAAGTACAGCTATCAATCTCTAAAAGAGGCATTTACTAAAATCTAAATTTGAAAAAATAAACATTTTTATCCATTTTCCAAATGTAAATAATCTCCCCACAAAACAATGGAATAGAAATCGACCAAGACATTGTATCTAATGCAAAAGATAACTCATCACAATGACAGCTCGCCACACAACCAAACAAGCCCTCACACTCGCAGGACTCATTTGATGATTTTTTTCCTATTTTTTTTGGCACATTAATATTTTATAATGAATTGTGTCACTCAAAATGACAACTTGTCCCGCAAAAAATAAGCCCTTAATTGTCTAGCTGGCTAGATAAATAAAAAAAATTGATGGTCCTTAGAAGAAATGGAGGAAAAAACAAAAACTGGCTGCGGCAAGACTGGAGGAAACTCTAAACCTGCCCATATGAATAGAGATTAGCAAATCTGACAAGATTCGAGTCTGCTAAATTGCCCGTATTATACCGGGAAATTTGGTTTGAAGTGAATTTATTCTTTGCAAATTGAATTTAACTTGTAAAACTTTGGGCTCTGGAGAGGCTCAGGAGCATGCAAAAATCCTAACATGTAGAAGAAAAAAAAACAACTAATACTCCCCGCTCACCTTCGTTGCTTGCTCTTCCTCATATGGTCCTCAGCACCTATTCCTAATGCCGCCGTGGGATAAGACCTTATGAAACGCACTGTAGACCAGGACTTCCATCCAAGACTCAGCCCTGCACATGCATTCCAGAACTAGTTGTGCCCAGAAGACTCAGACTAGTGTGAAAATAAACTTATTAAAGTTTAGGGTCTGGAGAGACCATGGGACATAAAAAAAAACCTAACATGGAGAATAATAAAAGCAACTAATACTCCCCTCACCGCTCACCTGCATTGCTTGCTCTTCCTCATATGGTCCTTAGCACCTATTCCCAATGCCGCCGTGGGATGAAACCTTACGACATGCACTGCGTATGCGTCTTCTCGAAGGCTCAGCCTAGCGTTAAGAGGTGTGAGGTTTCAAAGGGCATCAACGGTAAAAATTTTTGCCAAAGAACGCTTGGGGTATAGTAAACAATGGAGGTTATCAAAGAAGTGAGCAGTTAGATGAGTTTTAGAATTTTTTTTGTTTTTTTAGCCTTTTTACCACGGTGCAACCAAATTGTAGTTAGATGAATTTGCATGAAGTGACTTATAGAAAAATTTGCACTCTGGAGAATATGGATTTTTGTAAAATTCAAGCAGAACTTAATTCCACTTGAATAAATTTGCCCAAGTCCACAAACTAATAGTTGTCACTGCATATTAGTAGGAAAAGCCACATGCTGGACGTCGTTGATCTAGACTATGGTTTCCATTCTTCAGGCTTGACCATAGTTTACATTTCCTTTTTCCGTCTCACACGTCGTGGTTCACTTTTTAGCGACTTCATTACTAACTCCGGTGAAGATAGGAATTCAAAATGGTAATTGGATCCAAGAAAGTCTTACTGAATTAAAATGATTGAATTACTTTTAAAGCAGTTGTCCGCGCACTGTGAGCACTATTTTTCAGTTCTCAAAAACTGATTAGGGATTATGCCGGCTCATTCTCCAGTAATATAGGTTAATTGAAAGACCTTGAAGAGTCAGCACCTTAAGTACAAGGAAAGTAAATGCAGATTGAATATGGATAGTTGAGTAATTACTGGCAAGGCTGAAACATAATGTTAATGCAACAAGTAAAACCTCACACCCATGTCCCATCGAGCAGGATCATTTATATTCATTAGTCAGGAAAGCCGAATGTCTTACTTTTCTAACAGTTCAAATAGATAGACCTCAGGTCTGTGGGCACAGTGCCAGCATTGAGGAACATAGAGTCCCTACAGATCAGTACTGCCGAACCATAGGCACACGCGTACCACCGTATGGTAGATTACAATTTTGTTCTACTAGGAAAGAACTACTCTGATTTATGTAATCTGATAGAACAAGAATATAAGCACAGAAAGAGCGTGTGCACCTAAAATGTAAAATGAAAGGAATACATAATCAGAAAAATAAAAGCAAACACACATAGGAGCATATTACCACTATGCAATAGCCGCAAGCATTGGCTATGATAGGTTCTATCCTTCCACATATGTAACAGAGGGATGAAAGGCAAAATAAGGCAAACATATGTATAAAAATAAGGGATACAGATCTAGTATACAGTAGCATCAAATATGACTAAACAATAGGTCTACCAATCAAAAAAGTTGTGCAAACAGCAAGGTAGATGTACAGGAAAATATAAAATTTAACCTTTAATATACCACTAAAAAGAATCATAAGGTTCATGGACTAGTTGAACAAAGACAACACACCAAAAACACATATAAACTCACTTTAGTGGTGTAAAAAACACACCAATTCACGACAACCCCCCCCCCCAAACTTAGCCAACTGGCATAATTTTGTTCAGAGCATAAAGAGATTGCATTAATATCCTTATAAGCGCTAACAACTATTGTGGATGAGAAAATACACACAATATCATTCAGAGAACTAGATGCACACTAATATCCTAGTGAGTGCTAACATCTTATCATAGATGAGACAGTAAAAACAGAACAATCTCACCCAATACTGTTCCTTCCTTCACTAGGCTGTCTTAAGATCCAGAATCATCCACTTCTGATGGGCGAAGCTTTAATGAAGATCCATACAGTACCCCAACCGGTGGACACATTCCCAGACCATGCATGAATGTTACTCCCAACACGTTTCACTTGGCTAGATCATCAGGGTAGAGAAAACCATTTCAGGCAAAATAGGAAAATTCTTTAGCGTGGCACCCATCACGCGCACGTATCAAAAGAACGGGTTTCCAGCGTGTACTGGAAGTATTTTTTTTAATAGGTCGCCAAAATTAAGTTTAGAATGCATCATATCCGGTGCACCACATATGTGGAACGCATCCGTGAATCGCATACCTCACTTCCAATGTTAACATACTGAACTCTCAGGTCATGTCTGGTTCCTTGTATATACAAATTACATCATATCCGGTGCGCCACACGTGTGTAACGCATACGTGAATCGCATACCTCACTTCCCGTGTCAATGTATTGAACGCTCTCGTCATTTCCGGTTCATGGTACTTATGAAGCGCACGTCCTACTTCTGGCATCTAAGATGCATCATATCCGGTGCGCCACACATATGCAATGCATCCGTGGACCGCATATCTCACTTCTGGTATCAGTATACTAGACTCTCGCATTGTATCCGGTTCATGGTATTTGTGAAGCACGGAATATGTGACTTCCAGTGTGTACGCCATTGGAGTGCAGGCTTGAAACACAAGCCTCACTTCTACCATAGCGTTCCAATGGTACTTGAAATAAATTCCCTCTCAGAAAATCATATTGAAAAATCAAAACAGGGAACAAAAGAAAAAAATTGATCAGTAAAAATCTCAAAAAATCATAACTCCCAAAGAAAAAAAGGGGGAGGATCCTTAAAAAATGGCATTGGAAATAATGAGACAAGAGGCAGAAAATAACACACTTATTCATAATTTTTAATTCCCTTGTCCAGAAACACACGGGTTACGGGTCAAAAAAGGAAAGGACATTGGAGAAATGGTGGGTGTGGAAGACAAATGGAACGCCCCCACAGGGCCTTAGGTTACTCTGTACCGGGCCAGTCAGGTTCTTTAAAGGGGATGTGTCACGGTGGCAGTTACCCGGTCCGTGGCCCTGGGCTTCCAGTAAAGATGGATATTTAATGAAGGATGATGGATGATAATAGGGAAAATGATGGAGAGATGGTAGGGAAATGGGGAGTTTATCGTGACGCCACCCGTGGTATTCGGCAATGATAGCCGACGCTGCACTGCAGATCCTCTGGGACAGTGTTAGGGCAGCAGAGATGTTGAAGCTCTCCATGGGTAGAGCTGTGTCCCAGGGCAGTTGAGACGGTGATGGTAAATGCGGTGTAAGGCAGGCAAGACGCAAATGACTCTAGGAACACAGTTGGGTGCAGTTTCAGGGTTTTTACTCACAATTCCTGCGTATACGGTGACCCACTTGGCACTGTGTCCTCTGGGGCAGGGGTCCAGCAAATTCCCAGGTAGTTTGGGAACACCTTTTCAGGACTCCCCTTTATGTTCACCTTCCTTGGCCGTCTCTCTGCGCCTTCACAAGTATTGTCCCCAAGCCAGCAGCCTTGGACCTTGCCTGACAACGTGGGTCAGGCCCCGAGGTCCTCTATGGCTGTTTTTTTTGAGGAATGCTTGTGGTTGTGGCTGGGGCACTTGAAGCTACCTCAGCCTCCGGCTTGCTAGCTGAGCGTCGTTTGTTATCCTCCACTAGACTAGGGGCCGGCTGCCTCACTGCGACCTGGTCCTTCCTTTCCAGGATACGGCCCCACAGTTGGCTTTCGCACTACCCATGACCCTAGGACCCCTTCTATTCTCATTGGAGCTTTCTTCTTATTAGATGTGTCTCTCCGACCCTTATGCTCCCCATGTCAGTTCTGCTCCTCCGCTGTCCTGTCACCAACTGACTGGATCTTTCCAGTACAATCGTTTTACCTCACACTAACTCCTCCCACCAACTATCACCTAACTGTCACTGATTAGATGTCCCTTCTCACACCACCTCCTAAGCTCCTCCCCTTCTATCTACCTTTCACCACTGAATCCCCAATACCCTTTCCTAGCGAGACTGGGGTGAGGCCATCCTCCTCAAGGGTACACCCAGATGCTCTGACTAACCTGGTGTGTTGGGTGCGAGTGTTAGGCGTTCAGGGTGGTGCTCCCTTCTTACCTGAGGGTGGGATACCACATTTCTGGATGAAGTACAGTACCTCTGTGGTGACTGGACCCTCAGGGGCGTCACACAAACAATTTACATCTCTCTACCTAGCCCTATTAGAACACAACAAAAACCCTACCTAACAGTGGAGGTTGGCATCCTTGGATAGAAACGAGAATGGTGCCCCCACTCCACAACGGCTCACCCTAGATGACTCTAATAGGCCTTATATAATCAATTTCTAAGTACAAGAAATAAACAGTTACATGGAGTAGAAAGGAATAAAAAGGAAGGGGAGGAAAGTATGGGGAGGAGGGCAGAGACAAATGCTAACTAAAAGGCTTGCCCTATTATCAAAACTGCCTGTCAGTGAAGGTTGGCACCCTAGGGAGATTAAAACGAGAATGGCGCCCCCACTCCGTGGTGGCTGACCCTAAATACGCCCTTTCATAAAAAACAATTAAAGGTAAGGGTCTCGTTTAGGCCCAAAGGTTGTTGTGTTTTTAGATGAAAAATCCATCTCGTCTTGCATTGTAGTATCCTCCTGTCCCAGTTGCCACCCCTTTCCGGTGCCTCTATCCTGTCAATTCCCATGAATCTTAAATTAGTTGCTTCCCCATAATGGTGGCTGGCCATGTGTCTCGCTAAAGGAGTATCCTTCTAAGGGCTTATACTCACTTGCGAGAGACTCGCACGATTCTCGTGCGAGTCTCTCGCATGGAAACCTGGCACAGCCGCCAGCACTCAGACCGGAGCGTGCTGCTACATGTATTTCTATGTAGCTGCACGCTCCAGTCTAAGTGCCGGCGGCAGTGCCAGGTTTCCATGTGAGAGACTCGCACGATTCTCATTCGAGTCTCTCGCAAGTGAGTATGAGCACTTAAGGGCAATATCTCATAGATGTTCACCCACCCCTCTCCTGAACTCATGTACAGTTTTTCACACATACTCTATGCCGCAAGGACAAGTTGCTTTATAAATTATGCCTTTTGAGCGGCAGTTGATGAAGTAGTGTATTTCATAATTTCAGTTGGTGACATTGCTCTTGAAAGTTTTTTCAATAGAAATAGCAGGACATGCTATGCACCCTTACCTTTAATTGTTTTTATGAAAGGGCGTGTTTAGGGTCAGCCGCCGCAGAGTGGGGGTGCCAATCTCGTTTTAATCTCCCTAGGGTGCCAACCTCCACTGACAGGCAGTTTTGATAATAGGGCAAGCCTTTTAGGAAGCATTTGTCCGTGTCCTCCTCTCCATACTTTCCTCCCCTTCCTTTTTATTCCTTTCTACTCCATGTAACTTTCTATTTCTTGCACTTAAATTGATTATATAAGGCCTATTAGGGTCATCTAGGGTGAGCCGTCGCGGAGTCGGGGTGCCATTCTCATTTCTATCCTAGGGTGCCAACCTCCACTATTAGGTAAGGTTTTTGTGGTGTTCTAATAGGGCTAGGTAGAGAGAAGTAAATTGTGTGGCGCACCTGAGGGTCCAGCCACCACAGAGGTACTGCACTTCATCCAGAGGTGTGATATCCCACCTTCAGGTAAGGAGGGAGCACCTAATAGGGCTAGGTAGAGGGATGTAAATTGTTTGTCTTCCCCACCCATTTCTCCATTGTCCTTTCCTTTTTTGACCCGTAACCCGTGCGTTTCTGGACAATGGAATTAAAAATTATGAATAAACGTGTGATTTTTTTCCTCTTGTCTTGTTATCACCAATGCCATTTTTTAAGGATCCTCCCCTCTTTTTTCTTTGGGGGTTGTTAGGATTTTTTGAGATTTTTTACTAATCATTCTTTTCTTTTGTTCCCTGTTTTGATATTTCAATATGATTTTTTTGAGAGGGAATTTATTTCAAGTACCATTGGAATGTTGTGGTAGAAGTGAGGCTTGTGCTTCAAGCCTGCTCTCCAATGGCGTACACACCGCAAGTCACATATTCCGTTATATGTCAGTCCTAAAAGGATTTAAATTCGAAAAGTAGGATGTGTGCTTCACAAATACCATGAACCGGATATGACGCGAGAGTCTAATATACTGACACCGGAAGTGAGATATGCGGTTCACAGATGCGTTCCATATGTGTGGCGCACCAGATATGATGCATCTTAGATGCCAGAAGTAGGACGTGCGCTTCATAAATACCATGAACCGGATATGATGCAAGAGTTCAATACATTGACACCGGACGTGAGGTATGTGATTCACATATGCGTTCCACACGTCTGGCGCACTGGATATGATCTAATTTGTATATACAAGGAACCGGACATGACCTGAGAGTTCAGTATGTTAACATCCAAAGTGAGGTATGCGGTTCACGGATGCGTTCCACACACGTGGTGCACCGGATATGATGCATTCTAAACTTCATTTGGCGACCTATTTAAAAAAATACTTCCAGTACACGCTGGATGCCCGTTCTTTTGATATGTGTGCGTGATGGGTGCCACGCTAAAGAATTTACCTATTTTGCCTGAAACGGTTTTCTCTCCTTTGATGATCTAGCCAAGTGAAACGCGTTGGGAGTAACATTCATGCATGGTCTGGGAATGCGTCCACGTGTTGGGAGATTGTATGGATCTTCATTAAAGCCTCCCCATCAGAAGTGGATGATTCTGGATCTTAAGACAGCCAAGTGAAGGAAGGAACAGTATTGTGTGAGATTGTTCTGTTTTTACTGTCTCATCTATGATAAGATGTTAGCACTCACTAGGATATTAGTGTGCATCTAGTCCTCTGAATGATATTGTGTGTATTTTCTCATCCACAACAGTTTTTAGCACTTATAAGGATATTAATGTGATCTTTTTATGCTCTGAACAATATTATGCCAGTTGGCTAAGTTGGGGTGTAGTCGTGAATTGGTGTGTTTTTTACCACACTAAAGTGAGTGGTGTTTATATTTGTATTTGGTCTGTTGTCTTTGCTTGTTCAACTAGTCCATGAACCTTATGGTTCTTTTTAGTGGTATATTAAAGGTTAAGTTTTACATTTTCCTGTACATCTACATTGCTGTTTGCACTACAGTTGCATCAATACAAAAATGAATCGAAATGGCCAATATACACAGCTTCATCAGGGTAATACAGTTCTAGTTTTGTCTGTATAAACCAGTATTTCCAAAACTCCAGTCCTCATGGCCCCAATAGATCCTGTTTTTAGGATTTCCTTAGTATTGCACAGGTAATTATATTATTATCAAGACATCAGGAATTGCCATAGATTCTCTCACATGTGCAATACTAATGAAATCCTGAAAACCTGATTTGTTTGGGACCGTGAGGACTGGAGTTTGGGAAACACTGATTTAAGGTATTACCAGTAGCACCAAATGATGATTAGTAAATAACATGGCACATATGAAATATGAAATGTTTTCATCTAAATGCTTTGTTCAGAGATTTCCTAATAAATTTATATTCCGCCATCCCCAAAGATTCCAAAAACTGTTTCTATCATGAGAGGAGTCAATCAATCTAAATATTGACACTGACATGTAAATCACGTGTCCTGAAGTGCTGACGTCACTTCTGCATTCATGTTGAGAACATGTGATTCGCTTATTTGCTATTTCTACAGAATTCTGCATGTGAAGCAAAACGCACTAATGTCATGCCAATACCAGCGCAAGGCTTGTAGTATCGCCTCTATGCTGATGACACACAGATCTACCTCTCTGGACCTGATATCATCTATCTACTAATCAGAATCCTACAATGTCTGTCCGCTATTTCATCCCTCTTCTCCGCTAGATTTCTAAAACTTAATATGGACTAAACAGATTTCATGATCTTTCCCCATCTCACTCGACGCCCCCCAACGGACCTATCCACTAAAGTAAATGGCTGCTCACTCTCCCCAGTCTCACAAGCTTGCTGCCTCGGTGTAATCTTTGACACTGATCTCTCTTTCAAACCACATAGCCAAGCCGTTTTCACTTCCTGCCAACTCCAACTCAAAAATATCTCCTGGATCCTCACATTCCTCAACCATTAATCTGCAAAAACCCTAGTCCATGCCCTCATCCTCTACAGCCTTGACTACTGCAACCTCCTGCTCTGTGGCCTCCCCTCTAACACTCTCACACCCCCTCCAATCAATTCTAAACACTGCTGCCCGACTAATCCACTTATACCCCCCTCTATTCCCCGGCCTCTCCCCTCTGTCAATCCCTTCACTGGCTCCCCATTACCCAGAGACTTCAGTTCAAAACCCTAACCATGACATACAAAGCCATCCACAACCTGAGTCCTCCATACATCTGTGACCTCATCTCCTGGTACTTACCTGCACGCATCCTCCGATCCTCAAAAGATCTCCTTCTCTACTCCCCTCTTATCTCCTCTTCCCACAATCGCATACAAGAATTCTCCCGTGTATCCCCCCTACTCTGGAAATCTCTACCACAATATATCAAACTCTCGCCTACCATTGAAACCTTCAAAAGGACCTGAAGACCTACCTCTTCCGACGAGCCTACAACCTGCAGTAACCACCGATCCACCAAACCACTGCACGACCAGATCTGCCGTCGCCTGCTGTATCCTCACCCAGATTGTGAGCCCTCGCGGGCAGGGTCCTCTCATCCTGTGCCAGTCGTGACTAGTATTGTTTAAGATTACTGTACTTGTATGTATTATGTATACCCCTCCTCACATGTAAAGAGCATTGAATAAACAGCACTATAATAATAAATAATAAAAATAATAATAATGTACAAATGCTGGGCATACAGCAGGATACCTGCTATATGAGCCGACTAACAACATCGCAACCCGTAAAACTGGTGAAATAGTGGCAGAAACTGGTGAAATTGGAAGAAACACATAAACATCAAGCAAAATCTGTAAAGGTAAATACGACCACGTGTTGAAAAATACTTTTGTTACCCCAATACACAGCTTCAAAAATTATAGCAAAATATAAGAACGAAAGCTCCCTAACAGGAACCCTCTGATAAAAACTGAGAATTGACAGCTGCGGTACAGTCAAAATATTAATAAAAAGTAAAAACCATAAATGTGTAAAGTGTCAATATCTGTGACATGGAATCTGGCAGAGATGGTGGGTGTGGAGCTACAAACACAGGTAACTATGGGAAAAAAATGAATAGAGAAAAAATAAGCAATAAAAAAATAAGTAAATTTGTTACGTGAAGTATGCACATAAATACTGTAGAAAAAGGAACCAGGTTGTTTGGAGTAGGGGTTGGTATTATTATACCTACTAAAAAAGACCTAAGCTAAAAAGACCTAAGCTAACTAAGAAATTAAGTTACTTAGAAAGCTAGTCAAACAGTTCTTTATAAATCATATTCAGTTATTAAAAGAGAGTACTCTAGGCGTTCATAAAAAGCAAAAAATAGTTGAAAATCATCCCCCGAAATATCTAAGTTTAATAAAGAGGATAAGTTAGATATGTATCAAGAAATAATAATGATCATAACAATAATAATCATCATCATCCAAAATCACAGGCTTCTTCTCACTAAGTCCAATGTGAGACAATGAGCTGTAGATTGAAATTTAGTCCAAGTTACAGTATTACCATTGAGGGCCAAAGAGGAAAAGATAAAAAGTAAAGGGGGAATCATTTCCATTGTGGATGGTGATTGTCCAAAACTAAAATATTCAGGATTGAGAGTCCTCAGTAGTTGATACCTTTTAATGGCTAACTGAAAAGATGGTAATACATTGCAAGCTTTCGAGACTAGAAAATTCTAGGCTGTATTGTGCATAAATATGTGACTTCAGATTTTGTATTAGTCTAGCCTGATGAAGAGACCTGAGTAGTCTCGAAAGCTTGCAATGTATTACCATCTTTTCAGTTAGCCATTAAAAGGTATCAACTACTGAGGACTCTCAGTCCTGAATATTTTTCTATCCACTGGCTAACACGGTACAAAGATATACATCTTTCCTGTGTCCAAAACTATTGATTATTTATGATCAATGATGGTTACCTTGCCTGTAATAATCTGTAAGATAGAGTAAAGGGAAAAAAAAAGGGCAATGTAAATAGCTACAAATAAATTTTGGAAATCCAATAGTCAATAATCGGGAACATATATGAGACAAATATGTTAATAACAAATATATATATATATATATGTACAATATACCCTCTTTCATTATATATATATATATTATACTGTATGCTATGCCACTTTAAGCCATACCCACCCCTTTTTCCTGTATTTTGTTTCTCCTCATTAGTTTTTCACTTATGCTTTAATAAACCCGTGTGATTTCTTTTTTATCTATTGTAATAATAAAATTCCTTTGTTTAGAATGCATTCTACTAAAGCGTCATTGTTAGAGTTTGTTAAATAATAATAATATAATAATTACTATAAAGCAATTGATTAAATCCTCTAACATAAAGGAATAAAAGCATTATCATACACATGTACATGAATGAATAAAATGTAAAATAAAAACTAACATAATAAAAATAATTAAAAAAAAGCTTATGTTTTATTTAACATAGGCGAGACTGGATATGTATTACCCCTGATGAAGCTGTGCATACAGCGATACCTGTCAGGACCATTCACCCATGTCTTCTTCTCCTTCTGCTGTACTATGTACGTAACCCATATCTTTGTACTCATATATAAGAAGTTTGCCTCCCTATGCTCGGAAGGGAAGCAGCGCCATTTGACATTTTTGGCTGGAATTGAGATCGGACACCATGTCGCATTTGGAAAGCCCCTCATGTACCAAAACAGTGAAAACCCCCACAAATTACAACATTTTGGAAACTAGACCCCCCAAGGAACTTATCTAGATGTGTGGTGAGCACTTTGAACCCCCCAGTGCTTCACAGAAGTTTATAACGCCCGGGCGTGAAAATAAAAAAATCGTATTTTTTCCACAAACATGATCTTTTAGTCACCAATTTTTTTTATTTTCCCAAGGGTACCAGGAGAAATTGGACCCCAAAAGTTGTCCAATTTGTCTTGAGTACGCTGATACCCCATATGTGGGAGAAAACCTACAGTATGGGCACACGTCGGGGCTCGGAAGGGAAGTAGTGACGTTTTGGAATGCAGACTTTGATGGAATGGTCTGCGGGTGTCATGTGTGTTTGGAGAGCCCCTGATGTACCTAAACTATTGAAACTCCCCACAAGTGACCCCATTAAGGAAACTAGACCCCCCACGGAACTTATCTAGATGTGTGGTGAGCACTTTGAACCCCCAAGTGCTTCACAGAAGTTTATAACGCCCGGGCGTGAAAATAAAAAAAACATTTTTTTCCACAAAAATTATATTTTTGCCCCCAATTTTTTATTTTCCTAAGGGTAACAGGAGAAATTGGACCCCAAAAGTTGTTTTGCAATTTGTCCTGAGTATGCTGATACCCTATATGTGGGGGTAAAACACTGTTTGGGCGCATGGCAGAGCTTGGAAGGGAGGGAGCACCATTTGACTTTTTCAACGCAGAATTGGCTGGAATTGAGATCAGACGCCATGTTGCATTTGGAGAGCACCTGATGTGCCCAAACAGTGGAAACCCCCCAATTCTAACTACAACCCTAACCCCAACACACCCCTAACCCTATTCTTAGCCCTAGCCCTATTCTCAGCCCTAGCCCTAACCCTAGCGGGAAAATGGAAATAAATACATTTTCTTTTCATTTTATTATTTTTCCCTAACTAAGGAGGTGATAATGGGGGGTTTGATTTACTATTTATGGCGGTTTTTATGTTTGGCAGCTGTCACACGCTAAAAGACGCTTTTTATTGTAAAAATAGTTTTTGCATCACCACATACTGAGAGCTATAATTTTTCCATATTTTGACCCACTGAATCATATGAGGTCTTATTTTTTGCGGGACGAGTTGTCGCTTTTATTGGTATCATGTTCGAGCACGTGACATCTTTTGATCGCTTTTTATTCTGATTTTTGGGACGCAGAATGAACAAAAACCTGCGTTTCATGAATTTGTTTTGGGGGGTGCGTTTACACCGTTCCGCGTGCGGTAAAATTGATAAAGCCCTTTTATTCTTCAGGTCAGTACAGTTACAGCGATACCTCATTTAGGTCTTTTTTTTATGTTTTGGCGCTTTTATGCAATGAAAACAATTTTATATAAAAAATAATTATTTTTGCATCGCTTTATTCTGCGAGCTATAACTTTTTTATTTTTTCACAGATGATGCTGTTTCATGGCTCATTTTTTGCGGGACAAGATGACGTTTTGAGCGGTACCATGCATATTTATATACATCTTTTTGATCGCGCGTTATTGCACTTTTTGTTCGGCGGTATGACAATAAATCATTATTTTTTGCTTCGTTATTTATTTTTATCATTTAAGGGGTTCGCTAAAGGGGTTAACTAATGGGACAGTTTTATAGGGTGGGTCGTTACGGACGTGACGATGCCAAATATGTGTACTTTTATTGTTCTTTTTTTAATTTCCAAAAAATGAATTTATTAGGGAATATTTTTTTTTTTTATTTAGCGATTTTTTTAAAAATTATTTTTACACTTTTTTTTAACTTTATTACATTGTCCCAGGTGGGACATCACTGTCCTGTGAAAGATCGCTGATCTGTCACATCACAGATCACTGTGACAGATCAGCGATGCGCTTTGCAGGCATGAGGAAGCCAGCTCCCTGCAGGCCCCCGAAGGTCCCCCATCGCCATCTTGGATTCGGGGACCTGCAGGGAAGGAGACCCCCGCAGCAGCGCAATGTGCACCCCCTCCCTGCCGATGCTTCCCTTTAACCCCCGGTACACCGCGATCGTGTTTGATCGCGGTGTGCAAGGGGTTAACTTGTCGGGGGCAGTCCGTGACCGCCCCTGACACATTGTGCCGGGTGTCAGCTGTGATAATCAGCTGACACCTGGCCGCGATTAGCAGCGCTCGCCACGTGGGCGCCGCTGATCGCTGTGACGTACTATCCCGTCCCTGGTTAAAAAATAGACGGAGATTTAAAATTTTCCATACATACACTGTATAGAGCTGTCCACTTGTCAAACAGTATCCTATATCTGCTGTTTGAATATGGTCAAATCTATACAGAGACAGCGTCTGTTTGTGACTACGGAAAAAAATAGACGTAGATTTTAATTTTTCCATACATACACCGTATAGAGCTGTACGCTCCTCACATACTACCGTGTACCGGCTGGTATCACTGACAAATACATGCTATCTGTGTTTGACTCCGTAAAAAAATAAACGGAGATTTAAAATTTTCCATCCATACACCATATACAGCCGTCCGCTTCTCAAACAGTATCGTATATTTGCTGTTTGGATTATGGTCCAATCTATACAGAGACAGCATGTGTGTGTGAGTCCGTAAATACATAGACGGACATTTCCATTTTTCCATACACCGTATAGAGCTGTCCGCTTCTCTAAAAGTATCGTATTTCTGCTGTTGACTCCGTTAAAAAAAGACAGATTTCAAATTTTCCATAAATACATTGTATAGAGCTGTCCGCTTCTCAAACAGTATCGTATATCTGCCTTTTGTCTGACGGTCAAATCTATACAGAGGCAGCGTGTGTGTGACTCCGTAAAAAAATAGACAGATTTAAAATTTTCCATACATACTCCGTATAGAGCTGTACGCTCCTCACACACTAGCGTGTACCGGCTGGTATCACGGACAAATGCATGCTATCTTAGTGTGACTCCGTAACAAAAGAGACGGAAATTTTCATTTTTACATACATACACCGTATAGAGCTGCCCACTTCTGATACAGTACCGTATATCTGCTGGTTGGATTACGGTCAAATACATACTGGGAGAGCGTCTGTGACAAAGGAAATATATACAGAGATTTTAATTTTTACCTACACCTTATACAGCTGTATGCTCCTCATACAATACCATATATCTGCTGGTATTTTTGTTACATTTTCACAAACATGAGTAAGTATGGTGGAAGACGCCGTGAACGTGGGCGGGGGGGCAACTGGTACTGATGGTGGTGGTGGGACATCTGCTGGTTATGCCAAAAGCACGATAACAGCTAAGGCAGGAGGTGTTGAGCCTGCATCATTGTCTGCCACAAGAAGGCCTGTAAGGTTACCTTTTCTGGGAGTAGGAAAACCGCTTTTAAAGTCAGAGCATCAGGAACAGGTTTTGGCGTACATTGCCAAAACATCCACCAGCTCTATTGCCTCCTCTTCTGATCTTTCAAAACCAGCAAGCACTGAGTCATCAGTGCAGGGCTCTGTTCAGGAAAAACACTTTTCCTTTTGCCCTTCATCCCCACCAAAAGTGAAGGATGCAGCAGCCCACACTTCAGATTACTTTATGGAGCTCTTTTCACATACCATGCCTGGGTTATCCAGTCAAATCCTGAATTCCCCAGTCCAAGATGAATCTGACATGGAGTGCACTGATGCACAGCCACTGCTAGATGATTCTGCTGGTACATTGACCCACAGTACTACATTGCCCTCGCAGTCTACTGAGCCAGAATCTGACCCTGATAAAACTCGGATGCCCCTTCCCGCATACTATACCATCTTACACGGTGGGACAGAGGAAGGTGCAGATGAAATTGAAGAGGAGGTGATGGATGACCCATTTGTTGACCCGGATTGGCATCGATTGGGGGAAGAGGGTGCCGCTAGCAATAGTTCAGATAAGGAGAAGGATCCGCAGCAGGCATTGACATCGCAGCAGCGGTTATCTGGCAGGCCCGTAGCTGTCCAAAAACATGGATCAAAAACCAAAAGAGTTGCAGGACAGCTTGGCCAGACAGTCAAATTAGCACAGCGTGCAAGCCCTGAAAATTTATACCATAGTAGAAGAGTGCAGTGTGGCACTTCTTTGTCCAAAATCCTACTGATGAGGCAAAGGTTATCTGTAAGAAGTGCGGAAGGACCTTTAGCCGAGGGAAAAATCTCAGAAATTTGAATACCAGTTGCATGCTTAGACATTTAACCACGATGCACTTGCAAGCGTGGACGGACTACAAAACCTCAGGTACCACATGTGCACCTGCTCCGACTGAAGGCAGCCAGTAATGCTCCATCGCTTCCCCCACTGTAAGACCACTGCCACCGGTAAGAACACCACCAGCAATAAATGTTGAGGTGTCGTCACAAGGCCAAAGCAGTCAGGGAGTCACAATGGTTTTGCAATGAAACACTAAATCTAGGCCATCACCACCAATACCATCACCATCACCAACCCCCTCTCAGTCCGTCCGGTCCACCGCTAGTTCCCCCATATGCAGCTCTCAAGTCCAGCTCACCCTAGCAGACACTCTGAGTAGGACAAGAAAGTACTCATCCTCTCATCCACATACACTGGCTTTGAACGCCTTCATTGCCAAACTGATCTCATTAGAGATGATGCCCTTCCGTTTAGTTGAATCAAAGCTTTCTGCAAGCTCATGGCCTATGCTGTCCCATGCTATGACCTACCCAGTCGGCACTTCTTTTCTCGAAAAGCCATCCCTGCCCTCCTCCTGCATGTGAAAGACCGCATTGTCCATGCACTCAAACAATCAGTGAGTGGAAAGGTGCACCTCACAACAGATGCATGGTCCAGTAGGCATGGTCAGGGTCGTTACGTGTCCATCACTGCGCACTGGATTAATGTGGTGGATGCAGGGTCCACAGGGGGCAGCGGCGGTGGAACAGGGCTGCCTAGCCCATGGTATAGAAAACATTTGGCTGTAGGCTTTCGACCCTCCTCCTCCTCCAGAAGCGAAAGCTCGTCGACAGAGTGCAGTCGCACGAGCACTCCATCCGCAGCTGCCAGTGTTGCACATGAGGTGTCCCACTATCGAACAGCTAGTGGTAAGCGTGAGCAGGCTGTTTTAAAGATGATGTCTTTGGGTGACAACAGACACACCGCGGAGGCACTGGCCGACTACTTGCAGCTACAAACTGAGTCATGGCTGGGCAGTCTACATCTTGAGCCAGGCAAGGTAGTCAGTGATAACGGCCAGAATTTTGTGGCAGCCATAGCCCTTTCAAAACTCACACACATACCTTGCCTGGCTCACACTTTGAACCTGGTGGTGCAGTGCTTCCTAAATAATTATCCGGAGTTAACAACCCTGCTCCATGAGGTGTGAAGACTGTGGTTGCACATCCATCGCTCGCCCGTACACTCCAGTCGTATGGAGAAGCTGCAGCGATTGCTCCACCTCCCCAAGCACCGCCTAATTATAGACGTTGCAGCAAGGTGGAACTCCACCCTGCACATGGTTGAGAGGCTGTGCGAACAGAGGCAGGCTCTAATGCATTTGTGGGAGGATACACGGGCAGGCAGTTTGAGGGAAGACATGGAATTGTCGGGTGTGCAGTGGTCAAAGCTGAAAGACCTCCGTAAAGTCCTTCAGTGTTTTGAGGAATGCACACGGCTTGTAAGCGCAGATGACATCATCATAAGCATGAGCATCCCACTTATGTGTCTGCTCATGCAAAGTTTGATGCACATTAAGGATCAGGTGTCTGCAGCGGAGGAGGAGTAGGAGGAGGGAAGCCTTGATGACAGTCAGCCATTGTCTGGTCAGGGAACTGTCCTGGATGAGGTGGAGGAAGAAGAGGAAGAGAAGGAGGAGGATGAGGGGGATGATTATTTTGGGGAGGAGGATGCTTCTCAGGGGGCAAGAGAAAATGTTGGTGTTCCAAGGTCAGGTACAGGGTTTGTGCATGACTGTAGGGATGTGGATTTGCCAGAAAGTGCTCCCCCACCCACCACTGCCAGTGCATCATTGACACCTGGAACATTGGCCCACATGTGTGATTATGCCTTGCGGATCCTAAAAAGGGACCCCCGCATTGCCAAATGATGAAGGATGACAACTAATGTTGGCCAGCATCCTCGATCCATGCTATAAAGGCAAATTATACAACATCATGCCACCGGAGAACCTAGAGATAATATTGGCTAACAAACAAGCAACTCTGGTAAAGCTTTTTTGAGGCATTCCCAGCACACAGCAATGATGCTGGTTCTCCCATGAGCCGTAGTGGGCAAAATGGAAGAGGTGTTCATGGTGTTCAAGTGGCGTTGGAGACAGGGGTTTCATGACCATGTTGTGGACTGATTTCTCAAGTACCGCTCACACGACTGCTAATACTGCATCGATTGCAAGTGACAGGAGACAGCAGTTGTCAACTATGGTTACAAACTACTTCTCTCATATCCCATATGGATGTTCTCCCTCACAGGTCATTCCCCTTTGACTATTGGAGCTGTAAACTGGACACCTGGCCTGAATTGGCACAATATGCTTTACAGAAGCTTGCTTTCCCTGCTGCTAGTGTGCGATCTGCAACACTTACCTATCCCTGCTCCACCGCTGTGTAGTCTGGGTAGTTAAATCCTTCACTGGGACCGCCACTACAAATTTGGTGAACTGATCGATGATGGTTAAGATGTAGCTATGGCCTGTCCTGCTGGCCTCTACCTTCAGATGATCAATGGCTACCATTTGTAATGGACGTCAACTCACAATCGTATGCAGTGGTGCTTTATGATCAGCTTTCACAGTTTTCCTAGTCACAGACGTGTGACATTCCTGCCACCATTTTTCAATGTCTCCTCTCATGCCAATCCAATAGAATCGCCTATGGCCAGTGGCTTCTGTCTTTTGCACTCCAAAGTGACCAGACACATCATGATAGGCAGTGAGGACCATGTCTACATCTCTCCCTGTGATCACAATTTGATGGAGACGAGTAACGGTGATGGGATCCACGCTACTGCGAAACAGCAATCCTTTCTTCACAAAGAACCGTTTTCGCTGTCTCCACAGACAAAGTAATTGAGGGTCAGCATCGCCTCTGCGAAATCTACTGGGAGGTTTTCCTGTGATTATTAATTCCCAAATTTCTGCAAACACTCGACTTTCCGTCTTTACTTGTATCTATCTAGTTTCCAATAGCGGAGAGTCTGGACTGGCTTACTGAGACTGAAATATATACGAAGATTTAAAAGTATCCCAACACTGTATACTGGTGTATGCTTCGAACACATTTCCCTTTTTCTACTTTTTATATTCTGGTGTAATCCATATTGAGCCTGTGAGTGTCTGTGTCTGACTCTGGAAATATAGACAGAAATTTACAATTACCCCTAGACTGGATACACCTGGTATCTGCTGATACAGTACCTTTGTTCTAAATTTTTTATTACGGTATAATCCATACTGAGTGAGCGTGTGTGGTTTACTCCTTCTATATATACGGAGATAAAAATTTTACCCTATACAATATAGAGCTTCTATCTTGTTATACAGTACCTTTGTTCGACATTTAGTATTACGGTCAGATCCATACTGAGTGAGCGTCTGAGGATGACTACGGGACTATCTATACGGAGATTTAAATTGTACCCTATAATATATATACTTGCTATCTTGTTATCCAGTACCTTTTTTCAACATTTTGTATTATGGTCAAATCCATACTGAGTGAGCATCTGAGGGTGACTACGGGACTATCTATATGGAGATTTAAATTGTACCCTATAATATATATACTTGCTATCCAGTACCTTTTTTTCAACATTTTGTATTATGGTCAAATCCTGAATGAGTGAGCGTCTGAGGGTGACTCCGGAAATATATACCGAGATTTCAAATTTGCCCAACACTGTATACAGCTGTACGCTTCTGATACAGTACCCTTTTTTGCTATTTAGATTCTGGTGTAATCCATAATGAGCCTGTGAATGTCTGTCTGTTACTCCGGAAATATATTTGGAGATTTAAGATTACACCAACACTGTATACAGCTATAAGCTTGTGATACATTACCCATTTACAGGTTTTTATATTCTTGTCTAATCCATACTGGGCCTGAGAGTGTTTGTGTCTGCCTCCTGAAATATATACAGAGATTCAGAATGTTTACACTATACTATATATACCTTGCATCTGGTGATACTGTACCCTTTTTCAACTTTTTATATTATTGTGTAATCCATACTGAGCCTGTGAGCGTCTGTGTATGACTCATGAAATATATACGGAAATTTAAATTATCCCTAGCCTGTATAGAGCTGTACGCTTCTGATACAGTACCATATATCTGCTGGTATTTTGAGTCCATTTTCACAAAAAATAAGTATGGTGGAAGAGGTGGCTGACATGGGCGTGGGGGCCACCTGGTACAGATGGTGGTGGTGGTGCATCTGCTGGTAGTGCCAAAAGCACAATAGCAGCTAAGGCAGGATGTGTTGAGTCAGCGTCATGGTCTGGCTCTGGAAGGCCTATCAGACTCCCTTTTCTGGGAGTAGGTAAACTGCTTTTAAAGCCGGAGCATCAGGAACTGTTTTTGGCTTACATTGCTGAAACAGCCTCCAGCTCTATCGCCTCCTCTTCTGAAGTTTCAAAAAATGAAGCACTGAGTCGTCAGTGCAGGCTTCTGGTGAGGAGCAACCCCTTTCCTTGGGTCCTTCACCCACACCTAAAGTGAAGGATGCAGCAGCCCGCACTTCAGATTACTCCATGGAGGTCTTTTCACATACCATGCCTGGGTTCATTCTAAATGGGGCACATTATATTATGGAGCATTATTTGGGCCCTTAAGACACTGGAGCTTCATCCATTGGGCCCATCATATACTGGAGCATTCTAAATGGGGCAGATTATATATGGAGCATTATTTTGGCCCATAAGACACTGGAGCATCATCCATGAGGCCCATCTTATACTGGAGTATTCTAAATGGGGCAGATTATATATGGAGCATTATTTAGGCCTATAAGACACTGGAGCATCATCCATGGGGCCCATCATATACTGGAGCATTCTAAATGGGGCAGATAATATATGGAGCATTATTTGGGCCTATAAGACACTGGAGCATCAACCATGGGGCTCATCATATACTGGAGCATTCTAAATGGGGCAGATTATATATGGAGCATTATTTGGGCCCATAAGACACGAGCATCATCCATGAGGTCCATCATATACTGGAGAATTCCAAATGGAGGACATCAGACAATGTAGCAGCATTTACGGAGCCCATATACACTGGAGCATTAGAAATGGGGCTCATTATATATGGAACATTATTTGGGCCCATAAGACACTGGAGCATCATCCATGAGGCCCATCTTATACTGGAGTATTCTAAATGGGGCAGATTATATATGGAGCATTATTTGGGCCTATAAGACACTGGAGCATCATCCATGGGTCCCATCATATACTGGAGCATTCTAAATGGGGTAGATTATATATGGAGCATTATTTGGGCCTATAAGACACTGGAGCATCTTCCATGGGCCTCATCATATACTGGAGCATTCTAAATGGGTCAGATTATATATGGAGCATTATTTGGGCCCATAAGACACTGGAGCATCATCCATGAGGCCCATCATATACTGGAGAATTCCAAATGGGGGACATCAGACACTGGAGCAGCATTTACGGAGCCCATTATACACTGGAGCATTAGAAATGGGGCTCATTATATATGGAACATTATTTGGGCCCATAAGACACTGGAGCATCATCCATGAGGCCCATCATATACTGGAGCATTCCAAATGGGGGACATCAGACACTGGAGCAGCATTTACGGAGCCCATTATACACTGGAGCATTAGAAATGGGGCTCATTATATATGGAACATTATTTGGGCCCATAAGACACTGGAGCATCATCCATGAGGCCCATCATATACTGGAGCATTCCAAATGGGGGACATCAGACACTGGAGCAGCATTTACGGAGCCCATTATACACTGGAGCATTAGAAATGGTGCTCATTATATATGGAACATTATTTGGGCCCATAAGACACTGGAGCATCATCCATCAGGCCCATCATATACTGGAGCATTCTAAATGGGGCAGATCAGACACTGGAGCAGCACCTATGGGACCCATTATACACTGGAGCATTAGAAATGGGGTCCATTATATGTGGAGCATTATTTGGGCCCATAACACACTGGAGCATCATTCATGGAGACCATCATATACTGTAGCATTATGTGGTATGTGTTAAAGGGGCGCACTGACACTCTATGGCCCGGGGCACACGAAAACCTGGAGCCAGCCCTACCCCCCACAACTTTAGCCAAATAACCCCCAGTTTTAAATGCGTAACTATTATTATGAAGTAAATTAAGGTTGACAAGCTTAAGTAATAAGAATTGATGTTGTTGCCATTGAAATGGGCACTGTAGGTGTGTTTACTGCCCTCCTCTCACTGCCGACTTTGCTTCCCCATTGACTTGCATTGGGTTTCGTGTTTAAGTCGGGCCTCCGACTTTTCCCTATAGTTGGCCGATTTCGTTCGACTTGACTTTTGAGAAAGTCGGGTTTCATGAAACCCGACTCGACCCTACTAAAGTTGAGCGAAACAGGTTGGTCAGATTCAAAAATCGCCGACTTTCGCCAAAGTCGGGTTTCGCCGATCAAAACCCGACCCTAGCGTGAGGTCGGCCATGAGGTCGCCGATCAGCGCGCCAAAGTCATGTTTCAAATGATGCTTTCAGCGCCTTTTCTCACCCAATGATGGAGGACGCACACTGTGGGCAACGCGATGACATGCGCAGCGGCCAGCACCATCTTAGAGAAGGGCATTGAAGTGATTGGCTGGCTTTGTGTGGCGTCACAGTGGGTATAAAAGGCTGTGAACACAAACCGCCATCTTACTTCTGCCGACCTTACAATAGGGAGAGGTGCTGCTGCTGATTCTGAACAGGGAGAGCGATATGCAGGGAAGAAGAAAAACAAACTGCTTCTGCTGATAGCGCTTTTCACTGTACAGTTAGTGTGCAGTGAAAGGGGAGGATTATTGTTGTGTGCAGCAGCGCTGGTGGTGATTAGGCTGCCTTTTAAGGCTACCTGCTAGCTGCATTGCTGTGTGCACACTGCTGTTCAAACTGCTTTTTTCAAAGCACTCCAAATTTTATTATTTTGTCCTGGTGAGTTACTGAACATTCATTTTTTCACACACCGTCTAGCGGTGTACGCTCTTCACACACTACCGTGTACCGGCTGGTATCACGGACAAATAGAAGCTATCTGGGTGTGACTCTGGAAGAAAAAGCCAAGGAGTTTGTCCTTTTTTCCAGACCTACACCTTAGAGTTGTGTCTGTTTTTCAAACAGTTTCGTATATCTGCTGTTTGATTACAGTCAAAACTAGACAGAGACAGCGTGTGTCAGTCCGTATACAAATACACGGAGCTTGACAATGTTCCATACAGACACCGTCCAGCGGTGTACGCTCCTCACACACTACCGTGTACTGGCTGGTATCACGGACAATTAGAAGCTATCTGGGTGTGACTTGGGAAGAAAAAGCCGAGGAGTTTGTGCGTTTTTCCAGACCTACACCTTAGAGTTGTGTCCATTTTTCAAACAGTTTCGTATATCTGCTGTTTGATTACGGTCTAAACTAGACAGAGACAGTGTGTGTCACTCCGTATACAAATACATGGAGATTGACAATTTTACATACACACACCGTACAGCGGTGTACGCTCCTCACACACTACCGTGTACCGCCTTCTAGCACGGACAAATAAAAGCTACCTGTGTGTGACACTGGAAAAAAAAAGACGAGGAGTTTTTCAGTTTTTCCAGACCTACACCTTAGAGTCGTGTCCTTTTTTCAAACATTTTCATATATCTGTTGTTTGATTACGGTCTAAACTAGACAGAGACAGCGTGTGTCAGTCCGTATACAAATACACAGAGTTTGACAATCTTACATACACACCGTACAGCGGTGTACGCTCCTCACACACTACCATATACCGCCTTCTAGCACGGACAAATAGAAGCTACCTGTGTGTGACTCTGGAAAAAAAAGCCAAGGAGTTTTTCCGTTTTTCCAGACCAACACCTTAGAGTCGTGTCCGTTTTTCAAACAGTTTCGTATATCTGCTCTTTGATAACGGTCTAAACTAGACAGAGACAGCGTGTGTCAGTCCGTATACAAATGCACGGAGCTTGACAATTTTCCTTACACACATCGTATAGAGCTGTCCGATTCTCCAACAGTATTGTATATCTGCCGTTCGCATTACAGTCATTTTTATACCTAGTCAGCGTGTGTGTGTGACACTCAGTAAATACATATACGGAGATTGTTAGTTGCACAAAAATCGTATACAGCTGTACACTTCTGATACAGTTCCGTATATCTGCTTGTTGGATTACGGTCCAATACATACTGTGAGAGCGTCTGTGACTAACATAATATATACGTTGATTTAATTTGTTTAATACACCTTACACAGCTGGATGCTCCTCATACAGTACGATCTCTTGGTGTTCCAAGGTCAGGGACAGTGTTTGTGCGTGACTGTAGGGATGTGGATTTGCCAGAAACTGCTCCTCCACCCACCACGGGCAGTGCATCATTGAGACCTGGAACATTGGCCCACATGTGCGATTATGCCTTGCGGATCCTAAAAAGGGACCCCTGCATTGCCAAAATGATGAGGGATGACGACTACTGGCTGGCCAGCATCCTCGATCCATGCTACAAAGGCAAATTACACAACATCATGCCACAGGAGAACCTAGAGATAATATTGGCAAACAAACAAGCCACTCTGGTAAACCGTTTGTTTGAGGCTTTCCCAGCACACGGCAGCGGTGCTGGTCCTCCCACGAGCCGTAGTGGGCACAATAGAAGAGGTGTTCGTGGTGCACACAGCAGAAGTGGTGTTTGAGACAGAGGTTTAATGACCATGTTGTGGAATGATTTCTCAAGTACCGCTCACACGACTGCTAATACTGCATCGATTAAAAGTGACAGGAGGCAGCAGTTGTCAACTATGGTTGCAAACTACTTTTCCTCCCATATCGATGTTCTCTCTCACAGGTCCCCTTTGACTATTGGCCCTCTAAATTGGACGCCTGGCCTGAATTGGCACAATATGCCTTACAGGAGCTCGCTTGCCCTGCTGCTAGTGTGTTATCTGAGTCTTCAGTGCTGCTGGATCAATCCTGACAGAAAAAAGGACCCGTCTGTTGACCCAAAATGTTGATGATCCAACCTTCATTAAAATGAACCATGCATGGGTTTCAAAGGATTTTGTCCCACCTTTCCCTGATGACACATAGGTTACCAGAAAAGTGCTTCGGTTTTTTCCTCCTCTTCCTCAGACTTGCCCAATTACGCCCTTTGCAGCAGCTGTCCAGCCAACACATCTACATATGCCAATTTTTAAACCTCACTAGCTGGGCTGCCCACCCCTCCCCCAACGGCTGGGGTCAAGACCTGGCGCACCCGGGCAAGTGCCGTTGCTCTGAACAGGTGGATGGGCCAACTGATGGCCGACGGCAATGGCACAGGGCCCCTCATAGTACAATACAGTGTCTCAGACAGTGGGAGGGCCCACTCGCCGTCAGACACACCAGAGTACTATGAGGGGCCCTGTGCCAGTACCGTCGACCACGATTGTGCCCCCCCTGCTTGGTCATGGCCACAGCACTAATAAGTTGCAATACTTACCTCTCCCTGCTCCACTGCTGTGTAGTCTGTGCAGTTAAATCCTTCACAGGGACAGCCACTAGAAATTTGGTGTATTGATCAATGATGGTTAAGATGTAGCTATGACCTGTCCTGCTGGCCTCTACCTTCAGATGATCAATGGCTACCATTTGAAATGGACATCAACTTACAAGCGGATGCAGTGGTGGTTTATGATCACCTTTCACAGTTGTGATAGTCACAGACGTGTGACATTCCTGCCACCATTTTTCAATGTCTCCTCTCATGCCAATCCAATAGAATCGCCTACGGCCTGTGGCTTCTGTCTTTTGCACTCCAAAATGACCAGGCACATCATGATAGGCAGTGAGGACCATGGGTACATCTCTCCCTGTGATCACAATTTGATGGAGATGAGTAACGGTGATGTGATCCACGCTACTGCGATAAAGCAATCCTTTCTTCACAAAGAACCTTTTTCGCTTTCTTCGCAGACACAGTAATTGAGGGTCTACATCGCCTCTGCAACATCTACCGGGAGGTTTTCCCGCGATGAGTAATTCCAAAATTTCTGCTAACACTCGACTTTGCGTCTATACTTGTATCCATGTAGTTTCCAGTAGCAGAGATTCTTGACTAGCTTACTGAGATTGAAATATATACAAAGATTTAAAAGTACCACAACACTGTATACTGGTGTATGCTATGAATACCCTTCCCTTTTTCTACTTTTGTAATTCTGGCATAATACATAGTGAGCCTGTGAGTGTCTGTGTCTGACTCCGGAAGTATAGACGGAAATTTAACCCTTGACTGAGCACACCTGGTATGTGCTGATACAGTACCTTGTTTCAAAAATTTGTGTTAAGGTATCATCTGTAGGATAACCAACTCTTATTGCCGCAGACAAACACGAGACTGAGACAGAGTTTGTATTGAACAGGTCCGTTTTTAGTGCCCATAATTCTGTCAACAACAGCAATTCACCACAGCCGTTTCACATTTCTCTGTACACAGGCCCCGGTACCTTCACTTCCTTTGTAACTATAATCGTGGCATCCTCTGTGGCTCTTCCACTGTGGCTGGCCTAGGCCCAACCACCACAGCGCTGCACCAGTCTGAGCACACCGTCCGTATGATAGCCCCAGGCCGTTTTCGTCTGTGGCTACTGTCCTCTGGGCCACCCACCCATGACCGCCTCAACTGTCAGTCCTCTCTGGAGCCTTTCCACTGTCTCTATTTCCTCAGCAGAACTTCCTCTTTACTGTGCTCCCTTCGCTGACTGACTCTTCCCGAACCTTCCCTCAGCCTTTTATACTTCCAGTTCTGGTATCTCCGCCCACCATCACCTAACAGTTTCTCTGACCAATGGCAGTTATTCAGTCCCACTCCTACACTCTCCACTGCTCTCCAATGGGCAAGCTAAAACACTGTACCCTTTCTCTTTATCTTAGCGGTTTCACACCTACACTGCTCTACACCTCTGCTTCTCACTACAGGCAGGTTTGTCTGTCAGTCCACCTTCCCTACATCATCCATAGTGAGTGAGCGTGTATGGGTTACGCCCTCTATATATACGGTGAATCGGAGAAACAAATTTTTACACTATACTCGATACAGCTTGTATCTTGTTATACAGTACCTTTGTTCGACATTTAGCATTACGGTCAAATCCATACTGTGTAAGCGTCTGAGAGTGACTACGGGACTATTTATACGGAGATTTCAATTGTACCCTAAAAATATATACTTGGTATCTTGTTATCCAGGACCTTTTTTACAACATTTTTTATTATGGTCAAAACCAAACTGAGTGAGCGTCTGAGGGTGACTACGGAAATATATACCGATATTTTCAATTTGGCCAACACTGTGTACAGCAGAACGCTTCTGATATAGTAACCTTTTTAGCTATTTAGATTCTGGTGTAATCCATAATGAGCCTGTAAACGTCTGTCTGGTACTCCGGCAATATATTTGGAACTTTAAGATTACCCCAACACTGTATACAGCTGTATGCTTGTGTTACATAACCCATTTACAGCTTTTCATATTCTTGTGTAATCCATACTGGGCCTGAGAGCGTTTGTGTCTGCCTCCTGAAATGTATACGGAGAATCAGAATGTTTTCACTATACTATATATACCTTGTATCTGGTGATACTGTACCCTTTTTCAACTTGTTATTTTATTGGATAATCCATACTGAACCTGTGAGCGTCTGTGTATGCCTCATGAAATATATATGGAGATATACTGTTATCCATAGACTGTATAGAGCTGTACGCTTCGGATACAGTACCATATATCTGCTGGTATTTTTGGTCCATTTTCAAAAACGTGAGGAAGTATGGTGGAGGAGGACCCGGCGTGGGCATGGAGGGCCACCTGGTACTGATGGTGTTGGTGGTGGTGCATCTTCTGGTAGTGCCAAAAACACAATAGCAGCTAAGGCAGGAGGTGTTGAGCCAGCATCATGGTGTAGCTCTGGAATGCCTGTAAGGCTCACTTTTCTGGGAGTAGGTAGACTGCTTTTAAAGCCTGAGTATCAGGAACTGTTTGTGGCTTACATTGCTGAAACAGCCTCCAGCTCTATCGCCTCCTCTTATGAAGTTTACTGTCATTTTTTACTGCAGAGTATTTTTGCAAATTTGTCATTTTGTGTTTTCTTGTTGTGATGAGCTGTCTTACACCACGAGCCCATACTAGGAGGCGCCTGTGTGTATCCTGTTCATTTAGACACTGTTCACATGTTCAGGTTTTAAATACATTAGATAGGGACTGCTCCGTGAAGGGTTACCGTGACGTGGTGAAGCGGCTTGGTATACATTTTTTGCAAAAAACGTATTGACTAAATACCCTGTATTTGTTATCCAGCACTTGTTGATTACTGTCATTTTTTACTGCAGAGTATTTTTGCAAATTTGTCATTTTGTGTTTTCTTGTTGTGTTTCAGTCAGAGGGTGGTGTGAGCACTGTCCGACCGACTTGTTCACATTTATTCATGTCACATATGTTGTTAATCCTTTTCTGGGAGTAGGTAGACTGCTTTTAAAGCCGGAGTATCAGGAACTGTTTGTGGCTTACATTGCTGAAACAGCATCTAGCTCTATCGCCTACTCTTATGAAGTTGTAAAAAATGCAAGCACTGAGTCGGAACTGCAGGCTTCTGGTCAGGAGCAACCCCTTTCCTTGTGTCATGCTGGCGCCACCAATACCGGCGTCGCCTTTCTCACCAGGTCCCGCTGCTGCTCTCAGGGTCCCTCCTCAGATCCCTGCTTACAGCTCTGGCCGACGCGCTCCACCTCCAGCCTCCCGTCCTGCAGCCCGGGGGATTCGGCACGTGGGGTCCTCTTCCTGCTCGTGCTTCAGGTATGCGCCTTAGGCCACAGGTGCGTGCCCTTCCCTGCTCTTAACCCCTTCTGTACCACCCCTGTGCAGCGAGCACCAATCTAGCTCCTGCACAGGGTATATCAGGCGGCTTCTCCCTCATTGAGGTGCCTGATTATTGTGTGACTTTCATTACGGTACTCTGGCCCCGTCTGGTCACACCTGTCTCCAGTCGCTCCTGACTCCGGTCCCCTCTAACTCCAGTCACTCCTGACTCCTGTCGCTCCTGACTCCGGTCACCTCCTGACTCCGGTCACCTCCTGACTCCGGTCACCTCCTGACTCCGGTCACCTCTGACTCCGGTCACCTCTGATTCCTGTCGCTCCTGACTCCGGTCACCTCCTGACTCCTGTTGCTCCTGACTTCGGTCACCTCCTGACTCCGGTCACCTCCTGACTCCGGTCACCTCTGACTGCTGTCGCTACTGACTCCGGTCACCTCCTGACTCCGGTCGCTACTGACTCCGGTTACCTCCTGACTCCGGTCACTCCTGACTCCGGTCACTCCTGACCCTCTGCCTTGCCTGTCTCTTCCGTTCTTGAGCCACCCCTCTTGGTACCAGCTGTCACAGTATTCGACTCCTTCGGGCTTGCTCCTAACGGTCCCTGTATAGGGGTAGGCACCACCTGGCCAGCTCGCCCCAGGGATCCCGGTACCGTGACCCAGAGGGTCCACTCTTGCTACCCATAACAGTATAATCAGGCCATGGACCCCGCTGGTGCCTCGGCGGCCATTCAAAAGGAACTACTCTTTTTGCGGGAGAACCAGACCCGGATTATGACTTTTATGAAGTCCATGGACACTCGGTTATCCGCCATTCAAACCTCCGATCCAGGGAGCGCCCCTCTGCTGGCGGGACTCCAGCAGGAGCTCGCACAGCAGCGTGATACTCAGTCCCATATCCTTAATTACATGGCATCTGTTGATAACCGCTTGCAGTCTCTGCAGTCGTCCGCAGCGGCCTCTGCCCCGTCCCGCGACCCTGCACCTCACCAACCGCCACGTTTGGGGAAGCCTCCTAGATATGACGGGGGTCCAAAATTATGCCGGGGGTTTCTTAACCAGTGCCGCCTACATTTTGAGCTGCTGCCCCAGCAATACCCGTCTGATAGGGCTAAGGTGGCATTTATCGTGTCCCATCTCGAGGGGGAGGCCTTGGCATGGGTGATCCCCCTGTGGGAGCAGGATGATCCGGTGGCATCCCGCCTACACGACTTCTTGGACACTTTCTGCCAGGTCTTTGACGAGCCCGGGCGTTTGGCCTCCACCACGGAGTCCCTTTTCAACCTCCGACAGGGAACTCTTACCGTGGGACAGTACGCTATCCGCTTCCGGACCCTGGCCTCAGAGCTGGGGTGGAATAATGAGGCGTTGGTAGGAGCCTTTTGGTGGGGGCTTTCGGGGAAGATCAAGGACCTTATATCCCTGGCTACTCATATTGACTTGCGGTTCCAGGAACGCTCCCGCGAGACTGTCAGTGAGAGAGGCCCGTCTAGATTCAACCCTGCCTCCAGCCCTCGCTCGTTCAAACCGACCAGTAGTTCTGCCCCGGAGCCCATGCAGGTGGATCGCGTAAAGTTATCGGAGCTGCGGCGCAGGGAGAGGTTAGAGCAAGGGTTATGCCTCTATTGTGGTGGAACCACTTCCTGCGTTTCTGTCCTGAGAGGCCGGGAAACTCCTCCACCTAGGCCAGGTAAGAGAGGCCTTCATAGGTGACTCTGTTCCCTCTCTACCCCTTACTATCTCAGCTTTAATTCTCATAGGTCGGGAGCGTAGATCTGTGGAGGCGTATGTGGACTCAGGTGCGGCGGGCAACTTCATTCGGATGGAAGAGGTGGACAAGTTTCGAATTCCTGTCGTCACCTTTGAAGAACCGCGTGTGATCACCTCGGTGGATGGCAAGCCATTACCTGTTCCTGTCACCACGGATACTCTCGAGCTGGAAATGCAGATCGGAGCTCTCCACCAGGAGAGAATTGCTTTTTATGTTTTGCCTAATTTGTCTCACGCTCTGCTCCTTGGCCTGCCCTGGCTCAGGTCGCACGAGCCAGTCCTTGCTTGGCGCTCCGGGGGAAGTCCTTCTCTGGGGTCATTCTTGCCAAGAATGTTGTCTGCTGCCTGTTACTCGTTCCAGTCTGCACCAAGTGCCCGCGGATCTTCCCGGGCTTCCCGTGGCCTACCATTCATTTGCGGATGTCTTCAACAAGAAGGAAGCTGAGACCCTTCCTCCGTATCGGGCCTACGATTGCCCAATCGAGCTAGTTCCTGGAGCTACTCCTCCCAGGGGAAGAATATACCTGTTGTCGCCTGCAGAGACCTCAGCCATGACGGAGTACATCCAGGAAAATTTAGCCAGGGGCTTTATCCAGAAGTCATCTTCTCCAGCAGGAGCCGGGTTTTTCTTTGTTCGTAAGAAGGATGGGTCCCTTCGACCTTGCATTGACTACCGAGGCTTAAATAACATCACGGTCAAGAATAGGTATCCTTTACCACTTATCCCCGAACTGTTTGACCGCCTGCGTGGTGCCCGGATCTTTACCAAACTGGATCTACGGGGGGCCTACAATTTGGTCCGAATACGTGCCGGAGATGAGTGGAAGACCGCCTTTAACATACGAGATGGCCATTATGAATATTTGGTCTTGCCCTTTGGTCTTTGTAACGCCCCAGCGGCCTTCCAAGAATTTGTTAACGACGTCTTCCGGGACCTTCTCTACTCGTGCCTCGGGGTGTACTTAGATGGTATCCTCATCTTTTCACCAGACCTTTCCTCTCACAGGAGGAGTGTTCGCCTGGTCTTGCAAGGTCTGCGGGAGAATCAACTTTATGCCAAGTTGGAAAAATGCCTTTTCAAGCAGACCTCCCTACCCTTCTTGGGGTATATCAACACGGACTCGGGGTTGCGAATGGACCAAGACAAATTGTCCGTGGTACTCAAATGGCCACGACCTGTCGGAGTGAAGGCCATTCAACGATTCTTGGGCTTCGCGAATTACTATAGGCAATTCGGCCCGCACTTCTCTGCTTTAACCAAGCCTATTGTTACCCTTACCTGGAAGGGAGCAAGGCCAAACATCTGGTCCACGGAAGCTGAAGATGCATTCCTTGCCTTGAAGCAGGCCTTTGCCACGGCTCCGGTTTTGCATGGCCAGAGGTCGGCAAGCCCTTCGTCTTGGAGGTAGATGCATCTTCTACTGGGGCTGAGGTGATTCTTTCCCAAAAGACGTCCACTGGGCGCTTAGCTCCGTGTGGGTTCTTCTCCAAGTCATTTTCACCCGCAGAATGTAACTACACGACTGGGGATTGAGAGTTGCTGGCCATAAAGATGGCACTAGAGGAGTGGCGTTATCTCCTGGAAGGGGCAGTCCATCCCTTCACCATATTCACCGACCACAAAAACTTGGCCTACCTCCAGTCGGCTCAAAGACTTAACTCCAGACAAGCCAGGTGGTCATTGTTTTTCTCTCGCTTCGACCTTGAGCTCCACTTCCGACCCGTTGACAAAAATACCAAGGCAGATGCTCTCTCCCGGTCCCCGCAGTCACCCAAAGTGGAAGAGGCTCCGTCGCATGTTATCGATCCTGCCCGAGTTATCACGGTAGCTCCCGTGAATCTTCATTCCGTGCCACCAGGTAAGACCCTCGTCCAGCAAGACAAAAGGGCAGAAGTACTAGGCTGGGGCCTCTCTTCCAAGATCACTGGACATGTTGGCATCAAGAGGACCCTTGCGTTGGTTTCCCGTTATTACTTGTGGCCTTCTCTATGCCAAGATGTGTCAGACTTCGTGGCCTCCTGCTCAATTTGTGCCAGGAACAAGGTACCTAGAAGCTTGTCCCCCAGTCTCCTTCAGCCGTTGCCTGTTCCCGAAGCTCCTTGGTAACACATCGCCATGGATTTTGTTACCGACTTACCCCGCTCTTCCGGATGCACGACGATCCTGCTGGTAGTCGAACGGTTTTCCAAAATGACCCATTTTGTCCCATTACCCGGCTTGCCCACGGCCTCCGAATTGGCTAAAGTCTTCATTCAACAGGTTTTCAGACTACACAGGCTTCCTCAGCGAATCGTGTCTGACCGCGGGGTACAGTTTACCTCCCGCTTCTGGAGAGCACTATGTAAACTCTTGGGCATATCCCTGGATTTCTCTTCTGCTTATCATCCGCAGACCAACGGGCAAGTCGAACGGGTCTGTCAAGTCTTGACCTCCTACCTGCGGAACTTCTCTAACGCCCACCACGGCAACTGGGTCGATCTTCTTCCATGGGCAGAGTTCGCCCATAACAATCACTCCAATGAATCCACCACCAAGTCTCCGTTTTCTGTGGTCTCCGGGCAGAATCCAGGTGTGCCTCTTCCAGTATCTTCATCCTCCGGCATACCCGCCGCCAATGCCCTCTCCCAAGAGTTTTCCCAGGTCTGGAGGAAGACCAAAGAGGCTCTTGTACAAGCCACGGCCCGGATGAAGAGACATGCCGACAAGAGAAGGAGGGATCTCCCGCCATACCATCCAGGTGACAAAGTCTGGCTGTCAACCAAGCACATCCTCTTGAAAATCCCTTCTTATTAGCTGGGTCCCTGGTACATCGGCCCCTTCGAGATTCTGGGACGCATCAACAATACAGCCTATAGATTGAGGCTGCCTGCTTCGCTCCGGGTCCATAACGCCTTCCATGTCTCGCTCCTGAAACCGGTCATCCTCAATCAGTTCTGTCCTGCGCCTCCCGTTGTTCCCCAGCCAGTAGGGGCCGATGACGTCTTCTAGGTGAGGGATATTTTGGCCATGAAAAAGGTTAGAGGAAAGACCTTTTTCCTCATCGATTGGAGAGGGTTCGGGCCTGAGGAGAGGTCTTGGGAACAACGAGAGAATGTTGATGCTCCTCGCATCATGGATCGATTCTTGGCCAATCTCAGAAGGAGGGGACATAAAGGGGGGGTACTGTCACACCGGCGCCACCATTACCGGCGTTGCCTGTCTCACCGGGTCCCACTGCTGCTCCCAGGGTCCCTCCTCAGATCCCTGCTTACCGCTCTTGCCGCCGCGCACCACCTCCAGCAACACTCCTGACTCCGGTCACTCCTGACCTTCTGCCTTGCCTGTCTCTTCCGTTCTTGAGCTGCCACTCTTGGTACCAGCTGTAACGGTATTCGACTCCTTCGGGCCTGATCCTAACGGTCCCTGTATAGGGGTCGGCACCACGTGGCCAGCTCGCCCCAGGGATCCCGGTACTGTGACCCAGATGGTCCACTCTTGCTACCCATAACACTTTGTGTCCTTCACCCACACCAAAGGTGAAGGATGTGGAAGCACACACCTCAGATTACTCCATGGAGCTCTTTTTACTTACCATGCCTGGGTTAATTAACCCCTTTACCCCCAAGGGTGGTTTGCACGTTCATGACCGGGCCAATTTTTACAATTCTGACCACTGTCCCTTTATGAGGTAATAACTCTGAAACGCTTCCATGGATCCCGGTGATTCTGACATATTGTACTTCTTTGGCTGGAATTGAGATCGGACACCATGTCGCATTTGTAAAGCCCCTGATATACCAAAACAGTGGAAACCCCCCACAAATGACACCATTTTGGAAACTAGACCCCCCAAGGAACTTATCTAGATGTTTGGTGAGAACTTTGAACCCCCAAGGGCTTCACAGAAGTTTATAACGTACAGCCATACAATTATAAAATCATATTTTTTCCACAAAAATAATCTTTCCACCCTCAATTCTTACTTTCCCAAGGGTAACAGGACCCTAAAAGTTATTGTGCAATTTGTCCTGAGTACGCTGATACCCCATATGTGGGGGTAAACCACTATTTGGGCGCATGGCAGAGCTCGGAAGGGAAGCAGCGCCATTTGACTTTTTTGGCTGGAATTGAGATCGGACACCATGTCGCGTTTGGAAAGCCCCTGATGTACCTAAACAGTGGAATCCCCCCACAACTGACCCCATTTTGGAAACTAGACCACCTAAGGAACTTATGTAGATGTGTGGTGAGCACTTTGAACTCCCCCAGTGCTTCACAGAAGGTTATAACGCCCGGGCGTGAAAATAAAAAAATTGTATTTTTTCCACAAACATGATCATTTAGTCCCCATTTTTTTATTTTCCCAAGGTTACCAGGAGAAAATGGACCCCAAAAGTTGTTGTCCAATTTGTCCTGAGTACACTGATACCCCATATGTGGCAGAAAACTACTGTATGGGCACACGTCGGGACTCGGAAGGGAAGTAGTGACGTTTTGGAATGCAGACTTTGATGGAATGGTCTGCGGGTGTTATGTTGCCTTTGGAGAGCCCCTGATGTACCTAAACAGTAGAATCCCCCCTCAAATGACACCATTTTGGAAACTAGACCCCCTAAGGAACTTATCTAGATGTGTGGTGAGCACTTTGAACCGAAGTTTCACAGAAGTTTATAACGCCCGGGCGTGAAAATAAAAAAATCATTTTTTTCCCACAAAAATTATATTTTTGCCCCCAATTTTTTATTTTCCTAAGGGCAACAGGAGAAATAGGACCCCAAAAGTTGTTTTTCAATTTGTCCTGAGTATGCTGATACCCGATATGTGGGGGTAAAACACTGCTTGGGCGCATGGCAGAGCTTGGAAGGGAAAGAGCACCATTTGACTTTTTCAAAGCAGAATTGGCTGGAATTGAGATCAGACGCCGTGTTGCATTTGGAGAGCACCTGATGTGCCCAAACAGTGGAAACCACCCAATTCTAACTCCAACCCTAACCCCAACACACCCCTAACCCTAATCTCAACCCTAGCCCTAACCCTAGCGGAAAAATGGAAATAAATACATTTTTTAAATTTTATTATTTTTCCCTAACTAAGGGGGTGATAACGGGGGGTTTGATTTACTATTTATGGCGGTTTTTATTTTTGGCAGCTGTCACGCTAAAAGACGCTTTTAATTGTAAAAATAGTTTTTGCATCACCACATATTGAGAGCTATAATTTTTCCGTATTATGACCCACTGAGACATGTGAGGTCTTATTTTTTGTGGAACGAGTTGACATTTTTATTGGTACCATGTTCGGGCACGTCACATTTTTTGATCGCTTTTTATTCCGATTTTTGGGACGCAGAATGAACGAAAACTAGCATTTCATGAATTTCTTTTGGGTGGTGCGTTTACACCGTTCCGCATGCGGTAAAATTGATAAAGCAGTTTTATTCTTCGGGTCAGTACGGTTACAGTGATACCTCATTTATATAATTTTTTTATGTTTTGGCGCTTTTATGCAATAAAAACAATTTTATATAAAAAATAATTATTTTTGCATCGCTTTATTCTGCGAGCTATAACTTTTTTACTTTTTCTCTGATGATGCTGTGTGGTTGCTCGTTTTTTGCGGGACAAGATGACATTTTCAGCAGTACCATGGATATTTATATGCGTCTTTTTGATCGCGCATTATTGCACTTTTTGTTCGGCAGAATGATAATAAATCATTATTTTTTGCTTCATTTTTTATTTTTATTTTTAAGGGGTTCGCTAAAGGGCTTAACTAATGGGACAGTTTTATAGGGCAGGTCGTTATGGACGTGGCGATACCAAATATGTGTACTTTTATTGTTTGTTTTTTTTGCTTCCAAAAAATTAATTTATTAGGGAATATTTTTTTTTTAATTTATTTAGCGATTTTTTAAAATTATTTTTACACTTTTTTTTTTTTTAACTTTATTAGGTTGTCCCAGGGGGGACATCACTGTCCGGTGACAGATCACTGATCTGTCACATCACAGATCACTGTGACAGATCAGCAATCTGTCACAGGCAGTGTGCAGGTTTCCTCCTTGCCTGCGCTTTGCAGGCACTGAGAAGCCAGCTCCCTGAAGGCCCCCGAAGGTCCCCGTCGCCATCTTGAATCCGGGGACCTGCAGGGAAAGAGCCCCCAGCAGCAGAGCTGCACATTGCGCTGCTGTGGGGGGCTCAGGGAAGCACGGAGGGAGCCCCCTCCCTGCCGATGCTTCCCTTTAACCCCTGGTACACCGCTATCGTGTTTGATCACGGTGTGCAAGGGGTTAACATGTCGGAGGCGGTTCGTGACTGCCCCTGACACATAGTGCCGGGTGTCAGCTGTGAAAATCAGCTGACACCCGGCTGCGATCAGCGGTGCTCACCACGTGGGCGCCGCTGATCGCGCTAGACGTACTATCCCGTCCATGGGCATAGGGGTCCGGGTCCCATGGAAAGGATAGTATGTCTGATGTCAGAAAGGGGTTAAAAATAGGGCCCATCATGTACTGGAGCAATGTAAATGGGGCAGATCAGACACTGGAGCAGCATCTAAGGGGCATATTATACACTGGAGCATTACAAATGGGGCCCATTATATATGGAGCATTATTGGAGCCCATCATACACTGGAGCATCATCCATGAATCCATGAGGCCCATCATGTACTGGAGCAATGTAAATGGGCCAGATCAGACATTGGAGCAGCATCTAAGGGGCACATTATACACTGGAGCATTACAAATGTGGCCCATTATATATGGAGCATTATTAGGGCTCATGATACACTGGAGCATCATCCATGAGGCCCATCATGTACTGGAGCAATGTAAATGGGGCAGATCAGACACTGGAGCAGCATCTAAGGGGCCCATTATACACTGGAGCATTACAAATGTGGCCCATTATATATGGAGCATTATTAGGGCCCATGATACACTGGAGCATCATCCATGAGGCCCATCATGTACTGGAGCAATGTAAATGGGGCAGATCAGACACTGGAGCAGCATCTAAGGGGCACATTATACACTGGAGCATTACAAATGTGGCCCATTATATATGGAGCATTATTAGGGCCCATGATACACTGGAGCATCATCCATGAGGCCCATCTTGTACTGGAGCTTTGTAAATGGGGCAGATCAGACACTGGAGGCGCATCTAAGGGGCACATTATACACTGGAGCATTACAAATGGGGCCCATTATATATGGAGCATTATGTGGAGCTCATCAGATACTGTATGGAACATTATATCTGACTAATTATTTGGTATGGAGAAATATATGGGGCTCATTATTCTGTATGGCGCACAATGTGGTGGCCATAATACTGTATGGAGTAATATACTGTCCTGTTTTTGAGCTATTGTACAATTTAAAATAGATCAGTCATGTAAGCAGTGAAGTATGTGTCATTGTACTATACCTATATTTCTGTGCCGTATCGGAGCATCATGAGTAGTGTTGAGCAATCCGATACTGCAAATATCGGGTATCGGCCGATATTCACTGTATCGGAATTCCGATACCGAGTACCGGTATTTTTTCAATATTGGAATCGGAAGTTTCCATAATGCAATGAGCCACTGTTGTGGCTCTGATTGGCTGCCAAAATGACGTCATCATGATGCGCTGTCAGTTCGGGCCTTCCGGGGGGGTCTGTGACGACTGCCCGGGGGTCTGTACCGGCCTGCCGGGGGTCTGTGCCGGCCTGCCAGGGGTCTGTGCCGACTGCCCGGGGGTCTGTATGGACTGCCGGGGGTCTGTACTGGCCTACCGGGGGGCTGTGCCGGCCTGCCAGTGGTCTGCGCCGACTGTCCGGGGGTCTGTGCAGGCTGCAGGGGTCTGTGCATGCATCGTCCGATAGGACTACAAGTCCCATCGGGCGATGACTGCTACCATGACGGTGATTGACACATTAGCCAATGATGGGACAGTAGTAGTCTCATCATCTGGCTAATGTGTTGAATGTAAGAAAAAAAAATACATACTACATGCATACTACATGCTACATACATACTACATACATACTACATGCTACATACATACTACATACATGCTACATACATGCAACATACATACTACATACATGCTACATACATACTACATACATGCTACATACATGCAACATACATACTACATACATGCTACATGCTACATACATACTACATATATACTACATGCATGCAATATACATAAATACAACATGCATGCAACATACATGCGTGTTGAATGTAAAAAAAAAATACATACTACATACTACACACATACTACATACATGCTACATACATGCAACATACATACTACATACATGCTACATGCTACATACATACTACATATATACTACATGCATGCAACATACATAAATACAACATGCATGCAACATACATACATGCGTGTTGAATGTAAAAAAAAATACATACTACATACTACACACATAATACATACATGCAACATACATACTACATACATGCTACATGCTACATACATACTACATATATACTACATGCATGCAACATACATACATGCTACATATATACCACATGCATGCAACATGCATACTACATATATACTACATGCATGCAACATACATACATACTACATATATACCAGATGCATGCAACATGCATACTACATATATACCACATATATACTACATGCATGTAACATACATATATACTACATATGTACTACATGCAACATGCATACTACATATATACTACATGCAACATGCATACTACATATATACTACATGCATGCAACATACATACATACTACATATATACCACATGCATGCAACATGCATACTACATATATACTACATGCATGCAACATACAACATATATACTACATGCATGCAACATGCATACTACATATATACCACATATACTGTATACTACATGCATGCAACATACATATATACTACATATTTACTACATGCAACATACATACTACATATATGCCACATGCATGCAACATGCATACTACATGCATGCAACATACATACATACTACATATATACTACATGCATGCAACGTCGTCCACGCAAGATCGTCATGGGACACTCGTGCACTTCTGCAGATCAGGGGTAAGTATATTGGTGGTTTGTTATTTTAATATTTATTCCACAGATGACAATGGCTTCGGGGAACAAAGTGACAAGTGATGGTGAGTATGTACTCTATGTTATATGTACTGTATGTCTATATGTATGTATTGTATAAATGTATTGTATGTAGTATATATGTATGTTGCATGCATGTAGTATATATGTAGTATGCATGTGGTATATATGTAGTATATGTGTAGTATGCATGTTGCATGCATGTGGTATATATGTAATATATATGTATGTTGCATGCATGTAGTATATATGTGGAATATATGTAGTATGCATGTTGCATGCTTGTAGTATATATGTTGTATATGTATGTTGCATGCATGTGGTATATATGTAGTATGCATGTAGTATATATGTGGTATATATGTAGTATGTTGCATGCATGTAGTATATATGTAGTATATATGTATGTTGCATGCATGTAGTATATATGTGGTATATATGTAGTATGCATGTTGCATGCATGTAGTATATATGTGGTATATATGTAGTATGCATGTTGCATGCATGTAGTATATATGTATGTTGTATATATGTAGTATGCATGTAGTATGTATGTAGTATGTATGTTGCATGCATGTAGTATATATGTAGTATGTATGTTGCATGTAGTATATGTGTAGTATATATGTATGTTGCATGCATGTAGTATATATGTAGTATATATGTATTATGTATGTTGCATGTAGTATATATGTTGTATATATGTATGTTGCATGCATGTGGTATATATGTAGTATGCAGTAGTATATATGTGGTATATATGTAGTATGCATGCTGCATGCATGTGGTATATATGTAGTATGTATGTATGTTGCATGCAAGTAGTATATATGTGGTATATATGTAGTATATATGTGGTATATATGTAGTATGCATGTTGCATGCATGTGGTATATATGTAGTATGTATGTAGTATATATGTGGTATATATGTAGTATGCATGTTGCATGCATGTGGTATATATGTAGCATGTATGTATGTTGCATGCATGTAGTATATATGTGGTATATATGTAGTATATATGTGGTATATATGTAGTATGCATGTTGCATGCATGTGGTATATATGTAGTATGTATGTATGTTGCATGCATGTAGTATATATGTAGTATGCATGTAGTATATATGTGGTATATATGTAGTATGCATGTTGCATGCATGTGGTATATATGTAGTATGTATGTAGTATATATGTGGTATATATGTAGTATGCATGTTGCATGCATGTGGTATATATGTAGTATGTATGTAGTATATATGTGGTATATATGTAGTATGCATGTTGCATGCATGTGGTATATATGTAGCATGTATGTATGTTGCATGCATGTAGTATATATGTGGTATATATGTAGTATATATGTGGTATATATGTAGTATGCATGTTGCATGCATGTGGTATATATGTAGTATGTATGTTGCATGCATGTAGTATATATGTAGTATGCATGTAGTATATATGTGGTATATATGTTGTATGCATGTTGCATGCATGTGGTATATATGTAGTATGTATGTAGTATATATGTGGTATATATGTAGTATGCATGTTGCATGCATGTGGTATATATGTAGTATGTATGTATGTTGCATGCATGTAGTATATATGTAGTATGCATGTAGTATATATGTGGTATATATGTAGTATGTATGTTGCATGCATGTAGTATATATGTATGTTGCATGCATGTAGTATATATGTAGTTTGCATGTTGCATGCATGTAGTATATATGTTGTATGTATGTAGTATGTATGTAGCATGTAGCATGTATGTAGTATGTATGTTGCATGTATGTAGCATGTATGTAGTATGTATGTAGTATGTATGTAGCATGTAATATGCATGTAGTATGTATTTTTTTTTTACATTCAACACATTAGCCAGATGATGAGACTACTACTGTCCCATCATTGGCTAATGTGTCAATCACCGTCATGGTAGCAGTCATCGCCCCATGGGACTTGTAGTCCCATCGGACGATGCCTGCACAGACCCCCGCAGCCTGCACAGACCCTCGGACAGTCGGTACAGACCCCCGGAAGGTCCGTACACACCCCGGAGAGGCTGTACAAGGACTGAAAACGTTTTTTCTTATTCCGATACCGGAAGTCCCATAGACTTGAATGGGACTTCCGGTATCGGAATCGGCGACACCCGATACTTTTTTTGTATCGGGCCGATACCATCCGATCTGATATTTTAGGGTATCGGATGGTATCGCTCAACACTAATCATGAGTTGTGGCATGTGTTAAAGGGGCGCACTGACACTCTTTGGCCCAGGGCACACAAAAGCCTGGAGCCAGCCCTACCCCCCCACAACTTTAGCCAAATAACCCCCAGTTTTCAGTGCCTAACTATTATTAGGAAGTAAATTAAGGTTGACAAGCTTCAGTAATAAGAATTGATGTTTTTGGCATTGGAATGGGCACTGTAGGTGTGTTTCCTGTCCGCCACTCCCTGCTGACTTTGCTTCCCCATTTACTTGCATTGGGTTTCGTGTTTCAGTCGGCTTCCGACTTTTCCCTGTAATCGGCCGATTTCGTTCGACCCGACTTTTGCGAAAGTCGGGTTTCATGAAACCCGACTCAACCCCAAAAAAGGCAAAGTCGCTCATCTCTAGACCCTACAAAAGTCAAAGTCGCTCATCTCTAATATTAACCCCTTCATGATGTTTATCAGGTACTGAAAAACTGGAAAAAATTCCAAATGCGGTGGAATGGCAAAAGTGTGCAACTCCATAGATTTTTAGGTGGTCTTTTTTACCATGTTCATTCATTAAATGCTAAAACTGACCTTCCATTATGATTCCCCAGGTCATTATTAGTTCATAGATACCAAACATGTCTAGGTTCTTTTTTATTTCTCCATTTTTCGTGATATTGGGCTGACATTTTTACTAATACCATTTTGGTGTAGATACAATCTTTTGATCACCCATGCATTTTATTGCATTGTAGTGGCGACAAAAAAAAATGTAATTCTGATGTTTTGAATTTTTTTCTCATTATGTCGTTTGGCGATCGGGTTAATTTTTTTTATATTAATAGATCGAGCAAGTCTGAAACCAAATATCTGTATGTTTGATTTTTTTTTGTTTTACTTTGATTGAATGGGGCAAAAGGGGGGTGATTTGAGCTTTTATATTTTTCACATTTTTTAAAAACATTCTTTTTTTTACTTTTGGCATGCTTCAATAGTCACCTTGGGAGACTAGAAGCTGCCATAATCTGATTGGCTCTGCTGTAAACAGGCAATGATCAATTCGCCTGTATGTAGCGCCTACCACCAGTAAGCTGTTTGTTCATTGGGCAGGACAGTGGGTAGGGTCTTCATCTCTGCCATGGCCTCGCGGCTGCCTCTTGTGTATGTATCTTCATACTGTTTAAAATTCCACACCGGCGCTGTCCTAGCTGCAGGCGGCGCTTACACTGATCGATCTGGTCACAGGCTTCAGTAAAATGGCGCTGGTGTTGGAGCATGCGCACATTGAACTCCCAGCAGGCTTCAGAAAAATGGTGCTGTGGCGGCCCACACGCAAATTGAAATCTCAGTTCAGTGATGAACTGCCATTAGTGTCCACATGTGTGGCAATGGTGTAGCAAGAAATGAGAATTGTGTTTTATTTATTTAAATCAATTACTGGTGGCCATAATTGCATATGGTGTACCATGGGGGGTGCATTATATTGTGTGGAGGCCCATGGGGGGTGCATTATATTGTGTGGAGGTCCATGGGGGGTGCATTATATTGTATAGAGGACTATTGGGGGTGCATTATATTGTGTGGGGGACCATGGGGGGGTGCATTATATTGTATGGAGGACTATGGGGGGTGCATTATAATGTATGGAGGACTATGGGGGGTGCATTATATTGTGTGGAGGTCCATGGGGGGTGCATTATATTGTATGGAGGACTATGGGGGGTGCATTATATTGTGTGGGGGACCATGGGGGGGTGCATTATATTGTGTGGAGGTCCATGGGGGGTGCATTATGTTGTATGGAGGACTATGGGGGGTGCATTATAATGTATGGAGGACTATGGGGGGTGCATTATATTGTATGGAGGACTATGGGGGGTGCATTATATTGTGTGGCAGACCATGAGGATTGAACATTATGCATTATATTGTATGGAGTTCCATGGAGGGTGCATTGTATTGTATGGAGGACCATGGGGGGTGCATCATATTGTATGGAGGACCATGGGGGGTGCATTTTATTGTGTGGCAGACCATGAGGATTGAACATTATGCATTATATTGTATGGAGTTCCATGGAGGTTGCATTGTATTGTATGGAGGACCATGGGGGTGCATTATATTGTATGGAGGACTATGGGGGTGCATTATATTGTGTGGAGGACCATGGGGGTGCGTTATATTGTGTGGCAGACCATGGGGAGTGAACGTTATGCATTATATTGTATGGAGTTCCATGGAGGGTGCATTGTATTGTATGGAGGACCATGGGGGGTGCATCATATTGTATGGAGAACCATGGGGGTGCATTATATTGTATGGAGGACTATGGGGGGTGCATTATATTGTGTGAAGGACCATGGGGGGTGCGTTATATTGTGTTGGAGACCATGAGGAGTGAACTATACTGTATTTAGGACCATGGGGAGTGCATTATATTCTTTGGAGGACCATGGGGGGTGCAATATACTATATGGAGGATTATGGGTGGGCTTATTATACTATATGGAGGACTATTGAGGGCACATTATACTATGTGGAAGGTTATGTGGGGCCATTATACTGTATGCAAGCAGTTATACAGTGTGAAGGTTAGGTTTGTGTGGGGCCCATCAAACTGTGTGGAGAGCTGTGTAGGGCCCATTATACAATATGGGGCTATCATACTTTATTTAGGTCAATTATACTTCATGGAGGGCTTTCTCTGGGTCCCCATACTTTCCCTTGGGAGTTGAGGTGAGGTACAGTAGGGTCATTAAAATGTGCATATAGAGGCTAATGTAGAAGACTTCTCCATAGGGGTATTATACTGTGTTTGGGGGGGGCACTTTTGTTGGCATGACACTTCATGGGGGCAATGAAAGGGAAATCTAGGACTTCAGCAGGAGGAAAATTACTACATAAAGATTGGAAAGTTGTGAGATATGCTTTTCTGTGACCCTGACTATTTTTTTTTTTGGTGTGTGTGTGGGGGGTAGGCAATTAGAACTTCTGCTATGGGGCCCCATGATGTCTATGTACGCTCCTGCATGTGCCTCTGACTTCCAGTCAGTCAGAACTTGTGGTCACAAGATGCGATTGCAGGATTGGAGACGTACCGGGGAGACCTGAAGATGGCTCGTTTAATAGCATCACTCCAGCACTGAAAGAAAAAAAGAAAACCGCTGGTGTGGTGCTTTACATTTTTCCTCTTTGAAGATAGGTGTACCATATATATGAGATAGATAGATAGATAGATAGATAGATAGATAGATAGATAGATAGATAGAAAAAACAGACAGCAGCACAAACTTGAGCAGATTTTGGGTGCAATAGTCCTGAATAATGCGGTTGTCCAACGCAAAAATATAAATAGAAAAACAAACAGGCAGCGCTCCAGTTAAAGGGAAAATTGTGTACTTTAATCCAGCACCAAGTGGTGCAACGTTTCGACCTCACAGCACGGTCTTTGTCAAGCACAGTGTTACCATAGAATAGTGCACTTTTTATACATATCTCTTCAATTTACCAATATACAAAAATTAGCATATATTGAATATAAATCATAATCAAAGTGTATGAAAATTACATTGCAGTAAATATGAGAACCATCACAGTGTTTACATATATAAGGTGCATGCTAGAGTGCAAAAAATTATATCCAACCGCACCTACAATCATTGATACAGCTAGATTAACAATGATTAAAAGGTGTAAAACACCTGTGTGATTTATAAAATGCATAAATATTATAAATCAGCTGGAACACTCAGACCCAGACATCATGTTGTAGTTCCACCATAACAGCGTTTTCAGCGCACAACTGAGCAGGTCAGTAATCAGATACTCCCGATTGGCCACTCGACAGTGATGTCAGCGATGATATCAACGCACATGCTCACTAGGCATTTCCACGCCCTGCTCCACCATTACAAGCGCTGGCAACTCTGCCCACACAGTATTTCATAAGAAAAAACTGCATTTGTACACAAAAGAGATAAATCTCAATACTTAAATGGAGTGGAGCACTTGTAGTGATTATATAAAGTGATGAACTGGACACCCAAAACATTCAGACCAATGGCTGTGCATAAGCCACAAGCACTACGCCACATGCCCCCTAGAGGACAGAGATGGAGTACCAGCACACAGCCAGCAATCACAGAGGGGATTAACCCCCTGCGTCACTACGATGCACTATAGGCTAAATGCACCTGCCAGCAAACATTGACCATATAAACTGGGTGCCAGATGGCACTAGCAAAATTCAGGCCTTAGGATAAATTTATCTCATATACTTTAAACAATATACGAGTACAAAAGGAACATACAACAATCACTGGGAAGAGTTTCTATCCAGGGATTCAACTTTTAAAAATAAAAAAGGAACACTAAGGCCTGTTTCACACATCTGTTTTTTGGCGTCCGCCAAAGTGTGAAAAAACGGATCTGTTTCCATTTTGCCACAAACGGATGCTAACGGATCCGTTTTTTGGACGGATCCGCTTTAGCCACTAATGCAAGTCTATGGGGAAAAAAAACGGATCCGCCAAAAAAAAGGCGGATCCGTTTTTTTTTGCAAAACGGCGGATTTTGACGGACGTCTAAAAACGGATGTGTGATCCAGGCCTTAGTCATTATTAAAAAAAAAAAATAAATAATGAACCAAAATTGGCTCAAATAAATACAAATAGACTCATATCAGAGTACAATACAAGAAGAGAGATCTATATGGGTTTATACAGAAAAATACAGATAGATAGATAGATAGATAGATAGATAGATAGATAGATAGATAGATACAGTATGTGGCACCCTGCAAATTCAGGTGTCACAAATGTCTGTGAGCTCTGTTGGTGTGAGAGGCCAGCTCTTCAGTCATTTTTACACATGCACATGTAATTAGTGTAAAGGCTATTATGAAATCTGGTGGGTAGCAGCCCTTATAGAAGAACTGCTAAGCCCAGGATAAGCAGACCTGTTCCCCTGGGATTGAGTGGTGCTGTAGATGAAGGAGGCCAGCCAGTGCTTTTGCTGTGGTCTCTGTCCAGACTCCAGTGAAATCTGTGCACATGGTGGGATATGGTGTCTTGTGCAGTTTAAGAACTGACCAAATGACAGACGACGTCGGTATGGGATCACAGGAGAGATGTTTGATACGAACCTTAATTGTCAGTGGTGGGAAGAGGGTGTTAGGCGTCGGGTTCCTACAGCGGCTCAGCAGGAATCCAGAGCCTCACGTTGTCTGGCTGTTGCTGCCACCTTTGGGTCAGCAATAGCAACGCAGGCTGCTCTGCAGCAAGCCATTCCAGAGGCTAAGTCCCTCTATAGCTCTACTGAGCATGCTCACGAGACAATCTCCCATTGGAGATTGGGAGTCACGTGCTCAGGTCCTTCTCCTGATCTCAATGGTCCATCTCAGAGATCTGGAAGGTCCCGCACGACTATAAAAGGTCCGCATGGCCGCTCGGCCATGCGTTAGTATAGACTCTTCCTGCTTGATGTGTGAATGGTGATGGATTTATGATTCTGGTGACTGACTCATTATGATTCCCCTCCCTCTGATATTACGCATGTGGATAGGGAACTAGAGAAAGAGTCAGCGCTAGTGTTGAGCATTCCGATACCGCAAGTATCGGGTATCGGGCGATACTTGCTGTATCGGAATTCCGATACCGACTTCCGATATTTTTTCAATATCGGAAGTCGGCATCGGAATCGGAAGTTGAAGTTCAAAGTTGATTGACAGCCGAAATGACGTCATCATGATGCGCGGTGTGTGCACATCATGATGCGCCATCATTTCGGGCCTTCCGGGGGTCTCTGCCTGCCTGCCGGGGGGCTGTGTGGACTGCCCGGGGTCTGTACCGGCCTGCCGGGGGGCTGTGTGGACTGCCCGGGGTCTGTACCGGCCTGCCGGTGGTCTGTGCACCCTGTGGGGGTCTGTACCGGCCTGCCAGGGGGCTGTGCCGGCCTGCCGGTGGTCTGTGCACCCTGTGGGGGTCTGTACCGGCCTGCCGGGGGGCTGTGCCAGCCTGCCGGTGGTCTGTGCACCCTCTGGGGGTCTGTACCGGCCTGCCGGGGGGCTGTGCTGATGTCCGGGGGTCTGTGCAAGCATCGTCCGATGGGACTATAAGTCCCATCTGGCGATGCCTGCTACTATGACAGTGATTGACACATTAGCCAATGATGGGACAGTAGTAGTCCCATCATCCGGCTAATGTGTTAAATGTTAAAAAAAAAAAAAATACTACATACATACAACATACATACTACATGCATGCTACATACATACTACATGCTACATACATACTACATATATACTACATGCATGCTACATACATACTACATGCTACATACATACAACATACATACTACATGCATGCTACATACATACTACATGCTACATACATACTACATATATACTACATGCATGCTACATACATACTACATGCTACATACATACCACATACATACAACATACATACTACATGCATGCTACATACATACTACATGCTACATACATACTACATATATACTACATGCATGCTACATACATACTACATGCTACATACATACCACATATATACTACATACATACTACATGCATGCTACATACATACTACATGCTACATACATACTACATATATACTACATGCATGCTACATACATACTACATGCTACATACATACTACATATATACTACATACATACTACATACATGCTACATACATACTGCATGCTACATACATACTACATACATACTACATACATACTACATACATACCACATATATACTACATACATACTACATGCATGCTACATACATACCACATACAAACTACATACATACTACATACATGCTACATACATAACACATATATACTACATGCATGCTACATACATACTACATGCTACATACATACTACATATATACTACATACATACTACATGCTACATACATACTACATACTACATACATACCACATACATACTACATGCTACATGCTACATACATACTACATATATACTACATGCATGCTACATACATACTGCATGCTACATGCATGCTACATACATACTACATACATACTACATGCTACATACATACCACATATATACTACATACATACTACATACAATACATTCATACAATACATACATAGACATACAGTACATATAACATAGAGTAACATACTTACCAATACTTGTCACATTGTTCCCCGAAGCCATTGTCTTTTACGGAATAAATATTAACATAACAAACCACAAAAATACTCACCCACGATCCGAAGCAGTCCACGAGTGTGTCCCACGACGATCTTGGGTAGAGAACTGCAGCATCAGCTGATGCTGCCGTTCTCTACGGGCTGCAGGAATCCAATGACGGAAGGTACCTTCCGTCATTGGATTCCTGCAGCCCGTAGAGAACGGCAGCATCAGCTGATGCTGCAGTTCTCTACCCAAGATCGTCGTGGGACACACTCGTGGACTGCTTCGGATCGTGGGTGAGTATTTTTGTGGTTTGTTATGTTAATCCATAATGACCTTCCGTCATTGGATTCCTGCAGCCCGTAGAGAACGGCAGCATCAGCTGATGCTGCAGTTCTCTACCCAAGATCGTCGTGGGACACACTCGTGGACTGCTTCGGATCGTGGGTGAGTATTTTTGTGGTTTGTTATGTTAATATTTATTCCGTAAAAGACAATGGCTTCGGGGAACAATGTGACAAGTATTGGTAAGTATGTTACTCTATGTTATATGTACTGTATGTCTATGTATGTATTGTATGAATGTATTGTATGTAGTATGTATGTAGTATATATGTGGTATGTATGTAGCATGTAGTATGTATGTAGTATGTATGTAGCATGCATGTAGCATGCAGTATGTATGTAGCATGCATGTAGTATATATGTAGTATGTATGTAGCATGTAGCATGTAGTATGTATGTGGTATGTATGTAGCATGTAGTATGTATGTAGCATGCATGTAGTATGTATGTAGTATGTATGTAGTATGTATGTAGCATGTAGTATGTATGTAGTATATATGTAGTATGTATGTAGCATGTAGTATGTATGTAGCATGCATGTAGTATGTATGTAGCATGCATGTAGTATATATGTAGTATGTATGTAGCATGTAGTATGTATGTAGTATGTATGTGGTATGTATGTAGCATGCAGTATGTATGTAGCATGCATGTAGTATATATGTAGTATGTATGTAGCATATATGTAGTATGTATGTAGCATGTAGTATGTATGTAGCATGCAGTATGTATGTAGCATGCATGTAGTATATATGTAGCATATATGTAGTATGTATGTAGCATGTAGTACATATGTAGTATGCATGTTGCATGCATGTAGTATATATGTAGTATGTATGTTGCATGTAGTATATATGTAGTATGCATGTTGCATGCATGTAGTATATATGTAGTATGTATGTTGCATGTAGTATATATGTAGTATGAATGTAGCATGTATGTAGTATGTAGTATGAATGTAGCATGTATGTAGTATGCATGTTGTATGTATGTAGCATGTATGTAGCATGTAATTTTTTTTTTATTTTTTTTTTTTACATTCAACACATTAGCCGGATGATGGGACTACTACTGTCCCATCATTGGCTAATGTGTCAATCACTGTCATGGTAGCAGGCATCGCCTGATGGGACTTGTAGTCCCATCGGACGATGCCTGCACAGACCCCCGAAGCCTGCACAGACCACCGGCAGGCCGGCACAGCCCCCCGGAGCCTGCACAGCCCCCCGGCAGGCCGGCACAGCCCCCCGGCAGGCCGGCACAGCCCACCGGAGCCTGCACAGACCACCGGCAGGCCGGCACAGCCCCCCGGCAGGCCGGCACAGCCCACCGGAGCCTGCACAGACCACCGGCAGGCCGGCACAGCCCCCCGGCAGGCCGGCACAGACCACCGGAGCCTGCACAGACCCCCTGGCAGGCCGGCACAGCCCCACGAAAGGCCCGTACAGACCCCAGAGAGGCTGTACAAGGCAAAAACAGGGTTTTTCTTATTCCGATACCGGAAGTCCCATAGACTTGAATGGGACTTCCGGTATCGGAATCGGCGATACCGATACTTTTTTTTAAGATCGGCCGATCCATTCCGATCCGATACTTTGAAGTATCGGACGGTATCGCTCAACTCTAGTCAGCGCCAGTCAGTGGCAAGCCATAGGCCACTGTGCACACCGCACCTCTACACTAGCGTCCGGTGGTGCCACGTCTCACAAAGCACTATCGCCTAGCGGCCGTGTCTGTTGCTGCGCTGCAGTCTGCAGCTCTGTTTGGCGTATGCAGTAGCGACGCCGCACGCACGGTAGGTCTAGACAGACGCTGACCCTCTGCCTTGGGCTCAGCTCCTGTAACTATATACTGGGCGTGCACTTATCTGAGACCTGTGACGCTAACAGGCTCAGCCCTTTTGTGTTTATTACACTTAAGCATCTCCGTGACTAAACAGAGTACACTCAGCGCACATCGGGTGACGTTTAACCCGTGTGCGCCATATAGCGCGTCTGCCATTGTCTAGCAGCGGATTTAACACCTACTGCACGGTGGACCCCGAGCGGCGAACGCACTTTATTATTTATTTATTTAGTGTGTTCGCCGTTCCTAACAGAGGGCTGAGGTACTTTCCTGTAAGCCTGAGGTGCAGTGGATGCTAAGGTCCAGGTTGAGGGGAAAGGTTTTCCTGCACAGATAGTGCTATATAAAGGGGGAATGAGACGAGCCGCTACATTGCTGTAAAAGAGCCGGGGTCATCACACCATGAGGGGCTGTTGGCTCAGTGTGCTGAATAACTGTAGAGAGATGTAATCATCATCATCAGCTGCTCCAGTAAAAACGAGTTTTTATTCCTGTTGCACCTGAGATGGGGAAATTGCTTATTGAGATCGGCTGATCATGCATCTCTTCCACAACTTTCTTCTTTTATTCTGATGAAGACTGCCTGACGGCCGTAACAGTTAGCCGTCATTGTGCCACGGCTCGGTGTAGGCCGACCCATTCAGATAGATAGATTTTCCTATAATGGTAACCACAATAGTAGACTTTGGTGTTTTCATGTCAGTTCGTTCTCTATAATCCCCTTTAATAAATCTCTATTTGTGACTACGTTTATATATGTTTTATTAGAATAAATGTTCGTGTCTTTTAACCGGCAGATTTTCATTTTTCAGAGAGTGTGGATTATGGGCCAGTGTTTATCCAAGAGCCAGAAAATGTTATTTTCCCCATGGATTCTGGAGAGAAGAAAGTGGCCCTTAATTGTGAGGCGAGAGGAGCCCCTGCTCCGAGTTATAGGTACATCCGATAAAAGTTCCATTTGTTGAAGTCATTCATTTATTCTTCATTTCTTCCTTCATGGCCACTTGTGCCTTCAGATAGCATTTCCATTGCCTCCTCTATTCACACCATGTTTGCATTATTTACCAGCCACTTCCATATTACCCGGTATGTACTATTGACACCATTATGTGTTTCTGTTATGTTACCTTCACAAATAAATGTAGGAAAGTGAAGTTCCATGCATGTTATTATATTTTGGATCCATATTGGAGAGGATCACCCTGTTAAAATCATGCCTGTTTTAGCAAGTACAGGTGCTTCTCAGAAAATTAGAATATCATCAAAAAGTTAATTTATTTCAGTTCTTCAATACAAAAAGTGAAACTCATATATTATATAGAGTCATTACAGAGTGATCTATTTCACGTGTTTATTTCTGTATATGTTGATGATTATGGCTTACAGCCAATGAAAACCCAAAAGTCATTATCTCAGTAAATTAAAATAATTAGCAAAAAACACCTGCAAAGACTTCCTAAGAGTTTAAAAAGGTCCCTTAGTCTGTTTCAGTAGGCTCCACAATCATGGGGAAGACTGCTGACTAGACAGATGTCCAGAAGGCAGTCATTGACACACTCCACAAGGAGGGTAAGCCACAAAAGGTCATTACTAAAGAAGCTGCTGTTCACAGAGTGCTGTATCCAAGCATATTAATGTAAAGTTGAGTGGAAGCAAAAAGTGGTAGAAAAAGGTGCACAAGCAACCGGGATAACCGCAGCCTTGAAAGGATTGTTAAGAAAAGGCTATTCAAAAATTTGGGGGAGATTCACAAGGAGTGGACTGCTGCTGGAGTCATTGCTTCAAGAACCACCACACACAGACGTATCCAGGACATGTGCTAAAAGTGTTGCATTCCTTATGTCAAGCTACTCATGGCTAAAAGACATCTCCAGAAGCGTCTTACCTGGGCCAAGGAGAAAAAGTACTGGACTGTGCTCAGTGGTCCAAGGTGTTGTTTTCAGATGAAAGTAAATTTTGCATTTCATTTGGAAATCAAGGTCTCAGAGTCTGGAGGAAGAGTGGAGAGGACACAATCCAAGCTGCTGGAGGTCTAGTGTGAAGGTTCCACAATCAGTGATGGTTTGGGGAGCCATGTCATCTGCTGCTGTAGGTCCACTGTGTTTTATCAAGACCAAAGTCAGTACAGCCGTCTACAGGAAATTTTAGAGCACTTCATGCTTCCCTCTGCCAACAAACTTTCTGGTGATGGAAATTTCCCTCTCCAGCAGGACTCGGCACCTGTCCACACTGCCATAAGTACCAATACCTGGTTTACAAACAACAGAATCACTGGGCTTGATTGGCAGCAAACTCACCTGACCTTAACCCCATAGAGAATCTACGGGGTATTGTCAAGAGGAAGATGAGAGACACCAGACCCCACAATGCAGACGAGCTGAAGGCAGCTATCAAAGCAACCTGGGCTTCCATAACCCCTCAGCAGTGTCACAGACTGATCGCCTCCATGCCACGCCGCATTGATGCAGTAATTGATGCAAAAGGAGCCCTGACCAAGTACTTAGTGCATTTACTGAACATACATTTCAGTAGAGCAACATTTCGGATTCTAAAATCATTTTTCAAGCTGGTGTTATAAAGTATTCTAATTTACCGAGATAATGAATTTTGGATTTTCATTGGCTGTAAGCCATAATCATCAACATTAACAGACATAAACACGTGAAATAGATCACTCTGTGTGTAATGACTCTATATAATATAGGAGTTTCACTTTTTGTATTGAAGAACTGAAATAAATTCACTTTTTGATGATATTCTCATTTTGCGAGACGCACCTGTATCTACATTCTCCGTAAAACAAAACATTTTCTTACAATTCTGAATTGTGCTGTTCCTCTGATGTTCCCCTTAGAAATGGATGACTAAATACAGTGGACAACTAGGTGTTACTGTCCTACCTGCTGATTGAATGTGGTTTGTCCCTGTATCATTAACATTGGAAGAAATTGGACATGGGAATTTTAATGCCGAGCTGTCAACTTACGCATACATCTCCAGGAGGGACAACAGATGAACGGCACAATGAAAAGTTAGAAAAAAATATATTATTTTATAGGAAAGTTAATTTTTTTTTCTAAAACAGAAAAATCAGCAGAGGAGACCGGTCCTCTACACTGCATTCAATAGGGGCCACACATACCATGTGCCTAGGGCCGCAGGGCTCATTCTGACGTCTGATTTTCTTGTGCGCGATAAAAAAATGGACCGATTATTCTCATCAGAGCTTCATCAGAAAATAGTCTGAGTGTCATCCAATTTTATTATGGAAAAATAAAAAAATTCTCCACCTTCTCTATTCTGACACTCATTGAAAATTGGACAGCGCGAGTGCAGTGACATTTTTTTCTCTGACTCATTGACTTGCATTGCAGATTTTTATCCTACCCTCAGATTAAGGCCGGGGTAACATTTGCGAGTGCAGTTTAAGAAACTCGCGCAAGTCTCTCGCATCAATACTCGGCACTGCCACCGGAGGTTCGGACCGGAGCGTTCAGCTGCCTAGAAATACATGTAGCCGCACACTCCGGTCCCGAGTGTTGGCGGCAGTGCCGGGTATTGACTCTCGCAAGTTTCTCACATTGCACTCGCAAGTGTGACCCAGGCCTAAAATTGGACTTGCCTCTGCAATTTTCCTTGGATCGAGAGGTCTGCAAAAAATCATGGGCATGTGAAAGGCCCCATAGACTATCACAGGTTTGAATGCGAAGTCTGAAAATCACTCATGCGCAAAAATCAGTCAACTGAATGAGCCCTTAGGGTGTGAACAGCTTGAAAGAAGCAAAAAGACGCTTCTTTGCTTCCTTTATCCGGATGTAGCGCCACTCATGTCTATAGGCTGCATTTGGTATTACAGTAAGCATTAGAAAGAGGCAATACCTGACGCGGCCATGGACAAGAGTGGCGCTGTTTGTGAAAAGATATTAGTCATTCTTGTTACATCTCCTTAATAAAAAAAAAAACCCTTTTCACACTAGTTTTTTTTTGTTTGTACAAAACTTCCTATCGCTTCTTATATTTTCCAGTATAGGAATTTGGAAATTGAAATTGGGTAAAGCCCTGCACTCCCAAAGTGTTATTTTCATGCTTTATTTATTTATTTTTTTGCCTGTTTTTTATTATTATTATTTTCTAACTTGCTTTTTATTTTATTTTTCATTTTCCCCATCTTTTCTTTTTTTCATTTCTTTTTTTTTTTAAGATGGCTTCGCAATGGAACAGAAATAGAACTGGAAAGTGATTATCGCTACACTTTAATAGATGGAAATTTAATTATCAGCAGTCCAAATGAGATGAAGGATTCTGGTCAATACCAGTGCATAGCAGCAAATAACCTTGGCAGAATCCTTAGTAGAGAGTCAACACTTCAATTTGCATGTGAGTAATACCGTAATGATTTGGCTCTTCCACTTGTTAGTATTCTTGTTCTGCTTTTTTTTGCTTTCCCCCGAAAAATTCCTTATGAATATAACTCTGTTTACAGAAATAAACTCAGGTTTAGCAAAATACTGAACCTTTGATGCAGAATTCGGGGCCACATCAAGTGTCTCGAGGTTTCACCCAAGTGGCATAAGAAGACATTGGCCGGACAATGATCCCTTGGCGAAAAGTCAATGCAAGAGATGAGCAAATCTGCAACTCGCCCAAAATTCGATTGTGGTTTGTGGCAGATTCACTCAGATTCCATAAGCAGATTTGATTTGGTGAAAATCAAACATGCCCCCATTACCATAAGGAGGGAAGGAGTTAGAAAAAAAAAAATTAAAAAAGACCCTTTATGCTCACTTTTTTCACCTATTCTGGAGCAACTCCATGGTCTTCCATTTTCTTCTGATGCTCAATTTGCTGACTTTGGGGCCAATATGAGGTCTGTGATTGGACACATGGATGAGGAAGGGTTGTAAATCATGACCAGTGTTCCACCCTTGTTCCTGAGTGGCCACATGGGGCCAATCACAGTCCTCAGATTGACCCCCATGTTGGATTAGAGGAAGCGTAAGAACAGGTGACGAAAGGATGTAATTTTTTTTTTTATTATAAACCTTTCCCTTGCCTTAAAGCAAATCCAGCAAAATGGCGATCGGTTGGCTACCATTTTGCTGAATTTGGGCAAATCAAATTGGATTCTTGCAAATTTGGATTCTAATGGAAACTGAGAACGAGTCTGCCTATTTCTAGTCAATGCCAAAGAATTTAATGAACTTTGCCACATGTTTTAGGATATTTAGATACACCAAGGTCTACTCCAGAAAATGGTCCGGCAACACTCTTTAGGCCGGGATCAAACATGCGAGGAATACGACCGAGTCTCACATGTTAATACCCGGCACTGCCACAGCAGTCAGGAGTGGAGCGTGCGGCTCCATGTATTGCTATGTGGCCGCACACTCTGATTCGAGTGCCGGCGGCAGTGTCTGGTATTAACATGCAAGACTCGGCTGTATTCCTTGCATGTGTGATCCCGGACCTATAGAGAGTCTGTCACCTCTAAAATGCATTATAAATGGGCTAAACAGTATTGTAGGGTGCTTAGCCCCATTAACAACCATAGTAGAACTGTGCCTGTTACTGGGGTACTGTCACAGTTCCACCTCTCAGTGTGTCTGGGATGCGGTTACTGACAGCTCGGCCGTCCAATCTGGTATAGGTGATGTAGTCCAAAATAAAACGTTTCGGCCACATCCAGCCGTTGTCAATTACAGACTGTTTAAAAGTGTTGTGGATTCATGGGAATCCTGATTATTTAAGGCTGGACGCGTCTCGGTTAATATCAATTTGTAGACTTGGGGGTACTGTTGTCAGACAAGCGGTGGTATACTGCGTCTGACACAGGCATGCTGACACATTGAAGCACTCGGACTACTAATCCGTGGGGTTTATGCAACAGTTCCCCCAAGTCTACAAATTCATATTAACCGAGACGTGTCCTGCCTTAAATAATCAGGATTCCCATGAATCCACAATACTTTTAAACAGTCTGTAATTGACAAAGGCCGGGTGTGGCTGAAACGTTTTATTTTGGACTGCACTATATAAACACCAAAAGCATCTCTCTAAGTTGAGTGCCTAGTTTTTCATTATATACTATATGGTGTGGGATCCTACTACGGCACCCTCTCGGGTAGTGCACACAGTTTTTCTTACAATCTGGTATAGGGGCATGCTGAAGCTGTCAGTACTTTGACAGCTCGACTAGCAAATCTGAGGCTGGGAGGCTTCAGCTGTCTCAGGTGTTCACTATCCCGGGTAATTGCAATGCTTACTTAACTGAGCAGCTTCTCCCAGATCTCTACCAGACGTACATTTGTGGCGCCCCTGAGGGTTCAGTCGCCACAGAGGTACTACACCTCCTCCTGAGGTGTGGTACCCCACCATTCAGGTAAGGTGGAGGCTCCTGACCACGCTCCAACACCTGCATTCCACACAACACAGTAGTGTAGCAAAGCACCCTTTGGTGGCTCCCTGCTTGGAACACGAAGCGTGCTGGAAGGCGGGTGGAGTTTGAGTTTGCACAAAAGAGCGGGAGGAGGAGAGGATTCAGTCAGTTAGAAGGGAGTGAAGAGGAAGTGAGTCACAGGAGTCTGATGAGGTCGGACCTGTGTAGAGTGATCCCCTGAGAGGGATGGAGGAAGGAAAGTGCTGCAGCCGACCTCAGTGATCTGGGTCCGCTGGCACAGGAAAGGAACACTGAAAGAAAGCCTGACTCTCCATAAGAAGGAAAGGATTAGTACGGAACGTGAGGAGAGAAAGAGAACAGAGGATTGAGGGTTAGAGGAGAACCCTTCACAAGTTCTAGGCGCAAGGCCGGGGTCCGGTCCCCGAGGTTGTTTGGATACTTATGGTCCCGCAACAGACACCGGAGGAATAGAAGTTTGTCATTACTTTATTCCCACACAAGACTTGGGGGCACAATGAGATAGAGAGCCGGGACTTAGAAGCAGAGAGTCCCCGAAGCAGGCTACAGCTGTCTGCCGTACAAGTAGAGTTCATAGGAACATCGGACAGAAGGAACTCCAGTGTAATTCTGTACTAGGAGTACTTCACTTAAAGGCGCTAAGAGGGAGATGTTCAGAAAAGGCACATAAGTTGGAGGAGTGTTGGAAAGGTGTGCTTCGTCTTGCCTGGAGGTTGGCTGAGCTCCTGACCCGGAGGACACGGCACTAATGCGGGCTCGTGAGCCACCACAGACTGTGAGTAAAGCTTTGGAACTACATGCCCTGGTGTCCTCCACTTATTCCTGCGACAACCTGCCCAGCACTGCTACATCCCTTGCGCCCGACACTACACCATCTAAGTGTCGCTTCATCCACTCTGCCCTGGGACTACAGCCCTGCCTGTGGAGGGCTATACCATCATTGCTGCACCACACCATCTGTCCCAGAGGAACTGTCTGCAGCGTCGGTTTAATATCTACATTGCTGAACACCACAGGTGGTGTCACATCTTACACATTCACACTGAACATTTACAATGGGCGCCCAGGGCCATGGACCAGGTCACCTCTACTGTGACACTTCCCTGTGAAATACCGGCCTGGTACCGAGTACCCCACAGCCCTGGGTGTGAGGGCGTCCCACATTCATCTTGTGAGGTTTGTGCTCCCTGTGCCTTGAGCTCTGTAAGCTTGATCTGTTGCCTGACCTTGGACTTCATTCTGACCATCCGCCTGTTTAATCCCTTCAGCTGATCCATTATCCTCCTTATACTCTGACCTCGGAACGTTACCTGACTACGCTTTTGTCTCTTCCTTCTGTTTATGACGCACCCTCTTGGCTTCTCACCTTGGACTCTTTGACCACTCTGACTTACGGCTTGGCAGTGAGAGGTGACTAGGGTCACAGGCTGTGCCTAAGAAAATATTGTATAATTTATATGCAAATTAGGAATTTTGTGCACGGTTACGCCTCCTCATTTGCATATTGGGGTGGGATCCTTCCCTCGATTCTGACTGACAGTGCTTGCTTTCCAGAGCGAGTGGAGCGCCCCACAGGGCCTTAGCTTACTCGGTACCGGGCCGGTCAGGTTCTTTAAAGGGGATGTGTCACGTGGCAGTGACCCGGTCCGTGGCCCTGGGCGTCCAGTAAAGATGGATGTTTAATAAAGGATGATAATGGGCGAAGATGATGGGAAAATAGTAGGGAAATGGGGAGTTTGTTGTGACGCCACCCGTTGTATTCGGCAATGGTAGCCAATGTTGCAATGCAGATCCTCTGGGATGGTGTTAGGGCAGCAGAGATGGTGAAGCTCTCCACGGGTAGAGCTGTGTCCTAGGGCAGTTAAGGTGGTAAAGGGTGAGTTGGTGACTGTGATGGTGAGTGTGGTATGGAGTAGGCGAGACGCAAATGACACGAAGGACACAGCAGGGTGCAGTTTCACAGTTTTTACTCAAGATTCTTGTGCACACGATGACCCGCTTGGCACTGTGTCCTCCGGGGGAGGGGTCCAGCGAATGCGCAGGTAAATTGGGAACACCTTTTCAGGACTCCCCTTTATGTTCACCTTTCTAGGCTGCCTCTGCGCTGATCTCTACTTTCTCTCCTGCCCTGCGCCTTCACAAGCAGTGTCCCCAATCCGGCAGCCGCGGACCCTGTCAGGTGATGTTCTCAAAGTCCCCTTGCTCCTATCTGGCTGCCTTTTTGGGGAATAACTGTGGCTGCGGCTGAGGCACTTGAAATTACCTCAGCTTCTGGCTTGCTAGCTGAGCCTCGTTTGTTATTCTCCACTAGACTTAGAGGTCAGCTCCCCCACTGTGACCTGGTCCTTCCACGTCTGGATACGGGCCCCACGGCTGGCTTTCTACACCACCCAAGCCCCTAGGACCCCTTCTGTCCTTCCGGAAGCTTCCTTCAGCTCTCCTCACTCCTTTTCTCTCCCCTCAGTCTGACTGACTTCTCCGCTGTCCCGTCACGAACTGACTCTTTCTAGAATGATCTACCTTTTACCTCAGCCTTAACTTCGCCCATCAACTGTCACTGATTGGATACTCTCTCACACCACTTCCTAAACTCCTCCCCTTCTACCTACCTTTCCCCACTGACTCCCCAACACCCTTTCATCCCCAGACAGGGATGAGGCCTTCTTCCCCATGGGTACACCCAGATGCCCTGACTGATCTGGTGTGTGTTGGGTGCGAGTGTTGGAGTCCTGAGTGGTGCTCCCTCCTTACCTGAGGGTAGGATACCACACCTCTGGATAAGGTGCAGTACCTCTGTGGCGACTGGACACTCAGGGGCGCCACACGAGCACTATTAAAATTGTGCTGGTGTGTGTGCAAGCATGCATGTTCTCCTCTATCTCCTTTCTTCTGATGCCAGTTTGGGTGTATTAGTGCAGTAAGAGGTGTCACAACAAAGGAGACGTGGAGGAGAACGAGCATGCTCGCACACACGCAGGCAACATTTTGATACTCTGAAAGGCAAGCGTTGTCAATCAGAAGTGGTGAAAGGACCCCAATATGCAAATGAGGAGGCATAACGCTGCAGCAAATGCCTAATTTGCATATAAATTATACAATATTTTCTCAGGCACTGCCCCAGTAACAAAGTGAGGGTGTGTAACAGTGCATCAAGCTCTTGGCCACATTAAGGGATCAGCGAAACCTCCTCATTTGCATATAAATGATAAGTTATTTTCTCAGGCACTGTCCCAGTAACAAGTACATTGCTAATATGGATGATATATGGGCCAAAATCCCTATAATACTGCATTTTGGGGGTGAAGGACTCCCTTTAACGATTGCACATTGACTTACAGTATAACTCCAGTAGCTGGCGCTGCAGAGCCGCTCTTCTTCTTGAAGGAGATCTAATTTACATACCTTTGGATAAGTTAGGGACTCTCTGTGCATTACACACATCTGCATTTGATAAATCACAGAGGTAAAATAGCAAGTAATGGAAGGGTTTAGTAACATGCCCCCTTCTCATCTACTCAGCGCTGTACTGCATGTGTCTGTAGCGGGAAAAGGCATTTAGCCTTAATAGGGTAACCTATCTATCTGACCCCTCTGGCAGCTCAGGAAGTGGATTTTTGCTTTGCGTTATTTTTATCAATGTGCATTAGCGGTGCTGAAATATTTCAAAGGATTCATGATAGATAGATATTGTTCTGATATATCCCTTTAAACTGTCACACAAGGGTGACTATAAGCCTCCAGACCATAGGTAAAGTGGTCAAAGGCAACAGATCTACTCCAACACATAAACGCAAAATGAAGAGGACAAGGAGTACAGGAAAATGCATTTAACAATTGCAAAAATGTTTTATCACAATAAAATCATATCATCACAATCAATAACGATTGCAAAAGAATGTAAGAAATGGTGGACTCGAAAAATGGTAAGGTAACTACAGATTGTGTGCGGAGCGAGACGGCACGTTCCTACAGAAGCTGTGTCCCAAGGGTTCATGTTATAGCAATAAATATGCAGTATGTGGCGCAGCATATAAGGTTATACTGTATAGAAAGGCAGAGTGCCAATAATCCACCCACATACAGTATATAGAGAGGGACACGTTGTGTATGTATATAAAGTGGCGTAGTGCAACCAGAATGTCCTTACCTGTGTAAATCCCTGTGAACCGTCAGATCTCGCAGCCCCAATGATAGACAGACAGACAGATAGATAATTGATAGATAGATAGATAGATAGTTAATAGATATATAGATATGGGGTGGATATACTGTATATGGGATAGATAGATAGATAGATAGATAGATAGATAGATAGATATGGGATAGATAGATAGATAGATAGATAATATATAGATAGATAGATAGATATGGGATAGATAGATAGATATATAGATAGATAGATAGATAGATATGGGATAGATAGATAGATAGATAGATAAATAGACAGATATATAATAGATAGAACATAGATAGATTATATATGATATATGATAGATAGATAGATAAATAGATAGATATGGGACAGATAGATAGATAGATAGATAGATAGATAGATAGATAGATAGATAGATGGATAGATAGCTTACATACTTTTCCTTTAACAGAAACCATTATTTTTTTCCTTATGATTTATAAGGTACTTGTGAAGGAGACAAATCATTGTAATATATCTTATTAGAAAAATCTGTTTCTTTCTCCTCCTGGACTGATCTTTCATTCTCAGGTTGTCTTAATTCATGGGTAAAACCTGTCCATGACTATGACCATTATTTCATGTGAATGGTGACTACTTGGCGGCGCACACATCTCAGATGTGTTTTGTTTTCTAACTTTCATATTGTGATATAAAAGAAACATAAAGGTACATGTAACACAAGACCATAATATCAGTCTCCTGACACCATCTAACATCGCATGGTCTACTGTACTGAAGGTGACAATATTCGGGGTGATAGTGATTTTCCATTGTTCTCCAAAGCTGGAGATAATTTGCTTTCTCCCAATAGAAAAGTGAGAAATCAAAACTCTGAGAGGAGAGAGGAGATAATGCCACCCTGTAATCACCAATTATCTCATATCGCCATTGCTCAACACATTGTTAGTCACTGTTGTTTTCTCTTCTCCTTTTCTGTGATTCTGACCAGTAATTACTATTGTTTCTGCTCCAAAACAATAATTTTGTAAAAAAAAGAAAAGTTTGTATCTACACACAGCGTCTCTCAAAACGTTAAACTCTGATTAAACAAGCAAGAATATGAAAGTTTTTAGATGTCAGGCAATTTTCTTGACTCCTTGTTAGAAGAATGCAGAATAAGAGACATTTGTATCATTAGTAGAGTTGAGCGAAACGGGTCGGTCAAATTCAGAATCCGCCGACTTTTGCTAATGTCGGGTTTCGCCGATCGAAGCCCGACCATAGCGTGAGGTCGGCTATGAGGTCGCCGACTTGAGTGCCAAAGTCACGTTTCAAATAATGCTTCCAGTGCCTTTTCTCTGCCAATCATCAAGGACGCACCCTGTGGGCAACGCGATTACGTCGGCAGAGGCCCCCACCATGTTAGAGAAGGGCATGCAAGTGATTGGCTGGCTTTGTGTGGCGTCACAGTGGGTATAAAAGGCCGTGACCACCGACCGCCATCTTACTTCTGCCGATCTTACAATAGGGAGAGGTGCTGCTGCTGCTGATTCTGAATAAGGAGAGTGTTAGGCAGGGAAGAAGAAAAAAAACTGCTTCTGCTGATAGCGCTTTTCACTGTACAGTTAGTGTGCAGTGAAAGGGGAGGATTTTTGTTGTGTGCAGTAGCGCTGGTGGTGATTAGGCTGCCGTTTAAGGCTACCTGCTAGCTGCATTGCTGTGTGCGCACTGCTGTTCAAACTGCTTTTTTCAAAGCACTCCAGCTTGTATTATTTTGTCCTGGTGAGTTACCGAGCGTTCATTTTTTCACACACCATGTAGCGGTGTACGCTCCTCACACACTACCGTGTACCGGCTGGTATCATGGACAAATAGAAGCTATCTGTGTGTGACTCTGGAAAAAAAAAAGAGATTTTCCATTTTTCCAGACCTACACCGTATAGAGCTGTACGCTTTTCAAACGTGAAGCTATCTGTGTGTGACTCTGGAAAAAAAAAAGGAGATTTTCCATTTTTCCAGACCTACACTGTATAGAGCTGACCGCTTTTCAATCAGTGAAGCAATCTGTGTGTGACTCTGGAAAAAAAAAGAGAGGAGATTTTCCATTTTTCCAGACCTACACTGTATAGAGCTGACCGCGCTTTTCAAACAGTGAAGCTATCTGTGTGTGACTCTGGAAAAAAAAAAGAGGAGATTTTCCATTTTTCCAGACCTACACCGTATAGAGCTGTCCGCATTTCAAACAGTATTGTATATTTGCTGTTTGATGACGGTCAAATCTATACAGAGACAGCGTGTGTCACTATGTATAAAAATAGACGGAGATTTACAATTTTCCATACAGACACCGTATAGAGCTGTCCGATTCTCAAACAGTATTGTATATCTGCCGTTCGCATTATGGTCACATCTATACAGAGTCAGTGTGTGCGTGTGTGACACTCCGTAAATACATATATGGAGATTGTTAGTTTCACTAAAAACGTATACAGCCGTACACTTCTGATACAGTACCGTATATCTGCTTGATGGACTATGGTCAAATATATACTGGTAGAGCGTCTGTGACTAACAAAATATATAGGGAGATTTAATTTTTTTTAATACACCTTACACAGCTGTATGCTCCTCATACAGTACCATCTCTCTTCTGGTATTTTTGGTACATTTTCCCAAACATGAGGAAGTATGGTGGAAGAGGCCACGGACGTGGGCAGCGGGGCACAGCTGGTACTGATGGTGGTGGTGCATCAACTGGTTCTGGCAAAAAAACAATAGCAGCTAAGGCAGGAGTTGATGAGCCTGCGTCATCGTCTGGCACAAGAAGGCCTTTAAGGTTCCCTTTTCTGGGAGAAGGTAAACCGCTTTTAAAGCCGGAGCATCAGGAACAGGTTTTGGCTTACATTGCCGAAACAGCCTCCAGCTCTATTGCCTCCTCTTCTGAAGTTACAAAAACTGCAAGCACAGAGTCGTCAGTGCAGGCCTCTGGTCAGGAACAACACCTTCTGTTGTGTCCTTCACCCACACCAAAAGTGAAAGATGCTGCAGCACACACTTCAGATTACTCCATGGAACTCTTTTCACATACCATTCCTGGGTTATCAAGTCAAATTCTGAATTCCCCTGTCCAAGATGAATCTGACATGGAGTGCACTGATGCACAGCCACTGCTAGATGAATCTGCTGGTACATTCACCCACAGCACTACATTGCCCGCGCAGTCTACTGAGCCCGATCTCAGATGCCCCTTCCCACATACTATACCACCTTACACGGTAACATAGAGGAAGGTACAGAGGAAGGTGCAGATGACATTGAAGACGAGGTCATGGATGACCCAGTTGTTGACCCGTATTGGCATCCATTGGGGGAAGAGGCTGCTGGTGACAATAGGTCAGAACAGGAGAAGGATTCGCAGCAGGCATCGTCATCGCAGCAACGGTTATCCGGCAGGCCCGTAGCTGTCAAAAAACTTGGCAAGAAAACTAAAAGAGATGCAGGACAGCTTGGCCAGACGGTCAAATTAGCACAGCGTGCAAGCCCTGTAAATTTGTACCATAGTAGGAAGAGTACAGTGTTGCACTTTTTTGAGCAAAATCCTACTGATGACGCAAAGATTATCTGTAAGAAGTGCCGAAGTACCTTTAGCAGAGGGAAAAATCTATGAAATTTGAATACCAGTCGCATGCTTAGACATTTAACCAACAGGCACTTGCAAGTGTGGACGGTCTTCAAAACCTCAGGTAGTACATGTGCACCTGTTCCGACTGAAGTTAGCTGGCAACGCTCCATCGCTTCCCCCACTGTAAAGCCACCGCTAAGCACACCACCATCAAGAAATGTTGAGGTGTCGTCGCTAGGCCAAACCAGTCAGGCAATCACAATATTTTCGTGAGGAAACACTGAATCTAGGCCATCATCACCCTTACCATCCCCAACCCCTTCACAGTCTGCCATGTCCAATGCTAGTTCCCCCATATGCAGCTCTCAAGTCCAGCTCACCCTACCAGACACTCTGAGTAGGACAAGAAAGTACTCATCCTCTCATCCACGTACACTGGCTTTGAACGCCTAAATTGCCAAACTGATCTCATTAGAGATGATGCCTTTCCATTTGGTAGAAAGCGAAGCTTTCCGAGAGCTCATGGCCTACACTGTCCCAGGCAATGACCTACCCAGTCGGCACTTCTTTTCTTGAAAAGCCATCCCTACCCTCCACCGGCATGTGAAAGACCGCATTGTCCATGCACTAAAACAATCAGTGAGTGGAAAGGTGCACCTCACAACAGATGCATGGATCAGTAGGCATGGCCAGGGCCGTTACGTGTCCATCACTGCGCACTGGGTTAATATGGTGGATGCAGGCTCTACAGGGGACAGCGGTGGTGGAACAGTGCTGCCTAGCCTACGGTATAGGAAACAGTTGGCTGTAGGCATTCGACCCTCCTCCTCCTCCTCCAGAAGCGAAAGCTCGTCGACAGAGCGCAGTCGCACGAGCACTCCATCCACATCTGTCAGTGTTGCACACGAGGTGTCACACTATCAAACAGCTAGTGGTAAGCGGCAGCAGGCTGTGTTAAAAATGATGTCTTTGGGCGACAGTAGACACACCGCGGAGGTACTGGCTAACTACTTGCATCGACAAACTGAGTCATGGCTGGGCAGTCTACATCTTGAGTCAGGCAAGGTAGTCAGTGATAATGGGCGGAATTTTGTGGCAGCCATAGCCCTTTCAAAACTCACACACATACCTTGCCTGGCTCGCACCTTGAACCTGGTGGTGCAGTGCTTCCTAAATAATTATCCAGAGTTAACAGCCCTGCTCCATAATGTGCGAAGACTGTGCTCGCACATCCGTTGCTCAAACGTCCACTTCAGTCGTATGCAGAAGCTGCAGCGATCACTCAACCTCCCCAAGCACCGCCTAATCATAGACGCTGCTACAAGATGGAACTCCACCATGCACATGGTTGAGAGGCTGTGCAAATAGAGGCAGGCTGTTATGCATTTATGGGAGGATACATGGGCAGGCAGTTTGATGGCAGACATGGAATTGTCGGGTGTGCAGTGGTCAAAGCTGAAAGACCTCTGTAAAGTCCTTCAGTGTTTTGAGGAATGCATATGGCTGGTAGGTGCAGACGACGCCATCATAAGCATGAGCATCCCACTTATGCGTCTGCTCATGCAAACTTTGACGCACATCAAGGATCAGGCGTCTGCAGCTGAGGAGCATCAGGAAGAGGAGGAGGAGGGAAGCCTTGATGACAGTCAGCCATTGTCTCGTCAGGGAACTGGCGTGGGCGAGGTGGAGGAAGAAGAGGAGGATGAGGGGGATGTTTATTTTTGGGAGGAGGATGCTTCTCAGGGTGCAACAGAACATGTGGGCGTGCCAAGGTCTGGTACAGGGTTTGTGACTGGAGGGATGTGGATTTGCCAGAAAGTGCTCCTCCACCCACCACTGCCAGTGCAGCATTGACAGCTGGAACATTGGCCCACATGTGTGACTATGCCTTGCGGATCCTAAAAAGGGACCCCTGCATTGCCAAAATGATGAGGGATGACGACTACTGGTTGGCCAGCATCCTCGATCCACGCTATAAAGGCAAATTACACAACATCATGCCACAGGAGAATCTAGAGATAATATTGGCTATCAAACAAGCAACTCTGGTAAACAGGTTGCTTGAGGCATTCCCAGCACAAAGCAGCGGAGCTGGTTCTCCCACGAGCCGTAGTGGGCAAAATGGAAGAGGTGTTCGTGGTGCACACAGCCGAACTGGCGTTGGAGACAGGGGTTTCCTGACCATGTTGTGGTCTGATTTCTCAAGTCCCGCACACATGACAGCTAATATAGAATCGATTGCAAGTGACAGGAGACAGCAGTTGTCAACTATGGTTACAAACTACTTTGCCTGCCATATCGAGGTTCTCCCTCACAGGTCATTCTCCTTTGATTATTGGGCCTCAAAACTGGACACATGGCCTGAATTGGCACAATATGCCTTACAGGAGCTCGCTTGCCCTGCTGGTAGTGTGCTATCTGAAAGAGTCTTCAGTGCTGCTGGATCAATCCTGTCAGAAAAAAGGACCCGTCTGTCAACCCAAAATGTTGATGATCTAACCTTCATTAAAATGAACCATGCATGGGTTTCAAAAGATTTTGTCCCACCCTCCCCTGATAACACATAGGTTGCCAGAAAAAAAGCTTGCTTTTGTCCTCCTCTTCCTCTGACTTCTCCAATTCCTCCATTTGCAGCAGCTGAAAGTCCAGCCTACACATCAACATATGCCATTTTTAAACCACCCGAAATGGGCTGCCCCCCTACCCAAGGGCCAGGGTCAAGTGCTGTTGCCCTGAACAGGTGTGTGACCCCACCCTTGGGCGACGGGACTGGCACAGGGCCTCTCATAGTACAATAAAGTGTCTCTGACGGTGGGGGGGCCCACTCACCATCAGACACACTGGCGTACTATGAGGGGCCCTGTGCCAGTACTGGCGCCCATGAGTGGGTCCCCCCTGGTTGCTCAGGGCCACAGCACTTGCAATACTTACCTCTCCCTGCTCCACCGCCGTGACATCTTCCGCCTTTCCTGACAGTGACATTCAGGTTACAGAGCGCAATGACATCGCATCTGTATGCCCTCTACCAAAACAGCACAAGTGCAGAGAGCTTTAAAATGGCAATGCTGAGGAGTCCAGAGTAGAGCAGTGCCCAGCGAGGAGAGGTAATTTTTTAAAATGTTGGGAGCATTTTTTGGGGAGCAATATACACTGGAGAATGATTTATGGGGCCCATCATACACTGGAGCATCATCTATTTGGCCCATCATATGCTGGTGCATTCCAAATGGGGGACATCAGACACTGGAGCAGCATTTACGGGGCCCATTATACACTGGATGATTAGAAATGGGGCCCATTATATATGGAGCATAACTTGGGCCCATAACACACTGGAGCATCGTCCATGGTGACCAACATATACTGGAGCATTCCAAATGGGGGACATCAGACACTGGAGCAGCATTTACGGGGCCCATTATACACTGGAACCTTAGAAATGGGGCCCGTTATCTATGGACTCTGTGGAGCATTATTTGGGCCCCTAAGACAGTGGAGCATCATCCATGGGGACCAACATATACTGTAGCATTATGTGGAGCTCATCATATACTGTATGGAACATTATATGGGACCAATTATTCTCTATGGAGAAATATATGGGGCTCATTATTCTGTATGGCAGACTAGGTGGTGGCCATATTACTGTATGGAGTAATATACTGTCTGTTTTTTGAGCTATTGTAGAATTTAAAATAGATATCAGTCATGTCATGTAAGAAGTGAAGTATTTTTCATTGTAATATACCTATATTTCTGTGCCATACCGGAACATTATTATTATTTATTTATATTTACATTATTTACATTATGAATTGTGGTATGTGTTAAAAGGGTACACTAACACTCTTTGGCCCAGGGCACACGAAAACTTGGCGCCAGCCCTACTCCCCCAAAACTTTAGCCAAATAACCCCCAGTTTTCAATGCGTAAACTATTATTATGAAGTAAATTAAGGTTTTCAAGCTTAAGTAATAAGAATTGATGTTGTTGGCATTGAAATGGGCACTGTAGGTGTGTTTCCTGTCTTCCACTCCCTGCCGACTTTGCTTCCCCATTGACTTTCATTGGGTTTCGTGCTTCAGTCGGTCCCTGACTTTTCCCTATAGTCGGCCGATTTCTTTCGACCCGACTTTTTAGAAAGTTGGGTTTCATGAAACCCGAATCGACCCGAAAAAAGGCAAAGTCGCTCATCTCTAATCATTAGTATTACCGTATCAAACAGAGAATGATGTAACAGAGCTATAGATAGTTGGACCCCCACAATAATGTAATATCAATGGCCGAGCCTAAAGATAAGCCAATAATTTTAAAATCTGGATAACCCCCTTTCTTGACCTTTTACACCAATGACTGAATAATACAGTGGGGGTTTCATTTCTGTATTTACTTTACGTTCTTTTATCTGTCACAAGTTTACCACGACAGAGAGGAGCCAGAAGACCACAACGTCTGATTGCTCCTACTCCTGTGCTGAATAGAAGCACTTCACCTTCAGTGTAAATTTCTTTTGGCAGTACCGAGGTTAATCGGCCATGTTGAGCGCTCTGGGAGCTAGGGCTCTCAGCTGAGCACTGTTAGCCACCCCTATCCTCTATATAATCTGGGTCCTGATTGACACACACTGACACATCGTCAGAGCTAGCTTATGCTGCTAAGCAGGGAGGATAGTAGTTGTTGGTTATAAGAGTAGGCTTTTGGTGGATTTATCAGTGACTGTTGCTTGATTCAGAGTGTGATAATTCCCTTTGTTCTCCTACTTTGGTTTTACCCCATCCTGGACTCCCCAGCGCATTCCTTTGTTATACGTGAGTGTATATTTGCATGACTGGGAAGGGTACAGAAGGAGGGCGGATTCAGGAGATAAGGCAAAGTATGTGGCCCCAGCATCATCACCTTCAGAAATAACCCAGGGAACAGGGTGAGCTAGGGCGGCCCCTAGCGTTAGGGACAGGGAAGGGGCCCCTGGTCCCGAATTGCCCAAGAACAAAGTCATTACAATATCATGCTGATATTGGCTGTCACTTGTAAAGGAGTTGCCAAGAATCATTCAGCCTCTTCTCACAGAGATATAATCAGGGATGAGTGAATCTTTGGAAATTTTAATTAACCAGCTTTGCCAAATTTTCCCAGGAAATTCAATGTGTAATCAAACATACTCCACAACCTTCAATTGCCCTGCAAAATGTGTATGACACAGTGACTATTCTGTCTATCATTCTGGATAAATTAAATTTGCATTATTCTCTTTCCATTATACACAAATCTTCCTTACTGTCACACACTATCTGTCTATATTATTCAGTGCTGTACGGCTTTCTCTTACTATCTATGGGTAATCTGTGATGTCCTCTCATTGTGGCTGCTGCATTCCCTGCCTAGGGTTATATATTGGCTATCATAGTCACCCTTGATTGGTTGTGCTAAACCATTTGATGTAATTGCTGAAAATCTTTATGTGGAAGGTTACGTTATCCTTCTCTGGCTGATATAATCTTCTGCAATGTGTTAACCCCTTACCAACATCCTTGGTACATGTACGGCGCAAGTCGGGAGTGGATGTATATAGTGGGGGTGAGCTTGCTCAATACCTGACAGGGTAAGGCTGTGTGTTACAATCATGACCTGCCGTAATTGTTAACCCATTACATGCTGCTGTCAATTTCAGACAGCAGCATTTACGATGTGCTGGCATGGGGGCACGCCAATCTATGGTGCACGGTGCTGATGGGTTTATTGACTGCTCGGGATCTATTAAAGACCTCCATGCTTGTCATTATGGAGCTCCCTTGAAACGCAACCTGTGCCCTGGCTTCAAAGCAGACTGTGATTTCTGCTATATACAGAAAAGATGGCAGGAAAAAAAGTATTTTATTGTACTTTAAAAAGTTATAAAATTTCTATGTAATTTGACTCTGTAAGATTCCTGGCGCTCTGTAATGTATCTGCTCTTTACCTCTTTTTTTTATTATTGTCAGGTCTGATTGCGCGCAGTTGAAAATCAATTGGCTATGAGATCTTTCGTTACAATAGAAATGTTTGGTTCCTATGGCAACATCTCCTTTTGATATTTTGCCTAAAATGGTTTAATAAAAACCCTATAAGAGCCATATAATTTGTGTAGCCGTGTTCATGGCTAATCCTGAGGTCTCATTGTTTTGTTTGATTTTGCTTTGTTACCTTTTTGATTTTTTTGATTTATATAAATCATTCATAAGAATTGTATTAATGTTCCCGGAAGGGTCAGTTAAAGCAAAGGCTACATTCATTTATTGGGCTTTATTGGGTGCTGATGTGAGATTTTTTTTTTAACCAGTCTTTTTTCTTTCAGATTTATTGGTGCCCAATGGTTGAATAGTTTAAATCCCTTTGTATTATTTGTTCCTGAGTAAGTCTTCGGAGAAAGTTCAGTTTTTCTCCGTCAAGTATTTCAGAGTTCACTTTTTCTTTGATGAAAATCTATGTCAGTTATTAGAAAGTTCTCACCATCCTTACGGGGATGAACCACCGGTACGTCTTTTGTCTTTACGCTTTGTAAAATGATCAGCCTGAAAGGGCAGGAGGTTACGGGCGGAATTGACAATAGATTTTCATTTTAATTAAATAATGTATTAAAAGAGTAAATTGGAAACTGGAGCGCAAAGGTAAAAAGATGATGATGGAGCAGATACGAATATTCGACAAAAAAAAGCAAATAGGTACAATAGTGAAGAGACTTTTGCTGAGTTAAGTGTCATATTCTTTTACGAGGTGTTTAATGGAAGTCAAAGATCATTTCATTTACTCAGCTTCATAAAGGAAATATCTAATTTTCTCATTATTTTTGGAAAGTGGGAAAAAAGATAAGTTAGAATAAAGTAGAGGAAATGAAATCAATGTTTAATGACATTTTCATACTGGTGTAATGTCCAGGTACCAACTATGGGTGGTCATTTATTCACCAGTAGGAGACACAAAAGTTAGATATGCACCCAGACCATTATTTATGGGTGATACTTACCCAACTCAATGGTTTATCATTACCTACAATAACCATCTAAGTGATAACTTGCTGATCACTGGGAGTCTGACTGTTGGGATCACCAACAATCTTCAGAATGGAGTTGGGATGGGTCTCTAGAAAATAAATTACTTAACACCAGGATCTGATCGACCATTGGGAGCCTTAGGGATCCCATGAATGAAACTTTGGAGCCTGGGAATCTAGTGTGAATGGAGCAGAGGTGTACATGCTCATTCTCTGCTCTACTATTTCTTACACCGAGAAGGAGCAAAGGTCGAGCACCTCTGTTCAATCACACATGGCTTTTGCAGAGCCCAGTTCCTTAGTTGTAAAATTCTGTTCTGTGGGTCCCAGTGGTCAGACCTCCACCTTTCTGGAGAATAACCCTTTAAGCCCTCATGGGACTCTTAATGTTGCTAGTTTTACGTGCAGAATGCATAACAGGAAGTCTTTGAGATACAGGTTCAGCCAATAGCTGCAGAACAGGAAGTGACATCAGAGAGAAGGGGCGGTATTCTGTCTACCACCTACAGGCATGCAGCCAACTTTCTGTGATGATAAAGACCTTGAAAATTAGTGTTTGGGGAAACCATAGTCATAACACCTCGGGTATTTGACATAACTCGAGTAGGACAAATTTGATAGTTATAAAAATACACTGCAATTTGCCTTTAATTTTTTCCCATACTATCCAACATTTTTATCGAACAATCGCCAAAAAAGGCAATGTACATGTAGCTTTAATGATGACACATATATGGTCCCCTATCATAAATGTTAATGGTAGGTTATTATGACTGCGTGCAAGTAATGTGTGTGTGTATGTACGTATGCATTTAATCCTATTCTGTGTGATTCTGACTGCTGAGCTGTGTATCTAATCCTATTCTGTGTGATACTGTCTGCTAAGCCATGTATCTAATCCTTTCCTGTGTGATACTGACTGCTGAGTCGTGTATCTAATCCTATTCTGTGTGATACTGTCTGCTGAGTCATGTATCTTATCCTATCCTGTTATGAATGAGTCACCGTAGGAGGCAAAAGCAGAAATACAAGCTAAGTCCAGAAAACCAGAGAAGTTGGCAACTATCAGATTGCAGACCCCTGAACCTATCAACACAGCTAGCAGTAGCCATGGGGGGTTCCTATGATGCCCTAGACCCCTCAATCACAGCCGGAGAAATACATAGGCCTAAAGAAAGAAAGGGGAAATCTAAACTGCCCCAGCGCAGACCCCAAAGCAATAGGCAGCCCCCAACATATAATGACGGTGAAGCAAGATGAAAATACTAACACAGACAGAAAGTTAGAGTGAGCAAAGACGGTGCCCCAAAACTACCTAGATAGGAAAGGACAGGAAGGCTGCTGTCTGCAATCTGCCAAAACCCTATCAAAGACAAAAGCCAACCAGCTGATATGAAAAAGGCCCTGAAGCAGCTAGGCTTCAAAAACTGAATCAGCACTCAGGTATTTTCAGAAGACAGAGCTAAATGAATTCAGCACACCCCAGCAGGGAATGGCAGAAATCCAGAAAAACAAAGCAAAAACAAAGTCAAAGCACAAAAGCAAAAGGCCGAGCAGCAAACTTAGCTTTGGAGGAGCAGGAATTCAGACTGGTCTCCAAGGATCCCACAGAGAAATCACCCGCAGGGCAGAAGGGCGTCGGCAGCATTATATCCAGTCCGTAACTCCACTCAGCCAGTCACAATCATCAGCCTCAGGTGTTTGACAATCAGGCTCACTACCTTCTTTTACCAGAAGAGGGAGTTCCTCGGGCCTCAGTAATGAAGGGGAAAATGAACTCACAACAGTACCTCCCCCTTGAGGAGGGGTCACCGAACCCTCAACTATGCCACCAGGGCGATCAGGGTGAGCCCGATGAAAGGCACGCACCAATCGTTTAGCATGAATATCAGAGGCGGAGACCCAGGAATTATCCTCCTGACCATAACCATTCCACTTAACCAAATACTGGAGTCTCCGTCTAGCCAGACGGGAATCCAGTACTTTCTCTACATCATACTCCATGTTACCTTCAACCAATACAGGGTCTGGAGGTGCCACCCCCGGAACAACAGGTTCAACAAACCTCTTCAACAAAGATTTATGGAACACATTATGGATTTTAAATGTGACAGGAAGAGCCAAACAAAAAGAGACCGGATTAATAATCTCCACAATCTTGTAAGGTCCAATAAATCTAGGCTTAAACTTAGGAGAAGCCACCTTCATAGCAATATTTTTTGATGATAACCACACCATATCACCAACCTTAAACTGGGGACCAATGGTCCTATGTCGGTTGGAAAACCGCTGGGCCTTCTCCTGGGAGAGAGATAACTTATCCACCACTTGGTCCCAGATCTGGTGCATTCTCTCCACCACAGTGTCAACACCTGGGCAGGCAGAGGGCTCCACCTGCCCTGAAGAAAATCGAGGATGAAACCCAAAGTTACAAAAAAAAGGTGACATCAAAGTGGCAGAACTAGCTCTATTATTCAAAGCAAATTCGGCCAAGGGCAAAAATGAAACCCAATCATCCTGATCAGCAGAAATAAAACATCTCAAATATGACTCCAAGGTCTGGTTTGTTCTCTCTGTCTGCCCATTGGTCTGAGGGTGAAAAGCAGAGGAGAAGGACAACTGAATTCCCAGCCTGGAACAGAAAGTTCTCCAAAATCTAGACACAAACTGCACTCCTCTGTCAGATACAATGTTCTCAGGAATCCCGTGCAAACGAACCACCTGTTGTAAAAAGAGGGGCACCAACTCAGAGGAAGACGGCAACTTAGGGAGTGGTACAAGATGAACCATCTTAGAGAACCTATCACAAATCACCCAAATAACAGTCATCCTCTGAGAGACAGGCATATCAGAGATGAAATCCATTGAAATATGGGTCCATGGCCTCTTGGGGACAGGCAAAGGCATCAACAACCCACTAGAGCGAGAACACGATTTAGACCGGGAGCACGTCCCACAGGACTGCACAAAATTCCTGACATCACGAGACAAGGAGGGCCACCAAAAAAACCGACTCACCAGATCTCTAGTACCAAAAGTACCTGGATGACCAGCCAAAGCAGAGCAATGAACTTCAGACATCACTCTCTTCTTCCACTGGTCAGGAACATACAACTTTCCACTGGGACAACGCTCAGGTTTGTCCTCCTGGAACTCTTCCAGAGCACGTCTCAAATCGGGCGAGATGGCAGAAAGAACTACCCCTTCGCCTAAGATGGTAGCAGGCTTGGTCACCACAGGAGAATCAACAAGGAAGCTCCTAGAGAGGGCGTCTGCCTTGACATTCTTTGTTCCAGGAAGAAAAGAAACCACAAAATCAAAACGTGTAAAAAACAAGGCCCACCTAGCCTGTCTAACGTTCAAGCTCTTAGCCGACTCTAGGTAAATCAAATTCTTGTGGTCAGTGAGGACCACGACTTGATGCCTAGCTCCCTCCAACCAATATCTCCACTCCTCAAATGCCCATATCATGGCCAACAGTTCCCTATTCCCCACATCATAGTTACGTTCAGATGGAGAGAACTTTTGGGAAAAGAAAGCACAGGGATTCATTTTAGATGTTACAGGATCCTTTTGGGACAAAACAGCTCCTGCACCAATCTCAGAAGCATCCACCTCTACCTGGAATGGAAGTGAGACATCAGGTTGCCGCAAAACCGGGGCGGAGGTGAATCTTCGCTTCAACTCCTGAAAGGAAGAAACAGCCTCCGGAGACCAATTTAACACATCAGCACCCTTTTTAGTCAAATCAGTCAATGGCTTGGCAATACTAGAAAATTTTGCTATAAATTTCCGATAAAAATTAGCAAAACCCAAAAACTTCTGGAGGGCCTTCAAAGAAGTGGGCTGAACCCAATCGTGAATGGCCTGTACCTTGGCCGGGTCCATTTCAATAGTTGACGGGGACAAAATAAATCCCAAAAAAGAAATCCTCTGTACTCCAAAAAGGCATTTAGATCCCTTGACATACAGGGAATTCTCCCTCAAGATCCGGAACACAGTCCGAATATGTTCCACATGAGAATCCCAATCCTTGGAGAAGATCAAAATATCATCCAGATAGATAATCAAAAATTTATCGACAAAATCTCGGAAAATATCGTTCATGAAGCACTGGAAGACAGAAGGGGCATTAGTGAGCCCAAAAGGCATCACCAGGTACTCAAAATGTCCCTCCGGAGTATTAAACGCCATCTTCCATTCATCCCCCTGCTTAATGCGAATAAGATTATACGCCCCCCTGAGGTCAAGCTTGGTAAACCAGCAAGCACCTTTAACTCTGGAGAATAGATCAGAAATCAGGGGTAACGGATACTGATATTTAACAGTAATTTTGTTGAGGGCACGATAATCAATACAAGGTCTTAATGATCCTCCTTTTTGGCTACAAAAAAAAAACCGGCACCCAAGGGTGACGAGGATGGTCTAATATGACCCTTCTCCAACAACGCCTCCTTAATATAGGATCGCATAGCCTCGTGCTCGGGTACAGATAAATTGAAGAGCCGACCCTTGGGAAATTTACACCCCGGGCTCAGTTCAATTGCACAGTCATAACTCCTATGAGGAGGCAGAGACGCAGACTCATTCTCACTAAATACATCATAAAAGTCCGCCAAATAATCAGGAACATCATGTGACTGAGGAGAGGTGGAAAACACCGGAGCCTCACTAAAGGCACACCGACAACCCCAACTCACCACAGACACAGATTTCCAATCCAAAACTGGATTATGAATCTGTAACCAGGGAAACCCCAGAACAACAGTATCATGCAGATTATGCAACACCAGAAATCTGCAATTTTCTTGATGGTCTGGGGTGACCCGCATTACCACCTGGGTCCAAAACTGGGGTTTATTTTTAGCCAAAGGAGTAGCATCAATTCCCCTCAAAGGGATAGGCGTCTGCAGAGGTGTCATCGGAAATCCACAACGTTTAGCAAAATCCAAGTCCATTTGGTTTAGGGCTGCTCCCGAATCCACAAACGCCTTGGCGGAAAATGTGGACAGGGAGCAGATCAGAGTAATAGCCAGAAGAAACTTAGGTTGAACAGAAAACGTGTGTGCAAAGCGTTTCTCTCGTTTGGGACAGACAGAAATAATATGCGAGGCATCTCCACTAGAGTTGAGCGATACCGTCCGATACTTCAAAGTATCGTATCGGATGGTATCGGCCGATCTTTAAAAAAAGTATCGGTATCGCCGATTCCGATACCGGAAGTCCCATTCAAGTCTATGGGACTTCCGGTATCGGAATAAGAAAAACCCTTTCCTGCCCTTGTACAGCCTCTCTGGGGTCTGTACGGGCCTTTCGGGGGGCTGTGCCGGCCTGCCAGGGGGTCTGTGCAGGCTCCGGTGGTCTGTGCCGGCCTGCCGGTGGTCTGTGCAGGCTCCGGGGGGCTGTGCCGGCCTGCCAGGGGGCTGTGCCGGCCTGCCGGGGGGCTGTGCCGGCCTGCCGGGGGGCTGTGCAGGCTCCGGGGGGCTGTGCCGGCCTGCCGGGGGGCTGTGCCGGCCTGCCGGGGGGCTGTGCTACAAGTCCCATCGGGCGATGCCTGCTACCATGACAGTGATTGACACATTAGCCAATGATGGGACAGTAGTAGTCCCATCATCCGGCTAATGTGTTAAATGTAAAAAAAAAAAAAAAAAAAAAAAAAAATTACATGCTACATACATACAACATGCATACTACATACATGCTACATTCATACTACATACATGCTACATTCATACTACATAAATACTACATGCAACATACATACTACATATATACTACATGCATGCTACATACATACTGCATGCTACATACATACCACATATATACTACATACATACTACATGCATGCTACATGCATGCTACATGCTACATACATAACACATATATACTACATGCATGCTACATACATACTACATGCTACATACTACATATATACTACATGCATGCTACATACTACATGCTACATACATACTACATATATACTACATGCATGCTACATACATACTGCATGCTACATGCATGCTACATACATACTACATACATACTACATGCTACATACATACTACATATATACTACATACATACTACATACATACTACATGCATGCTACATGCATGCTACATACATACCACATACATAACACATATATACTACATGCATGCTACATACATACTACATGCTACATACATACCATATACATACTACATGCATGCTACATACATACTACATGCATGCTACATACATACTACATGCTACATACATACTACATATATACTACATGCATGCTACATACATACTACATGCTACATACATACTACATATATACTACATGCATGCTACATACTACATGCTACATACATACTACATATATACTACATGCATGCTACATACATACTACATGCATGCTACATACATACTACATGCTACATACATACCACATACATACTACATGCATGCTACATACATACTGCATGCTACATGCATGCTACATACATACTACATACATACTACATGCTACATACATACCACATATATACTACATACATACAATACATTCATACAATACATACATAGACATACAGTACATATAACATAGAGTAACATACTTACCAATACTTGTCACATTGTTCCCCGAAGCCATTGTCTTTTCCGGAATAAATATTAACATAACAAACCACAAAAATACTCACCCACGATCCGAAGCAGTCCACGAGTGTGTCCCACGACGATCTTGGGTAGAGAACTGCAGCATCAGCTGTTGCTGCCGTTCTCTACGGGCTGCAGGAATCCAATGACGGAAGGTAGGTATCCTTCCGCACTGTATTCCTCCGCCACTTAAAAAAAAAAAAAGTCCCTAGTCTCACTTTATGCCATTGCTGTGTGGGAAATTCTGATGCTGCAGTTCTTTACCCAAGATCGTCGTGGGACACACTCGTGGACTGCTTCGGATCGTGGGTGAGTATTTTTGTGGTTTGTTATGTTAATATTTATTCCGGAAAAGACAATGGCTTCGGGGAACAATGTGACAAGTATTGGTAAGTATGTTACTCTATGTTATATGTACTGTATGTCTATGTATGTATTGTATGAATGTATTGTATGTATGTAGTATATATGTGGTATGTATGTAGCATGTAGTATGTATGTACTATGTATGTAGCATGCATGTAGCATGTAGTATGTATGTAGCATGCATGTAGTATATATAGTATGTATGTAGCATGTAGTATGTATGTAGTATGTATGTAGTATGTATGTGGTATGTATGTAGCATGTAGTATGTATGTAGCATGCATGTAGTATATATGTAGTATGTATGTAGCATGTAGTATGTATGTAGTATGTATGTAGTATGTATGTGGTATGTATGTAGCATGTAGTATGTATGTAGCATGCATGTAGTATATATGTAGTATGTAGTATGTATGTAGTATGTATGTGGTATGTATGTAGCATGTAGTATGTATGTAGCATGCATGTAGCATGCATGTAGTATGTATGTAGCATGCATGTAGTATGCATGTAGCATGCATGTAGTATGTATGTAGTATGTATGTAGTATGTATGTAGCATGCAGTATGTAGCATGTATGTAGTATGTATGTAGTATATATGTAGTATGTATGTAGCATGTAATATGTATGTAGCATGCATGTAGTATATATGTAGTATGTATGTAGCATGCATGTAGTATGTATGTAGTATGTATGTAGTATGTATGTAGCATGCAGTATGTATGTAGCATGTATGTTGTATGTATGTAGTATATATGTAGTATGTATGTAGCATGCATGTAGTATGTATGTAGCATGTAGTATGTATGTAGCATGCATGTAGTATGTATGTAGCATGTATGTAGTATGTATGTAGTATATATGTAGTATGTATGTAGCATGTAGTATGTATGTAGCATGCATGTAGTATGTATGTAGTATTTTTTTTTTTTTTTTTTAACATTTAACACATTAGCCGGATGATGGGACTACTACTGTCCCATCATTGGCTAATGTGTCAATCACTGTCATGGTAGCAGGCATCGCCCGATGGGACTTGTAGTCCCATCGGACGATGCTTGCACAGACCCCCGGACATCAGCACAGCCCCCCGGCAGGCCGGCACAGCCCCCCGGCAGGCCGGTACAGACCCCCACAGGGTGCACAGACCACCGGCAGGCCGGCACAGCCCCCCGGCAGGCCGGTACAGACCCCGGGCAGTCCACACAGCCCCCCGGCAGGCCGGCACAGCCCCCCGGCAGGCCGGCAGAGACCCCCGGAAGGCCCAAAATGACGGCGCATCATGATGCGCACACACCGCGCATCATGATGACGTCAGGCCGTCAATCAACTGAACTTCCGATTCCGATGCCGCATTCCGATATTGAAAAAATATCGGAAGTCGGTATCAGAATTCCGATACAGCAAGTATCGGCCGATACCCGATACTTGCGGTATCGGAATGCTCAACACTAATCTCCACAGAAAAAACACAACTTATTATGCCTTCTGAACTCCTGACGCTGCTCTCTGGAAAAAACTCTATCACATTGCATAGGTTCAGACATTTGTTCAACAGGTGGCAACACCTCTCGTGCAGCTTTGCGTTCGCGCAAACGCCGATCAACCTGAATGGCTAATGACATAAAATCGTCAAGACCAGAGGGAACAGGAAATCCCACCATAGTATCTTTTACGGCTTCTGACAACCCCTTCCGAAAGAGAGCAGCCAAGGCATTATCATTCCAGGTAGTAAGTACTGCCCACTTTCGGAATTTTTGACAGTACAATTCTGCAGAATCACGACCCTGGCTCAATGCCAGCAGGGTCTTTTCAGCCCGATCAATGGCATTAGGTTCATCATACAACAACCCCAAAGCTTGAAAGAATGCGTTCACATTAGTCAGAATAGGATCATCTGGTTTCAAAGAAAACACCCAATCCTGGGGATCGCCATGCAGCAAAGAGATGACAATTTTAACCTGCTGCGCGGAGCTCCCTGACGAGTTAGGCTTCAAGGCAAAAAATAATTTACAATTATTTTTGAAATTCAAAAATTTAGACCGATCCCCAAAAAATACATCAGGTGTAGGAATCTTTGGTTCAGCAGCATGTGAATGAGCAAAGTAGGCGGAAATTCCCCGCACTTCCGCAGCGAGCTGCTCCACACGATCAGACAATTGCTTTATCTCCACTGAGAGAAAAAAAAATTCCCCCTACGGCCTCAGACATATAGAGGAAAAAATATACACTTTTTTTTTTTTTTTTTTTTACAATTCTTTCCTGCTATTGAGTACCCTAGTAGAATCTGCGGTATGGCGGGTGATTCTGTTATGAATGAGTCACCATAGGAGGCAAAAGCAGAAATACAAGCTAAGTCCAGAAAACCAGAGAAGTTGGCAACTATCAGATTGCAGACCCCTGAACCTATCAACACAACTAGCAGTAGCCGTGGGGGGTTCCTACGATGCCCTAGACCCCTCGATCACAGCCGGAGAAATACATAGGCCTAAAGAAAGAAAGGGGAAATCTAAACTGCCCCAGAGCAGACCCCAAAGCAATAGGCAGCCCCCAACATGTAATGACGGTGAAGCAAGATGAAAATACTAACACAGACAGAAAGATAGAGTGAGCAAAGACGGGGCCCCAAAACTACCTAGATAGGAAAGGACAGGAAGGCTGCTGTCTGCAATCTGCCAAAATCCTATCAAAGACATAAGCCAGCCAGTTGATATGAAAAAGGCCCTGAAGCAGCTAGGCTTCAAAAACTGAATCAGCACTCAGGTATTTTCAGAAGACAGAGCTAAATGAATTCAGCACACCCCAGCAGGGAATGGCAGAAATCCAGAAAAACAAAGCAAAAACAAAGTCAAAGCACAAAAGCAAAAGGCCGAGCAGCAAACTTAGCTTTGGAGGAGCAGGAATTCAGACTGGTCTCCAAGGATCCCACAGAGAAATCACCCGCAGGGCAGAAGGGAGTCGCCAGCATTATATCCAGTCCGTAACTCCACTCAGCCAGTCACAATCATCAGCCTCAGGTGTTTGACAATCAGGCTCACTACCTTCTTTTACCAGAAGAGGGAGTTCCTCGGGCCTCAGTAATGAAGGGGAAAATGAACTCACAACACTATCCTGTGTGATACTGACTGCTGAGTCGTGTATCTAATCTTATTCTGTGTGATACTGTCTGCTAAGCCATGTATCTAATCCTATCCTGTGTGATACTGTCTGCTGAGTCATGTATCTTATCCTATCCTGTGTGATACTGACTGCTGAGCCATGTATCTAATACTATTCTGTGATACTGACTGCTGAGCTGCGTATCTAATCCTTTTCTGTGTGATACTGTCTGCTGAGCCATGTATCTAATACTATTCTGTGTGATACTGACTGCTGAGCTATGTATCTAATCCTATCCTGTGTGATACTGACTGCTGAGCCATTTATCTATTCCTATCCTGTATGATACTGACTGCTGAGCTGTGTATCTAATCCTATCCTGTGTGATACTGACTGCTGAGCCGTGTATTTAATCCTCTCCTGTGTGATACTGACTGCTGCGCCATGTATCTAATCCTATCCTGTGTGATACTGACTGCTGTGCTGTGTATCTAATCCTATCCTGGGTGATACTGACTGCTGAGCCGTGTATCTAATCCTATCCTGTGTGATACTGGGCTCCCCCTGCAGTCTGTGTCAGAGGGTGGTCTGTGTTGGCACGGTAATAAATTGTGTTACTTCCAGCTTTACAGAAGGACGATAACACCATAGAAATGATAAGAATAATAGGCCTCAGTTATCACAACTGTCTACAAAGAAAACTGTTGCTGATAGCAACCAATCACAGCTCATTTTTCATCTTTTAAACAGCTCTGGGACAGCGTGGCGAGTTTTGAGTGGCGACTTTTGTGTTTGGACTTTTATGTGACGAGGTTGGTGTATGTGTGGTGAAATGTGTGCTGAGGGTGGTATATGTGTTGAAGCACGTGGTAGGTTGTGGCACATTTTGTGTGTGTGTTCATATCCCCGTGTGTGGTGAGTATCCCATGTCAGGGTCCCACCTTACCAACTGTACGGTATATACTCTTTGGCGCCATCGCTCTCATTCTCCCCCTTGTTCACATCTGGCAGCTGTCAATTTGCCTCCAACAATTTTCCTTTCACTTTTTCCCCATTATGTAGATAGGAGCAAAATTGCTTGGTGAATTGGAACGCGCAGGGTTAAAATTTTGCCTCACAACATAGCCTATGACGCTCTCTGGGTCCAGACATGTGACTGTGCAAAATTTTGTGGCTGTAGCTGTGACGGTGCAGATGCCAATCCCGGACATACACACATACATACATACACACCCACATTGAGCTTTATATATATATATATATATATATATATATATATATATATATATATATATAGTGGGGAATAGATAGCTCAGCTGGGATCTTTGCTTTGGCACAAGCGTGTGGCTATGAAGTCACTTCAGCAGACTAGCAAGTTCCACATGAATATGGACACGGTATATTTATTGTGCACACTTGTTATTCAATGTTACACATGCCAAACATGAAATAAAACACCTAAGGCCGTCTGGCCACTAACAATAGCAGGCTAACTACAAAATAAACCTATATAACAGCAAACAAGTCCATGTAATCTTACTGTGTCAGCTCCCAGCTCAGCAGACGAGATAGACTGAGAGATCCCAGCTCCTCCTGATTATATCAGCTGGACCAGTCAGGAAACCAAAACCTGGATTGAATAAGTGGAGGGGGAACTACCAGTCCTTTCCATGCTGATCACTAAGGAAACCAGGACTGGATTACAGTGAAATAAACTGGCTTCATCATCAGTACAGGGAGACATATGAAATGAAATGGGGAGAAATATACTTGTTTTCTAGTACCTCTCCCCTTGGCACCTCACACACCCCCCTCCTCTGTTCGAGCCCGTGGGGTCAGACACGACGAGTCACCAAGCAGTGTGTTCTAGACAACGCATCTGCATTTCTGTGCGCTGTGCCCGCCCTGTGCTCAACGGAAAATTTAAATCCTTGTAATGCTAAGAACCAGCGTGTCACCCGCGCATTGCCTTCTTTTGCCCGGGACATCCACGTTAGGGGCGAATGGTCCGTCACTAGTCTAAACTGGCGACCTAGTAAATAATAGCGCAAGGTGCACAGGGCCCATTTCACAGCCAGGGCTTCCCGCTCAACTACACTGTAGTTCTTTTCTGCTCTCGTAAGCTTTCTGCTTAGATAGGCCACTGGGTGTTCCTCGCCATTTACTTCTTGAGACAAAACCGCGCTGAGGCCCACCCCAGAGGCGTCCGTTTGGACAATAAACTCCCGTTTAAAATCTGGTGCAACCAACTCTGGTTGGTCACAGAGGACTGTTTTCAATCGCTGAAAAGCCTCATCTGCTTCTGCGTTCCACTTTATTGTGACAGATTTCGACCCCTTAGTAAGATCTGTGAGAGGAGCTGCGATGGTCGCAAAATGTTTGATGAACCGCCTATAATAACCAACGATCCCTAAAAAAGCTCCAACCTGTTTTTTGGTTACCGGTCGTGGCCAATTTTGAATAGCGTCCACTTTATTGGCTTGAGGCTTCACGACGCCTCTCCCTATGCTATATCCCAGATAGCGAGCCTCTTCCAATCCCAACGTACATTTCTTGGGATTGGCAGTCAACCCAGCTGTTTTTAGGGAGTCTAAGACGGCTTGTACTTTTGACAAATGAGTGTCCCAGTCATCGCTAAAGATAATGATGTCGTCCAAGTACGCGGATGCATAAAGGCCATGGGGTTTTAGGACAATATCCATTAGACGTTGGAAGGTGGCTGCGGCACCATGCAACCCAAATGGCATATCTCGGTACTGGAATAATCCCTGGGGCGTAACAAAGGCAGTTTTCTCTTTGGCTGATTCCGTGAGGGGAATCTGCCAATAACCTTTTGTTAAGTCAATAGTGGATATGTACCTGGCCGAACCCAGTCTCTCTATCAGTTCATCGACTCTTGGCATCGGGTAGGCATCGAATTTCGATACTTCATTTACTTTCCGAAAATCATTACAAAATCGGATAGTCCCATCGGGTTTGGGCACCAGTACGATAGGGCTAGCCCAATCACTCCGGGACTCCTCAATGACCCCGAGCTCTAACATCATCTTCACTTCCTGGGCAATGGCTTGTCTCCGAGCCTCTGGAATTCGATATGGTTTTAGCCGTACCCGCGCCTGTGGATCAGTAACAATGTCATGTTTAATTAGGTGAGTCCGGCCAGGAAGTTCCGAGAAAATATCTGCGTTCCTCTGTATGAACTCCCTAGACTCTTGTTTTTGGCTTTCGGATAGCGTGTCTGCAATACCCACTTCTGGTGGAGCTACCTGGGGGTCCTTTACCTTAGAAGGTGGTGCCCCTCGAGGCCCATCATCAAGGGCAGCTCCTGCCACCAGACTCTCCCTGTCCCGCCAGGCCTTAAGCAAGTTTATGTGGTATATTTGTTCGGGCTTTCTCTTGTCTGGTTGGTGTATCTTATAATTTACTTCACCTATTCGTTCCAGCACTTCGTATGGTCCCTGCCATTTCGCAAGAAATTTATTCTCTACGGTAGGCACCAATACCAACACCCTGTCTCCGGGTTGAAAGACTCGTGTTTTTGCCGCTCGGTTGTATACCGTGCTTTGGGCATGTTGTGCGCGCTCTAAACACTCTTTAACTATTGGCATAACTGCTGCAATTCAGTCCTGCATAAGTGTTATGTGTTCAATTACACTGCGATAAGGAGTCACCTCTTGTTCCCAAATCTCCTTGGCAATATCTAACAGGCCTCTAGGACACCGCCCATAAACCAATGCAAAAGGTGAAAAGCATGTGGAGGATTGGGGTACCTCACGTATAGCGAACAGGTGGTATGGTAGTAGGGCATCCCAATCTCTCCCGTCCTTATCCACCACCCTTTTCAACATTCCCTTTAAGGTTTTGTTAAAGCGCTCCACCAAACCGTCAGTCTGAGGGTGATATACTGAGGTACGCAAATGGGAGATTTTTTAGTAGTTTACATAATTCCTTAAGTATACGAGACATAAAGTTGGTCCCTTGATCCGTAAGTATCTCTTTCGGAATGCCGGTGCGGGAAAACATATTAACCAGCTCCTTTGAAATTGATTTTGCATTGGCATTCCGCAAGGGCACTGCTTCGGGATAACGCGTGGCGTTATCCAATACTACCAAAATGTACCGATGACCCCTGGCAGATTTAACTAATGGACCGACTAAATCCATTGCTATCCTCTCGAAGGGCACCTCTATTATTGGTAAGGGCACTAAGGGGCTTCTAAAATGTGACATAGGTGCGGTCAATTGACACGTAGGACATGACCGACAGTACTGGGTCACGTCTCCCACTAGACCCGGCCAAAAGAAACGTTGCAGAATACGGTGTTTTGTCTTTTCTACCGCCAGGTGTCCTCCCAAGGGATGTTTATGTGCCAACTCCAAAACTACCTGGCGAAAGGACTTAGGTACCACTAGTTGTTCTACCACCACCCCTCGCACCTTGTCTATGTGATACAACATATCCTGCTGCACCGCCACGTGTGGGAACTCGTTTTGAGCCCCTGGGTACAATGGTCTTCCCTCGGAGACCTTTATGTTTTCCCACGCCCTTGCTAGAGTAGGATCCTGGTGCTGAGCGGTCCCGAACTTACCACGGGCCACCTCAAGATCAGGCATTTCTAAAACATCCTCTAGCTGGTCTGCCTCACCTACATAAGCAGCCAGAGGAGAGTCCGCAGATTCTAGTACTTCCTCTGAGATGGGTTCTCCGTCGTCTTGCTGCAATGGTTCAGGGGCTAGCTCCGGAGTACCGTCTTCAACTAGAGGGTTCATGCCACTTTTGAAGTTCCACAAGTCCCAAAATAAGGGAAAGTCTCTCCCCAGGATTACACTATGTCCCATAGACTTTATGACTGCCACCTGATGTCTTTTGGTCCCTACTGGCGTGGCAAGAGTAACCCAGGCAGTGGGGTAGTTCTTAGTATCCCCATGGATGCAACTAATGCCCACGGTTAAGTTCGTTAGGGCGCTAGAGTCCACCAAACTGGCATGTACCAAAGTTACTTGACTGCCGGAATCAAAGACGGTATTCACACTATAACAGTCAACCTCGACGTGGCACATGTGTTGTTCATTTCCCGTGAGGGTCTCCGCCACACAGACTGACTGCACATATAACGAAAGACACCTCATAGCGTTACAGTCCATTGGCTCTGTAGTCATTGGGCAGTTAGCTGCTTCATGGCGAAGCCCGCGACATCGCCAACATTGTATAGGCCCTTGTCTCCTCGATGGAGATCTCAGACGAGGTTTGCTGGCTTGATGTGAGCCCGTACCACCCCCATAGTCCTTTGTAGGTCTGCTACCCTTCATTGTGACGTTCTCTTCTTTTAAAGATGAAGTAGGTTTCGCAGGACTCTCCAGCAATTTCTTGGGGAGCCAGTGGGGTGCTAACGTCCCTTGGAGTAGGCTTTCAGAAGCATTGTAGCGTTCGACCATATTCACCAACTGGTCAGCGGTAGTTGGGTCACCCTGTCCAACCCACCTCTGGATCTTAGCGGGTAAGGACCGCAGGTACTTTTCTAGAACAACACGCTCCACCATCTGTGCGGACGTCAAAGCCTCTGGTTGCAGCCATTTTTTACTAGATGGATGATATCATGCATTTGTGAGCGGGCTGGCTGATGCTCCACAAAATTCCATAAATGCACCCTCTGTGCGCGTACATACGTGTTTACTCCCAGCCTTGCCAGGATTTCACCTTTGAGTTTGATATAGTCCATAGCATCCGCTCCACTCAGATCGTAATAGGCCTTTTGTGGATCTCCGCTCAGAAATGGAGCACCTACCTCAGCCCATCTGTCCAGCGGTAAGTGCTCATGTTCTGCAATACGTTCGAACACTGTGAGGTATGCTTCCACATCATCGTCTGCGGTCATTTTAAGCAAAGTCTTCTGTACGGCTTTCTGCGCACTAGCAGCGCTTTGTGCACGGTCTCCCTCATCTCGGGGTTGCCGAACCAAGGCCTGGTTTATTGCCTCCAACTGCTCTTGCTGCATCTGGTGCTGCTGCTCCAGGGCCTTCTGGAAGCAAGTATTAGTCTGCTGTTGTTGCACATTTGCTTGCAATAACTGCTTCACTAGTTCCTCCATATTACTGAACTCTTGGCTCTTCAAAAGCGCAGAAGCTTTCAGCCAGGACATACACAGCGTTTTCTCTGCAGTCACAGTCCAGCAGCCACAAGGGCCCGCATTCGAAAAACCATTTGTGGGGAATAGATAGCTCAGCTGGTATCTTTGCTTTGGCACAAGCGTGTGGCTATGAAGTCACTTCAGCAGACTAGCAAGTTCCACATGAATATGGACACGGCATATTTATTGTGCACACTTGTTATTCAATGTTACACATGCCAAACATGAAATAAAACATCTAAGGCCGTCTGGCCACTAACTAACAATAGCAGGCTAACTACAAAATAAACCTATATAACAGCAAACAAGTCCATGTAATCTTACTGTGTCAACTCCCAGCTCAGCAGATGAGATACACTGAGAGATCCCAGCTCCTCCTGATTATATCAGCTGGACCAGTCAGGAAACCAAAACCTGGATTGAAAAAGTGGAGGGGGAACTACCAGTCCTTTCCATGCTGATCACTAAGGAAACCAGGACTGGATTACAGTGAAATAAACTGGCTTCATCATCAGTACAGGGAGACATATGAAATGAAACGGGGAGAAATATACCTGTTTTCTAGTACCTCTCCCCTTGGCACCTCACAATATACATATATATATATATATATATATATATATATATATATATATATATATATAACCATATCAACATGATGATGGATCCAAATCAAAGAAGCCAAGGTTGTAATTCTATGCGGGTAAAAAAATATAACTATCACTGAAAAACTTGTCTTTCTGCTTCGGTTAACAGCCTCTGGTTTCACTTGACCTCTATAATTCAAGTAAATGTGTCTGGCTGGCGCTGTCACTACCTCTGAGGATGCTTCTTACAGCTCCCATCTTATCTATTCAGAAAGCCGATGTTCTTTAGGGAGATGAAAAGAAAATATACTTGGGAGTTTAAAAAAAACAAAAAAACATTATGTGATAATTAGATGGCACATGGCATCTTATCCTATAAAGGTTATGCATTGAAGAGCTGGGATATTAATTGTTAAACCATTTCTAGTCTTTATCTAAGTTTGGATTTTAATGAATATGTCAGTTAAAAGTGTAAACTGTTCATTTCCAAGGATGTAAAATTTAAACAGAGATTAAAACTAAGTAGAGTTGAGTGACTTTTGGTTTTTTAGGGTCGAGTTTCGTTTCGTGAAACCCGACTTTTCCAAAAGTCGGGTCGAGCAAGATCGTCCGATTATAGGGAAAAGTTGGGGTCGTCCCGAAACACGAAACCCAATGTAAGTCAATGGGGAATAAAAGTCGGCAGTGAGAGGAGGACAGGAAACACACCTACAGTGCCCATTTGAATGCCAAAAGCAACAATTCTTCTTACTTAAGCTTGTCAACTTTAATTAACTTCATAATACAAGTTACTGAAAAATGGGGGTTATTTGGCTAAAGTTGTGGGGGGGAGGGCTGGCTGCAGGTTTTCATGTGCCCTGGGCGAAAGAGCGCCCCTTTAACACATACCACAACTCATGATGCTCCGATACGGCAGAGAAATAGTGGTATAGTACAATGAAAAATACTTCACTTTTTACATCTCATGACGAGGCCCATCTATTTCTCCATACAGAATCATTGGTCCCATATAATGTTTGAAACAGTATATGATGAGCTCCACATAATGCTACAGTATATGTTGGTCCCCATGGATGAAGCTCCACTGTCTTATGGGCCCAAATAATGCTCCAAACATAATGGGCCCCATTTCTAATGCTCTAGTGTATAATGGGCCCTGTAAATGCTGCTCCAGTGTCTGATGTCCACCTTTGGAATGTTCCAGTGTATGGTGGGCCCCATCTATCATTCTCCAGAGTATAGTGCTCCCCAAAAATTGCTGTCCCAACATTGAAAACAATCAAATAAGTCTCCTCACTAGGGAATCCCTGTACTTGTCTGGACTCCTCGTCGTCCCCATCTTCCATCTCACTGCACAGTATTTCAACTTTGCAAGTGCTGTGATCCTGAGCAAGCAGGGGGGGCCCACTCGTTGGCGACGGCACTGGCACAGGGCCCCTGATAGTACGGTGGTGTGTCTGATGGCGGGTGGGCCGAACCTGCACTTTCATCTGCAGCTTCCTCTTTGTCACCGTGTAAGATGGAACTGTATATGGGAAGGGTAACCTGAGTTTCATCAGGGTCAGATTCAGGTCGTGTAGCGTGCGAGGGGAATGTAGTGGTCTGGGTCAATGTACCAGCAGATTCATCGAGCAGTGGCTGGGCATCAGTGCACTTGTGTCGCCCCCAGGAGTACGGTCGCCACAGTGGCATTACATTCTTCCTAGGGAGTGTGATGTCATGCTTGGGAGCAACGAACGATCTCTCTAGCAGGTTAACTGATTGGGCGGCGTTATTCCCACGAGTCATGACCCTCCAAACAGCGTTCATGAAGGCAAAGTGTTTGTTTTACGTGGGCAGTATGGTTGCAAAGCTGAACCTTAAAGGAATGTCCAGAAGGGCACCACCAGGAGTGGAGCCTACGGTTAAATTCGACTCCACCTGGGAAACCTCAACCATGCCAGCTACAGAACAGATGCACACATTGCAAGCTTAATTCCGTTAACGAACGAGACTCCGTCATGCCCCGCGGTCCGAGTCCGGCTTACTAGAGGGACACGTGAGGCTCTGGCACATGAGATTGGCCAATAACTGGTGTGTCATGCCCTTACATGTCCGTGGCTGCATGTGCGCTACACTGAAAAGGCCAGCAATTGTCGCTTACAGGTGCAGATAACCCGATGAACAACGTTAGTGATGGGGATCACTGATTACAATTATTACCCGCGAACAATGATTTCCCAGTAAGTGCAGGTCAACCGCAGTTCCGGAATTAGGCCTAACCGTCATTCCTGTAAAAATTAAAAACTTACGTGTGCAAACCACAGGTGCTGTAGCTTGCTTAACAGCTCGCCAGCCGTTCTCACGCCCAGTATGGATTACACGTGATTGCACAAAGGTGAGAAAGGGTACCGTATCCCCAGATAACATGTATGGATAGCGTACACATTCAAAATATATGTTTATACATCAGGAGGCAGGCTCAGACGGTGTTAGGCCCAGTATGGATTGCACGTGATTGCACAATGGTTAGAAAGGGTACCGTATCCCCGGATAACATGTATGGATAGCGTACACATTCAAAATATATGTCTATACATCAGGAGGCAGGCTCAGACGGTGTTAGGCCCAGTATGGATTGCACGTGATTGCACAAAGGTTAGAAAGGGTACCGTATCCCCAGATAACATGTATGGATAGCGTACACATTCAAAATATATGTCTATACATCAGGAGGCAGGCTCAGACGGTGTCAGGCACAGTATGGATTTGACGGCCCAGACTACACAGCGGAGGAGCAGGGAGAGGTAAAGGTTGCAAATGCTGGGGCCCTGCCCAAGCAAGGGGGTCCCACTCGTGGGCGTCGGTACTGGCACTGGGCCCCTCATAGTACGGCGGTGTGTCTGACGGCGGGTGTGCACCACCACCGTCAGAGACACTTGATTGCACTATGAAGGACCCTGTGCCAGTGCCCACGCCCAAGAGTCGGCCTACCCACCTGTCCAGGGCAACGGCACTCGCACGGTGTCGTGCGCTAGGTGGTGACCCCGGCCATGGGGGGAGAGGCAGCACAGTTAGGGAGTTTTAGAAAGTGGCATATGTTGATGTTGGACATTCAGCTGATGCAAAAGGTGATATAGGTCAAGTCCCAGGAAGAGGTGGACCAAAGCAAGTCATTTTTCTGTCACCCTATGTGTCATCAGGGGAAGGTGGGACAAAATCCTTGGAAACCCATGCGTGGTTCATTTTAATGAAGGTTAGATCATCCACATTTTGGGTTGACAGACGGGTCCTTTTTTCTGTCAGGATTGATCCAGCTGCACTGAAGACTCTTTCCGATAGCACACTTGCAGCTGGGCAAGCGAGCTCCTGTAAGGCATATTGGGCCAATTCAGGCCAGGTGTCCAGTTTAGCGGCCCAATAGTCAAAGGGGAATGACCTGTGTGGGAGAACATCGATATGGGAGGAAAAGTAGTTTGTAACCATAGTTGACAACTGCTGTCTCCTGTCACTTTCCATCGATGCAGTATTACCAGTTGTGTGAGCGGTATTTGAAAAATCAGTCCACAACATTGTCATGAAACCCCTGTCTCCAACGCCACTTCTGCTGTGTGCACCACGAACACCTCTGCCAAGCTGCCCCCGGCCCGTACGGCTCGTGTGAGAACCATCACCGCTGCTGTGTGCTGGGAATGCCTCAAGCAACCGATTTACCAGAGTTGCTTGTTTATTAGCCAATATTAGGTCAAGGTTCTCCTGTGGCATGATGTTTTGTAATTTGCCTTTATAGCGTGGATCCAGGATGCTGGCCAACCAGTAGTCGTCATCGTTCATCATTTTGGCAATGCGGGGGTCCCTTTTTAGGATCTGCAAGGCATAATCTGACATGTGGGCCAATGTTCCCGGTGTCAATGATGCACTGCGAGTGCTGGTTGGAGGAGCACTTTCTGGCAAATCCACATCCCTCCAGTCACGCACAAACCCTGTACCAGACCTTGCCACGCCAACATTTTCACTTGCCCCACGAGATGCATCCTCCTCCCCTAAGTAATCATTCCCATCATCCTCCTCCTCCTCCTCTTCTTCCTCCACCTCGTCCAGGTGAGGTCCCTGAGCAGACAATGGCTGAATGTCATCAAGGATTCCCTCCTCCTCTTCCTCCTCATCAACATTGGCTGCAGACGCCTGCTCCTTAAGGTGCGTCAAAGTTTGCATGAGCAGACGCATAAGTGGGATGCTCATGCTTAGGATGGCGTCGTCTGCACTTACCAGCCGTGTGCATTCCTCAAAACACTGAAGGACTTTACAGAGGTCTTTCAGCTTCGACCACTGCACACCGGTCAACTCCATGTCTGCTCTCAAAGTGCCTGGCCGTGTATCCTCCCACAAATGCATTATGACCTGCCTCTGATCGCACAGCCGCTCCACCATGTGCAGGGTGGAGTTCCACCTTGTTGCAATGTCGATAATGAGGCGGTGGTTGGGAAGGTGGAGCAATCGCTGCAGCTTCTGCATACGAACGGAGTGTACAGGCGACCAGCGGATGTGCGCGCACAGTCTTCGCACCTTCTGGAGCAGGGCTGTTAACTCCGGATAATTTTTGAGGAAGCACTGCACCACCAGGTTCAAGGTGTGAGCCAAGCAAGGTATGTGGCTGAGTTTTGAAAGGGCTATGGCTGCCACAAAATTACGGCTGTTATCACTAACTACCTTGCCTACCTCAAGATGTACACTGCCCAGCCATGACTCAGTTTGTCGCTGAAAGTACTCGGCCAGCACCTCGGCGGTGTGTCTGTCGCCCAAACACATCATCTGCAACACTGCCTGCTGACGCTTTCCACTAGCTGCTCGATAGGGGGACACCTCGTGTATAGAGTTGAGCGACTTTTGGTTTTTTAGGGTCGCGTTTCGTTTCGTGAAACCCGACTTTTCCAAAAGTCGGGTCGAGCAAGATGGTCCGATTATAGGGAAAAGTCGGGGTCGTCCCGAAACACGAAACCCAATGTAAGTCAATGGGGAATAAAAGTCGGAAGTGAGAGGAGGACAGGAAACACACCAACAGTGCCCATTTGAATGCCAAAAGCATCAATTCTTCTTACTTAAGCTTGTCAACCTTAATTAACTTCATAATACAAGTTACGCACTGAAAAATGGGGGTTATTTGGCTACAGACTGTGGGGGGGGAGGGCTGGCTCCAGGTTTTCATGTGCCCTGGGCGAAAGAGCGCCCCTTTAACACATACCACAACTCATCATGATCCGATACGGCAGAGAAATAGCGGTATAGTACAATGAAAATTACCTCACTTTTTACATCTCATGACGAGGCCCATCTATTTCTCCATACAGAATCATTGGTCCCATATAATGTTTGAAACAGTATATGATGAGCTCCATATAATGCTACAGTATATGTTGGTCCCCATGGATGAAGCTCTACTGTATTATGGGCCCAAATAATGCTCCAAACATAATGGGCCCCATTTCTAATGCTCTAGTGAATAATGGGCCCTGTAAATGCTGCTCCAGTGTCTGATGTCCACCTTTGGAATGTTCCAGTGTATAGTGGGCCCCATCTATCATTCTCAGAGGGTGTTAGGCCCAGTATGGATTGCACGTGATTGCACAAAGGTTAGAAAGGGTATCGTATCCCGAGATAATATGTATGGATAGCGTACACATTCAAAATATATGTCTCAGGAGGCAGGCTCAGACGGTGTTAGGCCTAGTATGGATTGCACGTGATTGCACAAAGGTTAGAAAGGGTACCGTATCCCCGGATAACATGTATGGATAGCGTACACATTCAAAATATATGTCTCAGGAGGCAGGCTCAGACGGTGTTAGGCCCAGTATGGATTGCACGTGATTGCACAAAGGTTAGAAAGGGTACCGTATCCCCGGATAACATGTATGGATAGCGTACACATTCAAAATATATGTCTCAGGAGGCAGGCTCAGACGGTGTTAGGCCCAGTATGGATTGCACGTGATTGCACAAAGGTTAGAAAGGGTACCGTATCCCCGGATAGCATGTATGGATAGCGTACACATTCAAAATATATGTCTCAGGAGGCAGGCTCAGACGGTGTTAGGCCCAGTATGGATTGCACGTGATTGCACAAAGGTTAGAAAGGGTACCGTATCCCCAGATAACATGTATGGATAGCGTACACATTCAAAATATATGTCTCAGGAGGCAGGCTCAGATGATGTTAGGCCCAGTATGGATTGCACGTGATTGCACAAAGGTTAGAAAGGGTACCGTTTCCCCGGATAACATGTATGGATAGCGTACACATTCAAAATATATGTCTCAGGAGGCAGGCTCAGATGGTGTTAGGCCCAGTATGGATTGCACGTGATTGCACAAAGGTTAGAAAGGGTACCGTATCCCCGGATAACATGTATGGATAGCGTACACATTCAAAATATATGTCTATACATCAGGAGGCAGGCTCAGACGGTGTCAGGCACAGTATGGATTTGACGGCCCAGATTACACAGCGGAGGAGCAGGGAGAGGTAAAGATTGCAAATGCTGGGGCCCTGCCCAAGCAAGGGGGGCCCACTCGTGGGCGTCGGTACTGGCACTGGGCCCCTCATAGTACAGCGGTGTGTCTGACAGCGGGTGTGCACCACCACCGTCAGAGACACTTGATTGCACTATGAGGGACCCTGTGCCAGTGCCCGCGCCCAAGAGTCGGCCTACCCACCTGTCCAGGGCAACGGCACTCGCACGGTGTCGTGCGCTAGGTGGTGACCCCGGCCATGGGGGGGGAGGCAGCACAGTTAGGGAGTTTTAGAAAGTGGCATATGTTGATGTTGGACATTCAGCTGATGCAAAAGGCGAAATAGGTGAAGTACCAGGAAGAGGTGGACCAAAGCAAGCCATTTTTCTGTCACCCTATGTGTCATCAGGGAAAGGTGGGACAAAATCCTTGGAAACCCATGCGTGGTTCATTTTAATGAAGGTTAGATCATCCACATTTTGGGTTGACAGACGGGTCCTTTTTGTCTGTCAGGATTGATCCAGCTGCACTGAAGACTCTTTCCGATAGCACACTTGCAGCTGGGCAAGCGAGCTCCTGTAAGGCATATTGGGCCAATTCAGGCCAGGTGTCCAGTTTAGCGGCCCAATAGTCAAAGGGGAATGACCTGTGTGGGAGAACATCGATATGGGAGGAAAAGTTGTTTGTAACCATAGTTCACAACTGCTGTCTCCTGTCACTTTCCATCGATGCAGTATTACCAGTTGTGTGAGCGGTATTTGAAAAATCAGTCCACAACATTGTCATGAAACCCCTGTCTCCAACGCCACTTCTGCTGTGTGCACCACGAACACCTCTGCCAAGCTGCCCCCGGCCCGTACGGCTCGTGTGAGAACCATCACCGCTGCTGTGTGCTGGGAATGCCTCAAGCAACCGATTTACCAGAGTTGCTTGTTTATTAGCCAATATTAGGTCAAGGTTCTCCTGTGGCATGATGTTTTGTAATTTGCCTTTATAGCGTGGATCCAGGATGCTGGCCAACCAGTAGTCGTCATCGTTCATCATTTTGGCAATGCGGGGGTCCCTTTTTAGGATCCGCAAGGCATAATCTGACATGTGGGCCAATGTTCCCGGTGTCAATGATGCACTGCGAGTGCTGGGTGGAGGAGCACTTTCTGGCAAATCCACATCCCTCCAGTCATGCACAAACCCTGTACCAGACCTTGCCACGCCAACATTTTCACTTGCCCCACGAGATGCATCCTCCTCCCCTAAGTAATCATCCCCATCATCCTCCTCCTCCTCCTCTTCTTCCTCCACCTCGTCCAGGAGAGGTCCCTGAGCAGACAATGGCTGAATGTCATCAAGGATTCCCTCCTCCTCTTCCTCCTCATCAACATTGGCTGCAGACGCCTGCTCCTTAAGGTGCGTCAAAGTTTGCATGAGCAGACGCATAAGTGGGATGCTCATGCTTAGGATGGCGTCGTCTGCGCTTACCAGCCGTGTGCATTCCTCAAAACACTGAAGGACTTTACAAAGGTCTTTCAGCTTCGACCACTGCACACCTGTCAACTCCATGTCTGCTCTCAAAGTGCCTGGCCGTGTATCCTCCCACAAATGCATTATGGCCTGCCTCTGCTCGCACAGCCGCTCCACCATGTGCAGGGTGGAGTTCCACTTTGTTGCAATGTCGATAATGAGGCGGTGGTTGGGAAGGTGGAGCAGTCGCTGCAGCTTCTGCATACGAACGGAGTGTACAGGCGACCGGCGGATGTGCGCGCACAGTCTTCGCACCTTCTGGAGCAGGGCTGTTAACTCCGGATAATTTTTGAGGAAGCACTGCACCACCAGGTTCAAGGTGTGAGCCAAGCAAGGTATGTGGCTGAGTTTTGAAAGGGCTATGGCTGCCACAAAATTACGGCCGTTATCACTAACTACCTTGCCTGCCTCAAGATGTACACTGCCCAGCCATGACTCAGTTTGTCGCTTCAAGTACTCGGCCAGCACCTCGGCGGTGTGTCTGTCGCCCAAACACATCATCTGCAACACAGCCTGCTGACGCTTTCCACTAGCTGCTCGATAGGGGGACACATCGTGTGCAACAGTGGCAGCTGCAGATGGAGTGCTCGTACGACTGCGCTCTGTGGACGAGCTTTCGCTTCTGGAGGAGGAGGAGGAGGGTCGAACGCCTACAGCCAACTGTTTCCTATACCGTTGGCTAGGCAGCACTGTCCCACCACCGCTGTCCCCTGTGGACCCTGCATCCACCACATTAACCCAGTGCGCAGTGATGGACACGTAACGGCCCTGGCCATGCCGACTGGACCATGCATCAGTTGTGAGGTGCACCTTTCCACTCACTGACTGCTTGAGTGCATGGACAATGCGGTCTTTCACATGATGGTGGAGGGCTGGGATGGCTTTGCGAGAGAAGAAGTGGCGACTGGGTAGGTCATAGCGTGGTACTGCATAGGCCATGAGTTCGCGGAAAGCTGTGCTTTCCACCAACCGAAAGGGCATCATCTCAAACGAGATTAGTTTGGCAATGTGGGCGTTCAAACCCAGTGTACGCGGATGAGAGACTGAGTACTTTCTTGACCTACTCATAGTGTCTGGGAGGGTGAGCTGGACTTGAGAGCTGCATATGGTGGAAGTAGCGGTGGACAGGGCGGACTGAGAGAGGGTTGATGATGGTGATGGAGTTGGTGTTCTTTCTGATGGCCTAGAATCAGTCTTTCGTTGATATAACAGTGGGATTCCCTGACTGCTGTGGTCTTGCAACGACACCTCAACATTTGCTGCTGTGCTAACCGGTGGGCTTACAGTGGGGGAAACAATGTAGCGTTGCTGACTACCTTCGTTGTAATCAGTTGCACATGTGGCACTTGAGGTTTGGTGTTGTGTCCACGCTTGCAAGTGCATGCTGGTTAAATGTCTAAGCATGCAACTGGTATTCAAATTTTTCAGATTTTTCCCTCGGCTAAAGGTCTTTGCGCACTTCTTACAGATAACCTTGGCCTGATCATGAGGGTTTTGTTCAAAAAAGTGCCACACTGCACTCTTCCTACTTTGGCAGACATTTTGCGGCCTAGCACGCTGTGATCTTTTGACCCTCTGGACAAGCTGTCCAGCAACTCTTTTGATGTTTGGAACCTGTCTTTGGAGTGCTCCGGGCCTGCCAGATAACAGCTGTTGCGATGTCGATGTCTGCTGTGGATGCTCCTCATCTGAGCTATTGGAAGCAGCACCCTCTTCCCTCAATGGATGCCAATCTGGGTCAACAACTGGGTCATCCATCACCTCCTCTTCTATGTCATGTGCACCTTCCTCTGTGTCACCGTGTATGGTGGTATAGTGTGCGGGAAGGGGCACCTGAGTCTCATCAGGGTCAGAATCTGGCTCTGTACACTGCGGGGACAATGTAGTGCTCTGAGTGAATGTACCAGCAGAATCATCCATCAGCGGCTGTGCAGCAGTGCACTCCATGTCAGATTCATCTTGGCCTGGGTAATTCACCATTTCACTTGATAATCCAGGCATGGTATGTGAAAACAGCTCCATGGAGTAATCAGTAGTATGGCCTGCGTCATCCTTCAATCTTGGTTGGGGTGAAGGACACAAGGAAAGGTGTGGTTCATGAACATGAGCCTCCAATGACGACTCAGTGCTTTTACTTTTTACAACTGAAGAAGAGGAGGCGATAGAGCTGGAGGCTGAGTCAGCAATGTAAGACAAAACTTTTTCCTGATGCTCTGGCTTTAAAAGCGGCTTTCCAACTCCTAGAAAACTAAGCGTTCGAGGCCTTATGTAGCCAGACGATGACGCAGGCTCAACACCTCCTGCATTCGGTCCTATTTTGCTCTTGCCACTACCATCAGATCCACCACCAACACCATCATTACCAGCTGCCAACCCCCGCCCAATTCCACGGCCTCTTCCACCAGCCTTCCTCATTTTTGGTAGAAATGTAGACAAAATCCAACAAACTATATAGTAATGTAAAACAAGGTACAAGGTGTCTATAGGACAGGGGAGATTTTGAATTTCTGCAGACACTTGTAGACACTGGACACTTTTGGATTGTGTGAGGCCCACTGAATATCTGAGCGCTCTGTCACAGGCTCGATGACACAGCTGTGACCAAAGTGACTAGAGGATAAGGGAGATTTTGAATTTCTGCACACACTTGTGGACACTGGACACTTTTGGATTGTGTGAGGCCCAATGAATATCTGAGCGCTATGTGACAGGCTCGATGGCACAGCTGTGACAAAAGTGACGAGAGGATAAGGGAGATTTTGAATTTCAGCAGACACTTGTGGACACTGGACACTTTTGGATTGTGTGAGGCCCAATGAATATCTGAGCGCTATGTGACAGGCTCGATGGCACAGCTGTGACCAAAGTGACTAGAGGATAAGGGAGATTTTGAATTTCTGCAGACACCTGTGGACACTGGACACTTTTGGATTGTGTGAGGCCCACTGATATCTGAGCGCTATGTCACAGGCTCGATGGCACAGCTGTGACCAAAGTGACTAGAGGATAAGGGAGATTTTGAATTTCAGCAGACACTTGTGGACACTGGACACTTTTGGATTGTGTGAGGCCCACTGATATCTGAACGCTATGTCACAGGCTCGATGGCACAGCTGTGACAAAAGTGACTAGAGGATAAGGGAGATTTTGAATTTCAGCAGACACTTGTGGACACTGGACACTTTTGGATTGTGTGAGGCCCACTGATATCTGAGTGCTATGTCACAGGCTCGAAGGCACAGCTGTGACAAAAGTGACTAGAGGATAAGGGAGATTTTGAATTTCAGCAGACACTTGTGGACACTTGACACTTTTGGATTGTGTGAGGCCCAATGAATATCTGAGCGCTATGTGACAGGCTCGATGGCACAGCTGTGACCAAAGTGACTAGAGGATAAGTGAGATTTTGAATTTCAGCAGACACTTGTGGACACTGGACACTTTTGGATTGTGTGAGGCCCAATGAATATCTGAGCGCTATGTGACAGGCTCGATGACACAGCTGTGACAAAAGTGACGAGAGGATAAGGGAGATTTTGAATTTCTGTAGACACTTGTGGACACTGGACACTTTTGGATTGTGTGAGGCCCACTGATATCTGAGCGCTATGTCACAGGCTCGATGGCACAGCTGTGACAAAAGTGACTAGAGGATAAGGGAGATTTTGAATTTCAGCAGACACTTGTGGACACTGGACACTTTTGGAATGTGTGAGGCCCAATGAATATCTGAGCGCTATGTGACTGGCTCTATGGCACAGCTGTGACAAAAGTGACGAGAGGATAAGGGAGATTTTGAATTTCTGCAGACACTTGTGGACACTGGACACTTTTGGATTGTGTGAGGCCCACTGATATCTGAGCGCTATTTCACAGGCTCGATGGCACAGCTGTGACAAAAGTGACTAGAGGATAAGGGAGATTTTGAATTTCAGCAGACACTTGTGGACACTGGACACTTTTGGATTGTGTGAGGCCCAATGAATATCTGAGCGCTATGTGACAGGCTCGATGGCACAGCTGTGACAAAAGTGACGAGAGGATAAGGGAGATTTTGAATTTCAGCAGACACTTGTGGACACTGGACACTTTTGGATTGTGTGAGGCCCAATGAATATCTGAGCGCTATGTGACAGGCTCGATGGCACAGCTGTGACCAAAGTGACTAGAGGATAAGGGAGATTTTGAATTTCAGCAGACACTTGTGGACACTGGACACTTTTGGATTGTGTGAGGCCCAATGAATATCTGAGCGCTATGTCACAGGCTCGATGGCACAGCTGTGACAAAAGTGACTAGAGGATAAGTGAGATTTTGAATTTCAGCAGACACTTGTGGACACTGGACACTTTTGGATTGTGTGAGGCCCACTGATATCTGAGCGCTATGTGACAGGCTCGATGGCACAGCTGTGACCAAAGTGACTAGAGGATAAGGGAGATTTTGAATTTCAGCAGACACTTGTGGACACTGGCCACTTTTGGATTGTGTGAGGCCCACTGATATCTGAGCGCTATGTCACAGGCTCGATGGCACAGCTGTGACAAAAGTGACTAGAGGATAAGGGAGATTTTGAATTTCAGCAGACACTTGTGGACACTGGACACTTTTGGATTGTGTGAGGCCCACTGATATCTGAGCGCTATGTCACAGGCTCGAAGGCACAGCTGTGACAAAAGTGACTAGAGGATAAGGGAGATTTTGAATTTCAGCAGACACTTGTGGACACTTGACACTTTTGGATTGTGTGAGGCCCAATGAATATCTGAGCGCTATGTGACAGGCTCGATGGCACAGCTGTGACCAAAGTGACTAGAGGATAAGTGAGATTTTGAATTTCAGCAGACACTTGTGGATACTTAACACTTTTGGATTGTGTGAGGCCCAATGAATATCTGAGCGCTATGTGACAGGCTCGATGACACAGCTGTGACAAAAGTGACGAGAGGATAAGGGAGATTTTGAATTTCAGCAGACACTTGTGGACACTGGACACTTTTGGATTGTGTGAGGCCCACTAATATCTGAGCGCTATGTCACAGGCTCGATGGCACAGCTGTGACAAAAGTAACTAGAGGATAAGGGAGATTTTGAATTTCAGCAGACACTTGTGGACACTGGACACTTTTGGATTGTGTGAGGCCCAATGAATATCTGAGCGCTATGTGACAGGCTCGATGGCACAGCTGTGACAAAAGTGACGAGAGGATAAGGGAGATTTTGAATTTCTGCAGACACTTGTGGACACTGGACACTTTTGGATTGTGTGAGGCCCACTGATATCTGAGCACTATGTCACAGGCTCGATGGCACAGCTGTGACAAAAGTGACTAGAGGATAAGTGAGATTTTGAATTTTAGCAGACACTTGTGGACACTGGACACTTTTGGATTGTGTGAGGCCCCATGAATATCTGAGCGCTATGTGACTGGCTCTATGGCACAGCTGTGACAAAAGTGACGAGAGGATAAGGGAGATTTTGAATTTCTGCAGACACTTGTGGACACTGGACACTTTTGGATTGTGTGAGGCCCACTGATATCTGAGCGCTATGTGACAGGCTCGATGGCACAGCTGTGACCAAAGTGACTATAGGATAAGGGAGATTTTGAATTTCAGCAGACACTTGTGGACACTGGACACTTTTATATTGTGTGAGGCCCACTGATATCTGAGCGCTATTTCACAGGCTCGATGGCACAGCTGTGACAAAAGTGACTAGAGGTTAAGGGAGATTTTGAATTTCAGCAGACACTTGTGGACACTGGACACTTTTGGATTGTGTGAGGCCCACTGATATCTGAGCGCTATGTCACAGGCTCGATGGCACAGCTGTGACAAAAGTGACTAGAGGATAAGGGAGATTTTGAATTTCAGCAGACACTTGTGGACACTGGACACTTTTGGATTGTGTGAGGCCCAATGAATATCTGAGCGCTATGTGACAGGCTCGATGGCACAGCTGTGATCAAAGTGACTAGATGATAAGTGAGATTTTGAATTTCAGCAGACACTTGTGGACACTGGACACTTTTGGATTGTGTGAGGCCCAATGAATATCTGAGCGCTATGTGACAGGCTCGATGGCACAGCTGTGACAAAAGTGACGAGAGGATAAGGGAGATTTTGAATTTCTGCAGACACTTGTGGACACTGGACACTTTTGGATTGTGTGAGGCCCACTGATATCTCAGCGCTATGTCACAGGCTCGATGGCACAGCTGTGACAAAAGTGACTAGAGGATAAGGGAGATTTTGAATTTCAGCAGACACTTGTGGACACTGGACACTTTTGGATTGTGTGAGGCCCAATGAATATCTGAGCGCTATGTGACAGGCTCGATGGCACAGCTGTGACAAAAGTGACGAGAGGATAAGGGAGATTTTGAATTTCTGCAGACACTTGTGGACACTGGACACTTTTGGATTGTGTGAGGCCCACTGATATCTGAGCGCTATGTCACAGGCTCGATGGCACAGCTGTGACAAAAGTGACTAGAGGATAAGGGAGATTTTGAATTTCAGCAGACACTTGTGGACACTGGACACTTTTGGATTGTGTGAGGCCCAATGAATATCTGAGCGCTATGTGACTGGCTCCGTGGCACAGCTGTGACAAAAGTGACGAGAGGATAAGGGAGATTTTGAATTTCTGCAGACACTTGTGGACACTGGACACTTTTGGATTGTGTGAGGCCCACTGATATCTGAGCACTATGTCACAGGCTCGATGGCACAGCTGTGACAAAAGTGACTAGAGGATAAGTGAGATTTTGAATTTTAGCAGACACTTGTGGACACTGGACACTTTTGGATTGTGTGAGGCCCCATGAATATCTGAGCGCTATGTGACTGGCTCTATGGCACAGCTGTGACAAAAGTGACGAGAGGATAAGGGAGATTTTGAATTTCTGCAGACACTTGTGGACACTGGACACTTTTGGATTGTGTGAGGCCCACTGATATCTGAGCGCTATGTGACAGGCTCGATGGCACAGCTGTGACCAAAGTGACTATAGGATAAGGGAGATTTTGAATTTCAGCAGACACTTGTGGACACTGGACACTTTTATATTGTGTGAGGCCCACTGATATCTGAGCGCTATTTCACAGGCTCGATGGCACAGCTGTGACAAAAGTGACTAGAGGTTAAGGGAGATTTTGAATTTCAGCAGACACTTGTGGACACTGGACACTTTTGGATTGTGTGAGGCCCACTGATATCTGAGCGCTATGTCACAGGCTCGATGGCACAGCTGTGACAAAAGTGACTAGAGGATAAGGGAGATTTTGAATTTCAGCAGACACTTGTGGACACTGGACACTTTTGGATTGTGTGAGGCCCAATGAATATCTGAGCGCTATGTGACAGGCTCGATGGCACAGCTGTGATCAAAGTGACTAGATGATAAGTGAGATTTTGAATTTCAGCAGACACTTGTGGACACTGGACACTTTTGGATTGTGTGAGGCCCAATGAATATCTGAGCGCTATGTGACAGGCTCGATGGCACAGCTGTGACAAAAGTGACGAGAGGATAAGGGAGATTTTGAATTTCTGCAGACACTTGTGGACACTGGACACTTTTGGATTGTGTGAGGCCCACTGATATCTCAGCGCTATGTCACAGGCTCGATGGCACAGCTGTGACAAAAGTGACTAGAGGATAAGGGAGATTTTGAATTTCAGCAGACACTTGTGGACACTGGACACTTTTGGATTGTGTGAGGCCCAATGAATATCTGAGCGCTATGTGACAGGCTCGATGGCACAGCTGTGACAAAAGTGACGAGAGGATAAGGGAGATTTTGAATTTCTGCAGACACTTGTGGACACTGGACACTTTTGGATTGTGTGAGGCCCACTGATATCTGAGCGCTATGTCACAGGCTCGATGGCACAGCTGTGACAAAAGTGACTACAGGATAAGGGAGATTTTGAATTTCAGCAGACACTTGTGGACACTGGACCCTTTTGGATTGTGTGATGCCCAATGAATATCTGATCGCTATGTGACAGGCTCGATGGCACAGCTGTGACAAAAGTGACGAGAGGATAAGGGAGATTTTGAATTTCTGCAGACACTTGTGGACACTGGACACTTTTGGATTGTGTGAGGCCCACTGTTATCTGAGCGCTATGTCACAGGCTCGATGGTACAGCTGTGACAAAAGTGACTAGAGGATAAGGGAGATTTTGAATTTCAGCAGACACTTGTGGACACTGGACACTTTTGGATTTTGTGAGGCCCACTGATATCTGAGCGCTATGTCACAGGCTCGATGGCACAGCTGTGACAAAAGTGACTAGAGGATAAGGGAGATTTTGAATTTCTGCACACACTTGTGGACACTGGACACTTATGGATTGTGTGAGGCCCACTGAATATCACAGCACTATGTCACAGGCAGAAATTGGCTAGTGTATCACAAACTACAAGTTGTATGTAGAATTGGGCAGAATAGGAATCTCCCTAGAGTGCAGGTCTGTAAGAACGGAACATGTCCTCGTTTTATTCTCACAGAGTGACACACTGATAGCTTCACTGTGGCTGTGATAACAGCCGTTACACAGTACTGTGTGAGGAGCGTACACCGCTGTATGGTGTGAAAAAATGCACGCTCAGTACCTCAGCAGGACAAAAAAAAAAAATTGGGATTGCTTTTAAAAAAGCAGTTTGCGGAGCAGTGGGTAAACAGCAATGCAGGAATGTCAGGAAGCCTTAGAAGGCAGCCCAACAACCAACACCACTGATACACCACTATATAGCCACCCCTTGCAATGCACACACACAGTGACTGATGTGTTGTACAGGCAAAATCGCTAGCAGCAGAAGCAGTTTTTTTTTCTTCTCAGCAGGACAAAAAAAAAAATTGGGATTGCTTTTAAAAAGCAGTTTGCGGAGCAGTGGGTAAACAGCAATGCAGGAATGTCAGGAAGCCTTAGAAGGCAGCCCAACAACCAACACCACTGATACACCACTATATAGCCTCCCCTTGCACTGCACACACAGTGACTGGTGTGTTGTACAGGCCAAATCACTAGCAGCAGAAGCAGTTTTTTTTCTTCTCAGCAGGACAAAAAAAAAAAATTGGGATTGCTTTTAAAAAAGCAGTTTGCGGAGCAGTGGGTAAACAGCAATGCAGGAATGTCAGAAAGCCTTAGAAGGCAGCCCAACAACCAACACCACTGATACACCACTATATAGCCACCCCTTGCACTGCACACACAGTGACTGGTGTGTTGTACAGGCAAAATCGCTAGCAGCAGAAGCAGTTTTTGGTGTCTTCTTCCCTGCCTAACGCTCTCCCTACAAAATCAGCAGCAGCAGCAGCTCTCCCTATTCTGAGATCAGCATGAGTAACATGGCGGTCGGCGTGCACGCCCTTTTATACCTCCTGTGACGCCCCCCAAAGCAAGCCAATCACTTGCATGCCCTTCTGAAAGATGGTGGTGACCCGTGCCTATGTCATCACGTTGCCCACAGTGTCCGTGGATCCTGATTGGCTGAAAAAGAGCGCAAAACAAACTTTTGAAACGCGACTTTGGCGCGTAAGTCGCCGACCTCGTGGCCGACCTCATCCTAGGGTTGGGTTTCGTTTCATGAAACCCGACTTTGCCAAAAGTCGGCGGCTTTTGAAATTTTTTGACCCGTTTCGCTCAACTCTAAAACTAAGTATTTGTTTGACAAGATTCACGGCTGTTATAATTCTTGTTACGAGTTAGTATCTCGGTAAGCCTTTGTAGCCGACAATGAAACAGGGCATGTGACTAATCTTGAGCCCCTTTGTATACTTTGTATATGATCCAAACCACTAGGAATGTCGTAAAAGCTCTCAGAAAGAGGTGGAAACTCTTAGACTCCTAGAAGTTTTGACAAATCTCCCAAGTGTTGCTGCAACTCTTCTGAAAGGTTTCCTGTGTTAAATGTCAATATGCCCCATCATTGGGCGGAATCCTGGCATCCACAGTTGCATTCAGGGGGATGGTAATGGATATGTAGAGAGGGCATGAAATTGACATAGAGGAGAAGCAATGGGTAGATAGCTGTGGTCAATGACATTTTTGGAAAACTTCTAATTAGTGATGAGTAGATAAGCCAAAATTAAAATTTTCCTGTTTGTGCAGTTTTTCCCGGGAAATTCAATTTGTGTTTAATGTCCCTCATTATGCTCTGGGGTCTCTCCTTTAACTCACTGCTCACCTCTCTGGCTCCTCCGCTCCTCGTTTTCAGCTATCCAGGCCCTGCTGCATCTTCAGATCATTGCTGCTTGTTCTGAAATCCAGGGACCTCACACGCTGAGTCGAGACTTCCATCCTTAGTAATGGCAAGGAGGGTTTTGCAGATGCACTCAAGGTCACAGTGCATGCCGTGACGTCAGTGCTGCCACTAGGAATTTTGGAGCCCCAAATTGGCAAAATTTTCCGGGCCCCCTTGAGACTCTTCCCAGGCGTCGCCCCAGCCCCGCCTCCACCCCACGAACTGTCCACAGCCCCACCGCTCTCTCTTGGAAAAACTCAACTTCTCACCAATCACACATTAACAGTTCCCATCACCAGATCACACATATAACCAGCAGCTTTTGTTTTGGCCAAAAGATTTTTCAAGCTGCCACCATGACACGGTAGACTCTTTTGGCCGGGCCCTACTCTACTCTAACCAATTAAACATTTGTTAAAATATGCAATACAATTTATGTATATTTTTTAAACAACAACATCACACACAAGGGACAAATACCCCCGTACTATTTCCAGACACCATATTACCACTATATAATGACCTATAATACCACATACAAAGAACAACTACCGCCACACCATGTCCAGACCACATATTAAAACCACAGTGACCAAATAATATCACATACAAGGGACAAATACCGCCACACCATGACCAGACCACATATTACCACCACATGGTGACCAATAATGCCACATACAAGGAATACCATCACACCATGGCCGGACGACATATTACCACCACTTTGTGACAGAATACTACAATACTGATCAGTAATAAAAAACACAACACTAATATCACCATATGTGCCATTATACACAGGAGATCTGCACTTAGTATGCAGTGTCAGTGTAAAGGTAATACAGTGATCACTGGTGATATTGTACACAGGACCACTGCATACAGTATACAGTGTATAGTATCAGTGTATAGGTAACACACTGACTCACCAGTGACACCTATAGGTGAAGTCTTTCATCTTCATCCAGCACAGATCGCTGTCACTTCTTCCAGCCAGGGCTCATCTCTGCAGGAAATAACACAGTTATCTAGAGCTCCACTTGCAGAACACATTACTTACTTTTTTCCCAACTTCTACATGACACCAAATGAAGAAAAAAGGCAACATAGTATCACTCTGCACAGTAACAGGACCACCTCCCCATTTAAAAAAGTATCCTCAAAAAATAAAATACATACATCACTGCAGTAATAATATCCCTTAATTAGCCCCTATGGTAATAAAATCTCCCATCCTGGCCCTTGTGTGTCTCATTCCTGGCTCCAGCCATATGTTCACCCATCCTGCCCTTATGAGTATCCATTCTGCCCCATAAAATCTCCCCATCCTGCGCCATCTGTTCCATGATCCTGCCCCATCTATCCCATGATCCTGCCCCATCTATTCCATGATCCTGCCCCATCTGTCCCATTTTCCTGCCCCATCTGTCCAATTATCCTGCCTCATCTGTCCCATTATCCTGCCCCATCTGTCCCATGATCCTTCCCCATCTGTCCCATGATCCTGCCCCATCTGTATCCATCCTGCCTCCTGTGTCTCCAATCCTGCCCCCTGTGTCTCCAACCCTATGTCTCCAATCCTGCCCCATATCTTTCATCCTGCCCCCATGTCTCCAATCCTGCCCCCTGTGTCTCCATTCTGCCCCATGTCGCCAATCATGCCCCACGTGTCTCCAATCCTTCCCCGTGTCTCCAATCCTGCCCCCTGTGTCTCCAATCCTGCCCCCTGTGTCTCCAATCCTGCCCCCTGTGCCTGCAATCCTGCCTCCATATCTTTCATCCTGCCCCCTGTGTCTCCATTCTGCCCCCTGTGTCTCCAATCATGCCCCCAGTGTCTACAATCATGCCTCCAGTGATGCCAATCATGCCCCTGTGTCTACAATCATGCCCCCTGTGTCTACAATCATGCCCCCATATCTTTCATCCTGCCCCCTGTCTCCATTATGCCCAGTCTCCATTCTGCCCCCAGTAGGATGGACACATGTCTCCATCCTGCCAACTTGTCCCTTTCAATAAAAATAAAAAAAACCTTTCTCCTTACCTTGCTGCGATTTTCCCTCCAGGCTGAAAGCGTGCACTCGCCAGCTAATGACAATGACTTCAGACGCCGGTGACTTGCATGCTGACGTCAACTGCCAGCCTCCGATTGGCTGGTGGCTTTAACTATTGCCATGTGGGCCCGGGCCCGAACGGCAATAGAGTAACTGAACCCTACGTCTCAGACGCAAGGTTCAGTTACTGCACCGGCAAAATCCTGCCGCTGGGGCCCAATCAGCAAAAGAGACGGGGCCTGATGCGGGCCCCCTCTGCTGACCGGGCCCCATATGCCATTCAGGGCAGTGATGCCCTGATAGCGGCCCTGCGTGATGTCATGACATCATGCGCTTACGCAAGCTTGTGTAGATCCCTCCTGAGCCCCAATCAAGGCCTGAAATCCAGTCCAAGTCTGAGAGAGCCGATTATTTTATTAATGAACGAGGAGATCTAAAGATTCGGTGTTGAATGGAGGGATGACGTGAACGGGCTGGAGAGGTGAGTATAAGGATTTTTTTACATTTTAGCTGCTCTTTTACAGTTCATAAAATTGGTTGCCAGCAGCCACCATTTTGCTGATTCAACACGGAATTATCACAGTAAAAAAGGGCAACAGTATTTACCTGCTCAGATCAGACAACTTATGCACTATCGGGATGCAGCAAACCTTCTCAATAAAGATGTTGGCCTTGTAAACTAGGGCGTCTGTCCCAGCGAGATGCAATTATATAGTCCTGGGCAGCACGCCTAATTTAATATTATGTGCATCACTAATAGGCTGTAAACCAGACAGTATGCACTATGTCTGTGTGACCAGCGCCCTATACAAGCCTTTTTTGTGTTTAATTTTAGGTTGTGAGTGGTTGTCTCATCACCATTTTGCTTTTTTAGCTGGAGAATGCTGTATATCAGTTCTGAAAGGTGGTGGCCATATCTTGTATTGGCCAAACCTGCTGAAAGGTTTGCTTTAATTTGGTTGTATTCTAATGCCTGGTGCCCACGATCTGGAACTAGCAGCACTTTGGGCCCAGCATATGTATCATGGATGTGTCAGAGTCTGCAGACCGTTTCTCTGCATCTGGCTGCAGAGGGTCTCAGCAGTTTGCTTTGCAGTCTTTTGCCTGGTCCTTCTGACGCTAGGACCCAGTGTCCACCTCCCCCGGCTCTAATGGTCAAACCTGGATCTGGGTGTTTATAACTCCCAACTTCCTGTTGGGAGTTGCTAGTGATATTTTCTATTTGCACTTCCCTGTTGAGGCTTGGAGCTGCAGCAGTCGGCTAGCGTCCTCTTTGGAGTTTGAGGGACGACAGTATTTCTCTCTGAGTCTACTCATAGTAACATAGCATTTAAGGTTGAAGGGAGGCTTTAAGTCCATCTAGTTCAACCCATAGCCTAACATTTTAATCCAGAGGAAGGCAAAAAAACCCATGTGGCAAACACTAAGCTCCACATTGGGGAAAAAAAATTCCTTCCTGACTCCACATATGGCAATCAGACTAGTTCCGTGGATCAACGCAATATTAAGGAATTTAGTATATATACAATGTAACATTATACTTTTCAAGAAAGGCATCCAGTCCCTTCTTAAATTTTAGTAGGGAATCACTCATTACAACATCATATGGCAGAGAGTTCCATAGTCTCACTGCTCTTACAGTGAAGAATCCACATCTGTGAGTATGCTTAAACCTTCTTTCCTCCAGACATAGAGGATGCCCCCTTGTCCCCGTCACAGGTCTAAGAGTAAAAAGATCATTAGAAAGGTCTTTGTACTGTCCCCGCATATATTTATACATTGTAATAAGATCACCCCTAAGCCTTCGTTTTTCCAAACTAAATAACCCCAAGTGTAATAACCTGTCTTGGTATTGCAGACCCCCCTGTGCTCTACTCAAGCTAAGTGTTCCCTTCTTTTGTGTATCCTAGCTGTCTTTAGTGGTAGTTGGAATGAGAAGAGAAGAAAAAGAACCACTGCAAATAGCGCACACTGAACCAGTACAAAAACAATGTTTTATTGATGCAGCAATACAATTAAAAACATAATAAAAACATATGAAGCATCCCACAATATATAACAGTGAAGTATGGCATATCACAATTATAGATTATGCTGTAATAACCTGTATATCAACCATGTGGTCCAACCTCACTGCAATTAATCACAACAACCACCCCATAAACCTGCTCATGGAGACCAAGGGCCCTAATATTGCACAATCGCTGCATGAAATAATTCCATGCATGTGTCCCTAAATATTCACTGGTTAGGGCACACAGGCCATGATAAGCCAACAGCAATATGGCCAATGCCCACAATCAAATATTCAATTGTACCACACAAAAATTACTCCAGAGCAACCAATAATAAGGTCGCAGTGAAAATACAGCTATAACCAAGTGGGTGCTACACCCAGGATCATACCCCACGTGTATCGCCGCAACCCATGCGGCTTCATCAGGGGAAGTACCAAGTATAATCTATAATTGTGATATGCCATACTTCACTGTTATATATTGTGGGATGCTTCATATGTTTTTATTATGTTTTTAATTGTATTGCTGCATCAATAAAACATTGTTTTTGTACTGGTTCAGTGTGCGCTATTTGCAGTGGTTCTTTTTCTTCTCTTCTCATGTTTATTATTCCACTGTTGCTGCACCTAAACCTTCATTTATATATTTGTGATTGGTACAGTTGGTGCGCCCCATTTTTGTTATATATAGTGGTAGTTGGAATTGACTAGTGCACATCCTGTCCTTCCCGGTGCAGGGCTTATCCCCAGGGTCAGGCAAGGATTAGGTATCTTGCTCGGCTATAGGTGTAGAACCTATATAGGGACAATAGGGCAGACAGGGTAACATTAGATTGGTTTAGGGGGTCTCCACTCCCCCCTTCCCTAGTGTTTGGTTCCCATTCACTTATCCCTTCGTGTTGCACTTAGCCTTTCCTACACATTGTATTACAGTATGTTCGCTGCGTCCAAAGTGCTGCCGTCTATTGAACGCAGGTAAAGCTGCATGTTTTTACTGAACCGAGCAGATTTACCACATCCAATATATTTTATTGATGTAATTTCTCTGTCTCGGATATCCGTCTCCGTGGGTGATCCGCGGGCGATCGGATTTCTTGAAATCCCATCCACTATGCTGTAGCATCTGGCTGAGTGTTTTTTGATTATCAGAGGCAATTGTGCATGCAGCAAATTTTTGTTTCCTTGCACCACTCGGTTGAATGAGGCTTAACCCTCATTTCATAACATGGGGGTTAGTGCTATTCGCCAAAACCACAGACTGCACTCGTCCAATCGGCATGAACCCTGATGGAGCTAAACTGCAGTAAAAAAACAACCTATGGAAAGGTCTGACACTGTTTCTGGAGGAAATTGAGTATGAGGAAGAAACATTTTAAACCTAAGTGCTTTTTTGCAAAATGTATTTTTTTAATGGCCCGATTGTGGACCCACCAAGACCCTAATGCTTGTTAGAAAGATATGTACTAGAGCACATAAAATTTGCATCAGTTTTGCCAGTCTGCCCAATTTATTAATGAAGACACCAAGCCAGCGATGTAAAAGACCCCCTTCGACAATGAGATGTATCAGGTGGTACCTTAGGTATGCAATGATTAGAAGATGAGAGATGAGATTCTTTGAAAGAAGAAAGGGAAATAACTTTGGACCAAAGATAAAAAGGAAATGATTAAGTCAAGGAACCTTGCTTGGATTCCACAAGTTTTGTCTAAGGGAAAATGTTACTTTGAAATTCTGCAGTCACTTCAAACGAAAAAAGGAAGAAAAAAAAGAGCTTTGTGTATGAGATACTGACTATGAAAAAAAAAACCTGGTACCAGTTTAGCATGAGGCTAAAAAATATGTAATACACAAAAAATGGATAATAGTAACAGCAATTATTATCACAGCGAAAACCTTTCCAGAAATGTGACACGGATAGAAGCAATATTAATGCCAAGTAAATGCTGACAGTCTCCAGGGTTTGCAACAAAAATACAGACTGTTTGTACCATCACCATATGCAATATGGAAAATTAAAGGATCTATAAAAGGAAGTACAGATGGAAAAGGAATATATGGCCCATAAATTATGAATTGGCATCATCATACGCATCGCCTCGTGACATCATGATAGTGCAGCGTTCATTCAGCGCTGGAGGCGCCAAAGATATCATTGAAAAGACAAGACAGAAGTAGCTGACTGGCTTTTCGCAGAGCTACATAGTTTTACAGGGATATGATCAAACTCCCAATACAGCTATGGGTATTATCAAAAAAATATATATATATACGTAATTCAAATGGAGTTATACCATTTTATTTACCCATAAAATCTAAGGACAGTAATGTGTACTCCAAACTATGACCTAACAATAAAGAAAAAATGAAGTTCCATACACAAGAAAAAATAATAAAAAAGTAATTTTTATTACATCAGAGAATTACATGAATGTAGCTAAAACACACATGACCCTACTAACATTTACATCGGTCCAGTGCATGTAAAAAAATAAAAAAGCACATAAAGCAAATAAAGTCATATATCCAACATCATAGAAGCTTTTATCCCTCATACCAAGAATCATAAATATGACCATAAAAAAATACCATATTTACTCGCATATAAGCTGAGATTTTCAGCCCATTTTTTTGGCCAAAAGTCCCCCTCTCGGCTTATACGCAAGTCATATACCGGGGGTCGGAGGGGGAGCGGGGGTGTCAGATCAAACTGACCCCCCTGGCGCAGTCTCTTCAGCCCCCCCGCTACTGCCACGGTTTCAGGCAACCTCCTTCAGCGGTCACATGGTACCGCTCATTAAAGTCATGAATATGCGCATATTCATGACTTTAATGAGCGGTGCCACGTGACCGCTGAAGGAAGGAAGAGCATAAAAAGGCAGAAGATGCCACTGTGCAAGAACAGTACTATGGGCCCTATGCAGTCCAATAACTCATCATTAGAGATGAGCGAACCCAAACAGAGAGAGAGAATAAAGTTTGGCCGAACCCAAACATCCATGGGTCCGCTCATCACTACTCATCATAATGCACCATTCCACCTGCTTTGGATCTGGTAGTGGCCACTTTGTGTCTGGACAGTTTGCACCAATGGTATATCCGCCCCTAGATTACTATTCTTTGGGGTCTGGAGAGAGCCCAGAGAATAACAATGCACATTCGATTAGCATTGAATAAATTCAATGTGAATCAAATATTGACAGATTCACTTATCCTTCCACAGGACCACAACATTACCAATAGGTGATAGAAACACTTGAGCTCCTGCTAGCTCTCTATGCTTGGTTACCCTTGTCACAGGGCATGCCCACTACATTCTCTCAAAGCAAATAAGAATACGTAGTAAGGTCTCCTTAACACATTTGTGTTTCCAGTACATGTTGTTTTGCAAAGTATGTGACAAGGTTTGCAATTTAGTTACGTCTGTATCCATATTGAAAAAACACTGATGACCACACTGGTTGTAAAAACGGACACACTGATGACACACTGATGGAAAAAACTGATGGTAAACAGGGGCACACAGATGACACACTGATGGTAAAAACGGACACACAGTTGGCACAATGAAGACACTGATACCAAGGGAGAAGCAGGCCTAACCGAAAAAATCCCGTGTTGGGAGAACATGTAGATGTGACTCTTTAGTAGGTTTGCGTTCAGGGTCCACTTGCTGCAAAGTTAGACCATCTTCACACATTCAGTGTTTGGTCAGTGTTTTACATCAGTATTTGTAAGCCAAAACCAAGAGTGGGTGAAAAATGCAGAAGTGGTGACGTGTTTCTTTTACACTTTTCCTCTAATTGTTCTTCTCTTGATTTTGACTTACAATTACCGATGTCTAATACTGACCAAATACTGAACATCTGAACATGGCCTAATAGTGTTAACAACTAAGACACCATGCTCCCTTTTCTACATTCTCTATTATGGAGTGTTAAAGTCATACCCGGCAGGAGCTGCATCGCACCTCTCTCAACTAGCATCCCCCCTGACAGCCAGCTTGGCGCTCCGCTAACCTGCCTTCTCTATACTTATCTGTAAAGTCAAATCACAAAAAATGCCCCAAACAATACAAATATCATATATATATATATATATATATATATATATATATATATATATGTATATATATATATAGGAAACTATGCCACAAAAATAGCTGATCACTATTGTGGAAAGTGTAGTGTGAAAAAACAGATTACCAAAGACAAATACTAAAGCCAAGATACCACAATAATCCAAGTGGACATTTCATATTAACATGGTTTGAAAGGGCATGAAAACATACCAGAGGTCTGGTGAGTGGAATTCCCCGGACGTCCCTCTGCCCCAACGCACGTTTCGCACTGCTTCTTCAGTGCAGTTCTTCTTATCTGTAAAGTCATAGAAATGGCTCTCCCTTTGGCCAGCGTAGAGTGTCACTCAACAGAAGCTCAGCCTTTCCATATCTTTCATTGTTGCTGCGGAGACACGGGGGTCAGTGGATGCTCTCGTCCGCTGGCCAGGCTGTCTTTAGAAAGACTGCATGGACCATGGCTCATTCCACTAAAAGCCAGTGCTCTCTCCCCACGGGCAGAACACTACTCAGACAACACAAGGTGAGAGTAAAGCAGTGTGGCAATAATTTATTGAACCACCAACACACAATAGCATATAGATCAGTCTGAGCAAATATGCAAGATGCTGCAAATTACAGAGTCTCACCCTTCCGCTGACTGGCCAGGATTAGAGCTGCTACCATTTTGGCAGGCCCCCACAGCGAGGAGGTAACGAAAAGCTTAGGAAGCTAAATGAGAGCAGTGAGGTATGTGGCCAGGTGACCCGACTTTCCCAACCTGGATTCTTTAATATGTCTCTGGGGTTTCAGTGATGGTCAAAGAAGCAGTCATGTGATTTAACAACAGGGGCCATATTCCCCTAAGCTGATCTCCTGTAGAGTTACACGGACCAGAAGAAAAAGTCTTTTTACATAGTTCACAACAGGCCTTCTACCAACATCCAGAGGTCAGAGAGAAATGTGAATGAGGCCAACCTGCATTGTTTGATTATGTAATCTATTTGCATAGTTTTTCCTTATCTGTTTGGGAATGCCAACAAACTGTCTAGAATGGACATTGCATGTAATGAACATATCAGCAAACATCATTGTTCAGTGGCTATGTATTACTGTTTTGCAAAGATAGAAAATAAACTATATGAAATAATATTAGAGGTAAATGTTCATCCTTCAAGAACAGTCAATACTTCATACAACAGTTTATGATTCTGGGTCTACTCAACTTTCGTCTGGCATAACTGAGAAGAAATGCTGTGTCGTCACAGTTGCTATTTTCAATGGGTGGCTTGTAGATATCAGTAAATATTCAAATTTTCCTGTTTGAACAGCTTTTCACAGAATATTTAATTCAAAGAGAAGTTTCAATGTGTTAGGCACCAGGATTCTTCTGCTGTACTGGATGGATCTCATACTGTGTCACCCTTTGCAGTCTCCCATTCAGCTTCAGCCACAGTTGGTACTGCTCAGCAAAGAAGTCGGTCCAGCGTCTTGCTCAGACTCATGCTGTTCGCTGGGTTACTGCTGACTCTCCAGCCAAAGTTAAAATAACTAGCAATAGGCAGCGGCGAACAGATGTTCCTGGAACTAAGTCCAGAAATCACTCTATTGAGCATGCTCGTGAGGAAAACTCTCATTGGTGGTCAGTTGTCATCTGCTCGGGTGACGTGACAGTTCCAGATTGGTCCACAAGCAAAGTCCTGTCTCACTGGACTTGAACAGGAATGTATAAAAGGTCCTCTGGAGCACGCGTCGGCGCACTAAGATCATATGTGTTTGGTGTGTTGGTGGATACGTTACCACCCTGTGTGCACGTGTGCTGCTAATAGCACTGCGAGTGTTTTTCTAGACAGGCAGTGTAGGGTGGGAACTCCCGCTTGAACTGCATCGGGTGTCCTCAGGCGCGCATGCTAAAGCACGCTGTGTGTCAGAGCAGAGTCAACCACCTGCTTAGACTTCCTGGGGAGAAAGCTATAGGGACCCCAACTCGCGTCATTACCACTATGCTCCTGTGAGGTTTAACAGGGCATAGCTTAGAGTCCTGTCAGTTGTTGTACTGCTCTGTGGAGTAACAGAGTCAGGTACTTTGCACTCTCATCACACCGAGTGACGTTTAACTTGGTATACTTACGGTCCTTGCTCGCAGCTCCTCTCCACCATTGTTTTCATAAGCTGCAGTTTTACATCTCTGCACAGTGGACCCCGGGTGGCGAACGCACTTTATTATTATATTTTATTTGGTGCGTTCCACCAACCCTAACACAATGTTTACATAAAAAATAGAGTGTGAAAAAAACTTATACTCATCTCTCCACTCACCTATCCGGCCCCTTTCCACCTGACCATCAGCCGTCTGGCCCTCACCTTATTTTCAGATTGCCAGCACCCGCGCTGAAATCCCGGGGTCTCCTATGCTGAACTAAGACTTCCAGTTTTGATGGGTTCTTTGTGTGTAAAGGGACAGCACCCCATGACGTCACTACATAGTGACCTTTCACTTGCTTGCACAGAACCCTCCTGGGCCTCATCAAAGCTGTAAGTACCGGTTCGGTGTGACAAGCCCGGGGATTCCTGCAAGAGCTACAGCAATCTGAACATATGGCAAAGAAGGAACGGGTGATGGTGAGAAGTGGAGGGGCCGCAGAGGTGAGCGGTGAGGTGACCATAAGGACTTTTTTTCATACATTTTCATGGCTTTTAAAAATTCTGAAAATTAGCTGCTAGTGTAAGAGAAATTACAAAAAGAAAATCTGTATTGTGGAATTTGATAAAATGTTAGTAGAATTCAACTCCACTCAAATTTAATCACTCATCTCTAGAGTTGAGCGATACCAGCCGATACTTGAAAATATCGGATCGGAATGGATCGGCCGATCTTAAAAAAAAGTATCGGTATCGCCGATTCCGATACCGGGAACCAATGCAAGTCAATGGGGCCAAAATATCGGAATTAAAAAAACCCCTTTCTTTCCTTGTAGGTTAATTCTACATGAAGAAAAACAACTAAGAATAATGTAGAATGTATTGTGGGAGGTGGAGGAGACATTAAAGCCATAGAGGTTTAGCCCAATCAAATGGAATAGCAGGAATTAAACTTTTTTTTTAAAGACGTTAGGAGTTACAAAGATATTGACTATGTTAGCCTCATTTATATTTTGCCAGACATGTATGTCTTCTTCTTCTTTCTTCTTTCTTCTTCTTTCTTATTCTTCTTCCTTTTTTTACCTTCTTCTTCTTCTTATTATTCCTTTTTTTACATTCTTCTTCTTCTTCTTCTTCCTTTTTTTACATTCTTCTACTTCCTTTTTTTACATTCTTCTTCTTATTCCTTTTTTTACATTCTTCTTCTTCTTCCTTTTTTTAAATTCTTCTACTTCCTTTTTTTACATTCTTCTTCTTCCTTTTCTTACATTCTTCATATTCTTCTTATTCAACAATTATTATTCTACATATTCAACTTCTTCATCTTCTTCCTATTCTTCTTCATCATATTCTTATTTGTGTCAGGCATTCCTGTAGTTGTTATCTAGAAAAGTTAGAAGTTTACACCTTCCGTTCTGCCTGTCACAAAAGATTTACAAGGATTTGTCCTTGTTCAGTCTGGCCTGCAGCAGCAGGCCTTTTCCAGGGGAACCACGAGGAGGAACGGACTCACCCCCATACACTGCTTAGTCTTCTTCTGCTTATAAATAAGATAATATCATTTGCTCAGAGTATTAGTCTTATGCTTAATGTTCTTCTGCTTTGTTTTTTTATGCTTCTTTGTCTTCTCTCTCTTGTTGTTCTGCATCTTGGTGGTTGTCTTCCTGTTCTTTGTCCTCTTGAACCAGCTGACGGTACTGGCACCCGGAGGGGCAGCAGAAGGAACAAGAGCCAATGGCACTACCGAGGACCAGCTGACGGTGCTGGAACCCGGTTACTAAGCAGGAGGTACCTGTGCTACAAAGCACTACCAAGGACCAGCAGACGTTGCCGGAACTCGGATGCCGAGATGGAGGCACCTAGGCCAAAGGCTCTGCCGAGAACCAGCTGACGGTGCTGGAACCCGGATGGGTAGCATAAGCTGCAAGAGCAAATGGAAATAGCGAGGACCAGCTGACAGTGCTGGCACCCGGAGGGGCAGCAGAAGGAATAAGAGCCAATGGCACAACCGAGGACCAGCTGACGGTGCTGGAACACGGTTACTAAGCAGGAGGTACCTGTGCTACAAAGCACTACCAAGGACCAGCAGACGTTGCCGGAACTCGGATACCGAGATGGAGGCACCTAGGCCAAAGGCTCTGCCGAGAACCAGCTGACGGTGCTGGAACCCGGATGGGTAGCATAAGCTGCAAGAGCAAATGGAAATAGCGAGGACCAGCTGACAGTGCTGGCACCCGGAGGGGCAGCAGAAGGAATAAGAGCCAATGGCACAACCGAGGACCAGCTGATGGTGCTGGAACCCGGTTACTAAGCAGGAGGTACCTGTGCTACAAAGCACTACCAAGGACCAGCAGACGTTGCCGGAACTCGGATACCGAGATGGAGGCACCTAGGCCAAAGGCTCTGCCGAGAACCAGCTGACAGTGCTGGAACCCGGAGGGGCAGCTGAAGTTACCCCTGAAAAGCAAAGTTGGCATGCCGCAAGATGGCCGCAGTTACCGAATCACACAGTCCTACAGGGGGTGCTTGTCCTACTGGCACTACGGAACAAGCCTTTCTTACCAGAACCCGCAGTCCACATAGGAAGCACCTAAACTGCTGGCACCCTAGCCTCGGCTAACCCAACTGCAACACGACATGGCAACTTGGGGTGGCAAACTGACATTGGCACTTCCCGGAAACAGCAGGCAGGGCTGGAACCAAGCTGGGCAGGAGGGAGTACCCTTGCCAAAGTCAGTTATGAGCAGCAACTGGCGATGTTGGAGCCCAGGGAAAAGCACTTAGCAGGCTGAGGCCTGATGTGCTGTCAATTGGGAGGCAGCAGGACAGATTGCCATCAAAACAGCTGGGGAACAGCTGACGTTACTGAACCCCACAAACACAGGAGCTAGTGTTTTACTCTGTGAAGACGGCACTTCCGAGCAACAACTGGCTGTGTTGAAGCCCAGGGACAAGCAAGGAGCAGGCTGAGGCTGCATTGAAGAAATTTTAAGATCGGTTGTAGACTTCTACTAATTTTAACCAAGCTCCACTTAGGCCTGTGGCTTCACTGATTTTCGTATTTCCCCTGTCCTCCAACCCCGCCAGTTACAGCTCCGAAGTGGCGTCTGCACAATCCACACTTGTTCCTGTGTTACAGGTGTTCAGTCCGGTCAGTTAATCCCCTGATGTGTGTCCGGCAATGTCGCCTGCTCTGTCCACATTCCCATAACATGGGAATGTGGACAGAGCAGGCGACATTGCCGGACACACATCAGGGGATTAACTGACCGGACTGAACACCTGTAACACAGGAACAAGTGTGGATTGTGCAGACGCCACTTCGGAGCTGTAACTGGCAGGGTTGGAGGACAGGGGAAATACGAGAGACAGTGGAGCCACAGGCCTAATTGGAGCACGGTTAAAAATCAGTAGTAGTAGGACTGTATAGGCAGCAGGAGACTTTGCCATCCACACAGCAGGGGATCAGCTAGCGTTACTGAACCCCACTGAGACACGGGAGCAAGTGTCTCTTTCCGTGTGGACGGCACTTCCAAGCTACAATTGGCTGTGTGGAAGCCCAGGAAATAGTAGGGTGTAGGCAGAGGCGTACTGTCTTTGGAATGCGGAGACAGCAGGAGAGACTGCAATCCACACAGCAGGGGAACAGCTGGCGTTACTGAACCCCACTGAGACACGGGAGCAAGTGTCTCTTTCCGTGTGGACGGCACTTCCGAGCTACAACTGGCTGTGTTGAAGCCCAGGAAATAGGAGGGTGTAGGCAGAGGCCTACTGTCTTTGGAATGCGGAGACAGCAGGAGAGACTGCCATCCACACAGCAGGGGAACAGCTGGCGTTACTGAACCCCACTGAGACACGGGAGCAAGTGTCTCTTTCCGTGTGGACGGCACTTCCGAGCTACAACTGGCTGTGTTGAAGCCCAGGAAATAGGAGGGTGTAGGCAGAGGCCTACTGTCTTTGGAATGCCGAGACAGCAGGAGAGACTGCCATCCACACAGCAGGGGAACAGCTGGCGTTACTGAACCCCACTGAGACACGGGAGCAAGTGTCTCTTTCCGTGTGGACGGCACTTCCGAGCTACAACTGGCTGTGTTGAAGCTCAGGAAATAGGAGGGTGTAGGCTGAGGCCTACTGTCTTTGGAATGCGGAGACAGCAGGAGAGACTGCCATCCACACAGCAGGGGAACAGCTGGTGTTACTGAACCCCACTGAGACACGGGAGCAAGTGTCTCTTTCCGTGTGGACGGCACTTCCGAGCTACAACTGGCTGTGTTGAAGCCCAGGAAATAGGAGGGTGTAGGCAGAGGCCTACTGTCTTTGGAATGCGGAGACAGCAGGAGAGACTGCCATCCACACAGCAGGGGAACAGCTGGCGTTACTGAACCCCACTAAGACACGGGAGCAAGTGTCTCTTTCCGTGTGGACGGCACTTCCGAGCTACAACTGGCTGTGTTGAAGCCCAGGAAATAGGAGGGTGTAGGCAGAGGACTACTGTCTTTGGAATGCGGAGACAGCAGGAGAGACTGCCATCCACACAGCAGGGGAACAGCTGACGTTACTGAACCCCACTGAGACACGGGAGCAAGTGTCTCTTTCCGTGTGGACGGCACTTCCGAGCTACAACTGGCTGTGTTGAAGCCCAGGAAATAGGAGGGTGTAGGCAGAGGCCTACTGTCTTTGGAATGCGGAGACAGCAGGAGAGACTGCCATCCACACAGCAGGGAACACCTGATGTTACTGAACCCCACTGAGACACGGGAGCAAGTGTCTCTTTCCGTGTGGACGGCACTTCTGAGCTACAACTGGCTGTGTTGAAGCCCAGGAAATAGAAGGGTGTAGGCAGAGGCCTACTGTCTTTGGAATGCAGAGACAGCAGGAGAGACTGCCATCCACACAGCAGGGGAACAGCTGACGTTACTGAACTCCACTGAGACACGGGAGCAAGTGTCTCTTTCCGTGTGGACGGCACTTCCGAGCTACAACTGGCTGTGTTGAAGCCCAGGAAATAGGAGGGTGTAGGGAGAGGCCTACTGTCTTTGAAATGCGGAGACAGCAGGAGAGACTGCCATCCACACAGCAGGGGAACAGCTGGCGTTACTGAACCCCACTGAGACACGGGAGCAAGTGTCTCTTTCCGTGTGGACGGCACTTCCGAGCTACAACTGGCTGTGTTGAAGCCCAGGAAATAGGAGGGTGTAGGCAGAGGCCTACTGTCTTTGGAATGCGGAGACAGCAGGAGAGACTGCCATCCACACAGCAGGGGAACAGCTGACGTTACTGAACCCCACTGAGACACGGGAGCAAGTGTCTCTTTCCGTGTGGACGGCACTTCCGAGCTACAACTGGCTGTGTTGAAGCCCAGGAAATAGGAGGGTGTAGGCAGAGGCCTACTGTCTTTGGAATGCAGAGACAGCAGGAGAGACTGCCATCCACACAGCAGGGGAACAGCTGACATTACTGAACCCCACTGAGACACGGGAGCAAGTGTCTCTTTCCGTGTGGACGGCACTTCTGAGCTACAACTGGCTGTGTTGAAGCCCAGGAAATAGGAGGGTGTAGGCAGAGGCCTACTGTCTTTAGAATGTGGAGACAGCAGGAGAGACTGCCATCCACACAGCAGGGGAACAGCTGACGTTACTGAACCCCACTGAGACACGGGAGCAAGTGTCTCTTTCCGTGTGGATGGCACTTCCGAGCTACAACTGGCTGTGTTGAAGCCCAGGAAATAGGAGGGTGTAGGCAGAGGCCTACTGTCTTTGGAATGCGGAGACAGCAGGAGAGACTGCCATCCACACAGCAGGGGAACAGCTGACGTTACTGAACCCCACTGAGACACGGGAGCAAGTGTCTCTTTCCGTGTGGACGGCACTTCCGAGCTACAACTGGCTGTGTTGAAGCCCAGGAAATAGGAGGGTGTAGGGAGAGGCCTACTGTCTTTGGAATGTGGAGACAGCAGGAGAGACTGCCATCCACACAGCAGGGGAACAGCTGGCGCTACTGAACCCCACTGAGACACGGGAGCAAGTGTCTCTTTCCGTGTGGACGGCACTTCCGAGCTACAACTGGCTGTGTTGAAGCCCAGGAAATAGGAGGGTGTAGGCAGAGGCCTACTGTCTTTGGAATGCAGAGACAGCAGGAGAGACTGCCATCCACACAGCAGGGGAACAGCTGACGTTACTGAACACCACTGAGACACGGGAGCAAGTGTCTCTTTCCGTGTGGACGGCACTTCCGAGCTACAACTGGCTGTGTTGAAGCCCAGGAAATAGGAGGGTGTAGGCAGAGGCCTACTGCCTTTGGAATGCAGAGACAGCAGGAGAGACTGCCATCCACACAGCAAGGGAACAGCTGACATTACTGAACCCCACTGAGACACGGGAGCAAGTGTCTCTTTCCGTGTGGACGGCACTTCTGAGCTACAACTGGCTGTGTTGAAGCCCAGGAAATAGGAGGGTGTAGGCAGAGGCCTACTGTCTTTGGAATGCGGAAACAGCAGGAGAGACTGCCATCCACACAGCAGGGGAACAGCTGACGTTACTGAACCCCACTGAGACACGGGAGCAAGTGTCTCTTTCCGTGTGGATGGCACTTCCGAGCTACAACTGGCTGTGTTGAAGCCCAGGAAATAGGAGGGTGTAGGCAGAGGCCTACTGTCTTTGGAATGCGGAGACAGCAGGAGAGACTGCCATCCACACAGCAGGGGAACAGCTGACGTTACTGAACCCCACTGAGACACGGCAGCAAGTGTCTCTTTACGTGTGGACGGCACTTCCGAGCTACAACTGGCTGTGTTGAAGCCCAGGCAAAATCTGGGTGTAGGCTGAGGCCTAATGTCTTTGGAATGCAGAGACAGCAGGAGAGACTGCCATCCACACAGCAGGGGAACAGCTGACGTTACTGAACCCCACTGAGACACGGGAGCAAGTGTCTCTTTCCGTGTGGATGGCACTTCCGAGCTACAACTGGCTGTGTTGAAGCCCAGGAAATAGGAGGGTGTAGGCAGAGGCCTACTGTCTTTGGAATACGGAAACAGCAGGAGAGACTGCCATCCACACAGCAGGGGAACAGCTGACGTTACTGAACCCCACTGAGACACGGGAGCAAGTGTCTCTTTCCGTGTGGATGGCACTTCCGAGCTACAACTGGCTGTGTTGAAGCCCAGGAAATAGGAGGGTGTAGGCAGAGGCCTACTGTCTTTGGAATGCGGAGACAGCAGGAGAGACTGCCATCCACACAGCAGGGGAACAGCTGACGTTACTGAACCCCACTGAGACACGGCAGCAAGTGTCTCTTTACATGTGGACGGCACTTCCGAGCTACAACTGGCTGTGTTGAAGCCCAGGCAAAATCTGGGTGTAGGCTGAGGCCTACTGTCTTTGGAATGCAGAGACAGCAGGAGAGACTGCCATCCACACAGCAGGGGAACAGCTGACGTTACTGAACCCCACTGAGACACGGGAGCAAGTGTCTCTTTCCGTGTGGATGGCACTTCCGAGCTACAACTGGCTGTGTTGAAGCCCAGGAAATAGGAGGGTGTAGGCAGAGGCCTACTGTCTTTGGAATGCGGAGACAGCAGGAGAGACTGCCATCCACACAGCAGGGGAACAGCTGACGTTACTGAACCCCACTGAGACACGGCAGCAAGTGTCTCTTTCCGTGTGGACGGCACTTCCGAGCTACAACTGGCTGTGTTGAAGCCCAGGAAATAGGAGGGTGTAGGCAGAGGCCTACTGTCTTTGGAATGCGGAGGCAGCAGGAGACTTGCCATCTCCACAGCAGGGGAACAGCTGGCAGTGCTGTTAGTGTTCCCCACTAACACTTGAACGAATGTGTTTAGCTCTGTGGAGACAACACTTCTGAACACCAACTGACGCTGTTGGAGCCCAGGATTAGGCGAGGAGCAGGCTGGGGCCTGTTGCTTTTGGCAGGTGAAGGCAGCAGGAGACTTGCCATCTCCACAGCAGGGGAACAGCTGGCAGTGCTGATCCCCACTAACACTTGAACGAATGTGTTTAGCTCTGTGGAGACGACACGTCTGAACACCAACTGACGCTGTTGGAGCCCAGGATCAGGCGTGGAGCAGGCTGGGGCCTACTGGATTTTGGCAGGTGTAGGCAGCAGGAGACTTGCCATCTCCACAGCAGGGGAACAGCTGGCATTGCTGAACCCCACTAACACTTGAACGAATGTGTTTGGCTCTGTGGAGACGACACTTCTGAACACCAACTGATGCTGTTGGAGCCCAGGATTAGGCGAGGAGCAGGCTGGGGCCTACTGGATTTTGGCAGGTGTAGGCAGCAGGAGACTTGCCATCTCCACAGCAGGGGAACAGCTGGCAGTGCTGAACCCCACTAACACTTGTACGAATGTGTTTGGCTCTGTGGAGACAACACTTCTGAACACCAACTGACGCTGTTGGAGCCCAGGATTAGACGAGGAGCATTCTGGGGCCTGTTGCTTTTGGCAGGTGAAGGCAGCAGGAGACTTGCCATCTCCACAGCAGGGGAACAGCTGGCAGTGCTGATCCCCACTAACACTTGAACGAATGTGTTTAGCTCTGTGGAGACGACACGTCTGAACACCAACTGACGCTGTTGGAGCCCAGGATCAGGCGTGGAGCAGGCTGGGGCCTACTGGATTTTGGCAGGTGTAGGCAGCAGGAGACTTGCCATCTCCACAGCAGGGGAACAGCTGGCATTGCTGAACCCCACTAACACTTGAACGAATGTGTTTGGCTCTGTGGAGACGACACTTCTGAACACCAACTGATGCTGTTGGAGCCCAGGATTAGGCGAGGAGCAGGCTGGGGCCTACTGGATTTTGGCAGGTGTAGGCAGCAGGAGACTTGCCATCTCCACAGCAGGGGAACAGCTGGCAGTGCTGAACCCCACTAACACTTGAACGAATGTGTTTGGCTCTGTGGAGACGACACTTCTGAACACCAACTGACGCTGTTGGAGCCCAGGATCAGGCGTGGAGCAGGCTGGGGCCTACTGGATTTTGGCAGGTGTAGGCAGCAGGAGACTTGCCATCTCCACAGCAGGGGAACAGCTGGCATTGCTGAACCCCACTAACACTTGAACGAATGTGTTTGGCTCTGTGGAGACGACACTTCTGAACACCAACTGATGCTGTTGGAGCCCAGGATTAGGCGAGGAGCAGGCTGGGGCCTACTGGATTTTGGCAGGTGTAGGCAGCAGGAGACTTGCCATCTCCACAGCAGGGGAACAGCTGGCAGTGCTGAACCCCACTAACACTTGAACGAATGTGTTTGGCTCTGTGGAGACGACACTTCTGAACACCAACTGACGCTGTTGGAGCCCAGGATTAGGCGAGGAGCAGGCTGGGGCCTACTGGATTTTGGCAGGTGTAGGCAGCAGGAGACTTGCCATCTCCACAGCAGGGGAACAGCTGGCAGTGCTGAACCCTACCAACACTTGAACGAATGTGTTTGGCTCTGTGGAGACGACACTTCTGAACACCAACTGACGCTGTTGGAGCCCAGGATTAGGCGAGGAGCAGGCTGGGGCCTACTGGATTTTGGCAGGTGTAGGCAGCAGGAGACTTGCCATCTCCACAGCAGGGGAACAGCTGGCAGTGCTGAACCCCACTAACACTTGAACGAATGTGTTTGGCTCTGTGGAGACGACACTTCTGAACACCAACTGACGCTGTTGGAGCCCAGGATTACGCATGCCGCATGCAGAGGCCAATGGGCAGCGGTTTTTATGGAGGTTGTTGACTACTACTGATTCTAACCATGCTCCACTTAGGCCTCTGGCTCCACTGTCTCTACTATTTACCCTGGCCTCCAACCCCGCCAGCTACATCTCTGAAATGACGTCAGCACAATCTACACTTGTTCCTGTGTTACTGGTGCTCAGTCCCGTCAGTTGATCCCCTGATGTTTGTCCAGCAAGTTCGCCAGCTCTGTCCTCATTCCCACTACTGGTTATGGGAATGTGGACAGAGCAGGAGACCTTGCCGGACACACATCAGGGGATAAACTGATGGGACTGAGCCACAGGAACAAGTGTAGATTGTGCTGACGTCACTTCAGAGATGTAGATGGCGGGGTTGGAGGCCAGGGGAAATAGTAGAGACAGTGGAGCCAGAGACCTAAGTTGGGCACGGTTAAAAATCAGTAGTGGTTTGAATGTTGATGGAGCTGGTGACTTTGCCGTCCACACAGCAGGGGATCAGCTGGCGTTACTGAACCCCACTAACACAGGAGCTAGTGTGTTTCTCTGTGCAGACGACACATCTGAGCGACAACTGGCTGTGTTGAGGCACAGGGATTATAGTTCAGGTGGTAGAAAAATGAACACACCAGCAGACCTGGATACAGTTGCCAACCACTAATTTAGTCTGTAAGAGGACTGGCAAAGTCTTTGGAGATCCAGGCCTTGTTCATTTTCAGAAAAGTCAGCCGGTCAACATTATCGGAAGATAGTCGCGTGCGACGGTCTGTTAGTACACCACCTGCGGCACTAAAGACGCGTTCCGATAATACACTGGCAGCAGGGCAAGCCAGCACCTCCAATGCATACTGGCTAAGCTCTGGCCATGTATCCAGCTTAGAGACCCAAAACTTGAAGGGGGAAGAGCCATCTGGGAGTACAGTGACAGGGCAAGACATGTAATCTGACACCATCTGACGGAAGCGTTGCCTCCTGCTGACTCGAGGTGTCGCTGATGGTGTAGACAATTGTTGTGGACACACAAAACTTTGCTACATTTGGGCCATAGTGGTCTTGCCTTGTGCTGCGGCGCTGCCTCTGCTCCCTCTTTGTGCAGAGTTTCCTCCACTGCCTCGACGCACAGAGCTGCTTTGTAAAGCACTAGCAACAATGCTGTCGGGTGGAATGGAAAACATTATGGACTGCACCAGTGACTCTTCGTACTCCAGCAGTTTACGCTCCCGGTTCAACGTTGGTATGAGCCTTTGTACGCTGTCCCGGTAGCGAGGATCTAGGAGGGTGTACACCCAATAATCAGCCGAGACGAGAATGTGGGCGATGCGGCGGTCGTTTCTCAGGCACTGCAGCATGAAATCAACCATGTGCTGCAGACTCCCAACTGCCAAAGAACCGCTGTCCCCTCTTTGAGGTGTGACCTCGGCCTGCTCTGCATCACCCCACCCTCGCTGTACATACTGAGTAGAGGTTTGTGTACCTCCCTCCTCGGGAGAGATGTCTTCCTCCTCCATCGACTCCTCCTCATCCTCCTCACAAAGTGTCCCCTGCCTAGGCCTTTGTGAGGAAACACGTATTGCAGACTGTCCAGAAGCAGATGGCATTTGGGACTCCTTATCCTCCACCTCTTCCGAAACCTCATCCCTTAGTGCTTGCAGTGTTTGTTGAAGCAGGCAGATAAGGGGGACAGTCATGCTGACTAGTGCATCATCTGCACTCGCCATCCGCATGGATTCATCGAAGGCATGCAAAACGAGGCAGATGTCCTTCATAGAGGCCCACTCAATGGTGCTGAAGTGTGAACGGCGCACAGTGCGACTTGTTTGCGCCTGATGCAGCTGGTACTCCATGACTGCTGCCTGCTGCTCACACAACCGCTCCAACATATGTAACGTTGAATTCCACCGGGTGGGTAGGTCACATATGATGCGATGTTCCGGAAGGCCAAATCGTCGCTGCAGAGCAGCGAGGCGCGATCTTGCCGTGCTGGAACGCCGCAAGTGAGCGCACTCTATGCGGACCTTGTGCAACAGTGAATCAAGATCCGGATAGTCCCTCAGAAAGCTCTGCACGACCAAGTTAAGCACATGTGCCAGACATGGGATGTGTGTGTGGTTGCCTAGGCCAAGAGCTGCCACCAGATTTCGGCCATTGTCACACACTACCAAGCCCGGCTGGAGATTCGCTGGCCCAAACCACACATCGCTCTCCTGCTTGATAGCATTCCAGAGCTCCTGCGCTGTGTGGCTTCGATTCCCCAAAGAAATTAATTTGAGTACAGCCTGTTGACGTTTGGCCACGGCTGTGCTCATATCGGTCGTAACAGGCTCCTGCTCTGCTGTTTCTGAGGAACTTGAGTAGGAGGAGGAGTCTATGTGTACAGACTGGAGTCCTGCAATCCGTGGCGTTGGAAGAACACGTACAGCGCCACTCTCCAGATCTGTACCCGGCTCCACAACATTAACCCAGTGGGCAGTGAGGGAAAGGTATCGTCCCTGTCCATGGTTACTGGTCCACGCATCGGTGGTCAGGTGGACCTTGCTACTAACGGCGTTTAGTAGCGCATGTTTTATTTTGCCCTCAACATGTTTCTGCAGGGCAGGGACGGCTCGCCTGCTGAAATAAAAGCGGCTGGGCACGTTGTATTGGGGGACTGCCAATGCCATTAAGTCCCGGAAGGTGTCAGTGTCCACCAGCCTGAATGACAGCATTTCAACTGCCAGAAGTTTGGCAATGCCAGCATTCAGAGACTGTGCTCGGGGATGGTTTGCCGAGTAAGGGCGCCTTTTATCCCATGCCTGTGCTACCGATGGCTGTGATGGATGGGAATGTGCTGCTATGGGTGGAATCTGACAGGGTCTCCGGACAACAGTGGCAGAGGTTCTTCCTTGGTGATCCTGTGAGGTAGCCGAGCCAGCAGTGTGTGAGCTGGAGGAAGAGGCCCCAACACGAACTGAAGAGGTGGTAGGTGGTGCTGTACGTTGGCCTACGTCTTCAGGGTGTCTCTGCAACTCCAACTAGTGCTTGGTGCGCACATGTTTCCACATATTTGTGGTATTGAGGTTGCTGACATTTCTCCCTCTTTTGATTTTCTGATCACACAGCTTGCACTTGACAAAGCAAATGTCATCTGCAACTGTGTCAAAAAAGGACCACGCACTGCAAGTCTTGGGAGCGCCCGTTTTGCCTTTGGAATGAGGAATGCTCCTAACAGGTGCCGAAGTGGAGGGTACAGGCAACCAAGTCTTCCCCCTCCCTCTGCCTCCTGTTTTGGCCGGTAGGGGAATCTCTTCCTCCGAGCTGCTCCCACCACCTTCCTGTTCCTCACGCCATGATGGGTCAAGGACCTCATCATCTTCCCTCCCCTCTTCAAACAGCTGCTTCTCCGGGGTTGTCTCACCAGCACCGTATGCACCAGAAAGTGGCAACTGAGTCTCGTCATCATCTGATGTGTACTGAGGTGTGCTGACCATAGGCACTGGCCCACTCGCCTCTTCAGATTCAGAGGGACAAAGAAGTTGCGCATCACTGCATACTCCCTCTTCTTCACATTCAGGAATGCTGCTTGGCTGGTCCCCTCTTTCCAAGCCAACAGATTCCGAGAACAGAAGTAGAGACTGTGATGGCTCCTGTCCATGTCTCTCTGACTGCCTGGGCACTTTGGCAGGTGGTGAAGAGCCAGATGGTTGCTCTTCGGTGCTCTGGTCCTGAGAGGCTGTGGAATTAATTGAAGTCGATGCATTAGCTGCCATCCATCCGACAACGGCTTCAATTTGTTCCTCCCGCAGCAGTGGGGTACGTTGAGGTCCTACAAAGCTGCGCATAAAGGTCTGTTGCCTGCTAAAACTGGGGGATGCTGATCCACTGGTGCCCGCAGCAGGCCCAGAATCCCCACGTCCTCTACCTGCAGAATCCCCACGTCCTCTCCCTGCAGAATCCCCACGTCCTCTCCCTGCTGAAACTCCACGCCCACGCCCACGCGCCTTACTCCCTGCCTTCTTCATCTTGCCAGACTGCTTAAGATAGGCAGAAAAGTACAAAGGGGGGCCTTAGTGTGCTTATTCCTGAACAGCTGGTTACAGGTACAAGAAACACTAATTTTATGAAGTGTGTGTGTGTGGACTACACTTTAATAGGAGCTGATGTGGCCTACACAAGTTCCAAATGTAGTGTTTGGTGAACTTTTTTTGTGGTTTCTTTGTTGGAAACAAATTCAAAGTATGTGAACAAAGAATTGAAACTGATAGTATCACCAACTTTTTGGAGCTATTACAATGCAGGCAGGTAACCTACAATGCAAAAGATGAGGCTCCAAAAAAATTGGGTAATACTAATCTGACTGCTCCGGCAGGGCACAAGCCAGAAAAAAAGGCTCCTCTATCTACTCCTATATAGTGTTTGCAACCAACCAATGTTGATGGATACGGATGGATGCACACTAATAGGAGAAGAAAAAATGAGCTGCACTCAAAGACAAATATGTGTGAGGCAGTGACGCACGTTGAGCGTCCTACAACCAGACGTAGCTGCAGGACACTCTACTCAGTGTGAGCTGCACTCACACACAGTCAAGAGACCTCTCAGACAGCCGTGAACAGTGCAGCTAAGTGGGCACTGGCACTGACAGGCTGCATAAAGGCTTCGCTGTGTACTCCTATATAGTGTTTGCAACCACCGTAGATGGAGACGGATGGATGCACACTAATAGAAGAAAAAATGAGCTGCACTCAAATAAAAATATGTGTGAGGCACTGACGCACGCTGAGCGTCCTACAACCAGACGTAGCTGCAGGACACACTACTCAGCGTGAGCTGCACTCACACACAGTCAGAGACCTCTCAGACAGCCGTGAACAGTGCAGCAAAGTGGACACTAGCACTGAAAGGCTGCAGAAAGGCTCCGCTGTCTACTACTAGTGTTTGCAACCAACGTATATGGATACGGATGGAAGCACACTAGATTGAAATTATGTAAAAAATGCAGCTCAAAAATTAAAAGATGTATGAGGCAGCAGTGAGGCACGCTGGGCAGCCTACAACCTGACGTGGCTGCAGGACCCACTCCACAGCGTGAGCTGCACTCACACAGCCCTTGCAGACAGCTGTGAACACTGCTGCTAGGGCAAAGAAGGCTACAGTGGTGGTTTATGTAGCCTGGGTAAAGCACTAGATGTTTGGTGGAATCGCTATTTCTAACTGTCCCTCACAGTCTTCTACAGCAGCCTGTCCCTAACTGAATTCACAGCAGAGTGAACCAGAAATGGCGGCTGCGGTGGCTTTTATAGTGCATCATGACATCATTTCGGCAGCCAATCACAGCCATGCCAATAGTTAACATGCCTACATGCCTAACAGGATGTGCCCACACTTCGGAGGATTCCCATTGGCTTAATCAAAGCAAGCAGGCTCATAGCATGATGGGAACTTCTGATTCCGGTATCCGATATGACAAAAGTATCGGAAGTCAGTATCGGAATTCCGATACCGCTAATATCGGCCGATACCCGATACTTGCGGTATCGGAATGCTCAACACTACTCATCTCTAATAGCATGTACTACTTCATTCCCACTGCATGCAGTATGTATGACTTCACCGAGTAATACTAGCTGCCATTTTTTGGGATCTGCAGCGATTGAGCGCATAAGACATCCCCTTTGAGAATGTTGTCCATTACTGGCCAATCCCTAATTAATGGGCCAAGGGAGGAGAAAACTTACCACCTCCAAGATTGACACTTGTCTGTACTCTGTACTACTGGTCTGTACTCAGTACTAACGATCTCTAGGCACCACATCCATGGGGAAAGTGTGCGTCACATGAGTGCTGATGCTCACGGTTTCATCTGACTTGGCCAAAATGTGAATGCTGCAGCCAATCATCGTACATTGATTTTGATCTTAGAGGTCCAGCAAGGGAACATAACGTGGAGTATAGGAGAGCATCTCCAATGTAGGAGGTGAGTATCGATTTTTTTTTTATCTCCCTTAGTTCATAAATAATTCCATTAATGCTCTCTAATCTAAATGCAATTAACCGACTTCGAGAGGACCACCCTAAAGTGAAGAGTGGTCTTTTCTAAGATTATGTCCAGTATGCATATTAAATGGTGGAATAGAAAGTCTTTTCACAGGAAATAAGGTGTGGATAAAGGTGTGGTCTTCTCAAAGAGGATGTCCTTGGGAGAGTAAAAAATGTAGTCAGCTTACCGGTCAGCGATGAAATCCCCAAACCTGCCAACGCCCAGCATGGATTGTGGTGAGCATCCACGCCAAATAAGAACAAGAGGAAAATGATCCAGCTCGAGACGGAGGTGGCTGCAACTCTGCAAAGCTTTATTGTCCTTGGGAGAGGTTTCAATGTCATCAGTGTTTATGCTCCTAAAAATGGAAAAAAACATTCTTTTGACTAATAGAAATGACTGGAGATAGGACTGTAAGAATATCAATAATATTTTCAGAATTTATTTAAGATATTTGAAAACTAAAAATCCCGAAATATTTGTTCTTCAAGTGTGAGGGCAACAATGTCGTATACAAACAGTCTTCTGTAAGCAAGATTTCAATTAATTTGACAAAGGCCCCTACCAGTAGCAATTAGTGTTTTTCACAACTAAGGATTGTTAAGTACTTTCCTCGTCAGTAATCGACTGACACCAATAAAGTTTAGTTGCCTTTGATATGGCAGATTAAATAAATAGTTCCAAACTTTGAAGGTCTTTTTCCTTTTCCTCTTATTATGTAAAGTAAGACCAATTAGCGGAATTTTAGGCACATTAGTAAAATAAATGCATGTAGGGTGCAATTAAGCCATGTATGAGAATGACAATACAGAGTTTTCTTCTCGACTTTCTTTGAAACCATACGTGCTTGGTATATTTGCAATATATATACATTAGGCAGCTCGCATAACTCGAAATCAAATGAGCGGGTATGCAAATATTTCTTCTGAGAAATATCTTTAAGTGGCGGTGCTTAGAAATCAAGTTCTGAGAAAATATTCTTTTAAAAAAGGAATCTTTTCTATAACCTACAGTGCACGCTATATAATGTGTTTATACAGTGAAAAAAATACGTCCCATCTTCCTGATTTCTTTTGTGCTTGATTTTAGACTTAATTATTGCAAAACTTAATATAACTTGACACAAATTAAATTCACTTCAGAAAAATACAATATGCACCAGTTCCAGAAACTGCAGTATTAATCTGAGACAGACCTTGGGATTGAAAATGAGCGGATCGATCTGTGGAGGATCAACTTCAAGTCGAATTTCCTGACTGAAATTTGTGGCTCCATATGAATTTGTACACTCTTCCACCGCTTCTATTTGCAATGATAGGCAAAAATTGCAAATATATATATATATATATATATATATATATATTAGCTGAAGAGCCCGGCGTTGCCTGGGCATAGTAACCAATCATAGTAATGATTATATTGCACATAAAAAACGTGAATCTAATCCTATTCTGTGTGATACTGACTGCTGAGCTGTGTATCTAATCCTATCCTGTGTGATACTGACTGCTGAGCTGTGTATCTAATACTATTCTGTGTGATACTGACTGCTGAGCCGTGTATCTAATACTATCCTGTGTGATACTGTCTGCTTAGCCGTGTATCTAATCCTCTCCTGTGTGATACTGGGCTCCCCTGCAGTCTGTGTCAGAGGGTGGTCTGTGTTGGCACGGTAATAAATTGTGTTATTTCCAGCTTTACAGAAGGACGATAACACCATAGAAATGATAAGAATAATAGGCCTCAGTTACCACAACTGTCTACAAAGGAAACTGTTGCTGATAGCAACCAATCACAGCTCATTTTTCATCTTTTAAACAGCTCTGGGACAGTGTGGCGAGTTTTGAGTGGTGACTTTTGTGTTTCGACTTCTATGTGGCGAGGTTGGTGTATGTGTGGTGAAATGTGTGCTGAGGGTGGTATATGTGTTGAAGCACGTGGTAGTGTGTGGCGCATTTTGTGTGTGTGTTCATATCCCCGTGTGTGGTGAGTATCCCATGTCAGGGCCCCACCTTAGCAACTGTACGGTATATACTCTTTGGCGCAATTGCTCTCATTCTTTAAGCCCCCCTTGTTCACATCTGGCAGCTGTCAATTTGCCTTCAACACTTTTCCTTTCACTTTCTCCCCATTATGTAGATAGGGGCAAAATTGTTTGGTGAATTGGACTGCATGGGGTTACAATTTTGCCTCACAACATAGCTTAGGACGCTCTCGGGGTCCAGACGTGTGACTGTGAAAAATTTTGTGGCTGTAGCTACGACGGTGCAGATGCCAATACATACACTTTTTTCCCCATTATGTAGATAGGGGCAAAATTGTTTGGTGAATTGGACCGCATGGGGTTACAATTTTGCCTCACAACATGGCCTATGACGCTCTCGGGGTCCAGACGTATGACTGTGCCAAATTTTGTGGCTGTAGCTACGACGGTGCAGATGCCAATCCTGGACATACATACATACACACACTTTGAGCTTTATATATTAGATATCTCTATATATAAAACTGAATGTGTGTGTGTGTGTATCACCAACCAATCACGAAGCATCATTCATTTAAACAGTGCTGTTCAAAAGAAGCTGAGCTGTGATTGGTTGCTATGAGCAACAGTTTTCCTTGCAACCAATCCCTAAGCATCTCTAATTTCACCAGAGCTGGTTAAAAGAAGCTGAGCTGTGATTGGTTGCTATGAGCAAGTTTTCCCACTTGACAACACCTCAGCAGACACTGACATGGTGGGAGAAATCTAGCATCCCCGGGAACATAAGCTCCCAGCCAATGTCAGCCCCCCAAAAAGGAGCAGAGATCACATGACAGAAATGAATCACCCCCTCATGTGCCCATATACCATCACACATCCTCCATCATATAGGCACATCTTCCCTCTTAAAGGCATCATTGGTATGGAAGTCAGAGCAAATCCATCCAGCGCTTTGGTTTTGACCACAGGCCTCTCTTATAGGGATCTCCAGTTTGGAAGTTAGGACCTTTCCACTCAGCTCTGTGGTTCTGACCCCAGTTTCTCTTAAAGGGATCATTGATATGGACGTTAAAGTAAATCCACTCTGCGCTTTGGTACTGACCCCAGGCCTCCCTTAAAGGGATCTCCGGTATGGAAGTCAGGGCAATTGCCTTCAAATGCTCTGGTACTGACCCCAGACCCTCTTAAAGGGATCTCCTGTATGGAAGTAAGGGCAAATTCCTCAGCGCTCTGATTCTGACCCCAGGGTTCTTTTAAAGGGATCATTGGTATGCAGGTCAGGTCAGGACAAATCCACTCAGCGCTCTGGTTCTGATCCCAGGCTCTGTTAAAGGGATCCCTGGTATGGAAGTTAGGGAAAATCCACTCAGCGCTGTGGTTCTGACCCAAGGCCCCTCTTAAAGGGATCCCCAGTATGGAAGTGAGGGCATATCCACTCTGCGCTTTTGTACTGACCCCAGGCCTCTCTTAAAGGGATCTCCGGTATGGAAGTTATGGTAAATCCCTCAGCGCTCTGATTCTCACTCCAGGCTTCCATTAAAGGGATCATTGGTATGGAAGTCAGGGCAAGTCCACTCAGCGCTCTGGTTCTGACACCAAGCCTCTCTTAAAGGGATCCCCGGTATGGAAGTTAGGACTGTTCCACTTAGTGCTCTGGTTCTGACCCCAGGCTGACGGGATGATGTGGGATATTAGGGGTAGTAGTCCTGTGGCTCTGGCTGACGGGATGATGTGGGATATGTTGTGAGTTCATTAGCTCCTTAGCTCTGTCTTCTGAAAATACCAGAGTGCTGATTTAGTTTTGAAGCTTAGTTGCTTCAGGGTCTTTTTCCATTTCAGCTTGCTGGCCTATGTTTTTGATAGGGTTTTTTGCCGATTGCAGACAGCAGCTTTCCTTTCCTTTTCTGTTTAGATTAGATTGGGCCCCAACGTTTGCTCAGCCTATCTTTCTATCTGTGTCAGTGTTTTTTCATCTTGCTTCACCGTCATTATATGTTGGGGGCTGCCTTTTACTTTGGGGTCTGCTCTGGGGCAGTTTAGATTTCCCTTTCTATCTTTAGGCTATATAGTCCTCCGGCTGTGTTCGAGGGGTCTAGGGCACCGTAGGTACCCCCCACGGCTACTGCTAGTTGTGTTGATAGGTTCAGGGGACTGCAATCGGATAGTTGCCAGCTCCTCTGGTTTTCTGGATGTAGCTTCTATTTTTTGTGTCTGCCTCCTACGGTCACTCAATCATAACAGAACCAACCGCCTGACCGCAGATCCTAGGGTACTCAATAGCAGGAAAGAATTGCAAAAAAAAAAAAGTGTGTATATTTTTTCCTCTATATCTCTGAGGCCGTATGGGGAATTTTTTTTTCTCTCAATGGAGATAAAGCAATTGTCTGATCGTGTGGAGCAGCTCGCTGCGGAAGTGCGGGGAATTTCCACCTACCTTGCTCATTCACATGCTGCTGAACCAAAGATTCCTACACCTGATGTATTTTGTGGTGATCAGTCTAAATTTTTGAATTTCAAAAATAATTGTAAATTATTTTTTGCCTTGAAGCCTAACTCGTCAGGGAGCTCCGCGCAGCAGGTTAAAATTGTTATCTCTTTGCTGCGTGGCAATCCCCAGGATTGGGCGTTTTCTTTGAAACCAGATGATCGTATTCTGACTAATGTGAACGCATTTTTTCAAGCCTTGGGGTTGTTGTATGACGAACCTAATGCCATTGATCAGGCTGAAAAGACCCTGCTGGCATTGAATCAGGGTCGAGATTCTGCAGAATTGTACTGTCAAAAATTCCGAAAGTGGGCGGTACTTACTACTTGGAATGATAATGCCTTGGCTGCTCTCTTTCGGAAGGGTTTGTCAGAAGCCGTAAAAGATACTATGGTGGGATTTCCTGTTCCCTCTGGTCTTGACGATTCTATGTCATTAGCCATTCAGGTTGATCGGTGTTTGCAAAACTGCACGAGAGGTGTTGCCACCTGTTGAACAAATGACTGAACCTATGCAATGTGATAGAGTTTTCTCCAGAGAGCAGCGTCAGGAGTTCAGAAGGCGTAATAAGTTGTGCTTTTTCTGTGGAGATGCCTCGCATATTATTTCTGTCTGTCCTAAACGAGAGAAACGCTTTGCACACACATTTTCTGTTGGTGGTGTTCAACCTAAGTTTCTTCTGGCTATTACTCTGATCTGCTCCCTGTCCACATTTTCCGCCAAGGCATTTGTGGATTCGGGAGCAGCTCTAAATCTAATGGACTTGGATTTTGCTAAACGTTGTGGATTTCCTATGACACCACTGCGGACGCCTATCCCTTTGAGGGGGATTGATGCTACTCCTTTGGCTAAAGATAAACCTCTGTTTTGGACCCAGGTGGTGATGCGGGTCGCCCCAGACCATCAAGAAAATTGCAGCTTTTTGGTGTTGCATAATCTGCATGATACCATTGTTCTGGGGTTTCCCTGGTTACAAATCCATAATCCAGTTCTGGATTGGAAATCTTTGTCTGTGGTGAGTTGGGGTTGTCGGTGTGCCCTTAGTGATGCTCCTGTTTTCTCTACCTCTCCCCAGTCACATGATGTTCCTGACTATTTGGCTGACTTTTATGATGTATTTAGTGAGAATGAGTCTGCGTCTTTGCCTCCTCATAGGAGTTATGACTGTGCTATTGAGCTGAACCCGGGGTGTAAATTCCCCAAGGGTCGGCTTTTCAACTTATCTGTACCCGAGCATGAGGCTATGCGATCCTATATTAAGGAGGCATTGGAGAAGGGTCATATTAGACCATCCTCTTCACCCTTAGGTGCTGGTTTTTTTCTTGTAGCCAAAAAGGATGGATCATTAAGACCTTGTATTGATTATCGTGCCCTCAACAAGATTACTGTTAAATATCAGTATCCGTTACCCCTGATTTCGGATCTATTCTCTAGAGTTAAAGGTGCTTGCTGGTTTACCAAGCTTGACCTCAGGGGGGTGTATAATCTTATTCGCATTAAGCAGGGGGATGAATGGAAGACAGCGTTTAATACTCCGGAGGGACATTTTGAGTACCTGGTGATGCCTTTTGGGCTCACTAATGCCCCTTCTGTCTTCCAGTGCTTCATGAACTATATTTTCCGAGATTTTGTGGATAAATTCTTGATTATCTATCTGGATGATATTTTGATCTTCTCCAAGGATTGGGATTCTCATGTGGAACATGTTCGGACTGTGTTCCGGATCTTGAGGGAGAATTCCCTGTATGTCAAGGGATCTAAATGCCTTTTTGGGGTACAGAGGATTTCATTTTTGGGATTTATTTTGTCTCCGTCAACTATTGAAATGGATCCAGTCAAGGTACAGGCCATTTATGATTGGGTTCAGCCCACTTCTTTGAAGGCCCTCCAGAAGTTTTTGGGTTTTGCTAATTTTTATCGGAAATTTATAGCAAAATTTTCTAGTATTGCCAAGCCATTGACTGATTTGACTAAGAAGGGTGCTGATGTGTTAAATTGGTCTCCGGAGGCTGTTTCTTCCTTTCAGGAGTTGAAGTGAAGATTCACCTCCGCCCCGGTTTTGCGGCAACCTGATGTCTCACTTCCGTTCCAGGTAGAGGTGGATGCTTCTGAGATTGGTGCAGGAGCTGTTTTGTCCCAAAAGGATCCTGTAACATCTAAAATGAATCCCTGTGCTTTCTTTTCCCGAAAGTTCTCTCCATCTGAACGTAACTACGACGTGGGGAATCGGGAACTGTTGGCCATGAAATGGGCATTTGAGGAGTGGAGACATTGGTTGGAGGGAGCTAAGCATCAAGTCGTGGTCCTCACCGACCACAAGAATTTGATTTATCTAGAGTCGGCTAAGCGCTTGAACCCTAGACAGGCTAGGTGGGCCTTGTTTTTTACACGTTTTGATTTTGTGGTTTCTTTTCTTCCTGGAACTAAGAATGTCAAGGCAGACGCACTCTCTAGGAGTTTCTTTGCTGATTCTCCTGTGGTGACCAAACCTGCTACCATCTTAGGCGAAGGGGTAGTTCTTTCTGCCATCTCGCCCGATTTGAGACGTGCTCTGGAAGAATTCCAGAGAGACAAGCCTGAGCATTGTCCCAGTGGAAAGTTGTATGTTCCTGACCAGTGGAAGAAGAGAGTGATGTCTGAAGTTCATTGCTCTGCTTTGGCTGGTCATCCAGGTATTTTTGGTACTAGAGATCTTGTGAGTCGGTCTTGTTGGTGGCCCTCCTTGTCTCGTGATGTCAGGAATTTTGTGCAGTCCTGTGGGACGTGCTCCCGGTCTAAATCATGCTCCCGCTCTAGTGGGTTGTTGATGCCTTTGCCTGTCCCCAAGAGGCCATGGACCAATATTTCAATGGATTTCATCTCCGATATGCCTGTCTCTCAAAGGATGACTGTTATTTGGGTGATTTGTGATAGGTTCTCTAAGATGGTTCATCTTGTACCACTCCCTAAGTTGCCGTCTTCCTCTGAGTTTGTGCCCCTGTTTTTGTAACAGGTGGTTCGCTTGCACGGGATTCCTGAGAACATTGTGTCTGACAGAGGAGTTCAGTTTGTGTCTAGATTTTGGAGAACTTTCTGTTCCAAGCTGGGAATTCAGTTGTCCTTCTCCTCTGCCTTTCACCCTCAGACCAATGGGCAGACAGAGAGAACAAACCAGACCTTGGAGTCATATTTGAGATGTTTTATTTCCGCTGATCAGGATGATTGGGTTTCATTTTTACCCTTGGCCGAATTTGCTTTAAATAACAGAGCTAGTTCTGCCACTTTGATGTCACCTATTTTTTGTAACTTTGGGTTTCATCCTCGATTTTCTTCAGGGCAGGTGGAGCCGTCTGCCTGCCCAGGGGTTGACACTGTGGTGGAGAGAATGCACCAGATCTGGGACCAAGTGGTGGATAAGTTATCTCTCTCCCAGGAAAAGGCCCAGCGGTTTTCCAACCGACATAGGGCCATTGGTCCCCAGTTTAAGGTTGGTGATTTGGTGTGGTTATCATCAAAAAATATTGCTATGAAGGTGGCTTCTCCTAAGTTTAAGCCTAGATTTATTGGACCTTACAAGATTTTGGAGATTATTAATCCGGTCTCTTTTCGTTTGGCTCTTCCTGTCACATTTAAAATCCATAATGTGTTTCATAAGTCCTTGTTGAAGAGATTTGTTGAACCTGTTGTTCCGGGAGTGGCACCTCCAGACCCTGTATTGGTTGAAGGTAACATTGAATATGAGGTAGAGAAAGTACTGGATTCTCGTCTGGCTAGATGGAGACTCCAGTATTTGGTTAAGTGGAAGGGTTATGGTCAGGAGGATAATTCCTGGGTCTCTGCCTCTGATGTTCATGCTAAAAGACTGGTGCGTGCCTTTCATCAGGCATACCCTGATCGCCCTGCTGGCGTGGTTGAGGGTTCGGTGACCCCTCCTCAAGGGGGAGGTACTGTTGTGAGTTCATTTTCCCCTTCATCACTGAGGCCCGAGGAGTTCCCTCTTCTGGTAAGGAGAGGTAGTGAGCCTGATTATCAGACACCTGAGATTAATGATGATGACTGGCTGAGTGGAGTCACAGACTGGATATAAGGCTGCATACGCCCATTCCTCCCTGCGGGTGATTTCTCTGTGGTATCCTTGGAGTCCAGTCTGAATTCCTGCTCTGCTAAAGCTAAGTTTTCCTCCTGCCCTTTTGCATTTGTGCCTTGCTTTGTTTTTTCTGGATTTCAGCCATTCCCTGCTGGGGTGAGCTGAACTCCTTAGCTTTGTCTTCTGAAAATACCAGAGTGCTGATTTAGTTTTGAAGCTTAGTTGCTTCAGGGTCTTTTTCCATTTCAGCTTGCTGGCCTATGTTTTTGATAGGGTTTTTTGCCGATTGCAGACAGCAGCTTTCCTTTCCTTTTCTGTTTAGATTAGATTGGGCCCCGACGTTTGCTCAGCCTATCTTTCTATCTGTGTCAGTGTTTTTTCATCTTGCTTCACCGTCATTATATGTTGGGGGCTGCCTTTTACTTTGGGGTCTGCTCTGGGGCAGTTTAGATTTCCCTTTCTATCTTTAGGCTATATAGTCCTCCGGCTGTGTTCGAGGGGTCTAGGGCACCGTAGGTACCCCCCACGGCTACTGCTAGTTGTGTTGATAGGTTCAGGGGTCTGCAATCGGATAGTTGCCATCTCCTCTGGTTTTCTGGACGTAGCTTCTATTTTTTGTATCTGCCTCCTACGGTCACTCAATCATAACAGGGATATTAGGGGTAGTAGTCCGGTGGTTCTGGCTGACGGAGTGATGTGGGATATTAGTGGTAGTTGTTCAGTGGCTCTGGCTGACGGGATGATGTGGGATATTAGGGGTAGTAGTCCGGTGGCTCTGGCTGACAGGATGATGTGGGATATTAGGGGTAGTAGTCCGGTGGCTCTGGCTGATGGGACGATGTGGGATATAAGGGGTTGTTATCCAGTAGCTCTGGGCCTGGGCTCTTCAGCTAGTATATACTGTATATATGACATGACATGAACTATCTATAAGGGTATGTTAATTTTAACATTGAAGGATAGAATATCAAAAATAAATAAAATCCAGAAAATCACATTGCATAAATTATATAAATTTATTTGCATTTTGCAGTGAGAAATAAGTATTTGATCCCTCTGGCAAACAAGACAATACTTGGTGGAAAAACCCTTGTTGGCAAGCACAGCAGTCAGACGTTTTTGTAGATGATGATGAGGTTTGCGCACATGTCAGGAGGAATTTTGGTCTACTCCTCTATGCAGATAATCTCTAAATCACTAAGATTTTGAGGCTGTCGCTTGGCAACTCAGAGCTTCAACTCCCTCCATAAGTTTTCTATGGAATAAAGGTCTGAAGACTGCATAGGCCACTCTATGACCTTAATGTGCTTCTTTTTGAGCCACTCCTTTGTTGCCTTATGTTGTTGTATATTTTGGGTCATTGTCTTGCTGGAAGACAAGAGTTAGGCGCCAGGAGTCTCCCACTGCTCTGGATAGATCCCAAGCCTCATCTGGTGCTGTGGTCTGCCATTCAGGCTCTGCCCCTGGGATGACTGCTCAGCACAGACTCCGGTCCCAGCACCTTGCCCAGGCTTCTGCTGCATGTATAGTTACTGCCGGCTTTCCTGCCAAACCTATAGTGACTACTGGGATACACATGCAGCGTTGCACTCTGTAACCTAAGTCCCGATTTCATCTTACTGAGTGTGTCCGTGAGGCACCTTCTCATTGGCGCTCGGACGTCAGGTGCTCAGGTCCTGAGGCAAGTCCGGATTTGTCCGCTAGCATGGTCCCGGAACGTATAAAAAGTTCTCAGGTCTGCACGGCTGTGCACTAGTATCATTTTCTCATTCGTATTGCGTCGTGTGTGCTTGGGGCTTCGGCTCTGCCTTAATGGCCTGTGTCTGTGAGTGTATGCTGTGAGTGGATGCGTTAGTTGTTCCTGGGGAGGCAGGTTATCCTCTACACAGGGCACAATCTGGCCACGTGCCATGGCACGCTTCAGTTAGTACTCGGCACACTCAGGCCACGTGCTAGTGTACGCTTCTCTTTGTTCACAGGGCACAGCTTAGACACGTTCCTTCTTATCGCTCTGTGAAGTAATAGGGCAGGTTCTTTATGTTCAGTGCACACTGTGTGATGTTTAACGCAGTGTGCTTAGCCTTAGGTGCTCAGTAGCATTATACCGCTATGTGGAGCAACAGAGCGCAGTATCTTTGCGTTCCCTTCACACTGTGTGCAGTTAACCCAGTGCGCTCTTTGTGAACCCTTGCAGTGCAGCGCCACCATTGTTCACATTAGCTGCAGTTTTACACCCCGGGTTGCGAACACACTGCATTATAATATTTTACTTAGTGCATTCCACCAACCCTAACAACAAGGCCACGACCCATTTTTAATGTCCTGGCTGAGGGAAGGAGGTTGTCACTCAGGATTTTACGGTACATCTCTCCATCCATTCCCCCATGGATGCGGTGAAGTAGTCCTGTGCACTTAGCAGAGAAATACCCCCAAAATATATTGTTTCCACCTCCATGCTTGACAGTGGGGACGGTTTTCTTTGGGTCATAGGCAGCATTTCTCTTCCTCCAAACACGGTGAGTTGAGTTAGTGCCAAAGACGTCAATTTTTGTCTCATCTGACCACAGCACCTTCTCCCAATCACTCACAGAATCATCCAAGTGGTCACTGGCAAACTTCAGACAGGCCTGCACTTGAGCAGGATGACCTTGTGGGCACTGCAGGATTTTAAACCTTTACAGTGTAATGTGTCACCAATGGTTTTCTTGGTGACTGTGATCCCAGCTGCCTTGAGATCATTAACAAGTTCCCCCATGTAGATTTAGGCTAATCTCTCACCTTCTCCATGATCAAGGATACCCCACGAGGTGAGATTTTTCATGGTACCCCAGATCGATGTCGGTTGATAATCATTTTGTGTTTCTTCCATTTTCTTACTATTGCACCAACAGTTGTCTCCTCACCCAACGCCTTACATATGGTTTTGAAACCCATTCCAGCTTTGTGCTGGTCTATGATCTTGTCACTGACATCCTTATAAAGCTCTTTGGTCTTGCCCATGTTGTAGAGGTTAGAGTCTGACTGATTAATTTAGTCTGTGGACAGGGGTCTTTTATAAATGTGACTATGTAAGACAGCTGTCTGTAATGCAGATAACAAGTTGATTAGGAGCGTCTAACTGGTCTGTAGGAGCCAGAACTCTTAGGCTACTTTCACACATCAGGTTTTCGGCGTCAGGCGCGTTCCGGCGTCGTGCCGGAGCGCCGGATCCGGCAAATGTTTTGTAAAACCGGATGTGACGGATCCGTTTTTCTGCCGGATCCGTCTTGCGCTTGACAGCCAAAACCGGATCCGTCTCATCCGGTTCATCCGGTTTTCGATCCGTTTTTCGACGGATTACGCCGGATCCGGTTTTTAAAAACGTCACTTGTGGCCTTCCGAACGGGATTGGCTACTGAAAAACTATATATAGGGTGTTCCTACAGCCCTTCTTTGACAGGTTGTAGAGGAGAAAGTGCAGGTTGGAGAGAAGAGCAAGTGACTGGCGAAGATGGATGTTGTGATTGGAAATATTTTGAAGAATTTGGTGGATTTTACAGCGGAGGTGAATCGTTTGAGGGTGATTGTCCTGGAGAAGGAGAGAGCGAGACAGCAGCGCATCAGGCATCGTAGACGACGTTTGTGGATCCACCCCATCACAGCCAAGAGAATGACGCGTGGGGTCTTTTCTACAATCTGCATGGACCTTAGGCGAAACCCGGATAAATTTTTTGGATATGTTCGGATGAAAATGGAGAATTTTGATTACTTGGTGGAGCGCATTGGACACCTCATAAGAAAATTGGACACCTATTGCCTCTTCTCCGTTTCACCCGCAGAGCGTCTGATGGTGACTTTAAGGTAAGCCACATTTATTGGATATGCCTCGCATCAGAGCACACTTTCACTGCAATCTTGTTGGTGGTAGCTGAGTTTTGGTATGTAATGCTGTGATTTTAAACTAATTGATTGTTTTTTAATTCCCCACAGATTTCTTGCAACTGGAGAATCCCTTTCGTCACTGCATTTCCAGTACAGACTCGGGATTTCCACCATATCTGGAATAGTGAAGTACACATGCCGTGCACTGTGGGACTCCTTAGCTGAAGAGTTTTTACCAGAGCCCACAACAGAGAGGTGGCTTGAAATTTCAGAAAAGTTTCAACAGATATGTCAGTTTCCGAACTGCTTGGGCGCTGTGGACGGGAAACATATCCGCATTGTAAAGCCAGCCGGATCGGGATTGGAATATTTCAATTACAAGAAATATTTTTCAAATGGCCATCGCTGACGCGGAATACAAATTTATTGCTGTTGATATTGGGGCCTATGGCCGCTCCAATGACTCTCAAGTTTTCAAACTGTCTGCCATGGGGCGTAAACTGTATGGAAACACCTTCCAGTTCCCATCCCCTAGACCGCTGCCGCAAACATCTGGTCCACCTATGCCATTTGTCTGTGTAGGGGATGAAGCCTTCCAGCTGTCAGAACACCTTTTGAAACCGTACGGTAGCAGAGGATTGTCAAGAACAAAACTCATTTTTAATTACCGCCTCACAAGAGCAAGAAGAATGGTTGAATGTACCTTTGGTATTCTGACAGCCAAATGGCGGGTCCTATTGACTGCGATCAACCTCAAGACAGAAACTGTGGACGAGGTGATCAAAGCTTGCGTGGTACTCCACAATTTTGTTATCTGCAAGGAACCCATTTGCATTGAGGACACCTCTGAAGAAACCACCTTGCAAGATTACCAGAACATTACCAGTAGAAGTTCTGTGACGGTTTCAGTAATGAGGGACAATTTTGCACTATACTTTATGTCACCTGAAGGCAGAATACCCTGGCAGGATGACAGAGTGTGAAAGATTTGTGCCCCAAACTTGTGTACCTTCTGTACCAACAGTATATACCTTTGCCAACCAAAGTTGGCTACCTTGTCATGGTTTTACTATTATTACCTTTAGGCCACAGGTGTGTACCTGGTTGTGTTTTATGCAAAGTATTTCACATTTTAACAAAAGTTGTGTACATTGTTAGGAAATCGCCAACAATATACACAACTTTTAAGGTGAAATACTTTGCTTCAAACACAACCAGGAACACAACAGTGGCAAAAAGGTAAAATTTATTTACCTTTTACCCACAGTTATATACCTGGTTTTGTAAACCTTTTTACCTTTTAAATACACAGTATTTAATCTTTTTTTACCATCTTTCGCCACAGAAAAATGACAGACAACCAGTGTAAAACCAATATTTAACTTTTATTGAAAAATTTTTTTTTTTAGTAAACTGTTTTTTATTTAAATAAACTCTTTTTTAATAAAGTTTTTAAACCATAAAATTTGTCATATTTATGAAAATACACACATTTATAAATTTGTGTACTGTGGGGTGGAAATACTGCTGGAGGGGCTGCGGGACACTTCGACACTGGGAGTGTGGAGAGAGGACTGGGATCATGGTGGGGAAGAAACACTTAGAGGTGAAGGTGTGGAAAAAGATACAGAATGGGTGGATATGTGGGAGGCAGAACTGGTGGTGGGTGGTGGAGTGGAGGATCGAGCAGGGACTGTAGGAGCAGATGATGTGGATGGAAACTGGTACGGGGAAGGAGTTTGGTACGGGGCAGGTTGCTGGAAGTGGGGAGATGTCTGGTACTGGGGAGGTTGCTGGTACTGGGGAGGTTGCTGGTATGTAATAGGAGGGGGAGGATGGAAAGTGGGTGGAGGGGGTGCAGGTGGAGGAACTACTGGAGTGGGAGGAGGAGGTTGGGAGGTAACTTGCTGGAGAGCACTGTGGCACGAATGCATTACATGCATCTGCTGGGTAGGAGATAGCGTTGCCATGCGCTCCACCACAGACCTGAAAAAGGTGTGGTTTGGCGAAGATCTTGCTTCTGAATGCATGGTTTGCAGAAGTGTCTTTAACTCCAGAATGCCGTAGTTGATCTGCTGAAAGCCTGCGAAGATTTGCTCTGACAAGACTTTTAGACAGTTCTGGAAAGATGCATTCAGACGCAAGAACTCTGGCGCATACGTCTTTTCCTGACCCCTCTGCCGCTGCCGCCCAGTACCCGCAGGTGTACTAGAGGTGGCAGGGGCAGAAGGGTGGGGTAAAGGGAAAGCGATCTCCTCACCAGCAGCTTCATGTAATGTAGGCGGCCACGATGCTCCTGTGCTGGTGGATGGGACAGATGGGTCGAATGTGTGGGAAGGTGCAGATGTACCGGGGCGGTCGAAGTGTCCCTCGGTGCCGGTCTCCTCAGGGATCGCCTCAGAAGGGTCCAACCATGCAGGCTCCCGAGTGCTGCTCACCGTGCTGTGGAATAAAGAGAAAAAAATACAATTAAAATAGTGACATGGCATGGCCCTGGCTGAAAAAAAATTTTTACATCTAAACATTTTTTTTTTACATGTGGTGTGTAATATTTACCTTCTGGTGACCATTGTATCCCGGAGGAACGACAGGGCTCGTGCGTACTTGTACTTGCTCCTGCGTCCTCCAGATCCACTCGGGGCCCGCATCTCTTTATTGAACTCCTTCTTGAAACGATCCCTCACAGACCGCCACCGCTTCACAATTCTCTCCCCTGAAAAGAGAAAGGTCAAAGTGGTTAGTATACAACATCAGTGTTTCCCAAACTCCAGTCCTCGTGGTCCCCAGGGGTCATGTTTTCAGGATTTCCATACTAAATAGAAATCCTGAAGACATGATCCGTGGGGACCACGAGGACTGGAGTTCGGGAAACACTGGTTTACATCAAGCAACCGGTACTGTATATACTTACGCTCTTTAATCTGGGCCCGAGCATCGAGGTCCTCCCAGCGGTCCACAAGGAGCGAACAGATTTCCTCCCAGAGCCGTCGGGTAACTATCAGGTCAGCATGGCGGCGGTCAGCCATATTCCATAGCGGCTCCCTTTCTCTGACGAGATCGATTAGCTGGTCCACATCGATTCCTCCATCCTCCCCGTCAGAGTCGGGAGCACGCTGTGAAGGCTGTTAAAGTAAAAGAGAAAAATAGCAAAATTAGGCACCACACTACATGAAATAAAAAGTGTACAAAAAATTAACAAAAATATTATACTTACACGCTGGTGACCGCCGCGTTGCTGTCGCCGACGACCCTGGGAGGCACTGCGAGGACCTCTTGGCCGAGCACCAGATTGGGAAGACTAGAGAAGAAAAGAAAAAAAATAATGTCTTTGGATGTTGGCATATTTGTTTGCTGTGTGTGGTCTGCAGAACATTGATTTCTATGTGTTGTGTGTAGTGTGATGTTGTGTTTCTGCGTTTGATGAAAAATCTTACCAATTGTGAGCCCACTCCAGGTGTCTGTCCACCCCTTCCTTCTTCTTCTGGGAGCTCCTCTTCAGCTTGTGATTCCTGTTTTGAAATAAAAGCCAATGAATAAACATATATTACAGAGATGATGGATTTTGGAAATAAAAACTTACCGTCAAATGCTGACGATGCGAGGGAGGGCTCCCAGAAGAAGATGTGCTGTCCTCCTGCTGGCCAGACTGCACTCCTGTGGGTGGTGGTGCTGCAGCCGCCAGTGCTGCCAGTGCTGCTACTGCTGCTGCTGTGGCATCTCTTGGGCTGCTGTTGAATAAAGAGAAACAAAGGGCCAATGAATATCTTGATATTCCATGGCCCTAGTTTTGAGGAATGGGGGATTTGATAATTACCATCTGTCATCTGCAGGTGGACTCCCCTCAGGTTGTTCTGCCTGGTCACGCTCCATTTGGGGTGGTGGTGCTGGTGGTGGTCCAGTTGTCTGCTGCCTTCTCCTGCGGCTGGTTGCTGTCTTGGGTGGCATGTTGGGTGTGACTGAGGGTCCCACTGTCATGGTTTTATATATGTGTACTGTGGGCAGGGCTACTGAGCATGCTCAGACAAAAAAAAATGGATCCAGCCGCCGGATCCGGCGTTTGCCGGATCAGGCACATTGCGGCGCTCATAGACTTTCATTGTGTGAAAAAGCCAGACGCACCGGATCCGGCGAGTCCGGCTTTTTCGCCGGAGACAAAAAACGTTACAGTAGACGTTTTTTCCAGACGCCGGATTGCAACAGTTTGCCGGATCCGGTGAAAACCGGACGAAACGCATGGCCATCCGGCGCGATCCGGCGCTAATGCAATTCAATGGGTGAGAAACCGGATCCGGCAATGCATTTCGCTGGATCCGGTTTTCGTCAAAAGAGCCGGATCGTGCCTGACGGCGAAAAACTGATGTGTGAAAGAGGCCTTAATGGTTGGTAGGGGATCAAATATTAATTTTTCACTGCATAATGCAAATAAATTCATATAATTTATATAATGTAATTTTCTGGATTTTATTTTTGATATTCTATCTCTCAATATTAAAATTAACCTACCCTTAAAATTATAGACTCTTCATATCTTTGTCAGTGGGCAAACTTACAAAATCAGCAAGTGATCAAATACTTATTTCCCCCACTGTATATGTATAAAGATTAAGCAACAGCAAGATGGATTTCATCACCAGGTATCATTGTAATCAGTATAACGGCACCGACCTGACACTGTCTGTAGGTTACTGTGCACAATCCTGCTGACAGGTTCCCTTTAACTGTATCTTTCCTGAAACTCTAGCCATGACATCTTTACTTTCTCTCCCATGCGATCTAACATACAATAATTGCACATCTGTCAAAAATCTGTTGCATCACAAAAATAATAAAATAGCATTAACTTTGCGTTGCACACAATTCCTTGGTATCCTGGGCTTTGCTTCCTTCACCTCAGTCTGCTGCCCTCTGTTGTGCTGCATGTCAGGTTTTGCAGGATTCCAGGTGTGACTCAGTGAGATAATTTCCCTAAACCTATTTAAGTCCCATTTGACACACACCTGTGTCTTAAACCCCCGTCACGCACAGCGATCTCGTTAGCAAGATTGCTGCTGAGTCACAAGTTTTGTGACGCAACAGCGATCTCACCAGCGAGATCGCTGTGTGTTACACCAGCTACGGCCCCCCTGCCGGGTATCGCTGATCGCCCTGGAATGGCCAGGACATTTTTTTGATCGCTGGTCTCCCTCTGGCCAGCACGCATCGCTGCGTGTGATACCAGCGATCAGCAAGCTGGCGCTGGTAACTAAGGTACACATCGGCTTAGAAACCCGATGTGTACCTTAGTTACCAGCATGCTGGTGCAGGGAGCTGGCAACCAAGGTACACATCGGGTTTCTAAGTGCCGCACGCCGCTTAGAAACCCGATGTGTACCTTGGTTACCAGCTCCCTGCACCAGCGCGCTTGTAACTAAGGTACACAGCGGGTAACTAAGCAACGTGCATCGCTTGTTACCCGCGTGTCGCTGGTGCCGATTGCTGGTGAAGCTGCCTGTTTGGCAGCTCACTAGCGATCATGTAAGCGACTCACCAGCGATCCTGACAAGGTCATATCATTGTCGGGATCTCTGGTGCGTCGCTATGTGTGACGGGGTCCTTAGGCTTTAGACTCTATACATCTGTTTTTCGTAAGCTCCAAATTCTGTGGCATACTTGCTTCCGTCACTGCTTGGTTCCACTTTATCCGTCGTGCAGCTCTTGAGATTACTGTGCTAAATGCTCGCTTCTCACCAATGTGCTCAGGGTCAGTGTGTCCACCCCTGGATCTGAAGCTTATAGGCTCACCAGGTGAGCCTAAACAATAAGGGTGTACTACAGGGGTGGAGAATACTGTACCATTGATGCAACCGGTGCAGTCGCTCAGGAGCCCAGTAGGTAAGTGGGCCAGTTCCACTTCCAATACAGAAAGTGGCTTCTGTCACAGTCACGGAAAAAGTGGCTTATGATGAGCTTTTGTACTGCATTGGGTCCATATAGTATTCTTGCACAGAGGTCCTCTTCTGTCCGTGCCCGCTCATAGTGTAACACTAACTAGCAGGAGAACTTTTGCTGATGTTAAGCAACACTATATTGTATGACATCATAACACATGACATATAAAAATGACATTTTCATAGTAATGGCATAAATTTGTTAACCAGGTGGTATTTCCAAGTCTACAGTGTCAATGGTAAGAGGTCAGCAAATCACTTTTGAACCCTTATACACAACCATCAATGGTTGTCCCTCTCCCTACAATGGCACCATATCTGTCGTATTTATAACATGGTCCCCGTGCCTTTCTATAATTGATTTTCTACAGTGTAAAGTTTTGCGCTTTAATCTTAAACATAGCGACAAAAGCTCCGGATTCATTTACAGTTTATTTCCTCTTGGATATTTTTCTTTCTTTTATTCCATTACTGATGTTATTCCATTATGAAGTGCAGTCTTCTCGGAGCTGTGTGCTTCGCAGAGTACGCTTTTCTTTTGAAGTGGTCTAATTTACCAGCTATGGGTAGAGAAAAAGAAGCAAAGTTCATACACAAACTAAAAAGAAACATTCAACACAGCATACAATTCACACTCGTCTTCAACTGATCACAAGGAACTTGGCTTCTTCCTGTGCTTGAGATGGATCTTTTGTGTGGTTTTTCAGGCTTCATTTAACACTTTGCAGAGTAAATCAATACAGTCAGACAGTTCTTCATTTTTTGGTGGATCCATATATTCACTTATTGCTGCTGATGTTCAGAGACACTACCTTTGTGTTTTATTGAGAGATGGCATTGTGTCTGTCCTGCCTCATACTGACAAGTCTGACATGAGACCATCCTCAGTAAAGTCATTTAAAGTCGAATGTTGTGAAATAATCAGACTTTATTCTACGGTAACAGCCAGAAACATGGCAGCAGCATGTTTGCCGGCTCTGAATCTTCTGGGAAGTTGCCTTCCTCAAAAGAAATTGAGATCTACAGGACTCCAGGAAGACATGACAATTTTTGTACACATGCCGATGCCTCCTAAATCTCCAAGAAAGTTCTTCCTAAAGGGGTTTTTTTTTTTGCTCCATCATCAAACAGAGTTAAAGGCATATGAAGGGAGAACAAAACAAGTAATGGAAGGGATATGACCTCAAAAGGGGCCAAAGAGATGGAAAGTCATTTACAGTGCTACACTATGCTTAATCCACTAGAAGACCTCCTGGACAAGATGCCCCCAAAATTGACATAAATGATATCAAACTTCAAGGTCTAAATGTAATCGTTAAAATGGGGTGCTGTGTATGGAGACTCTTTTATTGATTCTTTGTTGTCTTTTGACTTTTGTCCATGGATTTCATGGACAAACCTTAGGAATTCACTAATGTTATTTTATCTATTGCTAGAACTACTCTCCTCCAGAGTGTGGGATATAGGCTCCAGCAAAGGTTGTTCTGATGGTCTACACCAGGACAGTTTGGGTCCAGGGCCTGTAAAAGCATAAAATTAATAATAAACATTATAATTATACTTACCTGTCCAGCGATGCATCCTCCCGTTAATGAGTGGCCCCGGAAGTAGATGCAGCCGGGAGACAGCAAGACGGGAGGACGCGTCACTGGACCGGTAAGTATAATTATAATGTTTATTATTAATTTTATGCTTTGTTTTACAGCCCCACCCCATACCATATCTGTAAAGTCCAAGCTCAGGGTTCGGACGCAAGTTCACGTCATCTCTGGCCCCGAGCTCGAACTTTACAAAAAAGCTCTGGCGAACCCACCGATCCCGATCATCGGGGGTTAGCCCATCACTAGAGTTGAGCGAAACAGGTCGGTCAGATTCAAAAGTCGTCGACTTTCGCCAAAGTCGGGTTTCATGAAACGAAACCCGACCACAGTGTGAAGTTGGCCATGCGGTCTGCGACCCAAGCGTCAAAGTCGGGTTTCGCCGAATGCTTGCACGTGACTTTTTTCAGCCAATGAGAGAAGCGGAGCGTAGCATAGCGGGAGCATAGCTGAAGTGGGAGTGAGAGAGAGAGAAGAGAGAGGGAGATTTCGCCACCTCTGGGGTTAAAATTCATGCCAGGTGTGTTTACAGTCCTCCACTCACTGCCGACTTTTCTCCCCATTGACTTGCATTGGGTTTCGTGTTTCACGACTTTTCCCGACTTTTCCCTATAGTCGGCCGATTTCGTTCGACTCGACTTTTGAGAAAGTCGGGTTTCATGAAACCCGACTCGACCCTAAAAAAGGCAAAGTCGCTCATCTCTACCCATTACTATACTTGGATTGATTTCCTGCTGCAGTCACTTGATCACTACAGTCAATCTCATGCCTCAGGGATCAAGCAACTAAAGAACATCATTACTTTCTGTCCTGAAAGAGACCACCAAAGCAGCCTCCACTGGAGGAATGGAAGTTACAATAGTGAATACAGTTTTCTTTATAGTTTTAGCACTTGACATGTATTTTTAACAATTTTTTGGGATAAGCTGAACAACCATTTTAATGAAATGGTGAATATAAGAAAGGAACAGTATTTATATCTCCTCCTCATCTGAACCCAACTGAAAATTTTTGGGGAATTTGAAGAGACAAGTTGTCGTCATTCTCCAGCCATCATCCAAGCTCTTAAAAGAGGTCATTCTTCATAGAATCATAGAATGTTAGAGTTGGAAGGGACCTCCAGGGTCATCGTGTCCAACCCCTGCTCAATGCAGGATTCACTAAATCATCCCAGACAGATGTCTGTCCAGCCTCTGTTTGAAGACTTCCATTGAAGGAGAACTCACCACCTCCTGTGGCATCCTGTTCCACTCATTGATCAGTCTTGAAGAAAGCAAAGAGATCGATGTTGAATAGATGTTGTTTTAGATATTGCTCGTGTGTTCAGTATGACATTGATTGAAATCTTATTTTTCAAAGGGGGTGTACTCATTTATGCTGAGCGCTGTACCTGTGCTACACCTGTCAAACCATAATGCAGGTGTCCTAAGGCAAGCTCAGGGAAGCTAGAAACCTCCCATATATATATATATACTAGCTGAAGAGCCCGGCGCTGCCCGGGCATAGTAACTAACTGTGGTTAGTTATAACAAATTATAATAATCCTCCAGCCCATAGTCCCGTGCCCATATACCCATCACACATCCACGATCCCATAGGTCCATGCCCATATACCCATCATACATATCCTCCATCCCATAGTCGAGTGCCCATATACCCATCCTCCATCCAATAGTCCCATGCCCATATACCCATCATACATATTCTCCATCCCATAGTCCCATGCCCATATACCCATCATACATATCCTCCATCCCATAGTCGAGTGCCCATATACCCATCATACATCCTCCATCCCATAGTCGAGTGCCCATATACCCATCATACATCCTCCATCCCATAGTCGAGTGCCCATATACCCATCACACATCCTCCATCCCATAGTCCCGTGCCCATATACCCATCATACATAGCCTCCATCCCATAGTCCCGTGCCCATATACTCGTCATACATATCCTCCATCCCACAGTCCCGTGCCCATATACCCATCATACATATCCTCCATCCCATAGTCCCGTGCCCATATACCCGTCATACATATCCTTCATCCCATAGTCCCGTGCCCATATACCCGTCATACATATCCTCCATCCCAGTCGAGTGCCCATATACCCATCATACATCCTCCATCCCATAGTCGAGTGCCCATATACCCATCACACATCCTCCATCCCATAGTCCTGTGCCCATATACCCATCATACATAGCCTCCATACCATAGTCCCGTGCCGATATACCCGTCATACATATCCTCCATCCCATAGTCCCGTGCCCATATACCCGTCATACATATCCTCCATCCCATAGTCCCGTGCCCATATACGGGGATAAATATATATGGGGATAAATGTAAGGTCATGCACTTGGGTAGAACGAACAAGTTGTATAATTATGTGCTTAATTGTAAAACACTGGGCAAAACAGTCACTGAAAAAGACCTGGGTGTATGGGTGGACGACAAACTCACATTTAGTGGCCAGAGTCAAGCAGCTGCTGCAAAGGCAAATAAAATAATGGGATGCATTAAAAGAGGCATAGATGCTCATGAGGAGAACATAATTTTACCTCTATATAAGTCACTAGTGCGACCACACTTAGAATACTGTGAACAGTTCTGGTCTCCGGTGTATAAGAAAGACATAGCTGAACTGGAGCGGGTGCAAAGAAGAGTGACCAAGGTTATTAGGGAACTAGGGGGTCTGCAATACCAAGACAGGTTATTACACTTGGGGTTATTTAGTTTGGAGAATCGAAGGCTTAGGGGTGATCTTATTACAATGTATAAATATATGTGGGGACAATACAAAGACCTTTCTAATGATCTTTTTACTCTTAGACCTGTGACGGGGACAAGGGGGCATCCTCTACGTCTGGAGGAAAGAAGGTTTAAGCATACTCACAGACGCGGATTCTTTACTGTAAGAGCAGTGAGACTATGGAACTCTCTGCCATATGATGTTGTAATGAGTGATTCACTACTAAAATTTAAGAAGGGACTGGATGCCTTTCTTGAAAAGTATAATATTACAGGGTATATACACTAGTCTCCTTAATATTGCGTTGATCCAGGGAGCTAGTCTGATTGCCGTATGTGGAGTCGGGAAGGAATTTTTTTCCCCAATGTGAAGCTTACTGTTGCCACATGGGTTTTTTTTGCCTTCCTCTGGATCAACATGTTAGGGCAAGTTAGGACAGGATATGGGTTGAACTAGATGGACTTAAAGTCTCCCTTCAACCTTAATTACTATGTTACTATGTTACTATGTTACTATACACATCCGCCATACCATAGTCCTGAGCCCATATACCCGTCATACATATCCTCCATCCCATAGTCCAGTGCCCATATACCCATCACACATCCTCCATCTCATAGTCAACCATTATGACATCATAATGAGCGGCGGCAGGGCTTGCAACCTATGATGACATCAGCGTCGCCATGGCAACCATTGTGACATCATAATGAGGGGCGGGGCTTGACGCGCATACACTGCTTCCCCAGTATGCAAATAGGGGCATTATGACATCATAATGAGGGGCGGGGCTTGACACACACACACTTTTTCCCCAGTATGTAGACGGGGGCAAAATTGTTTGGTGAATTGGAACACGCGGGGTTAAAATTTCGCCTCACAACATAGCTTAGGATGCTCTCGGGGTCCAGACATGTGACTGTGCCAAATTTTGTGGCTGTAGCTGCGACGGTGCGGATGCCTATCCCAGACATACACACATATACACACACACACACATACACACATACATACACACATACATACACACTTTGAGCTTTATATATTAGATATCTAATATATAAAGCTCAAAGTGTGTATGTATGTGTGTGTGTATGTGTGTATGTCCAGGATAGGCATCCGCACCGTCGCAGCTACAGCCACAAAATTTGGCACAGTCACACCTCTGGACCCCGAGAGCATCCTAAGCTATGTTGTGAGATATGTATGACGGGTATATGGGCACGGGACTATGGGATGGAGGATATGTATGACGGGTATATGGGCACGGGTGTATGGTATGGAGGATATGCATGATGGGTATATGGGCACGGGACTATGGTATGGAGGATATGTATGACGGGTATATGGGCACGGGACTATGGGATGGAGGATATGTATGATGGGTATATGGGCACGGGACTGTGGGATGGAGGATATATATGATGAGTATATGGGCACGGGACTATGGGATGGAGGATATGTATGACGAGTATATGGGCACGGGACTATGGGATGGAGGCTATGTATGACGGGTATATGGGCACGGGACTATGGGATGGAGGATGTGTGATGGGTATATGGGCACTCGACTATGGGATGGAGGATGTATGATGGGTATATGGGCACTCGACTATGGGATGGAGGATATGTATGATGGGTATATGGGCATGGGACTATGGGATGGAGAATATGTATGATGGGTATATGGGCATGGGACTATTGGATGGAGGATGGGTATATGGGCACTCGACTATGGGATGGTGGATATGTATGATGGGTATATGGGCACGGGCCTATGGGATCGTGGATGTGTGATGGGTATATGGGCACGGGACTATGGGATGGAGGATTATTATAATTTGTTATAACTAACCACAGTTAGTTACTATGCCCGGGCAGCACCGGGCTCTTCAGCTATCTAATATATAAAGCTCAAAGTGTGTATGTGTGTATGTATATGTGTATGTGTGTGTGTGTGTGTGTATGTTTGTATGTCCGGGATAGGCATCCGCACCGTCACGGCTACAGCAACAAAATTTGGCACAGTCACACGTCTGGACCCCGAGAGCGTCCTAAGCTATGTCGTGAGGCGAAATTTTAACCTCGCACGTTCCAATTCACCAAACAATTTTGCCCCCGTCTACATACTGGGGGGAAAAGTGTGTGCGTGTCAAGCCCCGCCCCTCATTGTGATGTCACAATGCCCCTATTTGCATACTGGGGAAGCAGTGTGTGCATCTCAAGCCTCGCCCCTCATTATGATGTCACAATGGTTGCCATGGCGACGCTGATGTCATCAAAGGTTGCAAGCCCTGCCACCGCTCATTATGATGTCATAATGGTTGACTATGGATTGGAGGATGTGTGATGAGTATATGGGCACCGGACTATGGGATGGAGGATATGTATGACAGGTATATGGGCACGGGACTATGGGATGGAGGATGTGTGATGGGTATATGGGAATGGGACTATGGGATGGAGGATGTGTGATGGGTATATGGGCACTCGACTATGGGATGGAGGATATGTATGATGGGTATATGGGCACGGGACTATGGGATGGAGGATAATTATAATTTTCTATAACTAACCACAGTTAGTTACTATGCCCGGGCAGCGCCGGGCTCTTCAGCTAGTATATATATATTAAGCTCCAAACAGAAGAAAATGGTCGCACTCCACGGGATAAATTATGTTAGTTTTTATTGACACATCAAATTACATGTCAAGTCGGGGTTGTGGTGACAAAAGTGCAGAGTGGCTGACAACGGCCGTTTTGCGCTATTGAAGCGCTACGACCCGTAGAAGCGCTTCAATAGCGCGAAACGGCCGTTGTCAGCCGCTCTGCACTTTTGTCACAACAACCTCGACTTGACATGTAATTTGATGTGTCAATAAAAAACATAATTTATCCCATGGAGTGTGACCATTTTCTTCTGTTTGGAGCTTAAGATTGATTGCTACGAGGTCAAGCACCCGGGAAAAGCCCTGTATGGATCTACTGCTGGCCAAACACCACCTGTGTATGTAAGGTAAAAGCGGTGCCGTCCGCTCTGTATCTCAGTGGTTATATATATATATATATATATATATATATATATAAATATATGCTTTTTAATTATACTTGCTCATAAAGCACCATTACTAATCTCCACAGTTCTGTATAGACATTACCATCACTGGGGCATTCTTCATGATGATCCATAGTTGTTCCATCTTTGTATTTCTTGCAGGCCTGATGAATTAATCAGTAACTTATTCTGCAGTCTTCAATATACAATAAAAGTGTATGATTACTCCTCTGGCCCCTCCGCTACTCATCATCACCCATCCAGTCCTCTCTCCAAATCTTCTGATCACAGCTGCAAACACTGAATACCCTGGGCCTCTCACATTAATCTGAGACTTCCAGCTCAGACCATCCTAACCTCATCAGAGTCGGAAGTTAAGGTAAATTAAGTGCAAGCGGCTGGGATAACAAGATGCAACAAGGATTAGACGGGTGATAGTGAGGAGTAAAGTGGAGGTGAAGTATGTATAAGGATTTTTAATATTTTTTTAAACCTTTAGATTGCCCTTCAAAGACTGGAAACATGGGGGCCAGCAGCCACCATTTTGCTGAGTCCACGATGGAGTGAATTACAAAAATTTTGGTGAATGCAGATTTTAGTAAAAATTCAAGTAGAATCCATTCAAATTTAGTTGCTCATCTCTAAGGGCTCATTCAGATATCCGATTTTTACACGTACAAAAAAAAATTGGATTGCTTTTTGGATCTCACTTTGATCAGAATTTGTCACCAGTTTTTCTCATACTGTACATGGAGAGAAAAAAAAGTTTGTCCATCTACTACATTCTGACAACTCGTGAAAATCGTACCGCTCTCAGACGGCGTCTGGAGTGTGGTCCGATTTTTTTCACCGAACCATAAACTCGCATTGCCGACTCTGATTCAATGGTCAAATCAAAACGGTCTCCGATGTTTTCCACTGACCACTGAGTCTGAGGAAAAAACATGGGCATGTGAATTGCCCCGTAGGATATCAAAGGCAAGAGTGCTATCCGTGGAAAGAATCGGAAAGCACTTGATGTGTGAATGAGCCCTAACAGTGATACACAGAGGCTGTAGAAGACAAAACATCCAACATTTTAAATTGAAACCTATTGCAGACATGTTATTTAGCCAAATATTGCATGCATTTCAGTTAAATAAATGCCCCCAAAGGTGTCCATATCCTTTAGCTCTATGTCTTAGAATAACAGCTATGAATGCTGTGAAGGCATAATACTAAACTTATCTGCACAAAATTGTAGACAGACTTATTTTTTTAAAATGTTTTTATCCATTAGGGGTTAATTTAGTTGTTCATTTTCACATCTATTTTATAGTGTTTACAGAGCTGGACGTGCGATTGATTTTCCCGAACTCCCCATTGCGGTATGTGCTCATAATACCGCTCAGTACCATAATACTTTTTTTTTTCCTGCCGATGAGACTCAGTCTATCTGACAGGCAGAAGAGATATGATACTAGAATATTCCGCTTTTGAGTCTGTTTACTTTGATGAAATCAAGGCGATGAATGACAAGCTGTCCACTGTTATTTGCAAAAACCTTACCGGATAGCCGGGATAATGCTTGTAAAACATTGAAAACCCCCTGGCGACATTTATACAATGATAAAAATAGAAGGTGTTGAAATGTCGAATGCAATGCTCAAGGCAGAACCTTAACTTTGTCTGTTTACCTGGAACAGCGGGATGAAAATTTTGTTTTATGTTTCTGATTCTCATTTGACAGAGATAGCATCACGTCTTATTTTTTTTTTAAGAATGGGAGGGATCGGCGCTGGTATGCTTTAAAATCACAGGAGGAGAGAAGCAATGCGGTTTCCAGTTTGATGGTTGATCCTGTCAATTCTATTCATGAAAGAGACGACTGTGTAAAAGAAAAGAAAAAGGGGAAAAATATATATAAAATAAGTCGCCGAAAGTCATCCTTTTATATCCGCATTTAAGACTTGAGATGAGAAGCCTAGGCAGAGAATTCAATAGCGTAATGTTTCTACACCGAAAATGAAACCTTTTTATAGTACTATCGGGTTAGAGCCTTTCACAGTTATGGAAGTGCCTCGAAATAGAAGTTGCGTCAAGGTGCACTCCACTGTACGGCCACCCACCGTAACAACACATGTCTAAATATAAAGATTAATGTAAAGCTGTAAATGGTTAGAATGTAATGAAAATCTAAAAGAAGCCAACTAACACAAAAAATGGTCAGACAATGATCACTATGTGAAAACCAGACTTTCCATGCACCAATGGAGACTGATATTGGAAACGTTGGCAGCCAAAATCTGAATGTTTATACCTAACGATGTATAGCTCTGTTCACATTAAAAAGAGAGAGCCAAGTCAAGGTTATGGAAAATGTTGAACCCAAAATAGATGTTATTATTTAGTTCATTGGGGGTAGAGATGAGTGGAATTGAATCTACTGGAATTTTACTAAAATTTGTCTTTTCCAAAAAGCACATTTTTTTAAAAAAAAATTCACTTTCAGGTGGATCAAGCAAACCAACACCATTTTCCTGAAACGTAAGAGAACATCAAAAGGTTAAAAAAATGAGAAGATCCTTAAAATTACCTCACTGCTTACCTCTCCGGTCCATCTGCTCCTAACCTTCACCGGTCCGATCATTGGTGCATCTTCTGATGCCCACAGCTCAAGCTGAAATCTTCACACCTCTCACAGTGAGCCGGAACGTCCGGATCTGATGAGGCCAAGGGTGCAATTCTGCGTATGTGTGCGCAAGATCATGGCATATGTTATGACGTCGTGACTAGAGATGAGTGAGCACTAAAATGCTCGAATGACTTACACGAGCCAAGTAATTACTAATGTTCGGAGGCTCGATTTGAGTAATGAGTATAATCGAGTCAATGGGAAATCTAAGCATTTTTCTAGCAGACCCTACAACGTGGTCTGAGGGGCAGTTAAAATGAGTGGAGAAAGAGCTTAATGTAACGAGAACAGCATGGGGAACACCCCTTCTACTCCACTTTAAGGAGTGACAATGTACAATACAAAATAATATTGTGGTACCATGTTAGCCAGAAAAATAGATGTAAATATTTATGTCCCCCAAAAAATTGAGAAAAGTATTCAAGGAGTGATACCTTTATTGGCTAACCAGAGAAATTATATTTGCAAGCAAGCTTTCAGGGCTCAGAAGGCCCCTTCATCAGGCTAGTGATCTACAAGTGATCTACTTATAATTTAGCCTGATGAAGGGGCCTTCTGAGCCCTGAAAGCTTGCTTGCAAATATAATTTCTCTGGTTAGCCACTAAAGGTATCACACCTTGAATACTTTTCTCAATTTTTGGGGGACATAAGTATTTACATCTAAGGAGTGACAATAAAATATTCCAAACCAATGAGAAATTGGAGTTTACAGGGAAAAAAAATAAGAAACATTCTTTCCTGTATAATGACTTAAATATAAGGCAGGATTTAAAAAAAATAATAATTTAAGTAAACCAAAATTGAATTTTTTTATTAAAAAATTGGAAATTAAAGTCTAATTTATGAAGGAAGCAAGAACTGCCAAAAATTAGATAGAAGAGGAACTCAGATTGACCCTGTATTAGACATAAAGGAGTGACTCATAAACATTCTCTTCAAATTGTCATGTAGTGGTACTCCTAGACTCATAAAGACAATGCACAAAGTGCAATGCTTGCCAAAAATAAGCAGGTTCATCCAAACACCAAACACCCTCTGCACTAACTGTAGTACCTCATTCAAATATGGTGAACAAAGTATAGTTGTAGTACTCCTACACTCATAAAAGCTCTGCACTGAATGCAAAGCCTGCAAAAATTACAAGCACGGTCATCCATACACCATTGAAGGCACCAACTGCAATGCCTCATTCAAATATTTAGAAAATGTAGTTGTGGTTCTCCTACGCTCACAAAAGTTTTGCACACAGTGCAAAGCCTGCCAAAAATTACAGGCAGGGTCATCCATACATCCTTGAAGGCAACAACTGTAGTGCCCTCATTCAAATGCCGTGAACAAAGTGTAGATGTGGTACTTCTACACTCATAAAAGTTCTGCACACAGTGCATAGCCACCATAGAAAATATAAGGAGGGTCATCCATAGACCCTTAAGGCAACAACTGGAGGGCCTCATTCCACTACTGAGAAAGTGTAGTTGTGGAATCACTACACTCATAAAAGCTCTGCACACAGTGCAAAGCCAAAAAAACTTATAAGGAGGGTCATTGTAGAGACACAGGGTTAGTGGGTGCTTTCGTTCACTGGCCCTGCTTATCTTTAGAAAGATTGCATGGACCAGTGCTCATACCACTTAATGCCCCTGCTCTATTTCCATGGGCAGAACACTACTCAGATAACATAAGGGTGAGGGTAAAACAGTGTGGTAATTTATTGAACAAGTGACACACAATAGCATATAGAAAGGTCACAGCAAAAACCCAAGATGGTGCAAATTACAGTCTCTCCCTTCCGCTGACTCACCAGGATTAGAGCTGCTTCCAGGGCCGACTACTCCCATCAGTGGCTCCCCGCTTTTGGTGGGCCCCCACAGGCAGGATGTAACGACAAGCTTAGGAAGTTAACCGAGGACAGTGAGGTATGTCACAAGGTGACCCGATTGTCCCAACCTGAATTCTTTAAGATGTCTCAGGGGTTTCAGTGATGGTCAGTGAAGCAATCCCAGCTGAGGCTTTGGTCCCCTAAGCTGACATTATGTAGAGCTTGTAGGAAAGAGGAAAAAAGTCTCTTTATATAGTTCACAGCTGACCTTCAACCAGCATCCAGAGGTCAAGAGAAAGATGTGAATGAGGTTAACTCACATTTTTCGATTAGGTAATATATTTGCATATTTGATTTTTTCCTCCTCTGTTTTGCAAGTCAACAAACTAGCTGGCCTGGACAATGTGTAATTAACATATTAGCAAATGTCATTGTTCAATGACCCTGTAATACTGGCTTGCAAAGATAGCAGACAATAAGTTGTAGGAGCTGATATAAGATGCAAAACAGTAGCAATTCATCCATTTTGAAATATCAGTTTAACCTACAAGAAGAGTCATTACTTCAGACAGCAGTTTTTGATTCTGGGCCTACTGAATTTATGTCTGGAATAATTAATAAGAAATGCTATGTCATCAGAGTCATCCATAGAATGTGCAGCTATATATTTAGCAGTGGACTGCAAAACCTTAAGCCCTGCCTAGCGGCTGTATTCAGCCATTCTCTCTGCTCCAACAGCTGTCTGTAGATGCAAAATGTTTCGGATAGAAACAGCAAAGCACAAGATTAGCCATTAGAAGGACTTTTAGTATGATGGTTCAGCAACGAGAGAACTTTGATTCCGAAAACTGTGCACCCACTGGTATGGACAACTACTCTGTCCCTCTATCCAGAACTGTCACTGAGCTGTGCAATGACATCTGTGTGCCAAGTTTGGTGGCGCCATCCCTTTTTTAATTGCAATGCGGACAGGCAATCACAGTAATGCCACTACTGAGATGGCCACGGCATTACAGTGACTGGCAGGCAATCCCTGTATGTTTATTGGTTGTGTTGCAGGTGCTAAACATTCAGGGCAGAGATAGAGCATTAAATTTGAGCATCGTCCAATGCTCGACGAGTGCCAAGCGTATCCGAGCACCCAGATACTCAAGTTATATCCGAGTATCATCGGGCACGTTCGCTCATCACTACTATTGAACTGTTATCATGTAGAACTTTTATCCTTGGAATATATTTGCTATGGTATTTTCATTTAATATTGCAGTTGAGTGAGAGGCAATGTATTTTAAATGTGGGTATGTGCAGGTGTGGCGCCTCTGAGAGTTCAGTCGCCACAGAGGTACTGCACCTCACACAGAGGTGTGGTATCCCACGACCAGGTAAGGTGGAGGTACCCGACCAGACTCCAACACCCGCATCCCACACACACGTAGCATAGCAGAGCACCCTCTATGGCCCCTGCTTGGAACTCGAAGAGTGCTGGGAGGTGGACGGAGCTTAGGAAAAGAGCGAGAGATTTGTAGGCAGTTGGTGAGTTCCCTCAGAGGGGGGGAAGTGACAGGATGTGTCTGGCACAGCTCCTGTCAGTAGGAGCTGCTGCAACAAATATGAACCTAGCACTCAACTTAAAGGTATTTGTAAGGCAGTTTATTGTAGTACGCGAAAAAAGACGTGTCGGTCAATGTGACCTTCTTCAGTTACGTGTAGTATATAGATTGTGTAGAGCTTATAGGCATCTATCGGAAAGGACGATGGTGCTTTAGGCATTGAGGAGAATGATCTCTGTAAGGTAATGAGCTTGTCAGTATATAGGAGAGGGGCAACCGTGCCTCCAGATGTGATGGTCGGTGGACACTCTGTGTTTTTTTGGAGGTTCTGCAACGATTACCGGAAGCTGAATGAAGTCTCCAAGTTCGACGCTTATCCCATGCCATGAGTTGATGAGCTCATCGAGAGACTTGGACCTGCCAGGTACATAACCACTTTGGATCTGACCAAGGGATATTGGCAGATCCCCATGGCACAGGAAGCCAAGGAGAAGACGGCATTCTCCACACCAGACGGGTGCTTCCAGTATGTCCGGATGCCGTTTGGCCTACAGGGAGCTCCGGCAACCTTCCAGAGGGCGATGGATAGAATCCTTGCACCTCATAAGCTATACGCTGCCGCATACCTGGATGATATCGTCATCTTTACCCCGGACTGGGAGACTCACCTGGAAAAGGTCCAAGCAGTGTTTGATGCTCTAAGAGAGGCGGGGTTTACAATAAACCCGAAGAAGTGTGCCTTGGGGAGAGAAGAAGCCAAGTACCTCGGATATGTAGTGGGGCGTGACGAGATCAAACCCCAAATCAATAAAGTGGAGGCAATTCAAACATGGCCAAGACCTCTGTCAAAGAAGCAAGTTAAAGCCTTCCTGGGGATTGTGGGATATTACAGGAGGTTCATCCCAAACTTCGCCACAATGGCTGCACCTCTAACTGATCTGCTTAAAGGGACAAAGTCAGTGATGGTCAGCTGGTCCGAAGAAGCAGAGTCAGCCTTCCAAGAAATTAAGGGAGCTCTTTGTAAGCAACCCCTTTTGGTGGCCCCAGACTTTAAACGTGAATTCGTCCTCCAGACAGATGCCTCAGATGTCGGGGTAGGAGCTGTCCTTTCCCAAGAGATACGTGGGGAGGAGCATCCTGTTCTCTACTTGAGTAGGAAGTTGACTTCTTGTGAGAGAAATTACTCAGTTGTTAGGCAGAGGGGGGAGGTATGTGGCATTGCTAAGGGTCATGTAATCGATGGGAGATATGTGCCTCATAAATGGCTTGTCTCTATAATGTAAGGCATAAGTAAAGCGTACCAGATATTATTATTGTTGTTGTTTGAAGGACCTGTGGCGAGGTCACAGTCAGGTGACCAGTCAGCTGCTGGCTTCGTGGGTGTGGCTACAGCCTTATAATGTGGCCTGCTCCTGAACCAGGGAGCTGTGTGTGGGGAGGACTAAGCCTCCCATGTGTGCTGAGACTCCTGTTCTGAGTCTACAACCACGGACATTTGTGTTCTTTTGCCTGAGCTAAAGGTTTCTTTTTGGTGTTATGCTGCCTTGTGCGTTTATGACGTGAATAAACCACATGAACTTTGGAAGAACCTGTCTCATATTTGTCTCCCGCTGCACCTAAGCGAGTCACCTCCCTACAATTGATGGTATACGTGCGGGCAGCGGTCCCAGCAGAGACTTGAGACAGTTGCTGCATGTCCTGGGTGAAGTTTGCAGCGGGGCAACATTCACTGCCTGGAATAATGGAGGACCTGCTGAAACACCTGGTCCAGTCCCAGGCACTGCAACAGGAAACCAACAAGCTGTTGTTACAGCAGATCCAGCAAAGCCAGCAGGAGCAGCGGCAGCAGTTCCAGCAGAGCCAGCAGGAACAACGGCAGCAGATGCAGCTTCTGGCAACCACTATCCAGGAGGGCAGGACGAGCGCTCCAACCCCAGGTCGGGCTGATGCCACTGACGTCGGAAAGGCGGTAAGACGCGCATTACAAAAAATGACTCCCGAGGATGATGTTGAGGCCTTCCTGACGGTGTTTGAAAGGGTGGCTGAGAGGGAAAAACTTCAGCCAGAGCGGTGAGCGGAGGTACTGGCCCCATACCTAACGGGGCAGCCCCAGAAGGCGTACTTTGACCTGACGGTACAAGATGCCAGAGAGTGTCCCAAATTAAAAGCGGAAATTCTCGCCCGCTTGGGGGTAACAATGACTACCAGGGCACAGAGAGTTCATCGGTGGGCCTATCACTGGGACAAACCCCCGCGCTCCCAAATGTTTGACCTGTTGCACCTGGTCCAGAAATGGCTGCAGCCAGAGTCGGCTTCCCCTGCACAGATGGTAGAGCGAGTTGTGATGGATCGGTTTGTGCATTCTCTGCCGAGACCTCTACAGACTTGGGTTGCCCAGGGTGATCCCCAAAATGCGGATGAACTGGTTGGGCTGGTCGAGAGATACCAGGGGATGGAAGGTTCCTTGGGGAAGCAGCCCATTCCGTATTGGGGGTCCCAGCAGGGGGCGGAGTCACAAAAAGGGGTGGTGGGTCCAAGGTCAAAAGGGGCGGGGGAGGCGGTGACCAAGCTCCCCTCGGGTGTTATTTGCTGGAAGTGTCATGGGCCAGGACATATAGCGGCCCGTTGTCCCCAGACCACGAGCAGATGGACTGCAGCATGGGACGACGTAGTTCATACTACGCATATCCAGCTTGCAGTGTGAACTCGCTACCTAACAAGGGGCCACAAGCGTGTCCCATGAAGGTGAACGGTCGAGCAGTAATGGCGCTTCTGGACTCCGGGAGCTTGGTGACCCTTGTGAGGGCTAGTTTTCCTCTAAACATACTCCCGGGTAAAAAGATTGGTGTTCGGTGCATACATGGCGATGCAAAGGACTACCCTATGGCTAGGGTGAATATTGAAACGGCGCATGGCACCGAGTCGCATGAAGCTGGCGCTGTTCGAGACTTGTTGCATCCTATAATTATTGGCCGGGATTTCTGTCTGTTTTGGGATCTGTGGGGGATGGGTTCTGAGTGTGCTAGCAAGAGCAGGGAACCAATGCACCCCACTGAGGTATCGCCACCACCAGAGGCAGACAAGTTTCCTTTATGTGTCCTTATTGGGGATGGAGAGGAAGGGTCCCCTGTACCTGACATCCCGGAGTTAGGGGTGGCCGGGGAGAATTTTGGGACTGCCCAACATAGGGACCCCACACTAAGGGAAGCCTTTAACAATGTCACCGTCATTATTGGGGTTGCACAAGAGCCGGGAGCAGACACAAGGTTTCCCCATTTTATGTTGAGTGGGGAATTGTTGTACCGGGTCACGAAAATAAGGGAGGAGGTGGCAGAGCAGTTAATAGTACAAGGCCCCTATAGATGAAAAGTGTTGGACATGGCCCATTCACACATCTTGGGGGACACCTGGGGGTGGAAAAAACCCAGGAACGGATTGTACAGAGATTCTATTGGCCTGGGTGTCACCGGGAAATAGTAAACTATTGCAGGTCCTGCCCGACATGTCAGTTAACTGCCCCCACATCTCATTTTCGGAACCCTCTTGTGCCACTGCCCATTATTGAGGTGCCATTTGAGAGAATTGCCATGGACTTGGTCGGTCCCTTAGTTAAATCAGCTCGGGGCCATCAGTATATATTAGTCATCCTGGACTATGCCACACGCTATCCTGAGGCCATTCCCCTGAGAAACTACTCCGCGAAGAGTATAGCCCGTGAGCTGGTCCATGTGTTTTCCCGGATGGGTTTGCCGAAGGAGATCCTGACCGACCAGGGGACACCTTTTATGAGCAAGGTGATGAGAGAATTGTGCGGAGTCTTGCAAATTTCCCAGTTGAAGACTTCAGTGTACCATCCACAGTCAGATGGCCTTGTTGAGAGGTTTAACAAGACCCTAAAGAGCATGCTGAGAAAAGTCATAGAGGAAGATGGTAGAGACTGGGATTGTCTCTTACCGTATTTACTGTTTTCTATCCGTGAAGTTCCCCAGGCCTCCATGGGGTTCTCCCCCTTCGAGCTTCTGTACGACCGGCATCCGCGAGGTCTCCTAGATATAGCCAAGGAAACCTGGGAAGCCAAAGTCACGCCCCACAGAAGCGTCATTGAGCATGTGGCACTGATGCAGCAGAGGGTTGCGAAGGTGATGCCCATTGTTAAAGAACATCTCCGCCAGGCACAAGAGGCTCAGGCCAGGGTCTACAACCGGTCAGCCAGAGTGAGGCAGTTCAATCCGGGAGACCGAGTTCTCGTGCTAATCCCGACGGTGGAAAGTAAGTTCTTGGCCAAGTGGCAAGGGCCATATGAGGTGGTGGAGAAGCTGGGAGACGTAAACTACAAGATCCACCAACCCGGAAGACGGAAGCCATACCAGGTTTACCATGTTAACCTTATCAAGCCGTGGCAAGATAGAGAGCCAGCGGTAACTCCGTGCTTGCTGGGCGACCTAGAAGGGGAGGTTGGAGCCGTTACCATAGCGGAGACTCTATCGAAGGCCCAGAAACAGCAGTGCCGGGAGTTACTCCAGAAAAACAGCGACCTGTTCTCAGAGTTACCGGGGTGCACGAAGGTGGTGGAGCACGAAATTCTGACCGAGCCACATGTGCGGGTGAACGTGAAACCATATCGTATTCCTGAGGCCCGGCGAGAGGTAATCTCCAAGGAGGTGCAGCGTATGTTGAAGCTCGGGGTCATTGAGGAATCCAAGAGCGGCTGGTCGAGCCCGATTGTCCTGGTTCCAAAACCTGATGGTGAATGGAGGTTCTGCAATGATTACCGGAAGCTGAATGAAGTCTCCAAGTTCGACACTTATCCCATGCCACGAGTTGATGAGCTCATCGAGAGACTTGGACCTGCCAGGTACATAACCACTTTGGATCTGACCAAGGGATATTGGCAGATCCCCATGGCACAGGAAGCCAAGGAGAAGACGGCATTCTCCACACCAGACGGGTGCTTCCAGTATGTCCGGATGCCGTTTGGCCTACAGGGAGTTCCGGCAACCTTCCAGAGGGAGATGGATAGAATCCTTGCACCTCATAAGCTATACGCTGCCGCATACCTGGATGATATCTTCATCTTTACCCCGGACTGGGAGACTCACCTGGAAAAGGTCCAAGCAGTGTTTGATGCTCTAAGAGAGGCGGGGTTTACAATAAACCCGAAGAAGTGTGCCTTGGGGAGAGAAGAAGCCAAGTACCTCGGATATGTAGTGGGGCGTGGCGAGATCAAACCCCAAATCAATAAAGTGGAGGCAATTCAAACATGGCCAAGAACTCTGTCAAAGAAGCAAGTTAAAGCCTTCCTGGGGATTGTGGGATATTACAGGAGGTTCATCCCAAACTTCGCCACAATGGCTGCACCTCTAACTGATCTGCTTAAAGGGACAAAGTCAGTGATGGTCAGCTGGTCCGAAGAAGCAGAGTCAGCCTTCCAAGAAATTAAGGGAGCTCTTTGTAAGCAACCCGTTTTGGTGGCCCCAGACTTTAAACGTGAATTTGTCCTCCAGACAGATGCCTCAGATGTCTGGGTAGGAGCTGTCCTTTCCCAAGAGATACGTGGGGAGGAGCATCCTGTTCTCTACTTGAGTAGGAAGTTGACTTCTTGTGAGAGAAATTACTCAGTTGTAGAGAAGGAGTGCTTGGCCATAAAATGGGCAGTGGACACATTACAGTACTACCTGGTGGGATGGAAGTTTAGGTTATTATCCGACCATGCCCCACTCCGGTGGATGAGGGAAACAAAGGGCAAGAATGCTAGGGTCACCCGCTGACTCTTAGCCCTACAAGACTTCAGCTTCCATGTAGAGCATAGGGCCGGGAAGCTACATGGGAATGCTGATGCCCTCTCCAGAATCCCTTGCCTGGTAGGTGAAAGTGCGAAGCCCCATGGCTTTAGGCAGAGGGGGGAGGTATGTGGCAGGGCAAGGGTCGTGTAATCGATGGAAGATATGTGCCTCATAAATGGCTTGTCTCTATAATGTAAGGCATAAGTAAAGTGTACCAGATATTATTATTGTTGTTGTTTGAAGGACCTATGGTGAGGTCACAGTCAGGTGACCAGTCAGCTGCTGGCTTTGTGGGTGTGGCTACAGCCTTATAATGTGGCCTGCTCCTGAACCAGGGAGCTGTGTGTGGGGAGGACTAAGCCTCCCATGTGTGCTGAGACTCCTGTTCTGAGTCTACAACCACGGACATTTGTGTTCTTTTGCCTGAGCTAAAGGTTTCTTTTTGGTGTTATGCTGCCTTGTGCGTTTATGACGTGAATAAACCACATGAACTTTGGAAGAACCTGTCTCATATTTGTCTCCCGCTGCACCTAAGCGAGTCACCTCCCTACAGTAGTATGTATGTATGTTGTATGAATGTTGTATGTATGTAGTATATGTTTTTTTTTTTACATTCAACACATTAGCCAGATGATGGGACTACTACTGTCCCATCATTGGCTAATGTGTCAATCACTGTCATTGTAGCAGGCATAGCCCGATGGGACTTGTAGCTGGCACAGGCCCCCGGCAGGCCCGTACAGACCCCCCGCAGTCAGCACAGACCGCGCATCATGATGCGCACAGACCGCGCATCATGATGACATCATTTCAGCAGCCAATCAGCCACAACAGTGACTCATTGCATTATGGGAACTTCCGATTCCGGTATCTGATATTGAAAAAATCTTGGTACTCGGCATCGGAATTCCGATACAGCGAATATCGGCCGATACCCGATATTTGCAGTATCGGAATGCTCAACACTATTACTTACTAAAATAAAAGATAAATATATCCACTGTGCCAATTTTCCAGCTCCATTTCCTACACTTTTCTACAGGAAAATGTCATTGGTGCAGCCGTGCAACACAGATGCAACAACAAAGGCTGTTGAGGATGTACTTCAACAGCAAGAGCAGAACTGGAACCTGGGAACCCAATGAAGCAAAGTTGAAGCAACAGATGCAGAAGATTTCAAATCGTGACGGAAGTAGTGTAGACTCAGTGATGAAGTTGGTATGAGTATGCAGAAGAATGCAATAAGGATACAGTGGTACCCTAAATTTGACTACAGCAGAGCTGAGTTTGTCACAGAGTCCATGCAGAACTGTCACAGTGATATAACAGTCTATTCAGTGGCAGAGCTGAGGTTTGTCACCAAGTTCAGGAAAAACTGGCACAGCAATAGAAGTGAGTTGACTCTGGTAAAACTGAGATTGAATGAGCTGGTTTTGCTGCACCATATAAGGCAGAGCTGAGTTTGTTACAGAGTCCAATGTAGAGCTGATTAGCAAAACGGCAGAGTCCAAATGATGTACCAGAGCTGTACTTGTAGGGAGGTTCTTAAAGTAAAGAAAGACATTCCAAGGTAGTGTTGTAGTTGTCAATTCAATGAACACTTGAGCATTGAATCGCCCGCTGAGCAGGCTTTTTTGACCACATGTGTGCGCCAGGTTAACATGGCAACCTGACCTGCTACTGAACAGAGAGAGCCAGTGACGGGAGATGAATGCAGTGCCTTTTGCTGGATCTAGAAGAGGTGAGTAACAATAGGTCATTATCCGAGGCTAGTAAACTAAAGCTTTCAGGACAAAGAAACCTGCAAAAACTTGGTAAAATGCTCATAATTTTCTATATTTACTGGTAATCCACAGCCGGATCTGTAACACTATGATCTGAGAGCAGATTTTGACTTCAGTTTTAAGATCATTGGAATAATCGACAAAAAATCCTTGCTCTTTTTGCATCAGAGATTGACATGACAGATTTTTAAAATATCTACACCGCTGGATAATTTCCATAGAGAAAAATTCTGCAGCAAGTGGATCCAATTTGTTGAAATATCCCAACATGCTGAGAACTGTAAACCATTGCAGATTTCTCCTGAAGAAATCCGCAGGTAAAATCCCCAACATTTCCAATCCTCTTTTTTCCATGTGAAGATCGATAGGCATTACTTTCTATGACCTTGTCTAGGATTCTCCTGTTTTGTTCTTGGCTTCTTATATGGTATTTTCTATACAGTATTTTCCGAGTGGACCTCTAATTGAACCTGCAAATGCCCCTCACTCATTTCTGTTGGAAGGAGAGACATATTATAGTATGGAAGACAAAATATAATGCCCGTAAGTATAAAAAAACAAAACAAAGTTGGATATGGAAAGATATGGGCTGTGAAAAATGTATCTATTATAGAGTATAAATGGAGCCATTTTTAGATTAAAAAAAAATCCATTCAAGCACCCGTCCTATGAACTTATCGACCAAAATGGAGGCGCCTAGCTACATCCCAATGTGCAGTATGAATTGTCCTGATTATAGCTGCACATTACCGTACATCATACTTGTTTTGTAGGTCATGACAAATGGTTCAATGAACGATATCCCATCTGGATTTATCCAGGTGCAGAATAATCCTCACTAGTGAGAACCTGTATATTAATTGGAGACCTTATGATAACAAACAGCTGAGTCTCCATCTTACATCCCTGAACTGATATATAGCCTACTGTAGGTTCCCAGCCTCGTTCAGTTGATCATAAGCAAGCTGTCAGAGTCTTCAGCCAAAATACAGTCTGTTCCTCACTCCCTGTTATTGACCAGATCTAATTATATAGATGTGGGAGAGCCATTAAATTTTTCATTTTGCATAATGTCTTTTTCGGAATTCACTTTACACAATTAACAGAATATATCGTTTGATGATAAATGAAGCTCTGCTGCACCTGAATTGGTCTAGGACAACTGGGAACTGATTTAAGGACCTGTAAAAAAAAAAAAAAGACTAATATAGGGTTGTAGAAAAAAAGAAAAAAAAGAAGCTCTCCATGCTAATATTATTCGGGATACACTGTGAAGTGATTCCTGCTGGTGAAGCTCCTGTGACTAAGGGCATAGTGTATTCAAGAAACGCGTAAGGTTTTATCCTCTGTATGGTCCTTCTGTTTTTAGATGAATTTTCAATAAAAAGATTAATTTTAAGGATGGAAGTTGTGAGGGATGACGGAGATGTCTCTCCACTCTTGAAACGTTCCTCCAGTGCCCTTGGGATTCCACAGGAACATTGTTTTCATTTAATTAAACTCCAGGAACAAGCTATTTGAAGCTCATTGACTATCAATTAGCACAATGGTGTGAGCTCTAGTGCAGCTACAGCCAAACTGGATTCTTTTGTCTACCTCAAGCACCACAGGTCATAGCAAGGTATCTGAGGTATTGAATCTGGAAAATGACCTATAATAACAGAATGCAATATTTCTGAGACTAGCCGAGCACATTCTCGGAACCGGCATTCCTTCCCCCACATGCCCGTGCCCGGCAGCCACCTGTAGACCCCTGTGTTATGGAATTATGAAGAATAGCTACCAGTAATTACATGTGGTAGCATATTTTGTCTCCCTGCGCTGATAAAATCCAGCAGAATTCAGTGGCACTGCTGCCGTTCCATTCAGAGCTTTGGGCGGAAAGTTATGAGCCTCCACGGTTCTGGACAGAAAGTTATACTCTCAAATATGGGAGGAGAGAGGCTGCACAAGCCTATGGGTGGGCACAGAATGTGGGAGGGAGCAGCCCAGGAGACAAGAGCCAGCTCCTCAGTTTGAGCTTAGTTTTCTACTGGCAGGATGATCCGTTAACTGATGCGGCCAGGAAAGCCCATAACGAAGATTTGGACCTGTGATCCAACAGCGCCTCCCTGTGGTCACATGCTACATAACACAGTAATTGCAACCTATCTATACTTTATCCTTGTACTTCACTCATGACTGTATAGCTGTATATTGTTCTGTAAATATATGCCTGTATATTTCTAGTGTGCCTTTTGGCGATTAAATAGAAAGTTAATCTTGGGCTGCTCTTTTATCTCGATACACGAATCCCCACATCCGCACTCTCTGTTGGTTATTATACGCTATCCGGGTTGGTTTCTGACCTGATATAAGTGTCATGGTTTGAACAGGGTTCTTGCCCTGCACTCACAGGGTTAAGTGTCCGTGGCCTCTTTCTGGATCTGGGAGGGGTATTTATACTCACTCTTTACCAGGGTTCTCTGTCAGCTATACTGTTGTTCTGGTGTGTCTGACCCCTGGTGTGCGTGTATTCTGCATTGCTTGTTTGCTTCCCGTGTATGACCTGGTCTGTTCCCTCACTCTGTACTCTGTCTCTCGTTTTGGTACTATTGTCATTTCTGGTTCTGACCTCCTGGCTTGGCTATCGTTACTCCGTTACAGTTTGTCCCTATTGTACCGTCTGTTGCCCGTTCTGGTTTTCTGATCTATTGCTACGTCCTGACTATCCATTCTGTCTAATCCTTTGGTACTGTATTGCTATCTTGTGCTTTGACCCCGCCTTCATATGGTTTCTGTCTCTGTCTATGCCCCATGGTAACATTGTCCTGTAGTTACCTTTCTAGGAGTTTCCCTGCAGATCCTAGCTCTGTAGAGCTTAGGCCACGCCCCCAGCAGTCACATGCTTCAGGTCCTGATACTCTGTAGCATGCATTGTCACCGCTGCTGCCCTGCTCCACAGGTATCTTTGAGCACTGTTTTTGTACTCAGGACACACGCACTGGCTCAGTGAGCAAGTGCAGTGCGGGTTTCCTGACAATAAGCCTGCTGACGGATGTGGCTTATTTTGAACCAGGAACTGGTGGCAGCAGACTGTACTGTTTTAGTGAGGAACTCTGTCAGTGATGGTTGGGAGGTTTATGTATATATCCCAAGCCTGGACTGGTGATATATATCTCCCCTCACTGGGAGCGCCTCAATAACTCGTATCTATAAGGGAAGCCTTTCCGGCGACTATTTGCCCTCTGTGCAGTTCCCTGACTGACCTAGGGCAAGTGGTGGCACCAGAGAGCCGATCCCTGCTGAGTCCTTCTGTCCCTTCCCCCAAGTGGAGCGAAGTCGACACCCCCTTCTCCTGTACAATCCATCATAGAGGAGGCGGAAAATCCTTTTTTTCTTTGTCAGTTCTCTATTAAAGGTTTGTGTTAATATTTTGTTAGTGATGAGTGACTTGCCGAAATTTAAACTCAACAGTTTGCACCAATTTGGTTAGGAAATTCAACTGGAATTAAATTGATTCGATGCAATTCAGATGTCCATTATTATGTTCTAAGGACTAAGGACTGAAGATATATATATAAAAAAAGGTTAGCCAAATTTTATATATATATATATATATATATATACATATATAATTAATATGTATTATTAATATACATTAACCCCTTCCTGACTTTTTTAAATCTAAAAGACGGATGTGCATCATTTTAGTTAGTTCACAAGTATCAAATCTCAAAAAATTCCTTTGTTTTTGGTGAAATCTAATGCGATTCTCCTTGCCTGGCTCATCTCTATATTTTGTATATTTTTTTTTTTTTCAGAAGATTGAGTGACATCCTTTACAATTCTTAGGTTTAGAGTAAATATGAATTGGAACTCATTTTCAAGATTTTTTGTGTTAATTAACCAATATGCCCCAGGCTAAGCCCCCCTTACACGTTAAACTAATGTAGGCTGAACCCACCAATATTGACGGATTCGAACTGTTGTCTAATATGTATAGAGGTGCTGGATAATTGAGGGAGTAAAGGATCCGGTATGTGTGATTTCAGATGGCCAATCCTGATGTTCTTCCAGATATAAGCCACTGCCAGACATATTTTACAGCGGCTTAATCATAGAGAACACACAGGAGCATTTGGCTGATCGATTGGCCAAATCGTCACTCAGTTGACAGCTATCTAATAAGTATGGCAGCCTTAACACATGGTTTGCATTAGGCATCTCAGTTTGATAAAGTTGAGAATGTCCTTGCAAAAAAATTGAGAAAAGTTTAGCAGCCTCCGAAAACTGGGCCATTCTTGTCAGTTAGCTCAGTTGCAATACCAGCTCATGATCAAGAGAGTTGCTGTTTTTTGTATTTTTTTTAAACAAAACATAAAAAAGCTATCTGATCCCTTTATACTGTATCATGAAAGGAAGCAGATTGTAATCGTACCAAAACTATCTGCATGTTTCTGAAAGAAAAAACGTTCTTGGAGAAATCCTGCAGAAAACATAAAGGATAATATTCATCTAATATATTCTTCTAATCTCTTCTATTTTCAACTGAAAAATGGGACTTAACTTTCTTTTTTGTCTTCTGGAGATAAACAGACCAGAGGGAGAAGTCATCTGTTGCAGCCAGTTGTTTTGAACCAGGCACAAGATAGTAAAGAGGTTGGCCACTAGTTTTTTTATCGATTGCCTATCCTTTGGATCAATGTCTGCTGATCAGATGTTACTTGCATCGCCAGTGGCCAGAAGTTCTCAGATGTTGAGGGAACACAAAATCTCCTTCAAAACTATAGTGGCCACAGTCAGGTACTGCAGATCACCTCCTATCCATTTTATGAGGGAAGTGATGCAGTATCTGGCCATGGCCACTGTAGTAATGATGGAGCTGCTGTGTTTCAGCAGTATTCAAGAACTTCCATCCGCTACTGGTAACAGCTGATCAGCAAGGATACCGGGTGTCGCATCCCCCACCAATCAGATATTGAAGACCTATCCTAAGCATAGACCATCGATAAAAAACTAGCTGTCAACTTTCTTTATAAGCAGAAGGAGAAGGAAAAAACATTTGTGATCTCTTGAGAGACGTAGATTTATTTATATATTGCCAGTTTCAAATGTAATATGAGTAGGGGCAAAGAAGATAAAAATATTAAGGAATTAACTACAGGGATGTTTTATTATTTTTAGTAATTCTTTTATGATCAGTCAATGGTCAGTAGTGATGAGCGAACGTGCTCGGATATCATATCTGATCATGCTTGGGTGTTATCCGAGCATCTGGGAGTGTTCGTATATTATGTTCGAGTCCCCGCGGCTGCATGTTTTGTGGCTGTCAGACAGACACAACCCATGTAGGAATTTGCCAGTTTGTTAGGAAATCCCCTCATGTTGAGGCTGTCTAACAGCCACGAATCATGCAGCCGCAGGGACTCGAACATAATATATGAGCTCTACAAGATACTCGGATAACACCTAAGCATTCTCTGAAAAAACGTTATCTGAGCATGTTCGCTCATCACTAATGATCAGCTTTCATGAAATTTGGTTCCTTTTTATTATTGTTACTTTTTTCTATCTATTATGTGTTACTAGACCTTTAACTAATCTTTATAAAGACCCGAATGGTGTAGTCATAGTGAGTGCAGAGAGGAAAGTCACACCAAGACCTTGACTTAGCCAAGGGAGCCACATAAGAAAAAACAACATTATTATAAATTCTAATGATTGGTGAAGACCCTGCTATAGATTTTGCATTGTGCCCAGAAGCATGAGTACACATGCATTTGTAGGATTCCCAGAAAACAGGCCAGAACTTAACGACATATTAGGGTTGATTTCAAATTTGAGATCAACTGTAATAATAATGTTGCTGGTAATAGTATAAATATATGAGACAGTTTAGTGATGGGTCGGCTGGTTGGGCAGGGTCAAATTAAGTTCTTGCATATTATATCAGTATAAATAAATTTGCTATGTGTCTATGAAACCTAACTCATTTATATGCTAATAAGCATTCCCTCTACATGTAGCCTGATTAGCATAAAACAGCCGCTTCTCACCATCTCAAAACTCCTCGCCTTACATGGACAGATCTTTGGCTGATATCCCATTACACTCAAGATGTCCAGGATTTGACTTTGCATTCAGTGATTAGATGTTCTAGTTTCAAAGGATTTTTTCTTTGTCTTTGCATTGAGTTAGAGATTGGTGTTTAATTACTGAAACTTAGCCGAAAAGCCCTGAAACATTTTAGATTAAAATCGATATCGGTAGGATTGTCCGATATTCCCCAGACTGGAGATTATGACAGGTAGCAGGATTCAGCATGTCAGATTTTCGATAGCCCATCCTCTACGAGACAATCTCCCATAAAGTACACAAGAACTCTCAGCCGTACCGAGTATGGAGGACTCTCAAGAGATAGTAATCGTCCGAAAGAACATTTGGCCAACAGCTATCTACTGTGTATCGGACACTTTATACTTCATGCCCATTGCTGGTGTATGTTATACGGATCTGTAATCCAAAGCGCATGGTAGAGTCAGCACAATGAGCAGCCAAGATCAGCTTTCGGGTTGACAATTATATCTTAAAACTTTATACCCAAGACTTTATAAAGGACAAAATGCTAAAAAGGCAAAATATAAAATGCATTCACACTAAAAATATACAGTACAATCAGTGGCGTCCCAACTTGGAAATCAATGTGCATTTCCAAAAAGTTAGGCTTCGGGTGGGAAAATGCCTGCCTGACAAAAACATTCCAGGAATGGAAAGGAATTCCAGAAGTTGGACCTCTGGTGATCATTTCATCATCACAGTATCTCTTTATTTGAACAGGCTGTCCCATTAATCCATAAACCGAACCAGTCATCCAGACCAGAAAATGTGTTTTGTAGCCTTTATTATGGAGGATATCCGAGACTTTAACATTCATGACCTATCTTTAGAATAAGTCATTATTATTATTAGATCTGACTTCTGTCATCCCCACTAATCAGCTAATTATAGATACCACGGGGCATCAGAAGTGACACAGCTCCATACATTGTAGGGTGTCTCAAAATGGTGCCACAAGTTCTCTCCTATATAAAAGAATGGGGGAGAGCTTGCAGTACCATTCTGGCACCTCCAGTGCTTTCCGGCACTTTTAATTTGGAAATGAATGGGCGCTGGGAGTCTGACCCCCATCAATATGATTTTGCAGACCTATTTTAACTTTAGCTCATGAATATTAAAATTCCCCCCCCCCAAAAAACAAAACAAAAAAAAAACAAGTAAAGCAAATAGGAAATGTATAAAATGTTCTCCTTTCGATACCATACAGGTTGGAATACCATTTATAAATTAAGTATAAACCTAGTGTCATGATCCAGTGTTGGATCTGGCGGTATTAAATGCATTAAGTGAACTTTTTTTCCTTTGGTTCCAAAGTGTGTCGTGATAGCCCCCGGTGGCCATTAGAATTATCACACGTGGTGTCGTTCATTCTAAGTTGCCCGGTGGTGGGGAATGGTATTGCACCTTAGGTTTAGGTTAATGTTCACTTAATTATGGATCAGGTGTGACACCCTATAAAGGTGTGCTCAGGGTATGCAATCATTTTTGGTGATAGTTGTTCATTTGCAACCAACCTTGGTGGTGGAAGGAGCTGAAGAGAGTGCTCAGCTCAATCTGAATCCTGGTGTGGAAGGAGTCACAGAAGGGAGTTCTTGGCAGCTATACAGGAGGAAGGCTGCAGTCGGTCGCTGGACTCTGTGCTGGAGCTTTAGCACAGAGAGAGCTAAGTTTTCTGTTTCCCCTGTTTGTTACTTTCCTTGTGTGTGTTCTAGTGTAGTGGTGGGATTGGTTTCCGCACCGACCTATTCCCTAGTGAGGGTTTAGGTTTAGGGCGAGCTAGGGTATTGAGGCACGCGTGCGGCGACAGGCGAGGAGCCTGTATGGGGAATGTTGGGAGTGTAGGGACTCTGGCTCAGGGGAGCTTAGGAGGTCTCCACGCCCCCCATTCCCTATCGCAGGGCCCACCACTGTAATTGTTCCCTGTGTTTACCCTTATTCTTTAAATTCGCCAGCTGGAGGCGGGGTATCCAGTTTTACGTGTATTTCTTAAATTCGCCAGCTGGAGGCGGTGTATCCGGCTGCACGTCCCATTATTGTTTGGATTCGCCCTGCTGGAGGCGCTGTATCCAGGATCACGTGTGTCATAAATTCGGCCTGCTGGAGGCGCTGTGTCCAGTCACACGTGACCGTTACATTATCACCAGCCGAAACATTTTTTCTTTTCTGCTGAGCTATGGACCTAATGCAAACCTTTACCCAGGTACTGCAGACCTTTACTGAAGAGATTAGGGGGCTGCGCGGTGAGATGGTGCAGCAACTGCAGCTGTTGGTGGGCTTTGGAGGTTTGATTCAGGCACAGGCTCAGCCAGAACCCAAGATATCTCTCCCAGACCGGTTTTCTGGAGGGAGAGATCAATTCTTGGTTTTTCAGCAGGCCTGTAAATTATATTTCAGGCTGCGCCCTCATTCTTCAGGGAGCGAAGAGCAACGGGTGGGAATCATTATGTCTAGAGTTGAGCGATACCGTCTGATACTTCAAAGTATCGTATCGGATGGTATCGGCCGATCTTTAAAAAAAGTATCGGTATCGCCGATTCCGATACCGGAAGTCCCATTCAAGTATATGGGACTTCCGGTATCGGAATAAGAAAAACCCTTTCCTGCCCTTGTACAGCCTCTCTGGGGTCTGTACGGGCCTTTCGGGGGGCTGTGCCGGCCTGCCAGGGGGTCTGTGCAGGCTCCGGTGGTCTGTGCCGGCCTGCCGGTGGTCTGTGCAGGCTCCGGGGGGTTTTGCCGGCCTGCCGGGGGGCTGTGCCGGCCTGCCGGGGGGCTGTGCCGGCTCCGGGGGGCTGTGCCGGCCTGCCGGGGGGCTGTGCCGGCCTGCCGGGGGGCTGTGCAGGCTCCGGGGGGCTGTGCCGGCCTGCCGGGGGGCTGTGCCGGCCTGCCGGGGGGCTGTGCCGGCCTGCCGGTGGTCTGTGCAGGCTCCGGGGGTCTGTGCAGGCATCGTCCGATGGGACTACAAGTCCCATCGGGCGATGCCTGCTACCATGACAGTGATTGACACATTAGCCAATGATGGGACAGTAGTAGTCCCATCATCCGGCTAATGTGATAAATGTAAAAAAAAAAAAAAAAATTACATGCTACATACATACAACATGCATACTACATACATGCTACATTCATACTACATACTACATACATGCTACATTCATACTACATAAATACTACATGCAACATACATACTACATATATACTACATGCATGCTACATACATACTGCATGCTACATACATACCACATATATACTACATACATACTACATGCATGCTACATGCATGCTACATGCTACATACATACCACATATATACTACATACATACTACATGCATGCTACATGCATGCTACATGCTACATACATAACACATATATACTACATGCATGCTACATACATACTACATGCTACATACTACATATATACTACATGCATGCTACATACTACATGCTACATACATACTACATATATACTACATGCATGCTACATACATACTGCATGCTACATGCATGCTACATACATACTACATACATACTACATGCTACATACATACTACATATATACTACATACATACTACATACATACTACATGCATGCTACATGCATGCTACATACATACCACATACATAACACATATATACTACATGCATGCTACATACATACTACATGCTACATACATACCATATACATACTACATGCATGCTACATACATACTACATGCATGCTACATACATACTACATGCTACATACATACTACATATATACTACATGCATGCTACATACATACTACATGCTACATACATACTACATATATACTACATGCATGCTACATACTACATGCTACATACATACTACATATATACTACATGCATGCTACATACATACTACATGCATGCTACATACATACTACATGCTACATACATACCACATACATACTACATATATACTACATGCATGCTACATACATACTGCATGCTACATGCATGCTACATACATACTACATACATACTACATGCTACATACATACCACATATATACTACATACATACAATACATTCATACAATACATACATAGACATACAGTACATATAACATAGAGTAACATACTTACCAATACTTGTCACATTGTTCCCCGAAGCCATTGTCTTTTCCGGAATAAATATTAACATAACAAACCACAAAAATACTCACCCACGATCCGAAGCAGTCCACGAGTGTGTCCCACGACGATCTTGGGTAGAGAACTGCAGCATCAGCTGTTGCTGCCGTTCTCTACGGGCTGCAGGAATCCAATGACGGAAGGTAGGTATCCTTCCGCACTGTATTCCTCCGCCACTTAAAAAAAAAAAAAGTCCCTAGTCTCACTTTATGCCATTGCTGTGTGGGAAATTCCCACGCAGCAATGGCATAAAGTGAGACTAGGGACTTTTTTTTTTTTAAGTGGCGGAGGAATACAGTGCGGAAGGATACCTACCTTCCGTCATTGGATTCCTGCAGCCCGTAGAGAACGGCAGCATCATCTGATGCTGCAGTTCTCTACCCAAGATCGTCGTGGGACACACTCGTGGACTGCTTCGGATCGTGGGTGAGTATTTTTGTGGTTTGTTATGTTAATATTTATTCCGGAAAAGACAATGGCTTCGGGGAACAATGTGACAAGTATTGGTAAGTATGTTACTCTATGTTATATGTACTGTATGTCTATGTATGTATTGTATGAATGTATTGTATGTATGTAGTATATATGTGGTATGTATGTAGCATGTAGTATGTATGTAGTATGTATGTAGCATGCATGTAGCATGTAGTATGTATGTAGCATGCATGTAGTATATATGTAGTATGTATGCAGCATGCATGTAGTATATATGTAGCATGTATGTAGTATGTATGTGGTATGTATGTAGCATGTAGTATGTATGTAGCATGCATGTAGTATATATGTAGTATGTATGTAGCATGTAGTATGTATGTAGTATGTATGTGGTATGTATGTAGCATGTAGTATGTATGTAGCATGCATGTAGTATATATGTAGTATGTATGTAGCATGTAGTATGTATGTAGTATGTATGTAGTATGTATGTGGTATGTATGTAGCATGTAGTATGTATGTAGCATGCATGTAGTATATATGTAGTATGTAGTATGTATGTAGTATGTATGTGGTATGTATGTAGCATGTAGTATGTATGTAGCATGCATGTAGTATGTATGTAGCATGCATGTAGTATGTATGTAGCATGCATGTAGTATGTATGTAGTATGTATGTAGTATGTATGTAGCATGCATGTAGTATATATGTAGTATGTAGTATGTATGTAGTATGCATGTGGTATGTATGTAGCATGTAGTATGTATGTAGCATGCATGTAGCATGCATGTAGTATGTATGTAGCATGCATGTAGTATGTATGTAGTATGTATGTAGCATGCATGTAGTATGTATGTAGTATGTATGTAGCATGCAGTATGTATGTAGCATGTATGTAGTATGTATGTAGTATATATGTAGTATGTATGTAGCATGTAGTATGTATGTAGCATGCATGTAGTATATATGTAGTATGTATGTAGCATGCATGTAGTATGTATGTAGTATGTATGTAGTATGTATGTAGCATGCAGTATGTATGTAGCATGTATGTAGTATGTATGTAGTATATATGTAGTATGTATGTAGCATGCATGTAGTATGTATGTAGCATGTAGTATGTATGTAGCATGCATGTAGTATGTATGTAGCATGTATGTAGTATGTATGTAGTATATATGTAGTATGTATGTAGCATGTAGTATGTATGTAGCATGCATGTAGTATGTATGTAGTATTTTTTTTTTTTTTTTTTTTAACATTTAACACATTAGCCGGATGATGGGACTACTACTGTCCCATCATTGGCTAATGTGTCAATCACTGTCATGGTAGCAGGCATCGCCCGATGGGACTTGTAGTCCCATCGGACGATGCTTGCACAGACCCCCGGACATCAGCACAGCCCCCCGGCAGGCCGGCACAGCCCCCCGGCAGGCCGGTACAGACCCCCACAGGGTGCACAGACCACCGGCAGGCCGGCACAGCCCCCCGGCAGGCCGGTACAGACCCCGGGCAGTCCACACAGCCCCCCGGCAGGCCGGCACAGCCCCCCGGCAGGCCGGCAGAGACCCCCGGAAGGCCCAAAATGACGGCGCATCATGATGCGCACACACCGCGCATCATGATGACGTCAGGCCGTCAATCAACTGAACTTCCGATTCCGATGCCGAATTCTGATATTGAAAAAATATCGGAAGTCGGTATCGGAATTCCGATACAGCAAGTATCGGCCGATACCCGATACTTGCGGTATCGGAATGCTCAACACTAATTATGTCCCTTTTGAAGGGGGATCCCCAATCCTGGGCCTTCTCCCTGCCGGACGATTCACCATCTTTAGAGTCCGTGGACGAGTTTTTTGCGGCTTTGGCGCTTGTGTATGGGGATCCTGATGGCGTCTCTCTGGCGGAATCCCGACTCCGTAGGTGTAAACAGGGAGCCCGGATTGCTGAGGAGTACTGCTCTGAGTTTAGGAGATGGGCCACTAACACTCAGTGGAATGACCCTGCACTTAGGAGTCAATTTGTGCAGGGTCTGTCTCCTAAGTTGCAGGACACTCTGGTGCAGTACGCCGCCCCCAGGTCGCTGGAGGCCGCCATGTCCCTCGCCATCCGGGTGGATAGACACCTTAGGGAAAGACATACACAAAATGTGCCCCCTGTAGTTCTCTCCGGGGGTGAGGACCCCCCGGTACGGTTGGTGGAACCCAGGCAGCCCGGTGTTGGTGGTACAAATAGGGGGTTGCCTGGGGTTCGCCGTGGTGGGGGGTATGCTTTTCCTGTGGGAAGCCGGGCCATTTCATGGGAATCTGCCCAGGGCGTGCCAAGTCTCCGGACGAACCTATGCAAGTAGGAGGTGTTGGGTTGTGTTCAGGCCTGCCTACGGTTCAGGGAGTGGGGTTGGCATGTTTTTCCTGTGGGAAGACTGGTCATTTCCTTAAGGCGTGCCCATTACGTGCCAAAATATCTGTGTCATCTCAGAAGCCGCAGACCCCTGGTCGTTTGGAGGGAGGCAACCAGGGAGTGTACATTTCCTCCATTTTGCCCTCCCAAGGTATTATGTCAGCAGAAGTGTTAGCTGGCAGGGTACCGGAGGTGGTACCGGTGCTTGTGGACAGCGGAGCAGGAGTCAGTCTGGTGGATGCTCGTTTTGTCCAGACTCATGGCCTGAAGTGTAGGACGCTGGCCCAACCTATAAGCGTCCAGGCCATTAACTCTGTTCCACTGAGTCAGGGGAGCCTTACCCAAGTCGTAGAAAACATCCATCTGCGTATAGGACATCATGAGGAGTCCTTGTCATGCTACGTCTTGGAGGGAATGCCAGTACCTATCGTTTTAGGATTCCCTTGGCTGAAAAAACACAACCCGGGGATAGATTGGCGAGCTAGGGAAGTAGTCAGCTGGGGGCAGTCGTGTGGGGGCTGCTGCCTTGAGACCACTGTCTCTGCCGTCTCTCTTCAGGGGACCCCTTCCTCTCCTGTGAGAGCAGCGATTGTGCGGCGGGGGAGTAGGGGCAAGTTCCAGCCCTCGCCACTAGCAAACCCTGTGAGGGGCAGACCTCGTGGTGGAAAGGGTTGGAAGGTGCTGTACCCTATGGTGTAATGCGGGGGTGTGAATGTGGTGACACAGGGGGACGCCTCTGTTATCAGGTCCAGAATGAGTTTACCAAGTTTTATGACAAACGAATGTGTGCAATAAACGTTCAGGTCCGGACCTGTGTGTGAACGAGCGTGTATGGGTGCCACCAAAAAACATCTTGTGGAAGTGTGTTGTGGAGCCTGATCAGCTCATAACAAACAAACATACACATACATAAACTCGTTCCCCAGGTCGGCGCTGTGGAGATGAGTGGTGCCTCCATAATTAACTTTATTGCCATTACCAGCTGCGTGTTTGTCATAAATTTGAATTCAGGTGAGGGTGGGGTGAACTCAGGGTCTGGGCATCCCCGCTGTAGGGGTTTCCCTAAGGAGGGGTGGTCTTGAGGGTCCAGAGGCCCCTCATTAAGGAGGGGGTACTGTCATGATCCAGTGTTGGATCTGGCGGTATTAAATGCATTAAGTGAACTTTTTTTCCTTTGGTTCCAAAGTGTGTCGTGATAGCCCCCGGTGGCCATTAGAATTATCACACGTGGTGTCGTTCATTCTAAGTTGCCCGGTGGTGGGGAATGGTATTGCACCTTAGGTTTAGGTTAATGTTCACTTAATTATGGATCAGGTGTGACACCCTATAAAGGTGTGCTCAGGGTATGCAATCATTTTTGGTGATAGTTGTTCATTTGCAACCAACCTTGGTGGTGGAAGGAGCTGAAGAGAGTGCTCAGCTCAATCTGAGTCCTGGTGTGGAAGGAGTCACAGAAGGGAGTTCTTGGCAGCTATTCAGGAGGAAGGCTGCAGTCGGTCGCTGGACTCTGTGCTGGAGCTTTAGCACAGAGAGAGCTAAGTTTTCTGTTTCCCCTGTTTGTTACTTTCCTTGTGTGTGTTCTAGTGTAGTGGTGGGATTGGTCTCCGCACCGACCTATTCCCTAGTGAGGGTTTAGGTTTAGGGCGAGCTAGGGTATTGAGGCACGCGTGCGGCGACAGGCGAGGAGCCTGTATGGGGAATGTTGGGAGTGTAGGGACTCTGGCTCAGGGGAGCTTAGGAGGTCTCCACGCCCCCCATTCCCTATCGCAGGGCCCACCACTGTAATTGTTCCCTGTGTTTACCCTTATTCTTTAAATTCGCCAGCTGGAGGCGGGGTATCCAGTTTTACGTGTATTTCTTAAATTCGCCAGCTGGAGGCGGTGTATCCGGCTGCACGTCCCATTATTGTTTGGATTCGCCCTGCTGGAGGCGCTGTATCCAGGATCACGTGTGTCATAAATTCGCCCTGCTGGAGGCGCTGTGTCCAGTCACACGTGACCGTTACACCTAGCACTCAACTTAGATGCATGAAAAAACAAATTTATTGTAGCACACGAAAAAATGTTTCGGTCTGTTGTGACCTTCTTCAGTTACGTGTTACCCTCAGTATGCAAGTTACGAGATATTCTGGCACTCGCACTTGACTATGCCAATTCCAAGGTGAAGTGGCCTCTTTAATCAGCTGATCCATGGGGGTTTGGGAGTTTGACCCCTACCGACAAAATTTTTATAGCCTCTCTTAGAGATAGGTTGTACATATTAATATTAAAGATGTAAATAAATTGTAGATTTCAGCATTCATCAGAATAATCAGCAGTAAAAATTGTGGGAGAATGAACGGCCTTAATTACAACATACAGCAACAATTATTTGGGTCATCACAACATGGAGGTTTACTGGAAGAACTGAGAGGTCATACAATTGTAATAGTAAACTGCACATGAAAACCAGGCATCTCTTAATAGGGGTACCATTGACAGACTTTGCTCAAACTACTCCACTTAGTAGGTCCTAGGGGAAAGCTGACCTTTGCCTTGCAACCCCTGTACAATAACCTGGACTTGCAACAAGGTCACCTGGGTTAATTTCATAAAGTGGCTGCTGGCCGGTAAAGCAAGCTGGCCAAACAAAGTTTTGGACAAAAACAGTACAAAGATAGAAGTCATGGACAAGGTTAAGAATTCAATTCCAGTAGAAATGAGTCAAAAGAGGGCAAATGTAGACAAGTACAATAAACATGAGCAAAACAAGGCATACACAAGTACGAAAGGGGAAAGGACCCTGCCCGCAAGGGTTCACAGTCTACAGGGGATGGGTGGGAATCATCAGATAAACGGAGGGTTAAGACAGTCCAAAGCCAGAAAAGGGAATCAATTAAGATAGGTAAGGTAGCAGAGTGTCACCGGAAAACAAACCAGAGTCAGTATATACTCATAACTGACTAATCCCAGCAAACTGATGGGAGTTTAAATGGGGTTTGGCCCCACCCGAAGCTCACAGCAGAAGAGACTCAGACTCCCTGGCTGGCACAAGTCCCAGTCTCACCATTGAGTTTGGCTGGACCATGCTAGCGTTCCTCAGCACCATCCAGATTAAGGGCAGCACCACTTGGCGACAAAGGCAGAGGTTGTAGTAGTAGGTACAGACAAAGGTGTTACAACATTACAGTTAAAAGAAGACCTACATGAACATCTTCTGTCTTTTCAAGATAATCCCCCTCCATCAGCATACACCTGCAATTGTTGTGTACTCCAGCACATCAATCGTGAGATTATGTTTTATGTTATTATGGAACTCTATATTATTATTATTAATAATAATATTATTATTAGAATTAGTATTATAAGACACATAATATTTCTCATAATTTTGCTATATTATTTTAATATTTTCTTAAAATTAACTTTGGAGTTTGAGTTACATTTTAAACAAACTTGAACAGTTTGGAATAAATTATATAGCAAAATATATTATTAATACATCTGTATCTTATGTGGCTTGTGATTTGGATAACGATTTCATGATTTCATTAATCCCAGCTCCCTCCAATGAGAATCATTGAGTCTCAGTGGCAGAGAATTATAACTTTCTAATATTATGTCGGATTACATACAGCTATGCATGTGAGTAGGAGTCGTAGAAGATTAACATGCAAAGTTACATTATGGAATAGCATTCCAGGCGCCCCATTAACAACATGAGATATCAGGTCATTAGGTTGGCTCCTCCTGAGGAGTTTAATCAGGGAATGGATTAAAAGCTGCAGCAATGAGTCATGACTCCAATGTTCTGATTGCGACTATTGTTCTTCCTGTTCTGTCTTTATGTAATTTCCACTTATCATTATTAGTTCTCAGATTAGGCAGAATCTTGTTAACAGAAATTATACAGGTTCTGATAAAGTAATAATAGCGTAAAAGACGCCCCCTCATCACGCTGGTTTTTTTACATGCTCTGGATCAGACTTATTAAACTGTCTCATATGTAAAATTAGCGGTAAGGACCCCTGAAAATTGCATTAACTAATTGGGACCACTAATTAGGACTAGGTGTTAGGAGTGGCAGAAGGCACTAAATAAAAAATATAAATATAAAAAATATAAATGAAGTGCCTTCGCCACTCGGGGTCCACCGTGTGGTAGGTGGAGAAACCGCAGCTAAAGGCCCTTTTACATTTAGCGATGCACCAGCGATCCAACCAGCGATCCGACCCGGTCAGGATCGCTGGTGCATCGCTAAATGATCGCTAGTGAGCTTTCATACAGAAAGATCTCACAGCGATGCAGCAGCGACGCAGCGGACGATACTTACCATTCACACACAGCGATCCTGCATCCTCCCGCCCGCCTCCACGCGTCGCTCGTCTCACACAGCAGGAAGCCCAGCAGGAAAAAGCCCGACGAGAAATGGAGCCGGACATTCTCACGCGATCAGCGATGAGCAGCGGGGGAGCCGGTCGCTGGTAAGTATCACACATAGCGATATCGCTAGCAATATCGCTATAACGTCACAAAACCAGTGACGTTTTAGCGATATTGCTAGCGATATTGCTTAGTGTAAAACCCCCTTAAGTGACGCAGAGCAATCTGGCGGTAATGTACACAGGGTTAGATAACACCCAGGTGCACTAAGGAATCTCTGTTAAACGCACAGAGCTGATAAAGAAAATATATCAACGCTGAGCCTGTTAAGAACACAGAGACTCAGCGGTGCACGAGCGGTATATGGTCACCGGAGTAGTTAAAAGACGGCACTCACTCCACCAGGACCTACGGTAAACTCTCGTGAAAAACAGCGTTGCAACTGCAGACGCAAACAACAGCTCCTATAGCAGCGCAGCATGAGACTTGCCGCAAGGTAACACCACAGTAACGCAAGCGCGATGTTAGACGCTAGCAGGTGCAATAGTGGAGCAATGGCGCGCTGGCGCTGTTCACTGGCTATAACTCATTCCCTCACACAACCATAATATCCAAGGAAGGGGGTTTCAAATGAGTCATTCACCAGATCATGCATCCATCAACATACACACAGCAGCAAGTATGACTATACTAGCGCATGGCGGAACAGCCATGCGCGCTTTTTATAGCAAACGGGACCTTCCAAAGGCTTCCAGATCTCTGAGCTGAGCCAATGGAATCTGGAGCAGGACCTGAGCACCTGACTCCTGAACTCCAATGGGCGATCGTCCCATGAGCATGCTCAGAGGAAGGGACAAAGGACTTAGTCTCCGGAGAGAGTTGCTGTGAAGCAATCTCCTCTGCAATCTCCTTTGCTTTAGACAAAGAGCAGGAGACTGCAGCATGTGAGGGTCTAGATTCCTGCCTAGTAATGGCCAAAATCTGACTCCTAACACTAGGGGCACTTATAAGCTGTTCATCCTTTTCTATTGTAAACTATGACAGCTAATATTCTTCTTCATTGCAAACCACAAGAAATATCAGTTCTTAGCATAAAACTAACATAAGGTTATGTGCACTTGGCATCTTTTTAATGCAGATTGTGTCCAGAATCCACCTAAAAAAAAGCCCCCCATAAAATAGACATAGTGCACAGTAATGTCAAAATGACGCTACTGTGAACTTGTTCCATCTCATGTCACTTCTTTTAACCACTTCAGCAGTTAAAAGAAATAGCAAGTTAATTTTTCGGGTGGCTCCTACTTGGAAGCCAAACGCACTCTATACTTCAAGGTATGAAGAGAAACAACGATGGCAAATGCGCCTGCAAGGCCACCACATGCAGTGTTAGTATTGTGATTGACAGCTCAGCTGTCCTATCTGGCTGAATCTCTGGGATTTCCTCCAGGTGTCATTCATTCTGGGTAATTACAGGACTATTTAGCACTCTGACAACTGTCAGAACTTTGCCAATTGTAGATTTGCTCAACGAGTGTGTGCTTGCTGTGCTCTGAGTTGTATTCTGATCTTCATTGCTGACCTTGGATTTATCTTTGACCATCGGTTTATCTTACCCCTTTGTCTTGATCCACTACCTTCCTGATACTCTGACCTCAGACTGTTACCTGACTACACTTTTGTCTTTTCCCTTTTACTATTATGAGCCTTCTAGGTACTGACCACGAATTTCTTGACTAGCCTGGCTCACTGTAAGTCCATGAGTAGTGACTAGCGTCAAACTGAGTATGAGTTAACAGTTTGAAAACTTTGCAAAACTCTTTATAGATAGAAAGATAATTGATAGATAGACATCTGATTTGACAACCCCAGGTCACATTATAAAAAATGAGTTTTATGTTGACCTCAACCTAATGTTACAGCTAATAACCTAATAAATAAAATTAATGACATGGGGTGTCCTCCCATTTTTGGTAGTTAGCAAAGGTAAAGCAGACAGCTGTGAGCTGATATTATCAAGCTGGGAAGGTCACTGATTATTGGGCTCTTTGCATCCTAAAAAAATACCAGCCTGCATCTGCCTCAGAAGTGGAGCATCACATTGGATGCACTAATTTTGGAGCTTCACTTCGGCTCTTCCCGATTGTCCTGATGCATTGGCAATCGGAGTAATGGTAGTTGGGTTGATGTTAGCTGTGAATTGTCCAAAAACACAGCTGACATCAAGCCCTGGTGTTAGTAGTGGAGAGATGTCTATCAGACCCCCATTACTAACCCAGTACTAAAAAGAAAAAGCACACACAAAAATACTTGATCTAAAACCACTCCCAGACTCTTTCTCTTGTTAACCAATTTAATAATATATATATATATATATATATATATATATATATATATCTCACACAGGTCTCACGTAGTCGAGGGAATCCACTGTAGTCAACAAATGGAAACCTGAAAAAAATAGAAAACGAGAAGTAAAAACAAGACACTGTCCCTCGTTCACCAATTTATCATTAAAAAAAAGTCCCCACGCAGGTCCGACGTAGTCGAGTGTTCCCCGAATCTGTCGTCCAAAGCCTATGGAACCTCGTTCTGAGGCTCCATAGGCTTTAGCAGCAGCCATTTCTGGCTCACGTTGCGCTCCACGAGACCAGGCAACTGTGAGGAGCAGTAACGTTGCCGACATAACCACTCTTCACAGTCGCTGCGTCTCCTGGAGTGCAGAACACCGACGGCACATGGAAAACACCCAGATGAGCACAGGACACGGACGGCACATGGATGACACACGTATGAACGCAGGACATGGACAGCACATGTGTAAGAAGCAAACAGTTCGTGGGATGCAGTGAGTAACCGGAGACAGAGAAGGGGTTAACAATAACAAGAGGCACTACACACAGGGAGGTAAAGACAATTAGCAAAAGAATATAAAAAGAACCGAGATAACTTATTGGTTGCAGTTCTGGCAAGTGGAAGGCTGGAAAATCTCCCAGCGGCTTCTCAAATGATGCACAAAGTCTCTGACTTTGCTACGGAGAAACGAGTAACACTGCCGCCCTACAGTGCTGATGGATTCAGTCCTGCTTGACAGGGGTGCGCCGGAACATGGAAACAGTCCTCTATGTGGATTCCTCAGAGATGGCACCGAGCACGGATCGTGAGCATGTGTACAAGTGGAAACAACCTGCGGTCTTCCAGAGTAGTCTCTAAGCAGTTTATTCAGTATCTCGTCAACCGTCTCCTGTCGCCTTCCCACCAAGTCTGCCACGTTCCCGCGCTCAGGTTTCCTTATGTATCCCGTGCCCCCTGCTGTCTGACAGAAAGGTCTCTCCCTGTCTGAGGAAACCTCCCCCGCCAACAGTGGTGACAGCCCCAATAGTTCCGTCCTTAAAGGGCACTGCACACCGCTGACTCCGTCTCGACTCATCTTCTTACACATGGATGACACACGGGTGACAGCAGGACATAGACGGCACATGGACGCCACATGGATGCCACACACTAAAGCAAGTCACATGTACACGCAACATTGCTAACACCGGTACTGGTTTTTCCAGTACCGGTGTCATCAGGACATGTGAAAGGGGGCCTAACCAAGTTCACGATGTCACAGAAGCATGTCAGGATGCCATGAAAACTCGAGAAGCATAGGGTCTGAACCACAGCTTGAGGAGGAAGCAGCACTTGGAGCTGGATCAAACAGAGGTGAGTAGCATTTTTCGCATATAGTTTTCATTGCAGAATGTAGAATTTATTTTTTGTTAAAATTGTGTTTTTTGTCCAGTGTTGTTTTTTTTTTACTGTATAAATTGTCAGAATTTCCGTCCAGATCTACACAAAAGATAACTTGAAGATTTATTTCTGTGCATTGGATGCCATGGAGCTTTGAAAAAGTGACTACACGGATCAGTTTTCTAATCTTCAGATGCAGTCATTTGATTAATCAGATCTTGTTAGACTTCAGTAAATGACATTTCTTCTATCAAACATCTGGGAACAATACAGAAAAAAACACAACTAGAAAGCGAGGTTTTTTTTTCTATAGGTTCATACCCCTCACAACATTGACTGTTTTTCTCCACATCTAAGAAGTATCTTAATTCATTTTCTTATCATTGTATAATAATAGCCTCAGAGCTCCGCGGTATCGATAAGGATTCCTAAACCATGCTCCGCAGATTATGCAGTTTAATCTCATTACACGAGTGTTATCTTTTTTACAAAACGAAAACTTCAAATGACACAGATAACTGATAATGAATCTGGGGCTGAGAACAACCTTACCGAATAAAAGTAGTTTTGTTTAATTTTTATTTGTTTTTTTTTTTTCTTTAAAACTGCAGAAACACTATAACGCATTGTCACATTTGTAAAATGTGTTTCTATTCAAATTAAAAAAATAAATCTGTTGATTCCCGCTTCAAAAAGAAAACTTTTCTAACAAAACTTGTCTTTTGATTCCATTTTATTGTTAGATGTAAAAGTTTCAGCATTTTCATGCTGTTTTTTCTTTATATATTTTCAGTATGTTGATTGATGTGTGGATACAAATCACCAAATATTCTGCATAGACATCGATGCAATATTGTTTCTGCCTCTAGAAGGAGATTGCTACATAGTGGCCACATACTGGCCACATACCAGCTACAAACCGGTTACATCCTGGCCACATCCCGGCTACATACCAGATACATCCTGGCCATATACCGGCCACATACCAGTTACAAACCGGTTACATCCCAACTACATACCAGATACATCCCGGCCATATACCGGCCACAAACCAGCTACAAACCGGTTACATCCCAACTACATACCAGATACATCCCGGCCATATACCGGCCATGTGCCAGTTACATTCCAGCTCCATCCCAGCTATATACTGACCACATCCCGGCTACATACCGGTTACATCCCGGCCACATCTCGGCTCCATACCAGCTTCATCCGGGCCACATACTATCACGATCCATTCTTGGATCTGTGGCAGAGTCTGGATTCTCTTTAATAAACCTTTTTCCTTTCAGGCCCTCGGGAGTTAATATGAGTTTTTGCCCCCGGTGGCCGCTGGTGTTACTACAACTGTAGTTGGTCGACTGCTGGGTTTTCCCCCACTGGTGGCCACTGGTGTTACCACAGTTTTAATTAGCCAGCAGGTGGTGACCTCCCCCCTCCTTCCTATAAAAGGTTGTCTGCTGCTGCAGCTCCCTGTTGGTAATATTGGTCATTCACTAACCAACCTTTCTGAAGAGAGGAGCTGTCTGGAGCAGTGCTGTTGCAGCTTATCTGGAGCCTTGGTGTTTCTACTGGAAGCTGTGTCCTGGTGCCTTACTCTGCGGTCCTGTGCATGACTGCAGAGCAAGCTAAGTGTTGTTTGTTTCTCCATGTCTGTTGTTTTCCCTGGTGTTTTGTTAGTACAGTGGTGAGAACCAGTGTCCACACTTGCCAGTTCCCTAGTAAGGGATAGGTGCAGGGCAAGTGAGGGACTGAGGTATCCAGGTTGGCGACAGGTTGAAAGAACCTGTATAGAGAACGTGAGGAGAGTTCAGGGCTCTTCCTTAGGAGAGTGCAGGAGGTGTCCACTTCCCTGTTCCCTATTATAGAGCCCACCGTTGTAATTGTTTCCCCGGTGTCCCCTTGTGTGTCTTGTGGTTTTGTGACCGACTGATCGTTGGGTTGCGTCACGCAGAGCCAGACATATCGTGACATTATTACCAACCTACCCATTTTTTCTGGTGAGCCATGACCCAAATACAGGCCTTTACCGAACTGCTTCAGCCCCTCACTGATGAGCTTAGGGTGCTGCGTGGTGAGGTGGTGCAGCAGCTGCAGCAGTTGATGGGGTTTGGGGCCTTGGTTCAGGTGCAGGCTCAACCAGAACCCCAGATATCTCTCCCTGACAGGTTTTCTTGTGGGACAGATAAATTCTTGGTTTTTCAGGAGGCCTGCAAGTTATACTTCAGGCTCCATCCTCGTTCATCAGGGAGAGAGGAACAATGGGTGGGAATCATTATGTCCCTTCTTAAGGGTGATCCCCAATCCTGGGCCTTCTCCCTGCCGGTCGATTCACCATCTCTACGATCAGTCGACAAGTATTTTGCGGCATTGGTGCTGGTGTATGGAGATCCTGATGGTGTCTCCCTGGCAGAAACCCAACTCCGTTTGATCAAGCAGGGTGGCCGGTCTGCTGAGTACTGCTCAGAGTTTAGGAGGTGGGCCACTGACACACAGTGGAATGACTCTGCACTTAGGAGTCATTTTGTGCAGGGTCTGTCTCCAAAGATGCAGGATACTCTGGTGCAGTACGCCGCCCCCAGGTCGTTGGAGGCCGCCATGCCCCTTGCCATCCGGGTGGATAGACGCCTCAGGGAGAGGCATACACGAAATGTGCTCCCTGTAGTCCTTTGCTAAGGAGGAGGACACACCAGTGATGATGGAGGAACCCATGCAGATCGGAGTAGTTGATTTCAAACGAGGGTTGCCTGCGATCTGGAATGGTGTGGGGCATGTTTTTTCTGTGGGCAGACTGGCCATTTTATAAGAGTTTGCCCAGCGCGTGCCAAATCTTCGGTAGAACCTAAGAAGCCGCGTCCCCCTGGTTGTTTGGAGGGACGCGACTAGGGAGTGTATATTTCCTACATTTTGCCCTCTCAGTGTACTTTATCAGCTGAAGTGGTGGTTGGTGGGGTACCTGAGGGTATACTGGTGTTTGTGGACAGTGGAGCGGGAGTCAATTTGGTGGATGCTCACTTTGTCCAGACTCATGGCCTGAAGTGTAGGACACTGGCCAAACCCCTAAGCATCCAGGCCATTGACGGTCCCACTGAGCCAGGGGAGGTTGACCCAAGTCGTAGAAAATATACATCTATGTATAGGGACTCATCATGTAGAGTCCCTGTCATGTACGTCTTGGGGAGAATGCCATCACGTATCATTTTAGGCCTCCCTTTGTTGGAAAAACACAACTCGGTCATAGATTGGCGGTCTAGGGAAGTAGTCAGCTGGGATCAGTTGTGTGAGGGCTGCTGCCTAGGGGCTACTCTCTCTGCTGTCATTCTAAAACCATCCCCTTCTACTCGAGTGGGGGCAGCAGAGGTGCTGCCAGGGAGTAGGGGCAAGTCTCAACCCTCACCATTAGCCAACCCTGAGAGGCGAACTCCTCGTAGGAGGAGGGGTCGGAGGAGGGTGGTGGTTCCCTCTGAGTCTGGTGGGGGTGTGAGTGTGGTGACACAGGGGGACGCCTCTGTTGTCAGTTCCTTAAAGAGTTCACTATCTTGTGGCAAACGTGTGTGTGGCAATAAACGTTCAGGTCCGGACCTGTGTGTGAACGAGTATGTATGGGTGTCCACCAAAAACATCAGGTGGAAGTGTGCTGTAGGGGACTGGAGATCTCAGGTGATTGGGCTGTATCGGGTGTTGGCCATTCTCGGCTTGGGGATTTACCAGCTGGAGTTACCCCCAATTATGCCCATACACAACTCGTTCCCTGGGTCGGTGCTCTGGAGATTTGTGGTGCCTCCGGAGCATACATTGCCACTTCCATCTGCCCACATTTGCCATAAACCTGAGAGTCAGGTAGTTGATGAAGTGAACTTTGGTGTATCTAGGCATCCTCACTGTAGGTGGTTTTCCGATGAGGTGTGGTATTGAGGGTCCAGAAGCCCCTCATTGAAGGAGGGGTACTGTCATGATCCATTCTTGGATCTGCGGCAGAGTCTGGATTCTCTTTTATAAACCTTTTTCCTTTCAGGCCCTCGGGGGTTAATATGAGTTTTTGCCCCTGGTGGTCGTTGGTGTTACTACAACTGTAGTTGGTCGGCTGCTGGGTTTCCCCCTCTGGTGGCTGCTGGTGTTACTACAGTTTTAATTCGCCAGCAGGTGATGACCTCCCCCTTCCTTCCTATAAAAGGTCGTCAGCTGCTGCAGCTCCCTGTTGTTAATATTGGTCATTCACTAACCAACCTTTCTGAAGAGAGGAGCTGTCTGGAGCAGTGCTGTTGCAGCTTATCTGGAGCCTTGGTGTTTCTACTGGAAGCTGTGTCCTGGTGCCTTACTCTGCGGTCCTGTGCATGACTGCAGAGCAAGCTAAGTGTTGTTTGTTTCTCTATGTCTGTTGTTTTCCCTGAGGTATCCTGGTTGGCGACAGGTTGAAAGAACCTGTATAGGGAACGTGAGGAGAGTTCAGGGCTCTTCCTTAGGAGAGTGCAGGAGGTGTCCACTTCCCCGTTCCCTATTATAGAGCCCACTGTTATAATTGTTTCTCCAGTGTCCCCTTGTCTGTCTTGTGGTTTTGTGACCTACCGATCGTCGGGTTGAGTCATACATATCGTGACACATACTGGCCACTTCTAGTCACATACCGGCTACATACTGGCCACATCCCGGCTACATACCGGTTACATCCCCGCCACATACCGGCCGCATCCAGGCTACATAGCGAATGCATTCCGGCTATATACTGGCCACATCCCGGCTACATAGCAGTTACATCCCGGCTATATACCAGCTACATCCCGGCCACATACCAGCAACATCCCGGCCGCATACCAACCACATACTGGCTACATACCAGCTATACACAGAACTCAATAATGATTTATTATTTATTATGCATTGCTTTTTTAGCACCATTAATTCCACAGCCCTTTAAAGACATTAACATCACTGTCCCCATTGGGGCTTACAATCTAGATTCCCTATCAGTATGTCTTTGGAATTTGGGGGGGAAACCAGAGCACCCGGAGGATACCTGCACAAACACGGGGAGAACATTTACACTCCTAGCAAATCTTGTCCTTGGTTGGAGTTGAACCCAGGACCCCAGTGCCGCAAAGCTGCAGTGCTAACCACTGACTATGCATGAAGTCATCCAAATATCAAAGTTTTTAACCTCTTAATACAATGTCCTCATCATATTATATAGCACTGTGTACTTACAATTGCTCAGTTTGCCTTTGTACCCAGCTAATTATTTTCTTTTCCATTAGGTCTCTGACATCACATGATCAAAAACTGACTAGCTGAATCCTAAGCTCTATGTAGAAACAGGAGGTCTCTTTTCCCTCTATGAGTCTAGAGTCACTACAAAAGTCCCCGGCAGATAGGAGGAGAGAGCAGGAGTTGAAAATAGGATGGAAAAGAGACTGCTTGTTTCTACATAGAGCAGAGAAAAGAGAATTATCTGGGTAGAAAGCAAAATGAGCAATTGCAAGCGCACAGTGTTGTATAATATGATGACTGCAATATATTAAGAGGATAAAAATTTCAGCAGGAGTGCTTTATTAAGGAGGACCTCCCACCACTCACCAGGTCAAAAAGTGAAAGGTTTTGCTTTTATTTTATTCTTGCTGCTCCCATGAATATTCCACATTTTTATTTTATAAACTCCGACATCCGGTTCTAGAGATATGGGACATTTTGTTAAGTGCTTCCAATTTTCTAGCTTCTATAATCTATTATATAAATTAATTTACCTAATATAATTGATGGTGGCGCTGATCACAGGACAATTATACAGTGTGAAACCGAAAACATGCAGCGCCATATCTGTTGGTATAAGCGTAATGTATAGGTGGCCACTAGCAGACAAATAGTGGCCAGTTTGATTGAATTGTTTTTATTCTGGGTTTTTTCTGGTAGTGGTCACAGGGTAAATGGACTTCCTGCTGCAATCAACTGAGATCTTTGTAAGGGTTCAGGGCTAAATGTCCAAAGTCTCCGCAGCGCTGCCACAGGGGAAATGAAGTATTACACCGTGCCTATTGAAATGATTGTGTAAGTGTGTAATGCGTGGATATTGTGGGTCCTGCAGAGCGATAGATGCTCTTTGTAACCACTCTCCGCTATGGATAATGAAGGGGATTCGTTAATGGGGGGACCCTTAGAAATCCATAAATGTTACACTGAGTGAGATGAGAAGTTGCGTTATCCTCTTCGACTAAATATCTGTGGACCATATTACCTTGGACTGGATGGTTTTTCATGGTTCATAACGAAAGAAAGAAAGAAGGATATTATCTTGGCACTGGCTTTTGCCAATTGCTTACTTTGACTGACACAAGCAAAGCAATAAAGGGTTATGAGCTGAATGTGAATTCTGCCAAAGTACACCTACGACCACTATGTGCATGTGTGCTGGAAAATTGATGGGAAGACTGTTACCCACCTTGGAAAAGAAAATTGCAATCTGTTTTCACTATACAATGCTTAATATACAAATAATAATTAATAAATGTGTTACAGGGATATAATAAAGAAATGGGCGGTAAGCCGCAGTACCCAAGAATGGCCACTAAATGATGTAGTGAGCTGTAGTTTTCTGGCTTCTTACACTTTGGGACCTGCTGCCATCTGGTCAATGGAGGTGCCAGGTGTCAGACCGATCTGATGTTGATGACTTATTCCAAAGATGAGTCATTTATATAAAAGTTCTAGTTAACCTCTTTAAGAATTGTACTTTCCTTTTGAACATGTTCCCCATATATAACATTACATGCTAATTTATTTGCAGATCTTGGGAATTTCAGTGGCCGTGTACGAAGTGCCGTCTCTGTAAGGGAAGGACAAGGAGTGGTTCTTATGTGTTCTCCCCCCCATCACTCCCCAGGTAATATGCATGTCATGGTTCTTATTATTAGCTGTATAATCATTGCGATTTCTTCAGGTCTAGAAGGCCACGTGAAATAATATTCCTATATTTTCAAAGCTTTTAGTTGCTTTCCATGTGTCGAGGCCCTGAAATAAACCTGTGTAGCTCCATTAGACTGTGCCAGAAATAACTCGGTTGGAAGGAGACGGATACTTTAAGTATAATTTTGTGGTACAGAAATTGTACGCCTCGCAGAATAGGCTAAAATGCTTTTTCTGTTCGGAAACAACATAGTTCTATATGGAGATATCTGGAGAAATATTGCATAAAGCGGAGGTGATCGTATTGGCTGCAAACAGTTTTCGATCATCGGCAATTAATACACTGTTATTATATTGGGCTATGTTCACAGTGACTTTCAATGTTGGCCGTTCCATTAGTTTTGACGACAACTGGACAGACCCCATAATAATGAGAACTGTAATGTACAAATTCAGCACAGCGTTTCCAATTTCATAACAGTCTAGTAATATAAAAAAGTTTTCAAATCATTTGCTTTAAGGGCTCTTTTACACCTCCATATAAAAAGCGCATGGAAAAAGCTGGTACCGGTGTTATCAGTGTTTTACATCAGGGTGACCATTCTTACCATCAGGGCTCATACTCACATGCAAGAAACTCGGACGAGTCTCGCACGTCAAAACCCGGTATTGCCACCGGCTGTCACGATCCAATTTTGGATCTGTCAGTTTGGGCTGCTCACATTTAAACTTTTTTCCTTTCTGGCCATCGGGGGTTAATGTCAATTTTTCCTCCTGGTGGCTGCTGGTGTTACTACACCTTTAGTTAGACTGCTGGTGGCTTTTTCCCCTCAGTGGCCGCTGGTGTTACTGCATGGTGATTAATTATCTATGCAGGTGGGTTCCACCCTCACCTTCCTTGATAAGGCCTCTTGGTGCTGCAACTCACTGTTGGTAGAGATGAGCGACTTTGCCTTTTTTAGGGTCGAGTCGGGTTTCATGAAACCCGACTTTCGCAAAAGTCGGGTGGAACGAAATAGGCCGACTATAGCGAAAAGTCAGAGGCCGACTGAAACACGAAAACCAATGCAAGTCAATGGGGAAGCAAAGTCGGCAGGGAGTGGAGGACAGTAAACACACCTACAGTGCCCATTTCAATGCCAAAAACATCAATTCTTATTACTGAAGCTTGTCAACCTTAATTTACTTCATAATATTAGTTACGCATTGAAAACTGGGGGTTATTTGGCTAAAGTTGAGGGGGGGGGTAGGGCTGGCTCCAGGTTTTCATGTGCCCTGGGCCAAAGAGTGTCAGTGCGCCCCTTTAACACATACCACAACTCATGATGCTCCGATACGGCATACAAATATAGGTATAGTACAATGACAAATACTTCACTGCTTACATGACACGACTGATCTATTTTAAATTGTACAATAGCTCAAAAAAAGGACAGTATATTGCTCTATGCAGTATGGCCACCACATTGTGCACCATACAGAATAATGAGCCCCATATATTTCTTCATACAGAATAATTGGTCACATACAATGTTCCATACAGTATATGATGAGCTCCACATAATGCTACAGTATATGATGGTCCCCATGGATGATGCTCCAGTGTGTTATGGGCCCAAATAATGCTCCATATATAATGGGCCCCATTTCTAATGCTCCAGTGTATAATGTGCCCCATAGATGCTGCTCCAGTGTCTGATCCGCCCCATTTAGAAAACTCCAGTATATGATGGGCCCCATGGATGATGCTCCAGTATCTTATGGGCCCAAATAATGCTCCATATATAATGGGCTCCATTTCTAATGTTCCAGTGTATAATGGGCCCTGTAAATGCTGCTCCAGTGTCTGATGTCCCCCATCTGGAATGCTCCAGTATATACCCTAATTGCCCTAATAATGCTCCATATATAATGTGCTCCATTTCTAATGCTCCAGTGCATGATGGGCCCCGTAAATGCTCCAGTGTATAATGGGCCCTGTAAATGCTGCTCCAGTGTCTGATGTCCCCCATCTGGAATGCTCCAGTATACTGTATACCCTAATTGCCCTAATAATGCTCCATATATAATGTGCTCCATTTCTAATGCTCCAGTAAATGATGGGCCCCATAAATGCTGCTCCAGTGTCTGATGTCCCCCATCTGGAATGCTCCAGTGTATGATGGGCCCAAATAATGCTCCATATATAATGGGCTCCATTTCTAATGCTCCAGTGTATAATGAGCCCCGTAAATGCTGCTCCAGTGTCTGATGTCCCCCATTTGGAATGCTCCAGTATATGATGGGCCCCATTTTTAATTAACCCAGGCATGGTATGTGAAAAGAGCTCCATGGAGTAATCTGAAGTGTGTGCTGCCGCATCCTTCACTTTTGGTGTGGGTGAAGGACACAAGGAAAGGGGTTGCTCCTGACCAGAAGCCTGCACTGACGACTCAGTGCTTGCTTTTTTTGAAACTTCAGAAGAGGAGGTGATAGAGCTGGAGGCTGTTTCAGCAATGTAAGCCAAAAACAGCTCTTGATGCTCCAGCTTTAAAAGCAGTCTACCTACTCCCAGAAAAGGGAGCCTTACAGGCCTTCCAGAGCTACACCATGATGCAGACTCAACACCTCCTGCCTTAGCTGCTATTGTGTTTTTGGCACTACCAGCAGATGCACCACCACCACCATCAGTACCAGGTGGCCCCCCACGCCCATGTCCGTGTCCTCTTCCACCATACTTCCTCATGTTTTGGAAAATGGACCCAAAATACCAGCAGATATATGGTACTGTATCAGAAGCGTACAGCTCTATACAGACTAGGGATAACAATAAATCTCTGTATATATTTCATGAGTCATACACAGACGCTCACAGGCTGAGTATGGAGTACACAATAAAATAAAAAGTTGAAAAATGGTACAGTATCACCATATACAAGGTATATATAGTATAGTGTTAACATTCTGAATCTCCGTATACATTTCTGGAGGCAAATACAAATGCTCTCAGGCCCAGTATGGATTACACAAGAATATGAAAAGCTGTAAATGGGTAATGTCACACAAGCGTACAGCTGTAAACAGTGTTGGGGTAATCTTAAATCTCCAAATATATTTCCGGAGTAACAGACAGACGTTCAGAGGCTCATTATGGATTACATCAGAATCAAAATAGCAAAAAAGGTTACTGTAGCAGAAGCATACAGCTGTATACAGTGTTGGCCAAATTTGAAATCTCGGTATATATTTCCAGAGTCACCCTCAGACGCTCACTCAGTCTGGGTTTGACCATAATAAAAAATGTTGTAAAAAAGGTACTGGATAACAAGATAGCAAGTATATATTATAGGTTATAATTGAAATCTCTGTATACATAGGCCCGTAGTCACTCTAAGACGCTTACTTAGTATGGATTTGACCGTAATACTAAATGTCGAACAAAGGTACTGTGTAGCAAGATACAAGCTGTATCGAGTATAGGGTAAAAATTGGTATCTCCGATTTACCGTATATATAGATGGCGTAAACCACACAATGGATGATACCTTAATAAAAAATTTTGAACAAAGGTACTGTATCAGCTCATACCAGGTGTATCCAGTCTAGGGGTAATTGTAAATTTCCGTCTATACTTCCGGAGTCAGACACAGACACTCACAGGCTCACTATGTATTACACCAGAATTTAAAAAGTAGAAAAAGGGAAAGGTATTTGAAGCCTACAACAGTATACAGTGTTGTGGTACTTTTAAATCTTTGTTTATATTTCAATCTCAGTAAGCCAGTCCAGACTCTCCGCTACTGGAAACTACATGGATACAAGTACAGACGGAAAGTCGAGTGTTAGCAGAAATTTAAGAATTACTCATCGCGGGAAAACCTCCCGGTAGATGTTGCAGAGGCGATGTAGACCCTCAATTACTGTGTCTGTGGAGACAGCGAAAACGGTTCTTTGTGAAGAAAAGATTGCTTTGTGGCAGAAGAGTGGATCACATCACCGTTACTCATCTCCATCAAATTGTGATCACAGAGAGAGATATAGACATGGTCCTCACTGCCTATCATGATGTGTCTGGTCATTTTGGAGTGCAAAAGACAGAAGCCACAGGCCGTAGGCGATTCTATTGGATTGGCATGAGAGGGGACATTGAAAAATGGTGGCAGGAATGTCACACGTCTGTGACTATCACAACTGTGAAAGGTGAACAGAAAGCACCACTGCATCTGCTTGTAAGTGGACGTCCATTACAAATGGTAGCCATTGATCATCTGAAGGTAGAGGCCAGCAGGACAGGCCATAGCTACATCTTAACCATCATCTATCAATACACCAAATTTCTAGTGGCAGTCCCTGTGAAGGATTTAACTGACCAGATTACGCAGCGGTGGAGCAGGGAGAGGTAAGTATTGCAACTTGCAAGTGCTGTGGCCATGACCAAGCAGGGAGGGCACACTCATGGGCGAAGGTACTGGCACAGGGCCCCTCATAGTACGGTGGTGTGTCTGACGGCGAATGGGCCCCCCCACCGTCAGAGACACTGTATGTACTATGTGGGGCCCTGTGCCAGTGCCGTCGGCCATCAGTGGGTCATCTACCTATTCAGAGCAACAGCACTTGCCCGGGTGCACCAGGTGTTGACCCCAGCCCTTGGGGGGGGGGGTGGGCAGCCCAGTTAGGGAGGTTTAAAAAATGGCATATGTTGATGTGTAGGCTGGACATTCAGCTGCTGCAAATGGCGGAATTGGGCAAGTCCGAGGAAGAGGAGGACAAAAGCGAGGCAGTTTTCTGGCAACCTATGTGTCATCAGGGGAAGGTGGGGCAAAATCCTTTGAAACCCATGCATGGTTCATTTTAATGAAGGTTAGATCATCAACCTTTTGGGTCGACAGACGGGTCCTTTTTTCTGTCAGGATTGATCCAGCAGCACTGAAGACTCTTTCAGATAACACACTAGCAGCAGGGCAAGCGAACTCCTGTAAGGCATAGTGTGCCAATTCAGGCCAGGTGTCCAGTTTAGAGGTCCAATAGTCAAAGGGGAATGACCTGTGAGGGAGAACATCGATATGAGAGAAGTAGTTTATAACCATAGTTGACAACTGCGGTCTCCTGTCACTTTTAATCGATGCAGTATTAGCAGTCGTGTGAGCGGTACTTGAGAAATCAGTCCACAACATGGTCATGAAACCCCTGTCTCCAACGCCACTTGAACACCATGAACACCTCTTACATTGTGCCCACTACGGCTCGTGGGAGAACCAGCACCGCTGCTGTGTGCTGGGAAAGCCTCAAACAAATGGTTTACCAGAGTTGCTTGTTTGTTAGCCAATATTATTTCTAGGTTCTCCTGTGGCATCATGTTGTGTAATATTCCTTTGTAGCGTGGATCGGGGATGCTGGCCAGCCAGTAGTCGTCATCCTTCATCATTTTGGCAATGTGGGGGTCCCTTTTTAGGATCCGCAAGGCATAATCGCACATGTGGGCCAATGTTCCAGGTGTCAAAAATGCACTGCGACTGCTGGGTGGAGGAGCACTTTCTGGCAAATCCACATCCCTACAGTCACGCACAAACACTGCACCTGACTTTGGACCGCCAACATTACCTCTTGCCCCCTGATAAGCATCGTCCTGCCCAAAATAATCATCCCCCTCCTCCTCCTCCTCTTCCTCTTCTTCCTCCACCTCGTCCAGGACAGTTCTCTTACCAGACAATGGCTGACTGTCAGCAAGGCTTCCCTCCTCCTCCTCCTCCACCTGTTCCTCCTCCGCTGCAGACGCAAGATCCTTAATGTGCGTCAAACTTTGCATGAGCAGACGCATAAGTGGGATGCTCATGCTTATGATGGCATCGTCTGCGTTTACCAGCCGTGTGCATTCCTCAAAACACTGAAGGACTTTTACAGAGGTCTTTCAGCTTTGACCACTGCACACCCGACAATTCCATGTCTTCCCTCAAAGTGCCTGCCTGTGTATCCTCCCACAAATGCATTACAGCCTGCCTCTGTTCGCACAGCCTCTCAACCATGTGCAGGGTGGAGTTCCACCTTGTTGCAACGTCTATGATTAGGCGGTGCTTGGGGAGGTGGAGCAATCGCTTCAGCTTCTGCATACGAGTGGAGTGGACGCTAGAGCAACGGATGTGCGAGCACAGTCTTCGCACCTTATGGATCAGGGATGTTAACTCCGGATAATTATTAAGGAAGCAGTGCACCACCAGGTTCAAAGTGTGAGCCAGGCAAGGTATGTGTGTGAGTTTTGCACGGGCTATGGCTGCCACAAAATTACGACCATTATCACTGACTACCTTGCCTGGCTCAAGATGTAGACTGCCCAGCCATGACTCAGTTTGTCGCTGCAAGTAGTCAGCCAGTACCTCCGCGGTGTGTCTGTTGTCACCCAAAGACATCATCTTTAACACAGCCTGCTAACGCTTACCACTAGCTGTTCGATAGTGGGACACCTCGTGTGCAACACTGGCAGCTGTGGATGGAGTGCTCGTGCGACTGCGCTCTGTGGACGAGCTTTCGCTTAAGGAGGAGGAGGGTTGAACGCCTACAGCCAACTGTTTCCTATACCGTGGGCTAGGCAGCACTGTTCCACCACCGCTGTCCCCTGTGGAGCCTGTATCCACCATATTAACCCTGTGCGCAGTGATGGACACATAATGGCCCTGGCCATGCCTACTGGTCCATGCATCTGTTGTGAGGTGCACCTTTCCACTCACTGACAATGCGGTCTTTCACATGCCGCTGGAGGGCAGGGATGGCTTTTCGAGAAAAGAAGTGCCAACTGGGTAGGTCATAGCGTGGGACAGCGTAGGCCATGAGCTCATGGAAAGCTTTGCTTTCAACCAAACGGTAGGGCATTATCTCTAATGAGATTAGTTTGGCAATGTAGGCATTCAAACAAAGTGTACGTGGATGAGAGAATGAGTACTTTCTTGTCCTACTCAGAGTGTCTGGTAGGGTGAGCTGTACTGGAGAGCTGCATATGGGGGATGAAGTGGTGGACCGGACGGAGTGAGAGGGGGTTGGTGATGGTATTGGTGGTGATAGCCTAGATTCAGTGTTGTGTTGCAAAACCATTGTGATTCCCTGAGTGCTTTGGCCTTGCGACTACACCTCCACATTTAGTGCTGGTGGTGTGCTTAACGGTGGCGGTGGTCTTACAGTGGGAGAAGCGATGAAGCATTGCTGGCTACCTTCAGTCGGAGCAGGTGCTCATGTCCTACCTGAAGTTTTGTAGTCCATCCACACTTGCAAGTGCATGTTGATTAAATGTCTAAGCATGCAACTGGTATTCAAATTTCTGAGTTGTTTACCTCGGCTAAAGGTCCTTCCGCACTTCTTACAGGTAACCTTTGCCTCATCAGTAGGATTTTGGACAAAGAAGTGCCACATTGCACTCTCCCTACTATGGTATACATTTTCTGGCCTGGCACACTGTGCTAAGTTGACCGTCTGGCCAAGCTGTCCTACAACTTTTAGTTTTTGTTCCACGATTCTGGACAGCTGCGGGCCTGCCAGATAACCACTGCTGCGATGTCAATGCCTTCTGCGGATCCTTTTCCTTATCTGAAATATTGCCAGCGCCACCCTCCTCCCCCAATGGATGCCAATCCGGGTCAAGAACTGGGTCATCTATCACCTCCTCTTCAAAGTCATCTGCACCTTCCTCTTTACCTTCCTCTGTGTCACCATGTAAGGTGGTATAGTATGCGGGAAGGGGCACCTGAGTTTCATCAGGGTCAGATTCTGGCTCAGTAGACTGTGAGGGTAATGTAGTGCTCTTGGTCAATGTACCATCTAGCAGTGGCTGTGCATCACTGCACTCCATGTCAGATTCATCTTGGACTGGGGAATTCAGGATTTGACTGGATAACCCAGGCATGGTATGTGAAAAGAGCTCCAAAGAGTAATCTGAAGTGTGGGCTGCCTCATCCTTAACTTTTGGTGGGGGTGAAGGACACAAGGAAAGGTGTTTTTCCTGAGCAGAACCCTGCACTGACGACTCCGTGCTTGCAGGTTTCGAACGTTCAGAAGAGGAGGCAATAGAGCTGGTGGCTGTTTCGGCAATGTACGCCAAAATCTGTTCCTGATGCTCCAACTTTAAAAGCGGTTTTCGTACTCCAAGTAAAGGGAACCTTACAGGCCTTCTTGGGCCAGACCATGACGCAGGCTCAACACCTCCTGCCTTAGCTGCTATTGTGCTTTTGCCAGAACCAGCCGATGCACCACCACCATCAGTACCAGCTGCGCCCCCCGGCCCACGTCCGCGGACTCTTCCACCATACTTCCTCATGTTTGGGAAAATGTAGCAAAAATCGAAGCAGAGAGATGGTACTGTATGAGGGGCGTCCAGCTGTGTAAGGTGTATTAAAAAAATTAAATCTATGTATATATTTTGTTAGTCACAGACGCTCTCCCAGTATGTATTTGACCGTAATCCAACAAGCAGATATACGGAACTGTATCAGAAGTGTACAGCTGTATACGTTTCTTGTGTAACTAAAAATCTCCATATATGTATTTACGGAGTGTCACACACACACGCTGACTCTTTATAGATGTGACTGTAATGCGAATGGCAGATATACAATACTGTTTGAGAATCGGACAGCTCTATATGGTGTCTGTATGGAAAATTGTCAATCTCCGTCTATTTTTATACGGAGTGACACACGCTCTCTCTGTCTGGTTTTGACCGTAATCAAACAGCAGATATACAAAACTGTTTGAAAAGCGGACAGCTCTATACGGTGTAGGTCTGGAAAAATGGAAAATCTCCTCTTTTTTTTTTCCAGAGTCACACACAGATAGCTTCACTGTTTGAAAAGCGGTCAGCTCTATACAGGGTAGGTCTAGAAAAATGGAAAATCTCCTCGGCTTGTTTTTCCAGAGTCACACCCAGATAGCTTCTATTTGTCCATGATACCAGCCGGTACACGGTAGTGTGTGAGGAGTGTACACTGCTATACGGTGTTTGTATGGAAAATTGTCAATCTCTGTCTATTTTTATACCGACTGACACATGCTGTCTCTGGCTAGTTTTGACCATCATCAAACAGCAGACATACGAAACTGTTTGAAAAGGGGACAGCTCTATAACGTGCACGTCTGGAAAAATGGAAAATCTCCTCGGCTTGTTTTTCCAGAGTCACACCCAGATAGCTTCTATTTGTCCGTGATACCAGCCGGTACACGGTAGTGTGTGAGTAGCGTACACCGCTATGCGGTGTGTGAAAAATTGAACTCTCGGTAACTCACCAGAACAAAATAATAAAAGTTGGAGTGCTTTGAAAAAAGCAGTTTGAACTGCAGTGTGCACACAGCAATGCAGCTATCAGGTAGCCTTAAAAGGCAGCCTAATCACCACCAGTGCTGCTGCACACAACAAAAATTCTCCACTTTCACTGCACACTAACTGTACAGTGAAAAGCGCTATCAGCAGAAGTAATTTTTTTTCTTCTTCTCTGCCTAACGCTCTCCCTATTCAGAATCAGCAGCAGCACCTCTCCCTATTCTAAGATCGGCAGAAGTAAGATGCCGGTCGGCGGTCACGGCCTTTTATAGCCACTGTGACACCACACAAAGCCAGCCAATCACTTCAATGCCCTTCTCTAAGATGGTGGTGGCCGCTGCCTGTCATCGCGTTGCCCACAGTGTGTGTCCTCCATCATTGGCTGAGAAAAGGCGCTGGAAGCATTATTTGAAACGCGACTTTGGCTTTCGGTTCGAAGACCTCATGGCCGACCTCACTCTATGGTCGGGTTTCGATCGGCGAAACCCGACTTTAGCTAAAGTCGGCGAATTTTGAATTTGACCGACCCCTTTTGCTCAACTCTAACTGTTGGTAATACAGGTCATTTGGATGCCAACCTTTCTGAAGAGACAAACTACCTTGAACAGTGTTGTTTGCAGCAGATCTGGAGCAGTGGTTTTCCTGCTGGAAGCTGTGTTCGGGTGCCTTATTCTGCGGTCCAGTGCATGACTGCAGAGCAAGCTAAGTGTTGTTTGTTTTTCCCTGTCTGTTATTTTCCTTTTTGTCTTACTAGTACATTGGTGGGACTAGTGTCCGCACTTGCCAGTTCCCTAGTAAGGGATAGGTGCAGGGCAAGTGAGGGACCTAGGTATCCTGGTCGGCAACAGGTTGAAAGAACCTGTATAGGGAATGTGAGGAAAGCTCAGGGCTCTTCCTTAGGAGAGTGCAAGAGGTGTCCACTTCCCCGTTCCCTATTGTAGGGCCCACCGTTGTAATTGTGTCCCGGTGTCCCGTTGTTTTGTCTTGTTGATTGGTGACCGTCAGGTCGCGTCACGCAGGGCCAGTCACCTCGTGACACCGGCACTTGATAGCGGAGCATTCAGCTGCATAGAAATACATGCAACTGAATGCTTTGATCCGAGTGCCAGCGGCCGTGCCGGGTATTGACATGCAAGTCTCATTTGAGTTTCTCACATGTACAGTATGTGGCCTTAGTGTGTCATCAGTGTTTTCCATTCGTGTGTCATCCCTGTGTCCATTTTTACCATCAGTGTTTTCCATCATTGTGTCTTCAGTGTTTTCCATCAATGTGTCTTCAGTGTTTTCCATCATTGTGTCTTCAGTGTTTTCCATCAGTGAGTCTTTAGTGTTTTCTATCAATGTGTCTTCAGTGTTTTTCATCAGTGTGTGTTAGGTGTCGGGATTCTGCCACTGCACGGGATAGATGCCAAGCATTATCTTGTACTGTGGTCTCCCATTCAAATCCGTCTGCTGCGATTGCTGCTCAGCCCAGACGTCGATCCCAGCATCTTGCTCAGGCTCGTGGTATATGCTTGGTTACTGCTGGATCTTCAGCCAAGTCCAGAAATCACCTTACTAAGCATGTCCATGAGGTGGCATCTGCTCATTGGTGGTTGGGATTGGCTGCTTTGGTGAGGTGGCAGCTCCAGATTGGCCCGCAGGTGATGTCTCAGCTGACTGGGCGTGAGCGATTGGGGTGGAGCCTAGTGTATAAAATGCTTCCAGCGGCACACGCGGGCGTGCTAGTATAATTTATGTGTGGAGTATGTCAGTGGATACCCTACCACTCTGTACGTGTCGCACTATACACTGAGAGTACAGACCTAGGCAGGTAGGGTTAGGACTGGGTAACTTACCTTGGCTTAGCATCTGATTCCTTCTTGTGTGCGGTTAGCACAGTAGAGTTACAGAGCAAGTCCAACTCTCAGGCAATATATCTCTGGGAAATTGACAGGGTCGGTCACCTAGCATGGCATGAGTTCTTTCCTTGGCTTAGCATCTGTCTCCTTCTTGTGTGCGGTTAGCACAGTTGAGTCATAGAGCAAGTCCAACCCACGTGCTACTTGCCCTGTGACATTTAACAGGGTTTAGTGCATTGTTTACTTTCTGCAGTACCACTCTGTGCAGTCACTGAGCTGAGTACCCTGAGTTCTGTTCACACTGTGTGACGCTGAACACAGTGCGTTTAAGGTGATTGCTTGCTGTTGTTCCGTCATTGCACACTAGCAGCAGTTATTCATCTCTGCATAGTGGACCCCGGGTTGCGATTGCACTTTATTATTTATTTTTAATTCAGTGCAATCCACCAACCCTAACAGTGTGTCATCGGTGTTTTCCATCGGTGTTTTCCATCAGTGTGTCTTCAGTGTTTTCCATCAGTGTGTTTTTGGTGTTTTCCATCAATGTGTCTTCAGTGTTTTCCATCAGTGTGTCATCAGTGTTTTCCATCAGTGTGTCATCAGTGTTTTCCATCAGTGTGTCATCGGTGTTTTCCATCAGTGTGTCTTCAGTGTTTTCCTTCAATGTGTCATCAGTGTTTTCCATTAGTGTGTCATCAGTGTTTTCCATTAGGGTGTCAGCGGTGTTTTAGAATCATAGAATCATAGAATCGTAGAGTTGGAAGGGACCTCCTGGGCCATCTGGTCCAACCCCCTGCTCAAAGCAGGATTCGCTAAATCATCCCAGTTAGATGTCTGTCCAGCCTCTGTTTGAAGACTTCCATTGAAGGAGATCTCACCACTTCTCGTGGCAGCCTGTTCCACTCATTGATCACTCTAACTGTCAAAAAGTTTTTTCTAATATCTAATCTGTGTCTCCTCCCATTCAGCTTCATCCCATTGCTTCTAGTCTTTCCTTGTGCAAATGAGAATAAAGTTGATCCTTCTACAATGTGACAGCCCTTTAGATATTTGTAGACAGCTATTAAGTCTCCTCTCAGTCTTCTCTTTTGCAAACTAAACATTCCCAAATCCTGCAACCTTTCCTCATAAGACAGGGTTTGCAGACCGGTCACCATTCTGGTCGCTCTTTTCTGAACTTGCTCCAGTTTGTTGATGTCTTTTTTAAAATGTGGTGCCCAAAGTTGGACACAATATTCCAGATGAGGTCTGACCAAAGAGGAGTAGAGGGAAATAATGACTTCACGTGATCTAGACTGTATGCTTCTGTTAATACATCCTAGAATTGCATTTGCCTTTTTTGCTGCTGCATCACACTGTTGACTCATATTCAGTCTGTGATCTATTAGTATACCCAAGTCTTTTTCACATGTGCTGTCACTTAGCCCTATTCCTCCCATTCTATATATGCTTTTTTCATTTTTATTGCCCAGATGTAGTACTTTGCATTTCTCCCTGTTAAAAACCATTCTGTTAGTTGCTGCCCACTTCTCCAGTTTATTTAAATCTTTTTGAATCCTCTCTCTCTCTTCTCTAGTATTAGCTATCCCTCCTAGCTTTGTGTCATCAGCAAATTTAATCAGTTTACCCTCAATTCCTTCATCTAAATCGTTGATAAAGATGTTGAACAATACAGGGCCCAGGACAGAGCCCTGTGGTACCCCACTTGAGACATTCTTCCAACTGGATGTGCAGCCATTTACGACCACTCTTTGGGTCCGATCACTAAGCCAGTTATCAATCCACCTAACAGTTGCCTTGTCCATTCCATACTTAGTCATTTTTTCAATAAGGATTGTATGAGAGACTTTGTCAAATGCTTTGCTGAAGTCAAGATATACTATATCTACAGCATTTCCTTGATCCACCCAATCAGTAATACCATCATAGAAGGAAATTAAATTAGTCTGACATGACTTATTAGTTACAAACCCATGCTGACTCTGTTTAATCACTTCATTCTTATCCAGGTATTGACATACATGTTGTTTAATAATTTGTTCAAAGATCTTTCCTGGTATAGAAGTCAGACTCACCGGCCTATAGTTGCCTGGGTCCACCTTCTTCCCCTTTTTGAAGATAGGAACAACATTTGCTCTTCTCCAGTCTTCTGGCACTTCTCCTGTTCTCCAAGAATTTTCAAAGATTATGGAGAGGGGTTCAAAAATTTCTTCTGCTATCTCCTTCAGTACTCTGGGGTGTAATTCATCTGGACCTGGAGACTTGAATACATTTAGGTTAGCTAAGTGTTTCCTCACTATCTTTCTGTTTATAGATATCCTGGATTCTTCTATTCCCTTAATTCCATCAGTGTGTCATCGGTGTTTTCCATCAGTGTGCCATCAGTGTTTTCCATCAGTGTGTCATCAGTGTTTTCCATCAGTGTGTCATCGGTGTTATCCATTAGTGTGTCATCATTGTTTTCTATCACTGCTGCTCATTGATAACATGCTCTACCATTACTTTACATGAGATCGTTATAGTCATTAATGGAGTGTTCTCAAGTTTGAAAGTTATTCCCTATACATGGTATGAGAATATCTTCCTGATTGCTGATGAGTGATGATCTGTCTGCTTTGCTCCCATCGATCCCGAGAACCGTGGCTCTGAAGAATAAAGTATGAAGAGGCCAGAGGTCGATCATGCGCACTGCCAAAGATCCACTGAAAGGAATTCTCAACACTTTCCAATAGTTCCATTGATAATAAATGGAGTAGCATTACGTATTATCAACAACCTCTAAATTGACACATGGCTGTCCAGAGCTTCGATCTCTGGAACGCTTGGGGTTCTAGCAGTCAGACACCCAGTGATTGTAAAGTTATCTTCCATCCCTCGAAAAGGGAATATCTGTAAAACTTCAGAATACTCCTTTCATTGGAATTTCAATGACCAAGAACCATCATGGGGGTTTATGATTAGAGAAGAGATATAAGAATAAGAGCCCATGTGGATTGGTCCATACATTTTCTCCATCCATTTTATGATATAATGTAGTGGAAAAACATGAAAAAAAATCCAAGTGCAGAAAAATGATGAAAAAAACCCTCAATTCTGGCATTGTTTTTTTTTTATGATGTATCTGAATTTTTCTGTTTTACAATGTATCTTTATCCCATTACTTGCCAAATTAGCAATTTTCATTTTTTTTTTAAGTGACAGATTTTTAATGACTTGGGTCCTAATGAATCAGAAACATAATTTGCCAAATTTTTACAAGTACAGATTTATCAGAAAAGGGCGTCCCAATTTTGGGACATTGGCAGAAAGTGATAGCAAAAACTCAGAAAAGATAGAAATTATTCAACTTTATTTTTTTGCTTACAAACTATTATGCAAACAATATGTTTATGCACTTTTTTTCAAAATATTATATTACAAAATTCTCCAAATAACTCAGTTAGGGGAATGGAATACAGCAAAACGCTTAGCATGAAGGGGAACATCACACCGTTTGCAAATTCTGGTTGTTTTTTTCTTACATAAAGCACACCTTCTTTGTGTAGCAATTGGCACTATCAAATGATTACCAGGATCAAATCTGACGTCATCACTAACTCGGCCACCTAATAGTTTACTCCGTTGAGATGATTTAGCGAATCCTGCTTTGAGCAGGGGGTTGGACTGGATGGCCCGGGAGGTCCCTTCCAACTCTACGATTCTATGATTCTATGATTCTATGGTCCACATCGCTTTGGGGTTGATTGTGTTTTTTTGCTTAGATAGGCCAATGCAATCCTCCTCCTTACACTTAGCAGTGGCACACTTTCTTCTGGATTTGCCTTTTGATATGCCCTCCAGGTGTTCACAACGGCAATGTCTATCATTTGAGTGAAAAGGGGCAACCACCACTTTTTGGAACGGATTCTGACATGGTACAGGGAGATTTGTTTGTCCAATAAATCAACTCCCCCATGTGGGAATTACATTCCTGAACCATCAGCGGCATTGAGATTTGGACAGGTTTTTTCTGTTTTTGAGAGTACCTATGAGCTGTTGACAAAGGCTCTATTGTGCTGAAGTTCATGCCAAACGTGACAACCTTATTATCCTTCCATTTCACCACAAGAATGTTATTTGCTTTATCAAACCGGTAATCACAAAATCCTCTTTCCTTTTGTTTTTCAATCTCCTTGCTTGGCATAAGAGGACACTGTTTTGTGCAATTTTCTCTCATAGTGCCAGTAGCTTGGATGTTTTTGTTTTTCAGCATCATCAGAGCATCAATACTTGTAAAGAAATTGTCAAAAAATAACTTGTAACTGAATGACAGGGAATTAGGAATTACGGTCCTTCCTCTTTGTCAGACTTACCACAGTATGGCACAAATTTGTAGAGGTAGCCGTTGGAACTGCACAGACACCAAATTTTGTAGCCAAATTTTATTGGCTTACCTCGCATGTACATTTTTGTAGGGTGTTTGCTATAGTAGCTGACCATCATTTCATCTAAGGAAAGTTCCTGGTGGAATACACCAAATTTCAGGAATTCTTTCCCCAGTACTTCAAAGAATAAACTAACTTTGTACATCTTGTCAGACTTGTCAATTTTAGAATTGTCATTTAGGTGTATATATTTTTTAACTTCCCTAAAACGGTTCTTTGACATTGCTTTGTACACCAATGGAACTCCCACATCTTGAGCTTGTCCCCAGTACATGTCCTCTTGGGGGAGAGAATGATATCCAGACAGTAATAATATGCCTAAGAAAACTTGTAATTCTTCCTCGCTGATGGAAAAGGAGGGTTTATTTTTTGGTTTGCATATAGCATGCTTTTGGGTCAAAATAATATCCATAACATCATGGGAAAATACTTCAACTTCATTTTTATTTTCTAAAAGGTAACAAATGTTGCTATTTTGGACATATCCTGGTCCGCACTGCTTTCATATGTTGGTTGACATTTTTTCCATTTTGGAGTTGCTGCACATTGTAATAATTCTATTGTATTTTTTTTTCTTGCTCACAACTGGTTTTGAAGTTTGATTCCTTGGTCGTTTTCTGCTACTGGTACTTGAAGTTCCTGCTGAGGTGGATGGTAAATTCTCATTTGATGCCACCTCAGGAGCCTCTTCAATTTATGTTGAAGTGTGCAATACCTCCAAAGTTCCTGCTACATCATTCAATTCATGAGCAAGAAGCTCATTTTCCTGAAAATCTTCCTCATCAGGGTCAGGGGGCACAATCACTACTTCAACATCAGAAACTTCCTATTCTTGGTCATCGAATTCCTCAAGATAACCTAGTATTTCATCAACAGTAAGTCCTTTTTTATATCGATATGCCATGTTCTTACTGCTGATTAGAGTTGAGCGACTTCGTTTCATGAAACCCGACTTTTCCAAAAGTCGGGTCGAGCAAAATCGGCCGACTATAGGGAAAAGTCGAGTGTTCGACCGAAACACGAAACCCAATGTAAGTCAATGGGGAATTAAAGTCGGCAGTGAGAGGAGGACAGGAAACACACCTACAGTGCCCATTTGAATGCCAAAAGCATCAATTCTTATTACTTAAGCTTGTCAACCTTAATTTACTTCATAATACTAGTTACGTACTGAAAAATGAGGGTTATTTGGCTACAGTTGTGGGGGGGTAGGACTGGCTCCAGGTTTTCGTGGGCCGAGGGCCAAAGAGCGCCCCTTTAACACATACCACAACTCATGATGCTCCGATACGGCAGAGAAATAGCAGTATAGTACAATGAAAAATACTTCACTTTTTACATCTCATGACTGATATCCATTTTAAATTCTCCAATACTTCCAAAAACGGACAGTATATAACTCCATACAGTATTATGGCCAGCGCTTAGTGCGCTATACAGAGTAATGAGGCCCATATATTTCTCCATATGGAATCATTGATCCCATATAATGTTTCAAACCGTATATGATGAGCTCCACATAATGCTACAGTATATGTTGGTCCCAATGGATGAAGCTCCACTGTCTTATGGGCCCAAATAATGCTCCATATATAATGGGCCCCATTTCTACTGTTCTAGTGTATAATGGGCCCTGTAAATGCTGCTCCAGTGTCTGATGTCCACCTTTGGAATGCTCCAGTGTATGGTGGGCCCCATATATCATTCACCAGAGTATAGTGCTCCCCAAAAATTGCTGTCCCAACCTTGAAAACAATTACATAAGTCTCCATGCTAGGGAATCACAGCACTACTCTGAACTCCTTGTCGTCCCCATCTTCCATCTCACTGCACTTGGCTGTTTAGGCCCTCCCACCGGCAGAGACACTTTTGCGTACTATGCTGTGCCCTGTGCCAGTGCCATCGCCCATGAGTATGCCACCCCACCTGCTCAAGGAACCTGCACTTTCATCTGCACCTTCCTCTTTGTCACCGTGTAAGGTGGTATAGTATGTGGGAAGGGGAACCTGAGTTTCCTCTGGGTCAGATTCTGGCAGTGTAGAGTGCGAGGGGAATGTAGTGGTCTGGGTCAATGTACCAGCAGCATCATCCAACAGTGGCTGGGCCTCAGTGCACTTGTGGCGTCCCCAAGAGTACGGTCGCCACTGTGGCATTACCTTCCTCCTTGGGAGTGTGTTGTCAAGCTTGGGAGCAATGAAGGATCTCTCTAGCAGTGAAACCAACACCCAACACATTTCCCACTCCAGGCTAGCAGGGAGACCTCTGAACCTGACTGTTGAGGAGCTGCTCTCTGTGGTCGGGAGGAGGTAAGTTAGGGCACTCTGTGCAGGGAAGGGGAAGTGTGTGGACGTGAGAAGGGGAGCTGGAGGATGAGCAGAGTTAAGGCTCACTCCTAGCTGGAGCGCATGGTCCCGATTCCGGTCTCCGAGTTTGTAGGGACATTGACGTTCCTGCAGCAGAAACCGGGAGAAGTAGCAGCTATAAATGCTCTGTACCCAACTAAGGCTCGGAGGCCCCAGCATCGACGTGTGGGAGCCAGAAGGAAAAGGCTACAGCTGTCTGCCATACAAGTAAAGTCTGAGGAACATCTGTTAGACAGGAGGCGCTTCAGTGAACCACGGTCCTGTGAGTGCTTCCCCCACAAGCGCTAGAAAGGAGACGTTCAGGAAGGTACATGTTGGCGGAGTGTTGGAAGGGAGCTTTCCATTTTGGTCCCGGAGGTTGGCTGATGTGCTGACCCGGAGGACACAGCACGGAGGCAGGCATCTGTGTAACCTGCAGACTGTGAGTAAAGCTTTGGAACTGCACGCTCTGGTGTCCTACAGTTATTCCAGCACCGCTACATCTGGGTACCAGCACCTACACCACCTGTGCCTTTCCCCATCACTACATCTACACTTCCCTGGGACTCCAGCTCCACCTGTGGGGAGATTCACCGTCTTTGCTGCACAACACCATCAGTCCCAGAGGATCTGCATGCAGCGTCGGCCTAACATCTATGTTGCCGAACACCACAGGTGGCGTCAAACTATCTATATAAACTCTTTGCCATTATACCACGCCATTTACATGGGCTCCCAGGGCCACCGTCCGGGTCACCGCTGCTGTGACACATCCCACTGACACCGGCCCGGTACCGAGTACCCCACAGCCCTGGGAGGGCGAGCCATATGCCGACTGCTGATCGGGCGGCGTTATTCCCACGAACCTCCAAACAGCGTCCATGAAGGCAAAGTTTTTGGTTTCCAGGGGCAGTATGATTGCAAAGCTGAACCTTAAAGGAATGTCCAAAAGGGCACCACTAGGAGTGGAGCCTGTGGCTTAATTGGACTCCACCCGGGAAACCGCAACCATGCCACCTAAAGAAAAGATGCACACTTTGAAAGCTTTGTCGATTCTGTGTGTGGTGTGGTATGTGTGTTTGTAGTTGTGCTAGCGATTTCTCAGCTTTATTCCGTTAACAACCGAGACTCCGGCATGCCCCCGCAGTACGCGTCAAGCTTACTAGAGGGATAAGCGAGGCTCTGGCACGTGAGATCGAGCAATAACAGGTCTAGCATTCCCATACATGTCCAGGGCTGCATGCACGCTACACTGAAAGGACCAGCTTTTGTCGCTTACAGGTGCAGATAACCTGCTGAACTCCGTTAGTGATGGGGATCTGGGATTCAGATTATACCCCGCGAACGAACGATGATTTCCCAGTAAGTTCAGGTCAACCGCAATTCCGGAGTTAGGCCTAACCGTCATTCCTGAAAAAATTACATATCCAAACCACAGGTGCTGTAGCTTGCTTAACAGCTCGGCAGCCGTTCTCAGGCCCAGTATGGATTCAACAACATTGTAGAAAGTTGATAAAGGGTACAGTTTCACCGGATAACACGTATATATGTAGCCTAGTTTACACATTAAAAATATATGTCTAAAGATCAGGAGGCAGACGCAGATGTTCTCAGGCCCTGTATGGATTTGACCAGATTGTACAAAGTTGAGAAAGGGTACTTTATCACTGGATAGCAGGTATATATAGCATAGTTTAAACATGTAAAATCTCTGTGTACTCAGTATGGATTACATAGCAATCTAAAAAGTGGAAAAAAGGAAATGCATTTGAGGCGTACACAACTATATACTTTTGGTGTTATTTTTAAATCTTCATATATATTTCTGTCTCAGTAATACAGTCCAGCCTCTCCGCAATAGGAAATGAGATGCATACAATTACTGACATAAAGGCTAGTGATTGCAGAAATCTAGGAATTACTATTCACGGGAAAAACTTCCATCACAATTCTCATAGGCGATGCTGACCCTCAATTAATTTGTGTGTTGAGACATTGAAAACATTTTTTTGTGAATAAAGTCTTGCTGTATCGCACTTCCGTTGATTCCATCACTGTTACTCATCTCAATCCAATTTTTATCACAGGGAGCGATGTAAACATGGTGCTCACTGGCTATCATGATCTCTCACGTAACTTTGGAGTGCAAAAGACAGAAGCCACAGGCCGTAGGTGATTCAATTGGATTGGCATGAGAGGGCACATTTTAAAATGTGCGCCGGAATGTCACACGTTTGTGAATAGGAAAACTGGGAAAGCTGATGATAAACCACCACTGCATGTCATTGTGAGTCGACGTCCATAAGAAATGGAAGCCATTGATCATCTGGAGCTAGAGCCCGGCAAGCAGGACAGGGCATAGCTACATCTTAACCATCATCTTTCAGTTCAATCAATTTGTAGTGGCACTCCCAGTGAAGGTTTTGACAGCCCAGACTACACAGCGGAGGAGCAGGGAGAGGTAAACATTGCAAATGCTGGGGCCCTGCCCAAGCAAGGGGGGCACACTCGTGGGCGTCGGTACTGGCACTGGGCCCCTCATAGTACGGCGGTGTGTCTGACGGCGGGTGTGCACCACCACCGTCAGAGACACTTGATTGCACTATGAGGGACCCTGTGCCAGTGCCCGCGCCCAAGAGTCAGCCTACCCACCTGTCCAGGGCAACGGCACTTGCACGGTTTTGTGCGCTAGGTGGTGACCCCGGCCATGGGGGGGGCAGCCCAGTTAGGACGGTTTACAAAGTGGCATATGTTGATGTGGGACATTCAGCTGCTGCAAAAGGCGAAATAGGTCAAGGTCGCGGAATAGGAGGAGGACCAAAGCAAGCCATTTTTCTGGCAACCTATGTGTCATCAAGGGAAGGTGGGACAAAATCCTTGGAAACCCATGCATGGTTCATTTTAATGAAGGTTAGATCATCCACATTTTGGGTTGACAGACGTGTCCTATTTTCTGTCAGGATTGATCCAGCTGCACTGAAGACTCTTTCCGATAGCACACTTGCAGCTGGGCAAGCGAGCTCCTGTAAGGCATATTGTGCCAATTCAGGCCAGGTGTCCAGTTTAGCGGCCCAATAGTCAAAGGGGAATGACCTGTGTGGGAGAACATCGATATGGGAGGAAAAGTAGTTTGTAACCATAGTTGACAACTGCTGTCTCCTGTCACGTTCCATCGATGCAGTACTACCAGTTGTGTGAGCGGTACTTGAAAAATCAGTCCACAACATTGTCATGAAACCCATGTCTCCAATGCCACTTCTGCTGTGTGCACCATGAACACCTCTGCCAAGCTGCCCCCGGCCCGTACGGCTCGTGTGAGAACCATCACCGCTGCTGTGTGCTGGGAATGCCTCAACCAATCGGTTTACCAGAGTTGCTTGTTTATTAGCCAATATTAGGTCAAGGTTCTTGTGTGGCATGATGTTTTCTAATTTGCCTTTATAGCGTGGATCCAGGATGCTGGCCAACCAGTAGTCGTCATCGTTCATCATTTTGGCAATGCGGGGGTCCCTTTTTAGGATCTGCAAGGCATAATCTGACATGTGGGCCAATGTTCCCGGTGTCAATGATGCACTGCAAGTGCTGGTTGGAGGAGCACTTTCTGGCAAATCCACATCCCTCCAGTCATGCACAAACCCTGTACCAGACCTTGCCACGCCAAAATTTTCACTTGCCCCACAAGATGCATCCTCCTCCCCTAAGTAATCATCCCCAACATCATCTTCCTCCTCCTCTTCTTCCTCCACCTCATCCAGGAGAGGTCCCTGAGCAGACAATGGCTGAATGTCATCAAGGATTCCCTCCTCCTCTTCCTCCTCGTCAACATTGTCTGCAGACGCCTGCTCCTTAAGGTGCGTCAAAGTTTGCATGAGCAGACGCATAAGTGGGATGCTCATGCTTAGGATGACGTCGTCTGTGCTTACCAGCCGTGTGCATTCCTCAAAACACTGAAGGACTTTACAGAGGTCTTTCAGCTTCGACCACTGCACACCTGTCAACTCCATGTCTGCTCTCAAAGTGCCTGGCCGTGTATCCTGCCACAAATGCATTATGGCCTGCCTCTGTTCGCACAGCCGCTCAACCATGTGCAGGGTGGAGTTCCACCTTGTTGCAATGTCGATAATGAGGCGGTGGTTGGGGAGGTGGAGCAATCGCTGCAGCTTCTGCATACGAATGGAGTGTACAGGCGACCGGCGGATGTCCGTGCACAGTCTTCGCACCTTTTGGAGCAGGGCTGTTAACTCCGGATAATTGTTGAGGAAGCACTGCACCACCAGGTTCAAGGTGTGAGCCAAGCAAGGTATGTGGCTGAGTTTTGAAAGGGCTATGGCTGCCACAAAATTACGGCCGTTATCACTAACTACCTTGCCTGCCTCAAGATGTATACTGCCCAGCCATGACTCAGTTTGTCACTGAAAGTACTCGGCCAGCACCTCCACGGTGTGTCTGTCGCCCAAATACATCATCTGCAACACAGCCTGCTGATGCTTTCCACTAGCTGCTCGATAGGGGGACACCTCGTGTGCAACAGTGGCAGCTGCAGATGGAGTGCTCGTACGACTGCGCTCTGTGGACGAGCTTTCGCTTCTGGAGGAGGAGGAGGAGGGTCGAACGCCTACAGACAACTGTTTCCTATACCGTGGGCTAGGCAGCACTGTCCCACCACCGCTGTCCCCGTGGACCCTGCATCCACCACATTAACCCAGTGCGCAGTGATGGACACGTAACGGCCCTGGCCATGCCGACTGGACCATGCATCTGTTGTGAGGTGCACCTTTCAACTCACTGACTGCTTGAGTGCATGGACAATGCGGTCTTTCACATGATGGTGGAGGGCTGGGATGGCTTTGCGAGAGAAGAAGTGGCGACTGGGTAGGTCATAGCGTGGTACTGCATAGCCCATGAGTTCGCGGAAAGCTGCGCTTTCCACCAACCGATAGGGCATCATCTCTAACGAGATTAGTTTGGCAATGTGGGCGTTCAAACCCAGTGTACTCGGATGAGAGACTGAGTACTTTCTTGACCTACTCATAGTCTCTGGGAGGGTGAGCTGGACTTGAGAGCTGCATATGGTGGAACTAGCGGTGGACAGGGCGGACTGAGAGAGGGTTGATGATGGTGATGGAGTTGGTGTTCTTTCTGATGGCCTAGATTCAGTCTTTCGTTGATATAACAGTGGGATTCCCTGACTGCTTTGGCCTTGCAACGACACCTCAACATTTGCTGCTGTGCTAACCGGTGGGCTTACAATGGGGGAAACAATGTAGCGTTGCTGACTACCTTCTTTGTGATCAGTTGCACATGTGGTACTTGAGGTTTGGTGTTGTGTCCACGCTTTCAAGTGCATGCTGGTTAAATGTCTAAGCATGCAACTGGTATTCAAATTTTTCAGATTTTTCCCTCGGCTAAAGGTCTTTGCGCACTTCTTACAGATAACCTTGGCCTGATCATGAGGATTTTGTTCAATAAAGTGCCACACTGCACTCTTCCTACTTTGGCAGACATTTTGCGGCCTAGCACGCTGTGCTATTTTGACCGTCTGGACAAGCTGTCCAGCAACTCTTTTGATTTTTGGAACCTGTCTTTGGAGTGCTCCGGGCCTGCCAGATAACAGCTGTTGCGATGTCGATGTGTGCTGTGGATGCTCCTCCTCCTCATCTGAGCTATTGGAAGCAGCACCCTCTTCCCCCAATGGATGCCAATCTGGGTCAACAACTGGGTCATCCATCACCTCCTCTTCAATGTCATGTGCACCTTCCTCTGTGTCACCGTGTATGGTGGTATAGTATGCGGGAAGGGGCACCTGAGTCTCATCAGGGTCAGAATCTGGCTCATTACACTGCGAGGACAATGTAGTGCTCTGAGTGAATGTACCAGCAGAATCATCCATCAGTGGCTGTGCATCAGTGCACTCCATGTCAGATTCATCTTGGCCTGGGTAATTCACCATTTCACTTGATAACCCAGGCATGGTATGTGAAAACAGCTCCATGGAGTAATCAGTTGTATGGCCTGCGTCATCCTTCAATCTTGGTTGGGGTGAAGGACACAAGGAAAGGTGTGGTTCATGAACATGAGCCTCCAATGACGACTCAGTGCTTTTATTTTTTACAACTTCAGAAGAGGAGGCGATAGAGCTGGGGGATGAGTCAGTAATGTAAGCCAAAACTTTTTCCTGAAGCTCTGGCTTTAAAAGCGGTTTGCAAACTCCTAGAAAACTAAGTCTTCGAGGCCTTGTGTAGCCAGATGATGACGCAGGCTCAACACCTCCTGCATTCGGTCCTATTTTGCTTTTGCCACTACAATCAGATCCACCACCAACACCATCATTATCAGCTGGCAACCCCCGCCCAATTCCACGGCCTCTTCCACCAGCCTTCCTCATTTTTGGTAAAAATGTACACAAAATCCCACAAACTATATAGTAATGAAAAACAAGGTACAAGGTGTATATAGGACAGGGGAGATGTAGAATTTCTGAACACACTTGGACACTGTTGGATTGTGTGAGGCCCAGTGAATATCACACCGCTATGTCACAGGCTCAATGTCGTAGGTGTGAAAAATGTCGCTATAGGACAGGGGAGATGTAGAATTTCTGAACACACTTGTGGACAATGTTGGATTGTGTGAGGCCCAGTGAATATCACACCGCTATGTTACAGGCAGAAATTGGCTAGTGTATGACAAACTACAAGGTGTATATAGAATTGGGCAGAATAGGAATCTCCCTAGAGTGTAGGTCTGTAAGAACGGAACATGTCCTCGACTTATTCTTACAGAGTCACACACAGATAGCTTCACTGTGGCCGTGATAACAGCCGTTACACGGTACTGAGAGAGGAGCGTGCACGTACACCGCTGTCCAGTGTCCGTAAAATTGTCAAGCTCCGTGTTTTTTAAGTATACGGACTGACACACGCTGTCTCTCTATTGTTTTGAATGTGATCAAACAGCAAATATACTTAACTGTTTGAAAAGCAGACAAAACTAGAAGGTGGAGGTCTCTAAGAACGGAACATGTCCTCGACTTATTCATACAGAGTCACACACAGATAGCTTCACTGTGGCCGTGATAACAGCCGTTAGACGGTACTGAGAGAGGAGCGTGCACGTACACCGCTGTCCGTAAAATTGTCAAGCTCCGTGTTTTTTAAGTATACGGACTGACACGCGCTGTCTCTCTACAGTTTTGAATATGATCAAACAGCAAATATACTTAACTGTTTGAAAAGCAGACAAAACTGGAAGGTGCAGGTCTGTAAGAACGGAACATGTCCTCAACTTATTCTTACAGAGTCACACACAGATAGCTTCACTGTGGCCGTGATAACAGCCGTTACACGGTACTGCGTGAGGAGCGTACACCGCTGTATGGTGTGAAAAAATGCATGCTCAGTACCTCACCAGGACAAGAAAAAAAAATTGGATTGCTTTTAAAAAAGCAGTTTGCAGAGCAGTGGGAAAACAGCAATGCAGCTATCAGGAAGCCTTATAAGGCAGCCTAACAACCAAAACAGCTGATCCAGCAAAATATAGCCTCCACTTGCACTGCACACACAGTGACTGGTGTGTTGTACAGGCAAAATCGCTAGCAGCAGAAGCAGTTTTTGGTGTCTTCTTCCCTGCCTAACGCTCTCCCTACAGAATCAGCAGCAGCAGCAGCTCTCCCTATTCTGAGATCAGCATGAGTAACATGGCGGTCGGCGTGCACTCCCTTTTATACCCCCTGTGACGCCCCCCAAAGCAAGCCAATCACTTGCATGCCCTTCTCAAAGATGGTGGTGACCCCTGCCTATGTCATCACGTTGCCCACAGTGTCCGTGGATCCTGATTGGCTGAAAAAGGGCGGAAAACAAACTTTTGAAACGCGACTTTGGCGCTAAAGTCACCGAGCTCTTGGCCGACCTCACCCTAGGGTCGGGTTTCGTTTCATGAAACCCAACTTTACCAAAAGTCGGGGACTTTTGAAATTTTTCGACCCGTTTCGCTCAACTCTACTGCTGATACAGCAAAAACAAAAATTAGTATAGTAACATTTAGAAAACTATAGATAAAAATATATATATTATTATTTTAAATATATTTCACATTTCACTATCCATTCATAAAACAAGCTAAATAAACAATTGTGATGAATAAAAGCATAAAATACCAACCTTATATACTGTGATGTGATCGTAAACAATGTCTGACAAGCCAGCAAGTTACAGGGTCTGTTCTCCTGAGTGCCTCCATTACAGCTGAGATATCAGGTATCACAAAGCATATATAGTCAGAAAGGTACTGGGGAAGGGGGGTGGAGGGGTGAGGGATTTCCAAACTATCTGGTAAGAAGGAAGAAATGAAACTAAAACACCTCTGCCTGCCATATCAGTTGTAAATGATTTAGGGTTTTGTATAAAAACTAGTGAATCAAACAAAAATTTCCATGTAAAAAAAAACATCGAAAATAGATAGTGCATTCTGCCAATGTCCCAAAAATGGGATGGCAATTTCACTTGAATATAACTCTGGCCTTGGTAAATCTACATCAATGCCATTGCATTATATACCTGTCATGATCCATGCTGGATCAGGACTGATATAAAGCACAGATAACCTTTGTTTTTCCCTTAAGCTGTGCTTAAGTTTGGTTTTTGCCCCCGGTGGCCATTAGGATTATTGCACTGTGGTGTCGTTTGTTCTAAGTTGGCCCCCGGTGGTGGTGAGCGTCATTGCACTGTAGTTTCTTTAGTTAAGTGCACATGATTATAATTCAGGTGATTGCTGTCTCTGCTATAAAAGAGTCACAGGTGTTGCAATCAGTGTTGGTGATAGTGTTCATTTCAACCATCCTTGGGGGAGAAAGGAGCTGGAGAGCGTTCCTTGCAGCACTGTCTTAGCCCTGGTGTGGAAGGAGTCATAGGGGATTTCCTTGTAGCTCTGACAGAGCTTGGTGGCAGCGATTCAGGAGGAGAGCTGCATTCTGGTGGTGGACTCATGCCAGGAGCAAGTGCAACAGAGTAAAGCTAAGTGGTGTTTCCCTGTTTGTGTTTTTCCTTAGTGTGTATTAGTACAGCGGTGGGGCCAGTGCCTACGCCACCCAGCTCCCTAGCAAGGGATAGATGTAGGGTGTGCTAGAGCAACAGGTTCCTGAGCAGCGCCCGGTGCGGAACTGGCATAGGGAACGTTAGGAGCGTTAGGGACACTGACTCAGGGGAGTGCAGGAGGTCCCAAAAAAAGGACATTGGTAGATAATGGGATGATCATTTTTGTGTTTTTGGGTTTTCATCCTCATCTTCCGAGAACCATATTTTTTCTATATTTCTATCAAATCAGGCTTGTTTTTTGCTGGACGAGATATAGTTTTGAATGACTCCATCTATTTTATCATATAATGTACTGGAAAAACGTGAACAAAATTCACATTTTGCCAGATAATTTATTGGAATGATGGAAAAAAAAGTTCCAGGTGACATGAAAAGGTTAAAAATGCAATTTCAACATTAGTTTTTGAGTTTTGTTTTTATGTCATTCATGAATAGTAAAAATGACCTGAGAACATGATTCTTCAAATTTGGCTTGGATCGGCTTTTTTCGAGACCCATGTCTTTTTTATTTTATTGTCAGTGAATTTTTGGTAAGGATATTTTATGCTTGACGAGCTGTAGTCTTTATTGGCACCATATTGAGATACAAATGACATGTATTGCATTTTTGGGGAAGCTGCAGAGGTGAGGTAGGAGAAAGAAGCATATCTCTATAAGGTAAACTACAGGGTGTTTTATTTCTATGTGTACCATTGATTTATTCAAAATATGTTGAAATGACCGTGCTCATTTCACTCAAACTGCACCGTAGTACTGCACACCAAATTTATCGGTTCATCTTTTGGCTTTTTGTAATTTTTGACAGTCCCTAATGCTCCCTTCACATGTCCTGGTGATTCCTGTACTGGAAAAACCAGTACCGATGAAATCCCTGGTTTGTTTCTGTGTGCCATCCATATGTACGTATGTGACATCTGTGTGACACCCGCGTGTCCATTGTGTGTCACATCCGTGTTCCATCCATGTTCCCATGTGACACGTACCAGTACCTGGGAAAATAAGTACAGTTAGCTGTTACCAAGCTCCAGGTGCTGAAGGCAGCTCTCATCATTGTCGCTTGGTCTCCCTGAGATAATGATCCCCAATGATGGGAGTTGTATTTAGCACCTGCTGTGTAAATCGTGTATAAAATAATCATTTAAAAAAGGCATGGGCTCCCACGTAATTTTTTAAACCAGCAAAGGGAAAGCCCGTGGATGGGGACTGATGTTAATTTTCTGGGAAAAGGGCCAATAGCCATAAATGTTCTAAGGCTATTAATATCAGCTCACAGCTGTGTGTTTATCCTTAACTGGTTATTATAGGGGAGACCCCCAAAAAATAATTGACATGGAGCCCCAATATTTTAAAAAACAGCTAAACAAACAGCTGGAGGTTTATATTAATAGCCTGGAAAGTGGCCATGGATATTGGGCCCCTCCCAGACTAAAAACATCACTTCTCATCTACCCCATAAGATGTGCCAAGTTTGGCGCTTAGCCTCACTCTTCCCATTTGCCCTTTTGCGGTGACAAGTGGGGTAATAATGTTGGGGTTGATATCAGCCTTTTACTATCACCTGAAATCAACCTCAGGGGTTAGTAATGGAGAAGCATCAATAAGACACCCCCATTACTAACCCCATAGTAAGTTTTGAAATAAACACACAGCGAGAATAAAATCCTTTATTTGAAATAAATACTCCAAATTTTTCAGAATAAACTAAAGGTAAAAAACACCATATTCCTGACCTGTCTGACAATAATCCATTTGTCCCACACGTGGTGGCATGATGCGACCATTGAGCCTGACATCCAGTAGACAATGAGCTGAGTGTTAGCGTGCAGCTTCACTGAAGCTGTGTCCCAAGCTCAGCTCAGTGTCTCCTGAATTCATGAATGAGCAGTTGCATCATGCCGCTGCACAGCCATGTAATCCAGATGCAGCAGAGATGGATTAAGATGTGGGAAAAATGGCTTATGTCAGGTTGGTGAGGAATATGTTTTTTTATTATTTTCATTTTTACAGTAAAAGTGGGAAAATGAATGTGGGGTGTGATTTTTTCAATTAAAGGACTTTATTTTTGCTGTCTTTTTTTACAGCATGACTATGGGATTAGTAAGTAGGGCGTATTACAACCGCCTCTCCATTACTAACCCTTGGGCTTGATATCAGCTGACAATACAAAGCTGACATCAACCCCAACCCTATTACACCACTTGCCATCACACCAGGGCAAGTGGGTAAAGCGAGCTTAGCACCAGATTTAGATCATCTTATTGATGAGCCTTTTCTAGGGCAGCTGGGGACTGATATTGGTATCCTGGGAAGGGGGGCAATATCCCTTGCCTTTTCCCAGGCTATTAATATCAACATAAAGCTGCCTATTTAGCCTTTGCTGGTTAGAGTTCATAGGAAGACCCAACGTCATTCTTTTCAGTGTTCCACCGTTAATTAACCAGTAAAGCCTAAACAGCTGTGAGCTGTTATTTATAGCCTGGGAATATTTTGGGATATTGTCCCCTTTCTCAGATTAGTAATTTCAGCTCCCTGCTGTAAGCTTTCCTGTTATGAGCTCATTTTCTGCTCCACCAGCTGGGAGTTCTCCTTCCGTTCTCCCTCTGGTGGTGACAGGAGGTGATGAGGTTAGTTTAATTGGTAATGGTCTGCCACCTGACGAGGAGGATAATGATTGGATCTCTGGAGTATCAGACTGGATATAAGACAGCCGACGCTCTATCCTGTTGCTGATGATTCAGTCTGCTTCTCAGGTCTTGGACTTCAGCTCTGCTCCATTCTTCTCAAGTTAAGTTTGTTTTTTGCTAATGTTCACACTTGCTCTTGTTGGTCAGCTCAGTTTTTGTGTGGTCAGCCAGCCTGGCTGGGCTGTGCTGAATCTCCACTCTTATTTATCTGTATTTGCCAATTTTCCTTTTTGTCCTTTATTAGATTGGCCTCTTTTTTGCTCTGTCTCAGAATATTTCAGAGTGCTGATATAGTGGGAGAAGTCTAGTGACTTCAGGCTTAATTTTGTTATCAGAAGCGTTGGACATAATTTTGGGTAGGGTTTTTTGGCAGATTGCAGACAGTATCTTTCCTTTCCTGTCCTTTCAAGTTAGTTTGGCCCCATCGTTTGCTCAGCCTATTTTTCTGCCTTTGTTTGTGTTTTCATCTTGCTTTACCGTCAATACATGTGGGGGGCTGTCTTTCCTTTGGGGTCTGCTCTGGGGGAGTTAGTTTTCCCTTTTCTTACTTTAGGCTTATTTAGTTCTCCGGTTGTGACGAGGCGTCCAGGACCATCGTAGGCACACTCCACGACTGCTGCTAGTTGTGTGTTAAGATCAGGGGATCTGCAATCTGCATAGTTACCAACCTCTCTGGTTTTCTGAGACTTAGCGTGTGTGTTTTTCTCCTCGGTGAACCATTCAGAACACTTTCCCTTTGCTGTTATCAAACTTACACAGGAGCCCATGCCAATTCTTTCAATTAATTCTTTATTTTATATACGATGTACACAGCAACTGCTGAATACTACTCCCATCATTTTCGCCTGGTTGTGCTGTTCTCAGGAAGGCCAGGCAACAATGAGCTGATTTGTATTCAGCAACAGATGCCTGGGAATAGCGTGAACTAGGCCATTTTTTCCAGGCACCGGAATGTAATCCGTGTGTCATCAAAGTGCACGTGTGCGGCATACATGTTGTCCATGGTGTGAGTAAGAAAGTGACATGTCTGTGCGTTTTTCACATGAACACGCAGTCCATGTGAAAAACCTGACAGGTGCGCACCACTAAAGAATCCAATGGGTGTGTGTGTCTGTATTTGTGGTTCTTAAAAAAAACGGACCCCATACTGACACAAACATGGATGTGTGAAAGGGGCCTCATCTGTATGTCCATGGGAAGGTTCTGCCCAGCCTACTAGACCCCCAGCTACTATTGTCATCATTATAAAACATGTCAAGGAAAAAGCAAAAATGCAAAGAGTTGGCTTGTGCCAAAATATAAGCCTTATTTAAGCCAACAAACTTGCTTACTTCTGATAGTAAATCCATCCCAAATCTGTACTGTATATATTCTTTTACTCTTTTTTAACCTGCCATCGTTATCGTTGTGACATACATAACAAATAATTGCAAATTTTGAGCCGTCTGAAATATGAACTTATAGTATGTCTTGTAGGATTTAATGTTATCACTTGAGAAGGGACATAAAGCTGATTCATGTGTTACTGCATTAGTGGAAATATTGAAGGTGCTTAATATGGGCTGACATATTTCTTTACTATTGTGTTATTTCTCTGCTGCTCCTCCGACTAAGAACCAACATACCGTAAAGATATATCACCAGCCATGTGCGGGCAGGCATGGGTAATGAAACTTGAGCCACTGTTCTCGATGGCAATAAATGCTCTTTTCTATATCAAGTAGAAAAGTGGAGACGGGTAAAAATCTATACTGCTCTCATTGAACTCAATGGCGCCTTTCAAAATTGTATCATTTATTGGGGTTTTCCGATGACAGGAAGCTTTGGCATTTCATTAGATATTACCCAAAGGTGCTGGAAGGTGGAAATTTGTCTCTTAGATGCCCAATAATATGTTAATCAAAGGAGCCACTTGACCAAAACATCAATTGTAAAAATAAAAAGGGGATCATATTTTTTTGTTGCAAATGGCCCCCTCTGTTGTCAGTGTCTATGCCACATCTGGGTTAATTAAACTTAATAATAAAAGTAAAGTGAAGTATGAATCTTCTGAAATAAAAATTTGGCAGTTTGCTTGAATTTTGCCAGGAGATTTGATTCAGTGTCCTCTGGCTGCCAGACATCTTCAGTGTTTTTGGCACCCAACATCTTTAATATGTCGATTGAGTGTCTTCTCGCTGCCAATCATCTTTGATGACTTTTTTGGCACCCAACATCTTAAGTGCGTCGAATAAGTGTCTTCTGGATGCCAGTAATCTCCAGCGTTTTTTGGCACCCAACATCTTCACTGTGTTGATTGAGTGTCTTCTGGCTGCCAGGCATCTTCAATGACGTTTTTTGGCACCCAATATCTTAAGTATATCGATTAAATGTCTTCTGGATGCCAGGTATCTTCAGCGGTTTTAGGCTATCGGCATCTTCAGTGTGTCCTGCACATGCTTGGATGTGATATCATGAAAGGGAAATACAGAAGATGCTGAGCGCCGGAAGATGTAGAATATGGCCCAGTAAAGAGAGCAATGGTGAACAAGCTGGAAAAGATGACTAAAATGGAGCAGGGTGCGTGGCAGGACTGGAAAAAGGCAGGGAAGTATTATTTTTATTCCGAAAATCACAAAGTTTACTAGCTCACCGGATGTGGATAGGCTTAATCCAAAGCATGGACCATGCTCCTTTGAAGCAGGGCTATAGATGCATTTTGGATGATCAATTTTATTATTTTTTAACTCGTTTCTGGATCCACATAATTTATCTACATGGCAGTCAGCCGAAAACCATTTTACTTGAGTGGCATCAGTCAATTTGCAAAAATTTCTGATACTGGCAAATCTGAATTTTTAGGTGAAATTTGAAAGGAATTCAATTCACTTATTGCTAAAGTAAAGTAAATGAACTCAAGCAAATCTGAAGGGATAAACCATGCTTTAAGGCCTACCTTCCTATCCAATTACAACATCAAATGAGACTCGGGAAGTACATAGCCATAAAAATAGATAGCCTTTATTCATGTATAGTAACAAACATTTTAAAACATATAAAAGGAGATATATGACCAATATGCTACACAAGGTACATATGCTAGTGTTAATCCACAAGTATTTATATAATGCTTGTTGCAATCAAAACGTAATGTGGTAACACATAAACAGCCTGTACAAATGCAAGTAAATACAATAACTGTGCAGGCAACATGGTACCTGCTATGAAAATATTTGTACAATTGTTCCTCTGCATATAGCAGCCCCAAATGCTGTAATAAAGTGCAAGCAGTGCAATATTGTTAGTACTAATGAAGAAAAAATTATTATATAGTAATGTACATGACTCCAATAATAAGGTAAACAAATGGCATATAATAGAAAAACAAGAAAATTACTGCATAGGGCTGAAAAGCAATCAGTGTTAGCGGTAGAGATGTGACCAGGGGGCAATCCCTATCATGCTGATGTAGCATGTGCTAATAAGCACCACTGTGCTGTCACAAAGGACTCATGCTGGTCACACTCACCACTCACCTAGGTGAAAAAGGTAAATAGATATAAGTTGCAAAAGTGAGGAAGAAAAGCATACAACCTTGTGAAGTAGGGCTCCCCGATGCGCGTTTCGCCTTCGCTTCGTCTCAGGGGGTTAATAGATCTGTCCTTTGTGACAGCACAGTGGTGCTTATGCCCCTGTTTGAGGAAGCCGGTCAGGCGAAACAGTGCTGTTGGGGTACGCCCGGGTGGTCTGGCTAACCAGGAACTTTTCACTGTGAGTAATACATTTGGATCAGTTTGTGATATATAATGATTGCTGGATCAAACATTTTTGGCTGGTAGCTTTTTGGAGCAGTGCACGAAGCACTTTATTTTTATCATGCCATTTTTGTTTTATGCCGTATGATACATTTTGGTCAGGAAATTACAAGGAATGGTGTATTATATGCTGCATTTCATAAACTGGCCCTCATATAGCGCAGTTGCACGGTGCACTTTAAATTGCTTATTCTGATTGAAAAAAAACTTTTTCAAAAAATGTTTTTTTATTTTTTGTACTGATTATTATGTGGCACAATAGCACGGTGCACTTTTCATTGTTTTGTTAGTTACATAATGTATGTTCATATATATTTCTTTTTTGCTATGTGTGTAACTAGATATCTCATGACATTATAGCTTTCCTGGTTTTTCTATACCTCTGGTTTTTTACCTATGAGGATTCCTTGTTTAGGTGTCATTATTTCAACATGTTTGAATAAAATTATTTTAATTAATACTGTGTTAATGCCTCTATATCCCCGTTCATGTTTGGGGATGTTGTTTAAAATAGAAATGTTAGTTGGAAAAAAACATTTATGTGATTCATATGTTCACCACTTTTCAAATTGACAAATCCATGTAATGCAATGGCACATTAGACAGTGTATCAAGCAAAACAGCCAAATGCTGACCTCTCATTGAAGTGTATCTCCTGGGATGTATGCTGTACAAAATTCTTAATGTATGAAGCTCTACAGTATGTGTAGACTCTATCTATCTATCTATCTATCTATCTATCTATCTATCTATCTATCTATCTAAATAGAAAAAACAGACAGCAGCACAAACTTAAGCAGATTTTAGGTGCAATAGTCCTGAATAATGCGGTTGTCCAACGCAAAAATATAAATAGGAAATAAATCAGGCAGCGCTCCAGTTACAGGAAAAATGTGGACTTTAATCCAGCACCAAGTGGTGTAACGTTTCGACATCACAGCACGGTCTTTGTCAAGCACCTTGACAACGACCGTGCTGTGAGGTCGAAACGTTGCACCACTTGGTGCTGGATTAAAGTCCACATTTTTCCTGTAACTGGAGTGCTGCCTGATTTTTTTCCTAACTATCTATCTATCTATCTAGCTATCTATAATAATAAATGCTCTAAGCAGCTTCCGGGTTGTAACAACTTCCGTCCAGTTGTAACTGGTGACGTCACAGCACACCTCTTGCCATGTTAAGCCTCAACACACCACTCCTCCTCAACACACACCTCCTCAACACACACTCCTCTCACCTTTCACCATCTCCACTCACTCTTTCACTCCACATACGACCCTTTCTCTCACTCCATCTCTCATACTCACGCCGTCATCGCCGCTGCTCCACGATCCCCGGGATCCTCTTCCGCCGGCGCCATCCTGGATTCAGACGTTGTCCACGCCAGCGACATGTTTTTGCTGCGATGCCATCTTGGATCGGCGAAATCCCGCGATACTCAAGATGGCGTCGCCGCAAGAACATGTCGCCGGCATGGACGACGTCTGGATCCAGGATGGCGCCGGCGGAAGAAGATGTCGGGGATCGTGGAGCAGCGGCAATGACGGCATGAGTATGAGAGACGGAGTGAGAGAAAGGGTTGTATGTGGAGTGAAAGAGTGAGTGGAGATGGTGAAAGGTGAGAGGAGTGTGTGTTGAGGAGGTGTGTGTGTTGAGGGTTAACATGGCAAGAGGTGTGTCACTATCCTCCCGATGCGATAGCATCGGGCCTTAATCTAGTATATATATATCTGTGCAAGAGTGGAAGGTCAGGATGTCTTGGTTTCACCATGTGCGCCGTGACCTTTCATGCACATTCGTAAAACCATTTTGGGCCTCATCAGAGACCAAAATCCCAGCTCAGTGTGAGGAGTTTGAGGACAATTATATGTTTATGTTCTGAGACCCCCAGAAGAGACATTGAATTCGTGGAGGATAATAACTTCTTCATGAATCAAATTTTTGGGGAAAAATAGCATGAATCTGAATTTTGCCCGACCCACTCATCTCTTCCCACTAAGACAAACGTAGTAGGTCTATCTGATCTATTACAATGAGTAAAATGCAGCACTATTTCATATAAGCACGTAGCTAAAGTAAAGTAAAAGAGTTATTTTGCATTCAAGGCATAAACGCCACAGACAGAAACAAATAAGTGTCCCCTATTTGCAATTCCAAATGTACTGCCTAGAAGAGAATAGCCTGTTACATAGAGAACAGTTATAAAAAAGCCTCTTCACGACAAAACGCTGATGCATTATTTATGAGAATCTAGATTAAACAAATTAGGTTTGCTTGAAATTAGACCCAATTTGGGTAAAAACAACACAGAGCATTTGTTGTTTTATTGCTTCTGAATTGGAATTTGTGGGTTTAGAAGAAAGTAGCAGATGCTTTAATAGTTTAAGCAATTGTGAGCTCATGTATGTATATATATATATAGACAGAGGTAGAAATCTACTGTTACAGCTTTGTCCTCTGACTCCAAGAATATGTAAGTGCACGCAACGTCTTTTTCAGGAGAAATCCACTCTTAAAACTACCTGAGAAAACACTAACTGAACGTCCGAAACAATAAATGTAAGCCTTTAAAAGTAAAAATTGTGTTCATATTTTTAGTCTTTTGAGCATCGTTTTAACTGCTTCAGACATCAAGCAGTTAAAGGAAGCGAGCGTGTTCCACTCTGAAAACACATTAATAGTGATGAGTAGAGTTGAGCGACTTTTGGTTTTTTAGGGTCGAGTTTCGTTTCGTGAAACCCGACTTTTCCAAAAGTCGGGTCGAGCAAGATCGTCCGATTATAGGGAAAAGTCGGGGTCGTCCCGAAACACGAAACCCAATGTAAGTCAATGGGGAATAAAAGTCGGCAGTGAGAGGAGGACAGGAAACACACCTACAGTGCCCATTTGAATGCCAAAAGCATCAATTCTTCTTACTTAAGCTTGTCAACCTTAATTAACTTCATAATACAAGTTATGCACTGAAAAATGGGGGTTATTTGGCTAAAGTTGTGGGGGGGGAGGGCTGGCTCCAGGTTTTCATGTGCCCTGGGCGAAAGAGCGCCCCTTTAACACATACCACAACTCATCATGCTCCGATACGGCAGATAAATAGCGGTATAGTACAATGAAAAATACCTCACTTTTTACATCTCATGACGAGGCCCATCTATTTCTCCATACAGAATCATTGGTCCCATATAATGTTTGAAACAGTATATGATGAGCTCCACATAATGCTACAGTATATGTTGGTCCCCATGGATGAAGCTCCACTGTCTTATGGGCCCAAATGATGCTCCAAACATAATGGGCCCCATTTCTAATGCTCTAGTGTATAATGGGCCCTGTAAATGCTGCTCCAGTGTCTGATGTCCACCGTTGGAATGTTCCAGTGTATGGTGGGCCCCATCTATCATTCTCCAGAGTATAGTGCTCCCCAAAAATTGCTGTCCCAACATTGAAAACAATCAAATAAGTCTCCTCGCTAGGGAAACCCTGTACTTGTCTGGACAGGTGCTGTAGCTTGCTTAACAGCTCACCAGCCGTTCTCACGCCCAGTATGGATTGCACGTGATTGCACAAAGGTTAGAAAGGGTACCGTATCCCTGGATAACATGTATGGATAGCGTACACATTCAAAATATATGTCTCAGGAGGCAGGCTCAGACGGTGTTAGGCCCAGTATGGATTGCACGTGATTGCACAAAGGTTAGAAAGTGTACCGTATCCCTGGATAACATGTATGGATAGCGCACACATTCAAAATATATGTCTATACAGCATGAGGCAGGCTCAGACGGTGTTAGGCCCAGTATGGATTGCACGTGATTGCACAAAGGTTAGAAAGGGTACCGTATCCCTGGATAACATGTATGGATAGCGTACACATTCAAAATATATGTCTATACAGCATGAGGCAGGCTCAGACGGTGTTAGGCCCAGTATGGATTGCACGTGATTGCACAAAGGTTAGAAAGGGTACCGTATCCCTGGATAACATGTATGGATAGCGTACACATTCAAAATATATGTCTATACAGCATGAGGCAGGCTCAGACGGTGTTAGGCCCAGTATGGATTGCACGTGATTGCACAAAGGTTAGAAAGGGTACCGTATCCCTGGATAAAATGTATAGATAGCGTACACATTCATAATATATGTCTCAGGAGGCAGGCTCAGACGGTGTTAGGCCCAGTATGGATTGCACGTGATTGCACAAAGGTTAGAAAGGGTACCGTATCCCTGGATAACATGTATGGATAGCATACACATTCAAAATATATGTCTCAGGAGGCAGGCTCAGACGGTGTTAGGCCCAGTATGGATTGCACGTGATTGCACAAAGGTTAGAAAGGGTACCGTATCCCTGGATAACATGTATGGATAGCGTACACATTCAAAATATATGTCTATACAGCATGAGGCAGGCTCAGACGGTGTTAGGCCCAGTATGGATTGCACGTGATTGCACAAAGGTTAGAAAGGGTACCGTATCCCTGGATAACATGTATGGATAGCGTACACATTCAAAATATATGTCTCAGGAGGCAGGCTCAGACGGTGTTAGGCCCAGTATGGATTGCACGTGATTGCACAAAGGTTAGAAAGGGTACCGTATCCCTGGATAACATGTATGGATAGCGTACACATTCAAAATATATGTATATACAGCATGAGGCAGGCTCAGACGGTGTTAGGCCCAGTATGGATTGCACGTGATTGCACAAAGGTTAGAAAGGGTACCGTATCCCTGGATAACATGTATGGATAGCGTACACATTCAAAATATATGTATATACAGCATGAGGCAGGCTCAGACGGTTTTAGGCCCAGTATGGATTTGACGGCCCAGATTACACAGCGGAGGAGCAGGGAGTGGTAAAGATTGCAAATGCTGGGGCCCTGCCCAAGCAAGGGGGGCCCACTCGTGGGCGTCGGTACTGGCACTGGGCCCCTCATAGTACAGCGGTGAGTCTGACGGCGGGTGTGCACCACCACCGTCAGAGACACTTGATTGCACTATGAGGGACCCTGTGCCAGTGCCCGCGCCCAAAAGTCGGCCTACCCACCTGTCCAGGGCAACGGCACTCACACGGTGTCGTGCGCTAGGTGTTGACCCCGGCCATGGGGGTTGAGGCAGCACAGTTAGGGAGTTTTAGAAAGTGGCATATGTTGATGTTGGACATTCAGCTGATGCAAAAGGCGAAATAAGTGAAGTACCAGGAAGAGGTGGACCAAAGCAAGCCATTTTTCTGTCACCCTATGTGTCATCAGGGGAAGGTGGGACAAAATCCTTGGAAACCCATGCGTGGTTCATTTTAATGAAGGTTAGATCATCCACATTTTGGGTTGACAGACGGGTCCTTTTTTCTGTCAGGATTGATCCAGCTGCACTGAAGACTCTTTCCGATAGCACACTTGCAGCTGGGCAAGCGAGCTCCTGTAAGGCATATTGGGCCAATTCAGGCCAGGTGTCCAGTTTAGCGGCCCAATAGTCAAAGGGGAATGACCTGTGTGGGAGAACATCGATATGGGAGGAAAAGTAGTTTGTAACCATAGTTGACAACTGCTGTCTCCTGTCACTTTCCATCGATGCAGTATTACCAGTTGTGTGAGCGGTATTTGAAAAATCAGTCCACAACATTGTCATGAAACCCCTGTCTCCAACGCCACTTCTGCTGTGTGCACCACGAACACCTCTGCCAAGCTGCCCCCGGCCCGTACGGCTCGTGTGAGAACCATCACCGCTGCTGTGTGCTGGGAATGCCTCAAGCAACCGATTTACCAGAGTTGCTTGTTTATTAGCCAATATTAGGTCAAGGTTCTCCTGTGGCATGATGTTTTGTAATTTGCCTTTATAGCGTGGATCCAGGATGCTGGCCAACCAGTAGTCGTCATCGTTCATCATTTTGGCAATGCGGGGGTCCCTTTTTAGGATCCGCAAGGCATAATCTGACATGTGGGCCAATGTTCCCGGTGTCAATGATGCACTGCGAGTGCTGGGTGGAGGAGAACTTTCTGGCAAATCCACATCCCTCCAGTCACGCACAAACCCTGTACCAGACCTTGCCACGCCAACATTTTCACTTGCCCCACGAGATGCATCCTCCTCCCCTAAGTAATCATCCCCATCATCCTCCTCCTCCTCCTCTTCTTCCTCCACCTCGTCCAGGAGAGGTCCCTGAGCAGACAATGGCTGAATGTCATCAAGGATTCCCTCCTCCTCTTCCTCCTCATCAACATTAGCTGCAGACGCCTGCTCCTTAAGGTGCGTAAAAGTTTGCATGAGCAGACGCATAAGTGGGATGCTCATGCTTAGAATGGCGTCGTCTGCGCTTACCAGCCGTGTGCATTCCTCAAAACACTGAAGGACTTTACAAAGGTCTTTCAGCTTCGACCACTGCACGCCTGTCAACTCCATGTCTGCTCTCAAAGTGCCTGGCCGTGTATCCTCCCACAAATGCATTATGGCCTGCCTCTGCTCGCACAGCAGCTCCACCATGTGCAGGGTGGAGTTCCACCTTGTTGCAATGTCGATAACTAGGCGGTGGTTGGGAAGGTGGAGCAATCGCTGCAGCTTCTGCATACGAACGGAGTGTACAGGCGACCGGCGGATGTGCGCACACAGTCTTCGCACCTTCTGGAGCAGGGCTGTTAACTCCGGATAATTTTTGAGGAAGCACTGCACCACCAGGTTCAAGGTGTGAGCCAAGCAAGGTATGTGGCTGAGTTTTGAAAGGGCTATGGCTGCCACAAAATTACGGCCGTTATCAATAACTACCTTGCCTGCCTCAAGATGTACACTGCCCAGCCATGACTCAGTTTGTCGCTTCAAGTACTCGGCCAGCACCTCGGCGGTGTGTCTGTCGCCCAAACACATCATCTGCAACACAGCCTGCTGACGCTTTCCACTAGCTGCTCGATATGGGGACACATCGTGTGCAACAGTGGCAGCTGCAGATGGAGTGCTCGTACGACTGCGCTCTGTGGACGAGCTTTCGCTTCTGGAGGAGGAGGAGGAGGAGGAGGAGGGTCGAACGCCTACATTCAACTGTTTCCTATACCGTGGGCTAGGCAGCACTGTCCCACCACCGCTGTCCCCTGTGGACCCTGCATCCACCACATTAACCCAGTGCGCAGTGATGGACACGTAACGGCCCTGGCCATGCCGACTGGACCATGCATCAGTTGTGAGGTGCACCTTTCCGCTCACTGACTGCTTGAGTGCATGGACAATGCGGTCTTTCACATGATGGTGGAGGGCTGGGATGGCTTTGCGAGAGAAGAAGTGGCAACTGGGTAGGTCATAGCGTGGTACTGCATAGGCCATGAGTTCGCGGAAAGCTGTGCTTTCCACCTACCGAAAGGGCATCATCTCAAACGAGATTAGTTTGGCAATGTGGGCGTTCAAACCCAGTGTACGCGGATGAGAGACTGAGTACTTTCTTGACCTACTCATAGTGTCTGGGAGGGTGAGCTGGACTTGAGAGCTGCATATGGTGGAAGTAGCGGTGGACAGGGCGGACTGAGAGAGGGTTGATGATGGTGATGGAGTTGGTGTTCTTTCTGATGGCCTAGAATCAGTCTTTCGTTGATATAACAGTGGGATTCCCTGACTGCTGTGGTCTTGCAACGACACCTCAACATTTGCTGCTGTGCTAACCGGTGGGCTTACAGTGGGGGAAACAATGTAGCGTTGCTGACTACCTTCGTTGTGATCAGTTGCACATGTGGCACTTGAGGTTTGGTGTTGTGTCCACGCTTGCAAGTGCATGCTGGTTAAATGTCTAAGCATGCAACTGGTATTCAAATTTTTCAGATTTTTCCCTCAGCTAAAGGTCTTTGCGCACTTCTTACAGATAACCTTGGCCTGATCATGAGGATTTTGTTCAAAAAAGTGCCACACTGCACTCTTCCTACTTTGGCAGACATTTTGCGGCCTAGCACGCTGTGATCTTTTGACCCTCTGGACAAGCTGTCCAGCAACTCTTTTGATGTTTGGAACCTGTCTTTGGAGTGCTCCGGGCCTGCCAGATAACAGCTGTTGCGATGTCGATGTCTGCTGTGGATGCTCCTCATCTGAGCTATTGGAAGCAGCACCCTCTTCCCCCAATGGATGCCAATCTGGGTCAACAACTGGGTCATCCATCACCTCCTCTTCTATGTCATGTGCACCTTCCTCTGTGTCACCGTGTATGGTGGTATAGTGTGCGGGAAGGGGCACCTGAGTCTCATCAGGGTCAGAATCTGGCTCTGTACACTGCGAGGACAATGTAGTGCTCTGAGTGAATGTACCAGCAGAATCATCCATCAGCGGCTGTGCATCAGTGCACTCCATGTCAGATTCATCTTGGCCTGGGTAATTCACCATTTCACTTGATAATCCAGGCATGGTATGTGAAAACAGCTCCATGGCGTAATCAGTAGTATGGCCTGCGTCATCCTTCAATCTTGGTTGGGGTGAAGGACACAAGGAAAGGTGTGGTTCATGAACATGAGCCTCCAATGACGACTCAGTGCTTTTACTTTTTACAACTGAAGAAGAGGAGGCGATAGAGCTGGAGGCTGAGTCAGCAATGTAAGACAAAACTTTTTCCTGATGCTCTGGCTTTAAAAGCGGTTTGCCAACTCCTAGAAAACTAAGCGTTCGAGGCCTTATGTAGCCAGACGATGACGCAGGGTCAGCACCTCCTGCATTCGGTCCTATTTTGCTCTTGCCACTACCATCAGATCCACCACCAACACCATCATTACCAGCTGCCATCCCCCGCCCAATTCCACGGCCTCTTCCACCAGCCTTCCTCATTTTTGGTAGAAATGTAGACAAAATCCAACAAACTATATAGTAATGTAAAACAAGGTACAATGTGTCTATAGGACAGGGGAGATTTAGAATTTCTGCACACACTTGTGGACAGTGGACACTTTTGGATTGTGTGAGGCCCACTGATATCTGAGCGCTATGTGACTGGCTCGATGGCACAGCTGTGACCAAAGTGACGAGAGGATAAGGGAGATTTTGAATCTCTGCGCACACTTTTGGACACTGGACACTTGTGGATTGTGTGAGGCCCACTGATATCTGAGCGCTATGTGACAGGCTCGATGGCACAGCTGCCTGTGACAAAAGTGACGAGAGAATAATGGAGATTTTGAATCTCTGCGCACACTTTTGGACACTGGACACTTGTGGATTGTGTGAGGCCCACTGATATCTGAGCGCTATGTGACAGGCTCGATGGCACAGCTGCCTGTGACAAAAGTGACGAGAGTATAATGGAGATTTTGAATCTCTGCGCACACTTTTGGACACTGGACACTTGTGGATTGTGTGAGGCCCACTGATATCTGAGCGCTATGTGACAGGCTCGATGGCACAGCTGCCTGTGACAAAAGTGACGAGAGGATAATGGAGATTTTGAATCTCTGCGCACACTTTTGGACACTGGACACTTGTGGATTGTGTGAGGCCCAATAAATATCTGAGCGATATGTGACAGGCTCGATGGCACAGCTGCCTGTGACAAAAGTGACGAGAGGATAATGGAGATTTTGAATCTCTGCGCACACTTTTGGACACTGGACACTTGTGGATTGTGAGAGGCCCACTGATATCTGAGCGCTATGTGACAGGCTCGATGGCACAGCTGTGACAAAAGTGACTAGAGGATAAGGGAGATTGGATTGCTTTTAAAAAAGCAGTTTGCGGAGCAGTGGGTAAACAGCAATGCCAGCGTGTCAGGAAGCCTTAGAAGGCAGCCCAACAACCAACACCACTGATACACCACTATATAGCCTCCCCTTGCACTGCACACACAGTGACTTGTGTGTTGTGCAGGCCAAATCGCTAGCAGCAGAAACAGTTTTTTTGTCTTCTTCCCTGCCTGACGCTCTCCCTACAGAATCAGCAGCAACCTCTCCCTATACTAAGATCGGCAGAAGTAAGATGGCGGTCGGCGTGCACGCCCTTTTATACCCCCTGTGATGCCCACCAAAGCAAGCCAATCACTTGCATGCCCTTCTGAAAGATGGTGGTGACCCGTGCCTAGGTCATCACGTTGCCCACAGTGTCCGTGGATCCTGATTGGCTGAAAAAGAGCGCAAAACAAACTTTTGAAACGCGACTTTGGCGCGTAAGTCGCCGACCTCGTGGCCGACCTCATCCTAGGGTCGGGTTTCGTTTCATGAAACCCGACTTTGCCAAAAGTCGGCGACTTTTGAATTTTTTCGACCCGTTTCGCTCAACTCTAATGGGGATCACTGGTTCCAATGATTACCCGTGAACAATGATTTCCCAGTAAGTGCAGGTCAACCGCAGTTCCGGAATTAGGCCTAACCGTCATTCCTGAAAAAATGAAAAACTTACGTATGCAAACCACAGGTGCTGTAGCTTGCTTAACAGCTCGCCAGCCGTTCTCACGCCCAGTATGGATTACACGTGATTGCACAAAGGTGAGAAAGGGTACCGTATCCCCAGATAACATGTATGGATAGTGTACACATTCAAAATATATGTCTATACATGAGGAGGCAGGCTCAGACAGTGTTAGGCCCAGTATGGATTGCACGTGATTGCACAAAGGTTAGAAAGAGTACCGTATCCCCAGATAACATGTATGGATAGCGTACACATTCAAAATATATGTCTATACATCAGGAGATAGGCTCAGACGGTGTTAGGCCCAGTATGGATTGCACGTGATTGCACAAAGGTGAGAAAGGGTACCGTATCCCCAGATAACATGTATGGATAGCGTACACATTCAAAATATATGTCTATACATCAGGAGGCAGGGTCAAACGGTGTCAGGCACAGTATGGATTTGACGGCCCAGACTACACAGCTGAGGAGCAGGGAGAGGTAAAGATTGCAAATGCTGGGGCCCTGCCCAAGCAAGGGGGGCCCACTCGTGGGCGTGGGTACTGGCACTGGGCCCCTCATAGTACGGCGGTGTGTCTGACGGCGGGTGTGCACCACCACCGTCAGAGACACTTGATTGCACTATGAGGGACCCTGTGCCAGTGCCCGCGCCCAAGAGTCGGCCTACCCACCTGTCCAGGGCAAGGGCACTCGCACGGTGTCGTGCGCTAGGTGGTGACCCCGGCCATGGGGGGGGGAGGCAGCACAGTTAGGGAGTTTTAGAAAGTGGCATATGTTGATGTTGGACATTCAGCTGATGCAAAAGGTGAAATAGGTCAAGTCCCAGGAAGAGGTGGACCAAAGCAAGCCATTTTTCTGTCACCCTATGTGTCATCAGGGGAAGGTGGGACAAAATCCTTGGAAACCCATGCATGGTTCATTTTAATGAAGGTTAGATCATCCACATTTTGGGTTGACAGACGGGTCCTTTTTTCTGTCAGGATTGATCCAGCTGCACTGAAGACTCTTTCCGATAGCACACTTGTAGCTGGGCAAGCGAGCTCCTGTAAGGCATATTGTGCCAATTCAGGCCAGGTGTCCAGTTTAGCGGCCCAATAGTCAAAGGGGAATGACCTGTGTGGAAGAACATCGATATGGGAGGAAAAGTAGTTTGTAACCATAGTTGACAACTGCTGTCTCCTGTCACTTTCCATCGATGCAGTATTACCAGTTGTGTGAGCGGTACTTGAAAAATCAGTCCACAACATTGTCATGAAACCCCTGTCTCCAACGCCACTTCTGCTGTGTGCACCACGAACACCTCTGCCAAGCTGCCCCCGGCCCGTACGGCTCGTGTGAGAACCATCACTGCTGCTGTGTGCTGGGAATGCCTAAAGCAACCGATTTACCAGAGTTGCTTGTTTATTAGCCAATATTAGGTCAAGGTTCTCCTGTGGCATGATGTTTTGTAATTTGCCTTTATAGCGTGGATCCAGGATGCTGGCCAACCAGTAGTCATCATGGTTCATCATTTTGGCAATGCGGGGGTCCCTTTTTAGGATCTGCAAGGCATAATCTGACATGTGGGCCAATGTTCCCGGTGTCAATGATGCACTGCGAGTGCTGGTTGGAGGAGCACTTTCTGGCAAATCCACATCCCTCCAGTCACGCACAAACCCTGTACCAGACCTTGCCACGCCAACATTTTCACTTGCCCCACGAGATGCATCCTCCTCCCCTAAGTAATCATCCCCATCATCCTCCTCCTCCTCCTCTTCTTCCTCCACCTCGTCCAGGAGAGGTCCCTGAGCAGACAATGGCTGACTGTCATCAAGGAATCCCTCCTCCTCATCAACATTGGCTGCAGAAGCCTGCTCCTTAAGGTGCGTAAAAGTTTGCATGAGCAGACGCATAAGTGGGATGCTCATGCTTAGGATGGCGTCGTCTGCGCTTACCAGCCGTGTGCATTCCTCAAAACACTGAAGGACTTTACAGAGGTCTTTCAGCTTCGACCACTGCACACCTGTCAACTCCATGTCTGCTCTCAAAGTGCCTGGCCGTGTATCCTCCCACAAATGCATTATGGCCTGCCTCTGCTCGCACAGCCGCTCCACCATGTGCAGGGTGGAGTTCCATCTTGTTGCAATGTCGATAATGAGGCGGTGGTTGGGAAGGTGGAGCAATCGCTGCAGCTTCTGCATACGAACGGAGTGTACAGGCGACCGGCGGATGTGCGCGCACAGTCTTCGCACCTTCTGGAGCAGGGCTGTTAACTCCGGATAATTTTTGAGGAAGCACTGCACCACCAGGTTCAAGGTGTGAGCCAAGCAAGGTATGTGGCTGAGTTTTGAAAGGGCTATGGCTGCCACAAAATTACGGCCGTTATCACTAACTACCTTGCCTGCCTCAAGATGTACACTGCCCAGCCATGACTCAGTTTGTCGCTGAAAGTACTCGGCCAGCACCTCGGCGGTGTGTCTGTCGCCCAAACACATCATCTGCAACACAGCCTGCTGACGCTTTCCACTAGCTGCTTGATAGGGGGACACATCGTGTGCAACAGTGGCAGCTGCAGATGGAGTGCTCGTACGACAGCGCTCTGTGGACGAGCTTTCGTTTCTGGAGGAGGGTCGAACGCCTACAGCCAACTGTTTCCTATACCGTGGGCTAGGCAGCACTGTCCCACCACCGCTGTCCCCTGTGGACCCTGCATCCACCACATTAACCCAGTGCGCAGTGATGGACACGTAACGGCCCTGGCCATGCCGACTGGACCATGCATCAGTTGTGAGGTGCACCTTTCCGCTCACTGACTGCTTGAGTGCATGGACAATGCGGTCTTTCACATGATGGTTGAGGGCTGGGATGGCTTTGCGAGAGAAGAAGTGGCGACTGGGTAGGTCATAGCGTGGTACTGCATAGGCCATGAGTTCACGGAAAGCTGCGCTTTCCACCAACCGAAAGGGCATCATCTCAAACGAGATTAGTTTGGCAATGTGGGCGTTCAAACCCAGTGTACGCGGATGAGAGACTGAGTACTTTCTTGACCTACTCATAGTGTCTGGGAGGGTGAGCTGGACTTGAGAGCTGCATATGGTGGAAGTAGCGGTGGACAGGGCGGACTGAGAGAGGGTTGATGATGGTGATGGAGTTGTTGTTCTTTCTGATGGCCTAGAATCAGTCTTTCGTTGATATAACAGTGGGATTCCCTGACTGCTGTGGCATTGCAACGACACCTCAACATTTGCTGCTGTGCTAACCGGTGGGCTTACAGTGGGGGAAACAATGTAGCGTTGCTGACTACCTTCGTTGTGATCAGTTGCACATGTGGCACTTGAGGTTTGGTGTTGTGTCCACGCTTGCAAGTGCATGCTGGTTAAATGTCTAAGCATGCAACTGGTATTCAAATTTTTCAGATTTTTCCCTCGGCTAAAGGTCTTTGCGCACTTCTTACAGATAACCTTGGCCTGATCATGAGGATTTTGTTCAAAAAAGTGCCACACTGCACTCTTCCTACTTTGGCAGACATTTTGCGGCCTAGCACGCTGTGATCTTTTGACCCTCTGCACAAGCTGTCCAGCAACTCTTTTGATATTTGGAACCTGTCTTTGGAGTGCTCCGGGCCTGCCAGATAACAGCTGTTGCGATGTCGATGTCTGCTGTGGATGCTCCTCATCTGAGCTATTGGAAGCAGCACCCTCTTCCCCCAATGGATGCCAATCTGGGTCAACAACTGGGTCATCCATCACCTCCTCTTCTATGTCATGTGCACCTTCCTCTGTGTCACCCTGTATGGTGGTATAGTGTGCGGGAAGGTGCACCTGAGTCTCATCAGGGTCAGAATCTGGCTCTGTACACTGCGAGGACAATGTAGTGCTCTGAGTGAATGTACCAGCAGAATCATCCATCAGCAGCTGTGCATCAGTGCACTCCATGTCAGATTCACCTTGGCCTGGGTAATTCACCATTTCACTTGATAATCCAGGCATGGTATGTGAAAACAGCTCCATGGAGTAATCAGTAGTATGGCCTGCGTCATCCTTCAATCTTGGTTGGGGTGAAGGACACAAGGAAAGGTGTGGTTCATGAACATGAGCCTCCAATGATGACTCAGTGCTTTTACTTTTTACAACGGCCAATTCCACGGCCTCTTCCACCAGCCTTCCTCATTTTTGGTAGAAATGTAGACAAAATCCAACAAACTATATAGTAATGTAAAACAAGGTACAATGTGTCTATAGGACAGGGGAGATTATGAATTTCTGCAGACACTTGTGGACACTGGAAACTTATGGATTGTGTGAGGCCCACTGAGTATCTGAGCGCTCTGTCACAGGCTCGATGGCAGAGCTGTGACCAAAGTGACTAGAGGATAAGGGAGATTTTTAATTTCTGCACACACTTGTGGACACTAGACACTTATGGATAGTGTGAGGCCCACTGAGTATCTGAGCGCTCTGTCACAGGCTCGATGGCAGAGCTGTGACCAAAGTGACTAGAGGATAAGGGAGATTTTTAATTTCTGCACACACTTGTGGACACTGGACACTTATGGATTGTGTGAGGCCCACTGAGTATCTGAGCGCTCTGTCACAGGCTCGATGGCAGAGCTGTGACCAAAGTGACTAGAGGATAAGGGAGATTTTTAATTTCTGCACACACTTGTGGACACTGGACACTTATGGATTGTGTGAGGCCCACTGAGTATCTGAGCGCTCTGTCACAAGCTCGATGGCAGAGCTGTGACCAAAGTGACTAGAGGATAAGGGAGATTTTTAATTTCTGCACACACTTGTGGACACTGGACACTTATGGATTGTGTGAGGCCCACTGAGTATCTGAGCGCTCTGTCACAGGCTCGATGGCAGAGCTGTGACCAAAGTGACTAGAGGATAAGGGAGATTTTTAATTTCTGCACACACTTGTGGACACTGGACACTTATGGATTGTGTGAGGCCCACTGAGTATCTGAGCGCTCTGTCACAGGCTCGATGGCAGAGCTGTGACCAAAGTGACTAGAGGATAAGGGAGATTTTTAATTTCTGCACACACTTGTGGACACTGGACACTTATGGATTGTGTGAGGCCCACTGAGTATCTGAGCGCTCTGTCACAGGCTCGATCGCAGAGCTGTGACCAAAGTGACTAGAGGATAAGGGAGATTTTTAATTTCTGCACACACTTGTGGACACTGGACACTTATGGATTGTGTGAGGCCCACTGAATATCTGAGCGCTATGTCACAGGCAGAAATTGGCTAGTGTATCACAAACTACAAGGTGTATGTAGAATTGGGCAGAATTGGAATCTCCCTAGAGTGCAGGTCTGTAAGAACGGAACATGTCCTCGACTTATTCTCACAGAGTGACTCACTGATAGCTTCACTGTGGCTGTGATAACAGCCGTTACACGGTACTGTGTGAGGAGTGTACACCGCTGTATGGTGTGAAAAAATGCATGCTCAGTACCTCAGCAGGACAAAAAAAAAAAATTGTGATTGCTTTTAAAAAAGCAGTTTGCGGAGCAGTGGGTAAACAGCAATGCAGGAATGTCAGGAAGCCTTAGAAGGCAGCCCAACAACCAACAACACTGATACACCACTATATAGCCTCCCCTTGCACTGCACAGTGACTGGTGTGTTGTACAGGCAAAATCGCTAGCAGCAGAAGCAGTTTTTTTTTCTTCTTCTCAGCAGGACAAAAAAAAAAATTGGGATTGCTTTTAAAAAAGCAGTTTGCGGAGCAGTGGGTAAACAGCAATGCAGGAATGTCAGGAAGCCTTAGAAGGCAGCCCAACAACCAACACCACTGATACACCACTATATAGCCTCCCCTTGCACTGCACAGTGACTGGTGTGTTGTACAGGCAAAATCGCTAGCAGCAGAAGCAGTTTTTGGTGTCTTCTTCCCTGCCTAACGCTCTCCCTACAAAATCAGCAGCAGCAGCAGCTCTCTCTATTCTGAGATCAGCATGAGTAACATGGCGGTCGGCGTGCACGCCCTTTTATACCCCCTGTGACGCCCACCAAAGCAAGCCAATCACTTGCATGCCCTTCTGAAAGATGGTGGTGACCCGTGCCTATGTCATCACGTTGCCCACAGTGTCCGTGGATCCTGATTGGCTGAAAAAGAGCGCAAAACAAACTTTTGAAACGCGACTTTGGCGCGTAAGTCGCCGACCTCGTGGCCGACCTCATCCTAGGGTCGGGTTTCTTTTCATGAAACCCGACTTTGCCAAAAGTCGGCGACTTTTGAATTTTTTTGACCCGTTTCACTCAACTCTAGTGATGAGCGAGTATACTCGTTGCTCGGGTTTCCCCAGCATGCTCGGGTGTCCTCCGAGTATTTTGGCGTGCTCGGAGATTTGGTTTTCGTCATCTCAGCTGCATGATATGCAACAGCTGGACAGGCTGAATACATGTGTGGAATGCCTGTTTGTTAGGGAATCCCCACATGTATTCAGCCTGTCCAGCAGCCGCAAATCATGCAGATGAGACAACAAAATCTAAATCTCCCAGCACGCCAAAATACTCAGAGGACACCCGAGCATGTTCGGGTTTCAACGAGTATACTCGCTCATCACTACACATTATATTTTTAGTAAAAATCATTGGGCATCTTTTTGATCATTTTGTCAGTTTTGGCTTGAAAAACTGATAGCGGTTTCTTCATTATTGAAAGGAGTAAACAAAAAAAAAATTGCAGAAAAGAGAGTAAAGATAAAAGCCACAAGTAATGGTGTGGGGTGGCATTTCTTTGGAGGACTGCACATCCCCTCATGTGCTCGCCAGAGGTAGCCTGACTGCCATTAGGTACCGAGATGAGATCCTCAGACCCCTTGTGAGACCATATGCTAGTGCAGTTGGCCCTGGGTTCCTCCTAATTCAGGACAGTGCCAGACCTCATGTGGCTGTAGTGTGTCAGCAGTTCCTGCAAAATGAAGGCATTGAAGCTCTGGACTGGCCTGCCCGTTCCCCAGACCTGAATCCGATTAAGCACATCTGGGACATCATGTCTCGCTCCATCCACCAACGTCATTTTGCATCACAGACAGTCCAGGAGTTGGCGGATGCTTTAGTTCAGGTCTGTGAGGAGATCCATCAGGAGACCATCCGCCGCCTCATCAGGAGCATGCCCACGCATTGTACAGTAGCGAGGTCATACAGGCACATGGAGGCCACACACAATACTAAGCATCTTTTCCTTGTCATGATGAATTTCCACTGAAGTTGCATCAGCCTGTAATTTGATTTTCCACTTTGATTTTGAGTATCATTCCAAATCCAGACCTCCATGGGATATTCAATATGATTTACATTGATAATTGTTATGTTTTATTGTGCTGAACACATTCCACTATACAATGAATAAAAATTTGCAACTGGAATATATCATTCAGAGATATCTAGGATGTGGTATTTTAGTGTTCCCTTTATTTTTTTGAGCAGTGTATAAAAGTGTATTTTATCATTATGGCTGGTGTGTGTCAGGTTCCTGGCGGATTAACCTCAAGGCTCTCCCCAGGAAGGAGAGGGTGGTCCAAGAGGTAAACCATTGGGAAGGCTATAGGGATATAGTTTGTGTTCAGTGGGCAGATTGTGGACTGGGCTGTATGGTGGAGAGGAGGTGACAGAAGAGAGCAGGTTCATCTGTTTCCTGCGAGAGGGAAGGAGATGCTTTCTGTTTCTCCTCTCTATATCTCCTTTCTCTTTCTGAAAGAATGTTTTCTGTGAGAGGAGAATATTACATACAGTGGGTACAGAAAGTATTCAGACCCCTTTAAAATTTTCACTCTTTGTTTCATTGCAGCCATTTGGCAAATTCAAATTTTTTTTTCTCATTAGTGTACACTCTGCACCCCATCTTGGCTGAAAAAATCAGAAATGTAGAAATGTTTGCACATTTTTTAAAAAGAAAAACTGAAATATCACATGGTCATAAGTATTCAGACCCTTTGCTCAGACACTCATATTTAAGTCACATGCTGTCCATTTCTTTATGATCCTTCTTGAGATGGTTCTACTCCTTCAATGGAGTCCAGCTGTGTTTAATTAAACTGATAGGAGTTGATTTGTAAAGGCACACACCTGTCTATATAAGACCTCACAGCTCACAGTGCATGTCAGACCAAATGAGAATCGTGAGGTCAGAGGAACTGGCCAAAGAGCTCAGAGACAGAATTGTGGCAAGGCACAGATTTGGCCAAGGTTAAAAAAAATTTGTAGTACTCAAAGTTCCTAAGAGCACAGTGGCCTCCTTAATCCTTAAATGGAAGACATTTAGGACCACCTTCCTAGACCTTCCTAGACCTGGCCATTCAGCTAAACTGAGTAATCATGGGAGAAGAGCCTTGGTGAGAGAGGTAAAGAAGAACCCCAAGATCACTGTGGCTGAGCTCCACAGATGCAGTAGGGAGATGGTAGAAAGTTTCACAAAGTCAACTATCACTGTAGGCTGTAGCCATCCACCAGTCGGGCCTTTATGGCAGAGAAATAAGATTTATGAGAAATAAGATTCTCTGGTCTGATGAGACGAAGATAGAACTTTGTGGTGATAATTCTAAGCAGTATGTGTGGAGAAAACCGGACACTGCTCATCACCTGCCCAATACAATCCCAACAGGGAAACATGGAGGTGGCAGCATGATGATATGTGGGTGTTTTTCAGCTGCAGGGACAGGACGACTGGTTGCAAATGAAGGAAACATGAATGCTGCCAAGTACAGAGATATCCTGGATGAAAACCTCTTCCAGAGTGCTCTGGACCTCAGACTTGACCGAAGGTTCACCTTCCATCAAGGCAATGACTCTAAGCACACAGCTAAAATAACAAAGGAGTGGCTTCAGAACAACTCTGTGACCATTCTTGACCGGCCCAGCCAGAGCCCTGACCCAATTGAGTATCTCTGGAGAGACTTGAAAATGGCTGTCCACTAACGTTCACCATCCAACCTGACGGAACTGGAAAAGATCTGCAAGGAAGAATGGCAGAAGATAACCAAATCCAGGTGTGAAAAACTTGCTGCATCATTCCCAAGAAGACTCGTGGCTGTACTAGCTCAAAAGGGGCTTCTACTCAATACTGAGCAAAGGGTCTGGATATATATGACCATGTGATATCTCAGTTTTTCTTTTTTAATAAATTTGCAAAAATTTCTACATTTCTGCGTTTTTCAGTCAAGATGGGGTGCAGAGTGTACATTAATGAGAAAAAAAATAACTTTTAAAAATTTACAAAATGGCTGCAATGAAACAAAGAGTGAAAAATTTAAAGGAGTCTGAATACTTTCTGGACCCACTGTATATCTCTATCTCTCTTCTCCCTCTCCATCCCTCCTCTCTCTGAGAGAATGCTTGCTGTGAGAGGGGAGGAAGCATTTGCATATTCTGTCACACTGGCAGAATTTCTGTGAGAGGGGATGGTGGAGTTCTGTCTCTCCTCTCTTTCTGAGAGAATGCTGCTGTGAGAGGGGATGTTATGAGCGGCGGAAGGCACTAAAAAAAATAAATAATTAAAGTGCCTTCGCCACTCGGGGTCCACCGTGCGGCAGATGGCAAAACCGCTGCTAAGGGAGGCAGTGCACTACAGCGGTAGTGTGCACAGGGTTCTAAATCAACCAAGTTCAAAAGAGGCAGTCTCTGTTATGGGACACAGAGCTGCACAGCAAAATAATAAAGAAAAGGTAACACTGAGCCTGTTAAACGCACAGGGACACAGCAGCACACGTACGGTAGCCGAGCACAGGAGTAGTTAAAGTGGCACAACAACCAAATGGACTTACCGTGAATGAGCGTGTGCATGGCGTCGCAACTGCGAACACCACAGAAGTCTGCAACCGCAATAACGCAAGCGCGATGCAGGACGCTTTGCTGCTGAGATGGCTGAAGCTTGAGCGCGCTGGCGCTAGCGCTGCTACTGGCTGACCCAATCACTCACACACTCGTAATAACCGAGGGAAGGGGTTTCATAATAAGTCATACACCAGACCAAGCATCCATCAACAAACATACAGCAGCAAGTATCAGAAAATACTAGCGCATGGCATAACGGCCATGCGCACTTTTTATAGTGACCGGGACCTTCCGGAAATCTCCAGAGACCTGAGCTGAACCAATGGAATCAGGAGCAGGACCTGAGCACCTGACTCCTGAACTCCAATGGGAGCTCATTCCAGGAGCATGCTCACAAGCTGGCAGAAAGGACTTAGCCTCTGGAGATGAATGTGAGAATCTGGATCTCTGCATTAGTATGGCAGGACACAGATTCCTAACATTACCCCCCCTCCTAAGGCCTCCTCCTCCCCGAGCCCTGGTAGGAGTTACAGTAACCCGAGACACCTGGAAGGCATCAGAGGAACCGAGGTCACCAGGTTTCAAGAGGGACACTTGGGAGATAGTAGGAGCGGGAGTGACAGAGGCACGCTGCCGCGTGTCGGCAGATGTCGCCACCCACTGTCTAGGAGGGCTAGGCTGAGCACACAAGGTGCAAGCCTGAATAAATCTTTTTATGTCCCGAGCTCTATGGGGCCACCAATATACACCAGCCAACAGTTTTGAGACCTGCATATAGCCCCGATGGTGGTGCGTGTTAGGTGCATGCGCCCAGGCGAGCACCTGAGCCCTAAGATGAGGAGGAACAAAGGTCTCGATAACCAGATCAGACTCCAACCTTTGCGGGGAGCCGGCTTCCGGAGAAACCGCACAGACATGATGACAACCGCAGATGGACTCCTGGTCGGAGTCTGAATTAAGGTTGGTACGAGATATCTCCATGGGCTCAGGAGGTAGAACCTCTGGCTCTGCCAGCTCAAGGGGTTCAAAAAATTTGGGGGCTGAAACGGATTTGCGCTTGGAGTGCGCCCGCTCCATACCACGCTCCGAAAAATGGAGGTCAATCCGTGAGGAGACGGAGATTAGCTCCTCTAAGCTGGTGGGGATCTCTCTAGTAGAGAGAGCATCCTTCACATGCTCCGTTAGACCTCGCCAAAAAACGGGGATTAGGGCCTTGTCGGACCATTCCAACTCGGACGCCAGTGTCCGAAAATGGACGTCATACTGGCTAACCGAGAGTGACCCCTGAGTAAGGGCGAGTAGCTGCAGGGACGTATCATGCGTGACCCGAGGACCGAGAAAAACTTGCCTGATGGCAGTCAGCAAGTTAGCCACGGACCGAATCTTGGGGTCACCACGCTCCCACAGAGGCGTAGCCCATTCCAGCGCCTTGCCCGACAGTAGGGAGTTGACAAAAGCCACCTTAGCCCGCTCCGTAGGGAATTGCGCAGCCAGCAGCTCTAGGTGTATCGAGCACTGGCTGATAAAACCCCTACAGGAGGCGCCATCCCCAGCATATTTATCGGGCAACGGGAGGCGGGTAACTGTTGGCGCAAGGGCGGACATGGACAGACGCCCTACCGCGTCTGTAAGTGCCTGGACGGCAGCATCTGTAGCCTGCGCAGCTGCGAGGGACCTCTCAAGTGTAACAAGACGAGCCTCGAGCTGACGCACAAGCTGTAACAGCTGCTGCTGATCCGCCATCTCTAGCCAGACCCTGGCGCTAGTATTGTGTTATGAGTGGCGGAAGGCACTAAAAAAAATAAATAATCAAAGTGCCTTCGCCACTCGGGGTCCACTGTGCGGCAGATGGCAAAACCGCTGCTAAGGGAGGCAGTGCACTACAGCGGTAGTGTGCACAGGGTTCTAAATCACCCAAGTGCAAAAGAGGCAGTCTCTGTTATGGGACACAGAGCTGCACAGCAAAATAATAAAGAAAAGGTAACGCTGAGCCTGTTAAACGCACAGGGACACAGCAGCACACGTACGGTAGCCGAGCACAGGAGTAGTTAAAGTGGCACTACAACCAAACGGACTTACCGTGAATGAGCGTGTGCACGGCGTCGCAACTGCGAACACCACAGAAGTCTGCAACCGCAATAACGCAAGCGCGATGCAGGACGCTTTGCTGCTGAGATGGCTGAAGCTTAAGCGCGCTGGCGCTAGCGCTGCTACTGGCTGACCCAATCACTCACACACTCGTAATAACCGAGGGAAGGGGTTTCATAATAAGTCATACACCAGACCAAGCATCCATCAACAAACATACAGCAGCAAGTATCAGAAAATACTAGCGCATGGCATAACGGCCATGCGCACTTTTTATAGTGACCGGGACCTTCCGGAAATCTCCAGAGACCTGAGCTGAACCAATGGAATCAGGAGCAGGACCTGAGCACCTGACTCCTGAACTCTAATGGGAGCTCATTCCAGGAGCATGCTCACAAGCTGGCAGAAAGGACTTAGCCTCTTGAGATGAATGTGAGAATCTGGATCTCTGCATTAGTATGGCAGGACACAGATTCCTAACATTACCCCCCCTCCTAAGGCCTCCTCCTCCCCGAGCCCTGGTAGGAGTTACAGTAACCCAAGACACCTGGAAGGCATCAGAGGAACCGAGGTCACCAGGTTTCAAGAGGGACACTTGGGAGATAGTAGGAGCGGGAGTGACAGAGGCACGCTGCCGCGTGTCGGCAGATGTCGCCACCCTCTGTCTAGGAGGGTTAGGCTGAGCACACAAGGTGCAAGCCTGAATAAATCTTTTTATGTCCCGAGCTCTATGGGGCCACCAATATACACCAGCCAACAGTTTTGAGACCTGCATATAGCCCCGATGGTGGTGCGTGTTAGGTGCATGCGTCCAGGCGAGCACCTGAGCCCTAAGATGAGGAGGAACAAAGGTCTCGATAACCGGATCAGACTCCAACCTTTGCGGGGAGCCGGCTTCCGGAGAAACCGCACAGACATGATGACAACCGCAGATGGACTCCTGGTCGGAGTCTGAATTAAGGTTGGTACGAGATATCTCCATGGGCTCAGGAGGTAGAACCTCTGGCTCTGCCAGCTCAAGGGGTTCAAAAAATTTGGGGGCTGAAACGGATTTGCGCTTGGAGTGCGCCCGCTCCATACCACGCTCCGAAAAACGGAGGTCAATCCGTGAGGAGACGGAGATTAGCTCCTCTAAGCTGGTGGGGATCTCTCTAGTAGAGAGAGCATCCTTCACATGCTCCATTAGACCTCGCCAAAAAACGGGGATTAGTGCCTTGTCGGACCATTCCAACTCGGACGCCAGTGTCCGAAAACGGACGTCATACTGGCTAACCGAGAGTGACCCCTGAGTAAGGGGAAGAGTCTTGAGGAGATCATTTGCATATTCCCAGTGCCTTCTGGGATAAGTGAAGAGTCTCCGCGAGCTCAACGATCACTGGGTTTTGGCCGTTGCAGCTGAAAAGAGGAAATCGGAAAACCAGGGGAAGAGTCTTGAGGAGATCATTTGCATATTCCCAGTGCCTTCTGGGATAAGTGAAGAGTCTCCGCGAGCTCAACGATCACTGGGTTTTGGCCGATGCAGCTGAAAAGAGGAAATCGGAAAACCAGGGGAAGAGTCTTGAGGAGATCATTTGCATATTCCCAGTGCCTTCTGGGATAAGTGAAGAGTCTCCGCGAGCTCAACGATCAATGGCTTTTGGCCGTTGCAGCTGAAAAGAGGAAATCGATTTTAAGAAATCTCAAGATGGAAGAGGCCAGGAGCCATTTGGTGAGCTGCATTTCTTGCTACATGTTCACAGATTTACCAGTGGAAAAACCAAACTTCACATGCAACAAATGCAAGCTTGTGTCCCTGTTGGAGGAAAAGTTGCAAAATCTCGAAGAGAGGTTAGCTACGTTGAAGATCATTAAGGAAGGTGAAGAGTTCTTGGACAGAGCAGAATTATCTCTTCATGTTACAGAAAGAGAGGAAATTCGAAGTGCACCTGAAGAAACAGAGGAATGGAGACATGTGACCCAGAGAAGCAGGAGGATCAGGAAGCAGTCAGGACCCATACTGCTCAGAAACCAGTACCAGGCTCTCACGCAGGAGAACGATGAAGAAATACATCAGGATAAGACTTTGCCAACAAACAGCAACCTTGTACGCCTTCAGAGTCCTCCTGGATGGAGAAAGAAAAATGTTGTGAAGAAGAAACGGAGAGTGGTGGTCATGGGGGATTCCCTGTTGAGAGGAACAGAGGCCGCTATCTGCAGACCGGATATAACTTCAAGAGAAATGTGCTGTCTTCCAGGTGCAAAAATTAAAGATGTGTCTGACAGGATATCAGGACTCTTCAGACCTACAGATGACTACCCATTCCTGCTACTACATGTGGGGACAAATGACACCGCAAGAAACGACCTGGAAACCATCTGCAGAGACTTTGAAGACTTAGGCAAGAAAGTGAAAGAACTGGGAGCGCAGGTGGTCTTCTCTTCCATCCTCCCAGTGGATGGCCATGGAACAAGGAGGTGGAATAAGATTCTGCAGGTGAACAACTGGCTACGTCGATGGTGCCGTCAGCAACTATTTGGATTTCTGGATCACGGAGTGAACTACTTATACGATGGACTACTTGCTAGAGATGGGGTGCACCTTACGAAGACTGGAAAGCATGTATTTGGAAATCGCCTTGCTACTCTTGTAAGGAGAGCTTTAAACTAGAACAACATGGGAAGGGAAGCAAAAGACCAGAAAAAGCCATACACCTGACAAATGCTATTGAGAACTCTGCTATTAGAAGTGGAAAGGAAGAACAAAGACGAAAGAATCTAATTAATAAAAATATTGGAGAAAGAGAAACCAATCACAAACTAAAGTGTTTCTATACTAATGCACAAAGCATGGGCAACAAACAAGGAGAATTGGAACTACTAACACAGGAAAAGAAATATGATGTCATTGGAATCACTGAAACTTGGTGGGACAATACACATGATTGGAATACAAGACTAGAAGGATACAACTTATTTGCAAGAAACAGACTTGATAAACGAGGAGGAGGTGTCGCATTGTATGTTAGAAACGCGTATATCTGCACAGAGATTGAAGCTTCAGAGACTGGGAGTTCTGTGGAAACTGTTTGGGTAAGAATACAAGGACAGAACAATGGAAAGGACACCATTGTAGACATTTACTACAGGCCGCCTGTGCAAGCTGAAGATATGGATGAACTCTTTATGCATCAAATGGCCAAGTTCTCGAAAAAATATGACATAGTTGTCATGGGAGATTTCAACTATCCAGACATTTGTTGGGAATCTCTCTCAGGCAAAACTAACAGGTCAAGGAGATTCTTATCCTCTCTTGCTGACAACTTTATCTTCCAAAAGGTAAAGGAGAAAACAAGGGGAACTGCTACCTTGGATCTAATCCTTATAAACAGGGAGGAAATGGTTGAGGAGGTAAAAGTGGCTGGGACCCTACGAGGTAGCGGCCATGCTATTTTAGAATTTTGGATAACTAGAGGCGGAAGACCTGTGAAGACTCAGACATCAAGATTAGATTTCAGAAAGGCAGATTTTAAGGGATTCAGAAAGAGAATTGGAGGGATCCAATGGCTGGATATCCTTAAAGACAAGAATGTCCAGGAAGGATGGGAAATCTTGAAAAATGAAATTCTCAAAGCACAGTTGTTAACAATTCCGAAAAGAGGGAAGAATAGGAAGCATTTAAGGAAGCCAGGATGGATGAACACAGAACTTAAGCACATGCTAAAAAGGAAGAAAAAAATGTTTATAAAATGGAAAGAGGGAGGCATATCTAAAGAAGAATATAATGCTGTCTGCAGAACCTGCAGGGTACAAATCAGATTATCTAAAGCTGAAAATGAATTGAGGCTTGCAAGAGATGTCAAAAGCAATAATAAAGGATTTTGGGGATATGTCAAAAGTAAAAGAAAAGTCAAAGATGCTATAGGATTTTTACAGGATGAAAATGATGACATGGTAAGACAGGATGTTGAGAAGGCTGAACTTTTAAATTCCTATTTTGCATGTGTTTTCTCTCAGAAAGGAAATGTAACATCAACTGTTATTCACTGTCCTATTAAGGGAATAGAAGAATCCAGGATATCTATAAACAGAAAGATAGTGAGGAAACACTTAGCTAACCTAAATGAATTCAAGTCTCCAGGTCCAGATGAATTACACCCCAGAGTACTGAAGGAGATAGCAGAAGAAATTTTTGAACCCCTCTCCATAATCTTTGAAAATTCTTGGAGAACAGGAGAAGTGCCAGAAGACTGGAGAAGAGCAAATGTTGTTCCTATCTTCAAAAAGGGGAAGAAGGTGGACCCAGGCAACTATAGGCCGGTGAGTCTGACTTCTATACCAGGAAAGATCTTTGAACAAATTATTAAATAACATGTATGTCAATACCTGGATAAGAATGAAGTGATTAAACAGAGTCAGCATGGGTTTGTAACTAATAAGTCATGTCAGACTAACTTAATTTCCTTCTATGACGGTATCACTGATTGGGTGGATCAAGGAAATGCTGTAGATATAGTATATCTTGACTTCAGCAAAGCATTTGACAAAGTCTCTCATACAATCCTTATTGAAAAAATGACTAAGTATGGAATGGACAAGGCAACTGATAGGTGGATTCATAACTGGCTTAGTGATCGGACCCAAAGAGTGGTCGTAAATGGCTGCACATCCAGTTGGAGGAATGTCTCAAGTGGGGTACCACAGGGCTCTGTCCTGGGCCCTGTATTGTTCAACATCTTTATCAATGATTTAGATGAAGGAATTGAGGGTAAACTGATCAAATTTGCTGATGACACAAAGCTAGGAGGGATAGCTAATACTAGAGAAGAGAGAGAGAGGATTCAAAAAGATTTAATTAAACTGGAGAAGTGGGCAGCAACTAACAGAATGGTTTTTAACAGGGAGAAATGCAAAGTACTACATCTGGGCAATAAAAATGAAAAAAGCATATATAGAATGGGAGGAATAGGGCTAAGTGACAGCACATGTGAAAAAGACTTGGGTATACTAATAGATCACAGACTGAATATGAGTCAACAGTGTGATGCAGCAGCAAAAAAGGCAAATGCAATTCTAGGATGTATTAACAGAAGCATACAGTCTAGATCACGTGAAGTCATTATTTCCCTCTACTCCTCTTTGGTCAGACCTCATCTGGAATATTGTGTCCAGTTTTGGGCACCACATTTTAAAAAAGACATCAACAAACTGGAGCAAGTTCAGAAAAGAGCGACCAGAATGGTGACCGGTCTGCAAACCCTGTCTTATGAGGAAAGGTTGCAGGATTTGGGAATGTTTAGTTTGCAAAAGAGAAGACTGAGAGGAGACTTAATAGCGGTCTACAAATATCTAAAGGGCTGTCACATTGTAGAAGGATCAACTTTATTCTCATTTGCACAAGGAAAGACTAGAAGCAATGGGATGAAACTGAATGGGAGGAGACACAGATTAGATATTAGAAAAAACTTTTTGACAGTTAGAGTGATCAATGAGTGGAACAGGCTGCCACGAGAAGTGGTGAGTTCTCCTTCAATGGAAGTCTTCAAACAGAGGCTGGACAGGCATCTGACTGGGATGATTTAGCGAATCCTGCTTTGAGCAGGGGGTTGGACCACATGGCCCAGGAGGTCCCTTCCAACTCTACGATTCTATGATTCTATGATTCTATGATTCTATGAGTAGCTGCAGGGATGTATCATGCGTGACCCGAGGACCGAGAAAAACTTGCCTGATGGCAGTCAGCAAGTTAGCCGCGGACCGAATCTTGGGGTCACCACGCTCCCACAGAGGCGTAGACCATTCCAGCGCCTTGCCCGACAGTAGGGAGTTGACAAAAGCCACCTTAGCCCGCTCCGTAGGGAATTGCGCAGCCAGCAGCTCTAGGTGTATCGAGCACTGGCTGATAAAACCCCTACAGGAGGCGCCATCCCCAGCATATTTATCGGGCAACGGGAGGCGGGTAACTGTTGGCGCAAGGCGGACATGGACAGACGCCCTACCGCGTCTGTAAGTGCCTGGACGGCAGCATCTGTAGCCTGCGCAGCTGCGAGGGACCTCTCAAGTGTAGCAAGACGAGCCTCGAGCTGACGCACAAGCTGTAACAGCTGCTGCTGATCTGCCATCTCTAGCCAGACCCTGGCGCTAGTATTGTGTTATGAGTGGCGGAAGGCACTAAAAAAAATAAATAATTAAAGTGCCTTCGCCACTCGGGGTCCACCGTGCGGCAGATGGCAAAACCGCTGCTAAGGGAGGCAGTGCACTACAGCGGTAGTGTGCACAGGGTTCTAAATCACCCAAGTGCAAAAGAGGCAGTCTCTGTTATGGGACACAGAGCTGCACAGCAAAATAATAAAGAAAAGGTAACGATGAGCCTGTTAAACGCACAGGGACACAGCGGCACACGTACGGTAGCCGAGCACAGGAGTAGTTAAAGTGGCACTACAACCAAACGGACTTACCGTGAATGAGCGTGTGCACGGCGTCGCAACTGCGAACACCACAGAAGTCTGCAACCGCAATAACGCAAGCGCGATGCAGGACGCTTTGCTGCTGAGATGGCTGAAGCTTGAGCGCGCTGGCGCTAGCGCTGCTACTGGCTGACCCAATCACTCACACACTCGTAATAACCGAGGGAAGGGGTTTCATAATAAGTCATACACCAGACCAAGCATCCATCAACAAACATACAGCAGCAAGTATCAGAAAATACTAGCGCATGGCATAACGGCCATGCGCACTTTTTATAGTGACCGGGACCTTCCGGAAATCTCCAGAGACCTGAGCTGAACCAATGGAATCAGGAGCAGGACCTGAGCACCTGACTCCTGAACTCCAATGGGAGCTCATTCCAGGAGCATGCTCACAAGCTGGCAGAAAGGACAGCCTCTGGAGATGAATGTGAGGATCTGGATCTCTGCATTAGTATGGCAGGACACAGATTCCTAACACTGGAGACTAGAATACAGTTTCAGTTTCTCTCTCAAGTAAACAGTTTGCTGTGAGAGAGAAGGAGGCGCTTTCAGTTTCTCCACTTCTTCTCTCCTTTCTCTTTCTGAGATAATTTCTTCTGTAAGAAGAGAAGATTTAGTTTATCTCTATCTCTCCTCTCCCTCTCTATAGCTCCTCTATCTTTCTGAAGAATGATTGCTGTGAGAGGGGATGAGGAGGAAGCAGTTTCAGTTTCTCGCTCCTTCTGTAGCAGTTTGCTGTGACGGTGGATGCACGTTCTATCTGTCCTCTTTATCTGTCCAGTCCACCTCTCCTTTTTTGTCTGAGAGGGGAGAATTCAGATTATCTCTCTCTAGCTCTCCTCTCTTTCTGAGTGAAGGCTTGCTGTGATAGGGGAGGAGGAGGATGTAGTTTCAGTTTCTCTAGGAATCTGCTGTGAGAGGGGAGGGGGAGCTTTCTGTTTCTCCTCTATAGCTCACCTCTCTCATTATGCGAGAATGATTGCTGTGAGAGGGAAGGAGGAGGATACAATTTCAGTTTCTCCTTCCTTCTATAGGAAATTGCTGTGAGAGGGGAGGAGGCACTTCCTATCTATCCTCTCTGTGGCTCCACCTCTCCATTTTCTTTCTGAGATGTTTTCTCTGATAGGGAAGGATTTTTATCTTTTTCTATCTTTCCTCTCATCCTGAGAGAATGATTATTGTGGGAAAGGAAGAGGCTAATACAATTTCAGTGTCTGTAAAAAAAACAAACTGCTGCGAGAGGGGAGGAAGCAGTTAGTTTTTCTCTCTCTCTTTCACTAAGAAACTGCTGTTAGAGGGGAGGAGGAGGCCCTTTTCTGTTTCTCCTCTCTAATAACTCTCCTTTCTTCGGAGATAATGTTTTCTATGAGAGGGGAGGATTAGCTTAACTCTCTTTATCACTCCTCTCTCTTTCTGAGAGAATGCTTGCTGTGAGAGGGGAGGAGGAGGATGCGGTTTCAGTTTCTGTCTCTATTGAAATGTTTGCTGTGAGAAGGAAGGATGCAGTTTCAGATTTTCATGCTCTCTCTTCTGCAGCTGCCTAGGAGTGATGATAGTTACTAGTGATGAGCGAGTATGCTCATTGCTTGGGTTTCCCTGAGCATGCTCGGGTGGTCTCCGAGTATTTTAGCGTGTTCAGAGATTTAGTTTTTGTCGCCGCAGCTGCATGATTTGCTGCTACGTGACAGCCTGAATACATGTGGGGATTGCCTGTTTGTTAGGGAATTCCCACATGTGTTCAGGCTGTCAAGTAGGCGCAAATCATGCAGCTGCGGCAACAGAAACTAAATCTCTGAGCGCTTCCAAATACTCGGAGATCACCCGAGCATGCTCGGGGAAACCCAAGCAACAAGCCATACTCGCCTCGTCTCTAACAGTTACTCTTTATTACATTTTTATAAAATATAACAAGCTGCATTTGGTTATTTCTTACAATAATGTGATTCTCCTTCTGTGTTGCATAGCCAATATTGGTGACATTTTTGTTATTTTCAGGCTCTGAGTTTTTTCCTTTAATTACTCCGGTCAGCTGATTTTAAGAGTCCTGCACGCCTGCGGCTTTTAGTTCAGACTTCCCATTGATCTAGCTCCATATGTGAGCACTATATCCTCTGTCATGTTCCATATAAGTCAACCGCTCAGCATCACGTCCAGTTGTAGAACACACAGCAGCTGCTAAACTCTAACATGCTTCAATCGTTGATTGCCCTTGCACTGAATACTGGTTTGATCATGGTTTTGGCTCTTATTTTACATCATGTTCGATGGGCGCTACAAGGGATTTTCCAGCTGCGCAAGTTTTTAGAAATGAAGTGCGGGCGATTAGACTATAAGCTGGCAGCACATTAGCATAAGGAGAAGGGAATGACTGTACTTTGAAGTCAAATGGTAGAAAATGTGCTGATAATTTTGGAACTCAATCAGTACTTTTAATCATATTTTACCTTTAGCAAAGATGTTTCAGGTTTTATGTTTGTAGAAAAGATTGGAAATCGCTAGAAAATGGCCGTTTAGTGACACGAGTAGAGATTTACAATTTCAGATTTACAATAGGTCTTACATTAGACAACTGTTGGGTATCAGGACAGCAGCAGGAGGCCATGATTGAAGGAAGCCAAAGTCCATGTGTCAGTTTAGCTTTTGGTTTGCTCACGGTCATTTAAAAGCACTTTAAAACCTGTGTGAGGTCCCATTGGACGCCAAAAATCTGTTTACTTCTTTGCTATATCTAGTGGCCAGATTGTAATGGTTTGCTTAAAATAATTACTGAGAAATAGTCATTGTGTACAAAGTATTTTGACCTCAACATGAAGTCATCCAAAGTCCTAGTTCTGAACTGAAACAGTAAGCAATGACCACTCTTAAAAACAAAAAAGATCATTACAACATAGTATATTGCTCCGTATATGTCACCAAACACATAGCAAGAAGCACAAGTTTTCGTGTAATCTCTTTAATCCAAAAAAAATATAGCTAGATAAAGGGTGGATGGATAATGTCCAAAAAACTGCAGCACTCATTCGTATTGGATTTGCACCCTTAGACTGTGCTGGGTCGGTGCTGCTTCTATTTTTCTATACTGTACCTAGATAGCTAAGGTCTTGGCTTTGACTTGGCCACTCCAAAGCATTTAGACATTTCCCCATAAGCCACTCGAGTGTTGCTTTAGCAGTATGCTTTGGGTCATTGTCTTGTTGGAAGGTGAACCTCCGTCCCAGTTTCAAATCACTGACAGACTGATACCGGTTTTTCTCAAGAATATCGCTGTATTTCGCACCTTTCATCTTCCCCTCAACTCAGACTATTTTCCCAGACCCTGCTGCTGTAAAACCTCCCCACAGCATTAGGCTGCCACCATGTTTCACTGTGAGGATGGTGTTCTTGAGGTGATGAGCAGTGTTAGTTTGGTCCTAGACATAGCATTTATCTTGGAGGACAAAAAGATCAATTTTAGTCTCATTTGACCACAGCACCTTCCTCCATATATTTGAAGAGGCTTCCAGATGTATTTTGGCAAATTCAAAATGAGCTTTACAATTTTTGTGTGTACGTAATGGCTCATTTCTGCCCACTCTTCCATAAAGATGTAGGGAAGGTGACCTGATGGACGGACGGATGTGTTAGTATAGAGAAAGATAGGTTTGCACAGTTTAGACAGGTGTCAGTTACTACAGTGGGGAAACAGCTAGGAAAGTGTAGTGGACGTGCAGTACCTTGGGTTGACCATTAGATGGCAGGGAGGAGTGTGAGCAAAGGACTTGACATCAGCTTAAGGCTTTGGAAACCGTTGGTCATGGGGGGCGGAGTTACAGTGACAGGGGACCGGGAGTGTTATAAATACTGAGGGAGGGTTCCAGTCCCCAGGGGGAGCTCCAGTGACAGGAGGACTGTGACAGTCTGTGCGCTGTGAAGAGAATCCGAACCAGGGGGACTGAGGAGAGAGAACGTCAGGGGGGTGGTCCTGACAGGAATACCGCAAAACAGACGAGACACAGAGGTTATCCCAACGAGGCACAGAGGTTACGGATACCGTGTTAAGAAAGACGTTGTGACCAGTGAAATTACTGTTGGTTTACGGGCCTAAGGCGGCCACAGTGACGGACCTGTCAAAAGTGTCAACAAGAGTAAAGGGACGGTACGTATATATATGTCCCTGACGAAAGTGCGGTGTTCTGTGGCGTATTGTAACCAGGGAGCCTTGAGGAAGAATTGCGGAGTGCTGTGAGGCTGTCAGCCGGACAGCAAGTGAATAAAGCTTGGACCTGTTGCACCCAGAAACTGTCTCCATCTTGTCTCTGCGCGGTAACACGAGGGACCACCCCCCAGCTCGGCCTTCGACCCTACAAAGACAACCTCTATGGAGTGTAAGCCTTATTGTGGTCGTATGGACAGATACACCAGTCTCTGCTTGGGAACTCTGCAGCTTCTTCTTCAGGGTTACCTTTTGTCTGTGTGCTGCCTCTCTGATTAATGCCCTCCTTGCCAAAGCAGAGAGTTTTGGTGGGCGGCCTCTTCTTGACAGTTTTGTTCTGGTACCATGTTCCTTCCATTTGATGGTAAAGGATTGGATGGTGCTCCAGGGGATGGTCAGAGACTGTTTTTTTTTTTATAACCCAACCCTGAATTGTACTTTTCAATAACTTTGCCCCTGACTTGTCTGGAGATCTCCATGGTCTTCATGGTGTTTGGTTAGTGGTGCCTCTTGTTAATGGTGTTGCAGCCTCCGTGGCTTTTTAGAAAAGGTAACGTGTATATACTGACAGCCCATGTGAAACTTAGATCGCACACAGGGGGACATCCTGTCACTAAACATGTGACTTACGAAGGGAATGGCTTGCACCAAAAAATTTTAGGGACTTCATCGCAAAAGCGGTGAATGCATATGGACTTGTCAATTTTTCTGTTATTTTATCCTATAAATTTAATTTGTGCCTATATTTAAAGACTATGTAGTGCTGATGCGTCACACACACATAAAAAGCCAAGGGGGTGAATATTTTCGCAAGCCACTGTACATGCCCACAAAGACAGCTTAGGAGGGTCGATTGCATCTACGATAGCGCAACATCGTACCAGTGACCCAGTCACTTTTACAGTTGTAGATTTATTTTGAGGGGAACCTTTTATATTCAAACCGATGCGTCGACTCGAGAATTCGGCAACATTTCACAATGTTTTGATTTCCTTATATAATGATTTTTACTTACCGGTAATAGTCGGAAATAAACAGACAAACCTTCTAAATATCACACAGATTTTCCTTTTTTGTTAGGGGCTGACATTTGGAATAGAGTGTTGTGCCCTCTCAGAAATGCATGGATAGACAGAGTACACACCAATGAGTATTTTATCAGCAGCTTGCCAGACCGAGAATAAACCAGTGCTGAAAGCAACAGATAATATTAATAATGCAGGGCGCCGATTCCTCCATTGAGAACACCTACGGCTTCACATTGCATTTTTCACACTAATACGTATGCCTTTTCCATTAGAGCACATTTGTATTGTTCTGATTTATCCTAAGAGAAAGCTATCACACAGGCGTTAACTGGAATGGAAATAGGAGCTAAGTGGTTATTCACCATAAGCTCTAAAGTCAGCACCACACACTGTAGGCATGAATAATATTAATATTAAAAAGCAGATTAAAACGTGGTAACAGATAAAAGTTTGATGGCTTCAGCTAAGTGTGCGGAAAACTGCCCCAGATAACGGAAGCATTTTATAATAATATGATAAGCGGCGCAACAAATAAATTAAAGTAAAAAAAATATATATATGTCTGCCCCTAGTGGACTAAATGGATATTGCAAGTTGTTAAAAAAAAAAAAAAATTAATATAGCGGTATTATTTATTATATGGCACTGTTTATAAATTACTTTATATAAATTACTTTAGAATGGGACAGTTACTCAGTTGCTATTTGCAGTATTCAGGGCTTCAGGGCCGATTTTAGGTTTAGGCTGCAGGGCCCCTCTTCATTTTCCATTTTTCCTTCTCACCTTTCGAGAGCTATAACTTTCTTATTTTCCTGTTGCTAGAGTTGGATCATAGATTGTTTTTTTTGCAGCAAAAGCTGCAGTTTTTATCTTTACCATTTTGGGTTACTTACGACTTTCCGATCCCTTTTTATCCCATTTTTTTCAAGGAATCATGACCAAAGAACAGCAATTCTGCCACGTGTTTTTTTTTTTATTTCTCATTTACATTCTGTTGTATAATCGTTGTATAATTGCACAAACTCTAATAATTCAGGTACGTACAGAGACTGATGTGATCTATATACATATATATATATATATATATATATATTAATCTTTGTAATTTTTTTTATTTACGTTCCCCCAAAAAATGTGGGAGAAATGAACTTTTAGATTTTTTTTAAACATACTGTCCCATAATATATATTTTTTTTATCAGAAGTTGAACCTGAAATCACTTGATCACAATGTACAGTAGAATCCAAAGCCATAACATTGCCCTGACGATATTTATTTTATCTTACTGTACAGTATCAGTATGTGATTTATGTAAAGCGTGGTGTTGATGAGATTATTATTTTGGCGTTGTGCTGTATGGTTACACAACCTGTGGAGGAGGAAAACAGTATTTTAAGGGCACCATTTTGTGTAGACCAGACCTACCTTGGGAGCTTCTACTATTGCAAATAAAAGTCTTAGTCCAGATATCTTAACTTTAAAAGGAATCTGTCACCAGATTTGGCTAACCCATCTGAGAGCAGCATAACGTAAGGGCATAGACCCTGATTCCAGTAATGTGTCACTTACTGAGCTGCTTGCCATATTTTTAATAAAATCCCTGTTTTATCTGCCGCTAATCTAGCAGTTCTCTAAGCTGAGCTCTGTATAACCCCGCCCTCACCACTGATTGGCAGCTGTTTGCCCATGTACACAGGAAGCTGCCAATCGGTGATCGAGGCGGGGTTCTACAGAGCTCATGTCAGCATGTTTACAAGTTACGATAATCTCCTGCTGATATAACAGTGATTTTACCAAAACTACAGTAAGCAGCCCAAAAGGGACACATCATAATTTCAAGATCTCTGGCCCTATATTATGCTGCTCTCAGATTACTTGGAAAAAACCTGGTGGCCAATTTCCTTTAGGACCTCCACTTGCACCATGGCAAGGGCAGACTTCTTCAGGTTGCAGACAAGTCGTTATATAACCCAAGAGATCTTAAAGGGAACGTATAAATTACAAAGGTTTTGAAACCTTTTTATTTTTATTCTCTTTCATTTTTTAATCATACATGTTTTTATTGTATTTTTTGTACATGATCATGGTGGAATCCATTTTCCTTAGCTTCTGTCCTGTTCTATTAAAAGAAAGTCATAGATGTGCTTACAACATCCATACAGACAATGGAAAAGGGTTTCTAGCAAAAAATTCATTGTGTTTAATGGGAGAGCATTGTGGGCATGCTCTGTGATCTGTGCAGAGGTCACTGTGCAGGGAGGGGAGGGGATCAGTTGTGACATCACTTATTAAAGGGGTTGTCCATTACTAGGACAACCCATTCTTGATCAAAATGCTTTGCGCTGATAAAATAATAAAGCCTATACTCCGCACCGGTGCCATTCCTGCGGTGTCGGCACTCGTGGTCCCATGGCTCCCGTGCTGTCACTGTGACACGTGAAGTCAGTGCCCAATCAGCGCTGACGTCACTGTCCCCACCTTCAGACAAATTGAACATGAAGGAGGATGTCCGGCCTGAAGCTTCCTTTCCTGCTCAATAAGACAGGAGGCGGAGACAATGACGCCAGCGCTGGTGTGTCACAACCACAGCATGGGAGCCCCGGGAGACTGATTGCCGACACCGCGGGAAGGGCGACGGCACGAGAAGTGAGTATAGGCTTTATTATTTTATAGGGGCCAAGCGAGGGGTATTACAAGAGGTTATCCAAGTAGTGGACTTCTTTAATAACTGCTGAGATGTGATCTTTGCAGAACAAGAAGTATCAGCCGATTAGGAGGCGCAAGGTGAAAACTGCAAGATTTCAAGATTACTTTAATATCTAAAAAACATCAATGATTTATGAAGCAAAATCCCTAAAATATTTAGAAAATATGTATGACGTAGCTCATTTCCTGACTGTACATCTCACCTAAGTTTTGGGGGACATACATTTTTTATTAAATTAAATGCATTTTTACAGAAACTATTGGAATGTATCTTAAAAAAACAACAACCCAGTTTTCTTCCAATTGTTTCAATGACAAGTAATAATGAATATTCTTCAGTTTTGAAAAAAAAAAATATCCATTTCAGTTGAATTGAAGTCCAGTGTCCGGAACTTGGTATGGCAGTCACAGAACCGTCTATAGGGTAAATCCAGGGATTGAAGTAACGCTCCCTATGGTGCCGGCTTTATGTCAGAGAACAAATACTTGTTCTGCAGGGAATTTTTTCTTTCTGTTAGAAGGAATTGAAGCTGTGACTTTGTGTCTGTAAGGAAACTATTATTTGAAGCTGCTGTCAGTTGTGCTGAGTTGTACTAAAGTTTTGAGGTATTATGGTACGTAAAGTTCTGTTACCGTGGACTTGAAAAAAATATATGGCTGTCCCACGTGACTTTCTTCTATAATTTATCATAATTTCCCAAGCACCTATATGTAGCATTAAAAAAAATTCAATGTGTGAAGTTATCTAGTGTGGTAAATATCTGATTTTCTACTTTCTGATTGCCTTCTTTCTTGCATTGGAGCCTAAGGCTCTGTTCACATTGACTTTTTTTTTCAGGAGTTCAAAATAGCAAGCATTTTTAAGCAGAAAACTTGCATTTTTTAAGGGAGTTTTTGGGGCAGTTTTATTTTCCAGAAGCAGTTTTAAAAAAGTTTGTAACAGTTTTATCCTGTATATTATTACAATCTTTTCATTGGACAGTACTTAGTTTAGAGAGGTTTCCTTTACAGTATGCTTCAAAGAAGTGATATGCACTTTTTTTTTCCTTGGGAGTCTTTTTGAAACCTCTTAAAGGGAATCTGTCAGCAGGATTTTGCCACCTCATTTGAGAGCAGCATAATGTAGGAAAAGAGAACCTAAATCCAATGATGTATCATTTAGCTTACTAGATGCAGCATGAAGCAGAGCTGAGAAAGCTAACCCCACCCACAGCAGGTTCTCTGTGTGCATAGACAGTGAGCTGCACATCACAGGAAGTGGTGGAGTCGGCCTAGCAAGCACGTGCCATGTAGTGAAGAGCGAGTATACTCGTTGCTCGGGTCTTCCCGAGCATGCTCGGGCGTTCTCCGAGTATTTTGGCGTGCTCGGAGATTTAGTTTGTGTCGAAGTAGCTGCATGATTTGCTGCTGCTAGACAGCCTGAATATATGTGGGGACTCCCTAACAAATAGGCATTCCCCACATGTATTCAGGCTGTCTAGCAGCCACAAATCATGCAGTTGCCTTGACACAAACTAAATCTGAATGGGTCACCGAGGAGAAAAAAGCAAAACAAGCTAAATCACAGCAAACCAGAGAGGTTGGTAACTATGCAGATTGCAGATCCCTGATCCTACCACACAACTAGCAGCAGCCGTGGAGCGTACCTACGATGTTCCTAGACGCTTTGTCACAGCCGGAGGACTAAATAAGCCTGAGGCATGAAAAGGGGAAAATTAACTGCCCCAGAGCAGACCCCAAAGGAATAGATAGCCCCAACACATGTATTGACGGTGAAACAAGATGAAAGCACAAACACAGTCAGGAAAATAGGCTGAGCAAACGATGGGGTCCAAACTAACTAGAAAGGAAAGGTAAGATACTGTCTGCAACCTGCAAAAATCCCTACAAAAATAATGTCCAACACTTCTGATAGCAAAATTAGCCCTGAAGTCACTAGACTAGGGATGGGCGAATCTACTCGTTAGGACTCGTTACTCTGCGAGTAGTAGGGGACTCGCAGGAGTCGGTACTCTGCGAGTTTCCAAGCGATTACTCGCACAGTAACGAGTCCAATGCAAATGCTAGCGTTTTCCAAGCAATCTGTAGCATCGCTTGGAGAACTGATTGACAGGTTGGTCACACTCGTCAAACATAGTGTTTGACAAGTGTGACCAACTTTTTACTACTGAGGCCGCCTATGCAGCGTCAGTAGTAAAAGATAAAATGTAAAAAAAATAAAAAATATTGTTATTCTTACCCTCCGACGTCCCGCGCAGCCTTCCCGCCTCTCCACGCATCCGTTCCCAGTAGTCCTTTGCGAAAATGCCCGCGATGACTTCCGTTCTCGTGGGATCGTGATGTCTCGCGGTAATTCGCGATGACTTCGCGCGAATGACCGCGAGACTTCGCGATCCCGCGAGAACGGACGCCATCGCGGGCATTTTCGCAAAGGACTACTGGGAACGGATGCATGGAGAGGCGGGAAGGCTGCGCGGGACGTCGGAGGGTAAGAATAACAATATTTTTTATTTTTAAATTCTATTTTTTACAGGGATATGGTGCCCAAAGCCCGGAGGACAGTCTCCTCTCCTCCGGACCGTGGGTACCATCCGCAATTGTTCTGCTTACTTTCCGCATGGTGTGCACAGCCACATGCGGGAAGTAAGCGGAACAAAAAAAATGGCAGCACAGGAATCGCTGCAATACTCGCATCCCCATTAACATTGGACTCGCTAGACTCGCAACAAGTAGCGAGTTTCCGAGTCGGACTCGTTAGAGTCTAGCGATTCCGAGTATTTCAGGATTCGCCCATCCCTACACTAGACTTCTCCCACTATATCAGCACTCTGAAATATTCTGAGACAGAGCAAAAAGAGACCAAACTAGTAAGGGGCAAAAAGCAAATTGGCAAAATACTGATAAATAAGAGTGGAAATTCAGCACAGCCCCCAGCCGTGGCTGGCTGACCACACAAAAAACTGAATAGACCAACAAAATCAAGTGTAAACATTAGCAGAAAAACTTAGCTTTAGATGCCTGGAACAGAGCTGAAAACCAAGAGCTGACAAGCCAGAAGGAATCACCAGCACCAGAATAGGGAGTCGGCTGTCTTAAATCCAATCTGAGAATCCTGAGGTCCAATCGTCATCCTCATTCTCAGGTGGCAGATCTCCACCGATCAAATCAGCCTCACTACCTCCTGTTACCACCAGCGGGAGTCTGGAAGGAGAACTCACAACTGGTGAACCAGAGAATGAACTCACAACAGGGAGGCCATCCGAGCATGCTCAGGAAAACCCGAGCAATGAGTATACTCGCTCATCACTAGTGCCATGTAGTCCAGACAATGCTAATCCCCAGATTTATTGTTCGTAAACAACAGCAAATGGGCTGATAAGTGAGACATCGTTGAAATCTGTGTTTAAGCCCTTCCTCATGCCATCCTCAGATTACAGAGCAAAAATCTGCTGACAGATTCCCATTAAGGGAAAAAAATATCATAAATGACTCCTCCTATGAGCAGCAAACTGGATTTACCATAAAAATAAATCGGAAGAGTTTTCAAGAATTTTTTAAGCAGTTTTTGAGGAGCAATTTGTAGAGTTTCTGCTCAAAAAACTTCCAAAAGAATCTCAGTTTGAACCTAATCTTAGGCTGTGTGCACATAGTTATTTTGAGACCGTCATAAACAACAAGTTTTCTGGTGGAAACCACTTCAAGAGATTCTGCTTCTGGGGCTATGTGCAAACATCTTTATCAGGCGGATTCTGTTTGGAACCTGTCTGAAAAAACCTGCAAAGCCACAACCAAAAATGAATATAATGCACAGAAATGTCAAGACAACATTTTGTTCACATGTTCTGGCTTAAGCCGCCTGGACTTTATGCTGAAAATATAGCGAAAGACGTCAAACGGAAAGATGCCAGCAAAGCCGCTCCTTCAACACAACATACCTAAATGGCTTCACGTGAGAAATCTCGGCAGCTTTGCTGGCATCTAAAAGACGCCGTGGGCACGTAGTCTTGGGGAGTTTTTAATTTCATGAAGGGGATGCAAGGGGTAACGTTTCTCCTTGCAGAGAGCGACATGTCAAGCCTGACGTGCCAAGGTGAGGAGACTTTTAAGCCACAGTGCTCCTCTGGGAAATATGCAAATTGTCTCTTCAGAGAGGAAGAGGACGAGAACTCTAGCGCCACCTTTTGGAAGTAGCAGTCTTAAAAGTCAATATCGAACCTCTAACGAGCCTTGACACCTGACTTATGATAAAAGCCTTATTCTAAGCCATGTGACAAGGCTCGTTAAAGTGTCGATATTGACTTTTAGTATTGCTACTTCCAATAGATGGCACTAGAGTTCCCGTCCTCTTCCTCTCTGATGAGATAATTTACGTAATTTCACGAAGTAATTTTGAGGAGTTTTTGAAGCGTTTTGGAAGAATTTTTTTTCCTGAAGCGGTTTTTACAGCCTTTTGGTTGGACAGTTCCTAGTTTGGAGTGGACTCCACTAAGAGCCACTTCAAAAAAGTGAAATTGCTCTCATTTTTTCACACCAGATATTTTTGAAAACTTGGACCCCCCCCAAAAAAAAAAACGCTCAAAAGACAACATATGGACAGCAAAATGGTTTTGCATTAGAATCTAATAGAAATAGTATTTACAAAGTTTTGTATCATCTGCAAATATCGATATTTTACTGTGCAAACCTTCTACCAGATCGTTAATAAATATGTTGAAGAGACTAGGTCCCAACACCGACCCCTGCGGTCCCCACTGGTCACAGAGACCAGTTAGAGAATATACCATTTATAACCACCCTCTGCTTTCTATCACTGAGCCAGTTACTTACCCATTTACACACATTTTCCCCCAGACCCAGCATTCTCATTTTGTGTACCAACCTCTTGTGTGGCACGGTATCAAACGCTTTGGAAAATTCAAGATATACCACATCCAATGACTCACCTTGGTCCAGTATCTATAGCTTACCTCTTCATAAAAACTGATTAGATTGGTTTGACAGGAGCGATTCCTCATAAACCCATGCTGATATGGAGTTACACAGTTATTCTCATTGAGATAATCCAGAATAAGATCCCTCAGAAACAAAATATTTTACCAACATTAGAAGTTAGACTTACTGGCCTATAATTTCCAAGTTCACTTTTAGAGCCCTTTTTGAATATTGGTACCGCATTTGCTATGCGCCAGTCCTGTGGAACAGACCCCGTCGCTATAGAGTCTCTAAATATAAGAAATAATGGTTTGTCTATTACATTACTCAGTTCTCTTAGTACTCGTGGGTGTATGCCATCCGGACACGGAGAGTTATCTATTTTAATCTTATTTAGCTGCTTTTGCACCTCTTCTTGGTTTAGATTGGTGACCCTTAATATAGGGTTTTCTTTGTCTCTCGGCATTTCACCTAGCATTTCATTTTCCATCGTGAATACCATGGAGAAAAGGTGTTTAAGATATTAGCTTTTTCCTCATCATCTACAACCATACTTTCCTCACAATTTTTTAATGGGCCTACACTTTCACTTTTGATTCTTTTACTATTGATATAGGTGAAGAACAGTTTGGGATTAGTCTTACTCTCCTTAGCAATGTGCTTCTCTGTTTCCTTTTTGGCAGCTTTAATTATTTTTTTAGATAAAGAATTTTTCTCCTTATAGTTTTTTAGAGCTTCAACTGTGCCATCCTGCTTTTGTAATATTTTTGTCCATGTTACGTTTCATTATCTATCTTGCAGTTTTCATACTGGCCACTAAACCTATTATTTATGTCCTTTACAGAAGTCTTTTCGGCAGTCTTAGTAACATCATCAAAAGGAATACAATGACAGATAACACCTCAATATACACTTAAGGCCCCATCACACACAGCAATATCACCAGCGAGATCGCTGTGTGTGACATGTATCAGCGACCAGCTCCCCCGCCGGGTATCGCTGATCGTGCAGGATCGTCCTGGGCCATTTTTTGATCCATGGTCTCCCGCTGGCCAGCGCGCATCGCTGCGTGTGGTAGTGGGAGAGCAACGATCAGCGACGCTGCACGCTGGTTTCCAATGTAAACAGCGGGTATCTAGGAGCCGCGCGGCTCTTAGAAACCCGCTGTTTACGTTGGATACCAGCTTACTCGCTGGTCCTGATCACTGGTGAGTCTGTCTATGTGACAGGTCACCAGCGATCAGCTGTGTCCCAGCGATCCCATCCACGTCGGATCGTTGGTGGGATCGCTGGGACATTGTTACATGTAACGGGGCCCTTATGACCAAAAAATATTTGGAAAGTGACACAAGTTTTGGCATTTTGTCTGTTTAGCAAAACATATTCAAGATGTAGTTATACTATATATTCGATATGGGCTTAAAGTGCAGACTCTCACGTTTAACCCCTTTTACGACCTTGGACACATAGGTACTTCAAAATAAAACAATAAAAAATTACACATTTAGCTTCACTGAGTTCAGAATAGCCCAATCTACCAAAATATAAAGTAAATTAATTCAATCTGTAAACGATGTAACGAGAAAAAATATCGAAACGCGAGAATGACTTTTTTTTTGACCGCCACAACGTTGCAATAAAATGCAATAACAAAAACAGCTCCTGCACCAATCTCAGAAGCGTCCACCTCCACCTGAAATGGAAGTGAGACATCAGGTTGCCGTAAAACTGGAGCTGAAGTAAATCTCTGCTTAAGCTCCTGAAATGCTGAGACAGCCTCAGGAGTCCAATTCAGCACATCAGCCCCCTTCTTGGTCAGATCAGTCAGTGGTTTGACAATACCAGAAAAATTACCTATAAATTTACAATAGAAATTAGCAAAACCCAAAAACTTCTGGAGGGCCTTCCAAGAAGTAGGCTGAACCCAATCATAAATGGCCTGTACCTTGGCCGGGTCCATTTCAATAGTCAATGGAGACAAGATAAATCCCAAAAATGAAATCCTCTGTACACCAAAGAGGCATTTCGATCCCTTAACAAACAGGGAATTCTCCCTCAAAATCCGGAACACAGTCCGGACATGTTCCACATGAGAATCCCAATCACTAGAAAAGATCAAAATATCATCCAGATAGATGATCAAAAACTCATCCATAAAGTCTCGGAAAATATCATTCATAAAGGACTGGAAGACAGAAGGGGCATTGGAGAGCCCAAAAGGCATCACCAGGTACTCAAAATGTCCCTCCGGAGTATTAAACGCCGTCTTCCATTCATCCCCGTGCTTGATGCGAATAAGATTATACGCCCCCCTGAGGTCAAGCTTAGTAAACCAGCAGGCACTCTTAACTCTGGAGAATAAATCAGACATCAGAGGTAACGGGTACTGATATTTAACCGTCATCTTGTTAAGGGAACGATAATCAATACAAGGCCTTAATGAACCATCTTTGTTGGCTACAAAAAAAACCCAGCACCTAAAGGTGACGAGGATGGTCTAATATGACCCTTCTCCAATGACTCCTTAATATAGGATCACATAGCATCATGTTCGGGTACTGATAAGTTGAAAAGCCGACCCTTGGGAAATTTACACCCAAGCATCAACTCAATTGCACAGTCATAACTCCTATGAGGAGGCAAAGACGCAGACTTACTCTCACTAAATACATCAGAGAATTCAGCCAGGTAATCAGGAATATCATGAGACTGAGGAGAGGTGGAGAAAACAGGAGCGTCCCTAAGAACACACTGACAACCCCAACTCACCACAGAGACAGATTTCCAATCCAAAACTGGATTATGGGTTTGCAACCACGGAAAACCCAGAACAATAGTATCATGCAAATTATGCAGCACCAAAAATTTACAATTTTCTTGGTGGTCTGGGGCAACTCGCATTATCACCTGGGTACAAAACTGAGGTTTATTCTCCGCCAAAGGAGTAGCATCAATACCCCTCAAAGGAATAGGCGTCCGCAGAGGCGTCATGGAAAAACCACAACGTTTAGCAAAGTCTAAATCCATCAGATTCAACGCTGCTCCTGAATCCACAAAAGCCTTCGTGGAAAACGTGGATAAGGAGCAGATCAGAGTAATTGCCAAGAGGAACTTAGGTTGTAACACTGCTCACAGCAAATGTGTCTGCAAAACGTTTCTGTCATTTTGGGCAGACAGAAATAGTATGAGAGGCGTCTCGTTTGTTCAAAAGGTGGCAGCGCCTCCCGTGTAGTTTTACGTTCACGTAAACGCCTATCAACTTGAATGGCTAATGACATAGAATCATCCAGACCAGAGGGAACAGGAAATCCCACCATAACATCCTTTACAGTCTCTGATAAACCTTTCCGAAAGAGAGCTGCCAATGCACTATCATTCCGGGCTGTCAAAACATTGTATCTACCCCAAAATGGTATCAATAAAAACATCAGCTCAGGGTGCAAATAATAAGCCCTCACCCAGTCCCAGATCCAAAAAAAATGAAGGCGGTACGGATACCAAATATGGCGACATTCTAACAAATTTGAGGTTTTTTTCACCACTTACATAAAAAAGGGCCTGTACATGTTTGGTGTTTGGTATCTGCGTACTTGTACTGACCTGGAGAATCATATTGCTCAATCAGTTTTAGCATCTAGTAAACATGGTAGAAAAAAATTGTGAAAATGCACTGTTTTGCCAATTTCACAACACTTGTAATTTTTTTTTACCGTTTTACAGTACACTATATGATTAAATCAGTGGTGTCATTCAAAAGTACTACTCGTCCTGCCAAAAATAACCACTCACATGGCCATATTGACAAAAAAATCAAAAAGTTATTACTGTGGGAAAAAGGTGAGCTAAAACAAAAGAGCAAAAACTGAAAATCACAAGGTGGTAAAAGGGTTAATTTTAGGGTATTTACATCCTAATTATAGTAAGAGTTTAGGAATTACAGCTCTTTAATGCATAGTTTTGCCTCTTTTTAAAGGGACCAAAGGTAATCAGACAGTTATCTTAAAATCTCTTAAATGGACTGCATGGGCTATTCCCTCATTAATCCATAACTAGTGTTGAGCATTCCGATACCGCAAGTATCGGGTATCGGCCGATACTTGCTGTATCGGAATTCCGATACCGACTTCCGATATTTTTTCAATATCGGAATTCGGCATCGGAATCGGAAGTTCAGTTGATTGACGGCCTGACGTCATCATGATGCGCGGTGTGTGCGCATCATGATGCGCCGTCATTTCGGGCCTTCCGGGGGTCTCTGCCGGCCTGCCGGGGGGCTGTGCCGGCCTGCCGGGGGGCTGTGTGGACTGCCCGGGGTCTCTGCCGGCCTGCCGGGGGGCTGTGCCGGCCTGCCGGGGGGCTGTGCACCCTGTGGGGGTCTGTACCGGCCTGCCGGGGGGCTGTGCCGGCCTGCCGGGGGGCTGTGCACCCTGTGGGGGTCTGTACCGGCCTGCCGGGGGGCTGTGCCGGCCTGCCGGGGGGCTGTGCTGATGTCCGGGGGTCTGTGCAAGCATCGTCCGATGGGACTACAAGTCCCATCGGGCGATGCCTGCTACCATGACAGTGATTGACACATTAGCCAATGATGGGACAGTAGTAGTCCCATCATCCGGCTAATGTGTTAAATGTTAAAAAAAAAAAAAAAAAAAAAAAAAAAAAATACTACATACATACTACATGCTACATACATACTACATATATACTACATACATACTACATACATGCTACATACATACTACATGCATGCTACATACATACTACATGCATGCTACATACATACTACATATATACTACATACATACTACATACATACTGCATGCTACATACATACTACATACATACTACATACATACTACATGCATGCTACATATATACTACATGCTACATACATACCACATGCATGCTACATATATACTACATGCATGCTACATACATACTACATATATACTACATGCATGCTACATACATACTACATGCTACATGCATGCTACATACATACTACATACATGCTACATATATACTACATACATACTACATATATACTACATGCATGCTACATATATACTACATGCATGCTACATATATACTACATGCATGCTACATATATACTACATGCATGCTACATATATACTACATACATGCTACATACATACTACATACATACTACATATATACTACATGCATGCTACATATATACTACATGCTACATACATACCACATACATACTACATACATGCTACATATATACTACATGCATGCTACATACATACTACATATATACTACATGCATGCTACATACATACTACATGCTACATGCATGCTACATACATACTACATACATACTACATGCTACATACATACCACATATATACTACATACATACAATACATTCATACAATACATACATAGACATACAGTACATATAACATAGAGTAACATACTTACCAATACTTGTCACATTGTTCCCCGAAGCCATTGTCTTTCCGGAATAAATATTAACATAACAAACCACAAAAATACTCACCCACGATCCGAAGCAGTCCACGAGTGTGTCCCACGACGATCTTGGGTAGAGAACTGCAGCATCAGATGATGCTGCCGTTCTCTACGGGCTGCAGGAATCCAATGACGGAAGGTAGGTATCCTTCCGCACTGTATTCCTCCGCCACTTAAAAAAAAAAAGTCCCTAGTCTCACTTTATGCCATTGCTGCGTGGGAATTTCCCACACAGCAATGGCATAAAGTGAGACTAGGGACTTTTTTTTTTTAAGTGGCGGAGGAATACAGTGCGGAAGGATACCTACCTTCCGTCATTGGATTCCTGCAGCCCGTAGAGAACGGCAGCATCAGCTGATGCTGCAGTTCTCTACCCAAGATCGTCGTGGGACACACTCGTGGACTGCTTCGGATCGTGGGTGAGTATTTTTGTGGTTTGTTATGTTAATATTTATTCCGTAGACGACAATGGCTTCGGGGAACAATGTGACAAGTATTGGTAAGTATGTTACTCTATGTTATATGTACTGTATGTCTATGTATGTATTGTATGAATGTATTGTATGTATGTAGTATATATGTGGTATGTATGTAGCATGTAGTATGTATGTAGTATGTATGTAGCATGCATGTAGCATGTAGTATGTATGTAGCATGCATGTAGTATATATGTAGTATGTATGTAGCATGCATGTAGTATATATGTAGCATGCATGTAGTATATATGTAGTATGTATGTAGTATATATGTAGCATGTATGTAGTATGTATGTAGCATGCATGTAGCATGTAGTATGTATGTAGCATGCATGTAGTATATATGTAGTATGTATGTAGCATGCATGTAGTATATATGTAGTATGTATGTAGCATGCATGTAGTATATATGTAGTATGTATGTTGCATGTAGTATGAATGTAGCATGTATGTAGTATGTAGTATGAATGTAGCATGTAATTTTTTTTTTTTTTTTTTTTACATTTAACACATTAACCGGATGATGGGACTACTACTGTCCCATCATTGGCTAATGTGTCAATCACTGTCATGGTAGCAGGCATCGCCCGATGGGACTTGTAGTCCCATCGGACGATGCCTGCACAGACCCCCGGAGCCTGCACAGACCACCGGCAGGCCGGCACAGCCCCCCGGCAGGCCGGCACAGCCCCCCGGAGCCTGCACAGACCACCGGCAGGCCGGCACAGACCACCGGAGCCTGCACAGACCCCCTGGCAGGCCGGCACAGCCCCCCGGCAGGCCGGCACAGCCCCCCGGCAGGCCGGCACAGCCCCCCGGAGCCTGCACAGACCACCGGCAGGCCGGCACAGACCACCGGAGCCTGCACAGACCCCCTGGCAGGCCGGCACAGCCCCCCGGCAGGCCGGCACAGCCCCCCGGCAGGCCGGCACAGCCCCCCGGAGCCTGCACAGACCACCGGCAGGCCGGCACAGACCACCGGAGCCTGCACAGACCCCCTGGCAGGCCGGCACAGCCCCCCGAAAGGCCCGTACAGACCCCAGAGAGGCTGTACAAGGGCAGGAAAGGGTTTTTCTTATTCCGATACCGGAAGTCCCATAGACTTGAATGGGACTTCCGGTATCGGAATCGGCGATACCGATACTTTTTTTAAAGATCGGCCGATACCATCCGATACGATACTTTGAAGTATCGGATGGTATCGCTCAACTCTATCCATAACCAATTAAGCAGGTAAAAGCTCTGGAGAAGATTCCAGGTGTGGTATTTCATTTGGAAGCTGGTGCTGTGAACCCACAACATGCGGTCAAAAGAGCTCTTAATGGAAGAAATACAGATCATCATTAGGATAAAAAAGAAGAAATCCATCAGAGAGATAGCAGAAATGTTAGGAGTAGCCAAATTATCAGTTTGGTTCATTCTGTGAAAAAAATAGCGCACTGGTGGACTTCGGAACTCAAAAAGGTCTGGATGTGCATGAAAGACAACAGGTGACAAAAAAAACCCTTCTCAGCATCCAACCAAGCAAAGGACACTCTCCAGACAGTAGGCTTCAGAGGTTTCAGTATCTAAGTCTACCGTGAAGTGAAAACTTCATGAGAGCATTAGTGTTGAGCATTCCGATACTTCAAATATCACTCGTGGATTTCTGTGGATCAGGGAGTATATTGGTTCTTTGTTATTTTAATATTTTTTACAGATGACACTGGCTTCGGGGATCAAAGTGACAAGTGATGGTGAGTACTCTATGTTATATGTACTGTATGTCTATATGTATGTATTGTATGAATGTATTGTATGTAGTATGTATGTTGTGTGTATGTAGCATGTTGTATGTATGTAGTATATATGTAGCATGTATGTATGTATTATGTAGTATGTATGTATGTTGTATGAATGTAGTATATATGTAGTATGTATGTATTATGTATGTATGTATGTTGTATGAATGTAGTATATATGTAGTATGTATGTATGTTGTATGAATGTAGTATATATGTAGTATGTATGTAGTATGTATGTATGTTGTATGAATGTAGTATATATGTAGTATGTATTTATTTTGCACAGACCCCCGGCAGGCCCGCACAGACCCCCAGCAGGCCCGCACAGACCCCCGGCAGACCCGCACAGACCCCCGAGAGGCCCGTACAGACCCCGCCCGCACACACACACACGCACAGTCTCCACCCACGCACTGCCCACACTCTTCCCCCCTCCCGAACTGGATGTGCAAGGAAAGAAAGGGTTTATTTTAATTCCGATATTTCTGTCCCATTGACTTGCATTGGTTTCCGGTATTGGAATCGGCGATACCCGATATTTTTGGGGTATCGGTCCTATCCAATCCAATCCGATATTTCCTGATATCGGAAGGTATCGCTCAACACTAGAGAGCATATACAAAGGATTCGCCTTGGTGCAATGGTGCAAACCATTAATTTACCATAAAAATAAAAAGGCCAGATTAGTGGTTGCCAAAAAAAAATCTAAAGAAGCCACCCAATTCTGATGAAGCATTCTATAGACAAATGAAACTCAGACCGACGAGTACCAGAATGATGGTAAGAAGAAAGTATGGAGAAGCCTTGGAATGGCTCACATCTCATCCTCTGTAACACATGGCGGAGGCGGTGTGATGGCACGGGAATGCATGACTTCCAATAACATTGGGTCACTAATGTTTATTGATGATGTAACTTAAGACAGAAGCAACCACATGAATTCTGAAGTGTACAGGGCTACACTTTCTGCTCAGATTCGACGAAATACACAAGGTTGATTGGATGGTACTTCATAGTCCAGATGGACAATGACTAGAGTTGAGCGATACCGTCCGATACTTCAAAGTATCGTATCGGATGGTATCGGCCGATCTTTAAAAAAAGTATCGGTATCGCCGATTCCGATACCGGAAGTCCCATTCAAGTCTATGGGACTTCCGGTATCGGAATAAGAAAAACCCTTTCCTGCCCTTGTACAGCCTCTCTGGGGTCTGTACGGGCCTTTCGGGGGGCTGTGCCGGCCTGCCAGGGGGTCTGTGCAGGCTCCGGTGGTCTGTGCCGGCCTGCCGGTGGTCTGTGCAGGCTCCGGGGGGCTGTGCCGGCCTGCCGGGGGGCTGTGCCGGCCTGCCGGTGGTCTGTGCAGGCTCCGGGGGGCTGTGCCGGCCTGCCGGGGGGCTGTGCCGGCCTGCCGGGGGGCTGTGCCGGCTCCGGGGGGCTGTGCCGGCCTGCCGGGGGGCTGTGCAGGCTCCGGGGGTCTGTGCAGGCATCGTCCGATGGGACTACAAGTCCCATCGGGCGATGCCTGCTACCATGACAGTGATTGACACATTAGCCAATGATGGGACAGTAGTAGTCCCATCATCCGGCTAATGTGTTAAATGTAAAAAAAAAAAAAAAAAAAAAAAATTACATGCTACATACATACAACATGCATACTACATACATGCTACATTCATACTACATACTACATACATGCTACATACATACTACATATATACTACATGCATGCTACATACATACTGCATGCTACATACATACCACATACATACTACATACATACTACATATATACTACATGCATGCTACATACATACTACATGCTACATACATACCACATACATACTACATATATACTACATGCATGCTACATACATACTACATGCTACATACATACCACATATATACTACATACATACTACATATATACTGCATGCTACATACATACTACATATATACTACATGCATGCTACATACATACTACATACATACTACATGCTACATACATACTACATACATACTACATATATACTACATGCATGCTACATACATACTACATACCACATACATACTACATACATACTACATGCTACATACATACTACATGCTACATACATACTACATATATACTACATGCATGCTACATACATACTACATATATACTACATGCATGCTACATACATACTACATGCTACATGCATGCTACATACATACTACATACATACTACATGCTACATACATACCACATATATACTACATACATACAATACATTCATACAATACATACATAGACATACAGTACATATAACATAGAGTAACATACTTACCAATACTTGTCACATTGTTCCCCGAAGCCATTGTCGTCTACGGAATAAATATTAACATAACAAACCACAAAAATACTCACCCACGATCCGAAGCAGTCCACGAGTGTGTCCCACGACGATCTTGGGTAGAGAACTGCAGCATCAGATGATGCTGCCGTTCTCTACGGGCTGCAGGAATCCAATGACGGAAGGTAGGTATCCTTCCGCACTGTATTCCTCCGCCACTTAAAAAAAAAAGTCCCTAGTCTCACTTTATGCCATTGCTGTGTGGGAAATTCCCACACAGCAATGGCATAAAGTGAGACTAGGGACTTTTTTTTTTAAGTGGCGGAGGAATACAGTGCGGAAGGATACCTACCTTCCGTCATTGGATTCCTGCAGCCCGTAGAGAACGGCAGCATCATCTGATGCTGCAGTTCTCTACCCAAGATCGTCGTGGGACACACTCGTGGACTGCTTCGGATCGTGGGTGAGTATTTTTGTGGTTTGTTATGTTAATATTTATTCCGTAGACGACAATGGCTTCGGGGAACAATGTGACAAGTATTGGTAAGTATGTTACTCTATGTTATATGTACTGTATGTCTATGTATGTATTGTATGAATGTATTGTATGTATGTAGTATATATGTGGTATGTATGTAGCATGTAGTATGTATGTAGTATGTATGTAGCATGCATGTAGCATGTAGTATGTATGTAGCATGCATGTAGTATATATGTAGTATGTATGTAGCATGCATGTAGTATGTATGTAGCATGTAGTATGTATGTAGCATGCATGTAGTATATATGTAGTATGTATGTAGCATGCAGTATATATGTAGTATGTATGTAGTATATATGTGGTATGTATGTAGCATGTAGTATGTATGTAGCATGCATGTAGTAGATATGTAGTATGTATGTGGTATGTATGTAGCATGCAGTATGTATGTAGCATGCATGTAGTATGTATGTAGTATGTATGTAGTATGTATGTAGCATGCAGTATGTATGTAGTATATATGTAGTATGTATGTAGCATGCATGTAGTATGTATGTAGCATGTATGTAGTATGTATGTAGTATATATGTAGTATGTATGTAGCATGTAGTATGTATGTAGTATGTATGTAGTATATATGTAGTATGTATGTAGCATGTAGTATGTATGTAGCATGCATGTAGTATGTATGTAGTTTTTTTTTTTTTTTTTTTTTTTTTTAACATTTAACACATTAGCCGGATGATGGGACTACTACTGTCCCATCATTGGCTAATGTGTCAATCACTGTCATGGTAGCAGGCATCGCCCGATGGGACTTGTAGTCCCATCGGACGATGCTTGCACAGACCCCCGGACATCAGCACAGCCCCCCGGCAGGCCGGCACAGCCCCCCGGCAGGCCGGTACAGACCCCCACAGGGTGCACAGACCACCGGCAGGCCGGTACAGACCCCGGGCAGTCCACACAGCCCCCCGGCAGGCCGGCACAGCCCCCCGGCAGGCCGGCAGAGACCCCCGGAAGGCCCGAAATGACGGCGCATCATGATGCGCACACACCGCGCATCATGATGACGTCAGGCCGTCAATCAACTGAACTTCCGATTCCGATGCCGAATTCCGATATTGAAAAAATATCGGAAGTCGGTATCGGAATTCCGATACAGCAAGTATCGGCCGATACCCGATACTTGCGGTATCGGAATGCTCAACACTAACAATGACCATAACATACTGATAAGACAGCTCAGAAGTTTTTCAAGGCAAAGAAGTGGAATTTTCTGCGATGGCCAAGTCAATCAGTCACCAGATCTCAGCCCCATCGAGCTGCATTTCACATAATTAAGACAAAACAGAAGGCAGAAAGACCCACAAACAGGCAACAACTGAAGTCACCAGCAGTAAAGGTGACAAAGCATCACAAAGGAGGAAACCCAGAGTTTAGTGACGTCCATGGCTTCCAGACTTCATATGCAAATTGCCTCTTCAGAGTGGAAGAGGACTTGAACTCTATAGCACCACCTGTTGTTGGAAGCAGCAATTCTGCAAGTCACTATAGACCCTTTAATGAGTCTTGCAGTATGACTTAGGATAAAAGCCAAATCAGAATCAATTGTTTTATTTGAAATCTAACATAGTGACATTCAGAGCCCAAATCGCAAAGAGTCGGCCAATGTCCAAATATTTCTGGACCTAACTGTACATGTGGCTGCAGAAAAGAACATGAAGTAGTCAGCTGGTTTTCGGCTTAGTGACGAGTGTCAAAATATTAAGAGTTCTGATTTTAAAAAAAAATCATATAAAAAATAAATTTAATGGAAAACCTTGATTTAAATAATAACTTTCTTTTCTAGTAACACAATTCCATGAATGTTAAACATATTTTTTTGAACATTTTTCTGGGTGTCTTTTCCGATATAATTACCGTATGTTGTGGTTTATAAGATGCACTGGATTATAAGATGCACCCCAAATTTTGAGGAGAAAAATAGGAAAGAATTTTTTTTTTATAATAAAATGGTGGTGCTTCTTACAATCCATGCATCTTATTGCCCACTGGGGGTGGTGGTTGTGTTGTAGCAGGGTCCCAGGGCCGCTGCTGGCGGAGGCAGGAGTGGGGCTATTCTGTGGACCCCAGACTGGGAGAAAGGGGGGGGTGTTCAAATGTGCAATGCTGCAGGTGTTTGGTGGTGCGGGGGCTCCGCCGATGTTTTGTGAAAGCCTGGAGCCCCCGTTTTTCCATAGTTTCCTTTGCAGTGGACTCCAGGAAAATGGCCGCCGGTGGCGGTACATTCGCAGATTGAGATCTTGGCGCGAGATCTCATCTCCTGAGATCATGGTGCCAAGATCTCCATCTGTGCCTGTGCTGCCCCCAGCAGCCATTTTCCCAGAGTCCACCACAATGTAAACCATGGAAGTGTAGGGGTCCCGGGCTTTGACAAAATGTCGGCAGAGCCCCCGCACTACTGAGCACCCACAGTGTCGCACCTTCAAACACCCCCTCATCCCAGCCTGCGGCCTGCAGCAACACGCCATACTTGCCTTCTCCAGCAGCGAACCTGGGACCCTGCTCCACCGTAGCCGGTAAGGTATATTCGAATTATAAGACACACCCCCATTTCCCTCCCCCCATTTGGGGGAAAAAAAGTGTGTCTTATAATCCGAAAAATACGGTTTATAGAATAAAACCTGATAGCTCACATTTTTCCATTTGGTCACAACATGGATAACAGAGACGTTCCACTGACGATACACATTAGTGGCTGCTCACTTCCTCTACCTCCCTGCATGACGTCTGCACATGTTACATAGCATGCCCACAACATTCTCCCTTGATTTTGATGCACATTTCCAGCTTATTATTTTGTATGGTCCATGTTATTTCTGTAAAGCAAATTTCTGGGCAAATTTCTAGTCCTCCATATTCATGAGCTTTGTATAACCCCGCCCCCACCACTGATTGGCAGCTTTCTGTTTATGAGCAGTTTACACCGAAAGTTGCCAATCAGTGGTGTGGGCGGGGTTATACAGCTTAAAGCAGCCCAGTAAGTGACACATCACTGAAATCAGGGTATCTACCCCTACATTAGGCTGCTATGAGATGGAGCAGCAAAAACCTGGTGCCAGATTCCCTTTAAGACATTCTGACCCATTCCCTTAGATGTCTGTTTAAGTAAATATTTGTATTAATTTCCCATTAAATATCAATTATGGAGTTTACTTAGAGCTCTGCATTGTGTTGATTCTCTGTTATTCCTCCTGGAAATGTATGAATGAAATCTTAAGTGAGTGTTATTATTACTCCTTTCAATAGGGCGCTTCTCTATATATTCCGACTCTGTCAGAGCCGACTGGATTATTAAAGATTTAATTTTTTTTTAAATGAGTACTTTCCTGATTCGCACTACAAATGTGAGAGAAGAGTGAATTGATTAGTTGCAAATCAAATTCGCTTTCATTTTTAAGGCATTTGCTGCCAAAATTCAATCCACTTGTGAATTGATTTGTTCAAACTGTCTGAATTGGTTGCCACTATTTTGCACATAGTAGAAGATTGCATAAGCCAGAGAAGTCTCACATGACGTTTCCTGGGCAGACTTCCAATATTATCCTGCCGCTATTACATTACATGCTACAGCACGGCCAATCAAACAGCCGAGACAATCACAGTCTGTATAAAAGCAGAGGCAAGGAATGCAGCTGCCGTTTTGTGTTGATTATGGATATAGGGAGAAAGTCACAGCTCTCAGCTTAGGGAGCGAAATCCATAAAACTCTGAATAAGCTGAACAGATAGTATGTGATAGCACAGCAGTGAAGGAACGTTACCATCCATTTACCCATAGCCATATATGTTGAGGTCACGTTGACATTATTAAGGCTGTTTGCGTTAAAGAGCTGAAAATGAAATATATCTCTACAGTCATAGAAGATCTCAGAATGTTACTCACATTTTTCAGGCCAATTTGAGCCTTGTAATTTGCCACAAATTGATTCACCGTGAATGATAAAAAAAAATAGAGAAAAATTTGATGCAGCTGAAAATTTTGAATTTCAAAAGATTCATTGAATTGGAAGAAACATATAATGGATCGAGTGCACACTTTATGTGTTTTGTTGGGAAGTAATTAAATGTTTTGTACTAACAAGAATCCTTCTGCAGCCATCTACAGTCTTTAAAATAAAAAAAAAACTTCGACACAAAACCTTTCATATAATGTAAATTTCATAGTGTTTTTATGTAAATTTCACATTGGCTTTTCCTCTTTGTTAACGAGTGCCTTTTTTGGACATTGCAACAATATCTCTGAAATATTTGCATAATTTTGCATACATTATGGATGTCAAATTTCAGCACAAACATAATATTCAATCGGCTGTGCTTCAGTGGAATACAAATGATTTTTTTTTTCTTATCATTAGAACAGCAGCAAATGGTAGAGGTGAATTATCCTTCCATAGAAGTGCACATCAATTACCAGGAAGGCCCCTCACAACCAGCAAAAAGGAAAAAATAAACTGTGTCTGACAATGAATCATCTAATTCCCAGGGTGGATGTAAAAATGTGAAGTTGTGCACGAAGTTGGGTAACCACTTCCTCAAATGTGTCAGTATTACAAGTGTCCAACAAGGTATACAGAAAATATTAGTTTTGTATACAGTGGGTACGGAAAGTATTCAGACCCCTTTACATTTTTCACTCTTTGTTTCATTGCAGCCATTTGGTAAATTCAAAAAAGTTCATCTGTGCCTTGCCACAATTCTGTCTCTGAGCTCCTTGGCCAGGTCCTTTGACCTCATGATTCTCATTTGGTCTGACATGCACTGTGAGCTGTGAGGTCTTATATAGACAGGTGTGCGCCTTTACAAATCAAGTCTATCAGTGTAATTACACACAGCTGGACTCCAATGAAGGAGTAGAACCATCTCAAGGAGGATCACAAGGCAATGGACAGCATGTGACTTAAATATGAGTGTCTGAGCGAAGGGTCTGAATACTTATGACCATGTGATATTTCAGTTTTACTTTTTTAATAAATGTGCAAAAATGTCTACATTTCTGTTTTTTTCCATCAAGATGGGGTGCAGAGTGTACATTAATGAGAAAAAAATGAACTTTTTTGAATTTTGGCTGCAATGAAACAGAGAGTGAAAAATTTAAAAGGGTCTGAATACTTTCCCTACTCACTGTATCTATAATGTATGGAATTAAGTGGCGCTCACCTCCAGATATATGAGGGGTTTTATATTGTTAAAGGGGTTGTCAAAACTTGACAAGTTATCACTAAAAATTAGCAAATCAATTCGACAGATATGAGTAAATCCGTTTGTACAAATCCATCAAAATGACGAACAGATGGCCACCATTTTTCTGGGTTCTTGGGGCCAAAAACAGGTTGAAAAAAATCAATAACCTGTTAAACTCACTTTTCTATGACTTTCCACATACCTGTCACACCACACTGTTGACTCTGAATGCTCCTCTTCTCCCTTTTGCTTTTTTTTTTCTCTACCGGATTTTACTGAGGGCACCTCCACCGACTACGCAGTCACATGAGCGCGAAACATACATCAACGACGTGCATGGTGTTCCATGTGGGGCTCAGTGAGCAGCAGCCCTCAATGGAATATCCAAAAGACAAATGAGGCCGGGTAGTAGAAGAGGAGCAATTAAAAAATCAGATGACCGATATCTGCAAAACGAGTTGTTCAGAATTGAAAGGGTTGTCAACTACTAGGACAACCCATTGTAATTCCTCATGTTTGCCCACATTATAAATTACACTCACATCTGGTACTGGTACCATTCCAGTGGTGTCAGCACTCGTGATCCTGGAGCTCACTTGAGGTTGTTTTATGGCACATGAGTCTTGCACCCAATCAGCACCGGTGTCACTGTGCCCACCTTCAGATATATTGAACATCAACAAGAAGTCAGGGTTGTGGCTGCTCTTTGACTTCCTCTTGAGGTTCAATTTGTCCAAAGGCAGGGACAGTGATGCTACCGCTGATTGGTCGCAGGGCTCACGTGCCATAACAACTACAAAGGACTGTCAGAAATTAGTGCATTGCTCTGTTTTTTCTCAGCAGTCCTATAGATAATGGATAAGGCAGTGGTGCTTTCTAAATTGGTATTTTAATGATTTTTCTGGGATTACTGGGTGTCCAAGAGATCAGACCCCTAGGAATCAGCACGTTATCACCACTATGGTGGATACCAGGATAGGTGATCACTTGCCTAGTTGAGACCAACACATTAATGTACACTTTATTGTTACTGATCAGATTAGGGTGATTCAGCAATGTCTTGAACTGGACTTGCTTCTGGATTCGAACCCTTGATTCTTTTTCTGTGGTGGGTGTCTCTTCCCACTGAGCCACAACAGATACACATTTTTTGGGGTGTTTCAGTTCTGTTTTCTTTGTTTCTGTCAGTTTGGGGTGTTTTTCATTTACTCTGTTTGTCTGTTCTATTACCTGTCGGGTGAATCTTTAAATACCTTCCCCTGCAGGTGATAGACTATGGTGGATTCTTTTGCTCCTGCTTCTCTAGCCATCCTAGGAGCTGCTAAAGACATTCAGGGTAAGCCGCCGTCGAGTGGGGTCACCATTGCATTATCTTACGTTGCCAACCTCCATAATCAGGCAGGGACAGACCAGGGTCAGAGAAGGGTGATTCCTAGTCTGAACAGGGACCTGTCAGTTTCAGGTGTTTGTCTCCTGGTTTGTAAGCTGTACATTGTATGTGTTTTGGAAGTTATAACATGTGTATTGTGGAGATAGCTCATCCAAAATGGTGTTTGGAAAACCACACCCCAAGGCTGCCGGAAAAAGCACAGAAGAGTGACAAAGCCACTGACTGCTCACATGGTCAGTCAACAAGTTTTATTTAAGGGTTATGTTCCTGCCATAGTTAGACTTGGGCAAGGCCTGTAAGCGGTACATGTTATGTGCTGTTTTCCATAAGGGTGCTTGCATATTGTGTTCTGTGTCCCAGTCAGGGTACACATCCAAAATTCCCCACAAAAGAAGGTCCGGACGCATGTCCCAACGGGGCCAATAGACTGCAATGGAGACGGCAGAGCACACGGTCACACTTTTTCGGAAGTGTACACCTACAGGAGGCGGACACTCAAAAGCTCCATCTGAGTGTCCGCCTCCTGTAGGCATACACTCCTGAAAAAAGTGAATGGCAGAGCCAACATTTATGCGATGTTGATGCAAAAGGTTAATTACTTTTTAAAAACGATAAGAATATAATTTGTGATTCTAATTGTTAAACTTTTTTTGTTAACATCTCATGTCATTGTAAGATATGTGGTAACAGAATGGATGAAAAAGACTAAATCTAGGATTAAATATCAAAATATGATGAACTTGACACAGAGTGTAAGCTCTTATGGTCAGTGGGGTTCTCTCTCTTCTGTAGAGTGTAAGCTCTTATGGTCAGTGGGGTTCTCTCTCTCTCTCCTGTAGAGTGTAAGCTCTTATGGTCACTGGGGTTCTCTCTCTCTCCTGTAGAGTGTAAGCTCTTATGGTCGGTGGGGTTCTCTCTCTCCTGTAGAGTGTAAGCTCTAATGGTCAGTGGGGTTCTCTCTCTCCTGTAGAGTGTAAGCTCTTATGGTCAGTGGGGTTCTCTCTCTTCTGTAGAGTGTAAGCTCTTATGGTCAGTGGGGTTCTCTCTCTCTCTCCTGTAGAGTGTAAGCTCTTATGGTCAGTGGTGGTTCTCTCTCTCCTGTAGAGTGAAGCTTTTATAGTCATCAGGGTCCTCTGTCTCCTGTAGAGTGTAAGCTCTTATGGTCAGCGTAGTTCTCTCTCTCTCGCCTGTACAGTATAACCTCTTATGGTTAACGACTGTCACACTGCAGCTATGCAGGTAGCTGCCAGCTCCACTAGATGGCAATAGAGTGGAAGGAGGACAGCACATCTGCAAGAGCAGACCTGCAGCTTTGCAGTGAGGCTACCACCAGGTGGCAGCAGAGTAGTCAAACAAGCCCAGTCAAGACCTATACCGCCATGCAGTACAAAAGGAAAAAACAAGCACAGAGTCAGCGGAGCGCCACAGAGTCAATACCAGTCAAAAGCAGAAGTACCAAAAGCAAGAGACAAAGTCAGGTCAGAGCAAAGGCTGAGTCAAACACCAGGAAATCCAAAAACAAAGGGAAACACTAAGACAGGATGGGCAGAGAGGAAGGATTAGACACGGGCAAAGTCAGTAAGCGCAGCAGGACAAATCAAAGTGCTACCAGAGACAGATACACACGCCGTAGGCAGAAAATATAACTGACATCGCCTGCAGGATGCAGCGGGGAGAAATAGCTGACCAAACGAGGCAAGGCAAAGTTAACCCCTGACATGACCAGACAGAAAGGACTTCAAACCCGGTCTGGATCATGACAGCGGCGTACTCTCTCTTCTGTACAGTGTAAGCTCTTATGGTCAGCAGGGTCCTCTCTCCTGTATAGTGTAAGCTCTTATGATCAGTGGGGTCCTCTCTCCTGTAGAGTCTAAGCTATTATGGTCAGCATGGTCCTCTCTTTCCTGTGCCGTGTAAGCTCTTATAGTCAGAAGGTCCTCTCTCTTTCTCTTGTCTGTACAGTGTAATCTCTTATAGTCAGCGGGGCTCTCTTTCTCCTCTCCCCTTTGTGTATTTTCAAGCAATTACATGCTTTCCAGTGTTAAGATTCGCTCAAATGTATTTGCTGCAAATCACATTTTGGGGAGAAATTTGGCATAGTTAGCAAACTTGAATTTGAAAAGATCCGCTTATCTCTACCCAGAACCATTCCCTTTGTCCTAATCAAGCTAACATTTTATTTCCTGTGCAGCCTCCAATGTCTCTGTGCTCCACCTTATATGCACATCAACAGTCACTATAAACTTGTTGAGAGTCACAGGCCGCACCCCTGATGACATCACAATCCAATGCTCACTTCAGAAGTTTCTTTTTTTTTTCTGACAGCTTTTACATTGCTTTAATAATCTCTTTGCCCCCAAAAACCCTTTAACCAACGATGTAGGTTTAGTGTTATTATATTGCAGACAGAGCAGTGGGGGGAGAGGTAGCTAATCTCATGATAAATAGGGAAGATTTTTTTAAAATAGATTTTTCAGTTTTAACTCTAATATGTGAGAAATATGATCAGATGAGAAAATGAGGATAATAAAGGAGAAAATGCTGTATTTGTTACATGATTTAAATTGCTTAATTTAAATTTTTTTAATCTATTTTATGTCTATTATCATTTAGAGTTTGGCAATTAATTTTCTGCTGATAGAACTTTCTTTGGCAGAATTTTATTTTTTTATTGCTAAAGAGAAACACCATTTTTTTTGTCTTTAGGCTCACAATAGGAAATTTACATATTACTGGATATACTTTAAATAGAATAAATATGATCATAAATGTCAGATTCACGGCTGAACGAGTGCCTGTTTTAGAATATTTCCGAAACTGGGAACACATTTAAATACATATATTTTATTCATAGTGCTCTTGGGACAGGACATATTGTTACAGAGTCCATGAAATCTCTGACAGCTCTAGGAAATATATTTTATCTCCTGATTGGAATTCTGCATAGAGAAAAGAAAGATCCATAGGTAGAGATTTTTCTTATTTTGGCAAACTTTCCTATTCATGAAAACCATTCGTTCATTTTTAAATCATATCACTGCATTTGAGCTAGGACGGAATAAAGGAAAATAAAACCTAGGCATGCGGATACACAGAGGCCCCGGTGGTTACTGCTGAAAGGTGGAAAGGATCATACAGTAGCAATCAAAATTACTTAACCTCCATTAGAAATGTTCTAAACTTTCTGCTCTTTGTTCTTGTTTCATTGGTTTATTGTAATGTAAATAGCTCAAGACAGCTAATATGTCAAGTGGCTATACAAAATTCATCACTAAATGACACTTTTTCTGACTACTGTGGTCTCAGATTTATTCACCCGTTCATTACAAGCGCCTTTAGTACTTAGTAGACCATATTTGATTATTATGACTTGCTGCAAACATTATGCAGCTTCCTGAGAACTCTTACTCTATTCCTCATGGGCTGTGGCATCCAGTTCACTAATGTCCTTAAATCAGCATGCTACCTTCTTCAACTCATATCAAAGATTTTCTATGGGGGTTCAAGTCAAGCAACGTCAACGGAATCTTGCAAGACTTCTTTTGAAATCAAGCCTTGGTGTACTGTGAGGTATGCTTGATATCTTTGTCCTGTTGGAAGGTCCAATGATCCCCAAGCTTCATCTTCCTTACAGAAGAAATTATGTCTTCTACTAGAATTTAATTATAATTCTTTGAATCCAACTCGCCCTCCATTCACTGCAGGTTTCCAGTGTCAGAGAAAGCAAAGCAGCCCCAGATCATCATGAAGCCTCCACCATGAATCATTGTAGAAATCATCGAGTCCCTGCCATACTTCACTGTAGACATCACCTAATCACTGCTATGCTTCAGTGTAAACATGACCAAGTCATTGCCGTGCTTCACTATAGACATCATGGAGTTACTGCCATGCTTCACTGTAGGCAGGGTGGTCTAATTGGCATATGCTTCGTTCACCCCCCTCCAGACATACTGCTGATCTATAGGTCCAAAAAGTTTCAGCTTTGTTTCATTGCTCCAGAGAAAGGAATACCAAAACTTCTTTTGTGCTTTTGGTCAGTAGAAGTGTCCATCTTATATTTTGGGCATGGATGCGTCTTACTGTATAAAATAAAACCTTGGTACCTGCTGCCAGCATATCTCACTGCAGGTCATTTGCAGTCACTCAGGGGTTCTTGACCACCTTCCTCTTCGGATATCTGATGGCAGACTGTGATGGCTTTTTTTCTCAAGCCAAGGTAGTTTACCGAGTGTTCCCTTAACTTTGAACCTGCAAGCTATGTATTCAACTGTATGTGTAGGAACATTCAGTGCCTGTGCTATCATTTTTGTTATCATTTTCCCTCTTTGTATAAGACAAATAATCTTTCCTCTTAGCGTTTTGGACCACTGTTTTTCAACCTAGAATAGTACTGTCAACTGTTACAATTGCACAAGAGTAATGAGCTATGATTACTCTGGAACACTTCCAGAATCACCTGGTGTCTGGCTATGCATCTCTTTTTTAGCAGGTCATTACCGCCAAAGATGCTCTACTAAATACTAAAAACACTTGTCAGTAAGGGGTGACTAGTTCTAAGACTACAGGAGTCAGTAAATGTTGCATTTTCTGGTGGATTTTGAGAAACCACTTGTTACATTAGAATAAAATAATGTTTGGACACTATGTAAAAGGCAAAGAAACAAGAATGCAATGATTTGGAAATCTCTTATAGTTATAATTTATATCCAAAATAACATAGGACACAGATTAGAATGTGGGCATCGGACATTTTTCTATTTTGTGCGGAAAAAAAAAAATCATTTTGGAAATTGATGGCAGCAACACATTTCAAAAAAGTTAGGACAGGTCCATGTCTACCATTTTGCATCATCCCCTCTTCCTTTTACAACAGTCTGTAAACATCTGGGAAGTGAGGAAAACAGTTGTCGGAATTTTGGAGATGAACGTTGTGCCATTCTTGTCTGATGTTGGATTCTCGCTGCTCCACAGTTCGGGGTTTTCATTGCCAAATTTTTCATTTTATAATGAGTTCAAAGTTTTGTATTGGTGAAAGTTCTGGATGGCAGTTGGCCGGTTCATCACCCAAACTTTTCTTCTGTAGGGTCATGCTGTTGTGATGCATGCAGAGTATGATTTACCATTGTCTTGCTGAAATATACAGGACCTTCCTTAAAATAGATGTTGTCTGGATAGAGCAGATGTTCTAACACCTCTATATAATGCTCAGCATTGATGGCGTCTTTCAGGATGTGAAATCTGCCCAGTAATGCGGCCCCAACCATCAGAGAAGGAGGAACTATGCACTGATAACAAGCTGGATGGTCTTTCTCCTCTTGAGTCTCTAGGACACGGCATCAATTTGCAAGAATATCGAATTTTGATTCATAGATTCATCTGTTAACAGAGCAATTGTCCATTTTGCCTTAGTCCATTGTAAATGAGCTTTGGCCCAGAGAAGGTGGCAGTATTTCTGGATTTTGTTGATATATGGCTTCTTCTTTGTATGATAGTACTTAACGGCTCGCCCAAGGACCTACATTCAAAAAACATACCAGAAAAAGAAACAAACTTACCAACACCAAGTCAGATTACAAAAGCACTAGTAAGGTGACCCCATGATAAAGGCGGGGCAGTACAAGTGCAAAATACTGATGAAAACAGCCTCTTACAAACCTACCAATTCATGGAGGGGTGGCTGTCTAGTAAAAAATGCACACAAATAAGGTTTGCGTAGGACACCAGTCACACAGGTACATGTGATCCAACGTGTCTGGCTTACACCAGCTTGATTTTGCAATCCCCACCAAAATCTGTTTTCCCTTCACCTTCAGACCCACAGCTCATGGGCTCCTAAAGTCTTGGTTTGTCTCTGAAGTGCATCCTGAAAAAGTCAAGTATATGGGCTCAGGGAAAGTTTGTAGCTTGTATGTTACCAACCCCAACTAACACAGAAAAGAAGAATGAAACAGAAATGTACCTAAGGTGCACAAGCTCTTTTTCCTCTTTTTTTTCCCCCCACTAACACATTATAAGGTGGAATTAGGGTATCGTTAGTCTTTCTTGCCTTTTTGCATGTTTCATAGATTCCATTGAAGGAAACTTTGACTTCTACAGGAAAATCAGCCCATCTGAATCAGTAAATAAGTGTTACAGGACCTCCATTCTCTCATTGGTCCATAATTGCAAACTTTTTGTGCTCATCACCCAGGATGTTAATGGAGAGTTGGTGTACACTTGGTGTTTATGGAAGGTGCCAATTGAGCTAAGAATGATCAGGGGTTGTCCAATTAACAAATTAGCCTGAGTTTAAGAACCTCGTGTTCGAAACGCGTCCAGGTGCTCTGCACATCAGTCCAAGGTAATTCCCTTCAGTGGGTATACCCTCATGAACATACGGTTAGGTCCATATATATTTGGACAAAGACAACATTTTTTTAATTTTGGTTCTAGACATTACCACAATGAATTTTAAACAAAACAATTCAGATGCAGATGAAGTTCAGACTTTCAGCTTTCATGTGAGGGTATCCACATTAAAATTGGATGAAGGGTTTAGGAGTTTCAGCTCCTTAACATGTGCCACCCTGTTTTTAAAGGGACCAAAAATAATTGGACAGATATTAAATAATTGTAAATAAAATGTTCATTTCTAGTACTTGGTTGTATACCCTTTGTTGGCAATGACTGCCTGAAGTCTTGAACTCATGGACATCACCAGGCACTGTGTTTCCTCCTTTTTAATGCTCTGCCAGGCCTTCACTGCGGTGGTTTTCAGATGCTGTTTGTTTGTGGGCCTGTCTGAAGTTTAGTCTTTAACAAGTGAAATGCATGCTCAATTGGGCTGAGATCAGGTGACTGACTTGGCCATTCAAGAATATTCCATTTCTTTGCTTTAATAAACTCCTGGGTTGCTTTGGCTTTATGTTTTGGGTCATTGTCCATCTGTAGTATGAAACGACGACCCATCAGTTTGGCTGCATTTGGCTGGATCTGAGCACACAGTATGGCTCTGAATAACTCAGAATTCATTCGGCTGCTTCTGTCCTGTGTCACATCATCAATAAACACTAGTGACCCAGTGCCACTGGCAGCCATGCATGCCCAAGCCATCACACTGCCTCCGCCGTGTTTTACAGATGATGTGGTATGCTTTGGATCATGAGCTGTACCACGCCTTCACCATACTTTTCTCTTTCCATCATTCTGGCAGAGGTTGGTCTTGGTTTCATCTGTCCAAAGAATGTTCTTCCAGAACTGTGCTGCCTTTTTAGATGTTTTTTAGCAAAGTCCAGTCTAGCCTTTTGATTCTTGATGCTTATGAGTGGCTTGCACCGTGCAGTGAACCCTCTGTATTTACTTTCATGCAGTATTCTCTTTATGGTAGATTTGGATATTGATACGCCTACCTCCTGGAGAGTGTTGTTCACTTGGTTGGCTGGTGTGAAGGGGTTTCTCTTCACCATGGAGATTATTCTGCGATCATCCACCACTGTTGTCTTCCGTGGGCGCCCAGGTCTTTTTGCATTGATGAGTTCACCAGTGCTTTCTTTCTTTCTCAGGATGTACCAAACTGTAGATTTTGCCACTCCTAATGTTGTAGCAATTTCTCGGATGGTTTTTTTTTCTGTTTTTGCAGCTTAAGGATGGCTTGTTTCACCTGCATGGAGAGCTCCTTTGACCGCTTGTTTCCTTCACAGCAAAACCTTCCAAATGCAAGCACCACACCTCAAATCAACACTAGGCCTTTTATCTGCTTAATTGAGAATGACATAACGAAGGGATTGCCCACACCTGTCCATGAAATAGCCTTGGAGTCAATTGTCCAATTACTTTTGGTCCCTTTAAAAACAGGGTGGCACATGTTAAGGAGCTGAAACTCCTAAACCCTTCATCGAATTTTAGTGTGGATACCCTCAAATGAAAGCTGAAAGTCTGAACTTCAACGGCATCTGAATTGTTTTGTTTAAAATTCACTGTGGTAATGTCTAGAACCAAAATTAGAAAAATGTTGTCTCTGTCCAAATATATATGGACCTATCTGTAGCAGCCTTTTTTGTAGTTTTACTGAATTTTCAAATAAAGACTTCACTATTTTATTCCTTGAGCTGGATTTCTCCTTTTGTTGGAATACTTTTGACGTTTACAGAGACGGATCCGTGCTCGGACTGAATAATGTTTATGAAGAAACAGTTCGGGTGAGCAAGAAATAACTTCTCTTGCATTTTTGTCCAATTAACAACAATTATCACCTATCCACAGGATAGATGAAAAATATGTGATTGCTCAAGGTCCACAATTGCTGAAACCTTACTGATCCAGAGAACAAGGAACCCAAATTTTCCTGAGGGAATGATGTACTGGTTAAGCAAGTGAAACCATCACTCTATTAAGTTTTGACCAGTTAATGGAGCAGTGGTCGCACATTCTCACATTCATATACAGAGGGGACATTGAGCCACTGTAGTAATGGTTGGTGAAGGTCCTACCAGTCAGATTCCCAGCAATCACACATTTATTCCTTAATCCTGTAGAGAGGTGATGAATATTTTTTAAAGGGAAAACCCAATTTTTATTTATGGTGCGAATACCCTTTTAGGTAGTGGTGCATGGTGTTTTAATACCTGTGGCTTCTCAGTCTGGAGTCCTGCCATAGTAAAGTTCTTATTGCTCTTGCTAAAGTGATAACTGCTATAAATGCAGGAAGATTCATCATAACCAGTTGAGATTAACGGCCCTGTCTCACATAGCGAGATCGTTAGTGAGATGGCTGAAACGTCACAGATTTTGTGACATAACAGCGACCTCGCCAGCAATCTCGCTACGTGTGACACATAGCGGCGACCGGCCCGCTGCTGCGATATCGCTGATCGTGCTCGAATATCCCAGGCCATTTTTTTGGATCGTTGGTGTCCTGCTGGCCAGCATGCATCGCTGTGTTTGACACCGACGAGCGACCTCGTTGGCGACTCAGAACTCACTGTATTGAGGTCTGAGTCGTCAGAATAGCTGCTGTGTGACAAGGTCCCAATGACCGCCGAGGTCATACGGATCGCCACATCATTGCTGCGTCGTTGAGTAGATCTGCCTGTTTGAGGCTGTGTGCACACGCTGCGGATTTTGCTGCGGTTCCGCAGCGGTTTTGGCCGCTGCGGACCCGCAGCAGTTTTTGCTGTGGTGTACAGTACCATGATTCCCTATGGGAATCAAAAACCGCAATGCAGATGGTGCGGAATTTTCCGCGCGGATTATCTGCGGTTTTCAATCCGCAGAAAGAATTGACATGTCAATTCTTTCTGCGGATTCCCCTGCAGTTTGCCATCTCCTCCATTGAGGAGATGAAAAACCGCAGGGAAAAACCGCAGAGCAATCCGCAGGTAAAACCGCAGGTATTTTGACCTGCGGTTTCACCTGCGGATTTTACAAAATCCGCGCGGATGAATCCGCAGCGTGTGCACACAGCCTGACAGTTTACTAGCGACCATGTAGCAACTGTGAGGTAGCGCTGTCATTCAAGTAGGGGATACTCGCTCAGCAGCCACAAAATCAGATCCGGCACAGGTTTTCCACAAAACAATCATAGTCCCTTCGGTTTATTCAGCATCATAAACCATCACAGCAACAGAAAACAGCATATAATCAGCATAGCGTCCATTACAGAGTTTCCCTCTGTTATTCTGTAGTCATATAAGTTATGCACTGTTCAATTCGCAGGCATCCTAGCCCCAAGTTATCTCACCCTGTCAGGGTTCCCTCATGCTGCTTCACCATGCTGCACATGTTCATTCCCTCCAGGGAACTAACAGGCACACTTCGCCATTACTCACAGCCACTTCACAGGCTGTAAGCCAGGAAGCCCCATCTCAGCGGGACCTTCCACACATGACCAACCGAGTCCCAGCATTTACCCCATGTGACCTACCCTGGCCACCATATATGGTCCGTAGCCACGCCCACCGGGTCACATGGCTATGACCTCATCACAGGTCCTTGACCCATTCACACACTCTTCGCAATAGCGTCCTTAAGCACACCCCCTGGGTGGGTTTGTAGGTAACTGGGTCCGCCCATCTCCCCAGTTACCTGGAGACTTCTCCCTGACACATTGAAACAACAATTCAGCAATATCACTGCTGATCAATACACACATCAGTCTCCATCTCAAGGCCACCCACCTTGAGATACATAATGGTCATTCATGACTCTGCCATTCATCCTCTCTCCTTGGACATCCACACAGCACCCCCTAGCGGACACAGTAGTCACTACACCACACAACGTACCAGCGATCCTATGTGTAACGGTACCCTAACGGTGAAGTCAAACTTTCTTTATTTAGCAGATTATAAGTGATTTAATTTTTCCATACAGAACCTGCTGGGAGACGTTCTGTTTCCATCACTTTACTGCACGCTGTAAAATAAATCACCATTTAGTAAGCAGACTTTTTAAAAAGTTGTAGAAGCGACCTCTTCTCACCTTCTAAAATGTGAATGGCTTCCTACCAAAAGTAGCTGCTCCTTGTTTTGAAGTTTCGCAAGTAGAACCCAATTTAACATCATTTACATTTCATTCTAAAGTATAAAAGTCAATGGTGAAGAGCTGCTGGATTAATCATTACCGTGCTTCCTGAGAGGCGATAATATGAATAGAGGAGAATGAAAACATTCTGAGCATGAGCAATTAATCTACAATATTGCCGAGAATCAAGTGGCCTCAGAGACAGGTATCTATTTTAGGGTCACACTTTCATTAAGCCAGCCCTCATTACTAAGACTCAACAAGTGCTGCAAAATCAGATAGGACACATGAGGATAAAGCCAGAGTAGATAAAAGCACAATTAAAACTCACGATCATCTATTTTTTGGGAAATTATTTGACACTGACTTTTTCATGTGTTTGAGCAAAGTCACTGCAATAAAAGAAATCATGGTTTATATATGAAATTATTTAGCTATCTATCCATCCCATATCTATCTACCGATCTTTCTGTCTATCTATCTTTAGATGTTTTTCTCAATATCTGACATGAAAACAGAATAAACCTTTCCCGTTTTAGGTCAATTAGGATTACCATAATTATTAATATTTGCCAAATGGCAGAATAATGAGAAAGAGAGAATGTTTTAAGACCTTTTTATTACTTACTGCAATATTACTTATTGGGAAAAACATGCATCCAGTGTATGGAAACTTCTGGTTTCAACTGCATCTATCTATCTATGGATGGTGGCTATCATATCTTAACCCCTTAATGACCGCCGATACGCCTTTTAACGGCGGCAGTTAACGGTACTTATTCATCAGCACCACTTTTTAATGGCACTGAGAAATAAGATTATAGCACCCCCCAGCGTCAAAAATTATACGGGGTCTTGGCTACTGGGTGTAGCTGAGACCCAGTAGAACAATATTCAGGACGGGTTTTACCGACCCCAGTGTTGTGATCACTAGTGATGGGCGAGTAGTGGAGCACCTCCAGGGCTGTGGGGTTTACTCGGTACCGGGCCGGCGTCTTAAAGGGGAAGTGTCGCAGTGGCAGTGACCTGGTCCATGGCCCTAGGTGTCCATGTAAAATAAGAGCAATAAAGTTTATGTGTAGATAAGTTTGTGACGCCACCTGTGGTATCTGGTCAGAAGGGGACCAGCGCTGCAGTGCAGATCCTCTGGGACAGATGATGTGGTGCAGCAGAGGTGTAGTAGCTCTCCACATGCAGAGCTGTAGTCCCAGGGCAGCGGTAGTAGGTGTTGAGGTAGATGGTGTAGTGTCCAGGCACAGAGATGTAGCAGTACTGAGAAGGTGATGCAGGAAGAAGGCAGAGACACAGCTGAATGCAGTTCCAAAGCTTTACTCACGTTTCTGGCATACACATGTGCCCACTTCAGTGCCGTGTCCTCCAGGTGAGGGGCTCAGCCAACTCCCAGGCAGGAGGAATACACCCTTCCAGCACTCCTTTCCGTGTGCCTTTTCTGAACATCTCCTTACTAGCGCTAATCAGAAGTACTTGTAGCTATCAATTACTCTCAAGCTCCTCTTTCTTGATGTTACTTATAACTCCACTCGCATGACAGGTAGCTGTAGCCTACTTCAGGGACTCCTTACAATCATGTCCCGGCTCACACATGTTGCTACTGTGTTGTCGAGTCTTAGGTGGGAATAAAGTGGTCACAACTTCTATTCCTCGGTTTCTGCTGTAGAACCATTAGCAATCACCATTAGCATTATGCTCCCGGCCTTTGGCACATAAGCTTAGGGATGAGCTCTGCTCTAGCTCCAATCCCCAGCTCTTCTCAATACGTTCCATCCTTTCCTTTCTATCCTTCTGAAGAACTGATCTTTCTCTTCCTTTCCTTGTCAGCAGCTCCAGCTCACAGTTAGCTGCTGCATATACATCCTTTCACTCCATCCCTCTCTGGGGACCTGCTTCTCCCTTCCTATAATTTTCCCGCTCTTAAATGCAACCTAAGCTCCACCCACCTCCAAGCACCTTTCATGTACCAAGCAGGGGCCATAGAGGGTGCTCTGCTGTTCTAAGGTGTCTGTGCTGGGTGCAGGTGCAGTACCTCTGTGGCAACGGAACCCTCAGGGGCGCCACAGTAGCATTGTTGCTCGGGTCTCCCCAAGCATGCTTGGGTGGTCTCCAAGTATTTTGGTGTGCTCGGAAATTTAGTTTTCGTCATCTCAGCTGTATGATTTGTGACTTGTAGACAGGCTGAATACATGTGGGGATTCCCTAACAAACAGGCATTCCACACATGTAATCAGCCTGTCTAGCAGTCGCATATCATGCAGCTGAGCTGAGGCCACCTGAGCATGCTCGGAAAAACCCGAGCAACGAGTATATTCGTTCTTCACTAGTGATTACTAGTGTTGAGCGATACTTTCCGATATTGGGAAATATCGGATCGAATTGGATCGGACCGATACCCGAAAAGTATCGGATATCGCCGATTCCGATACCGGAAACCCCATACAAGTCAATGGGGCACAAATATCGGAATTAAAAAAAACCCTTTCTTTACTTGCACATCCAGTTCGGGAGGGGGGAAGAGTGTGGGCGGTGCGTGGGCGGGCACTGTGCGTGTCTGTGTGTGTGGGTGGGGTCTGTACGGGCCTCTCGGTGGTCTGGTAGGTAAATATTAAAATAACAAACAACCGATATACTCCCTGATCCGCAGAAATCCACGAGTGTCCCACGACGACATCCTGCACTGCATCACTGAGAGGTTACTATAGTTCACTGGTCTCACTTTATGGCAAAAGCTGTGTGGGAACTTTCTCACACAGCAATGCCAAAAGTGAGATTAGGGACTATTTTTTTACAGTGGCGGAGGAATACAGTGCGGAAGCATACCTACCTCCCGTCATTGTATTCCTGGGGCCCCTAGAGAGCGGTGGCATCAGCTGATGCTGCTGTTCTCCACGGGAGATCATCATGGGACACTCGTGGATTTCTGCAGATCAGGGAGTATATCGGTTGTTTGTTATTTTAATATTTTTTACAGATGACACTGGCTTCGGGGATCAAAGTGACAAGTGATGGTGAGTATGTACTCTATGTTATATGTACTGTATGTCTATATGTATGTATTGTATGAATGTATGAATGTATTGTATGTAGTATGTATGTAGTATGTATGTTGTATGTCTGTAGCATGTTTTATGTATGTTGTATGTATGTAGTATATATGTAGTATGTGTGTAGTATGTATGTTGTATGTCTGTAGCATTTTTTATGTATGTTGTATGTATGTAGTATGTACTATGTATGTAGGTATGTTGTATGAATGTTGTATATATGAAGTATGTATGTAGTATGTATGTTGTATGAATGTAGTATGTATGTATGTTGTATGAATGTAGTATGTATGTATGTATGTTGTATGAATGTAATATATGTAGTATGTATGTATGTTGTATGAATGTAGTATATATGAAGTATGTAGTATGTATGTTGTATGAATGTTGTATATATGAAGTATATGTAGTATGTAGTATGTATGTTGTATGAATGTAGTATGTATGTATGTTGTATGAATGTAGTGTATATGTAGTATGTATGTTGTATGAATGTAGTATATATGTAGTATGTATGTAGTATGTATGTTGTATGAATGTAGTATATATGTAGTATTTATGTAGTATGTATGTATGTTGTATGAATGTAGTATATATGTAGTATGTATGCATGTTGTATGAATGTAGTATATATGTAGTATGTATGTTGTATGAATGTTGTATATATGAAGTATGTATGTAGTATGTATGTATGTTGTATGAATGTAGTATGTATGTAGTATGTATGTTTTTGTTTTTTTTTTTTACATTCAACACATTAGCCGGATGATGGGACTACTACTGTCCCATCATTGGCTAATGTGTTAATCACTGTCATTGTAGCAGGCATAGCCCGATGGGACTTGTAGTCCCATCGAACAATGCCTGCACAGACCCCTGGCAGGCCCGCACAGAGCCCCGGCAGGCCCGCACAGAGCCCCGGCAGACCGCACAGAGCCCCGGCAGGCCCGCACAGAGCCCCGGCGGCCCGCATAGACCACCGGCAGGCCCGCACAGAGCCCCGACAGCCCCGCACAGCCGCGCATCATGATGACATCATTTCAGCAGCCAATCACAGCCACAACACTGGCTCATTGCATTATGGGAACTTCCAATTCCGGTATCCGATATTGTAAAAATATCGGTACTCGGTATCGGAATTCTGATACAGCGAATATCGGCCGATAGCCGATATTTGCAATATTGGAATGCTCAACACTAGTGATCACCATTATTCACAAAATAACGGTGACCACAAAAAAAGTCAGATTTCCCATTTAATTCCTCTCTCCTCTGATATGATCTAGCAAATCAGAGTAGAGAGAAATGAATAAAGTGTTAAATGATCACTGGATATACAGGTTTATCTGATATCCCAAATTGCCTATCACTGGGTTTTGTAAAGTGTTACCCATCTCTAACAGCAGAGATTCTTAGACAGATCACAGGAAGTAGAGGCAGGCCTTGGTCTGTATATAGGAAGTCCCTCCGTTCCCGCTCTGCCATCTATCAAACTGCCTACAGGCATAACGGCGAGGCAGGCTTTCAGTTTGGTGCAGGCAAGCTATTGAACAATTACATGAACCAGTATATGCTGATGTGAGACATAAGGAAGATCCAGTACTTATAGTGCTGTCAGAATTCTGATGACAAAAGGATCTATCTAGACAAAAAGATAAAATCCAAGAAAGAAATAAACAAAAAAAAAATAAGAGCATATACCCTACTGTAAATGAATCAGTAAATGATAATAGTAGATGCAAATAACATAGAATACTTATTCTACTTGCCACCTGAGGAAGGACAGAACCATCTGTCGAAACACATTGTGGATTCTTGAAATAAAATAAAAGAAGATTTTCCAATATTTATCTCTTGTCCTTGCGCTCCTATTTACCGGACCTATCCAGCTCTGCATAGAATACTTATTAAACACTTTTTTGATTTAAAAAAAAAAGCATAAAAGCCATCCCAACGCAACAAGGTATACCCATCGGGACGGTCCTAACCTGTCTCTAGTATTAAAAGTTTACCATGTGTCAGGGCAGAGCAGAACAGGGCCTTGACAGACACACCCATGGGAAGCCATACAGATGAAATATTTAGCTCAGAAAGGGAGGCCATGACTCTGTTTATACAAAGTACTAACGATCACATCAAAAGCAAAAAGTTGAGCTGGTATACGTGTAAAATATAAGACCACCATGACACTGTGACCATTTCATAAACAAAACCCTACAGCAAGTAAATCAGTAAATGGTAATAGCACAGGTAAATAACATCGGGGACTTAGTTAACTCTATTTTGAACAAAAAAGCATAAAAGCCGTCCCAACGCGACAAGGTGCACCCATCAGGACAATCCTAATCTGTCTCTAGTATTAAAACCAGTTTATAGTGCAGCTCACTTTTTTGGTTTTGCTACGCAAAAAGATTGCAAGTTACAGAGGCTATGTATAGGGACAGTTCCTTTGACATATTAGATGGGAATGAGCACTTACAGAAGTTTTAACTTGTGGAAGATAAAGACTTGTAGCTCTCCATCAAAATCATGAAATCAAAGCACTTTAATCCTTAACTCATTACCACAAATATCAGTCCTTTACTGCTAAATTGGAAAAATCCGTCTCCCCCCAATGCTTCCGAACGCAATAACTTTTTAAAAAATTCTTCATGATTAATTTTATTAGGACCTTTATTTTTCCTTTGCTGATGCCAAACACTTTAAGGTTTTCATTTGCACAATGCAGTAAAACCTTCATATAAATGGAAATAACTCCGATATTTTTAAAGGGTTTAAAAATGACCTTCATAAAACAGATCGAGGGCTCCGGGGAGACAATTTTGTAAACAAGAAATGTTCTTTCATAGAGAAAAATGTCAGCTTTACATCCTCTATAATGTTTTAAACTCTCCAGAACCCCAAACTTTGTAAATAACAGCAGTCCTCGTCAGCAGAATAAAGTTTCTATCTTCTCTTTTCGGAATACCAATGCGGAACTCCGTGCTGATTTTATTGTCTTGCTTTTTTTTTTTTCTTCTTCCTCTTTGAATGAAGAAGTCTTTATATGTTGACACCGCCACATGCTTAAATTTTCATTTTAGAAAGCTGTGCGGTAAGGGAGGAAGGATTTCTTTTCAAATACATCATAGGGCTTGCTGCCTCTCGCTGAAATGTCCTCATTGAAACAGGAAAAATAGCACAATTTGGGGAAAGGAATTTTCAGAGAAGTAAATTCCAAAACTAAAATATAGATGTCGAGATACTGTTCGGTGATCAGTAGAGTTGAGCGATACCAGCCGATACTTGAAAATATCGGATCGGAATGGATCGGCCGATCTTAAAAAAAAGTATCGGTATCGCCGATTCCGATACCGGGAACCAATGCAAGTCAATGGGGCCAAAATATCGGAATTAAAAAAAACCCTTTCTTTCCTTGTAGGTTAATTCTACATGAAGAAAAACAACTAAGAATAATTTAGAATGTATTGTGGGAGGTGAGGAGACATTAAAGCCATAGAGGTTTAGCCCAATCAAATGGAATAGCAGGAATTAAACTTTTTTTTTAAAGACGTTAGGAGTTACAAAGATATTGACTATGTTAGCCTCATTTATATTTTGCCAGACATGTATGTCTTCTTCTTCTTTCTTCTTTCTTCTTCTTTCTTATTCTTCTTCCTTTTTTTACCTTCTTCTTCTTCTTCTTATTCCTTTTTTTACATTCTTCTTCTTCTTCCTTTTTTTACATTCTTCTACTTCCTTTTTTTACATTCTTCTTCTTATTCCTTTTTTTACATTCTTCTTCTTCTTCCTTTTTTTAAATTCTTCTACTTCCTTGTTTCACATTCTTCTTCTTCTTCCTTTTCGTACATTCTTCATATTCTTCTTATTCAACAATTATTATTCTACATATTCAACTTCTTCATCTTCTTCCTATTCTTCTTCATCATATTCTTGTTTGTGTCAGGCATTCCTGTAGTTGTTATCTAGAAAAGTTAGAAGTTTACACCTTCCGTTCTGCCTGTCACAAAAGATTTACAACAGGATTTGTCCGCGTTCAGTTTGGCCTGCAGCAGCAGGCCTTTTCCAGGGGCACCACGAGGAGGAACGGACTCACCCCCATACACTGCTTAGTCTTCTTCTGCTTATAAATAAGATAATATCATTTGCTCAGAGTATTAGTCTTATGCGTAATGTTCTTCTGCTTTGTTTTTTTATGCTTCTTTGTCTTCTCTCTCTTGTTGTTCTGCATCTTGGTGGTTGTCTTCCTGTTCTTTGTCCTCTTGAACCAGCTGACGGTACTGGCACCCGGAGGGGCAGCAGAAGGAACAAGAGCCAATGGCACTACCGAGGACCAGCTGACGGTGCTGGAACCCGGTTACTAAGCAGGAGGTACCTGTGCTACAAAGCACTACCAAGGACCAGCAGACGTTGCCGGAACTCGGATACCGAGATGGAGGCACCTAGGCCAAAGGCTCTGACGAGAACCAGCTGACGGTGCCGGAACCCGGAGGGGTAGCATAAGCTGCAAGAGCAAATGGAAATAGCGAGGACCAGCTGACTGTGCTGGCACCCGGAGGGGCAGCAGAAGGAATAAGAGCCAATGGCACAACCGAGGACCAGCTGATGGTGCTGGAACCCGGTTACTAAGCAGGAGGTAGCTGTGCTACAAAGCACTACCAAGGACCAGCAAACGTTGCCGGAACTCGGATACCGAGATGGAGGCACCTAGGCCAAAGGCTCTGACGAGAACCAGCTGACGGTGCTGGAACCCGGAGGGGTAGCATAAGCTGCAAGAGCAAATGGAAATAGCGAGGACCAGCTGACAGTGCTGGCACCCGGAGGGGCAGCAGAAGGAATAAGAGCCAATGGCACAACCGAGGACCAGCTGATGGTGCTGGAACCCGGTTACTAAGCAGGAGGTACCTGTGCTGCAAAGCACTACCAAGGACCAGCAGACGTTGCCGGAACTCGGATACCGAGATGGAGGCACCTAGGCCAAAGGCTATGACGAGAACCAGCTGACGGTGCTGGAACCCGGAGGGGCAGCTGAAGTTACCCCTGAAAAGCAAAGTTGGCATGCCGCAAGCTGGCCGCAGTTACCGAATCACACAGTCCTACAGGGGGTGCTTGTCCTACTGGCACTACGGAACAAGCCTTTCTTACCAGAACCCGCAGTCCACATAGGAAGCACCTAAACTGCTGGCACCCTAGCCTCGGCTAACCCAACCGCAACACGACATGGCAACTTGGGGTGGCAAACTGACATTGACACTTCCCGGAAACAGCAGGCAGGGCTGGAACCAAGCTGGGCAGGAGGGAGTACCCGTGCCAAAGTCAGTTATGAGCAGCAACTGGCGATGTTGGAGCCCAGGGACAAGCACTTAGCAGGCTGAGGCCTGATGTGCTGTCAATTGGGAGGCAGCAGGACAGATTGCCATCAAAACAGCAGGGGAACAGCTGACGTTACTGAACCCCACAAACACAGGAGCTAGTGTTTTACTCTGTGAAGACGGCACTTCCGAGCAACAACTGGCTGTGTTGAAGCCCAGGGACAAGCACGGAGCAGGCTGAGGCTGCATTGAAGAAATTTTAAGATCGGTTGTAGACTTCTACTAATTTTAACCAAGCTCCACTTAGGCCTGTGGCTTCACTGATATTCGTATTTCCCCTGTCCTCCAACCCCGCCAGTTATGGGAATGTGGACAGAGCAGGCGACATTGCCGGACACACATCAGGGGATTAACTGACCAGACTGAACACCTGTAACACAGGAACAAGTGTGGATTGTGCAGACGCCACTTCGGAGCTGTAACTGGCAGGGTTGGAGGACAGGGGAAATACGAGAGACAGTGGAGCCACAGGCCTAATTGGAGCACGGTTAAAAATCAGTAGTAGTACGACTGTGTAGGCAGCAGGAGACTTTGCCATCCACACAGCAGGGGATCAGCTGACGTTACTGAACCCCACTGAGACACGGGAGCAAGTGTCTCTTTCCGTGTGGACGGCACTTCCGAGCTACAACTGGCTGTGTTGAAGCCCAGGAAATAGGAGGGTGTAGGCAGAGGCCTACTGTATTTGGAATGTGGAGACAGCAGGAGAGACTGCCATCCACACAGCAGGGGATCAGCTGACGTTACTGAACCCCACTGAGACACGGGAGCAAGTGTCTCTTTCCGTGTGGACGGCACTTCCGAGCTACAACTGGCTGTGTTGAAGCCCAGGAAATAGGAGGGTGTAGGCAGAGGCCTACTGTATTTGGAATGTGGAGACAGCAGGAGAGACTGCCATCCACACAGCAGGGGATCAGCTGACGTTACTGAACCCCACTGAGACACGGGAGCAAGTGTCTCTTTCCGTGTGGACGGCACTTCCGAGCTACAACTGGCTGTGTTGAAGCCCAGGAAATAGGAGGGTGTAGGCAGAGGCCTACTGTATTTGGAATGTGGAGACAGCAGGAGAGACTGCCATCCACACAGCAGGGGATCAACTGACGTTACTGAACCCCACTGAGACACGGGAGCAAGTGTCTCTTTCCGTGTGGACGGCACTTCCGAGCTACAACTGGCTGTGTTGAAGCCCAGGAAATAGGAGGGTGTAGGCAGAGGACTACTGTATTTGGAATGTGGAGACAGCAGGAGAGACTGCCATCCACACAGCAGGCGATCAGCTGACGTTACTGAACCCCACTGAGACACGGGAGCAAGTGTCTCTTTCCGTGTGGACGGCACTTCCGAGCTACAACTGGCTGTGTTGAAGCCCAGGAAATAGGAGGGTGTAGGCAGAGGCCTACTGTATTTGGAATGTGGTGACAGCAGGAGAGACTGCCATCCACACAGCAGGGGATCAGCTGACGTTACTGAACCCCACTGAGACACGGGAGCAAGTGTCTCTTTCCGTGTGGACGGCACTTCCGAGCTACAACTGGCTGTGTTGAAGCCCAGGAAATAGGAGTGTGTAGGCAGAGGCCTACTGTATTTGGAATGTGGAGACAGCAGGAGAGACTGCCATCCACACAGCAGGGGATCAGCTGACGTTACTGAACCCCACTGAGACACGGGAGCAAGTGTCTCTTTCCGTGTGGACGGCACTTCCGAGCTACAACTGGCTGTGTTGAAGCCCAGGAAATAGGAGGGTGTAGGCAGAGGCCTACTGTATTTGGAATGTGGAGACAGCAGGAGAGACTGCCATCCACACAGCAGGGGATCAGCTGACGTTACTGAACCCCACTGAGACACGGGAGCAAGTGTCTCTTTCCGTGTGGACGGCACTTCCGAGCTACAACTGGCTGTGTTGAACCCCAGGAAATAGGAGGGTGTAGGCAGAGGCCTACTGTCTTTGGAATGCGGAGACAGCAGGAGAGACTGCCATCTCCACAGCAGGGGAACAGCTGTCAGTGCTGAACCCCACTAACACTTGAACGAATGTGTTTGGCTCTGTGGAGACGACACTTCTGAACACCAACTGACGCTGTTGGAGCCCAGGATTAGGCGAGGAGCAGGCTGGGGCCTGTTGCTTTTGGCAGGTGAAGGCAGCAGGAGACTTGCCATCTCCACAGCAGGGGAACAGCTGTCAGTGCTGAACCCCACTAACACTTGAACGAATGTGTTTGGCTCTGTGGAGACGACACTTCTGAACACCAACTGACGCTGTTGGAGCCCAGGATTAGGCGAGGAGCAGGCTGGGGCCTGTTGCTTTTGGCAGGTGAAGGCAGCAGGAGACTTGCCATCTCCACAGCAGGGGAACAGCTGGCAGTGCTGAACCCCACTAACACTTGAACGAATGTGTTTGGCTCTGTGGAGACGACACTTCTGAACACCAACTGACGCTGTTGGAGCCCAGGATTAGGCGAGGAGCAGGCTGGGGCCTACTGGATTTTGGCAGGTGTAGGCAGCAGGAGACTTGCCATCTCCACAGCAGGGGAACAGCTGGCAGTGCTGAACCCCACTAACACTTGAACGAATGTGTTTGGCTCTGTGGAGACGACACTTCTGAACACCAACTGACGCTGTTGGAGCCCAGGATTAGGCGAGGAGCAGGCTGGGGCCTACTGGATTTTGGCAGGTGTAGGCAGCAGGAGACTTGCCATCTCCACAGCAGGGGAACAGCTGGCAGTGCTGAACCCCACTAACACTTGAACGAATGTGTTTGGCTCTGTGGAGATGACACTTCTGAACACCAACTGACGCTGTTGGAGCCCAGGATTAGGCGAGGAGCAGGCTGGGGCCTACTGGATTTTGGCAGGTGTAGGCAGCAGGAGACTTGCCATCTCCACAGCAGGGGAACAGCTGTCAGTGCTGAACCCCACTAACACTTGAACGAATGTGTTTGGCTCTGTGGAGACGACACTTCTGAACACCAACTGACGCTGTTGGAGCCCAGGATTAGGCCAGGAGCAGGCTGGGGCCTACTGGATTTTGGCAGGTGAAGGCAGCAGGAGACTTGCCATCTCCACAGCAGGGGAACAGCTGGCAGTGCTGAACCCCACTAACACTTGAACGAATGTGTTTGGCTCTGTGGAGATGACACTTCTGAACACCAACTGACGCTGTTGGAGCCCAGGATTACGCATGCCGCATGCAGAGGCCAATGGGCAGCGGTTTTTATGGAGGTTGTTGACTACTACTGATTCTAACCATGCTCCACTTAGGCCTCTGGCTCCACTGTCTCTACTATTTACCCTGGCCTCCAACCCCGCCAGCTACATCTCTGAAGTGGCGTCAGCACAATCTACACTTGTTCCTGTGTTACTGGTGCTCAGTCCCGTCAGTTGATCCCCTGATGTTTGTCCGGCAAGTTCGCCAGCTCTGTCCTCATTCCCACTACTGGTTATGGGAATGTGGACAGAGCAGGAGACCTTGCCGGACACACATCAGGGGATAAACTGATGGGACTGAGCCACAGGAACACAGGAACAAGTGTAGATTGTGCTGACGCCACTTCAGAGATGTAGATGGCGGGGTTGGAGGCCAGGGGAAATAGTAGAGACAGTGGAGCCAGAGACCTAAGTTGGGCACGGTTAAAAATCAGTAGTGGTTTGAATGTTGATGGAGCTGGTGACTTTGCCGTCCACACAGCAGGGGATCAGCTGGCGTTACTGATCCCCACTAACACAGGAGCTAGTGTGTTTCTCTGTGCAGACGACACATCTGAGCGACAACTGGCTGTGTTGAAGCACAGGGATTATAGTTCAGGTGGTAGAAAAATGAACACACCAGCAGACCTGGATACAGTTGACAACCACTAATTTAGTCTTTAAGAGGAATGGCAAAGTCTTTGGAGATCCAGGCCTTGTTCATTTTCAGAAAAGTCAGCCGGTCAACATTATCGGAAGATAGTCGCGTGCGACGGTCTGTTAGTACACCACTTGCGGCACTAAAGACACGTTCCGATAATACACTGGCAGCAGGGCAAGCCAGCACCTCCAATGCATACTGGCTAAGCTCTGGCCATTATCCATCTTAGAGACCCAAAACTTGAAGGGGGAAGAGCCATCTGGGAGTACAGTGACAGGGCAAGGCATGTAGTCTGACACCATCTGACGGAAGCGTTGCCTCCTGCTGACTCGAGGCGTCGCTGATGGTGTAGACAATTGTGGTGGACACACAAAACTTTGCCACATTTGGGCCATAGTGGTCTTGCCTTGTGCTGCGGCGCTGCCTCTGCTCCCTCTTTGTGCAGAGTTTCCTCCACTGCCTCGACGCACAGAGCTGCTTTGTAAAGCACTAGCAACAATGCTGTCGGGTGGAATGGAAAACATTATGGACTGCACCAGTGACTCTTCGTACTCCCGCAGTTTACGCTCCCGGTTCAACGTTGGTATGAGCCTTTGTACGCTGTCCTGGTAGCGAGGATCTAGGAGGGTGTACACCCAATAATCAGCCGAGACGAGAATGTGGGCGATGCGGCGGTCGTTTCTCAGGCACTGCAGCATGAAATCAACCATGTGCTGCAGACTCCCAACTGCCAAAGAACCGCTGTCCCCTGCTTGAGGCGTGACCTCGGCCTGCTCTGCATCACCCCACCCTCGCTGTACATACTGAGTAGAGGTTTGTGTACCTCCCTCCTCTGGAGAGATGTCTTCCTCCTCCATCGACTCCTCCTCATCCTCCTCACAAAGTGTCCCCTGCCTAGGCCTTTGTGAGGAAACACGTAGCGCAGACTGTCCAGAAGCAGATGGCATTTGGGACTCCTCATCCTCCACCTCTTCCGAAACCTCATCCCTTAGTGCTTGCAGTGTTTGTTGAAGCAGGCAGATAAGGGGGACAGTCATGCTGACTAGTGCATCATCTGCACTCGCCATCCGCGTGGATTCATCGAAGGCACGCAAAACGAAGCAGATGTCCTTCATAGAGGCCCACTCAATGGTGCTGAAGTGTGAACGGCGCACAGTGCGACTTGTTTGCGCCTGATGCAGCTGGTACTCCATGACTGCTGCCTGCTGCTCACACAACCGCTCCAACATATATAACGTTGAATTCCACCGGGTGGGTAGGTCACATATGATGCGATGTTCCGGAAGGCCAAATCGTCGCTGCAGAGCAGCGAGGCACGATCTTGCCGTGCTGGAACGCCGCAAGTGAGCGCACTCTATGCGGACCTTGTGCAACAGTGCATCAAGATCCGGAAATTCCCTCAGAAAGCTCTGCACGACCAAGTTAAGCACATGTGCCAGACATGGGATGTGTGTGAGGTTGCCTAGGCCAAGAGCTGCCACCAGATTTCGGCCATTGTCACACACTACCAAGCCCAGCTGGAGATTCGCTGGCCCAAACCACACATCGCTCTCCTGCTTGATAGCATTCCAGAGCTCCTGCACTGTGTGGCTTCGATTCCCCAAAGAAATTAATATGAGTACAGCCTGTTGACGTTTGGCCACGGCTGTGCTCATATCGGTCGTAACAGGCTCCTGCTCTGCTGTTTCTGAGGAACTTGAGTAGGAGGAGGAGTCTATGTGTACAGACTGGAGTCCTGCAATCCGTGGCGTTGGAAGAACACGTACAGTGCCACTCTCCAGATCTGTACCCGGCTCCACAACATTGACCCAGTGGGCAGTGAGGGAAAGGTATCGTCCCTGTCCATGGTTACTGGTCCACGCATCGGTGGTCAGGTGGACCTTGCTGCTAACGGCGTTTAGTAGCGCATGTTTTATTTTGCCCTCAACATGTTTCTGCAGGGCAGGGACGGCTCGCCTGCTGAAAAAAAAGTGGCTGGGCACGTTGTATTGGGGGACTGCCAATGCCATTAAGTCCCGGAAGGTGTCAGTGTCCACCAGCCTGAATGACAGCATTTCAACTGCCAGAAGTTTGGCAATGCCAGCATTCAGAGACTGTACTCGGGGATGGTTTGCCGAGTAAGGGCGCCTTTTATCCCATGCCTGTGCTACCGATGGCTGTGATGGATGGGAACGTGCTGCTATGGGTGGAATCTGACAGGGTCTCCGGACAACAGTGGCAGAGGTTCTTCCTTGGCGATCCTGTGAGGAAGCCGAACCAGTAGTGTGTGAGCTGGAGGAAGAGGCCCCAACACGAACTGAAGAGGTGGTAGGTGGTGCTGTACGTTGGCCTACGTCTTCAGGGTGTCTCTGCAACTCCAACTTGTGCTTGGTGCGCACATGTTTCCACATATTTGTGGTATTGAGGTTGCTGACATTTCTCCCTCTTTTGACTGTCTGATGACACAACTTGCATTTGACAAAGCAAATGTCATCTGCAACTGTGTCAAAAAAGGACCACGCACTGCTAGAGTTGAGCGACTTTTGGTTTTTTAGGGTCGCGTTTCGTTTCGTGAAACCCGACTTTTCCAAAAGTCGGGTCGAGCAAGATCGTCCGATTATAGGGAAAAGTCGGGGTCATCCCGAAACACGAAACCCAATGTAAGTCAATGGGGAATAAAAGTCGGCAGTGAGAGGAGGACAGGAAACACACCTACAGTGCCCATTTGAATGCCAAAAGCATCAATTCTTCTTTCTTAAGCTTGTCAACCTTAATTAACTTCATAATACAAGCTACGCACTGAAAAATGGGGGTTATTTGGCTAAAGTTGTGGGGGGGGAGGGCTGGCTGCAGGTTTTCATGTGCCCTGGGCGAAAGAGCGCCCCTTTAACACATACCACAACTCATCATGCTCCGATACAGCAGAGAAATAGCGGTATAGTACAATGAAAAATACCTCACTTTTTACATCTCATGACGAGGCCCATCTATTTCTCCATACAGAATCATTGGTCCCATATAATGTTTGAAACAGTATATGATGAGCTCCACATAATGCTACAGTATATGTTGGTCCCCATGGATGAAGCTCCACTGTCTTATGGGCCCAAATAATGCTCCAAACATAATGGGCCCCATTTCTAATGCTCTAGTGTATAATGGGCCCTGTAAATGCTGCTCCAGTGTCTGATGTCCACCTTTGGAATGTTCCAGTGTATGGTGGGCCCCATCTATCATTCTCCAGAGTATAGTGCTCCCCAAAAATTGCTGTCCCAACATTGAAAACAATCAAATAAGTCTCCTCGCTAGGGAATCCCTGTACTTGTCTGGACAGGTGCTGTAGCTTGCTTAACAGCTCGCCAGCCGTTCTCACGCCCAGTATGGATTACACGTGATTGCACAAAGGTTAGAAAGGGTACCTTATCCCTGGATAACATGTATGGATAGCGTACACATTCAAAATATATGTCTATACAGCATGAGGCAGGCTCAGACGGTGTTAGGCCCAGTATGGATTGCATGTGATTGCACAAAGGTTAGAAAGGGTACCGTATCCCTGGATAACATGTATGGATAGCGTACACATTCAAAATATATGTCTATACAGCATGAGGCAGGCTCAGATGGTGTTAGGCCCAGTATGGATTGCACGTGATTGCACAAAGGTTAGAAAGGGTACCGTATCCCTGGATAACATGTATGGATAGCGTACACATTCAAAATATATGTCTATACAGCATGAGGCAGGCTCAGACGGTGTTAGGCCCAGTATGGATTGCACGTGATTGCACAAAGGTTAGAAAGGGTACCGTATCCCCGGATAACATGTATGGATAGCGTACACATTCAAAATATATGTCTCAGGAGGCAGGCTCAGACGGTGTTAGGCCCAGTATGGATTGCACGTGATTGCACAAAGGTTAGAAAGGGTACCGTATCCCTGGATAACATGTATTGATAGCGTACACATTCAAAATATATGTCTATACAGCATGAGGCAGGCTCAGACGGTGTTAGGCCCAGTATGGATTGCACGTGATTGCACAAAGGTTAGAAAGGGTACCGTATCCCTGGATAACATGTATGGATAGCGTACACATTCAAAATATATGTCTATACAGCATGAGGCAGGCTCAGACGGTGTTAGGCCCAGTATGGATTGCACGTGATTGCACAAAGGTTAGAAAGGGTACCGTATCCCTGGATAACATGTATGGATAGCGTACACATTCAAAATATATGTCTATACAGCATGAGGCAGGCTCAGACGGTGTTAGGCCCAGTATGGATTGCATGTGATTGCACAAAGGTTAGAAAGGGTACCGTATCCCTGGATAACATGTATGGATAGCGTACACATTCAAAATATATGTCTATACAGCATGAGGCAGGCTCAGACGGTGTTAGGCCCAGTATGGATTGCACGTGATTGCACAAAGGTTAGAAAGGGTACCGTATCCCTGGATAACATGTATGGATAGCGTACACATTCAAAATATATGTCTATACAGCATGAGGCAGGCTCAGACGGTGTTAGGCCCAGTATGGATTGCACGTGATTGCACAAAGGTTAGAAAGGGTACCGTATCCCCGGATAACATGTATGGATAGCGTACACATTCAAAATATATGTCTCAGGAGGCAGGCTCAGACGGTGTTAGGCCCAGTATGGATTGCACGTGATTGCACAAAGGTTAGAAAGGGTACCGTATCCCTGGATAACATGTATGGATAGCGTACACATTCAAAATATATGTCTATACAGCATGAGGCAGGCTCAGACGGTGTTAGGCCCAGTATGGATTGCACGTGATTGCACAAAGGTTAGAAAGGGTACCGTATCCCCGGATAACATGTATGGATAGCGTACACATTCAAAATATATGTCTATACAGCATGAGGCAGGCTCAGACGGTGTTAGGCCCAGTATGGATTGCACGTGATTGCACAAAGGTTAGAAAGGGTACCGTATCCCTGGATAACATGTATGGATAGCGTACACATTCAAAATATATGTCTATACAGCATGAGGCAGGCTCAGACGGTGTCAGGCACAGTATGGATTGCACGTGATTGCACAAAGGTTAGAAAGGGTACCATATCCCTGGATAACATGTATGGATAGCGTACACATTCAAAATATATGTCTCAGGAGGCAGGCTCAGACGGTGTTAGGCCCAGTATGGATTGCACGTGATTGCAAAAAGGTTAGAAAGGGTACCGTATCCCTGGATAACATGTATGGATAGCGTACATATTCAAAATATATGTCTATACAGCAGGAGGCAGGCTCAGACGGTGTCAGGCACAGTATGGATTTGACGGCCCAGATTACACAGCGGAGGAGCAGGGAGAGGTAAAGATTGCAAATGCTGGGGCCCTGCCCAAGCAAGGGGGGCCCACTCGTGGGCGTCGGTACTGGCACTGGGCCCCTCATAGTACAGCGGTGTGTCTGACGGCGGGTGTGCACCACCACCGTCAGAGACACTTGATTGCACTATGAGGGACCCTGTGCCAGTGCCCGCGCCCAAGAGTCGGCCTACCCACCTGTCCAGGGCAACGGCACTCGCACGGTGTCGTGCGCTAGGTGGTGACCCCGGCCATGGGGGGGGAGGCAGCACAGTTAGGGAGTTTTAGAAAGTGGCATATGTTGATGTTGGACATTCAGCTGATGGAAAAGGCGAAATAGGTGAAGTACCAGGAAGAGGTGGACCAAAGCAAGCCATTTTTCTGTCACCCTATGTGTCATCAGGGGAAGGTGGGACAAAATCCTTGGAAACCCATACGTGGTTCATTTTAATGAAGGTTAGATCATCCACATTTTGGGTTGACAGACGGGTCCTTTTTTCTGTCAGGATTGATCCAGCTACACTGAAGACTCTTTCCGATAGCACACTTGCAGCTGGGCAAGCGAGCTCCTGTAAGGCATATTGGGCCAATTCAGGCCAGGTGTCCAGTTTAGCGGCCCAATAGTCAAAGGGGAATGACCTGTGTGGGAGAACATCGATATGGGAGGAAAAGTAGTTTGTAACCATAGTTGACAACTGCTGTCTCCTGTCACTTTCCATCGATGCAGTATTACCAGTTGTGTGAGTGGTATTTGAAAAATCAGTCCACAACATTGTCATGAAACCCCTGTCTCCAACGCCACTTCTGCTGTGTGCACCACGAACACCTCTGCCAAGCTGCCCCCAGCCCGTACGGCTCGTGTGAGAACCATCACCGCTGCTGTGTGCTGGGAATGCCTCAAGCAACCGATTTACCAGAGTTGCTTGTTTATTAGCCAATATTAGGTCAAGGTTCTCCTGTGGCATGATGTTTTGTAATTTGCCTTTATAGCGTGGATCCAGGATGCTGGCCAACCAGTAGTCGTCATCGTTCATCATTTTGGCAATGCGGGGGTCCCTTTTTAGGATCCGCAAGGCATAATCTGACATGTGGGCCAATGTTCCCGGTGTCAATGATGCACTGCGAGTGCTGGTTGGAGGAGCACTTTCTGGCAAATCCACATCCCTCCAGTCACGCACAAACCCTGTACCAGACCTTGCCACGCCAACATTTTCACTTGCCCCACGAGATGCATCCTCCTCCCCTAAATAATCATCCCCATCATCATCCTCCTCCTCCTCTTCTTCCTCCACCTCGTCCAGGAGAGGTCCCTGAGCAGACAATGGCTGAATGTCATCAAGGATTCCCTCCTCCTCTTCCTCCTCATCAACATTGGCTGCAGACGCCTGCTCCTTAAGGTGCGTCAAAGTTTGCATGAGCAGACGCATAAGTGGGATGCTCATGCTTAGGATGGCGTGGTCTGCGCTTACCAGCAGTGTGCATTCCTCAAAACACTGAAGGACTTTACATAGGTCTTTCAGCTTCGACCACTGCACACCTGTCAACTCCATGTCTGCTCTCAAAGTGCCTGGCCGTGTATCCTCCCACAAATGCATTATGGCCTGCCTCTGCTCGCACAGCCGCTCCACCATGTGCAGGGTGGAGTTCCACGTTGTTGCAATGTCGATAATGAGGCGGTGTTTGGGAAGGTGGAGCAATCGCTGCAGCTTCTGCATACGAACGGAGTGTACAGGCGACAGGCGGATGTGCGCGCACAGTCTTCGCACCTTTTGGAGCAGGGCTGTTAACTCCGGATAATTTTTGAGGAAGCACTGCACCACCAGGTTCAAGGTGTGAGCCAAGCAAGGTATGTGGCTGAGTTTTGAAAGGGCTATGGCTGCCACAAAATTACGTCCGTTATCCCTAACTACCTTGCATGCCTCAAGATGTACACTGCCCAGCCATGACTCAGTTTGTCGCTTCAAGTACTCGGCCAGCACCTCGGCGGTGTGTCTGTCGCCCAAACACATCATCTGCAACACAGCCTGCTGATGCTTTCCACTAGCTGCTCGATAGGGGGACACATCGTGTGCAACAGTGGCAGCTGCAGATGGAGTGCTCGTACGACTGCGCTCTGTGGATGAGCTTTCGCTTCTGGAGGAGGAGGAGGAGCAGGAGGGTCGAACGCCTACAGCCAACTGTTTCCTATACCGTGGGCTAGGCAGCACTGTCCCACCACCGCTGTCCCCTGTGGACCCTGCATCCACCACATTAACCCAGTGCGCAGTGATGGACACGTAATGGCCCTGGCCATGCCGACTGGACCATGCATCAGTTGTGAGGTGCACCTTTCCGCTCACTGACTGCTTGAGTGCATGGACAATGCGGTCTTTCACATGATGGTGGAGGGCTGGGATGGCTTTGCGAGAGAAGAAGTGGCGACTGGGTAGGTCATAGCGTGGTACTGCATAGGCCATGAGTTCGCGGAAAGCTGTGCTTTCCACCAACCGAAAGGGCATCATCTCAAACGAGATTAGTTTGGCAATGTGGGCGTTCAAACCCAGTGTACGCGGATGAGAGACTGAGTACTTTCTTGACCTACTCATAGTGCCTGGGAGGGTGAGCTGGACTTGAGAGCTGCATATGGTGGAAGTAGCGGTGGACAGGGCGGACTGAGAGAGGGTTGATGATGGTGATGGAGTTGGTGTTCTTTCTGATGGCCTAGAATCAGTATTTCGTTGATATAACAGTGGGATTCCCTGACTGCTGTGGCCTTGCAACGACACCTCAACATTTGCTGCTGTGCTAACCGGTGGGCTTACAGTGGGGGAAACAATGTAGCGTTGCTGACTACCTTCGTTGTGATCAGTTGCACATGTGGCACTTGAGGTTTGGTGTTGTGTCCACGCTTGCAAGTGCATGCTGGTTAAATGTCTAAGCATGCAACTGGTATTCAAATTTTTCAGATTTTTCCCTCGGCTAAAGGTCTTTGCGCACTTCTTACAGATAACCTTGGCCTGATCATAAGGATTTTGGTCAAAAAAATGCCACACTGCACTCTTCCTACTTTGGCAGACATTTTGCGGCCTAGCACGCTGTGATCTTTTGACCCTCTGGACAAGCTGTCCAGCAACTCTTTTGATGTTTGGAACCTGTCTTTGGAGTGCTCCGGGCCTGCCTGATAACAGCTGTTGCGATGTCGATGTCTGCTGTGGATGCTCCTCATCTGAGCTATTGGAAGCAGCACCCTCTTCCCCCAATGGATGCCAATCTGGGTCAACAACTGGGTCATCCATCACCTCCTCTTCTATGTCATGTGCACCTTCCTCTGTGTCACCGTGTATGGTGGTATAGTGTGCGGGAAGGGGCACCTGAGTCTCATCAGGGTCAGAATCTGGCTCTGTACACTGCGAGGACAATGTAGTGCTCTGAGTGAATGTACCAGCAGAATCATCCATCAGCGGCTGTGCATCAGTGCACTCCATGTCAGATTCATCTTGGCCTGGGTAATTCACCATTTCACTTGATAATCCAGGCATGGTATGTGAAAACAGCTCCATGGAGTAATCAGTAGTATGGCCTGCATCATCCTTCAATCTTGGTTGGGGTGAAGGACACAAGGAAAGGTGTGGTTCATGAACTTGAGCCTCCAATGACGACTCAGTGCTTTTACTTTTTACAACTGAAGAAGAGGAGGCGATAGAGCTGGAGGCTGAGTCAGCAATGTAAGACAAAACTTTTTCCTGATGCTCTGGCTTTAAAAGCGGTTTGCCAACTCCTAGAAAACTAAGCGTTCGAGGCCTTATGTAGCCAGACGATGACGCAGGGTCAGCACCTCCTGCATTCGGTCCTATTTTGCTCTTGCCACTACCATCAGATCCACCACCAACACCATCATTACCAGCTGCCAACCCCCGCCCAATTCCACGGCCTCTTCCACCAGCCTTCCTCATTTTTGGTAGAAATGTAGACAAAATCCAACAAACTATATAGTAATGTAAAACAAGGTACAAGGTGTCTATAGGACAGGGGAGATTTTGAATTTCTGCAGACACTTGTGGACACTGGACACTTTTGGATTGTGTGAGGCCCACTGATATCTGAGCGCTATGTGACAGGCTCGATGGCACAGCTGTGACAAAAGTGACTAGAGGATAAGGGAGATTTTGAATCTCTGCACACACTTTTGGACACTGGACACTTTTGGATTGTGTGAGGCCCACTGATATCTGAGCGCTATGTGACAGGCTCGATGGCACAGCTGTGACAAAAGTGACTAGAGGATAAGGGAGATTTTGAATCTCTGCACACACTTTTGGACACTGGACACTTTTGGATTGTGTGAGGCCCACTGATATCTGAGCGCTATGTGACAGGCTCGATGGCACAGCTGTGACAAAAGTGACTAAAGGATAAGGGAGATTTTGAATCTCTGCACACACTTGTGGACACTGGACACTTTTGGATTGTGTGAGGCCCACTGATATCTGAGCGCTATGTGACAGGCTCGATGGCACAGCTGTGACAAAAGTGACTAGAGGATAAGGGAGATTTTGAATCTCTGCACACACTTTTGGACACTGGACACTTTTGGATTGTGTGAGGCCCACTGATATCTGAACGCTATGTGACAGGCTCGATGGCACAGCTGTGACAAAAGTGACTAGAGGATAAGGGAGATTTTGAATCTCTGCACACACTTTTGGACACTGGACACTTTTGGATTGTGTGAGGCCCACTGATATCTGAGCGCTATGTGACAGGCTCGATGGCACAGCTGTGACAAAAGTGACTAGAGGATAAGGGAGATTTTGAATCTCTGCACACACTTTTGGACACTGGACACTTTTGGATTGTGTGAGGCCCACTGATATCTGAGCGCTATGTGACAGGCTCGATGGCACAGCTGTGACAAAAGTGACTAGAGGATAAGGGAGATTTTGAATCTCTGCACACACTTTTGGACACTGGACACTTTTGGATTGTGTGAGGCCCACTGATATCTGAGCGCTATGTGACAGGCTCGATGGCACAGCTGTGACAAAAGTGACTAGAGGATAAGGGAGATTTTGAATTTCTGCCCACACTTGTGGACAGTGGACACTTTTGGATTGTGTGAGGCCCACTGATATCTGAGCGCTATGTCACAGGCTCGATGGCACAGCTGTGACAAAAGTGACTAGAGGATAATGGAGATTTTGAATCTCTGCACATACTTTTGGACACTGGACACTTTTGGATTGTGTGAGGCCCACTGATATCTGAGCGCTATGTGACAGGCTCGATGGCACAGCTGTGACAAAAGTGACTAGAGGATAAGGGAGATTTTGAATCTCTGCACACACTTTTGGACACTGGACACTTTTGGATTGTGTGAGGCCCACTGATATCTGAGCGCTATGTGACAGGCTCGATGGCACAGCTGTGACAAAAGTGACTAGAGGATAAGGGAGATTTTGAATTTCTGCACACACTTGTGGACAGTGGACACTTTTGGATTGTGTGAGGCCCACTGATATCTGAGCGCTATGTGACAGGCTCGATGGCACAGCTGTGACAAAAGTGACTAGAGGATAAGGGAGATTTTGAATCTCTGCACACACTTTTGGACACTGGACACTTTTGGATTGTGTGAGGCCCACTGATATCTGAGCGCTATGTGACAGGCTCGATGGCACAGCTGTGACAAAAGTGACTAGAGGATAAGGGAGATTTTGAATTTCTGCACACACTTGTGGACAGTGGACACTTTTGGATTGTGTGAGGCCCACTGATATCTGAGCGCTATGTGACAGGCTCGATGGCACAGCTGTGACAAAAGTGACTAGAGGATAAGGGAGATTTTGAATCTCTGCACACACTTTTGGACACTGGACACTTTTGGATTGTGTGAGGCCCACTGATATCTGAGCGCTATGTGACAGGCTCGATGGCACAGCTGTGACAAAAGTGACTAGAGGATAAGGGAGATTTTGAATCTCTGCACACACTTTTGGACACTGGACACTTTTGGATTGTGTGAGGCCCACTGATATCTGAGCGCTATGTGACAGGCTCGATGGCACAGCTGTGACAAAAGTGACTAGAGGATAAGGGAGATTGGATTGCTTTTAAAAAAGCAGTTTGCGGAGCAGTGGGTAAACAGCAATGCAGGAATGTCAGGAAGCCTTAGAAGGCAGCCCAACAACCAACACCACTGATACACCACTATATAGCCTCCCCTTGCACTGCACACACAGTGACTGGTGTGTTGTGCAGGCCAAATTGCTAGCAGCAGAAGCAGTTTTTTTTTCTTCTCAGCAGGACAAAAAAAAAAAATTTGGATTGCTTTTAAAAAAGCAGTTTGCGGAGCAGTGGGTAAACAGCAATGCAGGAATGTCAGGAAGCCTTAGAAGGCAGCCCAACAACCAACACCACTGATACACCACTATATAGCCTCCCCTTGCACTGCACACACAGTGACTGGTGTGTTGTGCAGGCCAAATCGCTAGCAGCAGAAGCAGTTTTTTTGTCTTCTTCCCTGCCTAACGCTCTCCCTACAGAATCAGCAGCAACCTCTCCCTATACTAAGATCGGCAGAAGTAAGATGGCGGTCGGCATGCACGCCCTTTTATACCCCCTGTGACACCCACCAAAGCAAGCCAATCACTTGCATGCCCTTCTGAAAGATGGTGGTGACCCGTGCCTATGTCATCACGTTGCCCACAGTGTCCGTGGATCCTGATTGGCTGAAAAAGAGCGCAAAACAAACTTTTGAAACGCGACTTTGGCGCGTAAGTCGCCGACCTCGTGGCCGACCTCATCCTAGGGTCGGGTTTCGTTTCATGAAACCCGACTTTGCCAAAAGTCGGCGACTTTTGAATTTTTTCGACCCGTTTCGCTCAACTCTACGCACTGCAAGTCTTGGGAGCGCCCGTTTTGCCTTTGGAATGAGGAATGCTCCTAATGGGTGCCGAAGTTGAGGGTACAGGCAACCAAGTCTTCCCCCTCCCTCTGCCTCCTGTTTTGGCCGGTAGGGGAATCTCTTCCTCCGAGCTGCTCCCACCACCTTCCTGTTCCTCACGCCATGATGGGTCAAGGACCTCATCATCTTCCCTCCCCTCTTCAAACAGCTGCTTCTCCGGGGTTGTCTCGCCTGCACCGTACGCACCAGAAAGTGGCAACTGAGTCTCGTCATCATCTGATGCGTACTGAGGTGTGCTGACCATAGGCACTGGCCCACTCGCCTCTTCAGATTCAGAGGGACAAAGAAGTTGCACATCACTGCATACTCCCTCTTCTTCACATTCAGAAATGCTGCTTGGCTGGCCCCCTCTTTACAAGCCAACAGATTCCGAGAACAGAAGTAGAGACTGTGATGGCTCCTGTCCATGTCTCTCTGACTGCCTGGGCACTTTGGCAGGTGGTGAAGAGACAGATGGTTGCTCTTCGGTGCTCTGGTCCTGAGAGGCCGTGGAAGTAATTGAAGTCAATGCGTTAGCTGCCATCCATCCGACAACGGCTTCAATTTGTTCCTCCCGCAGCAGTGGGGTACGTTGAGGTCCTACAAAGCTGCGCATAAAGGACTGTTGCCTGCTAAAACTGGGTGATGCTGATCCACTGGTGCCCGCAGCAGGCCCAGAATCCCCACGTCCTCTACCTGCAGAATCCCCACGTCCTCTCCCTGCAGAATCCCCACGTCCTCTCCCTGCTGAAACTCCACGCCCACGCCCACGCCCACGCGCCTTACTCCCTGCCTTCTTCATCTTGCCAGACTGCTTAAGATAGGCAGAAATGTACAAAGGGGGGCCTTAGTGTGCTTATTCCTGAACAGCTGGTTACAGGTACAAGAAACACTAATTTTATGAAGTGTGTGTGTGTGGACTACACTTCAATAGGAGCTGATGTGGCCTACACAAGTTCCAAATGTAGTGTGAACTTTTTTTGTGGTTTCTTTGTTGGAAACAAACTCAAAGTATGTGAACAAAGAATTGAAACTGATAGTATCACCAACTTTTTGGAGCTATTACAATGCAGGCAGGTAACCTACAATGCAAAAGATGAGGCTCCAAAAAAATTGGGTAATACTAATCTGGCTGCGCCGGCAGGGCACAAGCCAGAAAAAAAGGCTCCTCTATCTACTCCTACATAGTGTTTGCAACCAACCAATGTTGATGGATACGGATGGATGCACACTAATAGGAGAAGAAAAAATGAGCTGCACTCAAAGACAAATATGTGTGAGGCAGTGACGCACGTTGAGCGTCCTACAACCAGACGTAGCTGCAGGACACTCTACTCTGCGTGAGCTGCACTCACACACAGTCAGAGACCTCTCAGACAGCCGTGAACAGTGCAGCTAAGTGGGCACTGGCACTGACAGGCTGCAGAAAGGCTCCGCTGTGTACTCCTATATAGTGTTTGCAACCACCGTAGATGGAGACGGATGGATGCACACTAATAGAAGAAAAAATGAGCTGCAATAAAAGAAAAATGTGTGAGGCAGTGACACGCTGAGTGTCCTAAAACCAGACGTAGCTGCAGGACACACTACTCAGCGTGAGCTGCACTCACACACAGTCAGAGACCTCTCAGACAGCCGTGAACAGTGCAGCAAAGTGGACACTAGCACTGAAAGGCTGCAGAAAGGCTCCGCTGTCTACTACTAGTGTTTGCAGCCAACGTATATGGATACGGATGGAAGCACACTAGATTGAAATTATGTAAAAAATGCAGCTCAAAAATTAAAAAATGTATGAGGCAGCAGTGAGGCACGCTGGGCAGCCTACAACCTGACGTGGCTGCAGGACCCACTCCACAGCGTGAGCTGCACTCACACAGCCCTTGCAGACAGCTGTGAACACTGCTGCTAGGGCAAAGAAGGCTACAGTGGTGGTTTATGTAGCCTGGGTAAAGCACTAGATGTTTGGTGGAATCGCTATTTCTAACTGTCCCTCACAGTCTTCTACAGCAGCCTGTCCCTAACTGAATTCACAGCAGAGTGAACCAGAAATGGCGGCTGCGGTGGCTTTTATAGTGCATCATGACATCATTTCGGCAGCCAGTCACAGCCATGCCAATAGTTAACATGCCTACATGCCTAACAGGATGTGCCCACACTTCGGAGGATTCCCATTGGCTTAATCAAAGCAAGCAGGCTCATAGCATGATGGGAACTTCCGATTCCGATTCCGGTATCCGATATGACAAAAGTATCGGAAGACAGTATCGGAATTCCGATACCGCTAATATCGGCCGATACCCGATACTTGCGGTATCGGAATGCTCAACACTAGTGATCAGTGTCCTGTGCGTGACTTTTAACTCAACAGATAAAATACCAGAAGAAATATAAAACGGAAATGTAAAATAAAATACACATGTTGGAGCTTGTGGAAACTTGAAAACTTTTGTATTTAAAAAAAAAACATAGGCGCTCATTCTGACAAGTACTAAACAATAGTTAGAGTTTTCTTTTTTTTTTAAACTTATAATAGTTTGTGAAACAAGAAATAATATAGGTGATGATTCTGATGAATATTGAACAATGACTAGAATTTTTATTTAAGTGTGGGAAGAAAAACAAGGTGCCTCGTGTGATTTAACTCACCAGAATATATTAATGATGATATTAATGAACTCTCCATAAATGGCATATTTTATTAGGATCAACTCTCATAAGCTGTCTATAAGGGCATGTAGGTCATAGGAAGTTGAATAAAATGATACTTTTATATCTGCAATCTAATGTCTCATTCCAGAGAAATCTATGTTTTTGTAAACGAGCCGTTAAGATCTATGGACCGGACATAGATCTCCCGGAAACTCCGCCTCCAGAGCTTATTTTAAATAAAATGCGGCATTATCTGTGTGAGACGTATAGATCAGTAGAACAAACTGTCAGTCATCACATCTCACACTGATAACTCCTCTTTTCATTTAAAATAAGCTCTGGAGGCAGATTCCCTGGAGGATCTAGGTCCGGCCCATAGATCTTAACAGCTTCTTTATATATTAAAAAACGTGGATTTCTCTGGAATAAGACATGTGATTGCAGATATTAAAGTATTGTTTTTTCTTACTTTCTATGATCAACATGCAACTATAGACAACCGAGCACGGTTGATGATACTGCAGATTCCCTTTAAAATATGCTATCAATATAAGATTGATGGGCGTCAGACATTGTACCGATCCTTTAAAAGTCAACAGTTATCAGCTCAGGGGGTGGAGCTCTATTTAAGAAAATTTTAGCTGATCCTGCAGTTCTTGGCAGTCACTGCTACATATTGGATAAAGCTGTACAATTCAGATTGTAGAACGTTTGTGGGTCATCCTCCCAGGGCTGTGGGGTTCTCGATACCAGGCCGGTCTCTCAGAGGGGATTGTCACAGCAGTGGTGACCCGGTCCATGGCCCTGGGCGCCCATGTAAAAGGGATTGAGTTGGGAATAAAGTTTATAAGTGATTCGTGACGCCACCTGTGGTGTTCGGCAAGGGAGATGTTAAGCCGACACTGCAAGCAGATCCTCTGGGACAGATGGTGTAGTGCAGCAATGATGTTGTAGCCCTCCACAGGTAGGGCTGTTGGTCCCAGGGCTGTGTAGCGGAATGTTTAGGAAGAGGGTGCAGTGTTTGGCACAGAGATGTAGCAGTGCTGAGGATGTTGCAGGAAGGAGGCAAGGACACAACAGGGTGCAGTTTCTTTACCTTTACTTGGCAAACGCAGTCCAGGGTCTTGGTTACAGATGGCACAAGAGCAGGCTAGCCTGGAAGCAACTCAGGGATCATCTATCAGATGGGTTGTGTAGTCTCCTTCCTAGCGCTGGCTTGAGGTACATCCAGTACAGTGTTACACTGAAGTTCCTCCTTCTTATCTTCTCTTAGAACTACCTCGTATGGCAGACAGCTGTAGCCCTCTATCTCTCTTGGCTCACCCGTCGCTGTTGTGCCTCTGAGTCTTAGTTGGGAATCGAGCATTTACAGCTTCCTTTTCCTCTGGTTTCTGTTGCAGGACCTTCAGTATCCATACAACCGTGGAGACCAGGCTCCAGATCATGCGCTATCACTGGGAGGGAGCTCTCTATCCTCAGCTCAACCTCCAGCTTCTCTCCACACGTCTACACTCTTCACCCTCCTCACAGAACTGACTAATTTCCCCTCCTGGCCCTCAGAGAGCACTCCTCCCCCAATTCTGGTTCAGAGCTCCCTCTGCTGGCCTGGAGTGGGAACTGTGTTGCATGACATAGTTAACTGTTAGAGAGACCCTTCATTGCCTCCAAGCCTGACATCACCCTCCCTGGAGGAAAGCAATGCCACTGTGGTGACCATACTCCTGGGGGCACCACATTCCCCCCTAGTGAAAGTCAGTACTCCTGGACTGATAAAAGAAAACATGAAAAACATATAAACATGTAAACAATATGAAGGTTACAAGATTTAAGAAAAATGAAAAATTTACAAAAACCACATGCTCCAAAAATAGTCCTATGATGACAATTCCAAGCATCAATGTCCATGGTCCATTCCTGGGCAATTGGTGAACTATTTACATGGGTAGTGACACAAGTCCTGTGGTCCAATTTCCATCAAAACATGAAACAAGAACTTCAAAAAGGCATCTTACAGGTTATCTGTAGGCACAAAACTTGAGAACAGTTACATATAAAGTATACACAATTTCAACATTCACATAAACTTATCTATACACAAGATATAATGGGCAGTATACCTTGTGTAGTACGGGTAGACCTGCGTAACTCTGGTGTAGGTAAACTAGGTAGTATTCTCCTACCGACTCTTAGTCTCACCATGGGTATGACAGATTCATCACTGGCAGGGCGAGGGTTCTCTGGCTCCACTGCTGGTGTGGCATCTGCTACCTGAACTTTTCAGAGTTCTCATGAGTCACTTCTTCTTGTACTACCAGTTGGGGAATGTCAACACTGGCACCACTATGGCATCATTTATTTCAGCTGCAGTCTGGGTGTCAAAGGCGCTTCTGAGCTTGGCCAAAATCTTTTTAACAGTCTCTTTGTCAGTGTCCTGCCAGGCTTTTACTTCTCTCTGTGCTGCACCTGTTAGCTGCCCAATCAGGATGTTCACCTTTTGGCTTTCAGATAGAGGATACACCTCAAACAAACTGCACACTCTTTCTTTGAATTCACTCAGGATATGTGACTCACCCAAGGACTGCGGCAGCCAGGCTGCTCCCGGTATGTAGGGCATGGACAGCGGCATTATGGGGACCCTCCCTGGAGGAAAGCAATTCCACTGTGGCGACCATACTCCTGGGGGCGCCACATTTGCATCTGGCTTCTAATATCAGCTGAATGGTAGGGGGTTGGGTACTGGACCCCCACCAATCTGATAATGAGTAAAATTTCTCCTGAAGGAGATTGCCAAGCTGGCATAGGGAGACTTGTAGCAAGAAAATAGGATCTCTAGTGCCACCAGCTGAAGGTTGCAATCTAAGAAGTCAACATTACCCCATGAAAAAGTGTGCAACATGCCTGAGGATATGAAGGCAAACATTTTTATTTGTAGCAAGTTTTTTCGGGGTTCTTGATTTTCATCAGCGTAAATAGGAGACTGGTTAGTTGGGTAAGAGGATGGAAGGTCTATGGAGGTCTTTTCCTTTTGGAGAAGATTATATTCTGCCTTTACTTCTAAAGTCATGTGTCAAATCTCTTTAAAGGGTCAATATTGACTTTTAGTATCGCTACCTCAAAGAGGTAAAACTTGAAAAATTGTTCTCTACCTCTGTGAAAAAGCTATTTTCATAAATGGGCTGATGATGTGGTTAGTTTCAGCTTGGGGGCTCAGCACAGTCTAGCTTTGTAAATCTATTGAGTAATAATCTATTATATACTTACCTAAAATTGTCCGTCATCCACTTCCTTCCAGATGTCCTCGAATCCCAACATCCGCCTCACCAGAAGTATGCCGACCGCCATATTGGAATACCCAAGTGATGGGTATTCCAGTATGGCACCTGCTGGTGGTACCAGGCCCTTCTGCAGTACCATGAGCGGGACATCCACGCCAGACCCCCCACTGCCGCTGGACCCCTACCAGGACCTGCCGCCGGATCGCCACCAGGACCTGCTGCCAGACCCGCGCTAGGACCCTCCGCCTGACTACACGCACCGGATCTCACCACTGCCTGCCCACCTCCGTGCAGTCATAGTGGGCAGGAATAACCGTGGCTTGTGGCCTGTGCTGGAGATGGGGTGCATGTGCCCTCTGGTGGTGCCGCACCCCATCTCCAGCACAGGCTGCAAACCACCATCTTTCCTGCCACCCCCAGCACCACAGAGCTGCCTCCATCGTGATGTCACTGCCTTCCCGATGCGATAGCATTGGGCCCACATCTAGTTAGACTATAAATGCACAGGCAGTGGCAAAATGGCCAGTTTGTGCTGAGATCCATAAATTAACTTTTCTAATTCAAATTCTATGTGTACTGTTGATTTTACCTTACTTTTTGACATCTCAGCAAGATGAGCCTCCAAGATTTCCAACTTTGAAGGAAAACTTTGATTGTATGATACTCATTCGGGAAATGTTTATGCTATGTGTGTCTGTATCTGGTCATCCAGTGATTTTGATATGGAGTATAGCCTGTTAAGGGATTTGCTAGCACATTGCAAAATTTTATTTAATTAGAATTGTGATGAATTGAAATCCTTACCAAAATTTACAGTGATATATAATAGTGGATCCATCCATTCTTATAAAATGATTTGAGAGTCCTCAGTAGAGATGAGTGAATTTGTTCGGATTTCGTTCTGAATACGATCGGCATCGAATATTGTTTTTGCAATATTTGTCAAACACATCCGAACGTCATTAGAGTCAATAAGAGTAGAAATTACCGAATATGTTCGGAACCAATCATTAAACATACATTCGTCATGAATAGTGTTCAAATATAGCACGAATATGGTAAAATTAGATTCGGGGACAAAAATCGAACAAATTCACTCATCTCTAATCCTCAATGGTTGATACCTTTTAATGGTTAAGTGAAAAGATGGTAACAAACTCCAAGCTTTCGAGACTACTCAGGTCTGATCATCAGGCATAGTAGAGAAGAGACCTGAGAAGTATTGAAAACTTGATATTGATTACCATCTTTTCTGTTTGCCATTAAAAGGTGTTAACCACTGAGAGCTCTCAAGGTTTATTATTTTTCTATCTACTGGCTAACATGGAATAAAGATATATTTTTACTGTATAAAATTACTTCTAATTTTTAAAAATGTAAAACAATCCACATTTTTCTCCCCCAGAAATAACCTACAGCTGGGTGTTGAATGAATATCCCTCTTTTGTGGCTGAAGACAGCCGGCGCTTCATCTCCCAGGAGACTGGCAACCTCTACATCTCCAAAGCACAGGCATCCGATGTGGGCAGCTATATATGCCATGTGAAAAATGTCCTCACGAATACAAGAGTTATGAGCCCACCAACGCCGCTAACCTTGCGCAACGATGGTAAGTCATTTTTCTCTCTAACATGGGGTTTATATTTTTTTAAAGCGGAAAGTTGGTGCAAAATGATTTGAGAGACCCAGTCCAGCAGTCAGGTCCGTACTCTCTGACTGCTGGACAGGAGCCCTGAAAAGCACAGTACATTTTGACATCCACAGATTTTCTTTTTTATTAGCCAGCCTGATGCAACATCAAATCTGCATCAAGCCGCAATGATGAAATTTCACTAGGTCAGATAATCAAAGTAAGAGCTGTGGCTTCCGGCAAGTAAGAGGTGGTTCTCATGGCTCTAATCTAGTGGTCAAAGATTTATTAAATGGTCTCTTCACTGGGTCCTGTGAACCGGTTCAATCCAATTCTAGCAGAGTGTGAATTTTTAGTTTCATCAAATCAGATATAATGAGAGTTTGAATCACTACAGATGTTAACATAATCACTAGACTGAAGAAGACAGTGTATTCACTATTTCATAGCTTCTTAATAGAATTAGAAGTAGTTCAACTTCTTAATATAGTAAAGGAGAGAGAAGTGAGGTGGATCCTGGTCGTTGCCTCTGACAAAGGTTAATCCAGGCAGTAAGTATAAGTAAAAATTCCAATTTGTTGCAACACGTTTCGGAGTAGAACCTACTCCTTCCTCAGGCGGATTAAACGTTGTCAGCAGCATCGCCCTACTCCTTCCCTCTGCCTGGTCCCAGTCTTTGGATTTCCACAGATCTAGAACTTATCCTATGGATAAGTGATAACTTTTCCCAACTGGAATACCTCTCTAAGATGAGGAAGGAGGGGGGGATGCAGCTGCAGAATCTCTCTTTAAGACTCGAGGAGAAAACTATGTGAAAGACCAAGCACCTCTTTGACATCAGGTCAAAGAAACCTCCACACGGAGAGCACGGAAAGTGAAAGAGTGCATTTTTTGAAAGCAGCAGAGGGAAAGAAAAAGACCATACCGGTTACACACGTCTGCCTGCACTAAATCTAAAACACATCTACAGCTGCTTCAATATGCTGAATCACAGTCCAATCCGCCATATTTTATAGTCCCATTTTTATTTTTGATGTGTTCAGCTATGAACCATGAATGAAATGACCTTCAATTGACCTTAATTGCTAAATGATATAATGGACTGCTCAATGTTCATATATTCTGATTCCTGGAACTGGGCAGTGAAGCAGATTTATGATACCCCACTAATCACATGCCATAGCCCCCTCCTTTATATTTCCATCTATGAAAATAGAGAACAATATTACATATTTATGTCACTTTGCGCGAGATTCTACAAATTCAACGGTTATCAATCTTTAACTTTCCTATACATCTCAAAGGAAAACTTATCTTCACGATACCAAGCAAATTAAATAAAAACATCAAAAAAAATCCTCGAATAGTTTCTCACTAAAATGAATATCTCGTTTGTAGAATGTCCTTGACTATCATTCATTCTGTGCAATTCAATTTCACCTCAAGCGAGCTTATAAAAACAATTTAATATTCTATCTATAAAAAAAGATTAGAAGTTCCCTTTTGTAATAAAACATTACTATATTAACTTTCTTCGCTCTTATTTGGTAATTTATAGAAAGTCATTTTTATTTGGAACCCGATGAAGATAACAAAATATTAAGCTTTTTATCAGCCGAATCTGGATCATTTCAGATTGCAGAGAATGTAGCATTGTGTTTGGCAAGGACATGCAATCTATGCGGCTTGCACTGATGAGGCTTAGTCCTGGATGGTCCACCAGTAAGAATAAAGGAGGATAGGACCTCTTCCAAACATCCTGCCTGTCGAAGAGAAAGCTGGCTCCCCAACAAGGCAATAAGACGCCTTCTAGATGCCTACGTACCTGCCGAGTTTTGCTACAGCATGACTCTTAAGGAAGGCGCCGGCAGTGATTTTTCTGAAACGTCTACTGTGGCGTCCTTTCTGCCATTTTTTGCAGCAGCTTTGCAAGCCATTTTTCTTGAACTTGTAGGTAACAACCAATGAGCAGCATGCAAGCAGAAGGCACCTAAAAATTGGTCTAGTAATTTCATTTAACTGCTTCACGACTTTCCCAATGTAAAGCAATTAAAAGATGCACAAAAGACTGAACATGTTAACATCAAGTCGTTTTTACATTTTAGTGCATTGTTTCATTTTTTTGCGCTTGCTTTTTTTACGTTTACTTTTTTTACGTTTATTTAGCACGGTTTCAATCTGGCAGTGGAGCCTGACAGAGATGTCTTCCACATATATCCTTACAGACACCAGAAATTCTACAAAAACAGCTTGATTTTTTTTTACAACTAGCTGAAGAGCCAGGCGCTGCCCGGGCATAGTTACTAACTACGGTTAGTTATAACAAATTATAATGATTATATCTATATATATATATATATAAAGCGGAGTGTATAGCCCCGCCCACTCCGCATAGCCACATTCACTAAAATATCCCACATCATCCCATCAGCCAGAGCCACCGGACTACTACCCCTAATATCCCACATCGTCCCGTCAGCCAGAGGCACCGGACTACTACCACTAATATCCCACATCATCCCGTCAGCCAGAGCCACTGGACTACTACCCCTAATATCCCACATCGTCCCATCAGCCAGAGCCATCAGACTACTACCCCTAATATCCCACATCATCCCGTCAGCCAGAGCCACTGGACTACTACCCTTAATATCCCACATCATCCCATCAGCCTGGGGTCAGAACCAGAGTGCTGAGTGGATCGGTCCTAACTTCCATACCAGAGATCCCTTTAAGATGGGCCTGTCTTCAGAACCAGAGTACTGAGTGGATTTTCCCTGACTTTCATACCAATGATCCCTTTAATAGAAGCCTGGGGTGAGAATCAGAGCACTGAGGGATTTACCCTAACTTCCATACCGGAGATCCCTTTAAGAGAGGCCTGGGGTCAGTACCAAAGCGCAGTTTGGATTTGCCCTCACTTCCATACCGGGGATCCCTTTAAGAAGGCCTGGGGTCAGAATCAGAGAGCAGAGTGGATTTTCCCTCACTTCCATACCGGGGATCCCTTTAAGAGGGGCCTGGGGTCAGAACCGGAGCGCTGAGTTGAATTGCCCTGACTTGCATACCAATGATCCCTTTAATGGAATCCTGGGGTCAGAACCACAGCACTGAGTGGAACAGTCCTAACTTCCATACCGGGGATCCCTTTAAGAAAGCCTGGGGTCAGTAGCAGAGCATTTGAAGTCAATTGCCCTGACTTCCAAACCAGGGATCCCTTTAAGAGAGACTTGGGGTCAGAACCAAAGCGCTGGATGGATTTGCCCTGACTTCCATACCAATGATCCCTTTAATAGAAGGTTGGGGTCAGAATCAGAGCGCTGAGGGATTTGCCCTATCTTCCATACCGGAGATCCCTTTAAGAGAGGCCTAAGGTCAGTACCAAAGTGCAGAGTGGATTTGCCCTCAATTCCATAGCAGGGATCCTTTTAAAAGACCCTGGGGTCAGAACGAGAGCGCTGAGTGGAATTGCCCTAACTTCCATACCGGGGATCCCTTTAAGAGAGACTTGGGGTCAGAACCAAAGCGCTGGATGGATTTGCCCTGACTTCCATACCAATGATCCCTTTAATAGAAGGTTGGGGTCAGAATCAGAGCGCTGAGGGATTTTCCCTATCTTCCATACCGGAGATCCCTTTAAGAGAGGCCTGAGGTCAGTACCAAAGTGCAGAGTGGATTTGCCCTCAATTCCATAGCAGGGATCCTTTTAAAAAACCCTGGGGTAAGAACCAGAGCGCTTAGTGGAATTGCCCTAACTTCCATACCAATGATCCCTATAAGAGACCCTGGGGTCAGAACCACAGCTCTGAGGTCCTAATTTCATACCGGGGATCACTTTAAGAGAGGCCTGGGGTCAAAACCAAAGTGCTGGATGGATTTGCCCTAACTTCCTTACCAATGATCCCTTTAAGAGAGGCCTGGGGTCATTATCAGAGTGCTGAGGGATTTGCCCTAACTTCCATACCGGAGATCCCTTTAAGAAGAAGATGTGCCTATGGAATGGAGGATGTGTGATGTGTATATGGGCACGGGAGGGGGGATTCATTTCTGTCATGTTCTCTCTGCTCCTTTCTGGGGGGCAGACAACATCTGGGACTTTATGTTCCCGGGGATGCTAGATTTCTCCCACTTTGTCAGTGTCTGCTGAGGTGCTGTCTAGTGGGAAAACTGTTGCTTATAGCAACCAATCACAGATCATCTTCTTTTAAACAGCTCTGGTGAAATGAAAGATGATTAGTGATTGGTTGCAAGGAAAACTGTTGCGCATGGCAGCCAATCACTGCTCAGCTTCTTTTAAACAGCTCTAGTGAAATGAAAGATGCTTCCTGATTGGTTGGTGATACACACATACATGCATTCAATTTTATATATATAGATCTTCAGATTTGGAGGCAGTATTATTGAAACCGCATCCAGCACTGCTTTATCCACCTTTAGTGAAATTCAATGGGCCTGTGCCTGTTCCACCTTCTTATTTGTCACAGCTTACACCCCAAAATCAGTGAGTCCCAGTTCTCGCACACACTGAATCTTCATACGTTACTACGGGCCCACTACACTTCTAGTTCCTCAAGGGCTTCCCCAACAGATGCCCTCCCTCATCACTCGGTTTTAGGACTGCTTTTCCTGGTTGTTATCTTCTAGACTCTTGCTTTTCTTCTATGGCTTTCCTTTAATTCCTACTACCACTTATCTCTTGCCACTAGCTCTGTGGAGTAATCTCAACATTGTGACTAATGTCACTTCTCTCCAGTGGGCTGTTTTTACATTAGTGTCAGTTCACATGAAGGGCCTCTCTTTTTCTCACCAGAAGAACCAAAGATGGGAGAGGAGGACCAATGAGTTGTGGCAGAGGTGATGAAAGAACAGTTGAGGGCCTAGGACACCTGAATATAATACGTTTTATTATTTCAACCTCTTCTTAGGCTAGTTTCACACTAGCGTTTCAGGGTGCAGCGTATGGCCGCCGCTAAGCTCCACCCCCGGCAGCGCCCTCTCCTGTCATCTCCTCCGATCGCATGAGGCTGCATGCAATCAGCATATCCTATATTTAGCGTTGGATACGCTGACCGTGCTCTGGTCTGATTTTGCTGGCGCTGCGCGTTTTTGTGCGCTGGGCGCAGCGCCAAAAGGGCGCAGCGCCAGCAGAAATCAGGCCAGCGCACGGTCAGCGCACGATCAGCGTATCCAATGCTAAATATAGGATATGCTGATTGCATGCAGCCTCATGCGATCGGAGGAGGAGATGACAGGAGGGGGCGCAGTCGGGGCGGAGCTTAGCTGCGGCCATGCGTTGCACCCTGAAACACTAGTATGAAACTAGCCTTAGGCCTTAAAACAATTCATCAAAATGGTGGCTATTTTGCAGGCATTGTGCCAACTGAAACCTGAAAAATTTGTATTTACGAGAATTTGTAAATTTGAGAAATTCATACCTAAATTTATTAGTCGAAGATCAATTTGATAATCTCTACCACCCACCAACCATGACAAGCAAAAATAATTCCCAGCAGAACTCCAAATTTTTAGAAACACCTGCCTTGATATTCTGAAGTGCTCCTCCGAGGCTGAAGGCCAAACAAGAATGTACAATATTAAAAAAAAAAAATCATGAATGCAGCTGACTTACTAGACTCAATACATGGACTGGAGTAAGGATAAGTCTTGTACATGTTGAAAGTCCTGCTGAACTTCTCCAATCACTTCGGCCCGGCTCCTGTTTTTTCATGATCAGTGTGGGTCAGACCTAAGTTGTCTGAACTAGAGTTGAGCGAAACGGGTCGAAAAAATTCAAAAGTCGCCGACTTTCGCCAAAGTCGGGTTTCATGAAACAAAACCCAACCTTAGCGTGAGGTCGGCCATGAATTCGGCGACTTTAACGCCAAAGTCGCGTTTCAAAAGATGCTTTAGCGCCCTTTTTCAGCCAATCAGGAAGAACGGACACTGTGGGCAACGTGATGACATAGGCAGCAGTCACCACCATCTTGGAGAAGGGCATGCAAGTGATTGGCTTGCTTTGTGGGGCATCACAGGGGGTATAAAAGGGCGTGCACGCCGACCGCCATGTTACTCATGCTGATCTCAGAATAGGGAGAGCTGCTGCTGCTGATTCTGTAGGGAGAGCGTGAGGAAGGCAAAAAGAAAAAAAACTGCTTCTGCTGATAGCGCTTTTCACTGTAGTTACTGTGCAGTGAAAGGTGAAGATTTTTGCTTTTGTGCAGCAGCGCTGGTGGTGATTAGCCTGCCTTTTAAGGCTAGCTTCATTGCTGTGTGCACACTGGTGTTCAAACTGCTTTTTTAAAAGCAATCCAAATTTTATTGTTTTGTCCTAGTGAGGTACTGAGCGTTCATTTTTTCACACACCATACAGCGGTGTACGCTCCTCACACAGTACCGTGTAACTGCTGTTATCACGGCCAAATTGAAGCTATCTAAGTGTGTGACTCTGTAAGGAAAAGCCGAGGAGTTTGTCCATTTTTACAGACCTACACCTTATAGTTTTGTCCGTTTTTCAAACAGTTTAGTATATTTGCTGTTTTGATTACATTCAAAACTAGAGAGAGACAGTATGTCAGTCCGTATACAAAAACACGGAGCTTGACAATTTTACATACACCGTACAGCGGTGTACGTGTACGCTCATCTAACAGTACCGTGTAACGGCTGTTATCACGGCCAAATTGAAGCTATCTTAGTGTGTGACTCTGTAAGGAAAAGCCGAGGAGTTTGTCCGTTTTTACAGACCTACACCTTATAGTTTTGTCCGTTTTTAAAACAGTTTAGTATATTTGCTGTTTTGATTACATTCAAAACTAGAGAGACAGCGTGTGTCAGTCCGTATACAAAAACACGGAGCTTGACAATTTTACATACACCGTACAGCGGTGTACATGTACGCTCCTCTCACAGTACCGTGTAACGGCTGTTATCACGGCCAAATTGAAGCTATCTGTGTGTGACTCTGTAAGGAAAAGCCGAGGAGTTTGTCCGTTCTTACAGACCTACATTCTACGGAGATTCCAATTCTGCCCAATTCTATATACACCTTGTAGTTTGTCATACACTAGGCAGTTTCTGCCTGTCACATTGCGTTGTAATATACACAGGGCCTGACAGAATCCAACTGTGTCCTGAAGTCTAGAGAGATTCAAATTCTCCCCAGTCCTCTATACACCTTTCTTACACCATCCAGAATCTGCCTGTCACATTGCGGTGCAATATAAACAGGGTCTGACAGAATCCAACTGTGTCTTGAAGTCTAGAGAGATTCAAATTCTCCCCAGTCCTCTATACACCTTTCTTACACCATCCAGAATCTGCCTGTCACATTGCGGTGTAATATAAACAGAGCCTGACAGAATCCAACTGTGTCCTGAAGTCTAGAGAGATTCAAATTCTCCCCAGTCCTCTATACACCTTTCTTACACCATCCAGAATCTGCCTGTCAAATTGCGGTGTAATATAAACAGGACCTGACAGAATCCAACTGTGTCCTGAAGTCTAGAGAGATTCAAATTCTCCCCAGTCCTCTATACACCTTTCTTACACCATCCAGAATCTGCCTGTCACATTGCAGTGTAATATAAACAGGGCCTGACAGAATCCAACTGTGTTCTGAAGTCTAGAGAGAGTCAAATTCTCCCCAGTCCTCTATACACCTTTCTTACACCATCCAGAATCTGCCTGTCACATTGCGGTGTAATATAAACAGGGCCTGACAGAATCCAACTGTGTCCTGAAGTCTAGAGAGATTCAAATTCTCCCCAGTCCTCTATACACCTTTCTTACACCATCCAGAATCTGCCTGTCACATTGTGGTGTAATATAAACAGGGCCTGACAGAATCCAACTGTGTCCTGAAGTCTAGAGAGATTCAAATTCTCCCCAGTACTGTATACACCTTTCTTACACCATCCAGAATCTGCCTGTCACATTGCGGTGTAATATAAACAGGGCCTGACAGAATCCAACAGTGTCCTGAAGTCTATAGAGATTCAAATTCTCCCCACTACTATATTCACCTTGTACCTTGTTTTACAGTACCATATATTTGGTGGTTTTTTTGGTACATTTTCCCCAAAAATGAGGAAGTGTGGTGGAAGAGTCCGTGGAAGTGGGCGGGGGTTGGCAGCTGGTAATGATGGTGTTGGTGGTGGGTCTGCTGGTAGTGGTAAAAGCAAAATAGCACCTAATGCAGGAGGAGTTGAGCCTGCATCATCGTCTGGCTCCACAAGGCCTCGAAGGCTCCCTTTTCTGGGAGTAAATAAACCCCTTTTAAAGCCGGAGCTTCAAGAACAAGTTTTGGCTTACATTGCTGACTCAGCCTCCAGCTCTATTGCCTCCTCTTCTGAAGTTTTAAAAAATAAAAGCACTGAGTCATCATTGGAGGCTCATGGTCATGAACCACACCTTTCCTTGTGTCCTTCACCCCAACCAAAATTAAAGGATGCGGCAGGCCACACTACAGATTACTCCATGGAGCTGTTTTCACATACCATGCCTGGGTTATCGAGTCAAATCGTGAATTACCCAGGCCAAGATGAATCCAACATGGAGGGCACTGATGCACAGCCACTGATAGATGATTCTGCTGGTACATTCACTCAGAGCACTATATTGTCCTCGCAGTGTACTTAGGCAGAATCTGACCCTGATGAAACTCAGGTGCCCCTTACCCGCATACTATACCACCATACACAGTGACACAGAGGAAGGTGCACATGACATTGAAGAGGAGGTGATGGATGACCCAGTTGTTGACCCAGATTGGCATCCAATGGGGGAAGAGGGTGCCGCTGCCAATAGCTCAGAAGAGGAGGAGGAGCATCCGCAGCGGGCATCGACATCACAACTGCTGTTATCTGGCAGGCCCGGAGCAGTCCAAAAGCAGGTTACAAAAACCAAAAGAGTTGCAGGACAGCTTGGCCAGATGGTCAAAATAGCACAGCGTGCAAGGCCTCAAAATGTCTTCCATAGTAGGAAGAGTGCAGTGTGGCACTTTTTTGAACAAAATCCTAATGATCAGGCAAAGGTTATCTGTAAGAAGTGCGCAAAGACCTTTAGCCAAGGGAAAAATCTGAGAAATTTGAATACCAGTTGCATGCTAAGACATTTAACCAGCATGCACTTGCAAGCTTGGACGGACTACCAAACCTCACATACCACATGTGCAACTGCTCCCAAAGAAGGTAGTCAGCAACACTACATTGTTTCCCCCACTGTAAGCCCACCGCTTAGCACACCACCAGCAGCAAATGTTGAGTTGTCATCGCAAGGGCAAATCAGTCAGGGAATCACACTGTTATTGCAATGAAAGACTGAATCTAGGCCATCAGAAAGAACACCAACTCCATCACCATCATCAACCCTCTCTCAGTCCGCCATGTCCACCGCTAGTTCCACCATATGCAGCTCTCAAGTCCAGCTCACGCTCCCAGAGACTATGAGTAGGACAAGAAAGTACTCATCCTCTCATCCGCGTACACTGGGTTTGAACGCCCACATTGCCAAACTAATCTCGTTAGAGATGATGCCCTATCGGTTGGTTGAAAGCGCAGCTTTCCGCGAACTCATGGCCTACGCAGTACCACACTATGACCTACCCAGTCGCCACTTCTTTTCTCGCAAAGCCATCCCAGCCCTCCACCTTCATGTGAAAGACCGCATTGTACATGCACTCCAGCAATCAGTGAGTGGAAAGGTGCACCTCACAACTGATGCATGGTCCAGTAGGCATGGCCAGGGCCATTACGTGTCCATCACTGCGCACTGGGTTAATGTGGTGGATGCAGGGTCCACAGGGGACAGCAGTGGTGGGACAGTGCTGCCTAGCCCACAGTATAGGAAACAGTTGGCTGTAGGCGTTTGACCCTCCTCCTCCAGAAGCGAAAGCTCGTCCACAGAAAGCAGTCGCATGAGCACTCCATCCGCAGCTGCCAGTGTTGCACACGAGGTGTCCCCCTATCAATCAGCTAGTGGAAAGCGTCAGCAGGCTGTGTTGAAGATGATGTGTTTGGGCGACAGACACACCGCGGAGGTACTGGACGACTACTTTCAGCGACAAACTGAGTCATGGCAGGGCAGTCTACATCTTGAGGCAGGCAAGGTAGGTAGTGATAACGGCTAGAATTTTGTGGCAGCCATAGCCCTTTCAAAACTCACACACATACCTTGCTTGGTTCACACCTTGAACCTGGTGGTGCAGTGCTTCCTCAATAATTATCTGGAGTTAACAGGCCTGCTCCAGAAGGTTCGAAGACTGTGCTCGCACATCCGCCGGTCGCCGGTACACTCCAGCCGTATGCAGAAGCTGCAGCGATTGCTCCACCTTCCCAAGCACCCCCTAATTATCGACGTTGCAACAAGGTGGAACTCCACCCTGCACATGGTTGAGCGGCTGTGCGAACAGAGGCAGGCCGTAATGCATTTGTGGGAGGATACACGGGCAGGCACTTTGAGGGCAGACATGAGGTTGACAGGTGTGCAGTGGTCGAAGCTGAAAGACCTCTGTAAAATTCAGTGTTTTGTGGAATGCACACGGCTGGTAAGCGCAGACGACGCCATCATAAGCATGAGCATCCCACTTATGCGTCTGCTCATGCAAACTTTGACTCACATTAAGGAGCAGGCATCTGCAGCCGAGGTTGATCATGAGGAAGAGGAGGAGGGAAGTTTTGATGACAGTCAGCCATTGTCTGCTCCAGGAACTCTCCTGGACGATGTGGAGGAAGAAGAGGAAGAGAAGAAGGATGACGATGGGGATGATTACTTAGGGGAGGAGGATGCTTCTCGTGGGGCAAGAGAAAATGTTGGCGTGGCAAGGTCTGGTACAGGGTTTGTGCGTGACTGGAGGGATGTGGATTTGCCAGAATGGCCTCCTCCACCCAGCACTCGCAGTGCATCATTGACACCGGGAACATTGGCCCACATGTCAGATTATTGCTTGCAGATCCTAAAAAGGGACCCCCGCATTGCCAAAATGATGAATGATGACGACTACTGGTTGTCCAGCATCCTGGATCCACGCTATAAAGGCAAATTCCAAAACATTATGCCACAGGAGAACCTTGACCTAATATTGGCTAACAAACAAGCAACTCTGGTAAACCGCTTGTTTGAGGCATTTCCAGCACACAGCAGCGGTGATAGTTCTCACACGAGCCGTAGGGGCTGGGGTCAACTTGAAAGAGGTGTTGGTGGTGCATACATCAGAAGTGGCGTTGGAGACAGGGGTTTCATGACCATGTTGTGGACTGATTTTCCAAGTCCCGCTCACACGACTGGTAATACTGCATCGATTGAAAGTGACAGGAGACAGCACTTGTCAACTATGGTTACAAACTACTTCTCGTCCCATATTGATGTTCTCCCTCACTGGTCATTCCCATTTGACTATTGGGCCGCTAAACTGGACACCTGGCCTGAATTGGCACAATATGCCTTACAGGAGCTCGCTTGCCCAGCTGCAAGTGTGCTATCGGAAAGAGTCTTCAGTGCTGCTGGATCAATCCTGACAGAGAAAAAGGGCCCGTCTCGCAACCCAAAATGTGGATGATCTAACCTTCATTAAAATGAACCATGCATGGGTTTCCAAGGATTTTGTCACACCTTACCCTGATGACACATAGGTTGCCAGAAAAATGGCTTTCTTTGGTCCTCCTCTTCCTGGGACTTGACCAATTTCGCCTTTAGCAGCAGGTGAATGTCCCACATCAACATATGCCATTTTGTAAACCTCCCTAACTGGGATGCCTCCTCCCCCCATTGCCCGGGTCACCACCTAGCGCACGCAACCGTGCAAGTGCCGTTGCCCTGGATAGGTGGGTGGGCTGACTCTTGGGCGCGGGCACTGGCACAGGGTCCCTCATAGTGCAGTCAAGTGTCTTTGACGGTGGGGGTGCACACCCGCCGTCAGACACACCGCCGTACTATGAGGGCCCCAGTGCCAGTACCGACACCCACAAGTGGGCCCCCCTTGCTTGGGCAGGGCCCCAGCAATGTTTACCTCTCCCTGCTCCTCCGCTGTGTAGTCTGGGCTGTCAAATCCTTCACTGGGACTGCCACTACAAATTTGGTGAACTGATAGAAGATGATGGTTAAGACGTAGCTATGCCCTGTCCCGCTGGCGGGCTCTAGCTTCAGATGATCAATGGCTTCCAGTTCTTATGGACGTCGACTCTCAATGAGATGCAGTGGTGGTTTCTCATCAGCTTTCACAGTTTTCCTACCCACAGACGTGTGACATTCCAGCGCACATTTTTAAATGTGCCCTCTCATGCCAATCCAATTGAATCGCCTACGGCCTGTGGCTTCTGTGTTTTGCACTCCAAAGTTACGTGACAGATCATGATAGGCAGTGAGCACCATGTTTACATCTCTCCCTGTGATCAAAATTGGATGGATATGAGTAACGGCGATGGGATCAACGGTACTGTGATACAGCAACACTTTCTTCACAAAGAAAGGTTTTTGCTGTCTCCACACACTAATTAATTGAGGGTCAGTATCGTCTCTGAGAATTGTGATGAAAGTTTTTCCCGTGAATAGTAATTCCTAGATTTCTGCAATCACTAGACTTTATGTCAGTAATTTTATGCATCTCATTTCCTATTGCGGAGAGTCTGGACTGTCTTACTGAGACAGAAATATATTTGAAGATTAAAAAATACCACCAAAAGTGTATACTGGTGTACGCTTCAAATACATTTCCTTTTTTCAACTTTTTAGATTGTTGTCTAATCCATACTGAGAACATGGAGATTTTAAATGTTTAAACTATGCTATATATACCTGCTATCCAGTGATAATGTACCCTTTCTCAACTTTGTACAATCTGGTCAAATCCATACTGGACCTGAGAACGTCTGAGTCTGCCTCCTGATCTATAGACATATATTTTTAATGTGTAAACTATGCTATACATACCTGTTATCCAGTGATACGGTAACCTTTGTCACCTTTGTCCAATCAAGTCTAATCCACACTGGGCCTGAGACCGTCTGAGCCTGCCTCCTGATCTATAGACATAGGTTTTTAATGTGTAAACTATGGTATACATACCTGTTATCCAGTGATACGGTGCCCTTTCTCACCTTTGTCCAATCACGTCTAATCCATACTGGGCCTGAGACCATCTGAGCCTGCCTCCTGATATATAGACATAGGTTTTAATGTGTAAACTATGCTACATATACGTGTTATCCGGTGAAACTGTACCCTTTATCAACTTTCTAGAATCTTGTCGAATCCATACTGGGCCTGAGAATGGCTGCCGAGCTGTTAAGCAAGCTACAGCACCTGTGGTTTGGACACGTAATTTTTTGCATTTTTTCAGGAATGCCGGTTAGGCCTAATTCAGGAATTGCGGTTGACCTGCACTTACTAGGAAATCATCATTCGCGGGGAATAATTGCAATCACAGATCCCCATCACTAACGGTGTTCTGCTGGTTATCTGCACCTGTAAGCGACAAAAACTGGTCCTTTCAGTGTAGCGTGCATGCAGCCTCGGACATGTAACGCCATGATAGACCATGATAGTGCCAGAGCCACGCGTATCCCTCTAGTAAGCTTGACGCGTACCGCGGGGGCATGCCGGAGTCTCGTTCGTTAACAGAATAAAGCTGACAAGTCGCTAGCACAACTACAAACGGACATACCACACCACACACATAATCGACAAAGCTTTCAATATGTGCATCTTTTCTTGAGGTGGCAAGGTTGTGGTTTCCCGGGTGGAGTCCAATTAAGCCGCAGGCTCCACTCCTGGTATTGCCCTTTTGGATATTCCTTTAAGGTTCAGCTTTGCAATCATACTGCCCCTGGAAAGCAAACACTTTGCCTTCATAGACGCTGTTTGGTGGTTCATGGGAATAACGCCGCCCGATCGCCAGTTGGCATAATTTATTGGTGGGAAGTCTGACGGTATATGATCGTGTTTGATTTCAGAATTTTTTTTTTTTGTTTGTATTTTACATTTTTATTCCAGCCTTTCTTGACTTCATAAGGGCATGACAAGCCTATATCTGTGTCTCCTCCACCTCCTCCTTTTACTCCTCCACCTCTTTTCTAAATGTAGTTGCACCTTTTCCATATGTTAATTTTTGTCTTCTGAGCATTTTTTCTGCTTTGGGACACCTTTTAAGGTGTTTTGTAATTGTTTTCTATGTGTTTGTGTTTGCCTGCCATTGTTTTCAATGTGATTCGACGAACATTCGACGAACTTGCCTCCTGTGCGACGAACCAAAACACTAGCGGGATGGCTCAACACTACTCCTGATATATAGACTTACATTGTTAATGTTTAAACTATGCTATATATACCTGCTATCTGATGATACTGTACACTTTGTCTACTTTTTATATTCTTGTCTAATCCATACTGAGCCTGTGAGCGTCTCTGTGTGACTGATAGAATATATATGAAGATTGACAATTATCCTTTGACTGAATAGAGCTGTACATTTCTGATACAGTACCATATATATGATGTTATTTTGTGTCTATTTTGTGCTAAATTTGGAAGTTTGGTGAAAGAGGCCGCGGACGTGGGCGTGGGGGGGCCAGCTGGTGCTGATGGTGGTGGTGCATCTGCTGGTAGTGGCAAAAGCACAATAGCAGCTAAGGAAGGAGGTGTTGAGCCTGCGTCATGGTCTGGCTCTGGAACGCCTGGAAGGCTACCTTTTCTGGGAGTAGGTTAACCGCTTTTAAAGCTGAAGCATGAGGAATTGGTTTTGGCTTATATTGCCGAAACAGACTCCAGCAAATATGCCCTCCTCTTCTGAAGTTTCAAAAAGTGCAAGCACTGAGTCGTCAAGTGCTGGCTCCTGGTCAGGAAGAACCCCTTTCCTTGTGTCCTGCACTCCCACCCAAAGTGAATGATGCAGCAGGCCACACTTTACATTAGTCCATGTAGCACTTTCTATCATACCATGCCTGGGTTATCAAGTCAATTCGTGAATTCCCCAGTCCAAGATGAATCTGACATAGAGTGTGGGTGGCCAGCCAGAGAAGTGGGGTTAATCGGTACCGGGTCGGTGTCTCACAGGGATGTGTCACGGTGGTGGTGACCCGTTCCATGGCCCTGGGCGTCCATGCAAAGGGGTGAATTACATTTATAGGTGAATGATACGTGACGCCACCTGTGGTTTCTGATTAGATTGACCAGCGCTGCAGTGTCGCTTCTCTGGGACAGATGTTGTGGTGCAGCTAAGATGTAGAAGCCCTGCACAGGTAGGGCCGTAGTCGCAGGGCAGATGAAAGAATTGATAGATGGTGTGCAGTGCAGGATGTAGCAGAGCCGTGTGCCAGTCGCAGGAGAAAGATGACAGACACAGTCATGCAGTTCCTTTACCTGTACTTGGTAAGTGCCGTCCAGGACGCAGAGTACAGATGGAGAAGGAGGTGGTCAGCCTGGAAGCCAATTTGGAATTCTCTCTCTGCAGATGGTAGTGTGGCCTCCGTTCTAGCGCTTATCTGAGGTACTCACAGTGCTGAATTCAATGAAGATCCCCCTGTTGACTCTCTTTTGGAACTTTCTCGTATGGCAGGCAGCCGTAGCCTTTTCCTTCTGGCTCCCACACGTCGCTGCTGGGGCCTCCGAGCCTTAGTTGGGTACAGAGCATTTACAACTGCTACTTCCTCCGGTTTTGGCTGCAGAACCGTCAGTGTCCCTACAAACTCGGAGACCGGAGTCCGGACCATGCGCTCCAGCTAGGAGTGAGCCTTAACTCTGCTCATCCTCCAGCTCCCCTTCTCACCTCCACACACTTCCCCTTCCCTTCACAGACTGCCCTAACTTACCTCCTCCCGACCACAGAGAGCAGCTCCTCAGCAGTCAGGTTCAGAGGTCTCCCTGCTGGCCTGGAGTGGGAAATGTGTTGTGTGTTGGTTTAACTGCTAGAGAGATCCTTCGTTGCTTCCAAGCATGACATAACACTCCCTAGGAGGAAGGTAATGCCACTGTGGCGACTGTACTCCTGGGGGCGCCACAAGTGCACTTATGCCCAGCCACTGCTGGATGATTCTGCTGGTACATTGACCCAGACCACTACATTCCCCTCGCACTCTACACAGCCAGAATCTGACCCTGATGAAACTCAGGTTACCCTTCCCATATACTGTACCACCTTACACGGTGACAAAGAGGAAGGTGCAGATGAAAGTGCAGGTTCGGCCCACCCACCGTCAGACACACCGCCGCACTATGAGGGGCCCTGTGCCAGTGCTGTCGCCAATGAGTGGGCCCCCCCTGCTTGCTCAGGATCACAGCACTTGCAAAGTTGAAATACTTACCTCTCCCTGCTCCACCACCATGACGTCTTCCGCGTTTCCTGACAGTGATATTCTGATCAGAGAGCGCAATGACATCACGTCTGTACGCCCAGACTAGTACAGGGATTCCCTAGCGAGGAGACTTATTTGAGGAGACTTATTTAATTGTTTTCAATGTTGGGACAGCTATTTTTGGGGAGCACTATACTCTGGAGAATGATAGATGAGGCCCACCATACACTGGAGCATTCCAAAGGTGGACATCAGACACTGGAGCAGCATTTACAGGGCCCATTATACACTAGAGCATTAGAAATGGGGCCCATTATATATGGAGCATTATTTGGGCCCATAAGACAGTGTAGCTTCATCCATGGGGACCAACATATACTGTAGCATTATGTGGAGCTCATCATATACTGTTTCAAACATTATATGGGACCAATGATTCTGTATGGAGAAATATATGGGCCTCATTACTCTGTATAGCACACTATGCGGTGGCCATAATACTGTATGGAGGAATATACTGTCCGTTTTTGGAGCTATTGGAGAATTTAAAATGGATATCAGTCATGAGATGTAAAAAGTGAAGTATTTTTCATTGTACTATACCGCTATTTCTCTGCCGTATCGGAGCATCATGAGTTGTGCTATGTGTTAAAGGGGTGCTCTTTGGCCCAGGGCACATGAAAACCTGGAGCCAGCCCTACTCCCCACAAATTTAGCCAAATAACCCCCATTTTTCAGTGCGTAACTAGTATTATGAAGTAAATTAAGGTTGAAATGCTTCAGTAATAAGAATTGATGTTTTTGGCATTCAAAAGGGCACTGTAGGTGTGTTTCCTGTCCTCCACTCCCTGCCGACTTTGCTTCCCCATTGACTTGCATTGGGTTTCGTGTTTCAGTCGGCTTTCGACTTTTCACGATAATCATCAGATTTCGTTCGACCCAACTTTTGCGAAAGTTGGGTTTAATGAAACCCGACTCGACCCGAAAAAAGGCAAAGTCGCTCATCTCTAGTCTGAACCATTTAAATGCAATGAACCCTTGTTTAGGTAGTAACTAAATAACGTTAACGTAATAAAAGACAAAGCTATATCATACATTGGTTAGGCAACTCTGCTAATTTGAGCTTACAATTTATAGGGAATTTGTGAAAGAGGTGAGTAGTTGTAGATATAGAAGAGTGTAGGAATACCGGTTTGGAGACTCTCTATCAGCCACTTTTCTGAAGAACAGATTTTTCAGTAAGCAATTGAAGGTTTATGTGTTTGGAGAATGTGGGATAGAATAATGTAGAGCATTCTAACAGAGGGTGAAGCACAAGAGAAGTCTTGTATCCATGTGTGTGATATTGGAAATAGAGTGACAGAGAAAAGACTGTCAACTGTCAATGAAAGTGCAAAGGTATCGGGTTAGGTATTATTTGTGAATTATAGAAGAAATACAGAATTGGATAGGACTTTGAAGGTCAGAGTGAGATTGTTTGTGTGACGAATAGACTGTGAAGGATGCATGATTCCATCTATATGGACATTTATATTGATCAACACTGGATACAGATCATATAGAATCGTAGAGTTGGAAGGGACCTCCTGGGCCATCTGGGCCATCCCCCTGCTCAAAGCAGGATTCGCTAAATCATCCCAGACAAATGTCTGTCCAGCCCCTGTTTGAAGACTTCTAATGAAGGAGAACTCATCACCTCTCGTGGCAGCCTGTTCCACTCATTGATCACTCTAACTGTCAAAAAGTTTTTTCTAATATCTAATCTGTGTCTCCTCCCATTCAGTTTCATCCCATTGCTTCTAGTCTTTCCTTGTGCAAATGAGAATAAAGATGATCCTTCTGCAATGTGACAGCCCTTGAGATATTTGTAGACAGTTATTAAGTCTCCTCTCAGTCTTCTCTCCTGCAAGCTAAACATTCCCAAATCCTGCAACCTTTCCTCATAAGACAGGGTTTGCAGACCGGTCACCATTCTGGTCGCTCTTTTCTGAACTTGCTCCAGTTTGTTGATGTCTTTTTTAAAATGTGGAGCCCAAAACTGGACACAGTATTCCAGATGAGGTCTGACCAAAGAGGAGTAGAGGGCAATAATGACTTCACGTGATCTAGACTGTATGCTTCTGTTAATACATCCTAGAATTGCATTTGCCTTTTTTGCTGCTGCATTACACTGTTGACTCATATTCAGTCTGTGATCTATTAGTATACTCAAGTCTTTTTCACATGTGCTGTTGCTTAGCCCTATTCCTCCCATTCTTTTTGAGCTTAAATCCATGGGAACAAGTTAAATGGTTTGATTCATGAAGGACATGTAGATATAGAAGGAGTCACACTCATGACCTCAAAGACGACTTTTCGCCCTGGACGTCCATAATTTAATTGGTCAGTTAACTCGTGAATTCATGGCAAATGTATGGCAAACTGCTGATCACCAGGGCAGTCAACAAGCCCTTTATCTTTGCATTACAACACTTTTAATTGGATCTTAATCACAATCCAAATGTGTCATGGTCATCCAATGAGTGCTAAGTCTAAAAGTATTTTCGAAAGTTATTTTAGCTCTTAAAAAGTAATTATATCTATACCCTATGAACCAAATATTGTGGTCCAGTCATTATGGCCGCTCATTTTTCTTTCGGTGCACTAATCTTTGTATGGTTTAAAGTAAAAGTAATCTTTTATACAGTATATGGTGTCCTCATTGCAAGAACATAACCCGTAACACACCTGTGTTCCGGAGGGCACAGGCAGTAAAGTTTTACAACTCAAGTATTAACTGCAAAAAAAGAAGAATTATTAGAAGTCATAAATGTAGCTAAACTCTAGTAAAACATGATATGCATCTTTCTACGGCTTTCGAAACGGGTAAAAGAGCACGTTTATCTCAAACCGCCGATAAACAAGGGTGCACTGAGATGATCTTTATGGTCTTACTAACCTTAGTAATGACCAGTACAATTCATTTTAAGCAGACTCTTTCTCTCTGGGGTCCATAAATAAGATCCATCAAGAAAAAGAGTGTTTTTCTTCCTATTTGTTCCCTTCAACCCTTTTATATGTACGCCATATGAGAAGCTGCAGAGGCCAAGGTAATGTCCAATATAGTTCTTACACCAATAATATCACTCACGAAAGAAAATCTACCATAATGAAAAACCCAGAAGAAAACCTTACAAACAATTATTTATGGCAAATCTATCATTATTTTATATGATTTCTTTCCAAAATCAATAGTGGATGTGAATGTAGAGGAACAACTTGGAGAAAAAATTGGGTTTCGAGAGAAGGTTCGCCACCAGATGTGGTTTTTATGTCTCTGGATCGCAATTAAATATTTGCAATTTTTTTGTATGTCTATCAGGAAGTTCCTGCATAAACCATCACATAGTGAGAGGTAGGGAGGCAGTGCTATCTAGGTCAATACTATTTAAATAATAAGTCAGGTGTTAGGAATCTGGGTTCTATAATGCCAATGCAGGAATCCAGATCCACACATTTGTCTCCAGAGGCTAAGTCCTTTGTCCCAGCTTCTGAGCATGCTCACGGGACTAGCTCTCAGTGGAGTTCAGGAGTCAGCTGCTCAGGTCCTGCTCCTGATTTGATTGGTTATGCTCAGGGCTCTGGAGATTTCCGGCAGGTCCCGTACGCTATAAAAAGTGCGCATGCGCTAGTATTTTCATACTGCTGCTGTATGTATGGTGATGGATGCTTGGACTGGTGACTGACTTATTATGAAACCCCTTTCCTCTGATATTACGATTGTGTGAGTGATTGGGCAGCCGCCAGTAGCAGTGCTAGCGTCAGCGCGCTCCAGCTATACTTTTCCAGCAGCTAGCGTCCTGCATCGCGCCAGCGAGTTTGCAGTGTCTCCTCTGGTGCTCCGTGCACACCGCGCTGCGGTTGCTGTCTGTCGGACGTTCGCAGTTGCGACGTTCCGCATCTTTTGTTACGGTAGGTCTAGACGGAGTAGTCCTGCGGTTTAAGGCTATTCCTGTGACCTTAAATACCGTATCTGTGTTGCTGTCAGTCTGTGACATAGAACAGACTCAGCGTTATTGTATATTCTGTGCTTGCAGCTCTGTGTGTGAACAGAGCTTGCCTCAGTGCATATTGGATGCAGTTATACCCAGTGAACACTACCGCCGTAGTGCTCTGCCTCTGTTAGCAGCGGTCTTTCCATCTGCCGCATGGTGTACCCCGGGCGGCGAACACGCTTATTTATATTTTTTTTAAGCGTGTTCCGCCGCCGTAACATAATACTAGCGCCAGGGTCTGGCTAAATATGGCAGACCAGCAGCAGCTGTTACAGCTTGTGCGTCAGCTCGAGGCTCGTCTTGCTACCCTTGAGAGAGCTCTCGCAGCTTCGCAGGCCACAGATGCTGCTGTACAAGCACTTACGGACGCGGTTGGGCGTATGTCCATGTCCGCCCTTGCACCGACAGTTACCCGCCTCCCGTTACCCGAAAAATATTCTGGGGATGGCGCCTCCTGTAGAGGTTTTATCAGCCCGTGCTCGATTCACCTGGAGCTGCTGGCTGCGCAATTCCCTACAGAGCGGGCCAAGGTGGCCTTTATTATATCCCTACTGTTGAGCAAGGCGCTGGAATGGGCCACGCCATTATGGGAGCGTGGTGACCCGGATATCCGGACCGCAGCTAATTTGTTAACTGCTATCAGGCAGGTCTTTCTGGGTCCACGGGTCACACATGATACCTCTCTACAATTACTCGCCTTGTCCCAAGGATCACTCTCGGTCAGTCAATACTCCGTTCATTTTCGGACACTGGTGTCCGAGTTGGAGTGGTCCGACAAGGCTCTAATTCCTGTGTTCTGGAAGGGATTAGCGGAGCATGTAAAGGATGCCCTCTCCACGAGAGAAATTCCTACCAATCTCGAGAAGTTAATATCAATCTCCTCGCGGATTGACCTCCGTTTTTCGGAGCGCGGTTTGGAGAGAGCACACTCCAAACGGAGAGGTACTCTGGCTCCCAAATTTTTTGAGCATCTGGAGGTATCTGAACCAGAGGTTCCGCCACCCGAGCCCATAGAGGTGTCACGCGCCATGTCTGAGACATGTCCGGTTCAAGAGCCTGTATGCGGTTGTCACCACCTACTAGCTGCTTCCCAGGAAGACAGTTTCCCGCAATGCTCTGACTGTGAGCCGGTAAGCGAGACCTTTGTCCCTCCTTGCCAGCGGCCTAAAGTCCTCGCGTGTGCACACGCGCCCAATGCGGACGGCCATCGTGGCTATATACAGACCACGAAGTGATTGGCCGCTGCATATTGGTGGCCGCACAGGGCTTGGGACGTAAAGAAATTTATTCGGGCATGCACCCTATGTGCTCGGGATAGTCTTCCCGAATGGAGTGTGGCTACACCCGTCGTTACACGGCGGCCATCTCCTAAAACTCCCATTGTCTCCCGGGTATCCCTCCTGAGACCTGGCGATCTGGCCTCTCCTGATACCGTCCGTGTGTCCCACTTTTCGGTTTCACCTACTGGGACATCAGGCTCGCCTTTTGACGAGTCTGAGACCTGTACCTCTGTCGGGCACAGGTTGGTGGACCGGAGGGTTCAGGGAGGAGGGGGCTCTAGGAGGGGGGGTAATGTTAGGAATCTGGGTTCTATAATGCCTATGCAGGAATCCAGATCCACACATTTGTCTCCAGAGGCTAAGTCCTTTGTTCCAGCTTCTGAGCATGTTCACGGGACTAGCTCTCATTGGAGTTCAGGAGTCAGCTGCTCAGGTCCTGCTCCTGATTTGATTGGTTATGTTCAGGGCTCTGTAGATTTCTGGCAGGTCCCGTACGCTATAAAAAGTGCGCATGGCCGCTAAGTCATGCGCTAGTATTTTCATACTGCTGCTGTATGTATGGTGATGGATGCTTGAACTGGTGACTGACTTATTTTGAAACACCTTTCCTCTGATATTTCGATTGTGTGACTGATTGGGCAGCCGGCAGTAGCAGCGCTAGCGTCAGCGCGCTCCAGCTATACTTTTCCAGCAGCTAGCGTCCTGCATCGCGCCAGCGAGTTTGCGGTGTCTCCTCTGGTGCTCCGTGCACACCGCGCTGCGGTTGCAGTCTGTCGGACGTTCGCAGTTGCGACGTTCCGCATCTTTTGTTACGGTAGGTCTAGATGGAGTAGTCCTGCGGTTTAAGGCTACTCCGGTGACCTTAAATACCATATCTGTGTTGCTGTCAGTCTGTGACATAGAACAGACTCAGCGTTATTGTATACTCTGTGCGTGCAGCTCTGTGTGTGAACAGAGCTTGCCTCAGTGCATATTGGGTGCAGTTATACACAGTGCACACTACCGCCGTAGTGCTCTGCCTCTGTTAGCAGTGGTCTTTCCATCTGCCGCACGGTGGACCCCGGGCGGCGAACACGCTTATTTATATTTTTTTAAGCGTGTTCCGCCGCCGTAACATCAGGTATGCCGGACTATTTGCACGTATATAATAATAATAATAATAATAATAATAATCTTTATTTATATAGCGTCAACATATTCCGCAGCGCTTTACAGTTTAACAGTTTCAAAACACAAGTCATAAGTAACAACTTTAACAATGCAATAATTAAAGCAAATTGACATTAAAAGAAACCTCTCTACAATTTGTTTTGCTATGTAATCTGAGAGCAGCATAATGTAGGGGCAGAGAGCCCGACTCCAGGAATGTGTCATTTTTTCAGCAGCTTGCTGTAGCTTCTATACAGTCAGTGTTTTATCAGCAAGAGATTATCACTACAGGACTAGGTGTCTCATGCCAGGCAGTCCAGCTAAAGTGTGTAACCCCACCCCCTACCACTAATTGACACAGGAAGCTTCCAATCAGTGGTGTGTGTGTGGGGGGGTTATACACAGCTCAGATTTGCAATCCCAGCTACATAAAAAACAGGGATTCTATCAAAACTGTATCAGGCAGCCCAGTAAGTGACAAACCACTGGAATTGTGCTGCTCTCAGATTACACAGCAAAATCCTATTGACAGATTCCCTTTACTTGATAGGAATTACTGTATGTACTGTTGTTTCCTGCACAATTAAAATAAGTAGACAGGAAGTCAGAAATTATTGTACCTGCACTTCATTTACATGTAGAGACAAGGAAGCAGTACTAATTGCGCTTACATCATTTCAATGGAGAGACAAGGAGGCAGTACTGTCTGTGCTTAAATCATTTACATGGCAAAACAAGGAGTCAGTACTATCTGCGCTTACATCATTTAAATGGTGAGACAAGGAGTCAGTACTATCTGCGCTTAGATCATTTACATGGAGAGACAAGGAGGCAGTACTATCTGCACTTACATCATTTACATGGCAAGACAATGAGTCAGTACTATCTGCGCTTACATCATTTACAAGGAGAGACAAGGAGGCAGTACTATCTATCTGTGCTTACATCATTTACATGGAGAGACAAGGAGGCAGTACTATCTGTGCTTACATCATTTACATGGCGAGACAAGGAGACAGTACTATCTGCGCTTACATCATTTACATGGAGAGACAAGGAGGCAGTACTATCTGCGCTTACATCATTTACTTGGGGAGACAAGGAGGCAGTACTATCTGCGCTTACATCATTTACATGGAGAGACAAGGAGTCAGTACTATCTGCGCTTACATCATTTAAATGGAGACACAAGGAGTCAGTACTATCTGTGCTTACATCATTTACCTGGAGAGACAAGGAGGCAATACTATCTGCGCTTGCATCATTTACATGGAGAGACAAGGAGTCAGTACTATCTGCGCTTACATCATTTACATGGAGAGACAAGGAGGCAGTACTATCTGTGCTTACATCATTTACATGGAGGGACAAGGAGTCAGTACTATCTGCGCTTACATCATTTACATGGAGAGACAAGGAGTCAGTACTATCTGCGCTTACATAATTTACATGGAGAGACAAGGAGTCATTATTATCTGTACTTACATCATTTGCAGAAAACTAATAAAGGTAGCAATATCTTTGTATCTTTTTCAGAGGGAGACATTACTAATATCCATGTTTACAGAAATCACAGAGAGGAACAGGCAGACGTTTCTTTCTTTAACTACTTTTTTGTTATGTAAGGGATGGAAATTAATTGCACAGCATTGGCTGGTCGATACAAGTCCAACAAAAAAAGGAATATATAAATAAAATAAATTGGCTTTAAAATTTTGAAAAAAGTATATAGGAAAAGGGGAATCATTAATAAATATGAAGAGATGCGAACTTTGTGGATTGATACCCTGGGTGTCGGGAAGAAGGAAAATGTGTGCTTAGATCTGCTTACTACAATCTGCTCATTAAAATAAATATGAATATTTGGATGACCGGACTATGTATATTTATGTCAGGCTGGAGAATAACTATGGCCACCTTTAGAATATCAGTGCTGTGTTTTCAGCAGGCCCCACATTGCACGGCGATACCGCTCACACATTGGGATAATAAACAAGTGCCAGTAAAGGCACTTTCTAATTATCTCCAAAGAATATTTTCACAACAATAAACAATGAGCATATTCCAAATGTTATATTGGAGAGTGAATGCTGCACCTATTAATCACATTTTCATGAATGCATGAGAATGCGTCTTCTGATTAGTGATGAGTGAGTATGCTCGTTACTCGAGTTTTCCGAGCATGCTCGGGTGATCTCCGAGTATCTTGGGCGAGCTTGTAAATTAGGTCTGAGTCCCCGCAGCTTCATGATTTGGGGCTGCTGGACAGTCTGAATACATGTGGGGATTCCCTAATAAACAGGCAATCCCTTTATGTATTGGGGCTGTCTGCCACTGCAAAACATGGAGCTGTAGGGACTCGAATATATTATCCGCAGACGTAAATGAATGCTTCAATCATTAGTCTCGTTATGGGCATCGTGTAGATATTTCTGTAAAAAAAGGTTAATTTTTTCCTACTTTCAGACAGTTTTAAAGTGTGACTCTCATCTACGAGTGAAAGTGCATCACAGGCTTTTTAATTTTTAAAGGGAATCTGTCAGCAGGTTTTTAATATGTAATCTGAGATCAGCATGATATAGAGGCAGAGAGCATGATTCCAGGTCACTTGTGTCACTTACTGGGCTGCTTAGTGCACTTTTGATAAAGTCACTGCTTCAGATATAGCAGTGCTCTGATTGCTGAGCTCTGTATAACCCTGCCCACACCACTGATTGGCTGCTTCCTGTGTACACTGTGCATAGGAAAAAAAATTGCCAATCAGTGGTGGGGGAGGGGTTACACATATTAGCTGGACTGGCCTGCACAGCCAGGCAGTAATAATCTCTTGCTGATAATACACTGATTATATTGTCAATATAACATAAAATAATCACTAAGCCACTCCTATTTCAGTGTCCCATTGTAGCTCTATATCACATCAATACACCAAAATGTGCATAAAAGTATAAAACCATAAAAAATAATAGCTATCAGTCCATATGGGACAATACCAAGTACCAATGTACTGAAGGTTTTCATAATTGTAAATATTAAGAGTCACTGGAACTTCGAATTGGTATGAACAAGGTCCTAGGTATCCACAGTCCACAATAAGACCCTGAGTACGGAGGGAGGAAACTCCCATTAGGCATGTACTTGTTGGTGGAATGTCCCGGCTGGTGGTGCGTTCCAGACTCTGATTCTGTTAACAGTCATGTTACTGCAATGGAAAAGTATTTGGACCAAGTCAAGATCCTACGCACTATGGCAAAATCGTTTTCCTTCATCAAGAATCACTGATGAAAAATAAACGGATCCCTGATGAAGGAAAGCAATTATTCCGTAACGCGCAGGATCTTGATTTGGTCCACTCACTTTTCCGTCACAGTGACTTCACTCGTAACAGGATTGAGATTGATTCAGTATCTGGTGCGCACCTCCGTACAGAAACGCGTCACACTCCTCATCTTCCTAACAAGCCTATGCCTAATGGAGTTACCTCGCTCCACACCCAGGATCTTATTGTGAATTGTGGATACTTAGAACCTAATTCATACCAAGCAGGAGCTCCATTGACTCTCTCAATATTTCCAGTACAAATACCTTCAGTAGATCAGTAACATAGTAACATAGTTTTGAAGGCTGAAGGAAGACCTTATGTCCATCTAGTACAGCCTATTTTAGTGCAGCTGTTCTGCATTGTTGATCCTGGGGAAGGCAAAAAACCCACAGAGTAGAAGCCAATTTTCTCCATAGGGAAAAAAAATTCCTTCCCCTAAGCTGGGTCAACCATCTACCTATAATCTGTTATTTGTAACCTTCTGTACTGTTACTCACAAGAAAAGCATCCATTCCTTTCTTAAATTCAGTGAGTTGGCCATCACCACTTCCTCAGGAAGAGAATTCCAGAGCCTCACTGCTCTTACCGTGAAGAACCCTCTTCTATGCTGGTGCAGAAATTGTCTTTCCTCCAAACGAAGAGAATGCCCCCTTGTTCTTGTCACAGTCCTTGGTACAAACAGTTTATTGGAGAGATCTCTGTATTGCCCTCTGATATACTTGTACATATATATTAGGTCTCCCTTAAGTCTTCTCTTTTCTAGAGTAAATAGACCTAATTTTGATAGCCTTTCTGGGTATTGTAGTGAACCAACTCCATTTATCATTTTAGTAGCCCGCCTTTGAACCCTTTCAAGTTCAGTAATGTCTTTCTTGAGCACCGGCGTCCAAAATTGCACACAATACTCCAAGTGTGGTCTGACGAGTGATTTGTACAGAGGGAGAATTATGTTTTCATCTCGTGTCCCCAGACCTCTCCTAATGCATCCCATGACTAGAGTTGAGCGATACCGTCCGATACTTCAAAATATCGGATCGGAATGGATCGGCCGATCTTTAAAAAAAGTATCGGTATCGCCGATGCCGATACCGGAAGTCCCATTCAAGTCTATGAGACTTCCGGTATCGGAATTGGAAAAACCCTTTCCTGCGCTTGTACAGCCTCTCGGGGGTCTGTACGGGCCTTCCGGGGGTCTCTGCCGGCCTGCCGGGGGTCTGTGCCGGCCTGCCGGTGGGCTGTGCGGACTGCCCGGGGTCTGTGCACCCTGTGGGGGTCTGTACCGGCCTGCCAGGGGGCTGTGCCGGCCTGCCGGGGGGCTGTGCTGATGTCCGGGGGTCTGTGCAGGCATCGTCCGATGGGACTACAAGTCCCATCTGGCGATGCCTGCTACCATGACAGTGATTGACACATTAGCCAATGATGGGACAGTAGTAGTCCCATCATCCGGCTAATGTGTTAAATGTAAAAAAAAAAAAAAATACTACATACATACATACTGCATGCATGCTACATACATACTACATGCTACATACATAGTACATATATACTACATGCATGCTACATGCATGCAACATACATACATACTACATATATACCATATATATACTACATGCATGCTACATACATACTACATGCTACATACATACTACATACATACTACATATATACTACATGCATGCTACATACATACTACATGCTACATACATACTACATGCTACATACATACTGCATGCATGCTACATACATACTGCATGCATGCTACATACATACTACATGCATGCTACATACATACTACATGCTACATACATACTACATACATACTACATGCATGCTACATACATACTGCATGCATGCTACATACATACTACATGCATGCTACATACATACTACATGCTACATACATACTACATATATACTACATGCATGCTACATACATACTGCATGCATGCTACATACATACTGCATGCATGCTACATACATACTACATGCTACATACATACTACATACATACTACATATATACTACATGCATGCTACATACATACTACATGCTACATACATACTACATACATACTACATGCATGCTACATACATACTACATGCTACATATATACTACATACATACTACATACATACTACATATATACTACATGCATGCTACATACATACTACATGCTACATACATACTACATACATACTACATGCATGCTACATACATACTGCATGCATGCTACATACATACTACATGCTACATACATACTACATACATACTACATATATACTACATGCATGCTACATACATACTACATGCTACATACATACTACATACATACTACATGCATGCTACATACATACTACATGCTACATATATACTACATACATACTACATACATACTACATGCATGCTACATACATACTACATACATACTACATATATACTACATGCATGCTACATACATACTACATGCTACATACATACTACATGCTACATACATACTACATACATACTACATATATACTACATGCATGCTACATACATACTACATACTACATACATACTACATATATACTACATGCATGCTACATACATACTACATGCTACATACATACAAATACATACTACATACATACTACATGCATGCTACATACATACTACATACATACTACATACATACTACATACATACTACATATATACTACATGCATGCTACATACATACTACATGCTACATACATACTACATGCTACATACATACTACATGCATGCTACATACATACTACATGCATGCTACATACATACTACATACATACTACATGCATGCTACATACAATACATTCATACAATACATACATAGACATACAGTACATATAACATAGAGTAACATACTTACCAATACTTTTCACATTGTTCCCCGAAGCCATTGTCGTCTACGGAATAAATATTAACATAACAAACCACAAAAATACTCACCCATGATCCGAAGCAGTCCACGAGTGTGTCCCACGACGATCTTGGGTAGAGAACTGCAGCATCAGCTGATGCTGCCTCTCTCTACGGGCTGCAGGAATCCAATGACGGAAGGTAGGTATCCTTCCGCACTGTATTCCTCCGCCACTTAAAAAAAAAAAGTCCCTAGTCTCACTTTATGGTAAAAGCTGTGTGGGAATTTCCCACACAGCTTTTACCATAAAGTGAGACTAGGGATTTTTTTTTTTTAAGTGGCGGAGGAATACAGTGTGGAAGGATACCTACCTTCCGTCATTGGATTCCTGCAGCCCGTAGAGAGCGGCAGCATCAGCTGATGCTGCAGTTCTCTACCCAAGATCGTCGTGGGACACACTCGTGGACTGCTTCGGATCATGGGTGAGTATTTTTGTGGTTTGTTATGTTAATATTTATTCCGTAGCCGACAATGGCTTCGGGGAACAATGTGACAAGTATTGGTAAGTATGTTACTCTATGTTATATGTACTGTATGTCTATGTATGTATTGTATGAATGTATTGTATGTAGCATGCATGTAATATGTATGTAGCATGTATGTAGTATGTATGTAGTATATATGTGGTATGTATGTAGCATGTAGTATGTATGTAGCATGCATGTAGTATGTATGTAGTATGTATGTAGCATGTAGCATGTATGTAGCATGCATGTAGTATATATGTGGTATGTATGTAGCATGTAGTATGTATGTAGCATGCATGTAGTATGTATGTAGTATATATGTGGTATGTATGTAGCATGTAGTATGTATGTAGCATGCATGTAGTATGTATGTAGTATATATGTGGTATGTATGTAACATGTGGTATGTATGTAGCATGTAGTATGTATGTAGCATGCATGTAGTATGTATGTAGTATGTATGTAGTATGTATGTAGCATGCATATAGCATGTAGTATGTATGTAGTATGTATGTAGCATGTAGTATGTATGTAGCATGCATGTAGTATATATGTAGTATGTATGTAGCATGCATGTAGTATGTATGTAGTATGTATGTAGCATGTAGTATGTATGTAGCATGCATGTAGTATATATGTAGTATGTATGTAGCATGTAGTATGTATGTAGCATGCATGTAGTATATATGTGGTATGTATGTAGCATGTAGTATGTATGTAGCATGCATGTAGTATGTATGTAGTATGTATGTAGTATTTTTTTTTTTTTTTTTTTTTTAAACATTTAACACATTAGCCGGATGATGGGACTACTACTGTCCCATCATTGGCTAATGTGTCAATCACTGTCATGGTAGCAGGCATCGCCAGATGGGACTTGTAGTCCCATCGGACGATGCCAGCAGAGACCCCCGGACATCAGCACAGCACCCCGGCAGGCTGGTACAGACCCCCACAGGGTGCACAGACCACCAGCAGGCCGGCACAGCCCCCCGGCAGGCTGGTACAGACCCCGGGCAGTCCACACAGCCCCCCGGCAGGCCGGCACAGCCCCCCGGCAGGCCGGCACAGCCCCCCGGCAGGCCGGCAGAGACCCCCGGAAGGCCCGAAATGACGGCGCATCATGATGCGCACACACCGCGCATCATGATGACGTCATTTCAGCTGTCAATCAACTTTGAACTTCCGATTCCGATGCCCGATATTGAAAAAATATCGGATGTCGGTATCGGAATTCCGATACAGCAAGTATCGGCCGATACCCGATACTTGCGGTATCGGAATGCTCAACACTACCCATGACCCTATTTGCTTTGGTGGCAGCTGCCTGACACTGGGCACTCCAATTTAGCTTCTTATTGACTAAGATGCCTAAGTCTTTTTCCATGTCTGATTTCCCCAGCAGTTTCCCATTTAGTAAGTAATTGTAGCATCTGTTTCTCCTTCCCATGTGCATAACCTTACACTTATCTGTGTTGAACCTCATTTGCCATTTTTCAGCCCAATTCTCCAATTTACTCAAATCTGTCTGTAGTTGCAAACTGTCCTCCTTTGTGTTAACTACCTTACATAGTTTTGTATCATCTGCAAATACTGATATTTTACTGTGTAAGCCATCCACTAGATCCTTAATAAATATATTAAATAGTAGGGGGACCAATACAGAGCCCTGTGGTACCCCACTAGTAACCCTGGCCCAATCTGAGTATGCCCCATTAATAACCACTCTTTGTTTTCTATCACTAAGCCAGCTACCTACCCATCTACACACATTTTCCCCTAGCCCAAGCTTTCTCATCTTACTTACCAATCTTTTATGTGGGACAGTGTCAAATGCTTTAGAGAAGTCGAGATAAATGACATCCAATGATTCTCCTGGGTCCATTTGAGAGCTTACATCCTCATAGAAGCTGATCAGGTTAGTTTGAAAGGAGCGATCCTTTATAAATCCATGTTGATATGGAGTTAAACACTTATTAACATTGAGATATTCCATAATGGTAGCCCTTAGAAACCCTTCAAAAATTTTACCCACAACAGATGTTAAGCTTACCGGCCTATAGTTTCCAGGTTCCCTTTTACACCCCTTTTTGAATATTGGTACCACATTTGCTTGCCGCCAATCAAAAGGAACAGACCCTGTTTCTATAGAGTTTTTAAATATAAGGAATAGAGGCCTGTCTATCACATTACTTAACTCCCTTAATACCCGAGGGTGAATGCCGTCAGGGCCTGGTGATTTGTCAATTTTAATCTTACTAAGGCGGTTCTGCACTTCTTCCTGGGTTAGGCAGGTAATACTTAATGGGGAGTTTACATTATCACTCTGCATTTCCCCTGGCAAATCCTTTTCCTGTGTGAACACTGTTGAGAAAAAAGTATTTAAAACATTTGCTTTTCCCACATCGCTCTCTATTTGGTATTGGTTTTGCATCTGGGCCACAGGGCAGTATTGCAACATGATAACGACCACAAACACACCTCTAAGACAACCACTTCCTTGATAAAGAAACTGAAGGTAACGGTGCTGGACTGGCCAAGAATATCTCCAGACCTAAACCCTATTGAGCATCTGTGGGGCATCTTGAAATGGAAGGTAAAAGAGCCCGACATCTCTAACATCCACCAGCTCCGTGATGTCGTCATGGAAGAGTGGAAGAGGATTCTTAGTGGCAACCTGTGAAGCTCTAGTGGCCTCCATGTCTGAGAGAGTTAAAGGAAATCTGTCACCTATTTTTTCGACTATCAGCTGCCGGCACCGCCATCAGGGGCTTATCTACAGCATTCTGTAATGTTGTAGATAAGCCACCGATGTAATCTGAAAGATAAGAAAAACTAGTTAGATTATACTCACCCAGGGGTGTTGCGGTCCGGTCCGGCGCCTCCCAACTTCTAGCGATGAGGTCCTCCTCTTTGCTTCCCGCCGCGGCTCTGGTGCAGGCGCACTTCTCTGCCCTGTTGAGGGCAGAGCAGAATCTTGCACTGCGCAGGTGCCCGGAAAGGTCAGAGAGGTCCGGCGCCTGCGCACTGCAGGACTCTGCTCTGCCCTCAACAGGGCAGAGGAGTGCACCTGGGCAGGAGCTGCGATGGGAAGCAAAGAGGAGGACATCACCATTAGAAGATGGGAGGCACCTGACCGGACCGCGACACCCATCGGACCAAAACCGGACCCGGAACGCCCCTGGGAGAGTATAATATATCTCGTTTTTCTTCTCTTTGAGGTTACGTCGGGGGGCATATCTACAGCATTACAGAAAGCTGTAGATAAGCCCCTGATGGCAGTGCCGGCAGCTGATAGTCGAAAAAATAGGTGACAGATTCCCTTTAAGCAGTGCTTGAACAAAATGGTGACCACACAAAATATTAACACTTTGGGCACCATTTGGCCATTTTGACTTAAGGGTGTACTCACTTTTGTTGCCAGCGGTTTAGATATTAATGGCTGTGTGTTGAGTTAATTAAATTGCACACCAAATTTACACCGTTGTACAATTTGTACACTGAGTACTTTACATTGTATCAAAGTGTCAGATCTTCAGTGTTGTCCCATGAAAAGATATACTAAAATATTTTTAAAAAAAGTCAGGGGTGTACTCTAGTTGTGATTTACTGCGTGTGTATATATTATATATACTGTATATATTTTATATTCCATAATGGCTCTGCTTTGTACCATCTCTTGCTTAAAAAGTAATGACCCCCTTTTAATGTTAATAAATGAAACATTTCCCGATGAAAAAAGCAGTGACATTTCTCATGGACATTTGCACAATGACTATCAAAGGGTATATTTGTTACAAAAGGCAGAGATTAATAAGGCTGCAAGCCGTGCAAAGATTCTGTTTGGAAAACAAATCTAGAAGAGTAAGATAAATTCACCGTGTCGAAAAGTCTACGGGGACAAAACAAGTTGTAGATGTGATAATCTATTTAAACTGTGAAATGCTTAAGACGCAGAAGAAGGAACACTGAATACACAGCAAAATCCCCCAAAAAGGTAAAGAATAAGGAAAGAAATGCAAGGGAGTAAAAGGAAAGATAGAGGTTCACCACTGCCTGCAGGCAGGGAAAGCCGAGAGTCAGATCATCCTTCTTCTCGATTGTTCTTGAACTAGGTTCTCATTGATGATGTTACGAGGAACCTGCAGCTAATTGTAATTATTGGATAGATTATATTGGGTTGATGCAGAGTAAAGTACAATCACATTAGTATTTATTTAACATTAGCATGTACAGGTGCAGGGGCCATAAAGCAATAAAAATAGGGCCCCTTTCAAGGACTGATTGACATCACCCCATTCTTAATCATATAGTGTCATAGTATTAGGGTTGAAGGTAGACTTAAGTTCATCTAGGTCAACCTACAACCTGACATGTTGATCCACAAGAGGGCAAAAATCCTAAAGGGCAGACACTAATAGCTCAATATTAGGGTAAAAATTACTTCCCGACTTCACATACCGTAATCAGACTAGTTCCCTGGATCAACGCTCCAACACAGAATATATTTTTCAAGAAATGCATCCAGGTCCTTTTTAAATTTTAGTTGTGAATCAACCAATACATCATCATGTGGCAGAGAGTTCCATAATTTCACTGCTCTTACAGTAAAGAATCTACAGCCTCACTGCTCTTACAGTAAAGAAACTACATCCTCACTGCTCTTACAGTAATGAATCTATAGTATCACTGCCCTTACAGTAAAGAAACTACATCCTCACTGCTCTTACAGTAAAGAAACTACATCCTCACTGCTCTTACAGTAAAGAATTTATAGCCTCACTGCTCTTACAGTAAAGAAACTACATCCTCACTGCTCTTACAGTAAAGAATCTACTTTCTCACTGCTCTTACAGTAAAGAATCTATAGCCTCACTGCTCTTACAGTAAAGAATCTACATCCTCACTGCTCTTACAGTAAAGAATCTACATCCTCACTGCTCTTAAAGTAAAGAATCTATAGCCTCACTGCTCTTACAGTAAAGAAACTATATCTTCACTGCTCTTTCAGTGAAGAAAGGAGTATGATACTCAGGGATGTGTGACTTTCTCAGCAACTTGCTGTACCTTCTATACAATCAGCTATCAGTAAGAAATTATCATTGCAGGACTAGGTGTCTCATGCCAGGTAGTCCACCTAAAGTGTGTATCCCCACCTCCTACCACTAATTGACACAGGAAGCTTCCAATCGGTGTTACAAAAAGTTTAGATTTCCAAGCCCTGTTACTGAAAAAACAGGGATTCTATCAAAATTGTATCAAGCAGCCCAGTAAGTGACAAATCACTGGAATCGTGCTGCTCTCAGATTACATAGCAAAATCCTATTGACAGATTCCCTTTAACACCTTTGCGACCTCTGTCATACTAGTACTGCGGGGTTCACTTCCCTTCCTTTGATGTGGACAGTGGCAGTGAGCCCACGTCTTTCCCAGGACATGTGCTCAGAACAGCCGCGGGTGGAATCGCGATCCACCCGCGGCTATTAACTAGTTAAACGTTCGCTTCTGGCCATCAGTCCGGATATCCCTCCGGTGACCCCAGTCACGTGATCGCGGGTCACCGGTGCATTGGCATGACAACCAGAGGTCTCCTGGAGACCTCTATAGTTGTCAGTGCCGGATTGCTATTAGCGCTACCCGGTGGTCGGCGCTGATAGCAAATGAGTAATTCTACTACATAGAGGCGATCTGTATGTAGCAGAGCTACGGCAGCTTCTACTCTCCCATCGAGACTATTGAAGCATGCCAAAGTAAAAAAAATTTTTTTTAAAAATCTAAAAAAAATTAAAAAATACAAAACTTCAAATCACCCCCCTTTTTGCCCCATTCAAAATAAAATAACAAAAACAAAATCAAACATACACATATTTGGTATCGCTGCATTCAGAATCACCTGATCTACCAAGCTATAAAAAGAATTAATCTGATCAGTAAACAGCGCAGTGAAAAAAGTAAAAACCCCAGAATTACATTTTTTTTGGTCTCCGCAACATTGCATTAAAATGCAATTACGGGCGATTAAAAGATTGTATCCACACCAACATGGTATCATTAAAAACATCATCTTGGCACACAAAAAGTAGACATATGGGAAATGAGATTGTGATGCAAGTAGAAGGCACGAAGTAATAAGGCAGGAGACAAGGAAAGTCACTTCATTATTTACTGTAGTTCAGGTGCAGTTCAGAGGAGATATTACAACTCTCACCAGGTGACAGTCTCCTCTGGAGAATGGGAGTTATCTTTCCTTGCTGTGACTCAGTGTAACCTCCTGCTATTCTAATCCCTTCTGGGACCAAGGCTTTCTGGAGTTTAGAACTTCCCAGTAGTGCCTCTACTCACTGTGTATTTCACCTTCAGCAACTTGCAGTTTGAATCCTTTGTGACGCAGCTCAAGTTCCCACTTGCAGTGTCCTTCACTGATTCCAGGTTATTGCAGTATTTCTGAGGGAAAACACTTTTCTGCTGGTTCCTTCTTCTTCACACTGAGAACAACAAGTCGGCCCCTCCCTGTTAGGGTATGTCTGCAAAGCTCTCAGCTTCTGACAAGTGGGGGAGTGAGGCAAATTGTGTGTGTGTGTTATGGACTGTAGCAGAGAAAGCATAACTTGCATTGCTCACAAAACACATACAGAACAGTACATATTTAACCCTTTTGTGGCGATAAAGATGCAGGGTGCCACATTCCCCCCTAGTTAAAGGTAGCACGTCCTCGGGCTACACTAGGAACATAAGCACATACCAAATGACACATTTAACTTGAGTATGGGTGAACAGTTCCAGTCACTGAGTTGAGTCGTGGATTACAGCCCAAAACCACTTCTGATTGTTTGGATCATCCCTGAGTGCAGCTGCAGGGCACACAGACCATAATAGAAAATTCACTGCACTGGCTGTTTTAGATGGCTTCCTGCCAAGGCACGATGAACAGTTTTTCTTCTCAAATTGAAGAGCCTTTACAAGAGTTCATGTAGTAAAATAAGGCATAATAACTACTAAATTCTCACATTAGTCCATGTGGGCACAATTTCTTTAACATTTTTTTATAATGTTACCTAAAGCAAAGTTAAATGTTAGTACAACTCAAAAACAAATTATTAATCTTAGAATTTTTATAAATCATTTCTATAAATTATTTCTATAACAAGAAGGGGTTTGGCCTTGTGTGCTACACTGTGATCTGCGCACTATAGGAATACTAGGCAGCTTCCTACGAATCTTTGAACCTACCATGGGTACAACAGGTTCACTGCTGACTGTGGGCAAGTTTTCTGATTCTTCCTCATGCACAGCGTTAGTGGTTGGCATTAGCGATTCGTCACTTCCAGAACAATTTGGTGTCTCTGGTAAAGACCTTTGTGGGAACACCATCACTGGAACTACCAGTGCGTTGTTAACTTGTAGCTAAGAACTAGGGAATTCACCTAGAACAGTGCAAATCTTGGTATCAGTCTTTTCCAGCAGCTGAGGATCTTCCTTAGTCTCAGCTCTTTCACGCAATTGTGCTGGACATACTTTCATATTGTCTCTGGATACAGTAGTACACGTTTTTCCACCGTCTTTGGAGATGGTATACACTTTGCTGTTGTCAGAGCTAGATGGTTGAATAGTGTAAGGCTGAGCCTCCCATTGGTCATCTAACTTGTGGTTTCTTCTCTTTTTCTTCAGCACTTGTTCACCTGTTGGTAAGGGAGTTGCTACAGCATGTCTGTTAAAGTTCCTTTCCTGTTTTTGCCTAGCTTGCGCAAGACTTTCCTCTACACATTGTTGAACTTTCTGATACTGCAGTTGTCTTTCCGTATTCCAATCAGTGTCCATTTGGCTGGATATGGTTTCAGGAGTTAGGACTCCCATTTTCAGGTCGATGGGGAGTTTGCCTGGCCATGCACGCATCAAGTAAGCTGGGGCATATCCTGTTGGACTGGTTGGGATATGGTTGTACATTTCAATCAAATCAGGCAATTTCTCAGGCCATTGGTTCCTTTCTTCTAGTGGTAGGATCTGCAATAAATTGATCACCAGTTGATTCAGTTTTTCACAAAGACCATTGCCTTGTGGATGGTATGGTGTAGTTCTGATCTTTTTACATCCATAGAGGGAGCAAAATTCTTGAAAGACTTCGGCTTTGAAGGCTGGACCTCTGTCTGTCAGCACTTGATCTGGGGTAGCCATGGGGTCTGCAGAAATATTCTTGGAATGCCTTTGCAGCTGTTCTTGCTGTTTGGTCTTTCACTGGAACGACCACTAGGAAACGGGAATAGTGATCCACTATTGTTAAGGCATAGGAATACCCTGATCGGCTTGGGGTTAGTTGTATGTGGTCTAAGGCCACCAGTTCCAAAGGTTGTTTAGTGATGATGGGCTTCAAGGGAGCCCTTTGATTGACAGAATTCTTTCTTCTGAGTTTACATGGGCCACATTCTCTACACCACTGTTCAATGGACCGTCTCATACCTGTCCAGAAGAAGTGGTCGCAGATGACTACTTCTAGCTTTTTCCAACCAAAGTGTCCCGCTTGATTGTGGTAAGCTTCCAAGACCATGGGCACGTCCTTTCTGGGGACCACAATCTGCCATACCAGTTCATGTGTACGTGGGTTAATAGCTCTTCGGATCAATTTGCCTTCATAAAGTAACAGCTTCTTTCTCTCTTTCCACAACTGTTGGACCTCTGCAGGAGCATCAGAAGCTGGAGATGAATCTGCTTCTCCAAGGAGTTCTTTGACCATGCATATAGCCGGGTCACTTCTCTGCATCTCTGCACATCCATGGTGAGATAGTGGATTAAGGGAAACTTCGTGAACAGCAAGACTTCTCCCTGTCACCTGGTTAGAGTCTTGGAAGACACCGTGGCGATGGAATGCTGGCATCTCTATTTCTTCCAGGTCTTCTAGATCCTCTGCTGGAACAGGAGCATTTGGCATATGGGAAAAGGCATTGGCATTGGTGTTTTTAGTGCCAGCTCAGTATTTAATGACGAATTCATAATTGGACAACCGAGCCATCCATCTTTGTTCAAAGGCGCCGAGCCTAGCGGTCTCCAGATGGGTTAACGGATTGTTGTCCGTATAGATGGTAAATTTGGATGAGGCCAAATAGTGCTTGAACCTCTCGGTCACTGCCCAAACGATAGCCAAGAATTCTAGCTTGAAGGAGCTATAGTTGGTAGGGTTCCTCTCAGTAGGACGAAGCGTCCAACTGGCATAAGCAATGATTTCTCCTTACCTTGCTGCACTTGAGATAGGACAGCTCCTAACCCAACATTGCTGGCATCGCTGTGCAGGATAAACGGCTGACTCATCCAACCTAGCATTCCACTCAATCAGGGGACTTTTGCCTCTGGCCTTTTTGAATCGGCCAACTAGAAGATCTTGAAGAGGGGCTGCCAATTTAGTAAAGTCTTTGATAAAGCGTCTGTAGTACCCCACTAGGCCTAGGAATTGTCTGACCTCTTGGATGTTGGTGGGTACTTGCCAGTCCCTAATGACAGTCACTTTGTCTGGGTTGGGTGCTACTCCTTCTGAACTCATGACATGGCCTAAATACTGCACTTTGGGCTTTAGGAGATGACACTTAGATGGTTTTACCTTTAAGCCGAAGTTGGACAACGCCTCCAAGACCTCTGCCAGGTGTTTCAGATGTTCCTCATAGATCCTGGAATATACAATCACATCATCCAAGTACAACAGCACAGTCTCAAAGTTCATATGTCCCAGGCAACATTCCATAATTCTCTGAAAGGTTCCAGGAGCACTGCTCAGTCCGAATGGCATGTAATTAAACTCACATAGCCCCATTGGGGTAGTGAACGCAGTTTTTTCTTTCTCTGCCTCAGTAACAGGAACCTGCCAGTACCCACTGGTTAAGTCCAAAGTGGAGAAGTACCTAGCTGATTTTAATGCTGCTAGAGACTTCTCTACTCGCAGCAAGGGGTATGCATCTTTGTGAGTAATTTTGTTCAGTTGTCTGTAATCTACACACATGCGCATTGTACCATCTTTCTTTTTGACTAACACCAGGGGAGCTGCCCAAGGACGGTAGCTATCCCTGATTACCCCTGCTTGTTTCATTTCTCTCAGCACACCTTTTGCACACTGATAATGAGCTGGAGGTACAGGACGATACCTTTCTTTGATAGGTGGGTGATCTCCTGTGGGGATGTTATGTTGAAACCTTTTTACCTGCCCAAAATCCAAAGGATGCTTACTGAAAACCCTCTTGGATTCTTGCACCACCCACTACACTCCATTTTTCTGATGTACAGGAGTGGAGTCGGCGCCAATATGTATCTTTTGGAACCATTCCTCTGTCTGAACAGAAGAGCCATTGCCATCCGTCGCTTCTGACGGAGTCAAGGGTTCTACAGCCTAAATATCATTGTTACTGACTGTGAACAGTTTGGCTACGGATGCATAACGGGGCAAGCAAGCTTCCTCCTCTCCACAGTTCAGAACACGTACCGGTACCCTGCCCCTTTTAACATCAACAATTCCCCTAGCCGTCAGCACAGTAGGTCTGCTATCTGAATACACTGGTTCAAGGAGAGCTTGGTAGTCCCGTCCTCTGATGCCTATGGCTGCTCTGCACCAGATGAGGGTCTCACTTCTAGGGGGAAGCATAATGGAGTAGGGATCACTCATCCTTACACTACCAATCTCTCCACCAGTTAACACCACCTGCTATTGCTGCACAAGGGCCTAGATATTTTTATTGAGGGCATGCTGTTCTTTGTATGGGGCTGACTCGGCTATGTCTTTCAAAATGGTGATGACCTCACTTAAACAATTTTCAATCACATTTGAGCCCAATGTTATGATAGGTGGACATTCTCCTCTCTCCACCTCTACCACTACGAGACCTTGAGCTTTGAGCTCCACCTTCCCCACTTTAATGACAACCTCTTTATACCCCACCTGTGTCAGAGGTTGACCATTACTTGCTATTAATGACAAGTTACCATCAGGAAGTTGGGTGAAATTAGCATCAGTCCAATATCTCTGGTACAGTATGTAAGGCATTGTGGTTACCTGTGATCCAGTGTCCAGGAGGGCAGTGAAGGGGATACCATCCACTACCACGGGTATAAGTGGACGTCCTCCAACATACCTGTTCCTCCAGTTAGCTGGACCAGGTCTTTCTCCTGGGGGGTGGTCCTCGGCCCCAGGGGGTCGCCCATTTAAAGGACATTCTCGTTCGATGTGATCCACCTTATTGCATCGTCTGCAGATGGGTCTCCCAGAAGAGTCAAATCGGTCCGTTGTTCTCCTGCCGGTGTGAGTCAGTCGTCGCTGATGTTTTGGCATCCTCTTTGGCCGTCGCCATGGGAGATCATCCGGGCTCGATGCTAGTTGTATCCTCTCTGTGGGGGAATAAGTCTGGAGAGTCTGAACAGTTTTACTTAGACCAGTCATATTTTTAGTCAGTTCCTGTACTTGCAGCCGTAAATCTGCAATAGAATCATCAACTGGAGTCTGCACGTACTGTACTGCAGCCTCAGGCAGTCATGTAAAAGGGGTAGAATTGAATGGGGATAAAGTTTATGTAGTGATTTGTGATGCCAGTTGGAGTGTTTGCTTGTAGTATAGCCGGTGCTGCAGATGATCCCTGGGGAGTAGATGGTGATGGCAGTGCAGATGGGGCAGCATGGTGGCTCAGTGGTTAGCCACTGGGTCCTGGGTTCTGGTCCTGGGTTCGAATCCTGGGTTCGAATCCTGGGTTCGAATCCCACCAAGGACAACATCTGCAAGGAGTTTGTATGTTCTCCCCGTGTTTGCGTGGGTTTCCTCCGGGTACTCTGGTTTCCTCCCACACTCTAAAAGACATAATGATAGGGAATTTAGATTGTGAGCCTCATCGGGGACAGTGATGATAATGTGTGCAAAAACTGTAAAGCGCTGCGGAATATGTTAGCGCTATATAAAAAAAATAAAGAAAAAAAATAAAGATGTTAAAACCCTCTCCAACCAGGACAGGACCCACAGAGATTGTGATGCAAGTAGAAGGCACAGAGTAATAAGGCAGGAGACAAGGAAAGTCACTTTATCACTTACTGTAGTTCAGGTGCAGTTCAGAGGAGATATTAAATCTCTCACCAGGTGACAGTCTGCTCTGGAGAATGGGAGTTATCTTTCTCTTTGCTGTGACTCAGTGTAACCTCCTGCTATTCTAATCCCTTCTGGGACCAAGGCTTTCCGGAGTTTAGAACTTCCCAGTAGTGCCTCTACTCACTGTGTATTTCACCTTCAGCAACTTGCAGTTTGAATCCTTTGTGACGCAGCTCAAGTTCCCACTTGCAGTGTCCTTCACTGATTCCAGGTTATTGCAGTATTTCTGAGGGAAAACACTTTTCTACTGGTTGTGTAATCCCGTGCAGTCTCTCAGCTTACCACCCCGCTCTGAAACCATGGATGATCTAGGGGCTGGTTCCCTGCTTTTTAGCTCTTACTCCTGGATCAGCCACATGTCATCATGGCCTCCAAGACGTTCTTCCTCCTTCACACTGAGAGCAACAAGTCGGGCCCTCTCCCTCCCAGTTAGGGTATGTCTGAAAAGCTCTCAGCTTCAGACAAGTGAGGGAGTGAGGCAAATTGTGTGTGTGTGTGTTGTGGTCTGTAGGAGAGAAAGCATAACTCCCATTGCTCACAAAACACATACAGAACAATACATATTTAACCAGGGTGCCACACTTACAAATCATTGAGCTTGGGATGCACCTGGAGAAATGCCCACAGGCTAGACCAGATTGAGCAACAGGGCTGTCAATCTTAATGCCTAGCACATCCCAGGATCAGATTGGATGACTGCACTGCCACTCACAAACCCCAGCACACTCCAGATCCCATAGGGCAGCTGAGCTGTCTCTCACAGTGTCCCTAGGCCACAATCAGTGATGAATCCGTGACACTTTGTTTCTTAAATGCATGTACTACAGGCTAAAAATTATTTTTGCAGCTGGATTTCATGCATAATGTTGCACCTTTTGGCTTGTTCAGGATCATTGTTTCCCAGAATGAGAATCCATCAGAGAGCTTGTAATAACAGAAATTTGTAACTCCTTATCTGTCTTTTTCCGAACTCTTGTGCTGATTAAGGGCTGTGGTGGTCAGAAATCTGCACATAGGAGCTCAGAAAAAGACAGATAAGCCTACAAACTATCCAGACAAAATCAGTTCCCTGACAGATTCTTAAGTTAATTCATTCTATAACCTGCAATGTGCAGGGAAACAAAAAGCTTGTAAAAGCCAAATTGTGCAATAAATTTATAACAAAAAATTATTTTTAGCCCAAATAAATTTTACGAAGATACATCGGAATATTTGGTTACATGATTGTCTGCCTACAACCTTTTGTACAGGTTTGATTCAAGTAGTTAAAGTTCCAAACATGTTAAGAAGTAAGAATCATTTTATATCTAAGCCTACTTTTTACTTTCCAGGCGTGATGGGGGAATATGAACCGAAAATTGAGGTCCACTTTCCTAACACTTTTACTGCAGCTAAGGGAACAACTGTTAGAATGGAGTGTTTCGCACTTGGCAAGTGAGTACACATTTCCTTAAATGAGTTGCTATAATTTATTAGTGTGTGTTAGAATTAATTTGCGTTTGGTCATCTAGCAGTCATCTTTATTTCTTCACGGATTTCAGCTTTTCTCGGGGGTACAGTGAGCAGACAATGCATTATGTGCAGTAAGTGTTATTACCCTTATGAGTCACGCGTTATATTTACATACCTTTACTTTCAGAAACATTCATTATCTGTTCTGTAAATGTACAAAGCGTTTTATGCCTCTCTTTGTCAACATTACAGACTGTTATATCGGTACTGCGCCACTGTGGACTGGATATAAACTAAGATTCGTGGCTGGTGGATATGTATTTATATTGGGAAAAACAAGCAGAATTTTTAGGACTTGATGGACAGTTTATCTAGTTGTGAATTTACAAAGCAGGAACACTACAGCTCTGTACACTGATTAGTTGCCATAACGGGTATTAAGCACAGATGAGCACATAAACGTGAGTGGAATTGAATTCTACTTGAATTTTACAAAACTCTACAAAAATGCAGAATTTTTGTGTTTCATTCCCAAGCGGACTCAGCAAAATGGCATCGTCTGATCCCCACTGCTTGTGCTGTAATCCCCAGGCTTATCGCAGTGAGGCGATGGCACACGTCATGATCTTGCGTGCGCTTGCGTAGAGCCTTGCTGGGCCTCAAAAGAGCAGGAAGTCTCAGCTCACCATGAGAGACTCAGGGATTTCAGCACAAATGGTTGGGATCAGAAGGTGAAATGAGGACCAGATGGGTGATGGTGAGTAGCAGACGGGCCAGAGAGGTGAGCGGTAAGGTGAGTATAAGAATTTTTTTTACATATTACTTTTATTATGTTCTGGGGTCTTTATAGCTACCAGATCATAATAAGGAAAAATAAATTTGAATTAAATTAAATTTGAGACCCTAGAGCATAGTAAAGAACATTATCCCCAGGGTCGGACTGGCCCACCAGGGAACCGGTGGGCCTAGGCACTTACACCTGCTGGCATACAGGGCCGGCAGATGCCTAGGGCCTCCGCTGCTCCAGCACACCCAGCTGCGATGGGGCCCGTGAGTTAGCTGGGCCCGCCCTTTGCCAGCGGAGCAGCAGTTGACGACAGGAGCCTGTCCTCACTGCTAAAGAGAAATGAATATTCACACTTCCTCACGCCCCCATGCGCATGGAGAGGAGTGAATATTCATTTCACCTTAATAGCGGGCAGTGTTAGCCGCAGACTGACGCTAACACTGCCCGCAGGGGCGGACATACCACATGTAAAGCCAGTGCGGCTGCATTGGGGCCCTGGAGGTGGGCTCCTGCAGGGTGGCTAACACTGAGGGCAATTGGCGGGTGGGGAGTGATCCCTGCAGCTCCGCTGCCAACAGGAGAAAATGACAGCTGACCTGAGATGGAGGGATCCGATGCCATCCTGCTTCCTGCCCGGCGCTTCCTGTCTGACACAGCAGTGCAACTGGATGACATCATCATTCAGTGCGCGGCTGTTTCAGAGAGAAATCTGCTGGCGCCGAAGATGCTGCCGAGATGTGCTGCGGCTGCAGAAACGAGCGGCGAGGTGAGTGGTGCTGTGTGTCTGTCTGCATGCATGTCTGTGAATGTGGTGCGTTGCTGTGTGTGTGTGTATGTGAGAGAGGTGTGGTGCTGTGTGTGTGTATTGGAGAGGGCAATTACAGTATGTGGGTGATGGAGAGAGCAGTGATGGGGTGGAGGGGGCAAAGGCAATGTTGGTGGTGATGAAAAGGATGATGGGAGTGGTGGGGGAGGAGGCAATGATCGAGGAGGTGGAATGGTCAATGATGGGGTGGTGGGGAGAAGGCAATGATGGTTGTGGTGGAAAGGACAATGATGGTGGTGGTGAGGGGAGGCAATGATGGAGGTGTTGGAATGGGAAATGATGGGGTAGTGAGAAGGCAATGATGGAGGAGATAGAGAGGGCAACGAAGGGAGTGGTGGCGGAGAAAGCAATGATGGAGGTGGTGGAAAGGGCAATGATGGGGGTGGTGGGGGTAAAGGCAATGATGTGGTGGGGGAGAAGCTAATGATGGTTATGGTGGAAAGGACAATGATAGTAGTGGTGGAAAGGACAAGGATGATGGTGGTGAGGGAGGAGGCAATGATGAAGGTGGTGGGATGGGAAATGATGGGGTGGTGGGGGAGACAGCAATGATGGAGGTGTTGGAAAGGGCAATGATAGGTGTGGTGCGTGAGAAGGCAATGATGGAGGTGGTGATGAGGACAATGATGGTATGGAGGGGGATAACAATGATGGAGGTGGAGGTGAGCTGCAGTATACCCTATGAGGGGGCTGCATTATACTATATAAGGGGGCTGCATTATATTTATGAGGGGGGGCTGCATTATACCCTATGAGGAGGGCAGCATTATACCCTATGAGGAGGGCTGCATTATATCCTATGAGGGGGGCTGCATTATGAAGGGACTGCATTATACTTTATGAGGGGGCTACATTATATTCTGCGGGGGGCTGCATTATATTCTGTGGGGGGCTGCATTTTTCTCTCAGCGGGCTACATTATACTACATGAGGGGGCTGCATTATGCCCTATGAGGGGGCTACAGTATATTCTATGGGGGTGCTGCATTATACCTTATGAGGGGGTTGCACTATACTCTGAGGGGGCTACATTATATCCTGTGGAGGGGCTGCATTATAATATGTGAGAGGGCTGCATTATACCCTATGAGGGGGCTACATTATATTCTATGGAGGGCTGCATTATACCTTATGAAGGGGTTGCATAATATTTTGTGGAGGGCTGCATTATACCCTATGAGGGGGGCTGCATTATATTCTATGAGGGGGCTACATTATATTCTATCAGGGGGGCTGCATTTTAATCCATGAGGGAGGCTACATTATATTCTATGAACAACAAGACCAAGGAAAAAACAGTCATGAAGTCCAACTAGATAAACAACTATAAAAATCTTTTGTATTCATATATTAAAATGGAACAAGTACAAAAGCAGGGGAGGGGAATACAAATGCATACAATAAACCAGCATCAAAAACTAGGCTAGAAGGACCATATACAAAAAATCATATACATATATATGTAATATTGTACCCGTGGTATTGATCAAGAGATAAACAAGTAGATGGATAAACTGGCCCATATGTCATAGAAATATAGATCACATAATTAGACAGAAATTAAGGACCATACAGAGGATACAAATATATATCTGACAGGGCGTAGAAACGAGGTCCACCAGCCCACCCCGACGCGCGTTTCAGAGTGGACTCCTTCCTCAGGAAGTACGCAACCACACGCAGACCAGCCAAATGCAAGTGTGAACATGGCCTAAGCGAGCTCAATCCATAGGCTACTTCCCCTGTGACGTTTAATAGGGTTAGTACCTTGCTTTCTGTTTGCAGTTCCACTCTGTGTAGTAACTGAGCTGGGAACTTTGAGTTCTGTTCACAGTGTGTGGCATTTAACACAGCGCATCTAAAGTGATCGCTCGCTGTTCAGTTACGCCATTGTACACTAGCAGCAGTTATACATCTCTGCACGGTGGACCCCGGGTTGCGATTGCACTTTATTATTTATTTTTTTTCAGTGCAATCCACCAATCCTAACAGTATACTAGCTCCAGGGTCTGGCTAATAATGGAGGGCAGGTTGTCCACGCTTGAGCGGGCGACCTCAGCTGTGGATCTATCTGCAGTAGCAGCACAAGCAGCCAGCAAGACCGCCACTAAGGTTTCTGCTGCGACTCCTGTTCCGCCTTTTCCACATTTCCCACTACCCGATAAGATCTCATGGGATGGCAAGGCTTGCAGGGGATTCTTGAACCAGTGCTCGATTCAGCTGCAGCTATTGGCCTCATGTTTCCCATCTGAATAGGCCAAAGTGGGATTTATGGTGTGCCTTTTGCCGAACAGAGCATTGGAGTGGGCTACACCGCTATGGGAGCATAATGACCAGGTAGTTCAGAGCTCCTCTCGCTTTCTGTGCACCCTGAAACAGCTCTTTCTAGGACCTTGGGTTGCTCATGATGCCGCACTCCAACTCTTGGCGTTAATCCAGTGCTTTTCCATAGCCAGCCAGTAGACCATCCAATTCTGGACATTAGCTTCTGAGTTGTAGTGGTCAGATAATGTCCTGATTCCCGTATTTTGGAGGGTCTTTCCGATCACCTAAGGCTGGTTTCACATTTGCGTATGAAGGAGCTGCGGAGGGCTGCGGACTTCCTCTGTGAAGCTCCGCCCACGGCCACACCTCCTCCGGTCAGCTCCGCCTCCGTCGGCATGCGGTCTGCGTACTCTATCTTTAGCATTAGGTACGCAGGCCGTGCTGATGTATGCGTCGTTTTGACGTTGCGGTGACCTGTGCAACACGCAACATGTTACATTTTGGTACGGGATCTCCGGCTCAGATGAGCAATCTGGTGGAGCCCATGGAGGTCTTTCGGGTGGAATCTAAACCCCATCCAGTATGTTCCCAGCTGACCTGCTTTGTTTGTAGGCAGACTGGTCATTACACTAATAAGTGCCCCAGGCGTCAGTGGAAACAACTGCATCTAGTGGTCATCAGAGGAGGCTCACTAGACACAGCAGATGTGTCCTCCAAATTAACCTTCAAGGTGTCCTTATCTTATGGGTCTACTACTCACACTACCAAGGCTTGTGTGGATTCTGGGGCTGAGGGCAATTTTCTGTCTTCTACCTTTGCCCAATTGCACGCAATTAGTGATGCTCCCTAAGCCAGCTACCATCCGGGTGGTTAATGGGTCCATTCTTCCTACCTAGATCACTCATCAAACGATACCTATTACCGTCAGGATGTCTCCAGAACATCAAGAGATTATTTCCTTCTTGGTCATCTCTGAGGGCATGGATGACGTACTTCTAGGTATACCTTGGTTGCACCGTCATTTCCCTCGTATCGATTGGGCTACTGGGAGCATACAGGGATGGAGTTATTCATGTGAGGGACAATGCCTTAAGGCCTAAGTTCAGATTGGATCTTCTGAGGTCACTACTGACCTGTCTTCCCTGCTTAGGCACTACTGGCAATATGCCAACGTATTCTCCAAAAAGGCCACGGAAACTTTCCCCCCTCATCGCCCCTATGATTGCCCCATAGACTTCATTCCGGGAGCAGGGCCTCCTTGTGGGCGTGTCTACCCTTTGTCTCTCCCGGAGACTGAGGCTATGTCAGAATACATCAGGGAGAATTTGGCATGGGGGGTTTATCAGAAAGTCTGTGTCTCCTGCTGGGGCTGGTTTCTTTGTCCAAAAGAAGAATGGGGAATTACGTCCCTGCATTGATTATAGGGGTTTGAACGCCATCACAATCAAAAACAAATATCCTTTGCCGCTAGTCTCTGAGCTCTTTGATAGGCTGCGGGGTCCTAGGATATTTACCAAGTTAGATAATCTAATTCGTATATGCGAAGGGGACGAATAGAAAACCGCCTTTAATACCTGGGACGGTCATTATGAGTAGTTAGTATTGCCATTCGGTCTCTGTAATGCCACCGCAGTCTTTCAGGAATTTGTAAATTACATCTTTCAGGAGCTGTCATCCACTTCTGTAGTGGTATACCTGGGTGACATACTTATCTTTTCTCCAGATCTTGACACTCACCGTAAAGATTTGGGTATAGTCTTTGAACTTTTGTGCGCCAATTCTCTCTACGCCAAACTGGAGAAGTGCGTGTTTGAGCAGGAGTCCCTCCCATTCCTAGGGTATATTTTTTCGGCCAAGGTTTTGGCTATGGATCCTGCCAAGCTGGAGTCGGTGATGAGCTGTCAGGAGTCTCATTCCCTTAAAGCAGTGCAGCACTTTATGGGATTTATCAATTACTACCACCACTTCATTCCCCACTTCTCTACCCTAGCAGCTCCGTTGGTAGCCCTCACCAAGAAAGGAGCTAATCCTAGGCAGTGGTCCGAGGAAGTCTCTAAGGCCTTTACCTCCCCGAAGTCCCAGTTTTGTATCGGCCCGATGTGGATAAGCCCTTCATCCTGGAGGTGGATGCCTCTTCCATTGGTGCTGGAGCAATTCTGTATCAGAAGGATGCTCAAGGTCAGAGTCATCCTTGTTTCGTCTTCTCCAAGACCTTCTCACCAGCAGAGAGGAATTATTCCAACGGGGATAGGGAGTTGCTGCTAGTTTAACACAGTTCATCTAAGGTGATTGCTCGCTGTTCAGTTCCGCCATTGTACACTAGCAGTTATACATCTCTGCATGGTGGACCCCGGGTGGCAATTGCACTTTATTATTTATTTTTATTCAGTGCAATCCGCCAACCCTAACACATGTTGCTCCCAAGTATCAGGCTGATACTTAGACATATGAAATAATACTCTCGTGAAAAGGTCTCAGCATTCTAGACATCTGTCCATGTGTTATGGAATAAGTGGTGCATTGTAATTAGTCTCTTTTTGGCATCATTCCACTAAATTTCCACAGGGGTCCCTGATTGATCTAAACTATAGACCCCCTAACACAACCGAATCCCAAAAGATCATTAAAATATGGCCCCAATTAACAGCTTGTTTAGAGTCAAATACTAGTCAGAATGGTCTATTTCATTTAGGAAAATTACAGTATATTTGTGTGGTTTAGGAGCTTAGAATAATTTCTCGTGTTGAATAGCAATAAAACACTGTTGCAGAATATTACACTTTACAATACTGTTTGACTACATCTATTGATCCATAAAAATATGACCTCCTTTGGAACTAGTCACTTGCTACCAGGTTTTAGGCTTACATGGTGAAGTGGATCCACTAAGCAACTGATCAAGGTGCACACATGGGTGATGGCATAGCAGTAAGGACATGGACAATGGTATATGCTGGATGACAAACAATCAAGCAAAGAAGCTCACACCAGAAACCACTGGAGATTTCAGAGATGATTATAGCATAATTTAAATAGTCTCTAACAGTTTTTATGCTCCCAGCAAATGTTGGGATAACACTCATGTCTGTGGAGCAGAAGATGCAAATCATAAAAATACAGGAGAAAGCAGAGATAATTGCAGCTTAATGAAATTAGTCTTTATTCATCTGTAATGCTAACAACAAACGATGGGTTACCAAGCAGGTCTGTGAAGCAGTGAATTTAATTTGAAGAAACACAGGAAAATGCAGAAATGATTGCAGCATAATGATAATAGTCTATAACGATCTGTAATGTCTGCAGAAAATAATGGGTTACCCAGCAAGTCTGGGAAGCAGTACAGAATATGCAAGTTGCAGAAACACAGGAGAATAGAGAGATGATTGCAGCGTAATGCGAATAGTTTGCAATATCAATTTCTAATGCTTACAGCAAACAATGGTTGCCCAGCTATTCTGAGAAGCAGTAGATGCAAGTTGTAGAAACACACAATAGAGAGATGATTGCAGCATAAGGTGAAAAGTCTGCAATAACAATTTGTAATGCTTATAGCAAACAATGGTTGACCAGCAGTTCCGAGAAGCAGTAGATACAAGTTCTAGAGATCAGGAATTTGAAATTGAACGGAGGACTCTACTTTAAAATATCCCAAATTTTATTGAGATATAAAATCACCATACATAATTAAAAAGAGACTTTGAAAGAACTAGAAAAATCTGAAACAGTACTGTAAAAATCGAAGAAATATAGCAACAAATATATAGCATTTTTTCTATAATTCTTCGATTTTCACATGGATACTTTTTCAAAGTTTTCTAGTTCTTTATAACTGCACTAATTTTTCTACATGTGACTTAATTTAGCACTATGTACTTTGTCTTCAATTACTACAAATCATGATATATCTTTTGTGAAATTATGTACAAATCTTATATTGATTTACCATTTCATCTAATTTTCAGCATTAATGTAAAATGTTATTTCATTATGTACATTTTTATACCATGATGCTCTATTACACTCATCTATGGCCATGCTGCCTAAAGTTTCTGAACTGCCCCACTTCATAGCCTAATTTGTATTGTGTATTGTTGTTTTTCTGTCTCAATAAAATTTAGTGAAGTCCTCTGTTTTCTCATAGGATTATGTTATTGTATTTTTGTCGGGACTCTGCAAATAAGAACAAAGTACTTCATTGGCTCATTTATCGGTCACTTTTTTAAAACAATACTGACGTAAGACTCAGGTTATGTCTAAGTGGAATGAAAAAAGGCCTTGGATGATGACAAGAAGTGAAACCCAACATGGAATATAAAGCATGGATGGTGGCAGTCTTAGGAGAGAGGAACTGAGTTCGACCAAAGAGTCAAGATAGGTGCAGAACACCAGGGTCTATTTCTTTGGTGAAATTACCATGTCTTTGTGCCTAAATATCCATAATCTGTCACCGATGCCGAACATTATATATACATTTTAGAACCTTATATGCATAAAAAGAGAGTACTAGAGGAGCTAAGTTATATAGCAACGATTACTGTCAATGACTGTATCAAACAATTTTGAAAATTCTTTAAGCATCTCGTTAATAATCTATAAGCCCATAGTCGCGAGCGGTTTGTAGCAACACATTCAAGCCTGTAGTTGAATTCCTGCATTAATGTGAGACTGAAAATCATGTTAAACCACTTCATCTTATGTAGTAATCTATGTAAGAAGAATAAAGCGCAGGATATATGTCCGACTTTCTATGAAGGTTCCAGTAAATTCTGGGCATTGGCTAATAATTATTTCATAATGCAACGAGTCTCTGGAGCCGAGAGAGAAAATATAGCTTTCGACACGAGCACAGTTCTGATCACACAGAACATTTCGCTCTATTTGATTCCAAAGGAAAAGCGCAATACTTCACTCGCCGTCCCTCCCGCATCAAGGCGTTAATAAATGATAACATTTCTCCGTCTAGATACTTGGCACCTTGTTCTTTTCTGTAATTGACACCTTTCTGCTCAAGAAATTTTTTATCGCTATAGTTTGCAAATTCATTTGATATAAATTAGCCTCTCCCGTTGCGCACAAAACAATTGACCTCCAGAAATATCACAGATGTCTACGAGTGGTTGTTGGGGCAGATTGGCAATTCCCGCAGTGGTACTGCAAATTCTAAAAATATTCCTCCGTTTCCATGTTATAGAAATTGTCACTAATGAAGAGTAAATTGGTTATTTCTATCCCAAGATCTTGACTTTAAAAGTAAAAAAAAATATCTCCCAGTAAAGTGGTAGTGGAGCGCCCTCACTCACCAGGGCCGTGGGTACTCGGAACCGGGCCGGTTGATCTTCTCAACGGGGGGTTGTCACGGCAGCGGTGACCCGGTCTGTGGCCCTGGGGCTCCATTGCAAAGGGGATCATTGTTTCAGTGTGCTTATGGTGGTGAAAGTTTATAAGTGATTCGTGACGCCACATGTGGTGTTCGGCAATAGAGATGTGAGCAGACGCTGCAGACGAATCCTCTGGGACAGATGGTGTGGTGCAGCAGTGATGTTATAGCCCTCCACAGGCAGGGCTGTAGTCCCAGGGCAGTGTAGGTGAAGTGACACTTAGATGATGAGGTGTCAGGCTCAAGGGATGTAGCAGTGCTGGACAGGTTGGCGCAGGAATAAGTGCAGGACACCAGGGCATGTAGTTCCAAAGCTTTACTCACAGTCTGTTGCAGGTACAGGTGCCCGCATCCGTGCCATGTCCTCTGGGTCAGGAGCTCAGCCAACTTCCAGGCAAGATGAAGTACTCCTTTCCAACACTCCGCCAACATATGTGCCTTTTCTGAACGTCTCCTCTTATAGCGCCTAAGAATGAAGTACTCTCAGTACGAGATACACTGGAGTGCCTCCTATCAGATGTTCCTATGAACTCTACTTGTACGGCAGACAGCTGTAGCCTGCTTCGGGGACTCCTTGCTACTAAGTCCCGGCTCACTGATACGTTGCTGTTGTGTCCCCAAGTCTTGTGTGGGATTAAAGTGGTCACTACTTCTATTCCTCCGGTGTCTGCTGCAGGACCATTAGTATCCGTACAACCTCGGGGACTAGACCCTGGCCTTGCACTTAGAACTTGAAAAGGGTTCTCCTCTAACCCTGGTCCTTGTTCTCTTATTCTCCTTACATTCCGTGCTAATCCTTCATTCCAATGGAGAATCAAGCTTTCTTTCTCTGTCTCTTTCCTGTGAAGCAGACCCAGGTCACTGTGGCCTGCTGCAGCACTTCCTTCTCCCATCCCTCTCCCAGGGATCTTCTCTGTCTCACACTCCGTCTGTCTACATCCTCACTCTCTGACTGAGTGCAAGAACTGACTGACTAACTCAACTCTTCCCGCTCTTTTGTGTCAACTAAACTCCACCCACCTCCCAGCACGTTTCGTGTTCCAAGCAGGGAGCCACCAAGGGGTGCTATGCTACACTACTTTGTGGTGTGGGGTGCGGGTGTTGGAGCGTGGTCAGGTATCTCCACCTTACCTGGATGGTGGGGTACCACACCTCAGGAGGATGTCCAGTACCTCTGTGGCAACTGAACCCTCAGGGGCGCCACAGTAGAAAATGCTAAAATTCTTTTATTTTAAATATATTCAATCTCAGTCTGAACTTGGACAGGACTCACTGTCAGAATAATAATGATCATGGTACCAAAAGCATTGATGATCAAGAGATTCCTCAAGTTATTGTGATATTTTCCTCTTACTGGGGTACAATACGTAGAGGAGATGAGGTTCTAAAGCAGAGATTGCAATTTTATTTTCCCACCTTTAATGGGGTTATTTTATCAGAGGCAACACAATTTAAAATTGTGCCATGAGGGTCAGCTGATTGCCCCTGGTCCATTTCAGGTTGACCTCCAATTTTTTTTCAAACCAAATCTTCATCACCCATCTCAAAGTTTTAGTGTAGGTTCTGGCACCAATGATAAATTAGCCTATTTCAACTCAACACACTTCTTTATCTAATGTAACTCAGCCTCTTGAATAAATACTGTGCAAAGGTGCCTAAAGTCTGAAATGGGGTCCACTCCAGCCACGAGAGGGTTTTAAAACAAATTTTTTGTATTCTTTACAGAACTTGAAAGGAATTTAAAATATAATAAAATATTATACTTGCCTGAGCTAGACCCACACCAAACCTGCCCTGCCACCACAACTACCTTCAGAGTGCTTCGGCAGTTTCAAAACGGCGATTGGTCTTTGGTCTTACGACAATGACAAGGTGTGACATCACCTTGTGCCTCTCACCAGAACTACCACAGTAGCTCCACATCTGGTCATCCTCAATCTTTGGATTAGTAATTAATCTTCAGTCTTCTGACACTGGCTAGGCTTCACAAAGACCCACGTGGTCAAATAGGACAAAAACACATGTCATGCTATGAGATCTAGAGAGTGTTGGAAAACTGAGCACCAATCTGAAGCTAGCAGAGAACTAGACAGGACAGGTGAACAGTGGGTCTAAGACAGATAAGTTTTATGGTTTATTCTTTTTTAGTCTATTTACCCTTCCATTTATTATGCTGTAGTGTCTGGAGAGATCTCAGAGCATAAAAAACAGCAATTAGGACACTTTCAATTGATACCAAATTTATTTTGATCAAATCTGCTGCTCAAATACAGTGAATGAGCCCAAAACAAATTTTAGGAGTGTAAGGCTACTTTCACACATCCGGTGTGTGGGGTCCGGCGGCGTGCGGCGAAAAGCCGGGCCGCCGGATCCGGCCTGCAGCCGTGACACCGGATGTGTGTGCGGCGAGACGATACGGCTCGGACATTATTAAAGGAGCCGCAGGACAGAGGCAGCCAATGAGACAGCTGCTGAAAGGGAGGTGAGGGAGGAGAGGATAGGAGAGGAGAGGGGAGGGGAGGGGAGGGGGGTGGAGAGAGAGAGACATGGGGGGTTAACATTAGTGTCCAGGCAAGAGAATCTCTCTCTCTTGCTGGGCACTTGTGGGGTTAACCCCACAGAGAGATCTCTCTCTCTCACCCAGACACTGTGAGTGTTAACCCCACAAGTGCCCGGCGAGAGAGATCTCTCACAAGTGTCCGGGTGACAGAGAGAGATCGCTCTCTCTCTCGCCGGGCACTTGTGGGGTTAACATTCTCAGAGTCCGGGCATGCGCTGTGGAAAAAGCAGGTCCGGCGCTGACAAAAAGCGTTGCAGGGAACGTTTTTTGCAGATGCCGGACGGCTAATTTATGCCGTGTCCGGCAACAACCGGACACGACGCATAACCATCCGGCACGATGCGGCGCCCATGAAAGCTTATGGGACAAAACCGGATCCGGTGCTGGATCCGGTTATTAAAAATTTCGCCGCATCGTGCCGGATGACAAAAACCGGATGTGTGAAAGAGGCCTAAGATAGCGCTTACTGAATGTGTTGAGGGACACTCGTTTGGCAATGGGAGGAAAGCACATAGGCATGTTTTTCTCACAATACACTCTGTGCAGTTTATTAATCAACTCATAAACCACTGTAGGCCATGTTGGACCTCACAGACCTCACATACTCCATAGCACTTTGTAGTATACTGCTTTGAATCATGGTTATTAAACACGCTGGACTCCTCTTTGTCCAGTTACCCTGGTGACCACATGCCAAACAGTTCATTAACATCCACAGAACACAACAAGCACCAACAGTCTGTGCCAATGGCAAATACTTATCTGCCCTTACTATAACTCCCTTGTCTGGAGTTACCTTACAGGAGCTCCTGCTCCACATGCTGACTCCTCATCAGTCCTTGCTTCTATGGAAGCAGCCTTTCTGGGATCACCGTCTCATCCGATGCCTTGGGACAAGGGCACTCCTGACATTCCAGACCCTCAGAAGGTCCGTAGCTTCCCCAACCCAGTGCCATCACAGGCTCTGCAAGTACATGGTCGCACACTGTGCTATTCAGGAATCCAGTCCACTCACAGGATATTCCAGGTACACGGCTTCACCATGTGCTCTTCAGGAAGTCTGCCCCCTCATAGGACCTTCCAACACACAGGAGGCCACCTCTTGCAGGATCTTACAACCTAGACCATGTGACCCTAACCATGGTCATGTTATGTAGCTGAAATCACCCCCATAGGTGGAGGTGTGTGTGGTTAGCCAGTTCCGCCCAGCGCTCTGGCTAACCCTGTAAGCCCCCTAGTATAAACAAACACAAGGCTCATGGAACTACAGGTACCAGAGCAACATTTCAGGCTTCCAGCATAGAGGATCTCCTCCTCTGTGACACATACCGGCCATTTACAACAATGCCGGTCACTGTCTCACAGGAGATTCACTCATTCTAATTACAAGGCCCTACTCTTTTACTGCATTAAACCACCAGGGATGGTATTATTAACTCCCTTCACTGCCCTATAGCACCAGGTATGTTACCATTAATCTCTTTTATGCCATTAACTACTAATCCATTTGCTACCGTAGAGTGCAAAGGATGTTATCATTAATTTTCTTACTACCCTAGACCACCAGGGATGTTATGAATATTAATCTGCTTACCTTATTTTATTAAAATTTGGTGACAAGCAGCTACTAATGGGTTTAGTTTTAATCTTTGCTTGGTGGTTTATGTATTACACTGTCTCTGTCTTACATTTGTCTTAACTTCTCACCATTTATAGGTTTAATGGGGGCCAAAGACTGTACGGCCAGTTTACCCTCCTAACAATTTACATATCTTTAACCTATGTTAGTCATTACAGTATTTGACCTCTCGATACACAAATGTCTATTTTTGTGGTTTATTACAAGCAAAAAAAATTGAGTCTTTCAAACATTGCAATTGGATGAGTTGCTGTCACTGAGGATCTGAATAATTAGAGATCAGAAATTTAACATTGCTTTGAGGGGGTGATTACTAAATGGTAGAAAAGGTTAATTAGGAATTTAGAAAAGCAGCTAATGGAGGGAATATTCCATACTCTGGAGAAAGTATCATGAATGCTGAAAAAGTCAAGGAAGGGACCTGCTCTATTAATCTTGGCAGCTGAAGGAATTTATGCAAGAGAGAAGCTGGTTGATTTTAAATAAAGTGTTGTCCAGCATCAAAATTTTTGTGGTGCCTAAACAAGAAGAAATGTGACAATGAAGGAAAATAAGCCTCAAAATGTAGAGCTGCAAAAGTTTTTGGATAAGATGAAGCGGGTGTCTCTGGAGCAGACATGGCACCAACATATCAAGTTGTATTGCCATCTAGGTGTGAGCATAAAAGGATGATCCCAGTCAAAGCTATCATTGTGGCTATGTTGCCTGTTGCTTCAACAGCGTAAAGGAGTTGTCCACCTTTCGGGATATATATTTTTTACTTTTCATGCATGTAATTGAGGCTAAAAATCATTTTTGTAATTGGGATATTTTATAGCAACCCTTTTGCAAAAATTGTTCATAGCCCCAATGCTTGCATTTAAGTAAAATAAAAGAGCATTTTCACAAAGGACGAACAACCACTTTAAGTACTTTATAAGGCTATCCAATCAGGGCAACTCCAATTCAAATACCTTATTGGGCCATATGGACATCATGAAGGAGTTTTCCCCTCTTCAGACTCTATTCTACAAGCTAAAGGAGAGAGATATTAACAATCTGATTTGGCAGACTCATACCACCAGTGCCTTAGGATCTTGTGCTAAGATAGAATGTGGGACACTTGCAGTTCATTGTAGAGAACTTTTTAAAAGTCGCTTTGAAGATGATTAATTTCTCTATGTTCTCATGTCTGTCTTTTTCCCAGTTGTATTGGTGACCACTGGATATATTCATAGGTTGGATGTAGTCACCAGTATTTATACTGAGAGATAGAGATAGAAAATCTGCAAATAAGAAAATTATGCACTGTAGGAAGGAATCAAAATTGCCTGACAAATCATCAACAATCTTAAATAAGCAGACGAAACAACATTGATACCAATAAGCGTAGATGGAATGAAGGACTTATTACAGAGGGCCAAGATGGAATCTCAAACATAGGACTACTACACAACACAAAGAAGACAAAGGTATTGACTATTGCTAGGTGCAACCGGGACACATTTGAGATGGACGGCGATGAACTGGAAGTTAAGAACTTCAACCTACTTGGATCGATGATTACTCAAGATGCATCGAGAACACCGGAAGTCAATAGGAGAATAGCTATGGGCAAATCAACAATGAAGTCGCTGGACAAAGTCTTCAAATTGAGGAACGTTTCACTGGTGATGAAGACACGGCTCGTACATAGTCTGGTCCTGGTCTTTTCTGTGGAAATATGGATGCGAAACCTGGAAGATAAAAAAACAAGACAAGAAGAATCGACGCCTTCCAGAGATGGATGTTGTTATGAATACCATGGATGGCAAGAACAATGAACAATTTTGTAACAAATCAAGCCAGACATGTCTCTCGAAGCAAGGATCACCAAGCTAAGACTTACCTATTTACTTGTGAAGAGAGTAATCACTCAAGAATTACATCAAAATCGGAATAATAAAAGGAAAAAGGAGAAGAGGAAGACCAGCAATCTGATGGCTTGATAACTATCAAGAAAAAGGTGGAGAGACCTTGGTTCCAAACATAGCAGGAAGTAAATGTATTACTGACCTGAAACTAAGGGCAGAAAATGATTGGCAATTGAAGTCATTGAAGCATCTCTAGAATTCATAGAGCAGCATTGATGAAAAGAGATCTATATGGTGCCAACTAGGCCTTTGTGAATGCTGTCATGGCTTTTCTGGAAGGTAGATCAAATGGAATGTCTTATTTCCCACATTCCTAAACATTGTGAAACGAAAAGAAGCTATTTAAATGGAAACTTTCCATATGGGCCTATCCTGTGAAATAGTTGTGCCCTTCCATAAGAGGTATATTGTATGGTGGGATCCCTTCTAATGTATACTTCTCGCTGAAGGTTCTAAACCTGGTGTGAACTGGACCTTGGACTTTTTAATTTTGGATTAATAAAGACCTAGAAAACAAACTACATGGATCAGATATTAAGACCCCATTTTGTACCCCAGTCTTGATTTAAGGACAAAGTTGGACACACACCTCTTAATGAATTCGGAACATCTTTCAGCTGCCATGCTTCAGCTCAAGAAATGTACTTCACTCAGAAACTTGAGTACACTTCTGTTGAAATTTTTACTATAGCGTAAATTCTGAATTATGAAAATGTTGGCCACCTTTTCTCCACGGCCTCCCTATTAAGTCTTTCCACATTTCAAAAAGTAGTAGGAGCTGGTAAAAAATACTAAAAGTCACAATATTTTTTGCACAACTATGGTGTGCGCTAACATTTTATAACACTTCAAACTGTTTATTGTGGAAATCTGGGTCAAACTGTTTGATGCATTGGGGCCACAGTGAATTGTAAACTATCTATTGGCTTCACCACAAGTTGAGTTTGTGTTTTCTGTATCTGTCACCAGAGTATTTAGTTATAGAGAGCATCGTCTGAAATGTCACCGTTTTTAGTTAGATGATACTTATTTCAGATCGTATGTCGTAAAACATAGCATAACAAATCGAGGCGCAACAACTGAACGCATGTATACCTGGAGGGATTTTTAAAATGAGATACAGGATGTGACATTAAGAGATTGTGCTCACACTGTTTTCCCTTTATTACTTGCTAGTTTCCACCTCTAAGATTGCTAATACCAGCCCGAGCAGCCGGCATTATCATCATTTCCTCCTGATTTTATACATAGCCAAGAACAAAACATGCGTCCCGTTAAGCAATTAAAGGTTATCTTACTCAATTCCATCAAGTAACAGCATGATGTTATTTTGGTGAGCATATAACAAATTGTTATCGGCATCCCTCAGCCATTACCTGGGAATCACATTGAGGAATTTATTTCTACATCTGACCAATTGTTATTTCCAATCGCATTGACATTTTATGCTTTCTCTAATCCTCCGACGTTGAAGGTAAAATAATGGCGTGGTCTTGATTCCTAAAACAAAAGAACCATGTAATATTCACTTTCCGTAGATCACTTTTAATAGGTGCCAATCATTTGTAGAAGCTTCTGAGATGTTAGGCCACACGCACACATTCAGTATTTGGTGAGTTTTTTTTTATCCAGTATTTGTAATGCAAAACCAGGAGTGGGTGAAAAATGCAGAAGTGGTGACGTGTTTCTATTATGCTTTTCCTCTGACCGTTCCACTCCTGGTTTTGGCTTACAAATACTGGGGTAAAAAACTCACCAAATACTCAACGTATGCATGTGGCCTTAAGGCTCCGGTACACGCTTCAATGTCCCAGCGATCCCACCAACGATCCGACGTGGATGGGATCGCTGGGATATAGTTAGCTGATCGCTCGCGAGCTGTCACATAGACAGACTCACCAGCGATCAGGACCAGAGAGCAAGCTGGTATCCAAGGTAAACAGCGGGTATCTAAGAGCCGAGCGGCTCTTAGATACCCGCTGTTTACCTTGGATACCAGTGTGCACGCTGATTTCCAGGGTAAACGGTGGGTATCTAACAGCCGCGTTGCTTTTAGATACCCGCTGTTTACCTTGGATACCAGCTCCCAGCATCGCTGATCGTTGGTCTTTCGCTGCCACACGCAGTGATGCACGCTGGCCAGCGGGAGACCAACAATAAAAAAATGGCCCAGGACATTGCTGCATGATCAGCGATATCCGGCAGGGGGGGGCGGTCGCTGATGTGTGTCACACACAGTGATATCGCTGGCAAGATCGCTGTGACATCACAAAATCAGCGATCTCGCTAGCGATCTCGCTGTGTGGACAGGGCCTTTACTGTGATGGTCTGGGGGATCTGAGGCCGCCACTGAACACTAAGAGAAAGGACTTAGTACAGCATCTATTTCAGTGGTCGCTAGATGGAAGTTGCCCATTATGTATGGGTCGCGCAACCACAATGACAAACAAATTATAGGAGGCACATGGAATTCCAACAAATAGAAGGAAATTCACAGCACTCCCATATAGCGGCCACTGACATGGTCACTGGATCCCATGGTTTTGTTGTAAAGGGTTCTCCTTCTCCACCTTTGATTTGAAGGAACCTCATGTGATTACATCTGTAAAATTGATTTCTGCTGCAATGTCGAAACATGAATTTTTCCCATATGATTTTTTTTGTCAGGTCATGTAATATTTGGGGGGGACCAATATCGGCAGAAACTATAAAGAGAAAAAATATAATATGTGTCTGTTTTTCACAGGTTTTGCCATTTTTTTTCAAAACCATCTGCTTTCATAGTGGACCAATAAAGTTAATTTTAAATTGTGTTCCTCTTGCAGTAAGAATTATTTTTATATATCAGACATATGTTTCTGTTGTTGTTGTTGTTGTTTTCTCAGGGGGTTGAGGTTAGATATACATTGGCATGTAAACGTTTTGGCACCACTGATCAGAATTACTGTTAATTGTGTACAGTTAAGCAAGATGAAGATGAAATGATCTCTAAAAGGGCTAATGTTCATGTATTTCCTTTGTATTTTAAGCAAAAAAATATATATCTTCATCTTTTACATTTTAAAAGTTTCAAAAAGGAAAAAGAACCAATACAAGTTTGGCCACCCTCCCATCCAGCGAGCCCACCCCATACCCAGCAGGTAATGGCTGAGTATTACAAACAGGACCTGCTGCTCACAACTGCTGGTGGAGCATAGCTCCGCCCGTGATTGTTATCCTGTATAATGCCGCTATCATTCTCTGACAGCGGCATTTAACAAGTGCCTGCGTGGCAGTACTTGAATCCATCAGCGTATCCGTGACCGTGATTGCGGGTCGCCAATGGGTTTTCATGACAGCTGGGGGTTAGATGATGGCCCTAGTGCTTGTTATTATGGACCTTCTTTGAAACCCTGCCTGTGGCTGGGCTTCAATGAGACTGTGATTTCTGCTATATGCAGTGATGCTGAGACATCACTACATACAGCACGAGTGATCGGACAATTGCATCTTCAAGCCCCCTAAAGGGGCTAGAGTCAAAGAAAAAGTTTTACAAAATCTGAAAAAAATAAAAACTAAAAGTACGAATCACCCCCTCTTTTTCCACCTTTAAAAATAAAGGTTTTTTAAAAAAAAAAAACACGTGGTATCGCCGCATTCAGAAAAGTCCGATCTATCAAAATATAAAAACAATGAAATCGATAGGTAAACACTTAAAAGGAAAAAAAAAATCAAGAACGCTAAAATTTCACTGCACTTGGATTTTTTTTCCTTTTTCATGCACACTATGTTAGGCTGGCGGAACGCACCAAATAATAAAATGATAATGAGGTGCGTTCGCAGCCTGGGGTCCACCGTGCAGAGATAGAATACTGCAGCTAAGTAATAGCAGATGCTATATGGCGGTGTAATAAGCAAACACACACTGGTTAACGTCACCTGGTGTGTACGAGGCGGACTCTGTTGCCTCACAGAGCCGCACTACCGCCGAATATAATCGCCAAAGCTTGTTAAGCTCGGTGAAGTGAGCGCTAGTGTAAAGTCACAGGACTCTGCCCCAAGACACAGGGTCGGAGTCCCACTAGACTCACCAGCACTCGGCGCCGCCGTAGATGCGCACTTATGTGCCTTGCGCTGGATGGCACTATATGGCGCTACGTGAGGTGCTGACCTGGAGCACTGTGGCCTAAAGCCTAGCAACTGACAGGCGCTGACTCTAACCACTAGACCCTAAGAACAGGCACAACCAAGGGTAGGGGTTTCAAATGAGTCAGTCACCAGATACATACATCCATCATCATACACATCTTTAACATAAGAGCCTATACTAGCGCATGGCCGAGCGGCCATGCGACTCTTTTATAGTGGGGTCCTTCCGGGACCTTCCCAGTGGTGGACCAGTCCGAGCAGAAGCGGGACCTGCTCATGTGATCTCCAATGAGAGGTCGTCCCACGGGCATGCTCAGTAGGCAAAATGTCATGATCCAGGTTGGATATGACAGGTTTTGAATAAGTAACCTTTTTTTTCCTTTTGAGCTGGTTGCTTGTAGTTGGTTTTGCCCCCGGTGGCCATTGGAGTTATTGCACTGTTGTGATTTCAGTTCTAGTTTTGCCCCTGGTGGCCGTCAGGGTCATTGCACTCTGGTTACTTTAGTTTAGTGCACGTGATTAATGAAGCAGGTGTGATTGCTGGCTCTTACCTATAAAAGAGTGTCAGGTGGTTGCAATCACTGTTGGTGATATTGGTCTTTTCCAACCATCCTTGGTGAAGGAAGGAACTTGAGAAGAGTCCCGGGCAGCTCAGTCAGAATCCTGGAGTGGCAGCTATGGTGTCAGCGAAGAGTTCTTGCAAAGCTTGGTGGAGTGGCAGCTATGGTGAAAGCTGCACTCAGATGCTGGACTCTGTTGCTGGAAGAAAGCTGCACTCAGATGCTGGACTCTGTTGCTGGAAAGCTGCACTCAGATGCTGGACTCTGTTGCTGGAAAGCTGCACTCACATGCGGGACTCTGTTGCTGGAAAGCTGCACTCAGGTGTTGGATCTGTTTGGAGGAAAAGATGCACTCAGGTGTCCGACTCTGTTGCTGGGAGCCTAAGTGGTGTTTCCCTGTTTGTCACTTTCCTCAATGTGTGTTTTAGTGCAGTGGTGGGATTAGTTACTGCACAGTCCACTTCACTAGTAAGGGATTGGTTCAGGGCAAGCTAGGGATTTCAGGTATCCTGATCGGCGCCCGGTGTGGAACCGGCCTAGGGATCATTAGGAGTGTAGAGACACCAACTCAGGGGAGTGCAGGAGGTCTCCACGTCCCCTTTCCCTATCGCAGGGCCACCATTGTAATTGTTTTCCTGGTTTTCCCCTTTATTCTGAAATTCACCCTGCTGGAGACGGTGTATCCGGCTGCACGTTCTATTATTTATATTCGCCCTGCTGGAGGCGGTGTATCCAGTCACACGTGACCATGACATTATCACCAACCTTACATTTTTTTTTTGGTAGGCCTTTGGCCAGGTTCAGGCCGGTGAGTAATTGCTGCTTGGCCTCACTGAGGTGAGTGAGGAGCTGCATGGTGTGTTGAAGCAGTTCCAGCAGCAGTTATCTGGGTCTGGGGCCTTCCCTTTGGCCCAACCAAAAAATCAATTGCGGCTCTGGCAAAGAAGCCCCCAGAGTCCCTGCTGGGGAGCGGGACTTGCTCATGCATGCAGACGCACCCAGGCAGGTGGGAGGAGTGGGTGTCCCCATGGTGCTGCCTGGTATTCCCCGAGGTGAAGGGGTACTTCCCTGTGGTGGGTGGATTTGTGTTATAGTCCGCGGGGCTCACGCCAAGCCTTCCATACCACCGAAGAAACCGCCCCCACCTGGTCGTGTGGAGGAAGGCGACCAGGGAGTGTATATTTCCTCCATACCCCAGTTCCCTTCTCCTCCAGTTGTGGCAGCAGGGGTGCTGCCAGGGAGTAGGGGCAAGTCTCAACCCTCGCCATTAGCCAACCCATAGAGGCACAGGCCTCGTAGAAGGAGGGGTTGGAGGGTGGTGTTTCCCTTGGTGAATAGCGGGGGTGTGAGAGTGGTGACACGGGGGGATGCCTCTGTTGTCAGTTCCAGTAAAAGTTCACAGTATTTGACAAAGTAATGAGTGGCAATAAACTTTCTGGTCTGGAAAAGTGTGTGAACGAGAGTGTATGGGTGTCCACCAAATAACATCCAGTGGAAGTGTGTGTGGAGTCTTGTCAGCTTGTTTTACCTCCAAACATGCTCATACACAACTCGCTCCCCAGGACAGTGCTCTGGGGATGTGCAACGCCGCCAGAACATACATTGCCAATACCAGTGGTGCCCATTTTTCATTAACCTGAGGTATAGGTAGTTGCAGAGGTGAACTCTGGATCTGGGCATCCCCTCTGTAGGTGGTTCCCTGATGAGGAGCGGTCTTCAGGGTCTGGAGGCCCCTCATTGAGGGAGAGTACGGTCATGATCCAGGTTGGATATGACAGGTTTTTAATAAGTAACCTTTTTTTCCCTTTGAGCTGGTGGCTTGGAGTTGGTTTTGCCCCCGGTGGCCATTGGGGTTATTGCACTGTTGTGAGTTCAGTTCTAGTTTTGCCCCCGGTGGCCATTAGGGTCATTGCAATGTGGTGATTTCAGTTCTAGTTTTGCCCCGGGTGGCCGTCAGGGTCATTGCACTCTGGTTACTTTAGTTTAGGACACGTGATTAATGAAGCAGGTGTGATTGCTGGCTCTTACCTATAAAAGAGTGTCAGGTGGTTGCAATCACTGTTGGTGATATTGGTCTTTTCCAACCATCCTTGGTGAAGGAAGGAACTTGAGAAGAGTCCCGGGCAGCTCAGTCAGAATCCTGGAGTGGCAGCTATGGTGTCAGCGAAGAGTTCTTGCAAAGCTTGGTGGAGTGACAGCTATGGTGAAAGCTGCACTCAGATGCTGAACTCTGTTGCTGGAAGAGAGCTGCACTCAGATTCTGGACAGCTATGGTGTCAGTGTGGAGTTCTTGCAAAGATTTGTGGAGTGGCAGCTATGGTGTCAGCGAGGAGTTCTTGCAAAGCTTGGTGGAGTGGCAGCTATGGTGTCAGTGAGGAGTTCTTGCAAAGCTTGGTGGAGTGGCAGCTATGGTGAAATCTGCACTCAGATGCTGGACTCTGTTGCTGTAAAGCTGCTCTCAGATGCGGGACTCTGTTGCTGGAAAGCTGCACTCTGGTGTTGGATCTGGTTGGAGGAAAAGGTGCACTCAGGTGTCGGACTCTGTTGCTTGGAGCATTAGCAACAGAGAAAAGCTAAGTGGTGTTTCCCTGTTTGTCACTTTCCTCAATGTGTGTTTTAGTGCAGTGGTGGGATTAGTTTCTGCACCGTCCACTTCACTAGTAAGGGATTGGTTCAGGGCAAGCTAGGGATTTCAGGTATCCTGATCGGCACCTGGTGCAGAAGCGGCCTAGGGATCGTTAGGAGTGTAGAGACACTGACGCAGGGGAGTGCAGGAGGTCGCCACGTCCCCGTTCCCTATCGCAGGGCCACCATTGTAATTGTTTTCCTGATTTTCCCGTTTATTCTGAAATTCGCCCTGCAGGAGGCGGTGTATCCAGACATACGTGTACTACTGAAATTCGCCTGCTGGAGGCGGTGTATCCAGCTGCACGTTCTATTATTTAAATTCACCCTGCTGGAGGCGGTGTATCCAGGGTCACGCGTGTCATATAAATTAGCCCTGCTGGAGGCGGTGTGTCCAGTCACACGTGACCATGACACAAAATACAGGACTTAGTCCCTGGAGTGTCTGCTTGCTGCTGATTCAAGCATGGTGTTACAGCAGAGCCTGAAGGAGCAATCAGATGCCTAGCATTAGCCTGGGCAAGACGTCTGAACCGACACCACTGAGCAGTAATCTCTGCGGCTGCAGAGGAATGGGAGACCACAGAGGACATGGCTTGAGATTCCCCCTATGCTGTAGAGGAAACTTGATGCCTAACACACTGTGGTAAAATGAATGGTGTCATTCAAAAGTACAACTCATCCCACAGAAAACAAGCCATCGTATGTCTATGTGGTGTAAGGATTTGTACTTACTCAGCTGCAGTAGGAGGGAAAACAGGAGGTGTGCTTCTTTAAAAGAGTCAGTGGGTTTATTTGCTCCATAAACATCAAAGCAACAAAACAAAGTTTCCAGCCTTCACAGCAGCCAAAATCAATACAAACAGTTGTTAGCTAGGTTTTGTTCCCTCACGCCCTGTGAGCACACAGGCTAGGGCAATGTCCAGCCTGGAGGCTCTGTCTTGATCCATACACACAGGAGGCCTTCTACCTCCCAAGTCACAGCCCATGTGCTAAACCACAGCCTCCATTATGCAGACTGTAACCACACCCACAGGTGAGGTATGGATCGCATGGGCTGGTCACATGGCCATGACCTCATTGCAGGTCCTGAAGGAAAACAGGGGTACAGTCAGCACCCTCACCAAGAGGTGAGGTAATATGGGTAGCCAGAACCTCCCATCTCTCATAGCTACCTGCAACCTGGACCCAGGTGCACTAAATGACATATTAGTGCTCATGTACACTAGAGACAAAATACTCCAGATTGCATCGCAGGGAGCATCCATCCCTGTGACATATACCTCCCATTAACCATGTGACCACCAGGCACACCACAGTGGACAGAAAAATTAAAGAGTTATGGCTCTGGAAAGAAGGGGAGGAAAAAATGGAAACACAAAAGCAGAAATTGGCTGCGTGGAGAAGGGGTTACTGGTTGGCAATATGTTTTTTCCTGAAGTTCTATTCCCTCTTTTCTCCACACATACCTTTGATCATTGTGGCCAAATAGTTCTATTTTAACCTCATCGGTCCACAGGACTTGTTTCCAGATCTCTGTGTGACAGCATGGGAAACAGTGGCTCTGACCGGCGGCAAACTTATTGAAGTCACCGCCGGTGACAGCCATTGGGTATCGCGGATTGCTGTGCAGGGCTGTGGAGTCGTGGAGTCGGAGTCGGTGCTGGTGCTCATTTTGGTGGAGTTGGAGTCGGTATAAAATGGACTGACTCCGACTCCTAAAATATATAATAAATTGGGTACAGTAATTCAATGCAGAATGTGCTGAATATTTTTTCATAGAAATTTGGGAAAATTATGAAATGTCCTATAAATGGCTGCTCTATTCCTGATCTAAGGCTACATTCACACACAGTGTTTTATCTGCATTTTTTGAGGATTCGTTTTTCAGCTGCAAAAGCAGATCAGCTTTTTAAAAAACTGCATCACCTGAAAGGTTTTTGAACTCATAGATAATGTTTTCAATAGCAAAAGCAGATTAGAAATCTGCTCTATCCATCCATTTATCCATATCTGTCTATCCATATCTTATCTGTACCAAAAAGAATGAAATCCGGGTAGCACACAGACTAACACTCCTTTTTTTTTTTTTAGCATCAGTCAGGTACACCTCATAGCTGCCTAAAAGGACGCCCAGGACAGGCATTGCTCGTCTTCAGTAACACATCAACATCAATTGATAGTTGAAATAAATAGACTGCATTCATCACCACATCTTCTCAAGGTGCAGGCTTTATTTTCAAGTGTAGGGGTGTGCAGTATGAGGTTCTGCAGCAGCTGAGGTGTGCAGTATGAGGTTCCGTGGAACAGTCTGAGGTTCTGCCCCCCCCTTAGGTTTGAGCCTGGCTACGCCCAAGGTGTGAATGTAGAATGAGGATCTAGGGTTTGTCTTACCTGAGATAAGTCATAGTGTTATATATACAGTGGGGAAAAAAAGTATTTAGTCAGTCAGCAATAGTGCAAGTTCCACCACTTAAAAAGATGAGAGGCGTCTGTAATTTACATCATAGGTAGACCTCAACTATGGGAGACAAACTGAGAAAAAAAAATCCAGAAAATTTCATTGTCTGTTTTTTTTTTCATTTAATTTGCATATTATGGTGGAAAATAAGTATTTGGTCAGAAACAAAATTTCATCTCAATACTTTGTGATATATCCTTTGTTGGCAATGACAGAGGTCAAACGTTTTCTGTAAGTCTTCACAAGGTTGCCACACACTGTTGTTGGTATGTTGGCCCATTCCTCCATGCAGATCTCCTCTAGAGCAGTGATGTTTTTGGCTTTTCGCTTGGCAACACGGACTTTCAACTCCCTCCAAAGGTTTTCTATAGGGTTGAGATCTGGAGACTGGCTAGGCCACTCCAGGACCTTGAAATGCTTCTTACGAAGCCACTCCTTCGTTGCCCTGGCGGTGTGCTTTGGATCATTGTCATGTTGAAAGACCCAGCCACGTTTCATCTTCAATGCCCTTGCTGATGGAAGGAGGTTTGCACTCAAAATCTCATGATACATGGCCCCATTCATTCTTTCATGTACCCGGATCAGTCGTCCTGGCCCCTTTGCAGAGAAACAGCCCCAAAGCATGATGTTTCCACCACCATGCTTTACAGTAGGTATGGTGTTTGATGGATGCAACTCAGTATTCTTTTTCCTCCAAACACGACAAGTTGTGTTTCTACCAAACAGTTCCAGTTTGGTTTCATCAGACCATAGGACATTCTCCCAAAACTCCTCTGGATCATCCAAATGCTCTCTAGCAAACTTCAGACGGGCCCGGACATGTACAGGCTTAAGCAGTGGGACACGTCTGGCACTGCAGGATCTGAGTCCATGGTGGCGTAGTGTGTTACTTATGGTAGGCCTTGTTACATTGGTCCCAGCTCTCTGCAGTTCATTCACTAGGTCCCCCCGCGTGGTTCTGGGATTTTTGCTCACCGTTCTTGTGTTCATTCTGACCCCACGGGGTGGGATTTTGCGTGGAGCACCAGATCGAGGGAGATTATCAGTGGTCTTGTATGTCTTCCATTTTCTAATTATTGCTCCCACAGTTGATTTCTTCACTCCAAGCTGGTTGGCTATTCCAGATTCAGTCTTCCCAGCCTGGTGCAGGGCTACAATTTTGTTTCTGGTGTCCTTTGACAGCTCTTTGGTCTTCACCATAGTGGAGTTTGGAGTCAGACTGTTTGAGGGTGTGCACAGGTGTCTTTTTATACTGATAACAAGTTTAAACAGGTGCCATTACTACAGGTAATGAGTGGAGGAAAGAGGAGACTTTTAAAGAAGAAGTTACAGGTCTGTGAGAGCCAGAAATCTTGATTGCTTGTTTCTGACCAAATACTTATTTTCCACCATAATATGCAAATAAAATGAAACAAAAACAGACAATCTGATTTTCTGGATTTTTTTTTCTCAGTTTGTCTCCCATAGTTGAGGTCTACCTATGATGTAAATTACAGACGCCTCTCATCTTTTTAAGTGGTGGAACTTGCACTATTGCTGACTGACTAAATACTTTTTTTCCCCACTATATATATATATATATATATATATATATATATACAGTCATGGCCAAAAGTATTGACACCCCTGCAATTCTGTCAGATAATACTCAGTTTCTTCCTGAAAATGATTGCAAACACAAATTCTTTGGTATTATTATCTTCATTTAATTTGTCTTAAATGAAAAAACACAAAAAGAATTGTCCTAAAGCCAAATTGGAGATAATTCCACACCAAACATAAAAAAGAGGGTGGACAAAAGTATTGGCACTGTGCGAAAAATCATGTGATGCTTCTCTAATTTGTGTAATTAACAGCACCTGTAACTTACCTGTGGCACCTAACAGGTGTTGGCACTAACTAAATCACACTTGCAGCCAGTTGACATGGATTAAAGTTGACTCAACCTCTGTCCTGTGTCCTTGTGTGTACCACATTGAGCATGGAGAAAAGAAAGAAGACCAAAGAACTGTCTGAGGACTTGAGAAACCAAATTGTGAGGAAGCATGAGCAATCTCAAGGCTACAAGTCCATCTCCAAAGACCTGAATGTTCCTGTGTCTACCGTGCGCAGTGTCATCAAGAAGTTTAAAGCCCATGGCACTGTGGCTAACCTCCCTAGATGTGGACGGAAAAGAAAAATTGACAAGAGATTTCAACGCAAGATTGTGCGGATGTTGGATAAAGAACCTCCACTAACATCCAAACAAGTTCAAGCTGCCCTGCAGTCCGAGGGTACAACGGTGTCAACCCGTACTATCCGTCGGCATCTGAATGAAAAGGGACTGTATGGTAGGAGACCCAGGAAGACTCCACTTCTTGCCCCGAGACATAAAAAAGCCAGGCTGGAGTTTGCCAAAACTTACCTGAAAAAGCCTAAAACATTTTGGAAGAATGTTCTTTGGTCAGATGAGACAAAAGTAGAGCTTTTAAGGCAAAAGCATCAACATAGAGTTTACAGGAGAAAAAAGAGGCATTCAAAGAAAAGTACACGGTCCCTACAGTCAAACATGGCGGAGGTTCCCTGATGTTTTGGGGTTGCTTTGCTGCCTCTGGCACTGGACTGCTTGACCATGTGCATGGCATTATGAAGTCAGAAGACTACCAACAAATTTTGCAGCATAATTTAGGGCCCAGTGTGAGAAAGCTGGGTCTACCTCAGAGGTCATGGGTCTTCCAGCAGGACAATAACCCAAAACACACTTCAAAAAGCACTAGAAAATGGTTTGAGAGAAAGCACTGGAGACTTCTAAGGTGGCCAGCAATGAGTCCAGACCTGAATCCCATAGAACACCTGTGGAGAGATCTAAAAATGGCACTTTGGAGAAGGCACCCTTCAAATATCAGGGACCTGGAGTAGTTTGCCAAAGAAGAATGGTCTAAAATTCCAGCAGATCATTGTAAGAAACTCATTGATGGTTACCAGAAGCGGTTGGTCGCAGTTATTTTGGCTAAAGGTTGTGCAACCAAGTATTAGGCTGAGGGTGCCAATACTTTTGTCCTGCCCATTTTTGGAGTTTTGTGTGAAATGATCAATGTTTTGCTTTTTGCTTCATTCTCTTTTGTGTTTTTTCATTTAAGACAAATTAAATGAAGATAATAATACCAAAGAATTTGTGTTTGCAATCATTTTCAGGAAGAAACTGAATATTATCGGACAGAATTTCAGGGGTGTCAATACTTTTGGCCATGACTGTATATATATATATATACTGTATATATATATATAGTACAGACCAAAAGTTTGGACACACCTTCTCATTCAAAGAGTTTTCTTTATTTTCATGACTATGAAAATTGTAGATTGTCACACCGTCTCTGCATACTCACTCGTCCATCGCTCCCACGCCGTAGCCCCTCGCCGCCCGACAGCAACGGCAGTCACCTCTGACAGGTGCGCGCCAACGGCATCTTTGCATGCAATGCGCATGCGCCATAGGCCGCGGCCGCACCTCCCTTCTGCTTCTTGTGCTCCGGCTATGCCCTGACCCGGAAGCACCCCCTGACCAATGACAGACCAGACAGGGACATATCAGGCCTCTTCCCCCTGAGGGAGGCGCCTAATCGTTGTGTTTCCTTGCACACTGGGCCTCGCTTCATCGTGTGCTCTCTGCAGTCCCATTCTCGTCTGCTGCCTGCAGCAACCTCTCAGTCCTGTTATCCGAGTGCCCTGCTGTATTCCGCAGTCCTGCCTCCTGTGCTCCCTCCGTCCTACTACAGTCCTGCCTCCGGTGTTCTTGTTCCATCCTGCTCCAGTACTGCCGTCCTACTCCAGTCCTGCCTCCAGTGCTCCTGTTCCATCCTGCTCCAGTCCTTCCATCCTACTCCAGTCCTGCCTCCGGTGTTCCAGTTCCATCCTGCTCCAGCCCTTCCGTTCTCCTCTAATCCTGTCTCCTGTGTTCCTGCACCAGCCATCCCTCCACGTTCCAGTCTACAGTCTTACTCCACTCCTGTCCCCTGTGTTCCAGCTCTGTTCTGTCATCTACTCTTCAGTCCCACAATCCTACTCCAGTCCATCCTGAGCCGCCCCTCTCGGTACCGGCTACCGTGGTACTCGAACCCCTGGGCCTGCTCCTAACGGTCCCTATATAGGGGTCGGTTCCACCTGGCAGCTTGCCCGGGCCCCTCGGTGCCACGGCCCAGAGGGTCCACTCTGGGAGATTCCAGCTCCAGACCAGCCACGATAACAGTACGATCAGGCCATGGACTCTGCCGGTACTACTGCTGTTACCCAGAAAGAGTTACTCTTCCTGCGGGAGAATCAGGGACGCATTATGTCTGTCATGAAGTCTATGGACACCCATTTGTCGGCCCTGCAGGTGGCCGATCCTGGAACTGCCACTTTACTGGCCAGTCTTCAACAGGAGCTGGTCCAGCAACATAATACTCAAGCCCATATTTTGTCTCACATGGCCTCCTTTGATAGCCGCTTGTCGGCTCTACACTCTGCCGCCACAGCTCTGACTCCTCTCTCCGCTCCTACAGCTCTCCCGATGCCTCCCGCCTTGCCAAACCGCCTTGCTACACTGGGGATCCTAAGCTCTGCAGGGGCTGCTTGTTGCCACAGCAATATCCCTCTGACCGGGCCAAAGTAGCCTTCATTATGTCCCATCTGGAGGGGGAGGCCCTGTCCTGGTTGAATCCCCTCTGGGAACATGACGATCCCGTTGTCTCAAGTCTTCCGGTTTTCTTGGATACTTTTTGCAGGGTCTTCGATGAGCCGGGTCGGTTAACTGCTCTCACCGAATCACTCTTTAACCTACATCAGGGTTCTCTCATGGTCGGTCAGTACGCTATCTGCTTTCGCACTATCACCTCCGAGCTCGGCTGGAATAACATGGCTTTGGTAGGGGCGTTCTGGCGCGGTCTTTCAGGCAGAATAAAAGATGATCTCGCAAGTCGAGATACCCCGACCACCTTAGAGGACCTTATCTCTCTGGCTACCCACATTGACCTACACTTCCAGGAGCGCGCTCAGGAGTCAGCGAGAGACAGGAAATCCACCAGGCCAGCTCCCTTTCTCACCTGTTCTGCCAGTCCTAGTTCGGCCGGGTCTTCTTCTTCCTCCTTGGTCGAGCCCATGCAGATAGACCGTCTCAATTTGGCCGAGTTGCGTCAGCAAGAGAGGTGGGCACAAGGTCTGTGCCTTGCGGAGCTTCATCGCACTATATCCGCACCTGTCCTAAGAGACAGGGGAACTCCTCCGCCTAGGTCAGGTAAGTGAGGCCTCCTTAGGTGACGATGATCCCTCAACCTCATACTATTTCTGTGCTTCTGGTTTCAGGGGAGAGACGTGGGTCCGAGGTGGCCTACGTGGATTCGGCTCGGCAGGTAGCTTTATTCAGCCAGAAGAGGTGGACAAATACCAAATTCCCATGGTTGCTCTATCTAACCTTCTCCAGATTGCCGCGGTGGATGGAAAACCGCTACAGGTGACCATCGCCTTGGTCACTGAAGAAGTGGAGTTGCAAGTCGGTGCCTTACATTGAGAGAAGATAGCCTTTTACGTTTTGCCTAAGCTGGCCCATGCCATTCTACTCGGTCTCCCATGGTTAAGGACTCACCAGCCTGTTCTCGACTGGTCTTCTGGGGAGATACTCCACTGAGGGCACCCGTGCCAAGCTCACTGTCTGACTCCTGTCCGCCTGGCAGCCGCTCCCCGGTCACCCCCAGACCTTCCAGGTCTCCCTCCAGCCTACAGTTCCTACGCCGATGTCTTTGATAAGAAGGAAGCGGAGGTCCTTCCTCCACACCGGCCTTTTGACTGCCCAATTGAACTTGTTCCTGGTTCAAACCCTCCAAGGGGCAGAATCTACCCCCTGTCTCCCGCTGAGACCACAGCCATGTCCGAATACGTCCGGGAGAACCTCGCCAAAGGTTTTATAAGGAAATCCTCGTCGCCCGCAGGAGCCGGGTTTTTCTTTGTCAAAAAGAAGGACGGAACTCTACAGCCGTGCATAGACTATAGGGGCTTGAATGAAATTACCATCAAGAACAGGTACCCTCTTCCACTCATTGCGGAGCTGTTTGACCGTCTCAGAGGAGCCCGGGTCTTCTCCAAGCTGGACCTCAGAGGAGCCTATAATCTGGTCCATATCCGTGCTGGAGACGAGTGGAAGACAGCCTTCAACACTCGAGATGGCCATTACGAGTACCTAGTCATGCCCTTTGGTCTCTGTAATGCTCCTGCGGTGTTTCAAGAGTTCATCAATGAGATCTTCCGGGACTTCTTGTACTCCTGTGTGGTCGTGTACTTGGACGACATCCTCGTCTTCTCGCCGGATCTCTCATCCTACAGAATGTCCGCTTGGTGTTACAGCATCTTCGGGAGAACCGCCTGTATGCGAAGGTTAAGAAATGTCTCTTTGAACAGACCTCCCTGCCGTTTCTAGGATACATTATCTCTAACACTGGACTAAGTATGGACCCTGAGAAGTTGTCTGCCATTCTCAAATCGCCTCGCCACATCGGGGTAAGGGCTATACAACGATTTCTTGGATTCGCCAATTATTACCGGCAATTCATCTCTCACTTTTCCGCAATCACAAGACCTATTTCTGCTCTCACCCGTAAAGGGACTACTCCCAAGGATTGGTCTCTGGAGGCTGAAGAGGCTTTTCTGACCCTAAAATGGGCTTTCTCCACGGCTCCGGTCCTGCATGGCATGGAGAGCAACCGACCATTTGTACTCGAGGTGGACGTTTTCCTCGAAAGGGGCCGGGGCAGTATTGTCCCAGAGATCCGCCTCCGGTCGTCTGCACCCTTGTGGCTTCTTCTCGAAGGCCTTTTCTCCATCCGAGTGTAACTACTTGATCGGCGACCAGGAACTTCTGGCCATCAAGTTGGCCTTGGAGGAGTGGCATCACCTCCTGGAAGGAGCTGTCCATCCCTTTGTCATCTTCTCGGATCACAAGAATCTGGCCTATCTCCTGTCTGCCCAGAGACTCAACCCACGTCAGGCCAGATGGTCCTTGTTTTTCACCCGATTTGACTTCGAGCTCCGTTTCCGTCCCGGCAGCAAAAATACCAAAGCCAACACTCTGTCCAGGGTCTTCCAGCCACACGAAACCACGGAGGAACCCTCACATATCATTGACCCCACTAGGATCATCACAGTGGCTCCAGTGAATTGGCTTGCTCCTCCTCCTGGCTGTTAGGCGTCGGATTTCTGTGTTTACTCCACAGGGATCCAGACCCTCACATTCTGCAGTCTCCTGCTGTTTACCTACTGCAGAGGAGATTGCAGAGGAGATTGCCTTGCAGCAAATCTCTCCTGAGGCTAAGTCCTTCTGCCCTCCTACTGAGCATGCTCATGGGACGATCTCCCATTGGAGATCGGAGTCATGTGCTCAGGTCCTGCTCCAGATCTCATTTGTCCATCTCAGAGATCTGGAGGCTTGCAGAAGGTCCTGGCTGCTATAAAAGGCGCGCATGGCTTTTCCGCCATGCGCTAGTATAGACTTACTTGCTGCTGTGTGTATGAGGACGGATGTATGATTCTGGTGAATGACTCATTGTAAAACCCCTTCCCTCTGATATTACGTATGTGGTTAGGGACTGAGTTAGAATCAGCGCCAGCGCTCCTCTGCTGCAACATCCACAGCTGCTAGTGTCCGACATTGCGCTTGCGTCATAGCTTTGACGTTTGGCGGCAGTGTCCACGCCGCGCTGCAGTAGCAGCTCTCCTTAGCGTCCACTTAGCTGTAAGTGTAGACATGGTAGGTCTAGACGGACGTAGCGCAGCCGTCTTGGGCTACTCCTGTGACCAGATACCGTGTGTGTATTGATACTCAGTACTGTGACCTCAACAGGCTCTTTCTTTGTATTTTTGTTTATTTGGCATCTCTGTGACTTAACAGAGATTGCTCTGCACACTTGGGTGACGTTTAACCCTGTGCGCATTACCGCCTTATTGCTCCTGCCACCACTTAGCAGTGGTTATATCACCTACTGCACGGTGGACCCCGAGCAGCGAACACACTTTATTATTATTTTTATTTAGTGCATTCCGCTGTTCCTAACACTGGCAAAATGCTTGTGCCTGAGAACCTCAAGCGAAAAGTCCTCCTATGGCGGCACTCCTCCAAACTGTCCGGCCATGCTGGGACTAATGAGACCCTGGATCTTATTGCGCGTCACTACTGGTGACCCACGCTTTGCCAAGATGTACTCGATTTTTTGGCTTCTTGTCTATCCTGTGCAAAAAACAAAGTGCCATAAAGACCTCTGTCCGGCTTGTTGCTACCGTTGCCTGTTTCTGTGGTTCCTTTGGAAAAAAACGCCATGGATTTCATCACTGACCTACCCTGTTCTTCTGGCTGCACAGTCATCTTGGTGGTGGTGGATCGTTTTTCCAAGATGGCCCACTTCACCCCTCTGCTTGGTCTCCCCTCGACTCCGGAGCTGGCCAAGGTCTTCACCAAATCTTCAGACTCCATGGACTACCTCAATGCATTGCGTCAGACTGAGGGGTTCAGTTCACCTCCAAGTTCTGGCGATCACTTTGTAAGCTCATGAACGTTTCCCTTGACTTCTCCTCGGCCTACCATCCACAGTCCAATGGGCAGGTGGAGCATACCAACCAGACGTTGACTGGGTACCTACGTCATTTCTCCAACGCCCACCAGAACGATTGGATTGACTTACTTCCCTGGGCAGAGTTCGCTTACAACAACCATGCTGGCGAGTCCTCAGCTAAGTCTCCATTTTTCATTGTGTTCGGCAGACATCCTGGTGTTCCTCTTCCGATAACCCCTGCCTCCGAGGTACCCACGGCCAACGCTTTATCCTCCGAATTTTCCAAGATTTGGGCCGAGACCAACACGTCTCTCAAGAAGTCCGCTGATCGGATGAAGAATTATGCCGGCAAGAAGAGATTGGATCCTCCACCCTATCGTGTTGGGGACAAGGTCTGGCTCTCGTCCAAATTCATCCAGTTGATACTGCCTTCCTACAAGTTGGGGCCACGCTACATTGGTCCGTTTGAAATTCTTGGACATATCAACGAAGTCGCCTACAAATTGAGGTTGCCTGCTACGCTCCGGGTCCCGAACACCTTCCACGTCTCTCTACTGAAACCTGTGGTGCTGAATCGCTTCCACTCCTTGCCTGATTCCAGTCCTCAGCCGGTGGGTGCCGATGATGCCTTTGAAGTGGAGGACATTATCGCCATGAAGAAGGTTAGAGGTAGGACATTTTTTCTTGTTGACTGGAAGGGCTTTGTTCCTGAGGAGAGATCCTGGGAACCTCGGGATAATATCAATGCTCCTCGTATCCTCAAGAGATTTCTTGATAATCTCCGGGGAGGGCGGCTTAGGGGATCGGGTACTGTCACACCTTCTCTGCATACTCACCCGGCCATCGCTCCCACGCTGCAGCCCCTCGCCGCCCGACAGCCACGGTGGTCACCTCTGACAGGTGCGCGGCCGACTGCGTCTTTGCATGCAATGCGCATGCGCCATAGCCCGTGGACACGCCTCCCTTCTGCTTCTTGCGCTCCGGCTATGCCCTGACCCGGAAGCACCCCCTGACCAATGGCAGACCAGACAGCAGCATATCAGGCCGCTTCCCCCTGAGGGAGGCGCCTGATCGTTGTGTTTCCTAGCACACTGGGCCTCGCTTCATCGTGTGCTCTCTGCAGTCCCGTTTTCGTCTGCTCCCTGCAGCAGCCTCTCAGTCCTGTTATCTGAGTGCCCTGCTGTATTCCGCAGTCCTGCCTCCGGTGCTTACTCCGTCCTACTACAGTCCTGCCTCCGGTGTTCCTGTTCTATCCTGCTGCAGTCCTGCCGTCCTACTCCAGTCCTGCCTCCAGTGTTCCTGTTCCAACCTGCTCCAGTCCTTCCGTCCTTCTCCAGTCCTGCCTCCGGTGTTCCAGTTCCATCCTGCTCCAGCCCTTCCGTTCTCCTCTAATCCTGTCTCCTGTGTTCCTGCACCAGCCATCCCTCCATGTTCCAGTCTACAGTCTTACTCCACTCATGTCCCCTGTGTTCCAGCTCTGTTCTGTCATCTACTCTTCAGTCCCACAATCCTACTCCAGTCCATCCTGAGCCGCCCCTCTCGGTACCGGCTACCGTGGTACTCGAACCCCTGGGCCTGCTCCTAACGGTCCCTATATAGGGGTCGGTTCCACCAGGCAGCTTGCCCGGGGCCCCTCAGTGCCACGGCCCAGAGGGTCCACTCTGGGAGATTCCAGCTCCAGACCAGCCATGCTAACATAGATTCACTCTGAAGGCATCAAAACTATGAATTAACACATGTGGAATTATATAATTAACAAAAAAGTGTGAAACAACTGAAAATACTGTATGTCTTATATTCTAGGTTCTTCAAAGTTTTCCCATTTTTTCGGACTGACTGACCTTCATTTCTTAAAGTAATGATGGCCACTCGTTTTTCTTTACTCAGCTGCTTTTTTCTTGCCATAATACAAATTCTAACAGTCTATTCAGTAGGACTATCAGCTGTGTATTCACCAGACTTCTGCACAACACAACTGATGGTCCCAACCCCATTTGTAAGGCAAGAAATCCCACTTAATAAACCTGACAGGGCACACCTGTGAAGTGAAAACCATTTCCGGTGACTACCTCTTGAAGCTCATCAAGAGAATGCCAATAGTGTGCAAAGCAGTAATCAAAGCAAAAGGTGGCTACTTTAAAGAACCTAGAATTTAAGACATATTTTCAGTTGTTTCACACTTTTTTGGTAATTATATAATTCCACATGTGGTAATTCATAGTTTTGATGCCTTCAGAGTGAATCTACAATTTTTATAGTCATGAAAATAAAGAAAACTCTTTGAACGAGAAGGTGTGTCCAAACTTTTGGTCTGTACTTATACAGTATATGTAATCGATATTATATAGTGTATTACATATTTACAATTTATTACAGTTTTTTGTGTTCTAAAGTTGTATTCCAATAAATAGATATTATGTTCTATCTAAGTATCTTGATTATTGTACCATAAAAATGATTAAATGTCTGATGTTCACATTATACTACAATAAATTTTTCACTTAAATATAAGCAATATATGTGGGAGTCGGAGTTAGAGTCAGTGTAAGGGAAATTGAGAAGTCGGAGTCGCAGGTTTGGCTTACCGACTCCACAGCCCTGTTGCTGTGGGTTCACATTCTGTCACACACATGGCAGCATCGGAATTAGCGGCTGTGACCGGCGGAGACATCAGTAGGGCTACCCTCAGTTAAATCCACTGTTTCCCATGTTGTAGCACAGTGCCTCTAACTGGTGGTAGACTTACTGAAGTCACCGTGTGATAGCCGTTGGGTATCACAGGCCGCTGCAGGTTCACACACAGTCACACAGAGTACAGTGTAGGAACTATTGGCTGTGACAGACAGTGACATCAGTAGGGTAACCCTCCAATTAAAGCCACTGTTGCCCACGTTGAAGCATAGTGGCTCTGACCGGCGGTAAGTGGTAACCTTACTGACGTAACTGGAGGTTACAGAAACTGCAGGGTATTGCTGCAAGCCCAGGCAGCGTCTGCTCCAGTTAGTGCCTAAGAAGCCCCGTCCGGCTCTGTATGCTGGAATTGTGGATGAGGCTCGTTGTGAGACCTTGATGTGGAATACGTCGGACCAGCGTGGGATGGAATTGTGGATGAGGCTCGTTGTGAGACCTTGATGTGGAATACGGCGGACCAGCGTGGGATGGAATTGTGGATGAGGCTTGTTGTGAGACCTTGATGTGGAATACGTCGGACCAGCGTGGGATGGAATTGTGGATGAGGCTCGTTGTGAGACCTTGATGTGGAATACGGCGGACCAGCGTGGGATGGAATTGTGGATGAGGCTTGTTGTGAGACCTTGATGTGGAATACGGCGGACCAGCGTGGGAGTTTGAATACGTTTGTGAAAGAAGGTAATTATCTGGGAGAGTTTCTAATAAATAAAGGACTGTCCGTTTTGTGTTTATTTTTACTGATGAGTTAGTAATGGGGGTGTCTATCTTTTTTTATAATAATTTTTGTCACATTGCGCCCCGGCCAATCACAGCCATGCCAATACTTGTGGAAGTGCCCACAGCAGAAAGCTTGTTGATTAGCTGCGCTGAAGCCTTTCAACAAGCTTTGGTCAGGATGCCGAACCCAACCAGTAACTCAGACTTCCGTGAGAAGTCCATGTTCAGTACAAGGTACTAGGTGCAAGACTCTGTTCGCACTGGTTCTGTAAGCTCCAATGGGGTTCAGTCACAGTTTCCGTAACTTTCTCTAGCAACAATTCCTGGATATTTCTATTTTTGCTGCAAATACTTTAGCATACAATAGACATACTACTACACATCACTATCTTCCGGATTACTCTCACTTTAGTTGTCAGACAAATCTGCCATGATTCTTATTTTAAATATTCAATGAATGAATCCTGATCAAAATAGGAGAAATATTTCAAGCAATCAGCCTCACAGTTGTCATATATTTCTCACCCGCCACTGTCTGGATGCTGCTCATGACAGACGTGTTTTCAGCCAAATAAACAAAGGGACTATTTCCTAATTAAGTCTCCGGGAAATGAATAATAATAAAGAAAATCTTTAAAGATTTCACCAGTCTTTGTTGAGATGTAAAAGAAAAGAAATGGAGAAATTGACTCATTTCTGTTGTTGTTATTGTTCTTTGTAGACTTTGTTGTCTCTTGGATATATTTCCTTGAATCGGAGCCCCTACCGGTTGTCTCATCTGCAGCCAGCGAATCGTTGGCATCTTTGTGCCGATTGTCTGGTATATGGAGTCCTCCCACCTACAGACCGTCGGCACACGGATCACTTTTAAATAGAGCGCTCAGTGGGGAGAGTGATTTAATGTGACAGACACCTCACCTCCTATTCTGAAAGTAACAAAGGCTTTAATAACACTGCTGTGGGATAGAAGAATGCTGCCAAGGATGACACAAGTACAAGAAAGCATTGTGATAACCAGATATTATTTATTCTCTCTGTCTTCTGTCTCCGCACATGAGGCAGTGACTCTTATGTAACTTCAGAATGTTTTATCTATCTGCATTTGTTTACTTTTCTGTATGTATTAATTTATATATTGGGTAATACGACTTACTAATGATAATATTCTTAGATAAGTGATAAACACATGAACCAGACAATGATGAGATCTGTACCGGTCCCGAGATGATGGGCCCTGAAGTTAAGATAGACAATAGAAATATGCAGATTTCTTAGCACAAGTCCGGTTCACGGGCCAGGTGGGTGGTCTCTGGTCATGGACAGGAGCTGCTCAAATAGTCCAAAATAGAAAAGGTACAGCCAGCAGCACTCAATCATCAGAATGCAGGTTCAAAAGTCCTATGACCCAATTGGAGAGCAAACCATCATAAGAAAAAATGAACAGCATTCCATCCGGGTGAAGATAAAGTATCAATGACATCTTTGTTCTGCCAAATGCAAAGTTTCAACCCCTAAGGGTCTTTGCATTGAAAAAGACCCTTAGGGGTCGAAACATTGCATTTGGCAGAATAAAGATGTCATAAGATACTTAATCTTCACCCGGATGGAGTGCTGTTCGTTTTTTCTTATGAGGAGCTGCTCAAATGTCCTGAGCTGCCATGATCTTTTTCCACCTGGCATAATGTCAACTGTGTGGCACAGTTAACTAGAGATGAGAGAACCCGAACTGTAAAGTTCGGGGTTCTCGTACCGGACGGTGCTGAACTCCGAACATGGAATTCTCCCAGGAAGTCCGATTTAGTGTTCAAAGTTCAGGTGCTTGTTTAAGTCTATGGGGTTCAGGTTCAAGTTTGGGTAGAAATTTGGTACCTAAACTTTGGCCGAAAGTTCAGTCAACCAACGACAAATCCAAACATCTGCTCATCCCTACAGGTAACTTGTTGTCAGCCTGGTTAATCATAGGTTGAGCCTTGGATCCTGTAGAGAAGTTTTCTCCAACTCTAGTCCCCAAGAATCACCAACAGGTCATGTTTTCAGGATTCCCTTGGTATTGCATTAGTGATGGAATTATTACTTGTGCAATTCTAAGGAAATCCTGAGAACATGATCCGTTGGTGACTCTTGAGGACTGGAGTTGGGGAACACTCCTATAGAGTAAATAAATTCACTTAGCTCTACACCCAGAGAGCACCGACCTGGAGCATGGATTGGGGTTCCACAAAGTGGTCCTTTCATCTCAGATAGATGTGAATTTGGTTAAGGAGTGGACGCCAATTTTTCCTGATGAAAATCCACTACAATATCGCAATAGAGTAGCAACACTTCAACAGAAGACATTCCACATCACTTACAACCACTGGGTGACGTATATAGACACATATAGAATGAACACTTGTGAAAGTGTAGCTCCCTTTGTTTTCTAAAGTAATATCGTGCTACAAATATCAAGAAACGGCAAGAGCAAAAGTAAGAAAAGACTCATCTGTAGATATAAGGCAGATAGATAGATATGAGATAGATTTAGAATTATTTAATCACATATTTGGGGACTGGACCCATGAAATTAGCAGACAGACATCTTACGTATTATTTTATCACCCTTTTCTCATTGCTTTCTGACTTGCTCGTTAATGGTAATTTCTGTTTTCTGTAGTTTGGATTCGATCACAAATGTTTCCTCCTTGAACTTCTACAACCCGTATAAAACTTGCCCTTTTTAAACTCTTAGAGAAGCAAATGTAACACTGGTAGAAAAAAATCATCCCATTATCATTCCTGAACGATATTGAGCCTCACATGGTAAAGGTAAAAGTTAATGTATTTCACTTAAATCATCATCTCTCTTCCGTCTATGCATTATTGATTTCCCTCAGTTTGAATCAGCAAAGTTTTCTGCGGCCCTCACACTAAATAAAGCCTTTGGCCACAACGTTTTTTTGAGAACTTTCCAAAGGATTTACGTAGACAGTTCCTAACTATTCACCGACATTAACATTCCCTTGGCCATTATAATGAGTCATTTTATTTATTTTTTTATTTATTTGTATATTGCCGTATTGTTTTATCGTCAGACATAGACTATTTTTGATATTAATCCTCCTCTTCGATTCTTACTAGCAATGCCGTATACAAATGGCCTGAACATCAATTTACATCTCGCCGGCAAATTATTGCATGGAAAACTTAAAGGCACAGATTTACTTTTTTTTAAATGTTCATTTATTTCCTAAATTGAAAGTTAAGGAGTGTAAAAAAAACCCTTTCTATCAATCTGGCGGACATAGACCCTCCCCCGAGGAGTCACAGTGTTTTGAAAGGATTGTTCTCATCATCTTAAGTGAGTAAAAGTGCAAAGTGCTTATAAAAATAATCCAAAAATTCTTAATAAATATAATTCTGGATTAATTATTCAACGGCTCATATACAAAAAAATCAGTCCTTAAAAGATACTTTATTAACCAATCATTAAAAAGTTTTGAAAACTTTTTAAAAATAATCCACTTTGCATTTATCATCACAGTAAAATTCTTTTTTGTTCTCTAGAAGGGAGGGATTTCTAATATTATAGTTTGCAGCTCATTACATAGGATACTGACCACCGCTGCAGGAGCTAGAAAGCGTGACTCTTACACTGGAGGACCAATCGGGTTTAGACATTTCTCAACATTGAAATTGCAAGACTGAAAGGATGCAAAATTATGAAAATCACAGGATGGATTGAAGCAAAAAAATCAAAACTTCGATATTTTCAATGTTGAGCATGAGCGCCACAGGCAGAAATTCCCTTACATGACTTGGCCGCCATCAATGAGATCATTATTGGTGGTCTAAGGAAGGTACTGAATGCACTTGGGTAATTCATCAAGATCCGCCGCTGGCAGCTCCTGTGTAATCACCGACCAATGATGTCCCATATGTGCTCTATGGGAGACAAGTCTGGAGACACTGCAGCCATGGGAGCAGGTTTAGGGCACAGTATTTTCATATCAGTAACCTGTCTCCATCTCGGAATTTTCATAATTCAATGACTTCTTGGTGTTGCAGTTTCAACGTAGAGGAGTGTATTTTACTTGGTCAGTTGACTTCTCTTAAAGGGAATCTGTTGCCAGATTTTTGCTACCTAATCTAAGAGCAGCATAATATCAACTTGTCCCCTTGTCATTTACATAGGACTTCCTCTTTCCTGTTGGTTCCAAGATAGTACAGATTTATCAGTCGCTATTCTGAGAAAAACAAAGCACTGGCCATACTGGGCAATATTTCTTGGTCACCGGTCTCGACAGAGTGAAGCCTTCTTAAAGGGAATCTGTCTGCAGATTTTTGCTACCTAATCTGACAGCAGCATGATGTAGTTGGAGATACCCTGATTCCAGCTATATCTCACTTACTGGGCTGCTTGCCGTGATCTTAATAAAATCACTGTTCTATCAGCAAGAAATTATCACTACAGGATACTTGGCCTGCTTCGATGTAGTACAACCACACCCCCCAACACTGATTGGCAGCTTTCTGTGTACACTGTGCATGAGCAGCTACCAATCAGTGGTGTGGGCGGGGTTATATAGTGCTCAGCATTCACAGATCTAGTGAATCTGCAGTAGATAAAACAGTGATTTTATCAAAACAGCAACAAGCAGCCTAGTAAGTGACACATCACTGGAATCATGGTCTTTGCCCCTACATCATGCAAATATTGTGACAGATTCTCTTTTAAAAGGCAATATATACAGATTTTAACAAAGAAGGGGATTTTGTTTAAGGGGTTTTGGTTGTATATTCACCCCTCTTCACTCATAACATTATTTAGACTAGCTACCAGTACTCTAAACACAGTCTCCACCATGGATATTGCCTATGCTGCACTTGTAAAAGGTTGTGGGATAAATTAGCCTCTAAACCTGCTACAAAACCACTAAAGTATTAAGACAGTTCTAATAAACTAAATATCGACACAAACCAAAAATTCAATCCAGACTTGTCACTTGGACTCATGATAAAGATTTTAAATGACCTATATAATCCGAGCCTCGCACCGGGATGTTGAGCCAACGAGTTTTCCATTCCAGGAGCGCGCCGCAGTCATTAGTTACCTGTGACTTTGAGAGAAATCAGGCTGTTAAATTATCAGTTACCTATACAATATTCATTATCTGTAGACCATGATAAAGTAACACTAAAAGCCTTAAACTCTTATTACCATTTTAGGTTTCCCTACGGGAATGGGCAATATATCACGGCGGCGCACCGGCCCTAATCGTGATCACATTTTATCGCTACTTTCGGCTTTAAAATGCTTACATTAGCAGGCAACAGAACAAACTTTTATTTCATTGGTATGTTGTTTATGTGTTTTTCAGCCCGGTACCTACCATCTCGTGGAGGAAGGTCAGCGGGTTTATTCCCAGTAAAGCGCGGCTACGAAAATCACAAGCCGTTCTGGAGATTCCTAACGTTCAGCTGGAAGATGCTGGAACATATGAATGTAAAGCCGAGAACTCGAGGGGAAAGAATGCATTCCGAGGTCAATTACAAGTATACAGTAAGTATCTGCAAAAGGAAGCCGACTGCACCTTTGGCTTACAGGGGGACTGGAAAATAACATTTATTCCAATATGTTACATAAATGTCAAGATATGAAATCATATGGACTTGAGTGTAAAGAACTGTGACGGACAAAACTGGTACACTGGGATAGACTGTATCAGAATTGTGTTACATATCCCTGGCTGCGTGCACTCATGCCCATGGAAAAATATTTAAAAAAGTTAATACCTTCTAACATCAATGACAGCTTGAAGTTCCTGTAAATTCCTGCGCTGTCTAGCATGACCTGCATGCTTGAGATCTCCCCAGAGTGGCTCAATGATATTGAGGTCAGGAGACTGAGATGACCACTCCAGAATCATCACTTTGTTTTGCTGTATCCAATGACAAGTCGACTTGGCCTTGTGTTTTGGATTGTTGCCATGTTTGAACGTCCAAGCACGTGTGCAGCTTCTGGGCTGATGATTGCAAATTTGCCTCCAGTATTTGCTGATAACGTGCTGCATTCATCTTTCCTTCAACTTTGATCAAGTTTCCTGTGCCTTTGTAGCTCACACATCCCAAAACACTATCAATCCACCTCCGTGCTTTACAGTAGGAATGATATTCCTTTCATCATATGCCTTGTTGACCTCTCTCTAAATGTAACATTTATGGTTGTGGTCAAATAGTTCAATTTTGGTGTCATCACTCCAAATTACCTAGTTCCAGGAGTTTTGAGGGTTGTCTCCGTGCTGTTTTGCGTATTGTAGCCAAGATACTTTGTGGCATTTGCTCAGTAATGGCTTTTTTCTGTCGACTCGACCATGCAGCCTATTTTTCTTCAAGTGTCTCTTTATTGTGCATCTTGAAACAGCCACACCACTAGTTTTCAGAGAGTCCAGTATTTCAGCTGTTGTTATTTGTGGGTTTTTCTTTGCATCCCGAACAATTTTCCTGGAAGTTGTGTTCGAAATTTTTGTTGGTCTACGTGACCGTGGTTTTGTTTTTACAGAGCCCCAGATTTTCCATTTGTTAATCACAGTTTGAACGCTGCTGACTGGCATTATCAATTCCTGTGCATGTTATCAGGCCAAAATCACCAGGGTATGAGAACTTTTGATCAGGGTTATTTGGATGTTTTGGGTTGTCATGATTTAAAAAGAGAAAACACACTGGGGTCTGGGGTCGCATCAAATAAATTAGAAGCAAGTTGAATTTCTTGGCCAAACTCGAGTGAATCTGGTCAACGCGAATACTGTCAAACTGACTTGTCGCTATCGGAGCCAAGATGGGTCACATTTTTAAGGGGTTAAATACACTGTGATTCAAAAATTCACTGTAATTCTGGAAAAACATTGGTGCTGTTATGTGATGTTCCCGCATCTTGTACAAAGCCTTGATCTCCACTGCTCTTGAGATTTCTGTATTCACTTGCGGAAAACGTGACACAAAAGACATGGCCTTCAACACGTGTAGCCACATTATTGCATAGTGACTGCCTGGAAGGAAATCAGTGCTGACAGATAAAACAATGCTGCGCTGTGATGACATCCATCACAGAAAAGCCTCAAAAACAATATTTTATTAGCTGTGCTATATCTCATGTTCTGCTCACATAAGTGGAATTACATTTTTGCAGCTGTTTCTCATTACTATAAGCACGTAGCAAAGTTCATCTGATGATATTTTCTGCCACATTAGAACTTAGTAAAATGTAAAAAAAAATCTATTCTAAAGATTCCAAATTATTGAACATAATCCTCAAAACGGAAGGGTTCAAAAAGAATCTTCCTCCTTGGAATATCCCTTAAAAAGGGTCTCCTGATGATAAACTGATCATCTGTCATCTTCAGAGGGGCTTAGAAGCAAGTGTTCAATTTCTCTGCAGCGCCTCCAGAGGACAAATTAGGTATTACAAAACTGAGGTCCTCCAGAGTGAAAGAGGTTACAGCAATCCATTTAGCTACAGGTAATAGATAAGGGTCATGAATAGGGGTCCTTGCTTACCCATTTGTTAACTTTTAGCAGGGCATTTGAAGCTAAGTTTTTCTAAATTAGCCCTTTAAATTAATATTTGCTCTAATGAGAATGGCCACAGTGTAGTGGGGATGGGATGGAAGTAGGGAACGGTCACATTGGTGTTGGTGGCTCTTTAGTATGTACAGAGCTGCATCAATAGGGTTCAGCTTTCCCATGAAAATTCCTGAATGTTTATGGGGTAGAGTTGCGCAAAATGATTCTCAGGACTTTGGCCAAGTGTCCACGTCAGCAATCTGTGGCCACTAGAACAGAGACCTTCAAACTTCTTACTACCTTTCCTGGTGCCTCTTTTGATTAGTAGTCCCACCACATTGTTGCAGCACAACACATGCACGATGTCACACCGGACTTACAGCTCTAATGAGGCGCCAGGGATGCTGTAGACTTGGAGGAAGTCCACCAGTCTCCAATACAATATTCACAACGTTGCCCAAACAATTAGCAACATTCCTAATCTGGGAAATGTGCCACACATTAACTATAAACGCCTTTTGTGGTAACCTATATTCCTAAATCAAAGAAGGTTCCACACCATGGCATATAAAAAAGTTATCTTTATTTATAACAATACATTCCAAAAGTTAAAAGGTGCTAGACCATGAAGAGAGACAACACAGTCATAGACGCATCATTAAACAGTACATTTCGCTATGCTAATCCATTCCCATGTGTTGGGTTTCAGCATAATTAACATGATTAGGGATCAGCACGATTTTGCTTACTTTAACACTAGTGAGCTGGCTATCCACAGACATATCCCGCTATATGGGGGTGTCATATCCTCCTAAATTCCCTCAGTCAGATATCCATGCTAAACCTCACATAACTCAATACCATGCAATAAACGTGAGTGTAATAGCATACCATGTACTCAAGATGCTTCCTGGAACGTCCCTCATGCCCCGACGCGCGTTTCACTGTGCTTCATCAAGGAGGTGTGTCTTGGCAGGGGGCTAACCCACTTAAGTATTAGTTCAGTTCCCGTGATTGGTCAATGATAACAAGTGGCACCTGATTTAAAAGCAGATTCCGCACTTCACATACACATCGCACCTGCGCACATACACATCAAAAGCCTGCCCACGTGAGCTTATCAACATAAACACCAACTGCGCCTGCGCTCACAAGATCCTATGCTCAAACTAAGCCCGGTCACATGACTCACTTCAGCCAATAAGAATACAGTCAGTAGTCACATGGTCCATACCGGATAGGTCCTATTCCCAAATATGTGCTCAAACCAGATCCGGCCACGTGACTCCCTTCAGCCAATAAGAGTGCGTCAGACTTTCATAACTATACAAAGTTCAGCATTCTGAGCACTGCTAGATCTGCAGCAGAGAAAACAGTGATTTTATCAAAACTGCAGCTAGGAGCCCAGTAAGTGACACTTTGCTGTAATCAGCATCTCAGCCCATACATCATGCTGGGGTAGCAGCAACCTACTGACAGATTCCCTTTTTGTAGCCAGACTTTTGCTACCAAGTCTGAAATTAGCATGAAGTGGAGGCAGAATCCCAGATTCCAGTGATATGTCCCTTACAAGTCTGCTTGCTGTAGTTTTGATGAAAAACAGATTTTTTTTTCAGCAGGAGATTATCACTGGAGAACTAAAAAGCTTGCTGCGATGTTGTCCAGCTATGTTCCCTCCACTTATTGGCAACATTCTGCCTATGCACAGTGTACACAGAAAGCTGACAATCAGTGGTGTGGGCGGGGTTATAACAGCTCTCAGCATTCAGAGAACTGCTAGATCTGCAGAAGATAAAACAGTTTTTCATTAAGACTGGAGTGACCGGAAAAGTACAGTATGTGATATATCGCTGGAATCAGCGTCTCTGCCCCTACATCATGCTGATATCAGATAGAGTAGCAAATACCTACTGCCAGATTTCCTTTAAGCCAACTTGTAAAATTCTGAATACCTGCAGTCGACACCAGAGGGGGCTCACTGCATTTAGGGTTACATTGCTTCCATTGAGCCCAGTACAAGCAAATATGTCTGTATGCAGCTCCACCTAGTGGTGACTGTGAGAAGGCAGAATTTAGTCATTTCATAGTTATGCACGTTTGTCCCATACGTCCCGCACCTCATTGCACCGTACATCCTTTGCGCTCATCCCTCTTCTTAATTTCCCTTTTGATTGCTTTCCCTCCTCATGACTGTCTTGCCCCTATCAGTACAGCAGACTCACATGTGTGGCTGTGAGATAAGACCTCCTTAAAGAACAGTTTTGCTACACAGGGGCGACACTTAGACGTGGGATTTTCTTAGCTAGCCATATATTTAAATACCAAAGGATATACTGAAACCTCAGCCTCCGTCTTTCTTCTTCACAAGACCTTTACATGAAGTACAGCACTCTGCGGAATAAAACTCCTTGTAGATCTTGTAAGACTGAGAACATAAAACAAAAGCCCGGCCTGGCCGGGGATTCAGAGAGTGACTCGTTTATAGCTCAGTGTGACAGATGCATGGCAGCGCATCTGGAGCAGGTGATGGACTGCAAATAACCGGGGGTCACGCAGGTGAGTGAAGGACACCGCGCCATGGGCTCCTCAATCATAAATCCCACAATCTCTCCACAAATTCCTCCACCCCTGCGAAAGACATCTTATTCTATCATTTTCTTCTGTACCTCGCAATGAATTTCATGTCTTTATGATTAGATCTCATATTTATACTTGTACTCATCTATCCATTAGATAGATAGATACAGTCATATGTAAAAGTTTGGGCACCCCTATTAATGTTAACCTTTTTCCTTTATAACAATTTTGGTTTTTGCAACAGCTATTTCAGTTTCATATATCTAATAACTGATGGACTCAGTTATATTTCTGGATTCATTATTGTACTAACAGAAAATGTGCAATCTGCATTTAAACAAAATTTGACCGGTGCAAAAGTATGGGCACCCTTATCATTTTCTTGATTTGAACACTCCTAACTACTTTTTACTGACTTCCTGAAGCACTAAATTGGTTTTGTAACCTCATTGAGCTTTGAACTTCATAGCCAGGTGTATCAAATCATGAGAAAAGGTATTTAAGGTGGCCACTTGCAAGTAGTTCTCCTATTTGATTCTCCTATGAAGCGTGGCATCATGGGCTCCTCAAAACAACTCTCAAATGATCTGAAAACAAAGATTATTCAAGATAGCTTTTCAGGGGAAGGATACAAAAAGTTGTCTCAGAGATTTAACCTGTCAGTTTCCACTGTGAGGAACATAGTAAGGAAATGGAAGAACACAGGTACAGTTCTTGTTAAGCCCAGAAGTGGCAGGCCAAGAAAAATATCAGAAAGGCAGAGAAGAAGAATGGTGAGAACAGTCAAGGACAATCCACAGACCACCTCCAAAGACCGGCAGCATCATCTTGCTGCAGATGGTGTCACTGTGCATCGGTCAACAATACAGTGCACTTTGCACAAGGAGAAGCTGTATGGGAGAGTGATGCGAAAGAAGCCGTTTCTGCAAGCACGCCACAAACAGAGTCGCCTGAGGTATGCAAAAGCACATTTGGACAAGCCAGTTACATTTTGGAAGAAGGTCCTGTGGACTGATGAAACAAAGATTGAGTTGTTTGGTCATACAAAAAGGCGTTATGCATGGAGGCTAAAAAACACAGCATTCCAAGAAAATCACTTGCTACCCACAGTAAAATTTGGTGGAGGTTCCATCATGCTTTGGGGCTGTGTGGCCAATGCCGGCACCGGGAATCTTGTTAAAGTTGAGGGTCAAATGGATTCAACTCAGTATCAGCAGATTCTTGACAATAATGTGCAAGAATCAGTGACGAAGTTGAAGTTACGCAGGGGATGGATATTTCAGCAAGACAACGATCCAAAACACCGCTCCAAATCTACTCAGGTATTCATGCAGAGGAACAATTACAATGTTCTGGAATGGCCATCCCAGTCCCCAGACCTGAATATCATTGAACATCTGTGGGATGATTTGAAGCGGGCTGTCCATGCTCGGCGACCATCAAACTTAACTGAACTGGAATTGTTTTGTAAAAAGGAATGGTCACAAATACCTTCATCCAGGATCCAGGAACTCATTAATAGCTACAGGAAGCGACTAGAGGCTGTTATTTTTGCAAAAGGAGGATCTACGAAATATTAATGTCACTTTTATGTTGAGGTGCCCATACTTTTGCACCGGTCAAATTTTGTTTAAATACAGATTGCACATTTTCTGTTAGTACAATAAACCTCATTTGAATCCAGAAATATAACTGAGTCCATCAGTTATTAGATATATGAAACTGAAATAGCTGTTGCAAAAACCAAAATTGTTATAAAGAAAAAAGGTTAACATTAATAGGGTGCCCAAACTTTAACATATGACTGTAGATAATAGATAGATGGATGGATAGATAGAAATATAATAGATGGATGAATAGATGGATGGATAGATAGATAGATGGATAGATAGATAGATAGATAGATAGATAGATAGATAGATAATGAGTGGAGGACAGAGATAGATAATGGTATTGAGTGGAGGACAGAGGAGCCTCTTAAAGAAGAAGTTACAGGTCTGTGAGAGCCAGAAATCTTGCATGTTCTTAGGCGACCAAATACTTATTTTCCACCATAAATTGCAAATTATAACTTGCCAAATCAGACAAGGTGATTTTCTGGATTTGTTTTCTCATTTTGACTCTCATAGTTGTGGTCTACCTATGATGTCAATTACAGGCCTCTCTCATCTTTATAAGTGGGAGAACTTGCACAATTGGTGGCTGACTAAATACTTTTTTATCTATCTATCTTTCTCATATCTATCTATCTATCTATCTATCTATCTATCCCATATCTATCTATCCATCCCATATCTATCTATTATCTATCTATCTATCTATCTGTTATCTATCTATCTATATTATCTATCTATCTATCTTTTATCTTTCTATCTTTTATCTATCTATCTAGACTAGGAGAACCATTAACAGACAGGTGATAAAACTACTATACATAGAATTATCCATCTACCTTCCCGGTGTCCTTGTGAAACATTTCCTACAATGTCATTTTTTGTGCCAGGTTCTTTTTCTTGGTTGTCACCGGTTTATGTATTCCTACTCAATAACTTATATGGAAACTAAAACTCTTTTTTTTTTGCTTATTTCTCTCTTTTTTTTTCTTCTCTGCCTTAGCTCAGCCACAATGGATGGAGAAGATTAATGACACCCAGTTAGACAGTGGAGACCAACTCCGCTGGGAGTGTAAGGCATCTGGAAAGCCTCGGCCCATATACCGCTGGCTGATGAACGGCCTCCCCCTGCTCCCCCAGGTACACTGTCCCTTAATTAATGATATATTTTTTGATTGTTTCTTGTCACAAAAGACAAAATATCAATTTTGCAAATATTTGTTTTTCGTTGGAACTTTTCTCAGAAACGGTTCCAAAGGGCAAAATCTAACTTTACTCCTGTGTCTGCACCTGGCGTCGAAAAATCAGTAAATGACCCCTATGTTCAATGAATTTCTGCATATTACTGGAATCAAATAATCAGCGCTCTCCTTTCCTTTTATCGGAGCAGCATGAGGAATGAATGGTCCATCGTCTCCAATTTGTCAGCAAGGGGTCAAATACTTATTTCGCCCACTGTAAATGACAGACCTCTCCATTCTTTGAAGGTGGGAAAACTTGTAAAATTGGGAGTGTATCAAGCACTTACTTTCCCCGCTGTAGCTAAATACACAGTATGTTTGGTCTTCCTATATATACCACAGCCCGGATCGGCTCCTGTGTCCTCGGACACATTTGTGCTGCTGTCCTGTGCTCTCGCTGCTCCACCTCAGCTCTATTTATGAGCTGTATAGAACATATACAGGGAGATAGAACGACTAGTACAAGTAATCTGCAGGGTCCATCTCTCCAGGGTAATCACTGACTGATGAAGCGTTACTCCGGGGGCTTCATTGAAGCTTTCTGATTTATCTCCAGGCCCAGCAAAGTATCGCCTATTTAAAAGGAAGAGCAATCAGAAAAATTCTTGTAAACGTCAAGCACATGTCAAGTTAAAGGAAATTTACGGTTTGATTGTCCAAGGATTGAACAGAAGTCTATTGATATTTCTACTCAAAGAAGAACCAAAGACATTCCGCTGTATTGTTGTGTTGCCATGAATTAGGCTTTTCAACTATTATCTTTTTGTTTTATCATTTATATTTTATTTGTACATTTTTGATTTGGGGAATCTTTGGTCATAACTACAGTATGTACGGGGAACTCTTTCCTACAAGTAGGAAACTTCTAGTTATAGAATTGAAATGTAAAAATCACAATTGCATCCTATTTTTGGTTACCTTCAAAGTCAGGGTTGTACATAAAAATCAATGGGCTCGTGGCAAAGTTTATAATTTTTCCACCTATGGGACTTTCCTAAACTGCCTAACTACTTATATACTATAGTCGCTATCAACCACCTCATATAGGGGTTAATTTTCTGTGATTAGATCTAGCAAAAATATCAGCAGTTACTGTCTGGTGGGCGTCTGTTGTGAAAAATACTTGGCATCGGGAATGGAGTGGACTCAGCACATGATCTCACTCCATATAAATTCTCCAGTCTTCGGCCATACACATATCAAAGATGTTAAAAGAAGTAGGCAGACTTCAGGTGGGGCACAGAGTTCCCCCAACTCAGCATGAAAATATGCAAATTCCTAATATAGTATTGTTGTCTCTATTTGCTGTCATTCTCCTGCGGTGAGAGCTTTTATCTTACATAGTTTATAGCTTGTTTCTAAATAAATCAGCCAAAGCCTGGTCGCGTGTGCGCATGGCCACAAAGCTTCCTATATACAATATGAGCCAACACATAGCCTCTATATATACAGTGTGAGCCCCACATAGCCTCTCTATATACAGTATGAGCCGTCACATAGTCCCTATGTACGATATGAGGCCCTACATAGTGTATCTCTATATACAGTAGGAGATTTCACATTGCCCATGTTTATAGTATCAGCCCCCACATAGCCTCTCTATATACAGTATGAGCTATCACATAGTCCGTATATACAATATGAGGCCCTACATAGAGTATCTCTATATACAGTAGGAGCCTTCACATTGCCCCTGTATACAGTATCAGTACACATAGCCTCCTAAATAAAGTATGAGCCCCCACATAGTCTCTTATATACAGTATGAGCCACCACATAGCCTCCTAAATAAATGATGAGCCTCCACATAGCCTCCTTTATACAGTATGAGCCCCCACACGGTCCCCTGTATATATAACATGAGCCCCCACATAGCCTCCTATATACAGTATGAGCCCCCACATAGTCCCCTGTATATATAACATGAGCCCCCACATAGCCTCTTATATACAGTATGAGCCCCCACATGGTCCCCTGTATATATAACATGAGCCCCAACATAGCCTCCTATATACAGTATGAGCCCTCACATGGTCCCCTGTATAAATAACATGAGCCCCCACATAGCCTCCTATATACAGTATGAGCCCCCACATAGTCCCCTGTATATATAACATGAGCCCCCACATAACCTCCTATATACAGTATGAGCCCACATGGTCCCCTGTATATATAACATGAGCCCCCACATAACCTCCTGTATACAGTATGAGCCCCCACATGGTCCCCTGTATATATAACATGAGCCCCCACATAGCCTCCTATATACAGTATGAGCCCCCACATGGTCCCCTGTATATATAACATGAGCCCCAACATAGCCTCCTATATACAGTATGAGCCCTCACATGGTCCCCTGTATAAATAACATGAGCCCCCACATAGCCTCCTATATACAGTATGAGCCCCCACATAGTCCCCTGTATATAACATGAGCCCCCACATAACCTCCTATATACAGTATGAGCCCCCACATGGTCCCCTGTATATATAACATGAGCCCCAACATAACCTCCTGTATACAGTATGAGCCCCCACATGGTCCCCTGTATATATAACATGAGCCCCTACATAACCTCCTATATACAGTATGAGCCCCCACATGGTCCCCTGTATATATAACATGAGCCCCAACATAGCCTCCTATATACAGTATGAGCCCCCACATGGTCCCCTGTATATATAACATGAGCCCCCACATAGCCTCTTATATACAGTATGAGCCCCCACATGGTCCCCTGTATATATAACATGAGCCCCCACATAACCTCCTGTATACAGTATGAGCCCCCACATGGTCCCCTGTATATATAACATGAGCCCCCACATAGCCTCCTATATACAGTATGAGCCCCCACATGGTCCCCTGTATATATAACATGAGCCCCCACATAGCCTCCTATATACAGTATGAGCCCCCACATAGCCCCCTGTATATATAACATGAGCCCCCACATAGCCTCCTATATACAGTATGAGCCCCCACATTGTCCCCTGTATATATGACATGAGCCCCAACATAGCCTCATGTATACATACAAACATCCCATACATATATGGGGGAAAAAAAACACATGTTCATCTTGCTCCTGTTTCACCAATGTATTCAGAGCTGAATCTTTTTATAAATCACATACATAAAATAACTACTTCCTATAATAAAATAATGCAAAGAAAAGGTATTTTTTCCTACATGAATGGCATTTTATGGACAGCGCTAATGAATTTTAGCCGCACGCGTGCTCATGTAGGAATTGTATTACAGAACAGAGTGGAGATGGTGAACGGAATGCTGACGATTCATAACGTCAATCAGTCGGACGCGGGAATGTACCAATGTCTGGCAGAAAACATCTACGGAATTATCTATGGAAGTGCAGAGCTAAAAGTTTTAGGTAAGTACTGACCCAAATCACAAAATGTTACATAAGCATCTTAGATGTGAATTAGTTGTAATGATGTCCATTTGTCTTCTATATTTTGAATCTTTTATTCCCTCTTCTTCTCCTTTTAAAATTTTATTTCCGTTCTTCATACTTGCTAGGTGGCTAGACTCCTCCCAATATGTTATCAAAGCTGTGCTCTAAACCAATCAGGTGTCTCCCTCCTCCCCTTTCACAGCATGAGTCACACCGAGATTCTGCAGCTGCATCCCCCTCCTCCCCTTCCACTATATCTAATGTCTGCCAATTTTTACAAGCCTGATTTTTTTTTTTTTTGCTAGTTTCGGAACATTTAAAGAGAACCTACAGGCAGAGACGGTGCAGAGTTTCACATATTTACCTATATTGATCATTGATTAAAAACCAATGGCTTTCAACATCTCTGCTTGCTGTCTTTGAGTACATCGCTCATTGTTTAGCATTGTAATGAGTCATGCACCCATGGCTCCATCGTGTGACCAGTAAGGAAATTTATCCCCTGGGAGTTAGAATAAAGGAACCTGATGAATGATACCAAGCAGAGTTCTTGACAATTATGAGTAATTGATGCAGAAAGAATATTGGGAAAATGATTAGGACAAAGAGCAAATATTTGGAAAAATCGTAATAAACCTTAAGAGTTGATGGATTTTTTTTTTTTTTTTTTTTTTTTTTTTAATGATTAAATATTTGTAGTTTTCTACTTATGAAACTAGTGTCAGTGTCAAGGCACATCATGGCTCGTTCACTGACCGCTGACCCTCATTTGTCTGATGTAGAAAATGTGGCAGCGCGGAAATATCACGGCTCCCTTTATTGTAAATGTCACATCTCCTCATTTGTAGTTTGCATTGATTTTTTTTCTCTTGTTATTCTTTTTTTTATAAAAGTAAAGAGTAAATAAGGCTAAAGACATTCAATTAAAATTAATGGCCAAGTCAAAAAGACCCGACAGACAGCCTGATGGGATAAAAAGTGTTCGCGAACAGATGTGAACAGAGTCTAACTAAGAGAAACATGTACTCTTACCTTTCCCGAAATTTCAACAGAAAAAAGTGTGAAAGGAATATTTCAGCATAAAACCATCCATTATGTAAATAATATTTTTATGTTCAATGTGTTTGTGATAATTTTTCATTTTTTATTATTATTTGTATAGAGGAGATAAAACTTTAAGATTGCAATTTTTCAAACTGATCACAAGGCCTTATACTAGACTCAAACTTTCTGTTCTTTATGGAAGAGTTTTCAGCAGCTTCATTACCATCACAGATGGGATTACATTAAAAGGTAACACCTCTGCCTCTCAGTAGATAACACAAGATTCACCATTTACAGGAAGTGATGTCACAGCTCACCTCCTCTTCCTGTACAATGACTGATAACACCTCTATATACAGTAGATAACACAGGATCCACCATTCACAATAGGTGATGTCACAGCTTGCCTCCTCCTCTTCCTGTATAATGACTGATAACACCTCTATATACAGTAGATAATAGAGGATTCACCATTCACAAGAAGTGATGTCACAGCTCACCTCCTCCTCTTCCTGTATAAAGACTGATAACACCTCTATATACAGTAGATAACAGAGGATTCACCATTCACAAGAAGTGATGTCCCAGCTCACCACCTCTTCCTGTACAATGACTGATAACACCTCTATATACAGTAGATAGCACAGGATCCACCATTCACAATAGGTGATGTCACAGCTCACCTCCTCCTCTTCCTGCATAATGACTGATAACACCTCTATATACAGTAGATAACACAGGATCCAAGATTCACAATAGGTGATGTCACAGCTCACCTCCTCCTCCTGTACAATGACTGACAACTAGTGATGGTCAAGCATTAAAATGCTTGGGTGATTGATAACACCTCTAAATACTGTATAGCAAATTGGGTATGCCTTATTCAAATTGAGAAAATCGTAATGTTCGGCTGCTCGTTTCGAGTAACGAGCATAATGAAAGTCAATGGGAAACTTAAGCATTTTTCCGGCGGACAATCCAGTATGTCAGAGTTGTCAAAGGATTAAGCTACTTTTACAGACTTACAATAAAATATGCAAAACCAACAACATAATGGATTTTACAGGAAAAAAAATGTTAGGAAACATTCTTTCCTGAACATTGACTTGTATATAAAGCAAAATTAAAAAAGAGAAGAAAAAACGCCATTTCTCACTATATTTCCCTCGCGTTTCTTTAGCAATAAATAAATAATTTGAAAAAATTACGTAGTGTACCCACATTCTTTAATAACCAGCTGAGGTAAAGAGGACAGCTGTGGGCTGATATTTTCAGGGTGCTAATGGCAATGGTTATTGGCACCTTCCCAGCTTAAAAATATAAGCTTGTACCCGCTCAAGAACTGGCACTTCACATTGCTTGCACCAATTCTGAGGCCCTGTCTCAGCTTTTCCTGATTGCCCTGGTGCAGTGGCAATCAGGATAATAGGATTTGGGGTTGATGACAGCTGTGATTTTTCAAAAAACACAGTTGTCATCAATCCCTGGAGTTAGTAAAGGAGAGATGTCTGTCAGACACTCACTTAACTAACCTATTAAAAAAAGGAAAAAACACACACACAAGAATCTTTTATTCAGAATAAAGTAATAGCAGAAATGCAAATGTAGTGATAGATGGACAGAAGTAGAACTTTATAGGTCAAAAAATAAAGTGCAAGTGCTATTGTAGTTACAAAGGTTCCACTACCAGTTTTGTCCAACAACATTGATTATCATGGATGTGGCGCGCCCCACAGGGCCTTAAGTTACTCGGTACCGGGCCGGTCAGGTTCTTTGAAGGGGATGTCACGGTGGCAGTGAACCCAGTACATGGCCCTGAGCATCCAGTAAGAAATAGAGGATATTTATGTGGTGTTTGGTCATGACGCCACCCGTGGTGTTTGGCAATGGGTGGCCGACGCTGCGGTCTGGGCCGCTGGGGCTGATGGTAACGCAGCAAAGATGGTTCCACTCCCCACGGGTAGAGCGGGGCCGCAGGGCAAATATATTTGATTGTTCAGATGGTGGTGAATGTTGGGGTGCAGAGGAAAAGTGAAGGACACAGAGAGGTGCAGTTTTCTTTACCTTTTTCTTGAATGTAAATGCAATCTGGGGTACCACATACAGATGAGGGATTGAGTTCAGCTCACCTGGAAGCTTTCGGGGGATCCACCCTGCCAGGTGGGGTTGGGGACCTTCCTTCAGCGCTCTCTTTTTGGGTCCCTGCTGCTTGTAGCTAAGCTGCGGCCCTCTCCTGCATGATGATTGCTAACCTGTATGACTGACAGCGTGAACCTATATCATGGGCATTGTCCTGCTCACTGTCAGCCCTGGGCTCTTAGTCTGCTGCCGTGCCTTCAGGTGTTCAGTGTGGCCAAGGAACTTGCAGTCCTCTGCACTCCAGATTCGGTTGTCAGGGCGTACAGCTCCTGCCCAGCCAAGGACTCTGGCGTCCCTTTTATCAGCGCTTTGCTCTGGGGTCAGCTATATGCAATTTTAGTTCCCCCAGAGCCCCTTGTCTCTGCTCCTGTACCTTCCCTCTCCACAGACCAACTCCTCCTGTCTCTAACTGCCTTGTCATGAGCTCAGCTGCTGCTCTCCTTTCCATGACAACTCTCTTGTTTACTCTCTCAGCTGTCTTCTTACTGACTCACTAACCACACCTGCTGGCCAGAATTTATAAGGAAGCTCCCCTTTCTTGCCTGCAGCAGGAATTGTCATGTACTCTGTGTTACCTGACATGTGGACCCCCCCTGCCTCCAGGCATGACATCACCCCTCAGAGACAGACAATGTCACTGTGGCAACCGGACTCTGGGGTGCCACAGATGTGCAAAGGTTTGAGTTTGTAGGAGGTTCATCATCAACGAGAAAAGTCACATGCTGGTACTTGCAATTTTGAAAAGAGAAGCCTGTGTGTATCTGTGCATCCATGCCTGGCTTCTCTTTTCAAAGTTGTAAGTACCAACATGTAATTGTTCTCATCAGTGCTGAGAGATGGGCAGGGGGAGCACTGAATATTCATTTTATCCTCTGATTTCAGAGGTCAGTGAGCCAAGCATCGGGTACCTGCGTCATATATAGACCTAATGGTGCAATGCGGCAGGCCAATCACAGTAATGCCAGTAGCCAACATGACTACTGCATTACTTTCTATGGCACGCAATCTCAGCAAGTTGATTGGCTGTCAAACAGCCATGAATCATGCAGGACAGGGATTTGAGCAATGCGCTTGAGCACCCCCAATACTCGATGGAGTAATGAGCAGTGTCAAGCACGCTGGCTCATTACTACTAACACCTCTGTATACAATAGATAACATAGGATCCACCATTCACAAAAGGTGATGTCACAGCTCACCTCCTCCTGTACAATGACTGATTACACCTCTATACACAGCTGATGGCATAGGATCTACCATTCACAATAGGTGATGTCATAGCTCACCTCCTCCCTCTCCTGTATAATGACTGATTACACCTCTATATACAGTATATAACACAGCATCTCACATTCACAATAGGTGATGTCACAGCTCACCTCCTCCTCCTATGTACAATGACTGATAACACCTCTAAATACAGTATATAAAATAGGATCCACCAATCACAATAGGTGATGTCACAGCTCACCTCCTCCTCCTGTACAATATAGGTAACACCTCTATACACAGAAGAATCATAGAATCATAGAATGGTAGAGTTGTAAGGGACCTCCTGGGCCATCTGGTCCAACCCCCTGCTCAAAGCAGGATTCGCTAAATCATCCCAGACAGATATCTGTCCAGCCTCTGTTTGAAGACTTCTATTGAAGGAGAACTCACCACTTCTCGTGGCAGCCTGTTCCACTCATTGATCACTCTAACTGTCAAAAAGTTTTTTCTAATATCTAATCTGTCTCCTCCCATTCAGTTTCATCCCATTGCTTCTAGTCTTTCCTTGTGCAAATGAGAATAAAGATGATCCTTCTGCAATGTGACAGCCCTTGAGATATTTGTAGACAGCTATTAAGTCTCCTCTCAGTCTTCTCTTCTGCAAGCTAAACATTCCCAAATCCTGCAACTTTTTCTCATAAGACAGGGTTTGCAGACCGGTCACCATTCTGGTCGCTCTTTTCTGAACTTGCTCCAGTTTGTTGATGTCTTTTTTAAAATGTGGCGCCCAAAACTGGACACTGATAACGCAGGATCCACCATTCACAATAGGTGATGTCACATCTCACCTCCTCCTCCTCCTGTGCAATGAATGATAACACTGCTATATACAGTAGATAACATAGAATCCACCAATCACAACATGTGATATCACAGCTCACGTCCTTCTCCTCTTATACAATAATAGGTAATACTTCTCTATATAATAGATATTGCAGGACCCACCATTCACAATAGATGATATCACATCTCACCTCCTCCTCCCCCTTCACAACCACCAGATTGCAGCATGCTCAGTTAATTTTTTTACACAAACTAATAAGATCTGAGTCTATTGCTGCTAATGTGCGTGTGAAGTACCAAGAATAGGAATCTAATATTAGCCCACTCTCTGATTCCATGGAACCACCACTAGGGGGAGCGAAGTAGCTTATTGAAAACTAATTTATCATGGAGTTCAATGGGAGTCAGATGAATTTAGTGCGCTCCCCCTAGAGGCCATTGTTGGGAGGCAAGGATGTATAATTTTAGTTTATATTAAAAGAAAAGATGCAACTTATTATTATTATTATTATTATTATTATTATTATTATTATTATTATTATCATTAGTAGTAGTACTAGTATAATTCATAATAATAATTAATAAGAAGAATTAAACATAACAATAATACTTTATAGGCTCCCGAATCCTTTCACGTGTTATAAATTAACATTTTACATTTTTGCTTGCCAACACTAACCACTAGATGGAGCTCTCTGAATTTTTCTGACTTCTTGTTTAATGCCTTAATAAATCTGTTTTCAATACTGCATTTAACCAAAATGGTGTCAAATAAATATAATAAATAATAATAATAATAATAACAATTATTATTATTATTATTATTATTATTAGTAGTAGTAGTAGCAGTTTTTTGTCATTGTTATTTATCATTTTTAATTCTAATAATAAATAATAATAAATTATTATAATTATTACCATTATTAATATTATCATTACTATTTATGATTACAATTAAAATGATTAATAATAATGATAAAATTATTATTAATAATAATAAGTAGTAGTATTACTATTATTTATCATTAGAATTAAAAATATTTTATTATAAAATCTATAAAAAGACTATAAAGTTGTAAAATTAATCAGTGCATAAATTCCATTAATTTTGAATGAAAGAAAATGAAAAATATAAAATAAAGAAAGAACTGAAGCAATGTGGGCCCATGTGCGATCTTATCTGAATATTACAGCGCAGGCCGCCATTATAAACACAGTACAATGTGGGACGGTAGTAAATAATGTTTTGCTGTTCAGAACATCTTCCCCAGGAATTTCTCATACGGAGATGATTTTTTTTCTTTAGAAATAACCAATTCAGATCTCGCTACGAAATATCTAAAGATTGTTTTGTGTTCGGCTTTGAAAGACGCCTAAAAGGAGAGCGATGTCTTTGCATAAACTTCCTAAATGGGCGCAATAAGCCGACGCGCACGGTATCAGCGGGGAATTTCAGATCTGCGATTGTTATTTTCCTTTGTATTCTTCTTTAACAGCGTCCGCTCCATCCTTCGAGCTCAACCAACGGCAAAAAACAATAATCATCACCAAGGGCAAGGAAGTCGTGATGGAATGTAAACCGCAAGCCTCTCCGAAGCCCACCGTCTCCTGGATGAAAGGTGACAGAGCCGTAAGGCAGAACAAGAGGTTAGAGACCGCCACGTTTACTTCTATAATTAATAGGATCGGAGGAGATGTAGAAATTTTCCAAATTTAATAAAAAAGAGGAAGTGAAATCTCACATGGTCATAAGTATTCAGACCCTTTGCTCAGTATTGAGTAGAAGCCCCCTTTTGAGCTAGTACAGCCATGAGTCTTCTTGGGAATGATGCAACAAGTTTTTTACCCCTGGATTTGGGGATCCTCTGCCATTCTTCCTTGCAGATCCTCTCCAGTTCCGTCAGGATGGACGGTGAATGTTGGTGGAGAGACATTTTCAGGTCTCTCCAGAGATACTCAATTGGGTTTATGTCAAGGCTCTGGCTGGGCCAGTCGAGAAAGGTCACTGAGCCGCTCCTTTGTTATTTTAGCTGTGTGCTTAGGGTCATTGTCTTGTTGGAAGGTGAACCTTCGGCCAAGTATTAGGTCCAGAGCGCTCTGGAAGAGGTTTTCATCAAGGATATCTCTGTACTTGGCCGCATTCATGTTTCCTTCAATTGCAACCAATCTTCCTGTCCCTGCAGCCGAAAAACACCCCATAGCATGATGCTGCCACCACCATGTTTCACTGTTGGGATTGTATTGGGCAGGTGATGAGCAGTGCCTGGTTTTCTCCACACATACCACTTAGAATTGTAACCAAAAAATTCTATCTTCGTCTCATCAGACCAGAGAATCTTATTTCTCATAGTCTGGGAGTCCTTCATGTGTTTTTTTAGCAAACTCTATGCGGGCTTTCATATGTCTTACACTGAGGAGAGGCTTCCGTCGGGCCCAACTAGTGGAGGGCTGCAGTGATAGTTGACTTTGTGGAACTTTCTTCCATCTCCCTACTGCATCTGTGGAGCTCAGTCACAGTGATCTTGGGGTTCTTTATATATCTCACCAAGGCTCTTCTCCCACGATTGCTCAGTTTGGCTGCATGGCCAGGTAACAATTTACAAAGCAAATATTCTTTCTCTCTTTTTCTTTCTCTCTTTCTTTTATTTCTTGCTTCTTTTTCTTCCTTTTGTTCTTTTTTCTTTCTTTCGTTCTCCTGCTATGTTTCATTTTTCTTTCTTTCTTTCTTTTTTTTTTTTTCTATCTTGCTTTCATTTTTTCTTGTTTTTGCTCTTTCTTTCTTGTTCTTTCTTTCTTGTTTTCTTTCTTTATCTTTGTTTCAATTCTGTCTCTTCTTTCTTTATTTCATCAGCCTCATATCTGTCATCTATCCATCTATCTATCTAAATATCTATCTATCCCTTCTATCTATCCCATATCTATCTATCTCATATCTATTATCTATCTATCTATCTATTTCAAATCTATGTATCTGTAAGCAGGTTGCAGGATGCAGTGACGCAATCAATGGTTAACAGTAGTGTTGAGCATTCCGATACCGCAAGTATCGGGTATCGGCCGATACTTGCTGTATCGGAATTCCGATACCGACTTCCGATATTTTTTCAATATCGGAATTCGGCATCGGAATCGGAAGTTCAAAGTTGATTGACAGACTGACGTCATCATGATGCGCGGTGTCTGCGCATCATGATGCGCCGTCATTTCGGGACTTCCGGGGGTCTCTGCCGGCCTGCCGGGGGGGCTGTGCCGGCCTGCCGGGGGGCTGTGTGGACTGCCCGGGGTCTGTACCGGCCTGCCGGGGGGCTGTGCCGGCCTGCCGGTGGTCTGTGCACCCTGTGGGGGTCTGCACCGGCCTGCCGGGGGGCTGTGCCGGCCTGCCGGTGGTCTGTGCACCCTGTGGGGGTCTGTACCGGCCTGCCGGGGGGCTGTGCCGGCCTGCCGGTGGTCTGTGCACCCTGTGGGGGTCTGTACCGGCCTGCCGGGGGGCTGTGCCGGCCTGCCGGGGGGCTGTGCTGATGTCCGGGGGTCTGTGCAAGCATCGTCCGATGGGACTACAAGTCCCATCGGGCGATGCCTGCTACCATGACAGTGATTGACACATTAGCCAATGATGGGACAGTAGTAGTCCCATCATCCGGCTAATGTGTTAAATGTTAAAAAAAAAAAAAAAAAAAAAATACTACATACATACTACATGCTACATACATACTACATATATACTACATACATACTACATACATGCTACATACATACTACATGCATGCTACATACATACTACATGCTACATACATACTACATGCATGCTACATACATACTACATGCATGCTACATACATACTACATATATACTACATACATACTACATATATACTACATACATACTACATACATGCTACATACATACTGCATGCTACATACATACTACATACATACTACATACATACTACATGCATGCTACATACATACTACATGCATGCTACATACATACTACATGCATGCTACATGCATGCTACATACATACCACATACATACTACATACATACTACATACTACATATATACTACATGCATGCTACATACATACTACATGCTACATACATACCACATACATACTACATACATGCTACATACTACATACATACTACATGCATGCTACATACATACTACATGCATGCTACATACATACTACATGCATGCTACATACATACTACATGCCACATACATACCACATACATACTACATACATACTACATACATACTACATGCTACATACATACTACATATATACTACATGCATGCTACATACATACTACATGCTACATACATACCACATACATACTACATACATGCTACATATATACTACATGCATGCTACATACATACTACATATATACTACATGCATGCTACATACATACTGCATGCTACATGCATGCTACATACATACTACATACATACTACATGCTACATACATACCACATATATACTACATACATACAATACATTCATACAATACATACATAGACATACAGTACATATAACATAGAGTAACATACTTACCAATACTTGTCACATTGTTCCCCGAAGCCATTGTCTTTTCCGGAATAAATATTAACATAACAAACCACAAAAATACTCACCCACGATCCGAAGCAGTCCACGAGTGTGTCCCACGATGATCTTGGGTAGAGAACTGCAGCATCAGATGATGCTGCCGTTCTCTACGGGCTGCAGGAATCCAATGACGGAAGGTAGGTATCCTTCCGCACTGTATTCCTCCACCACTTAAAAAAAAAAAGTCCCTAGTCTCACTTTATGCCATTGCTGCGTGGGAAATTCCCACACAGCAATGGCATAAAGTGAGACTAGGGACTTTTTTTTTTTTAAGTGGCGGAGGAATACAGTGCGGAAGGATACCTACCTTCCGTCATTGGATTCCTGCAGCCCGTAGAGAACGGCAGCAACAGCTGATGCTGCAGTTCTCTACCCAAGATCGTCGTGGGACACACTCGTGGACTGCTTCGGATCGTGGGTGAGTATTTTTGTGGTTTGTTATGTTAATATTTATTCCGGAAAAGACAATGGCTTCGGGGAACAATGTGACAAGTATTGGTAAGTATGTTACTCTATGTTATATGTACTGTATGTCTATGTATGTATTGTATGAATGTATTGTATGTATGTAGTATATATGTGGTATGTATGTAGCATGTAGTATGTATGTAGTATGTATGTAGCATGCATGTAGCATGCAGTATGTATGTAGCATGCAGTTAGTATATATGTAGTATGTATGTGGTATGTATGTAGCATGTAGTATGTATGTAGCATGCATGTAGTATATATGTAGTATGTATGTAGCATGTAGTATGTAGCATGCATGTAGTATGTATGTAGCATGCATGTAGTATGTATGTAGTATGTATGTAGCATGTAGTATGTATGTAGCATGCATGTAGTATGTATGTAGCATGCATGTAGTATGTATATGGTATGTATGTAGCATGTAGTATGTATGTAGCATGCATGTAGTATATATGTGTTATGTATGTGGTATGTATGTAGCATGCATGTAGCATGCATGTAGTATGTATGTAGTATGTATGTAGTATATATGTAGTATGTATGTAGCATGTAGTATGTATGTAGCATGCATGTAGTATATATGTAGTATGTATGTAGCATGTAGTATGTATGTAGCATGCATGTAGTATATATGTGTTATGTATGTAGCATGTAGCATGCATGTAGCATGCATGTAGTATGTATGTAGTATATATGTGGTATGTATGTAGCATGCAGTATGTATGTAGCATGCATGTAGTATACATGTAGTATGTATGTTGCATGTAGTATTTATGTAGTATGAATGTAGCATGTATGTAGTATGTAGTATGAATGTAGCATGTATGTAGTATGCATGTAGTATGTATGTAGCATGTAATTTTTTTTTTTTCTTTTTACATTTAACACATTAGCCGGATGATGGGACTACTACTGTCCCATCATTGGCTAATGTGTCAATCACTGTCATGGTAGCAGGCATCGCCCGATGGGACTTGTAGTCCCATCAGACGATGCCTGCACAGACCCCCGGAGCCTGCACAGCCCCCCGGCAGGCCGGCACAGCCCCCCGGCAGGCCGGCACAGCCCCCCGGAGCCTGCACAGACCACCGGCAGGCCGGCACAGCCCCCCGGCAGGCCGGCACAGCCCCCCGGCAGGCCGGCACAGCCCCCCGGAGCCTGCACAGACCACCGGCAGGCCGGCACAGACCACCGGAGCCTGCACAGACCCCCTGGCAGGCCGGCACAGCCCCCCGAAAGGCCCGTACAGACCCCAGAGAGGCTGTACAAGGGCAGGAAAGGGTTTTTCTTATTCCGATACCGGAAGTCCCATAGACTTGAATGGGACTTCCGGTATCGGAATCGGCGATACCGATACTTTTTTTAAAGATCGGCCGATACCATCCGATACGATACTTTGAAGTATCGGACGGTATCGCTCAACTCTAGTTAACAGGTTAATAATTTAATTTAAAACCTACAAAAGACAAAATGAGCAAAAACCCTGCTGTAACTAAATAAGTAAAAGCAAAAGTGCATCTAAATAATACAGAGTTTTTGTAATGCTGTTTTTGATCAAAAATAGCATGAAAGTCATCCCACCACGTCCTACACTGTCTAATATTAAATACCTTGCCTTGTGTCAAAATTGACCTCAATGTGTGAACTTTTGCTTTTACTTATTTAGTTACAGCAGGGTTTTTGCTCATTTTGTCTTTTGCAGGTTTTATGTTTTATGGCCAATGTCAACATGCAGTTATATGCTGCTTGTGTATCAAATCAAACCAAGCTCAATTTTTGTGTGGTTTATTTTTTAAGTCATTTAATTTGTAACAATACAGAGACTCCTCATAGGGAGATAACAGTTAAATTGCAAGAGAAGATTATAATATAACAGCAGTCCAGCTATCACCTTATTGTGTCCTTAGGTTCCTCAGCCGCAGATGATCCTTTGGGGTTTGTAGCACCAGCAACAGCCGGTGTCGTGTCCTCAGGTGGGGTCCCAAATCTAGCCGTCCAACTTCTGGCGGCAACGGGCGGTCTCCGGGTTTGCCCGTTGAGCCCCTAGTCCATAAGCCTGTGCAGCTAAAGTAGAGAGAGCTGCAGAGATCCCGATATCACACGTGGGCTGATGTGTGCTGTCCGGACCGCAACTTAACACCCTGTAGCCGGCTCACGTTTCCCTGCACAAATGCGGTCTTACCCTTAGCTGAGCACCCAGCACTTTCCACCCTCACTGCCCCGCTGGAGTGTCCAGGAAATCTTGGCCGCAATACGTCACGGCGCTGCTGCTCTGGGTGCGGAGTGCGCTGCTCACCCTGCTGCACTCTCCCTGACGGCGGGAAACTGCCTGCTGCTTCGCTCTTTTGGCTCTGTTTCCTGTATAACCATGCCCCCTCTTCCTGGGTCATGAGGCCTGTCCGGTCCCCTGTTCCTTCCCCTGGGCAACACAGGACGCAGCCTCGATAGTTCTGGACCCTGCCCAATACAGGTATCCGCAACCCGGTCTTCCTCCTTACATCTATATATCCCATATCTATCTATCTATCTATCTATCTATCTATCTATCTATCTATCTATCTGTCCCATACCTATCTATTTATCTATTATCCATCTATCTATCTTGCATTTACTTCACTTTACACTTTACACTATTTTTCACATGCTCTACTAAGGTTTGAACAATCCCTTTAAGAAAAATCACAATTTGTAATGCAGCCCATTTGCTTTAGTCTCTAGTAGGATTTTTCGCTCCAACGCCTCTGTTAATGAGATCTTAGTATTATATGGTGGACTGGATGACATCCATTGCTATCATGTGCCGTGTCATTAAATGGGCTGTTTAGTAAAATAAGAATATGGCTTCCCGAAACAGCATCGCACTTGTTCATGGGTTGTGTCTGGAATTGTATCCACCTGAACTAACATGAGCGGGACCGCGCACAATCGGTGGACAGGTCTGGTGCTGTTCTTGAAAGAAAGCGGCCATCTTTCTTCTTAATCCTGGCCAACTTTTATGGTGAGAAGTAGAGATTACCGTACAGTTCTAGTATCCAAGTCTACCTAGTAATAAATGAGACTTAGGTTGACATTATGGCCGACATTGATGGTTATTATGACGCAATGTGTCAGGCTGAATGACTTGGCGACATTCCGGATTGCCATACAGATCATCTCACTAATGGTCCGGGAGGTTTTATGCCCTGACACATATATACTGTATGCTATATTTCATACTGTTACATAAATTCTATAGCTGCATGTATTTTTAATATTCAGACATATAATTCAATGGTCCAGATGTCAGATCCGACGTTCATAGACATTTTTAAACCTGGGAAAGACATTGAGCCGCGTAGACGTCCATTGATGGATGGTCCTTTCAGATTTGCAGGTTTTCGCCGGTTTGCTAGGTTGGCATAATTGAAATGAAATAAATGGACATATAAAACTGATGAGGAAAGTCTTACTTTGTCAGAGGAGTAATGTGGAGGAGAAAGAAGCAGGTTGTATTAACCATATGAATTCACGAATCGGTGCAAAGGACTGTGCCGTGAGGTTAGGTACTTTACATCAGAGGTGGTCAACCAAAGTACTATGTAACATACTGAGATAAGGTCAAGTTAAACATTCGCCGGCATGAGTGGTGCACACCCAGATGACAAGCTTTGAAAAAGAAAAAACATGGTTTTGTGATACTCTGCCGATAGCTCTTTCGGTTATACGTGTCTATATAAAGACCCCCAGTGGTTGTGGTGAGAGTTTTGAAAGCATCATATGATTCATTACTCAAAACATCCTCCACAAAGCGTTCAGCATGCACTATATTTCTACTTTTCATGCAAGGTTATGATCTCCGTGATAGTTTATTGATAATGTGTTATTGACTTCTCAGAAAATTATAGCTGACTGTTGAAGTCTACCTAGAGGATAGAAGGAGCGGACTGACAGATAAAGGCACATATACACACACAGACTGTATTTTTTTTAGTAAGTGTTTTATCTCACTCCAATGCTGGATTCACAGCTACACTGCTTAATACTGTCATATAATGCCCTCTATGTTGCTATTCCTGCTTCTGAACATATGTCACATGGAGACAGGAGAGCATGAATCCTTCATGTTTGTGTGTGCTGTATGTGGCGACATCATAGCAGCTAGTCTCTACCCACCTGCTCAGACAACACAGCAGCTAGACGAAAAATGGGGAAAGATTCCGGCACAACCATCCAGGAATAAAATAAATTACTAAGATATAATTACTAAAATAAATGATTAAGGGTGTGTATACACTTGAAATGCGTCAGGTACGAGGCCTCGCCTTTTAATGTTTTAACTACGTTTGAATAAAAAATGTATTCTATCCCTGGATGGTTGTGCCGGAATCTTTCCTCATTTTTCATCTACCTTCCTTTGATCACCAGTGGAAACGGCACCCTCAGGAGGAACTCCAGGCCAAATCTTCCAGTTACACATTCTTAGCGTGGTAAGCTCCTTCATCCCTCTCCTTGCTTCTCAACACAGCAGCTAGTCTCTACCCACCAGCTCAGACAACACAGCAGCTGGTTTCTACTCACTAGCTCAGAGACATCTGAAATTTAGAAATAGAGTCTGCAGAGAAGAAAAGTATTGGAAAAATCAGGATACTAGTCATATAATGGTCAGATATGGTGTTATTTTTCTTATCATTTGAAACTACTACTACACTTTAATTTCATTATTGTTTCACATAGGAAAATTTTTCCATCCTATAATTGTCCAGTTTCTACTCAGTATAGCATAAATCTCAACCTTACCTCAAGGAATCTCCAGAATAAAGCTGGTCATTCAGATTATTTTAATGGTTGGCAAAAGCCACATAGTTTGGCAGGTACAAGGCCTTACAGTTTTTTTGATGGTTTATGTTGGTTGAAATACTGAAAGAAAAATTCAGCACGGCTTTATTCTGAGGGAGTTTTAAATATGTCATTACTTACCCTTTCCCTTGACTCAACATATCCTGAGATGAATGGCATGAGATGACAGTTTAAAAAAAAATCCTTTTGTGATACTCTGCTGGGAGTTGTTTATGCTATATGTGTCTATATGTGGCCACCTAGTGGTTGTGATGCAGATTGCAGCCTTTCAAAGGTTTTGCTTCCAGATTGTGATAATGGAACTCATTTTTATAGAGGAAATACTCAAAAAGCTAGGTGGACACATCTGGAAGAGGTCTCCCATCAATTGAAATGCACACTCTTTTCATCAGAATGTGCAGGTTTATGGAGTAGTTGGCAGAGAAAACCATATATTGCTTCAGCATAAGCTTCAAAGCGGCACTTCACGAGGGGGAGAGTTAGAGGATCCTATGCTCTACTTATGGAGTCCTGAGATGCAACTCTTTGACACGTCTCTCGAAGGTCTTAGAAGACTTGATATGGGAGATGCAATCCAAACAATGTAAAAATAAGCAAGAAAAGACCGGCATTGTGGTGGCCACGATTGGCATTCATTACACGCTGTGAGGATTTGTGTTTGCCTTACTCTAAATTATCTCTTTTCTCCATAATAAATTATTAAATACGCTCAAAGTTTTCACTTCTTTTTTCCGAGCTGCTGAATGGTTTTGAAATGTGTCATTGCAGCTGTTATTTAAAAAGTCAGGTCACAAGCTAATTCGACAAACCTTCTAGAAAGTCACACGAGGTTTTGTGAAGTCTGAATAAAGTAATAGAAAAGGGTATGCGGTCTAAGGAAAACTAGACAATGGGAAAGGAAATTAATTTAGACGGTGACATTTTAGACATTGCCATTTAATTATGCAATGCTCCGTCCTCCGGTGTTTCTTTAGTTCTATAATGACTTTCTACATTATTTTTTTCATAGCATTTGTTTGTTTGTTAGTTTTAATAGTATGTGCAAAGAAATATGTTATATATTGTTATAAATGGTGAAGACTTAAAGAGTTAATCCCTAAAAATCTAACTATCCCGGGGATAATGGGAATATTCATGAGCGGCGCCCCTGCGCTGTAAGTAAATGTTTTTTTTTTAAAAAAATGTGCGAATTCCCCAGACAGGCAAAACTCACAGCTGAGAGCTGCTACCCTCAGCTGTCAACTTCATCAAGGCTGGTTATCAAGAATAGAGGGTTCACCATGCCATATTTTTAATTATTTAAATAAATATTAAAACGAAACGGCGTGGGGTCCCCTCATTTTTGGCAACCAGCCAAGATAAAGCAGAGTCCTTTATTAGAAATAAAACAAAACACACTTTAACTTTTTTATTTAAACGTATCAAACACAGATATGTGAGAAAAATGCCTAATTTCACAGAATCCCTTGTCTCCTGTAATAAAACAAAAATAAAAAAGCAACAATATCCCTCACCTGCCCATGGTTCTGTCCCACGCCGTCATCCATGTCTGGAGGATAAATAGTTTTCAACCTGGACGGTGCCAAGATGTGTCCGTCCAGGCTGAGGGCTACTAATGAATGAGCTGCTGTGAGGGCAGCACCAGTAACTAGCGGTCATGTCATCGAGGTTTATGCCGGTCCCTGAGGCTACGTTCACAGCCTGGCTAAACTGCTGTGACCTTGGTGAGATCCCCACTAACACAGTGAGAAAAAGTCTCATGGTGCAATTCATAGAATCATAGAATCGTAGAGTTGGAAGGGACCTCCTGGGCCATCTGGTCCAACCCCCTGCTCAAAGCAGGATTTGCTAAATCATCCCAGTCAGATGTCTGTCTAGCCTCTGTTTGAAGACTTCCATTGAAGGAGAACTCACCACTTCTCGTGGCAGCTTGTTCCACTCATTGATCACTCTAACTGTCAAAAAGTTTTTTCTAATATCTAATCTGTGTCTCCTCCCATTCAGTTTCATCCCATTGCTTCTAGTCTTTCCTTGTGCAAATGAGAATAAAGTTGATCCTTCTACAATGTGACAGCCCTTTAGATATTTGTAGACAGCTATTAAGTCTCCTCTCAGTCTTCTCTTTTGCAAACTAAACATTCCCAAATCCTGCAACCTTTCCTCATAAGACAGGGTTTGCAGACCGGTCACCATTCTGGTCGCTCTTTTCTGAACTTGCTCCAGTTTGTTGATGTCTTTTTTAAAATGTGGTGCCCAAAACTGGACACAATATTCCAGATGAGGTCTGACCAAAGAGGAGTAGAGGGAAATAATGACTTCACGTGATCTAGACTGTATGCTTCTGTTAATACATCCTAGAATTGCATTTGCCTTTTTTGCTGCTGCATCACACTGTTGACTCATATTCAGTCTGTGATCTATTAGTATACCCAAGTCTTTTTCACACGTACTGTCACTTAGCCCTATTCCTCCCATTCTATATATGCTTTTTTCATTTTTATTGCCAAGATGTAGTACTTTGCATTTCTCCCTGTTAAAAACCATTCTGTTAGTTGCTGCCCACTGCTCCAGTTTATTTATATCTTTTTGAATCCTCTCTCTCTCTTCTCTAGTATTAGCTATCCCTCCTAGCTTTGTGTCATCAGCAAATTTAATCAGTTTACCCTCAATTCCTTCATCTAAATCGTTGATAAAGATGTTGAACAATACAGGGCCCAGGACAGAGCCCTGTGGTACCCCACTTGAGACATTCTTCCAACTGGATGTGCAGCCATTTACGACCACTCTTTGGGTCCTATCACTAAGCCAGTTATGAATCCATCTAACAGTTGCCTTGTCCATTCCATACTTAGTCATTTTTTCAATAAGGATTGTATGAGAGACTTTGTCAAATGCTTTGCTGAAGTCAAGATATACTATATCTACAGCATTTCCTTGATCTACCCAATCAGTGATACCGTCATAGAAGGAAATTAAGTAGGTCTGACATGACTTATTAGTTACAAACCCATGCTGACTCTGTTTAATCACCGTAGTTCATGTTCACCGCAGTGAAATTCTCTCTCTGAACTCACCTCTGTACCATGAAACCTTTTCTCTTTGTGCTAGTGGGGATCTCACCGAGATCACCACAGTTCAGCCCAGCTGGGAGTGCAGGCTCAGTGACTGGCAGTAAACTCAATGTCACTGCTGGTCACTGACACTGCACTCACAGCAGCTCATTCACCAGTGGTTCTCAGCCTGAACCATCACATCTTGGCACCATCCAGGTTGAAAACTATTTGCCCCCAGACATGAATTACGGTGTGGGACAAAGTGATGAAAAGGTGAGGAATATTGTTTTTTATTGTTGCTTTATTACAGAAGCCAAGGGCTTCGATGAAATGGGCATTAGGTGAGTATAACTGCGTTTGTTATTTTTAAATAAAATAAAAATGGAAAAGTGTGTTTTATTTTATTTCAAATAAAATGCTTTATTCTGGCTGTGTCATTATTTACCATACCACTATAAGATTAGTAGTGGCTGGGAGGCTTTTAGATGCCTCTCCATTACCAAACAGTGGGCTTGATGTCAACTGAGAATACAAAGGTGACATCAACCCCACAAATGTTAACCCCACTTGCCACCACTACAGGGCAAGTGGGAAGAGCCGGGCAAAGCGCCGGAATTGATGCATCTAATAGATGTGCCATTTTATGCAGTGAATTATGGTGGGATAATGAGGCCTCTCTGTTTTGTAATTTACGGAATATCATTTTCTTTGATGTCTCTATTTTCTGTTGCATATTCGTCACCACTTCCCATAACACTTTGTCATTCGAGGAAGAGATTAAAGTGTAAATGTGCCTCCACAGATCGTGCATAATGGTGTTTTACACTACAGAACTGGGTCACAAATGAGCTATAATCTATTCCAAGGAGACTGAAATGTTAAATAAGTTGTTTTTCATTTGTTTAATATGTTTTGTAAATCAGGAGAAAATTGCCTTTGCCAGCATTGTTCTCTATTTCAACCTTTTGTCTAATGTCAATTTCACACTTTGGTAAATTCTGAACAACACGTATCTCTAAACCCATCATGTACTAATTTTGCGCTGACAACCTTGTAATGGGAATTTAAACAGTTATTAGAATTTACTTGTTATTACAAAAGATATAAATATCTTGTTAATAACATCACATAACTTCACACACATAGGTGATTTATAGATATACTGATGCTGAAGGGACTATAACAAGGGAAATCGCATGTGTTATAAAAACGAAAAAAACAAAGAAAAACGACAAAACCCATATATTTTGAAAAAATAGAAAAATGTATATTTTTATTGGGATATACAAATATAGGGAGAGGAGAGGTTACCCCTGTTGGCACAAGTTGCAAAAAAACGCCCCACGAATCAAATTTGTCATATTATATAGTATGTGGAATGTAGACAATATATTGAATATAGGGTAGATTTTATATTGCTGGAGAGATAGAACTTTAAACTCACCAAAAAGAATTGCATATAGTATACGATAGACCTCATGTTATGCAATAAAAGATTACATAAAATCATCAACAGTAAATGCGACTACAAATAACCATCATATAACCCCCAATATTGCACATTCCCGCAGCTGGAGCCTATAGGACAATTGTAAAAGCCACCGCACCCAAAGTAATGATATGCACGGTAAATTACCTAATATACAAGCGGAGGCACAAATTTGATCCGGGAGCGTTTACCCCAATGCGCGTTTCGGCTGGGATGCCTTTCTCAAGGGGCGTAACCATGGGGGGGAAAAGGTGCGTTTAAAAAGTCCCAGCATCCAATCACAATACTAGCGTCCACCGCAACCATAATCATCATGGAAACCAATTGGCCAATCAGATACTGAGATCCAGTCTCATAGACGGAGCAGACAACCTAGACGCCGCTACATGACGCATGCGCCAACAGGACCATGAGATGAGCGGCGGCGACGGCGTCAAGTGACACGTGACGTCCTACAAAGGCCGTCACTGTGGCACCACAGACGCCGGGAGCCGACGCGCAAAACAGGGCCATGCCGCGCATGCGTGCTGCGTTAAAGGAATGCTGATAACAGTTTGTCAAGCCATTAGAAAACCATTTATTGCATAACATGTGGCCTCATCGCATAGAGGAGGGGACTGGACAGGGTGAATTGGGGAGTGATACAGCTTAAGGAGAGACTTGTTGAACACGTTGGGCAACTTAAATGACTGAGGAAGTTTTAAACGGAAGGCTACTGGGTTAATCACCTCTATAATTCCATATGGGCCAATAAATCTGGGACCCAGTTTGGCAGACGGCACTTTAAGCGTGATATTTTTGGTAGAGAGCCAAACCTTGTCTCCCAATTCCCAGGTGTGGCCCCTTAGATCGCCGTCTGTTTGCAGCTGAAGCCTGTCTAACCTGGGCCCCTTTCAAGTTCGAGTTTACCTCAGACCAAATCGTTTTTAAGCAATTTATATTTTTCTCTACCCCAGGGAGCTCCGACATCCTGGCCGAGAATGAACCAAAGCGCGGATGCAGTCCATGGTTGCATAAAAAGGGGGTAGTCTTAATGGAGTCCTGGTATCGATTATTTAGGGCAAACTCAGCTAGTGGCAGATGTTCCACCCAATCGGACAGATGTTCTGACACATAACAGTGGAGGTATTGCTCCAGAGTCTGGTTGGTACGCTCGGTTTGACCATTGGTTTTGGGGTGGTAGGCAGAGGAGAAGGACAACTCAATCCCAATGCGTTTGCAGAACGCCCTCCCGAATTTTGAGATGAACTGGGCACCTTTGTCGGACACAATATTCACCGGAGCACCGTGAAGACATACAGCATGCACAATGAACAGTTTACTCAAGGTTTCGGAGTTAGGTAACCCAGACAGGGGGACAAAATGACACTGTTTGCTGAACCTGTCCACCACCACCCAGATACACGTTTTCCCATCTGAGGGCAGCAGGTCCGTAATGAAGTCCATGGAGATGTGGGTCCATGGACTCTCAGGGGTGGGCAAGGACTGGAGCCAGCCGGCAGGGCTATTATGGGGGGACTTGGCTCGGGCACAGACTTCACACGCTAACACATAGCCTTTACAGTCCTTAACCACCGTCGGCCACCAAAAGTTCCTAGTTACCAGTCTGATGGTATTATTGAGACCAGGATGGCCTGCCAGAACAGAGTCATGCGATTCTTTAAGAACTTGTAGGCGAAACGTGGCCGGGACGAACAATTTTTTGGGGGGCGTAGTGACAGGAGCTTGTTCTGGGGACCTACGGATCTCCTCCAGAAGGTCCAAGGACACTGCCGACACAACAATCCCATTGGCCAATATCGGGACTGGCTCACAGTCCTCGGCTTGTGAGGGGCAAAAACTGTGAGAGAGGGCATCAGCCCTCACATTTTTAGAACCAGGGCAAAAGGTGATTCAAAAATCAAACCTAGAGAAGAACAAGGCCCACCTTGCCTGTCTAGGATTTAGTCTTTTAGCTGACTCCAGGTAGGTCAGGTTCTTGTGATCAGTAATTACAGTGATCTTATATTTGGCGCCTTCGAGGAAGGCCTATTTGATTGCCAATAATTCCCGATTACCTATATCATAGTTTTTCTCTGAGGCAGAGAATTTGCGGGAAAAAAGCACATGGGCGAAACTGAGTGAGGGATGCAGTGCCTTGTGACAGCACTACTCCCACTCCAACCTCAGAGGCATCTACTTCTACAATAAATGGGCGGTCCATATCAGGCTGAACCAAAACCGGGTTGACCACAAAGCCCTCTTTTAGCGTAGAAAATGCCTGAATTGCCTCAGGGTTCCAATTGGCCACGTCTGCCCCTTTCCGGGTCAAATCCATGAGTGGTTTGGCAATTTCTGAGAAACCCCTGATGAACTTGCGGTAGTAATTAGCAAACCCTAAAAATCACTGGAGCGCTTTTAGCGATTTGGGTTGCACCCAAGTTTTAATAGGTTGGATCTTGGCAGGATCCATGCGGAACCCTTTGCCTGAGACCACGTATGCTAAAAACTGTACCTCCTTAGCAAAAAAAACACATTTCTCCAGTTTAGCAAACAAGGAGTGTTCTCGCAGTCTCTGCAGCACAGAACAGACGTGTTGAGCGTGTGTCACAGGGTCAACAGAGTAAATCAAAATGTCATCTAAATACACGACGATATACACCCCACAAATATCTCTGAAAATATCATTAACAAAGTTCTGAAACACGGCAGGTGCGTTACTGAGTCCAAACGACATTACAAGGTATTCAAAGTGGCCAAGAGGTGTATTAACGCGGTTTTCCACTCATCACCGTCTCTTATGCGGACCAGATTATAAGCCCCCCGGAGGTCAAGTTTAATAAACCAACGGGCTCCCATTAGCTGATTAAAAAGATCAGGGATGAGTGGAAGCAGATACTGGTTCTTTATAGGGATTGCGTTTAATTCCCGGTAATCAATGCAGGGTCTGAGACCACCATCTTCTCTACAAAGAAGAACCCGGCTCCAACTGGTGAAATGGATGGTCTAATAAACCCTTTTTTTAAGCTGTCTGCTATATAGTCATTCATGGCCTGATGCTCTGGACCGGAGAGATTAAATATTCTCCCTTTTGGGAGACGGGCATCCGGAATCAGGTCTATAGGGCAATCATACTCTCTGTGGGGGGTAACTTCTCAGATTCTACAATAGAAAAGACATCCTCATAGTCTCTGAAAGCAAACGGTATGAGCGGGTTTTTAACCTTAACTTGGCTTACTGCTAATGATATGCAGTTATCCTGACACACTGAACTCCAGCGTACAACATCACCCAGGTGCCAGTCGATGACAGGATTGTGCTGGCGTAACCACGGCATCCCCAAAATAACTGCAGAAGATAAATTATCCATCACAAAAAAATGAAATAAGCTCGGTATGTAATGCTCCCACAGACATAGCAATTTTGGCAGTAACAAATTTAACCCCCTCCTGAATAATAGATGTGCCATTAATAGCCGTGGTTTTAATAGGGGCATTAAGTTTTAGTAGCGGTACACCAAGATTCCTAGCAGCCAAAGAATCCATAAAATTTCCTTCAGATCCACAATCCACCTAAGCTTTTAAACACAGAGATTTCTGACCAAATGAAAGAGAGATAGGTAATAAAACTTTAGCCGCATCTGCGGGCAGTACCTGAGCCCCTGGGCAACCATGGCCAGAGCTGCCCAGGGGCCGATGTCCCAGGAGTATGGATCTCTGACGTTCAGCTTTCTCCTTGAAGTCTCCAGACTGCAGCATGCTTGTGCAGGAAGATGAGAGTGATCCTCCAGGCTGTGCACAGAAGCAAGTAACAGGTGTTCAGGCCAAAAATCAGCTCAGGCAGGAGAAGGAAGGAAAAAAACAGTTCAGGGAGACTGCTTTTGTATATGTTGGATATATACACAAGAAGCAGTTTTTTTATGGCCGGATATAATGTGACGTCCATTTGCGGATCTGGACTGCAGTAAGGACAGCACCCCGAGAAACCCCGAGACCCTTAACACCTATACAGGGATCTGGAATTATAGCAAGGCCCAGGGTGTGGCTGTCTAGAAGCAGTGCGCCAGAGAAGGTCGGTCGCCAATAGGGAAGAAGGCAGGGAGCCAAAAAACGTAGACAGAAACCGGGCGAGCAGCGGAGATACAGAAACGGCAGGCAGTGGCAGAGTCGAGAGTCTAGGCCAAGGTCACAAATCGGGAGGGCGGTAAAGGTACAAAAATGGCAGGCAGTAGCAGAGTCGAATATCCAGGCCAAGGTCACAAACCGGGAGAATAGCAGAGGTACAAAATCGTCAGGCAGTAGAGGGGTCAGAAATTCAGGCTGAGGTCAGAGTCAAATAATAGTAAATCACACAGTAGCACATAGGGGAACCAAGAATATATCCGGCGGCTTGCAAGACCAGTCCCAAGGTATTTGAGGGATAAGGTCATCCCTCACAGGCTCCCGGACTGATGATGTCATCAGGACCAACCCCTCCATGACCGACCGAGGAGCGGAGCCTGCATCCATCAGATGCCTGCGCAGGAGCCCCTCCTCTGTCGCCGCCATCACTCAGGGGCGAACCACGGCGCCTCCCAGTGGCCGAGGCAGGAGCAGCAGGCCCCGAGTCTGACGGCGACGTGACAGTCCGACGCCTCCTAGTGGCTGAGGCCGGGATAGCAGGCCCCGAGTCTGATGGCGACGTGACAATCACTATTACTTGCCCCTCCAATAGCCCGACTCTTTAGGTTTTGCCAATATTTGCAATGATGATGTCCCATCCACAGATTGAATCATATCTTCATAGAATGTTAGCGTTGGAAGGGACCTCCTGGGTCATCGTGTCCAACTCCCTGCTCAAAGCAGGATTTACTAAACCATCTCACACAGATGTCTGTCCAGCCTCTCGTTGAAGACTTCCGGTGAAGGAGAATGCACCACCTCTTGTGGCAGTCAGTTGCACTTATTGATCACCTTTATTGTGAAAAAAGTATTTTCTGATATCTAATCTGTGTCTTCTGCCTTTCAGTTTCATTCCATTGCTTCTCGTGTTTCCATGTGCAAATGAGACTAAGGATGATCCCACCATACTGTGACATCCCTTCAGATGTTTGTAGACCACTATTAAGTCTCCTCTTAGCCTTCCTTTTTGCAAGCTAAACATTCCCAGATCCTTTCATTGTTCCTCGTAGGACATACTTTGAAGTCCACTCACCACTCTGGTAGCTCTTCTCTGAACTTGCTCCAGTTTTTCAATGTCTTTTTTAAAATGAGATATGTGTCACTGCGCATAATGGGGTCAGTGATGTGAAACCAGGATATTTTCTTCCAGAACACTACGTGTTGAGAGGGTTAAATTAAAGTTGCAGACATGGGCTGGTTTTATGGGCTGTTTCACATAGTCTGGTTTAAATTGCTTGACTTGAGAATCAGTGTGTGTTGTGGTTTTGGAGAGTGCAAGTCTCCAAACAGTGGCTCCAGGCGGAGCTGAATACACCAGGTGATCAGAGCAGGTGAATCCTTCAGACATATGGACTTTGTCTTATGTTATCTTTTTGTTTTACCGTTATGGCAGAAAGGCTGTTTTTATTTTGCTGAACCTGGTCTATGCTGTCCATAATAAGCCAGAAGATGATTTACTACAAGAAGCATTCTTGTGTCTACCTTAGGAAGCAGCTGAGTGTGTCAACCCCTTACAGCATCCCAGAACTGTGTTTGCATTTTTTTCTGCTGCATCACACTGTAGTTTCATGTACAGCCTGTGATCTATTAGTATCTCCAAGTCTTTTTCACACATGCTGTTGCTTAGTTCTCTTCCTCCCATTGATTACAGGATGAGGTGACAGGATGTGCAAGATCTTTCTGCTAGTGACTGTTCAGTACTTCTAGTTTCTGCAGAGACCTCCAGGCCTGTGGTTTTCCAATGTCAGGGATCTGGAGGGGCAGTGGGATTCAGAGTTAGGGAAGGATCCCTAAGCAAGAACAGTATATGGGCCCTTTGCAGTAAACTAGCACTGTCCATGACAAAAGTTACTTGCCGCTGTGTAGAGGATAATAACTAGAGTTGATTGGATCAATTTGCGTGCCTCTGGCTGAGTATCCTGGTGCAGCATCTGTGCGACATCATGCAACATGATGCACAGGTGATATCAGACCTAGCTAATCAAAAGGCGCATCGGGGATGCCAAAAGGTAATAGATTAATGGTCTGCAGATTAGCTGCCAGGTACCACCGACCTGGATGGCGAGCCATGATCCACTAATCTTTAATAATACTTTGTTTATTTTACAGCAATGTTGTCATCTTGTCTTTCAGGCTTCGTGTCACTTTGTTATGCCACGTGAGAACTGTAGCCAATCAGCGGCCACTAATGAGCTGCAGTTCTCACACTTTCTTTGGACATCCGAGTTTCTTCTAAAATAAGTAGGAGCTGGTCGTTAAAGGGTTTGACAACTTATTTTTAAATCCCATTGTGAAACTAAAACACTATACACTCAGCTCCTGGACCGACATCATTCCAGCTATGTTGGCGCCGATTTTTCCAGGGCTTGCGTGGCACAATTATGCCATGAGAGCCCTGCAGCTGATCTTCTTCTGCTATTGAGCTGCTGCAGTTTTACTGCTTCTCTATGATGAATAACAGAGAAACAGAAGAAGAAAGAGCGCCGCAGCCCGATAGGGACTGTCGATTGGCCAACATTATTGTGATGGCATGCGTCTGGGAGATGAGTGTATGGTATATTTATGTTAGAAAGGTGACTAATTTATTTAAAAAGGGGTTGTCCAGGAAGTGGACTTTTAGAATTGGCCTTTAAAGGGTTAAAAGACTGATCAACACAGAATACAAAACCTAAATCTCACAGGATCAAAAAAAGAAAAAAAAAACCCAAACATTTCAAGCGGAAGTATGTTTTAAGCAGAAACTGTGATAAGTAAAGCGATTATATATATATATATATATATATTTATTTTTATTTTTTTGCTTAAAGGTGTTAAATTGAGACTACTGTGTGTTTTTATTTTACCATATTTTATCAGCTTTTGCAGTCACTGCTGCTGCTGGTGTATACCTGAGTAATGATTAGTTAGAAAGTGTTATGTTTTTGTATATTTATTTATTCATTGGAAATTGTAACATTTTGGACGCTCTACTATCCAGCTCTTCTGTTGTCTGCATATATATATATTTTTTTGTTATAAGAGAATATTAATGGCCAGCTCTGCAGGTAGCTCATTGTCACTAAATATATTTTCAGGATTATTTTGCCCTTGGGTCTTCTAAGCTGCGATGCATAAATCTCTTCCAAATGAGCACACTGAATTCTCATGTTCTTCGATAATGGATGATAGAAAGTAATCTAAAGAAGGACGTGGGGTAGTTGAGTCTGTGTTTTTATGCCGATAACTAGTGATTACCTCGGACTGATTTATAGTTATATTGAAATTACCAAAGTAATCTAGTTTTTTTTTCCCTGCAGCTCTGTCGATAAAATTTACTTATAAGATTGACTCCTTTCTTATATTATTATTATGTCCTATCTTACCTTTTCCTCTTGGTTCGGGATGGTAGCCGTGGGCGAGGTACCCATCTCTAGAGTTGAGAAAATTTTTCAATATTCGGTTCGGATTACGATCGCCGGCGAATATTGTTTTTGCAATACTCGCCGAACATAGCCGAAAGTCATTTGTGTCATTGGGAGTAGAAATGAACGAATAGGTTCAGAAAATATTGTGAAACAGAAGTTCGGCACGAATAGGGTACAAATCTGGCATGAATATGGCAAAATCAGAATCGGCGACCATTTCTGAACATATTTTCTCAGCTCTATACATCTCCTGCGCCCCGGCACATTACATGAAAGTGGGGGTCCTGGTTGGAGTGTGGACTTGTGACGCAAGGGAGGCATGCCCTTGCAGGCTGCAAGTAACCGATGATACTGGTTTACTGTGACCAAATGTTGACCAGTTCATGAAAAGAGGACCACCATTTAAAATTAAACTTCTTTTTACCGAAGAGTAACTTGAGCTATATACAGCGGATAGAAGACATTTATCTTCAAGGATGTCTCTTTAGTAGTGTTGAGCATTCCGATACCGCAAGTATCGGGTATCGGCCGATACTTGCTGTATCGGAATTCCGATACCGACATCCGATATTTTTTCAATATCGGGCATCGGAATCGGAAGTTCAAAGTTGATTGACAGCCGAAATGACGTCATCATGATGCGCGGTGTGTGCGCATCATGATGCGCCGTCATTTCGGGCCTTCCGGGGGTCTCTGCCGGCCTGCCGGGGGGCTGTGTGGACTGCCCGGGGACTGTACCGGCCTGCTGGGGGGCTGTGCCGGCCTGCCGGTGGTCTGTGCACCCTGTGGGGGTCTGTACCGGCCTGCCGGGGGCTGTGCTGATGTCCGGGGGTCTGTGCAGGCATCGTCCGATGGGACTACAAGTCCCATCTGGCGATGCCTGCTACCATGACAGTGATTGACACATTAGCCAATGATGGGACAGTAGTAGTCCCATCATCCGGCTAATGTGTTAAATGTTTAAAAAAAAAAAAAAAAATACTACATACATACTACATACATGCTACATACATACTACATATATACTACATGCATGCTACATACATACTACATGCATGCTACATACATACTACATGCTACATACATGCTACATACATACTACATACATACTAAATACATACTACATGCATGCTACATACATACTACATGCTACATACATGCTACATACATACTACATACATACTACATACATACTACATGCTACATACATACTACATGCATGCTACATACTACATGCTACATACATACCACATATATACTACATACTACATGCATGCTACATACATACTACATGCTACATACATACTACATGCTACATACATACTACATGCATGCTACATACATACTACATGCTACATACATACCACATATATACTACATACATACTACATGCATGCTACATACATACTACATGCTACATACATACTACATACATACTACATACATACTACATGCATGCTACATACATACTACATGCTACATACATACAACATACATACTACATATATACTACATGCATGCTACATACTACATGCTACATACATACCACATATATACTACATACATACTACATGCATGCTACATACATACTACATGCTACATACATACTACATACATACTACATGCATGCTACATACATACTACATGCTACATACATACCACATATATACTACATACATACTACATGCATGCTACATACATACTACATGCTACATACATACTACATGCTACATACATACTACATATATACTACATGCATGCTACATACATACATACTACATGCTACATACATACCACATATATACTACATGCTACATACATACTACATGCATGCTACATGCTACATACATGCTACAAACATACTACATACATACTACATACATACTACATGCATGCTACATGCTACATGCTACATACATACCACATATATACTACATACATACTACATGCATGCTACATACATACTACATGCTACATACATACTACATGCTACATACATACCACATATATACTACATGCTACATACATACTACATGCATGCTACATGCTACATACATACTACAAACATACTACATACATACTACATACATACTACATGCATGCTACATGCTACATACATACCACATATATACTACATGCATGCTACATACATACTACATACATACTACATATATACTACATACATACTACATACATACTACATGCATGCTACATACATACTACATGCTACATACATGCTACATGCTACATACATACTACATACTACATGCATGCTACATGCTACATACATACCACATACATACTACATACATACTACATGCTACATACATACCACATATATACTACATACATACTACATGCATGCTACATACAATACATTCATACAATACATACATAGACATACAGTACATATAACATAGAGTAACATACTTACCAATACTTGTCACATTGTTCCCCGAAGCCATTGTCGTCTACGGAATAAATATTAGCATAAAAAACCACAAAAATACTCACCCATGATCCGAAGCAGTCCACGAGTGTGTCCCACGACGATCTTGGGTAGAGAACTGCAGCATCAGCTGATGCTGCCGCTCTCTACGGGCTGCAGGAATCCAATGACGGAAGGTAGGTATCCTTCTGCACTGTATTCCTCCGCCACTTAAAAAAAAAAATCCCTAGTCTCACTTTATGGTAAAAGCTGTGTGGGAAATTCTACTCTTTAGTCATAAGCAACTGGACACACACATCTCCTTCTTCCCTGAAAACACTCCATCTTCTTTCATTACTTCCTCTACTCTTGAACAGCTCAGCACACTATCTTGGGTGCTTCCATTTTCCTCTGCGTAGTATGTATGTAGTATGTATGTAGCATGTAGTATGTATGTAGCATGCATGTAGTATATATGTAGTATGTATGTAGTATATATGTTGCATGTAGTATGTATGTAGCATGTATGTAGTATGTATGTAGCATGTATGTAGTATGTATGTAGCATGCATGTAGTATGTATGTAGTATGTATGTAGCATGTAGTATGTATGTAGCATGTAGTATATATGTAGTATGTATGTAGTATATATGTAGCATGTAGTATGTATGTAGCATGCATGTAGTATGTATGTAGTATGTATGTAGCATGTAGTATGTATGTAGCATGCATGTAGTATATATGTAGTATGTATGTAGTATGTATGTAGCATGCATGCAGTGTGTATGTAGCATGCATGTAGTATATATGTAGTATGTATGTAGTATGTATGTAGCATGTAGTATGTATGATGCATATATGTAGTATGTAGTATGTATGTAGCATGTAGTATGTATGATGCATATATGTAGTATGTATGTAGCATGTATGTAGTATGTATGTAGCATGTAGTATGTATGTAGTATGTATGTAGCATGCATGTAGTATATATGTAGTATGTATGTAGTATGTATGTAGCATGTAGTATGTATGATGCATATATGTAGTATGTAGTATGTATGTAGCATGTAGTATGTATGATGCATATATGTAGTATGTATGTAGCATGTATGTAGTATGTATGTAGCATGTAGTATGTATGTAGTATGTATGTAGCATGCATGTAGTATATATGTAGTATGTATGTAGTATGTATGTAGCATGTAGTATTTATGATGCATATATGTAGTATGTAGTATGTATGTAGCATGTAGTATGTATGATGCATATATGTAGTATGTACTGTATGTAGTATGTATGTAGTATGTATGTAGCATGTAGTATGTATGTAGTATGTATGTAGCATGCATGTAGTATATATGTAGTATGTATGTAATATGTATGTAGCATGTAGCATGTATGTAGCATGCATGTAGTATATATGTAGTATGTAGTATGCATGTAGCATGTAGTATGTATGTAGCATGCATGTAGTATATATGTACTATGTATGTAGCATGTAGTATGTATGTAGCATGCATGTAGTATGTATGTATGTAGTATTTTTTTTTTTTTTTATACATTTAACATATTAGCCGGATGATGGAACTACTACTGTCCCATCATTGGCTAATGTGTCAATCACTGTCATGGTAGCAGGCATCGCCCGATGGGACTTGTAGTCCCATCGGACGATGCCTGCACAGACCCCGGACATCAGCACAGCCCCCCGGCAGGCCGGCACAGCCCCCCAGCAGGCCGGTACAGACTCCCACAGGGTGCATAGACCCCGGGCAGTCCGCACAGCCCACCGGCAGGCCGGCACAGACCCCCGGCAGGCAGGCAGAGACCCCTGGAAGGCCCGTACAGACCCCCGAGAGGCTGTACAAGGGCAGGAAAGGGTTTTTCCAATTCCGATACCATAAGTCTCATAGACTTGAATGGGACTTCCGGTATCGGCATCGGCGATACCGATACTTTTTTTAAAGATCGTCCGATCCATTCCGATCCAATATTTTGAAGTATCGGACGGTATCGCTCAACTCTACTCTTTAGTCATAAGCAACTGGACACACACATCTCCTTCTTCCCTGAAAACACTCCATCTTCTTTCATTACTTCCTCTACTCTTGAACAGCTCAGCACACTATCTTGGGTGCTTCCGTTTTCCTCTGTGGAGACCGCACAGATCGAGGTGCTACTCACAGTTTCCAGTCCACAGGAGTCATAGACTCCATCCTGCAGCAACTCTCCCTGTGATTTCTTCGTTGGAGAGGATGTGTCCCAATTTGGCGACACTTGACTTTCTTCACTGTAGATGCTTAGTAGCTACAATGATGTACCTACAGTATTGTGTCTTCATTTTGCTTCCCTTTACTCTTGCCTTCCATTACCTTTCTGACAAAGACCCCATTCCGTCATGCCAGGCTTCCTGCCCCAGGTCCCGATATTCTTTCACTCTCTCTGTCCCGATTCCAGACTGCTACTCACTTCTCTTATCTGCCATCTCTTCTCATACAGGCTCTTACTATCAGCTCTGGTAGTTCCTCCCTTGCCACATGGATACCCTCTGCATGCAGCACTGCTGACACTAGACTGAGGTCTTTACTCTGCACACTTTGGGCTCATTCTGGCTAACTACCAGGAAGTCTTTTCTGATCCTGCTGGATAGGTCCTCTCTGGGCTAAACTTTGGACTTAACCATCTTGCCCTGCTCACTGTCTGTTGCTGGGCAGACTGTAACAACGTTCGATTGCCTTCTCTTGGCCATTATATTTAACATCACATAACATTATGTATCACACAGTACACACCACTCATTACACTGAACAACATTACATGAAGGCTTCGCAATGGGCGATGGCAATGTGCCCATCCTCCTACATCTCAATATATCCTGAGATGAGTGGTGTGAGGAAACTACCTTTAGAAATAACTACATTTTTGTAATATTGCATTGGGAGATGCTATACTGAATGAGGCAGTATAGTTGACTTGTATTCCTCAGTCCCAGCCAGCTACCCCAATATGGACATGGGCAGAATGAGATGTCACTACTCCCGGCAGTCAAATGCATGAAAAGTTACACCACTTTAGTATTGGAGTACATTTGTATCGTAGGCAGCTCACCGGGTGTTGTTGATCCTCTAACTCTCAGGTCTAAGTGGGCACTCGGACCGTGGGTGCTGATGCAGCAATAAGAAGGCACATAGTCAGTAAGGACATGGCACACACAGTAATTTTAGGAGAAGCAAAGTGGATGAAGTGGAAGCTAGCAAGGATGAATGCAAGCACAAATACAACAGCACATATGTTGAAACACAGCAAACATAGGACTAGAATCTCAATCTCAAAACACAGGCCTTAAATAGGTCTAGGGACATGATGTCATTCATCCACTCCAGGCAACTTGAAAAATGTGACGTGGAGCACAGCAGAGGGCAGCGTCGGCAGAGAAAGGAAACATAGCCGGAGCTAGCCAAGACAGGTGTCTAACAATCAGTTAACAGGTGCACTTAATTAGGTAAGCGATGTGCGCCACTTAATGAATTAGGTGCATCATACTCCAGCGAGCCCCCTCATTGAGACTGAAGTGCGTAACGCTAGTCTTAATGGATCAGCCCATATGTGTCTCGGTTTTCACCCAGTGAAGGCCAATTATGCTTAGTAGGTTGCAATGATTTTCAGAATTTAGAGACCATACAATTGAACATACATTAGTTTTTGACAATATTTTTATTTGTAGTTTTCTCTTGTACTGTCCCAATTCCAAAAAAAAACTGCAAAATGAAAGAAAACAAGAATGCAATGACTTGAAAATCTCTTAGAGCCGTACTTTATTCACAACAGAATGGAGAACTCTGATCGGAAGGTGAAAGGTAGACATTTTTCCATTTCAGTTGAAAAGAAAATCATTTAGAAATTGTAATTGGGGGTGTACATATTTTCTTACAACTGACCCTGACACTATTTTAACATTTTCAAAAGTGATGTATTGTAGTATGATTTAGAATTAAAGTCACTAATTCAGACCCCGTGTTCAATCCCAAAATTTTGGGCTTGACCCAAATTAAAGATGGTGCCCAAGAAAGGAGAGCTTTTGTCAAGCGCTGGCACCAACTACCTATTTCTGGGCACTATTTAAAGGAAATCTGTCACCTATTTTTTTGACTATCAGCTGTCGGCACCACCTAGGGCTTATCTACAGCATTCTGTAATGCTGTAGATAAGCTCCTGATGTAACCTGAAAGAGAAGAAAAATGAGTTATATTATACTCACCCAGGGGTGGCCGGGTCCGGTCCAGGTCCGGAGGGTGTCGCGGTCCGGTACAGAGCCTCCCATCTTCTAGCGGTGATGTCCTCTTCTTTGCTTCCCGTCGCAGCTCCTGTGCAGGCGCACTGCTCTGCCTTGTTGAGGGCAGAGCAGAGTCCTGTAGTGCGCAGGCGCCGGACCTCTCTGACCTTTCTCGGCGCCTCAACAAGGCAGAGCAGTGAGCCTGTGACGGAGCCATGACGGGAAGCAAAAAAGAGGCCGTCACCACTAGAAGATGGGAGGGGCCGGACTGCGACACCCTCCGGACCCGGACCGGACCCGGACCGGACCTGGACCGCCCCTGGGTGAGTATAGTATAACTTATTTTTCTTCTCTTTCAGGTTACATCGGGGGCTTATCTACAGCATTACAGAATGCTGTAGATAAACCCTTGATGGCAGTGCCGGCAGCTGATAGTCGAAAAAATAGGTGACAGATTCCCTTTAAATTGTAATTTTGAAATACTATTTTTCCAGCCATTTGCACGGGATCTTTGGAGACAGAATTATAGCGATTCTCAAATTAAAAGGACTGCCTGTGATAAGATAAATCCTGAATCAGAAAAACGAAAATTAATTCACACCTTATATTTTGTTCCCATGGCATTTACATAGCCCTTTCCTTATCCTGGATTATCCAAAGATCATACTGATTTCTCAGGCTCTGTTTTGAGAAAATCAAAATAATGACCATACTGAGCAATATTTCATGGTCACATGTGTCAATGGAATGAAGCTTTCTTAAAGGGAAACTGCCAGTAGGTATTTTGTTAGGTAATCCGAGTGCAGCATGGCATAGAAGCTGAGAACCTGATTCCAACAGTGTGTCACTTGCTGGGCTGCTTGCTGTCATTTTTTATGCAATCACAGTTTACTCTGCTGCAGATCCAGCAGTGCTCTGAATGCAGAGCTGTGTATAACCCTGCCCACACCACTGATTGGCAACTTTCTGTATACATTGCACATTGACAGAAAGCTGCTAATCAGTTGTGGGGGCAGGGTTGGACTAGAAGGCATGTGACACCTAGTCCTCTAGTGATAATCTCTTCCTGATAAAACACTGATTTGATTGAAATTAAGCTCTCAGCCCCTAAATTGTGCTGCTCTCAGATTACATAGCAAAAGCCTGCTGCCAGATTCCTTTTATAGGCATTTGTCCTAAAAGGGTTTTTTTTTTTGTTTTTTTTTAAATGAGATTGAATTATTAGACAGACACAAATTCAAATGCAATTGTCATATTCTGTTGATAAAAGGGGTAACAAACCTATTGTTGAATAAGAAATTACTGGCAATCAGGTCTGACAACTAAGACGCTAAGGAATTATTGTAGATGGAAGATTCAGGCAGCCGAATGCTTCTCCTATAGTGGCCATTAATGGAGAAATGTGGTATTACATGACATTCATGGATATACCGTAAATAGGCAACCATGTAATACCTGGCAATGTTAAGACCTCCAGAACACGAGACATGTATTCCCTCAGTTTATTCTGGGTTTATCAGGTTTTTTTTTACATGTCTAGGTATTCTAGTTTCATTCAGGACAATTTTTTTTCTATGACTCCACAAAAAATCAAGAGCAAGTCAGGAGTTTGAAGAAGACCGATGCTGAGGATTTAGAGGGGCAATGAACGTAGGAAGGTGATAGGAGTAATAAATGTGCTCATAGTATTAAATGTTTACAGGCAAATGAAAGTAGTCTCCCAAAGAAAAGTAATGAACTGGAGACTCTTATGTCAGATGCCGAATATGATGTGGTGGGCATTTTGGACACCCGGCTGGGCAAAAGCCATGACTGGATGACAAACATAGAGGGTTACACTACCTTTAGAAAGGACACAAAAGACAGAAAAGGTGTAGGGGTGTGTAATTTTCTTAATTCTAGCTTAAGGCCTGTGCTCAGTGACGACATTGGGGGGAGCTACAGCAATGTAGAGTCAGTGTGGGTAAATGTCCATGGGGAGGGCAATAATGAAAAGCCGCTAATTGGAGTTTGCTACAAGCTTCCTAATATAGATGACCAGGTAGAGGATGAAATGCTGCAGCAAATTAAAAAGGCAGCAAACAAAAATAATAGGGTCCTTATTATGGATGATTTTAACTATCCAGACATTCAATGGGACCTAAAATCTTCTAGTTGCACGAAAGGATGGAAGTTCTTATCCACAGTTCAGGATAATTACCTCTCTCAGCTTGTAGATGAACCGAGCAGGGGGGGTAATCTGCCGAATCTGATTCTATCAAATGATCCAGATACATTTTCAGATCTATAGATTTGGAAGCATTTGGGATGCGGTGACCATAATATGGTGAGTTTTAACCCCTTTACCCCCAAGGGTGGTTTGCATGTTAATGACCGGGCCAACTTTTACAATTCTGACCACTGTCCCTTTATGAGGTAATAACTCTGAAACGCTTCCATGGATCCTGGTGATTCTGACAATGTTTTCTCATGACATATTGTACTTCATGCTAGTGGTAAAATTTCTTTGATATGACTTGCATTTATTTGTGAAAAAAAACAGAAATTTGGCAAAATTTTTTAAAATTTTGCAGTTTTCCAACTTTGAATTTTCATGGCCTTAAATCACAGAGATATGTCCCACAAAACACTTAATAAGTAACATTTCCCACTTGTCTAATTACATCAGCACAATTTTGGAACCAATTTTTTTCTGTTAGGAAGTTATAAGGGTAAAAAGTTGACCATCAATTTCTTATTTTTATAACAAAATTTACAAAACCATTTTTTTAAGAACCACATCACATTTGAAGTCACTTTGAGTTGTCTATATGATAGAAAATACCCAAAAGTGACACCATTCTAAAAACTGCACCCCTCAAGGTGCTCAAAACCACACTCAAGAAGTTTATTAACCCTTCAGGTGCTTCACAGGAATTTTTGGAATGTTTAAAAAAAAATTACATTTTTTTCACAAAAATTTACTTCAGATTCAATTTGTTTTATTTTACCAAGGATAACAGGTGAAATTGGACCCAAAAAGTTGTTGACCAATTTGTCCTGAGTACGCTGATAGGCCACTGTTTTGGCGCATGGCAGAGCTCGGAAGGGAAGGAGCGCCATTTGATTTTTCAATGCAAAATTGGCTGGAATTGAGATTGGACGCCATGTCACGTTTGGAGACCCTGATGTGCCCCCATAAGTGACACCATTTTGGAAAATAGACCCCCCTAAGGAACTTATCTAGATGTGTGGTGGGCATTTTGAACTCCCAAGTGCTTCACAGAAGTTTATAATGTTGAGCTGTAAAAATAAAAAAAATCTTATTTTTTTCACAAAAATTATTTTTTGCCTCCATTTTTTTTATTTTCCTAAGGGTATCTGGAGAAATTGGACCCCAAAAGTTGTTGTGCAATTTGTCCCGAGTATACTGATACCCTATATGTGGGGGTAAACCACTGTTCGGGCGCAAGGCGGAGCTCGGAAGAGAAGAAGCGCCGTTTGACTTTTCAGTGCAAAATTGGCTGGAATTGAGATCAGATGCCATGTTGTGTTTGGAGAGCCCCTGATGTGCCTAAACAGTGGAAACCCCCAATTCTAACTCCACCCCTAACCCTAATCCCAACCCTACTCATAACCTTAACCACAGACCTAACCCTAACACACCCCTAACCCTAATCCCAGCCTAACTGTAATCCTAACTTTAGCCCCAATCCTAACCCTAACTTTAGCCCCAACCCTAACTATAGCCCCAATCCTATCCCTAGCCCTAACTCTAATGGGAAAATGGAAATAAATACATTTTTTTATTTTATTATTTTTCCCTAACTAAGGGGGTGATAAAGGGGGGTTTGATTTACTATTTAAAGTGGGTTTTTATAGTGGGTTTTTATGTTTTGCAGCTGTCACACACTAAAATATGCATTTTATTGCAAAAAAATAGTTTTTGCATCACCACATGTTGAGAGCTATAACTTTTCCGTATTTTGGCCGACCGAGTCATGCGAGGTCTTGTTTTTTGCGTGACAAGTTGACGTTTTTATTGGTACTATTTTCGAGTACATGACATTTTTTGATCACTTTTTATTCTGATTTTTGCAAGGCAGAATGAACAAAAAACAGTAATTCATGAATTTCTTTTGGGTGGTCGGCTTGTTTTTTGCGGGACAAGATGACATTTTCAGCGGTACCACGTTTATTTATATCCGTCTTTTTGATCATGTGTTATTCCACTTTTTCTTTGGCGGTATGATGATAAAGCATTGTTTTTTTGCCTTGTTTTTTTAATAGTGTTCACTAAAGGACTTAACTAGTGGGACAGTTTTATAGGTCGGGTCGTTACGGACACGGCAATACTTAATATGTGTACTTTTATTATTTAGATTTTTTATTTAAATATTTATTTCATTGATGGAAGAAATATTGTTTTTATTTATAATTTTTTTAAATATTTTTACAATTATTTTATTTTTTTTAATTTATTTCTTCCTTCAGCCTTTTTGTGCAGGCTGATTGCTTCTATAGCATGCAGATCTGCATGCTTTAGAAGCTGTCAGCACTGCACTTTCTGCACACTGACCTGACAGACTTCCTGACATGCACTGCGCATGACAGGAAGTCTCTCAGCTCTGGAGACTCGTATGTCGTCAAGATGGCATCGGGTCTCCATGACAGCTATCGGGACCCCGCGTCATGACACTGGGTCTCTGATCCAAAGGCAGAGGAGCTGTCACAGCTGAGAGCCCCTCTGCCTGTTCTCGGAACGCTGTGATCATGTTTGATCGCAGTGTTCTGAGGTTAAAGTGCCAGGAGCGGTCCGTGACCACTCCTGGCACTTAGTGCTGGGTGTCAGCTAGAAGAATCAACTGACATCAGGCTGCAATCAGCTGCACTCCCCCGAGAGCGTGGCAGATTGCGCATGACGTACTATACCATCCATGGGCATTAAGGCCCAGGATCTCTGAATGTTTGAAATGGACACCTCTATGAGACACTTCTGTGGGCCACTCCTTCATGAAACGATCACTTATGTCTGCTTTTTCAATTGGAGACTTTGATTGACATGATGATTTTTGTCTTATCCCTCCCCTTTCCTTGATCCTTGGGCATCAGTGGAGAATAATTTTTATTGTTTTGTTCACTAGTCTGTTTACAATATTTCTAATTGTGATTTTGTTTATGTGTATTCCATACAGTAATCTTTAAGAGATTCTCTGATGAAGGTCCTATGCTGGACCGAAAATGTTTAGAATTTAAACTTCATGTGGATGCAAAATAAAAATGAAATTTATTTTCAACAAATATTGAGTGCCAAGTTCATTATCATTTTTGGAACGGGCTGGATAATCTACTTGTGCACCTACAAGAGACTATATATTTGAGTGCCTTGTTGTTGCTACCATTTTCCTCTGCCTGTAGACACGTCGCGCATCTGCCACTGGGATCAGCCGAATGATTCACTACACCTGCGCGGAATTCGCGCAGGCGCAGTGCGACGATGTTCCGCTGCGTGAGTGTGTGTGTGTGTAAGTGTGTGAGTGTGTAATTGTGTGTGGTGAGTGTGTGTGGTGTGTACGGCATATAGAGTGTGTGTGTGTGTCTGTGGTGAAAAGGTGTTCCACTGTGGTACCACACAATAGGTTGGTACCAGCAGCAGTTTCCATATTGAGACACCCATCACTTGGGTGTCCCAATATGGCAGTCGGTGAACTTCCTCCGCTTGGAATTCTGAGATACGGTGACATCTGGACAGAACAGGAAATTAAAACATTACAAGGCAATTATATAAATAGATAAATATATGTGTGGTCAGTACTTAGGATGGTACCTGACTTACGGGAGGAACAAAGGCAATTCCGGCACCTAAACAGGAAAGGGTTTTTTACAGTTAGAGCAGTCAGACTGTGGAATGCCGACCACAGGAGGTAGTAATGGCACTATAACAGCTTTTTAAAAAAGGCTGGATGATTTCCTCAATACACATAACATTGTGGGCTATAGTTAATTTAGTGACAAAAAAAACAATTAGTGGAGAAAGGTTAAACTTGACAGACCTAGGTCTTTTTTCAACCTATGTAACTCTTTATGAGCAATGAAGGTCAATAATTAAAGGTAATTGTCAGTGTTTGTAAGGTTAGCTTCATTATCTACAAGCAAACAACACCCAATCCTTGGAGAGCCTATTAACACCTTCATACAAGCTAAAATAACATGGTTGAAGGAACTTGATTAGTCCGGTGCTAAAAAAAAAAATCACAAGGAATTAAATGCAAAATGTTCCTTTTAATTAAGAACATCAGACAGCTATTAAAACTTCAAAGGTCACCGTGGCCTAGATTTCTGCAAAAGATGTGAAGGTTTAGAACTTCCTAAATCCCGTTTGTATGAATGCGACCAAATTACTGTTCCCTATACTGTGCTCATGGTTGGGATAAGTGTGGTAATAAGTGGCTTCTTATGACTTCTTAAAAACAAAGCAGTTCAAGGTCAAATGAAAGTCATTTGGCTGAAATAAGAATATGGTTTATTATGAAAATGATTTTGTGCTGGACACTTTTTGTCGTATTTTTTAGGTTTGTTTGGTCAAAAGAAAAATAACAATAAATAATGGAATTATGAGATGAGAGATTTCATAGCTGAAAGTGCAAGTATCATTTCAGGAGAACTTGCAGCAGAATGTTTGTATCCGCCTCTTGCTCTTCCCCTCTCCATAGAATTTTATGAGCACCAATTATCATCTTCTACCTTAGTAGGACCGATGTCACAAAACATATTTTACCAATAAATTGAGCATAATTATTAACATCAGTCCTCACGGAGAAAAAATATTTTTCTGATAATAAAGGTTTGTAATATAACTTACGGTATTTCATATGTGCTATTTAAAATGAAAAAAAAGCGAAAAAGAAAGAAAAGTTAGGACAATGGTTACTCTTTAAAAAGGTTTGTTACTTAAATTTATATGGTATGAAAAAGGACAGTTTCTGGTGGCCATATGCCTCTATATCTCAGCTGCAACACCTGGAGATTACACATGTTTATTGGATAGAACTAAAGTCTAATATGAGGCCATCTGATATTGACCTAACAGTACTAATGTGTGAAATGGACCGTGTTCTGATGTTTCCTCCCGAAGAAGCAAAAGCGAAACGCGCGTCGGGGCAGAGGGACACCCCTTGTGCGACACCGCAGCATTGCCAGAGCAGGTATCGAATGCATTATTTTATAATATATAGATTGTTCATCCCGCACCCTTCCTTATGACTTGTGATAGTCACAGTGCTATGAGTGTTAGCAATAGGGATTTCTCTAGGTCTATTATTTAAATTAGATTGCTTAATTCCTGTCAGGCTTGGGTTTTGCTGATCTGTCTATTCAGTTTGTGTTGGTACATTTGACCTTTAAACACTCTGTGGGTGGTGGTATTGTGTAGAGATGTGAGGGTGAATAGAGGTGTGTGTGAATACTTTTCAGCAAATTACAGCTTCATCTCCCTCCCATCCCCACTTCACTGCCTTCAATTTAATGTTTTACACTAGTTAGATTTTTGGGATCTAAGTAAGTTTCTGAGAAACTTTATAACAGCCTAGAGACAGGAAAATGGAGCTTGCTAGATTGTGAATAGGATGCTTATTTCACCCAATACAATATATCTACATACAGTTATGTGAAAAAGTGTTTGCCCCCTTCCTGATTTCCTATTCTTTTGCATGTTTGTCACAATGAAATGTTTCAGCTCAACAGACAAATTCAAATATTACACAAAGCTAACACAAGAAAAAAAAACACAAAATGCAGTTTTTAAATGAAGGTCTTTATTATTAAGGGAAAATGAAATCAAAACCTACAGGGCCCTGTGTGAAAAAGTGATTGCCCCCTCTAAACCTAATAATTGGTGGGGCAACCCTTAGCAGCAATAACTACAATCAAGTGCTTGTGATAACTGGCAATGAGTCTTTTACAATGCTCTGAAGGAATTTTGGCCCACTCATCTTTGCAGAATTGCTGTAATTCAGCCACATTGGAGGCTTTCCAAAAATGAGCCGCCTTTTTAAGGTCATGCCACAGCCTCTCAGTCAGATTAAGGTCAGGACTTTGACTAGGCCACTTAAAAGTCACAATTTTGTTTTTCTTAGGCCAGTCAGAGGTAGACTTGCTGATGTGTTTTGGATCATTGTCCTGCTACATAACCCAAGTGCACTTCAGCTTGAGGTTATGAACAGATGCCTGGGCATTCTCCTTCAGGATATTTTGGTCAACAGCAGAATTTATGATTCCATTTACCACAGCAAGTCTTCCAGGTCCTGAAGCAGCAAAACAGCCCCAGACCATCAAACTACCACCACCATATTTTATTATTGGTATGATGTTCTTTTTCTGAAATGTTGTGTTACTCCTACACCAGATGTAATGGGACATACACCTTCCAAAAAGTTCAACTTTTGTTCTCGTCAGTCTACAGAGTATTCTCCCAAAGGTCTTGGGGCTCATCAAGATGTTTTCTGGCAAAACTGAGAAGAGCTTTTATGTTCTTATTGCTCAGCAGTGGTTTTCGCCTTGGAACTCTGACATGCAGGCCATTTTTGCCCAATCTCTTTCTTATGGTGAAGTCATGAACAATGATCTTAACTGAGGCAAGTGAGGCCTGTAGTTCATTAAATGTTGTTGTGGGGTCTTTTGTAACCTCTTAGATGAGTCATCGCTGCACTTTTGGGGTAATTTTAGTCTGTCAGTCACTCCTGGGAAAGTTCACCACTGTTCCATGTTTTTGCCAGTTGTGGATAATGGCTCTCACTGTGGTTCGCTGGAATCCCAAAGCTTGAGAAATGGCTTTATAACCTTTTCCAGACTGAGAGACCTCAGTTACTTTGTTTCTCATTTGTTCGAGAAATTCTTTGGATCGCTGCATGATGTCTAGCTTTTTAGGTACTTTTTGTCTACTTCACTTTGTCAGACAGGTCCTATTTATGTGATTTCTTGATTAAGAACAGGTGTGGCAGTAATCAGGCCCAAGTGTGTCTAGGTAATTTGAACTCAGCTTTACAAGGATATCATAAACCATAGTTAATTTATGTTTTAAGGGGGGCAATCACTTTTTCACAGAAGACTCTGAAGGTTTGGATTTTTTTCCTTTAATAATAAAGACCTGCATTTTGTGTGTACTTGTGTTATCTTTAACTAATATTTAAATTTGTTTGATGATCTGAAACATTTAAGCGTGACAAACATGCAAAATCATAGGAAATCAGGAAGGGGAAAACACTTTTTCACACAACTGTGTGTGTATATATATATATATATGCAAGGTCAAATTGAGTGTTGGATAGAAGTGAGTATTAATTTTAAGAGAAAAATCTAGTAGTCAGCTCACCTGTTGTGGGTGCATAATTCCTAATGTGAATCAGAGCCTCGCACAGGTCAGGGTAGAGCAACTACGGTAGGAATAGCAAAAAGATAATGTGATCCAGCTATGTAGGATTTGAATCTTGTTTAGGTACGATATAGCTTTTATTGAGCCATTTAAAACAAACTGTATAGTCCACATCTGAGCACATGGCAGCACAAGAATATGTTTGGTACTGTACTTTATGACCTACATGTTTAGACTTGGTTCTTATCCATGGTCATACCCAGCGAATGAAAATACAGTGCATGTCAACTGTGCATTATAGCTGACACCTTGCTGCATCAGTCACGATTGGTAATGCTGCTGTCAATAATAACATTGGCAGATGAAGTGGACTCCCTCTTGAACCCCATCATCAACCCAAAATTGTGATTATGTGGTCCCAATATTTATCATGACAGTCCAAGGAGAAGTAATTGCCTCAAGGTCTGACAACTATGATGGCCTCTTTGGATGTAAGTGGAATTTTTTTTTTTCATTTAACGTGTTCCACTTTGCGTTAATTCCTGTGACGCAGTTTTCATTACTGTGTTGAGCGCTTTTTAGTGATGGGAGAACTACTAGATGTTTCAATTCAGCAGAAAATGTAAAAGAAGTTTGGTTCGGTTATCAGAAAAGTATGCAAACCCGCATCCGGTCCACATTCAGATGAATTGGGGCCGGTACATTTATTGCTGGCATGGTAGCTCAAGAAACCCTGGCCGCTCTGATTGGTGGTAAGATTATTAATGCTGGTGAGAGAGCTGTGGTTCCCACAATGTCAGATGACAGCGTGAGCCAACAGATGTGACCGATTGTAATAAGTTTACCGCTGGTCACAGAGGTGTAGGCTGATGTGAGTACTACTCCCATCAGCCTATGCCTGCTGTCGCTGATAACAGTGAGAGCAGGTGCCACTTCTGGGAGTATTCATCAGCCGGTACCTGCGCTATAATTAAATAAATAAATAAAAAAGTCATTGGGTCTGTACTACTTTTGTTAACAAGCATGGCAAAACTGTGAGCTGTGGGCTGCAACCCTTAGTTGTCAGCCTTAATTTAGAGTAAAATGAGTGGGGTACCTCCCTTTTTTTTTCATCCAGCCAAGGTAATGGGCTGGTATTCTCCGGCTTGTAAAGGGCCATGGATATTGGCCCCCCAGCTTAAAAATAGCAGTCTGCAGCCGCTCCAGAAAAGACGCATCTATTAGATGCCCCAATCCAGGTGCTTTGCCTGGTTCTTTGCACTTGCTTTGTGGTTGTGGCAAGTGGCAGGGCCAGCGTCAGCATCCAGCGCTCTCGGGCAAATGCCGAAACCCTGAGCAGGCGGGGGGTCCACTCGCTGTCAAGGACACTGGTGCGCTATGGTGGCCAGGTGCCAGTGCTAATGCCCATAAGTGAGCCTTCCTCCACTTGCTCAGGACCCTGGCACTTGTGATCATGGCCAGCGTGATCATGGCTCATTGCACCCAGTCAAGTGCCAGTGCCCTGAGCAGGTGGGGGGCCCAGTCGCCGTCGGGTACACCGGCATGCTATGGGGACCGGTCCCTGTGCAAGTGCCGGTGCCCACAAGTGGGCCTTCCCCCAATTGCTCAGGGCCCCGGCACTTGCAACACTTACCTATCTCTGTTCCACCACTGCAGTGTCTTTTGTCTTCTGACTGTGACATTCAGGTCAGAAGGCGTGATGATGTCAGTACTGTGCATCCTCTTTCGGTACAGACACTGCACAGAGAGTCATAAGACGGCGACACTGAGGAGTCCGGAGCAAAGCAGCTGATGCGAGGTGAGGTGTTTCATTTTGTTAATGTTTGGAGCAATATATGGGGTCAATTAAATGTGGAGCATTTTATGGGGCCAATTACATATGGCATAATCTTACCGCCAGTGTTTCTCATGCTGTCATGCATATGACAGCTTAGGAAACACCTACTGTTTGGGGTGCTGAAACCGAACAGAAACACCAACTTCCTGGAGATGTTTATGTTCGTGGTCCGTGACCCAAACAATAGGTTTTCGGTACTGTTCGGCTTCGCCCATCACTAGTGCTGTTTTTAAAATTGTATCTATTTTGGGGTTCTTCCAATATAAAGGCCCCTCTTAGTCACTTCAAAACTGAATAGGTCCCGACTCCCTACAAAGCATAAGTTTTGTAAATTTCCTTGAAGAAATGAAAAATTGCTAGTAAACTTTTAAACCTTCTAGCATTCTAACAATACACTTGAAAAGCGATGCAGATGTAAAGTGGACATATAGAGAATGTAATTTATTAACCTTTTTTGTGTAGTGTAATATTGAATATCTGGTTTTAGGGTATAGACATTCATAGTTTGGAAATTGCTAATGTTTTGAGTTTTATCAAATTTCGGATTTTTTTCATAAACGCAAAAAAAAAGTTAAATCAGCCTAAAATTTACCACTAACATAAAGCACAACACGTTACAAAAAAAAGAAAAACAATCTCAAAATTGCTGCTGTATGCTGAAACATTCCAGACTTATTACCCAATGAAGTAACCCCCAATTTGAAAAATGTGGCTTTTCCACTAAAGGGCTCTTCAGAGAGGATGATGAACAGCGCCATCTATTGGAAGCAGGGATCCTAAAAATCAATATCGTATCTTTAACTAGCCTTGAAATATGACATTGGATAAAAGCCACACCAGATTCTCAAGATACAGATTCAGTGTTTTGGGATGTTGCCCCTCATCAGTGCAAAGTATGAGATCTGATTTGTGTAGGTGAGAGGCTCTGGACTAGGGTCTAAGGGGTAATGTTTCTCCTTGTGCAGAGTGACAATCCAAGTATGGCCTGTCAGAGTTAGGAGACTTAAAAGTCATTTATTTTCCCAGAGCAGAATGCATGGCTTTTAAGTCTCCTCACTCTGACATTCCAAACTTAGCTTGTCACTCTCCACAAGAGGAACTTACCACTTAGACCTCACTAAATGGTTAAAAGTTGACTTGCTATGCAAAAAAAAAGAAATCATTAGACTTCTAAGAGTACATTTTCTATTATACCATTAAGGTATATTTTTCAAGAGTTTCCATTTTTTGGTTTAATCCTCCTTATTGGTGGCGGAGTTTTCCCGGGTCATAATAAATCAGGAAGACTCGGCAGGGATCAATAGTTTATGCACAAAGTTGACTGCAGAATGAAACCAATTATGAAGATTCATTTTCAGGTATGAATTAAAAAGATGAAACCACAACAGAGATAGAGATAAAAATGTCAGTTCAGGGTCCTTTGCAAATCTCTTTTTAAATATTTTGCCTCCCCTGCAGGGAAATATTCTGATGCAATTTTAATAATATCTTGCAGAGTGTCTCTTTTCATTTTGCAAGAAACAAAGTGTAATATAAATGCCTGACCCCCTACAATGTTTTTCTTATTGCTTCAATCAGGGAGGTCCCATGGAAGGCAAAGCTGCTGATATACCCTTTAATCAAATTATCATAATGCCTATACATTACAGGAAAAACTGCAATTATGCGAATTGTTATGCAATCAAATTAAAGTCAAGGAATAGAGAATTTTTTTTTTTTGGCTTAAATTTTAGCAGGGCGTATTAGCAGAATACCCACAAAGTGTTTGATGTAAATCGAGCTCTGGAATGCATATATAATGAAGGATTAGGAGATTGAAGCTGAGCTCCAAGAATATTTTCTGATATTTTTGAGAAAGCAGAAAGTAGGCAGTGTTTTCCGATGGGAAAATTCATACATTTCCAGCAATTGAAGTTGATTACATTCATTTCGCATGTCAAAGTTTATTTTTTGGCAGCTTGAAGAGAGGAGTGGTGTACAGAGAAGAGAAAGGCCCACTCTACAATTTGTAAAATGTATTTCTCTTAAACGGGTTGTCCACTACTCAGGTAACCTCGCCTCAACCAGGACGTTTTCACCCAGTAAAATAACATTTATACTCCCCTCCAGTGCTAGTGCCGTTCCAGCGATGTCGACACTTGCTCTTTCAGGACGCGCATCAAATTGTTAAGCTGGCTTCACTCTGCTTTGGACGTCAAGAGGAAGACCAAGGTGTAGCTGATCGATCACTTTCTCTTGATGTCTGATACGCCCAAAGGTGTAAAGAATTAAGTGAGCACAGGGATCGTGTGACATAAAAACGTGATGCAAACCCCAGGAGAGCAGGTGCCGACACCGCTGAAACGGCGCCAGCACCAGAGTTGAGTATATGTGTTATTATTTTACTGGGAGAAAACACGCTGATTGAGAAGGGGTTGTCCGGGGAGTGAGGAGTAAACAAGCCCTTTAACATTCTAGGGTTTCCCACCAAGGAAAAAAGGGGCTGGTGTTTGTTATCTCTTTCCATAATTCTTGGACCAATTCTGTAACCAACCCATCTCTTCTGTATAGGGTGGTCTGAAACAGGTAGTATTTATCCACTAACAAAGGGAATGGGACCATCCATACCTCTAATTGCCGTGGTCCACCCGTACTTGAAACTAAAGTAAGTATGGGAACAGCACAACTATTAATAATAACCTGATTTCCAGCTTTAAAAAAAAGAAAAGAAAAGAAACAGACCCATAAAACTACAAAAATCTTCTTAAAAAAAAAGTCATACTCGCCTCACTGATGAACAGCTTTTATTCCCATGCTTCCTTGGTCCCTCTCTGATCTCTGCTTCTTGTTTCCTCTTGATACATAGGGAATGAGTGCTCAGCCAATCATTGAGCAAAGTGGTGATCCACCTCAGGCATTGATTGGCTGAGCATAATTTCTTGTGTCTGGTAGGGCACTTGTAAGCAGAGACCAGCAGGCAACCTAGGGATCTGCAGAAGTTGAGCGGCAAGAAATCATGATGAAAAATGGCTTTTTAAATGTTTTTAGAGTATTTTAACCGTGTTTAAAATAGCTTCTCAGCTAATAATTGCAATATCACCTCTTACCACATGGTGCGCCATGAAAAGAAATGTGTTTTTTAGATCAAATTTGCACAGATGAAGTACCCACCACCAGCATGATAGCCTGCTCGTTACATTAATAGCATTGAGTCTTGGCGCTCTACATTATTTGTTCTCATTTACTTCCAATGAGTGGTGCTCCATGTAAGTCACATAGGTGCGCTATTGTCATCATACCACCGGTCATTGCTGCAGTTTTATTTTATTTCATTTGCTGTACGGAAATGTCAGAATTTTTGAGGTGGCCATTAAATAGCTAATATTCCATTCTATATCCTTCAAAAATTACCCAAATAGATTCTGAGAATATTGGAGGTGGCAGAGGTTCCCAGCAGCGGTTTATCACGGTAATACTGCTGAGTCAGAATGAGATCATTAGTGCTAATGTCAATGCCGACAGTATCGACTGGATATAATTGTATGTTAGTTTTATTAATTATGTGTTCTCTTAGGTCAGTCACATTTTTGTTTCAGAATTTTAAGAAAAAATAAGAAAATTCTATGATATAATACAAGATATATGAAATATATTTCTTCTGTAGAGCTATTAATTGATTTACTCTAAATACATGAATACTATGAAAATGTTAAAATTGCATAATATACAAATTACTGTACTTACAGTAGATGTGGAAGCTTATGATGGTTTTTGCTGTTGCATTGGCCAGTACAGGTAAAATTGGGATTACACCGGTGGCCTTTCGAATGAATGACTATCCATTAGAGATGAGCAGATCAAGCAAATTTTCAAATTTGCCAATAAGCGCATTTTTTTCTATGGTAATTCGATTCGCTGAGAAATTTAGTGTCCCTTATTATACTCTGGGGTGTCTCAAGATCCACTGAGAATAATACTCGCAATATGCAAAAAAAATTAACAAATCCTTCTAGTCACTTCCTCACCACCACCCATCTTCAAATCACCACCGCTCGCATTGAAATCCTAGGGCGCCTCATGCTTTGTTCTTTGAGGGGGCCCAAGAAGCTTCTGCTCATGTGTATGCAAAGGTACGAGCCACAGCAATCCTGCTGCCTGTTGCCTCATGTTCCTTTTTGGCATGAACCTTTTTAGAGATACTAAATTTTTGTCAAGAAGGAAAGAAAATTTAACTGAAAAATATATATTTAAAATAATACAATTTTTGTATTGTTTTACATAACTGCTTTAATACTCTAATTTATCAACTCTCTACTCCACAAATGTACTGCTGCCTGTTACCACATATTCCTTTCCTTACGTGTAACTACTTAACAACATAGCTTTTTAGGTTTAAATCATTCTTGTCAAGGGGAAGAATGACAGAATTGAGACAAAAAATGCCAAAAAAAGTTATAATTTTGGATAACTGTTTAGTTATTCCAATTTGGCAAACGTACCACCCTCAACTCTATTGTAGGATTTTGCTATATTATGATGCCGTGTAGAGTTGAGCGACTTTGGTCGGATCGGGTTTCATGAAACAAAATTTGTTTCAGATGAAACTGGTCCAACTAGGGCAAAAAAAGTCGCAGTTTCGTCCGAAACCTGACCCCAATGCAAGTCAATGGGGAATAAAAGTCGGTATGGAGTGGATGAATGTCATCCGCTCAATGCCGACTTTTATTTCCCATTGACTTGCATTGGGGTCGGGTTTCGGATGAAACTCTGACTTTTTTTGCGCTAGTCGGACCAGTTTCATCTGAAGCAATTTTTGTTTCATGAAACCCGATCCGAACAAAATCGCTCAACTCTAATGCCGTGTTCCGGAATTTGTTGTTATGTCTTCCTTATGGGGCAGAGGGAAATTAATCCGTTGAACCCAAAATGTAAATATAAATGATATCTAATGCTGTATAGTGCTATTCTATACTGTTTCTGTTGGTCCTGCCAGAGCTGACCCTATGCTGCCTGAATTCTCCTTGCCTGCCTCATCGTATTTTTCTACCATGTAGTTTCTGCTACTGCCATTGCACAGCCACGCAAGCCACAGATCGCCTGCCTGCTCAATGAGCTTCATAGTGCTATACTGTACTGCTGCTGAGGGGGTTGCCATTGCTGGCCCTACACTGTCAGACATCTCCTTGACTGTCCTATACTATTCCATACTGTTTGATTGCTGCCACTAGCACAATCACTAGATGCCAACAGACCTCTCTTGTGTTTGTCCAGTGGGATGTATATCTATATTGTACTGCTGCCGGGATGCATATTCTCTTCTGAGTACACAAGCATGAAATGTCTCGGATACAATTTTTCACACCTTGTTGACAATCTATTGCTTCTTCACTGTAAAAACAACTAGCCTGTTTCTGTTCCATAATTAAGGAGATCATTTTTGATGGATTGATAAAAACCCATTGTAATCACCATTGTAGTCATTTTGAGAATAAAAAAAACCTGCTGCAGATCTTTAAAAAAAAATATTTTTTTTTTTGGAGTGGACTACTAGATGAGAAGTCAATACTTCTTTCCTTTCAAAACAATACACTGCAGAGAAGATGTGGATTCCAGTCCGCGCTGCCCGAATAATAGATTTCCAAGACGTAGCAACAGTTAAGAAGTGGTTTAATCTACTCATTTCAGGGTGAATACCACCCCTTCCTCAGGAAAATACCACATATAGCTGAGGAATGGGTGGTATTCACCCTGAAATGCGTAGATTAAACCACTTCTTAACTGTTACTACATCTTGGAAATCTATTATTTGGGCAGCGCGGACTGGAATCCACATCTTCACTGCAGTGTATTGTGCTGTTGGGTCGTTGACTGACCTGTGGGTCTGTGGCAGCCATTCCTACATGTGCTTTTACCACCTAATACCAAGCGAGCAGCTTCCTACTTAAAAATTGCTAACTTACTATCGGATAAGACCCTATTGCGCTTTGTGTCTCCCTTGTTTTTTTCCTTGCAAAATGGCACACCAGTTTCTACACCTTATATAAAGGGATATTATTTTTCAATCCTAATTGATAATCTGTTGCTTATTGACTTTCAAAACAGCAAACCTGTTTCTGCTTTCTAAATAAACTGATAGCTTTTTTTTTCCAGAAACCATCCAAAAATTATCGCTTCTTGATTTCGTAGACAATAAAGCTCTTGATACTCACCAAATAGAGATAGTTTTTCCACCACCCTTTATGGAAAAGCAACTACTTTTTTGGTTTCACTGCCTGTGTATAAAAAACAGCAAGCCAGGCATCTGCCCCAATGTGGGTAATTTTTGGGCCATTTTTACCATTTTATAAGAAAAAAAACTGCCTTTCAGTGCGATGTATTATTAGACAGGCAGTTGATTACTACCAATAACCATCCATTTTTCATTAAATAGCTTGAAAGGGGTTCCATACAGTCCTGGGAGACCTCAGAGTGTCATACATATTTTTTTTCAGACAATTAGAGGCTTTGCAGTATTAAGATTTGCGGTGAACCAAATTTTTTTCTGAAAAACTTGACAAACTCTGCAAATTCGAATTTCATCGTCTCTAATTATTTCTGTTATAATTACTATGATGATAGTTATTTAATTTCCGCTATATTGTACACACTTGTACATGGTGAGCTTTGTTTTTGGTTGCGCTTACTTGAATTATATTCACCGTATGGTAGATAAAAGTGTTTTTCTGTCTCGATTCTGTAATTAAAATTCTGATGAGTTCATAATCCTTCATGCTGTAGCCTAATATGCTTTCATATCACATTAACGTCACATTTGGGATATCAGGCCCACAGTAGAATGGTCGCCTGGTGTGGAGCAGCACAGTTGTCCTCTATAAGTCTTTATGCTCTGTAATATATCGCATTAAGCAATGTGTAGTGCTGACAAATAATTCCTGTCAAATAGGTTTTACAATATAATTGGATTTTTGACTTGTACACAACAGTATAAAGTTGTTGTTCCTATCGGGTCAATTACCGTAGGCTCATTTGAAATTGCGTGGTGCAACGTCTTAAGCAGCATGGTGGGGAAAAAGTGGACTAAATTAGAAATCCCTAGTAGCAATTTTATATATCTTTATTAATAACGATTATAATACATTAGGTTATAGTCTCTGCTTCTTTACAAAATGAAGACGTTGAGAAATAAATGAGTGTGGTAGTACAATGGCTTCTATGAATAAAAGATTATGCCGATGACTGCTCCATAAAGATCAGTCTGCTTCTGTGCCACGGAGAGGAGTGGAGCCCATTATTCATTGCCTGGCCTATATAATGTGTCTTGATAAGGCTCAGAGCCTTAAATTAAATATGTTTATTAATAAAATTCTAAATGATAGGACTACAGGGGATTAAACATATAATATAGATTGTGTTGTCCATTTTGGACAGTCCCTTAGGGTCTTCCAAAGTAAGAAGATCATGGGTTGTACCACTAGATCGAACTTTAAAGCTTCCTGACCCGATGTTAATTTGACTCTTTATTATTTTTGTTCCTTTTCTATCTACCATCTATCCAATTGATGGATTGCCCACCTCTGCACCATCTTTAAAATAAGCCCCTTGATAAAGCAGCGGTATTATCCAGCGAAACGCGCGTCGGGGTGGACAATTGGTTGGGTAGCCTCCATGCTGTTACCGTTATCCTGGTAAGCCTGTGGGTTACTTATTTTTTTTTTTCCTCACTACCACAGTTAGTTATATTGTGTGCTTTTCTTGGGTGTTTTTTGGTCACGGGTCGATTGCTTGTCGCCTGTACCTGATATGTTGACACTTCTTACTCTGTGGAGGTCTGTTCCCTTCCTCTGTTTGTGTTGTCTAGGATTATTGAATACTGTGACTTTGTGTCTGACTTTTTGAACCTAGTATTGAGTAAAAACGGTTATACTTTTACATTTATACCACCTATGACTCCTTTTTTCTCATGGCTCTCAATGTATAGCGGAGTTGGTGTAGTTTTTTAATAGGCTGAATCACCACATGGTGTACTTCCCCTATTTTTCTTTGTGGAATGGTTATGCAGCTGGAGGTGTTGGCACCATCTTTATAATAGACTCCTTCCAAACTCCAGGGTCCATTCCAGGTCCTTATTTATTTTACAAAAATTCTTCTATTGACAACAAATTGAGTTGAGTGAATCAATTTGCCAAAAAAAATTTTTAAGAACTCCCCAGCCCAGCAAATGTGAACAATTTAAGATATGCTTAATGCAAATTTCCTAAAATGGATGGGGCAAATTTAAACCTGACCTTAGGTGAGATTTCCCATAATGATTTCCAGCTATCGCAGTACATGGTATAGCATTACCAACCAGGAAGGACTGTCATAGTCTGTATAAAAGCAGAAGCAGGGAATATAGCAGCCATTTTATGGAAAATCTGCATAGTGAGAGGACGTCACAACTCACAGCTCAGCCATAAAGAGGGAGAGATCCATACAATACTGAATAAGTATTACAGGTATAGTGTGTTCATGGGCAGAAAAACATTCCCTTTGAAGACCATTTCTCCATGCAATTTTTAATAGTCATCTCAAAAGTTGTCAGAGTGGGCGCGATTCATTAATTGTGGGGTTTTATTTTTATCTAGTGTACACAAAATTAATACATGGAGTAAATGTTTGACCAATATTGACAAGCTGCAAATGATGACTCATGGGAAAACATCTGGAAACATTAAACTCTGCTTACAACGGAGAACATAAAAAAAAACAGACAAAGTACCGTAGGCATAAAAAAGGAGCAAAAACTAGTAAAAAGAAATTGCAAATAATGAAACATGCACTGTATTTCTACTGGCCCAAACTTTATATTTATATTCACTTTTTCGAAATCTACAGTGCTGCATAATATGTTTGAGGTGCTAAGTGTTTTAAAAAATGCACATTAAAAAATTGAAGAATTTAGTATTTTGTTTCACCAAGTATAGATTCATGTGTGGCTTAAAAGATGTATATGTTCACTCTAGGAAAGTTCCACTTTTGTAATTCACACACATGTAATTGTATGGAAAAAAAATTCCATAACTCCTATATAAAGTATGAATGCAGATTAATCTTTAGATTTTGATGCTATTTTAATTCCACACTTAAATCTGCATACAGAAATATAAGCCACAATATCTGCTACAATGTTTATGCAGCAAAAGAAATGTAACCAAATCCAAATTTCTGTAAAAAAGTGTGACATTTAAAGGGAATCTGTCACCCCTTTTTTCGACTACGAGCTGCCGGCACAGACATCAGGGGCTTATCTACAGCATTCTGCAATGCTGTTTATAAGCCTCCGATGTAACCCAAAAGATAAGAAAAAAGAGTAAAGGGCCTGTCACACTAAGCGATATCGCTAGCAATATCGCTATAACTTGTGACGTTATAGCGATATTACTAGCGATATCGCTGTGTGTGATACTTACCTCCGACCGGCTCCCCCGCTGGTTATCGCTGATCGCGCGATAACGTCCAGGACTGTTTCTCGTCGTCAGCATCCTGCTGGGCTTCCTGTGGAGAGATGAGCGACGCGTGGACGTGGGCGGGAGAACGTCAGGATCGCCTGGTGTGACAGGTAAGTAGCGACCCCCGACCCCTGCGATGTCGCTGGTGAGATCTGCCTGTGTGGCAGCTCACTAGCGACCACTTAGCGATGCACCAGCGATCCTGACAGCGTCATATCGCTGGTCAGGATCGCTGGTACATCGCTAAGAGTGACAGTACCTTTAGATTATGCTCACCGGGGGGTCCGGTCTGATGGGTGTCGCGGTCCGGTCCGGCGCCTCCCATCTTCTAACGGTGATGTCATCTCGTTTGCTGCCTGTCGTGGTTCCAGCGCAGGCGCACTGCTCTGCCCTGTTGAGGGTAGAGCAGAGTCCTGCAGTGCGCAGGCGCTGGGACAGGTCCGGCGCCTGCGAACTGCAGTATTCTGCTTTGCCCTCAACAGGGCAGAGCAGTGCGCCTGCGCTGGAACCACGACAGGCAGCAAAGAAGAGGACGTCACCGTTAGAAGATGGGAGGCGCCGGACCGCAACACGCATCAGTCCAAGACCGGATCGCCCCCCGGTGAGTATAATATAACTCTTTTTTCTTATCTTTCAGGTTACATTGGAGGCTTATCTACAGCATTGCAGAATGCTGTAGAAAAGTCCCTGATGTCGGTGCCGGCAGCTCATAGTCGAAAAAAGGAGTGACAGATTCCCTTTAAAAGGAATATGTGAGCTGATTTTTGCACTATATAACCTGAGCGCAGCATGATGTAGTGGCAGAGAGACTGATTCCAGTTTGGTTCAATTTTGATAGAATCCCTGTTTTCTCTTTTGCAAATGTTGATTACTGGGACTGGTTTTTACGTGACACCAAGTCCAGCTGAGATAACCTCTTTCTGATAAAACACTGTTTATGTTGAAACTACAGCACACACACACAGCCTAATAAGTGGAACATCTCTGGAATCAGACTCTCTGCCCTTACGTTATGCTGCTCTCTGATTGAGTAGCCAAAATCTGCTGACCTATTCCCTTTAAGTGCAGATTCTGTGGTGTATTTGTATGCTATGCATGAATTCACTGTAAAGCACAGTTTTCATATAACAGCACTCCAGGTGGTTAGGAGTGGTATTGCAGTTGCTAATGTTTTATATTCAGTGTGATGCACAGTGAATAAAATATCACTATTTATACAATAACTTTGAGATGTTATAGGGTTATCTTTGTTGATACCTGTTGTCTTTATTGTATTTTTTATACGCAAAAGTAATTTCATATCTTTTGATTCACATGTTATAGGTGTTGCCTTATAAACTTCCTGTATTCATAAATTGTATGTCCAAGAAGACAGTCACTTAGATTATTACAAGGAATGGCTTTCAATCTTTGGCCTTTAGATATGCTTTGGTGGTAGAAGTTACGGCCTTGACCTTTCACCCTACTACTTGCTTAGGCCTGTGTCACACATCCGTTTGTGTCCATCAGTCAAAATCTGCTGTTTTGCAAAAAAACGGATCCGCCATTTTTCTTGGCGGATCCGTTTTTTTTCCCATTGAGTTGTATTACCGGCGGATCTTGACGGATGGCAATCCATTGGATCCATTTTTTTGCGGATCCGCCAAAATTTTGACGTCCGCCGACATGCCCGAACGGACCATGCAACGTTTTTTCGGGCGGCAGGATCCGCACTTCTCACTGCGCATGGCTGAAAGACTTCACTCAGCCGCAAATTTAACCCTAAACTCTGTTCTGGAGGCTGAACAATTCTCTCTCTCTCTCTCCTTCCCCAGGCAGCAGTTCCTTAAAAATTCTTCCTTTGACGAATCCGTTAAAATAACGGTCCGGTGACAAACGTTGTGGTCAGTACAGGAACGGATCCGCTATCTGCCATTTTAGCGGATTTTGACTGACCAAAAACACTGATGTGTGAAACAGGCCTTTACCGTGACATAATCAAGACATCTGAAAATTTTATCCAAAGCAGTGAGATGATCAGCTAATGGCTTTACGCAGCCTTTGTAGCCCAGTCCAAGTTAATTAGGTTGTTTACAAGGCTCGTCTCCACAGCTGTGCTCCCGTCTTCCAATAACCGCCAGGTCGGGGGCAAGACTATCGAGAACTGGCGGCATATCCATTTGAAGCTAATGGGTTTTGGCCATTGTACATTTCATTTTGGACAAGACCTTGACTGGAAATTAACCTTGTTTCTAAAAAGAGTATATGTATTATAGAGTTATTCATCAGTTATGAACCCCATAAAGGTTTGAACATTTTTCATGTCTGTCGTAAAGAAAATAGGCATTAATTAATGGGTCCCCATTCAGAAACATAAAATAGCAAATGTATTGAAATTATGTAAAATAACCAGTTGAATCTGAAGATTGTTTTTTTGGTTTGTTCTTTCTAATTTTCCTTTTCGTTTGAGGTTTCATTCGTCTTCGAGAGATTATTTGGGGAGCGATTATTAATTCTGACTCTATCTATCTATTGAACAGAGAGTTCAATTTTTATAAAAACCCATTGAATTCTTGGCCTTGATGTTTTTAAAGTGGGCCCCCATATGTATTAGAGAGCTGTTAGTAGGACCTGCAAATATCGACATCTTCGGCTCCTACGCTAATGTTTGTGGGAGTATCGGACAGACTCAAGGGAGTTAAGGAACTGGCATATTAAATTTTGGACTGTGGATCCTTTTGTTCTCTTTGAAGTAACCAGCAACCTCTTTCATACCAAAAGCAGGATTCGGCAGCCGAGTGTTTGCTCCTGTGTATGGGAGAATTGGGAGAGAGCAGCATTTGGCTGACAGCTATCTAACATGTACGGGGGGGCTTGACTGCAGGAATTAAGCACAGTCATAGATAGACCATTATTTTTACTCTTTAAAGATTCCATAATAACAGGGTCTGTACCACAGGAATGGCGTATGGCAAATGTGGTGCCAATATTCAAAAAGGGGATAAAAACTGAACTTGGTAATTATAGGCCAGTGAGCTTAACCTCAACTGTGTGTAAAATCCTGGAGGGTTTTCTAAAGGGCATGTCACACTAAGAGATATCGCTAGCAATATTGCTATAACTTGTGACGTTATAGCGATATTGCTAGCGATATCTCTGTGTCTGATACTTACCAGCGACCCGCTCCCCCGCTGCTTATCGCTGATCGCGCGAGAACGTTCAGGACTGTTTCTCGTCGTCTGCTTCCTGTGGCGCTTCCTGCTGTGAGGACGAGCGACGCGTGGAGCCGGGCGGGAGGACGCAGGATCGCCTAGTGTGACAGGTAAGTAGCGCTCCCCGTCCCCAGCGATGTCGCTAGTGAGATCTGCCTATGTGGCAGCTCACTAGCGACCACTTAGCGATGTACAAGCGATCCTGACCGCGTCATATCGCTGGTCGGGATCGCTGGTACATCGCTAAGTGTGACAGTACCTTTAGAGATACTATACTGGAGTATCTGAAGAAGAACAACCTCATGACTCAATATCAAAATGGGTTTACGAGGGACCGTTCCTGTCAGACTAATTTGATAAGCTTTTATTAAGAGGTAAGTTCCAGACTGGACCAAGGGAATGCATTGGACATGGTGTAAATGGACTTTTCAAAAGCTTTTGATACGGTGCCACACAAAAGGTTGATACATAAAATGAGAGCAATGGGGATAAGGGAAAATATGTGTAAGTGGGTTAAGAGCTGGCTCAGGGATAGGAAACAAAGGGTGGTTATTAATGGAGTGCACTGGGACTGGGTCATGGTTAGCAGTGGGGTACCACAGGGGTCAGTATTGGGCCCGCTTTTTAGCATATTTATTAATGACCTTGTAGGAGGGCATAGAGAGTAGAATTTCAATATTGGCAGATGACACTAAACTCTGCCGGGTAATCAATACAGAAGAGGACAATTTTATATTACAGGAGGATTTATGTAAACTAGAAGCTTGGGCTGATAAATGGCAAATGAGCTTTAATGGGGATAAATGTAAGGTCATGCACTTGGGTAGCAGAAACAAGATGAATAATTTTATGTGCTTAATTGTAAAACACTGGGCAAAACTGTCACTGAAAAAGACCTGGGTGTATGGGTGGACGACAAACTCACATTTAGTGGCCAGTGTGAGGCAGCTGCTGCAAAGGCAAATAAAATTATGGGATGCATTAAAATAGGCATAGATGCTCATGAGGAGAACATCATTTTAACTCTGTACAAGTCACTAGTGCGACTACAGTTAGAATACGGCACACAGTTCTGGTCTCCGGTGTATAAGAAAGACATAGCTGAACTCGAGCGGGTGCAGAGAAGAGCGACCAAGGTTATTAGGGAACTGGGGGGTCTGCATTACCAAGACAGGTTACTAAACTTGGGGTTATTTAGTTTGGAACAATGAAGGCTTAGGGGTGATTTTATTACAATGTATAAATATATGCGGTGACAGAACAAAGACCTTTCTAATGATCTTTTTACTCTTAGACCTGTGATGGGGACAAGGGGGCATCCTCTACATCTGGAGGAAAGAAGGTTTAAGCATAATCACAGACGCGGATTCTTTACTGTAAGAGCAGTGAGACTATGGAACTCTCTGCCGTATGATGTTGTAATCAGTGATTCCCTACTAAAATTTAAGAAGGGAATTGATGCCTTTCTTGAAAAGTGTAATATTACAGGGTATATACACTAGTTTCCTTGATAGGGCATTGATCCAGGGAACAAGTCTGATTGCCGTATGTGGAGTCGGGAAGGAATTTTTTCCCCAATGTGAAGCTTACTGTTTGCCACCTGGGTTTTTTTTTGCCTTCCTCTGGATTAACATGTTAGGGCAAGATAGGATATGGGTTGAACTAGATGGACTTAAAGTCTTACTTCAACCTTAATAACTAAGTTACTATGTTACTATGGTTCTATTAAACTCAGTATGATGTTTGTTTTAAAAATGGACAGCACGCAGATGAGGAAAATAATGGATGTGTGACTCGAGCCTTAGAAAGAGAGAGACCATAATCAATGAGACAGGAAGTGATGTCATTTGGATGACACCAATAGACAGGAAACCCAACATTTAAAGTAGGACAAGCGGGTGACACACTGTAAAATGACTGCAATCTCATGATTAGAGATGAGCGAATTTGTTTGGATATGGTTCCAAATACGATCGGATTCGAATATTGTTTTGGCATTTTTAGTCAAACACAGCGGCACGTTATTAGAATCAATGGGAGTAGAAATCACCATATATGTTCGGAACCGATCATAAGGCATACATTCGGCACAAATAGTGTTCGAATAAGGAACGAATATGTATGTCAAATTCAGATTCGGGGCCAAAATCCAAACAAATTCGCTCATCTCTACACATGATAATGGCATGTAGCATTTGATATAGTTAAGGAGTTCAGTTGGGGGACAGAAATGTGGTGATGAATAACAATCTAAGCTTGAAAGTAGATATCTGGGTGGAAACCCATAGGGGGATTATTGGTCTACTGGCACCCAAAAGCATGCATCTGTGAAAAAACTAAGACTGGTAGCATGCCAATACTGGTAAAAAAAACAAACATTGAATTGTAATCTAAAAGCAATGCGAGGTTTCGACTATATCTTGGCCTTTAGAAACGCTAAAATTTAACTGAAACGCGTTGTTTTTGGATCGCAATACAAATGTTTTTTCACCATCTTCTGAGTGTTCGATCCCCTTCTTGTCGACAGTAAAGTATTTGTCCTCTACTGGTCAACCTCTTACTAATCAAGCTCTATCGACCTGGGGTTGTCCACTAGTGGAAAACTCCTTTAAGTAATAAAAGGCCTAAAAATTATATATGTTTTTAAACTTTTTCTCTAGTGTAGATGAAGCTTGACAAACTTGTCAATGACATTCTCTCTTTATCTGTAAACGCATCCTTTAATTATACATTATCTTAAGACATATTCTCCTCCAGACTCTTCTTATTTTATTTTTCCCTGTTTCAATTTCCACTAAATCTTTCTCCGGGTCATTTGGCGCTCTGCAGATATTTCATGCCTGATTTGAAGCGGCTTCCCTTAATTAATTCAGGACACCTGCAACCTGTAATTGATTTGGCTCCGACAATAATTTGCTGACATCCATCCAACTACGGTCGTATTTTGGATCTCGTCATTTCTCTCATTTTATACTTTGAAAATTCAGTTGTGTAGAAAAAGGTCTTTTATCGCTAGCCTATTATTCCCGAAAGCCAAGACACAATTATGAAGACTAACAACATACTTAATTCTGAAGGAATTACTATAATCACATATGTCGCTTGACTTACAGTACACAGTTTTTTACCTTTTATGTCGGGAATCAATACAGATAATTTATAATTCTGGTTACCTTGGACTTATTTTATGCCTCCTAATAGAGTGTTTATTAGACCATCTACGTCTTGGTTTGTTTTTTATAAATGTAAAAAAATGGTAAGCGCAAAATACTAATATTACTATGCTCTAACAGACGCTGGGCCACCACAGTGCTGTGTTATTAGAGACTCTGAATCCTTATTATTGCTATTTAATAATGCATATCTATCTGCACAGCATCTGACATCTACAGTGGATATTAAAAATCTACACGCCCTTCTTAAAAAGTCAGGTTTTTGTCATGTAAAAATTTTTTACCAAGAAAAATAATTTCACAACTTTTTCCACCTTCACTGTCTCACAAAATTTGTAAAAATCCATTGAAAAATAAACAAATCTTTTTTGTGGGGCTGTTTCAAGAGGCACAATAAGGAGGCGCTTGAAGAAAAATAAGCTGCATGGTCAAGTCGCCGGAAGAAAGCCATTACTGTGCAATTGCCACAAAGTATCTTGTGCACAATACGCAAAACAGCACAGAGACAAGCCTCAAAACTTCTGGAACAAGGTAATTTGGAGTTATGAGACCAAAACTGAATTTTTTGGCCACAACCATAAACGTTACATTTGGAGAGAGGTCGTCAAGGCCTACGATAAAAGGAACAACATTCCTACCATACAGCACAGAGGTGGATCGCTGATGTTTTGGGGATGTGTGAGCTACAAAGGCACAGGAAACTAGGTCAAAGTTGAAGGACAGATGAATGTAGAACGTTATCAGCAAATACTGGAGGCAAATTTGCAATTATCAGCACGGAAGCTACGCATGGGATGTACTTGGACGGTCCAACAGGACAACGATCCATAACACAATACCAAGTCAACCTGTCATTGGCTACAGTAGAACAAAGTGAAGGTTCTGGGGTGGCCATCTCAGTCTCCTGACCTCAATATCATTGAGCCACAGCCCAGGAATTTACAGGAACTGGAGGCTTTTTGCCAAGAAGAGTGGGCAGCTTTACCATCTGAGAAAATAAAGAACCTCATCCACAACTATCACAAAAGACTTCAAGCTGTCATTGATGTTAGAGGGGGCAATACACGGTATTAAGAAATTGGGTATATTAACCTTTGATCAGGGTCATTTGGATGTTTTGGGTTGTCATTATGATTTAAAAAGAGAAAACACAGTAGTTTGACAATAAATGGCTTCACTCAACCACTAACCATGAATGGAGAGAACATTTTGGTGTTATCATTCATATTCTCTGAAAAAAGGCCAAGAAAGCAAAAATTCTGCCGGGTTATGTAAACTTTTGAGCACAACTGTATATATGGATGTAACTTTTGATATTACTATGGCTTTTTGTTGGCATTAAAAAGCTTAAGAACAGTTTAATACAGTCCTAGGATACCTCATAGAGTCTTATACATATCTTTTCAGAGTAATTAGAGAACCTATAATTCCACCAATTTATCTATCTACAAACAACAGTAAACAGCAGCATACTGTATCCGCTAACATACTGTATATACAAACACTGAATATATGACATTTGGATGCATTGCTGAATATGGAATATATTGATAAATTGAAGGTACTTAGTGCACAAATTGGCCAATTCAAGAGAGTCCAAAAAACTACAATCAGGTGTAACTTTTTTGATGGGACCCTGAACCTAATATTTATCAGATATGACTCTCCCCCAGGCTAAAATCCTACAAATGTAAAGGGCAGATATGGTCCATCACTTAGTGAAACCAGCCTTAGGATGGTGGTAGGATTGTCTATCCATCCATATATCCGTCCATTGTCAGCATTACAAAAAATTATGAAAAATGTAGCTCCTGTGTCAGCATGTGAAGCAAGTAGCAGCTTCCTTTACTTTGTCGTTTTTGCAGTTAGAGATTGTGTATTTAAGTTTGACTAAGCTTTGGCCCTTAGTTGGTGCTTACTATGTGATGTTCATCTCTTGCTTCCCTGCTTCTTGTCTTCCACCCTTTTATCCTCTCTTCCTTTCTCTCTTCCTCTTTTCACTCCACCTCTTTCACCTCTTTTCATTTATTTCTTCCGCTCTCCCTTCCCTTTTTCCTACTTTCTTTCCGCATCCTTTCTTCCTTCCAACCATCATTTCTTCTTTATTTTCTTCCTCTCTTCATTCCTTCTTCCTAAATTTCTCCCTTCTTATCTTCTTTCCCTTCTTCATTCCTTTCTCCCTTCCTCTCTTTCATCATTCCTTCCTTCCCTCATTCCTTCTTTCATTTCTACGTTCCCTCACTCCTCTCTTCCTCACCTCTTTCATCTCTTTCTTTCTTTCCTTTTTTCCTTCCCTCACTCCTCTCTTCTTACCTTCCTTCCCCTCCTCAATTCCTTCTTTCCATCCTTTCTTCCTTCCTTTCCTCACTCCCTTCATCTTTCTTTCTTTCTCAGTCTGCAGCCTAATAATCATAATTTAAAGAAGTCGTCCACTACTTGGTTATTCCCTATGCTTGGCCCCAATAAAATAAAAAAAGCTTACACTCACCTCCCGTGCTGGCACCGGTCCACCTTTGTCACACTCACGTTCCTGAGGTCCTTGTGCGGTTGTTATCACACATGAGCCCGGTGCCCTATCAGAACTGGCAGTACTTGCGCCATCTTCATATAGTTAAGTTATTAACAAAAATGAGGGCTACGGTTGCTGCTCACTTCCCATTATTTACTTAACCATCCGAAGGTTGGGCCAGTGACGCCAGAGCTGATAGGGTTCCGGGCTCATGTGTGATAACAACCGCACAAGAGTCCCGAGAACACTAGTCCAAACATTGCTGGAACGGCGCCGGCACCGGAGGTGAGTATGGGCTTTTTTATTTTATCGGTACCAAACATATAGATCAAGAAGGCGTTGTCCTAATAGTGGACAACCCTTTCAATGTTTATTTTTACTCGATATGAAAACACATCTTTTGGGGGGGAGTGAGGGGCAATTAAAGTAACAATTATAAGAACAGCCAGGTGCCTACCACCACATTTGTATTTACATTATCAATGTGGAGCGCCCGCTGGGGCCTGCAGGTTACTCGTCACCGAGCCGTTCACTCCGTAAAGGAGATGTCGCGGTGGCAGTGATCTGGTCCATGGCCCCATGCGTCCATGCAAAAATTGTGTACATGAAATGAAAGAAAATGGTGATTTTTAAAGGGGAAATGTTTGTGACGCCACCTGTAGTTTGTGGTCAGAGGGGACCACTGCTGCAATGCAGATCCTCTGGAACTGATGGTGATGCAGCAGAGTTGCAATAGCACCCCATAGGTGGAGCTGAGTCTCAGGGCAAAGGTAATATGTGGAAGATGGTAGTGATGTAGTATTTGCTAGGGATGTAGCAGTGCTGAGTGGGTGTCGCAGGAGGAATTCAGAGGACACAGCTGGGTGCAGTTCCAATGCTTTACTCACTGTTCTGATGCGCATATGCCCGCTTGTTACTTCAAGCTTCAGGTGAGGGGTCCAGCAAACTCCCAGGTAGATCAGGATACACCTTTCCAGGACTTTTTCAGTGTGTGCCTTTCCTGGCAGTCTTACTGTGTTGGTTTCTCGGCTCTCCTTCTCAACACCTCATAGTCAGTGTCCCAGGCCAGCAGATGCGGAACTTGTCGGGTAACATCTTCTCTGCATTCCCTTTCCCTTGCTCATCTATAGCTGCCTTTCCGGCGAAGATAACTGTGGCTTGTGACTGAAGCACCTACAGATGCCTCTGCCTCTGGCTTTCCAGCTGAGTCTGATGATTATTCCACTGGACTAGGAGGCTGGTACCCCACTGCGGCCTGGTCTCTCCACTACTGGATTGGGCCCCACATGTGGCATCCGCATGTCCCGTGCCCCTTAGACCCCTTCTGCTCCCCTCCAGGAGCTTCTTTCTGTCTGTTTCCTTCAACTTTCCAGGGAGCTGCTTATCAGCACATCTGCTCCCTCTCCCCTTCTCCTCACGTTCTGTCTCACTCTGCACTATCCTTCCCGCTTTCCTCCTGTTACACTCCTCCCACCTCCCAACACCCTTTCCTACCCAGCAGGAAGAGACGGAAGAAACTGCTGTGTGATGTGTGTTGGGATGCAGGTGCTAGAGTAATGGGTGGTCCTCCCTCCTTACCTGAGAATGGGGTACCACACCTCTGGGTGAGGTGCAGTACCTCTGTGGAAACTGAACCCTGAGGGTTGCCACAAATGCTTATCTGAAAATGTACCTTGGTTGTTCTTGCAGGTCTAATTGTACTTTTATGTTATGTTGTGTATTTTGTTATGTGCTATAAACTGTGCTTTAAAGTAATGATCATCATAATATTACAATAAAACTAGTAACTTGTGCTTAGACCTACCTTGCCTTACCCATTTTTTTGGATTTCAGCCCATACTTTCCTGTATTCTGCCCAGTTCTCATTAGTTTGTTTATTTCTATGGAAACCGCTAACCTGAATCATTAGAGTGAGATTAGAATATCATGGTGACACAGAGAGCTATTGGCATTGCAGATAATTAGCCTGTCACCGGACCAACTTTTTGTAGCCCAATTATCTACTAATAAACATGACTTCTACCAGTACTGTGCAAATCCGCGCAGTTTACGGATCGCTAGTAGACAAGGTGATCACCAGCCATGTAATTGGAGAATGTAAAGTACAGAAGGGAAACAGATAGAGATGTTAATGTTGCATTACAAAGAAAAATATCTGGAAAAAAAACTCTGTAGAAGATAATAATGAACCGTGGGCCAAGCTCCTTGCAGATCTTCCAAGAGCCTGATGCTGTTAGAACTGCAAAGTGCATTTACTTTTCCTATTCAATGAGCCGTTGCATAAGTCAGCTTTGTAAAGGAAAAAAAATATTTTTTTAACTTTAAGATACAAGAGAAATCCTCAAAGAATGAAGAAAATTAAAATTAATGCTTCCGGCTTTTGCTGGATTGACTTTTCTTTTTTATAAAATGCATTTGCAAGTTACTTTTTAGCTTTTATTGAAAGCAAATGCAGTTGGAAAGGGTAATACACTTGTAATAGGGTGTTTGTAAGCTTTGAGAGCTCCAGTATGTAAAATAAATGAATACATAAAACCCATCAAAGTGAGGCTGCAATAAATAAAATGGCAATAATAACACTATGCTTCATGGGTTATCATCTTTGGATTTGAATGGGAATGCTATGTAAAATTGTTCTCTAATAATAGGATATGTCAAAGATAACAGGTGGGGGGGTTTGCGCAGATCCCACCGCTGTCACCAATATGTCAGGGATAACAGCCCAGGGGGATCATGTAGGTCCCTCCGCTGTCCCCAGTATGTCTGGTGATGCAACTCCGCTGCCTCCAATCATCAGGACAATTTGTGCAAATGACTGATGACTTGTGATGGAAGAGGCCGTGACTGCTTCCACTACTAGGCCAGTCATTGGGGAACTCAAAGTGAGCGTATGATATATACACCTCCGATTCCAATGCATGGAATATATATATATATACTAGCTGAAGAGCCCGGCCCTGCCCGGGCATAGTAACTAACTGTGGTTAGTTATAACAAATTATAATTATCCTCCATCCCATAGTCCCGTGCCAATATACCCATCACACATCCTCCATCCCATAGTCCCATGCCCATATACCCATCATACATATCCACCATCCCATAGGCCCGTGCCCATATACCCATCACACATCCTCCATCCCATAAGCCCGTGCCCATATACCCATCATACATATCCTGCATCCCATAGTCGAGTGCCCATATACCCATCACACATCCTCCATCCCATAGTTCCATGCCCATATACCCATCATACATATCCTCCATCCCATAGTCCCATGCCCATATACCCATCATACATATCCTCCATCCCATTGTCCCGTGCCCATATACCCATCTGTTATGAATGAGTCACCGTAGGAGGCAGACAAAAAAATAGAAGCTACGTCCAGAAAACCAGAGAAGTTGGCAACTATCAGATTGCAGACCCCTGAACCTATCAACACAACTAGCAGTAGCCGTGGGGGGTTCCTACGGTGCCCTAGACCCCTCGATCACAGCCGGAGAGCTAAATAGCCTAAAGACAGAAAAGGAAATCTAAACTGCCCCAGAGCAGACCCCAAAGCAAAAGGCAGCCCCCAACAAATAATGACGGTGAAGCAAGATGAAAAAACACTCACACAGATAGAAAGATAGGCTGAGCAAACGGTGGGGCCCAAGCTAAACTAAACAGGACAGGAAAGGATGGTTGCTGTCTGCAATCTGCCAAAAACCCTATCAAAGACATAAGCCAACAGCTGATATGGAAAAAGACCCTGAAGCAGCTAGGCTTCAAAAACTATATCAGCACTCCGGTATTTTCAGAAGACAGAGCTAAAGGAATTCAGCTCACCCCAGCAGGGAATGGCAGAAATCCAGAAAAACAAAGCAAACAAAGTCAAAGCACAAATGCAAAAAGCAGCGCAGAAAAACTTAGCTTTAGAAGAGCAGGAATTCAGACTGGTCTCCAAGGATCCCACAGAGAAATCACCCGCAGGGCAGGAGGGCGTCGGCAGCCTTATATCCAGTCCGTAACTCCACTCAGCCAGTCATCATCATTAGGCTCAGGTGTCTGATAATCAGGCTCACTACCTTTCCTTACCAGAAGAGGGAGTTCCTCGGGCCTCAGTAGTGAAGGGGAAAATGAACTCACAACACCCATCATACATATCCACCATCCGATAGTCCCGTGCCCATATACCCGTCACACATCCTCCATCCCATAGTCCCATGCCTATATACATATCCGCCATCCCATAGTCCCGTGCCCATATACCCATCACACATCCTCCATCCCATAGTCCCGTGCCCATATACCCATCATACATATCCTCGATCCCATAGTCCAGTGCCCATATACCCATCACACATCCTCCATCCCATAGTCAACCATTATGACATCATAATGAGCTGCGGGGCTTGATGACATCAGTGTCGCAATGGCAACCATTGTGACATCATAATGAGGGGCGGGGCTTGATACGCACACACTGTTTCCCCATTATGTAGATAGGGGCATTATGACATCATAATGAGGGGCGGGGCTTGACGCGCACACACTTTTTCCCCATTATGTAGACAGGGGCAAAATTGTTTGGTGAATTGGAATGCGCAGGGTTAAAATGTCACCTCACAACATAGCTTATGACGCTCTCGGGGTCCAGACGTGTGACTGTGCCAAATTTTGTGGCTGTAGCTGCGACGGTGCGGATGCCTATCCCGGACATACACACACAAACATACACACATACATACATACATACACACACACTTTGAGCTTTATATATTAGATATATATCCCTCCATACAGTCACTGCAATCAACTCCACAGAAACTAAAGGAACCACAATTAGCTGCCACCACCAATCTTTTATACAGGCCGAGTGGACACCTGTTAGAGGTAGTGTATGGCTTCAGGGGTGCGGTTTACAAAGCAAGAGGAGCAGAGCTATTACATTTTATATATTTAAACCTTAAAGGTAGGCAGTGTTTGCAAAAAATATTCAAAGATGATGCAAAATGGGAACAAAACAGAATATACAATTACTTGAAATAAAAAGGAATAGGGAAAGAGAAGTACTAAACCTGACATTGTAGGAATGGCTCTTATCTTTATGGAGGGAAGCGTTCCAATGAGGGAAATGGAACGAACTATGCCTTCCAGAATGAACTAAAGCAGATACACAAACTCTCATTTTTTATTAGATCAAGGTTACGCCCTCATGCCTCCAATTGGTGAACTCATATGGGGGCTGTTTGTTGGATGTGTTAGGTCTGTTAGAATTTTGTGAGATACTCAACTTTCAGGGTATCTTTGCCCCTGTAGGGCCCAGGCAGTAGATATTGTTGTCATGTGTCTTATCTCGATTTTGGTTTTCTTTAAAAATGAAACATGGTATGGATAGCACCATCCATTGGTCTAATATTAAGTTGGATGGGTTAAAGTTGTCTTAAAGTGATGTGAGTGAAGGTGTTATGTGCGTCTCTTAACTATGCCAAAGATATATCTCCCATAAATATTGGGTCAATGCAAACCCTGATATTCATCACTCACCATTGGCACTAAAAAGTCTCATAAATATCATTTGAACAGAGAAAGGTCCTGTAGTCCGCCTCTTAATAAGCAAATCCGAGCCTTAGTGGCTTTTTGCCAAAACAAATTTCCTGTGGTCATTGCCTGTTAACTGCAAGAGGCCCCTACTTCAATGAAGGTTGAAGTGTCAGCTCTCTCTCACTTCCCAGTTATAATTAGTTTCTCTCTTCCCTAGCTATAATTAATTCTGCATGTTCAATGTGAGGGTGATATGTTCCCTCTCCGGAGGTGTTTTATGGATTTTAATGTTTCTCTATGAGAAGAGAGAAGAATTTGCTATGATATAGTACGGTTTATAAAATGTACCCTCCGTGAAGATGCTTTCCTCCCTATCCACATTCTACCACGCATATTTCCTTCACTGCTTCTATTTCAGAAGGCGAGAGCTATTGGAATCAACAGTGCAAGATTATTGTCCTTTATATCTCAGGACAGCTAGTAAATTTGTAATAGAAAACATTTAAGAATATTTATTAACTTTCAAAAATTCACTTCAAATGGATCCATAACCTTTAAGGAAAAAAATACCCACAACATACCATACAGTACATGTGCCAAGTAATTGCTAAAGTAATTACCTAAAATTTCCCAACGTAATAGTGCTTTATTGTCTTGGTCCCTTCTTTAGAGCTCGTTGATTGATGCACTGCAGACTCAACTCTCTACATGATGTCTGAGCCGATGTCACACACGGATACAAGTTTCTCAGTAATCTTATCATTGTGAGTGCTGAGTTGCAGCATTGAAAATCATTAGAAGAAATCATTGGGATTAATATGAGCTCCTTACAAGTAATCGACCTTCATATTTATTAATTTAGCTTAAATGCAAAATCTATTTATATGACGAGGCGGACGGGTGGCAGCAAGCAGGAGGCAGAAGAACACGGCAAATATTACCAGTATAGTCATATTAATGCAATGTAGGAACTCTGATTGGCATGGCATTATATGAAATAGTCTAGGAACTGAGTCAAAGCCAAATCTCCTGGAACTCATTACTCATTAAAGAGGTTGACCACTTTTTCAGGTGTAATGCTAAATTAGCATTATTCAACATTTTTGTTAATTGTAACAAATAGAGTTGAGCGACTTTTGTTTTTTTAGGGTCGCGTTTCGTGAAACCCGACTTTTCCAAAAGTCGGGTCGAGCAAGATCGTCCGATTATAGGGAAAAGTCGGGGTCGTCCCGAAACACGAAACCCAATGTAAGTCAATGGGGAATAAAAGTCGTCAGTGAGAGGAGGACAGGAAACACACCTACAGTGCCCATTTGAATGCCAAAAGCATCAATTCTTCTTACTTAACCCCTTCACTACCAAGGGTGGTTTGCACGTTAACTACCGGGCCAATTTTTACAATTCTGACCACTGTACCTTTATGAGGTCATAACTCTGGAACGCTTTCATGGATCCCGGTGATTCTGACATTGTTTTCTCGTGACATATTGTACTTCATGTTAGTGGTAAAATTTCATTCAAATAACTTGCGTTTATTTGTGAAAAAAACGGAAATTTGGCGAAAATTTTGAAAATTTCGCAATTTTCCAAATTTGAATTTTTATGCCCTTAAATCACAGCGATAGGGCACACAAAAAACTTAATACATAACATTTCCCACATGTTTACTTTACATCAGCACAATTTTGGAACAAAAATTTTTTTTTGTTAGGAAGTTATAAGGGTTAAAAATTGACCAGCGATTTCTCATTTTTGCAACACCATTTTATTTTTAGGGACCACTTCACATTTGAAGCCACTTTGAGGGGTCTATATGATAGAAAATACCCAAAAGTGACACCATTCTAAAAACTGCACCCCTTAAGGTGCTTAAAACCACATTCAAGAAGTTTATTAACCCTTTAGGTGCGTCACAGGAATTTTTTGAATATTAAAAAAAAAATGAACATTTAACTTTTTTTCACAAAAAAAATACTTCAGGTTCAATTTTCTTTATTTTACCAAGGGTAACAGGAGAAATTGGACTGCAAAAGTTATTGTGCAATTTGTCCTGAGTACGCTGATACCTGATATGTGGGGGGGAACCACTGTTTCGGCGCATGGCAGAGCTCAGAATGGAAGGAGCGCCGTTTGACTTTTTCAATGCAAAATTGGCTGGAATTCAGATCGGACGCCATATCACGTTTGGCGAGCCCCTGATGTACCTAAACAGTGGAAACCCCCTACAAGTGACCTCATTTTGGAAACTAGACCCCCCAAGGAACTTATCTAGATGTGTGGTGAGAACTTTGAACCCACAAGGGTTTCACAGAAGTTTATAACGTACAGCGGTACAATTAAAAAATCATATTTTTTCCACAAAAATGATCTTTTCACCCCCAATTTTTATTTTTACAAGGGTAACAGGACTCTAAAAGTTATTGTGCAATTTGTCCTGAGTACGCTGATACCCCATATGTGGGTGTAAATGACTATTTGGGCGCATAGCAGAGCTCGGAAGGGAAGCAGCGCCATTTGACGTTTTTGGCTAGAATTGAGATCGGACACCATGTCGCGATTGGAAAACCCCTGATGTACCAAAACAGTGGAAACCCCCACAAATGACACCATTTTGGAATCTAGACCCCCCAAGGAACTTATCTAGATGTGTGGTGAGAACTTTGAACCCCCAAGGGCTTCACAGAAGTTTATAACATACAGCAGTACAATAAAAAAATCATATTTTTTCCACAAAAATGATCTTTTCACCCTCAATTCTTATTTTTCCAAAAGTAACAGGACCCTAAAAGATATTGTGCAATTTATCCTGAGTACGCTGATACCCCACATGTGGGTGTAAACCACTATTTGGGCGTATGGCAGAGCTCGGAAGGGAAGCAGCGCCATTTGACGTTTTTGGCTGGAATTGAGATCGGACACCATGTCGCGTTAGGAAAGCCCCTGATGTACCAAAACAGTAGAAACCCCCCCACAAATGACACCATTTTGGAAACTAGACCCCCCAAGGAACTTATCTAGATGTGTGGTGAGCACTTTGAACCCCCCAGTGCTTCACTGAAGTTTATAACGTCCGGGCGTGAAAATAAAAAAATCGTATTTTTTCCACAAACATGATCTTTTAGTCCCCATTTTTTTATTTTCCCAAGGGTAACAGGAGAAATTGGACCCCAAATGTTGTTGTCCAATTTGTCCTGAGTACGCTGGTACCTCATATGTGGGAGAAAACTACTGTATGGGCACACGTCGGGGCTCGGAAGGGAAGTAGTGACGTTTTGGAATGCAGACTTTGATGGAATGGTCTGCGGGTGTCATGTTGCGTTTGGAGAGCCCCTGATGTACCTAAACAGTGGAAACCCCCCACAAGTGACCCCATTTTGGAAACTAGACCCCCTAATGAACTTATCTAGATGTGTGATGAGCACTTTGAACCCCCCAGTGCTTCACAGAAGTTTATAACGACCGGGCGTGAAAATGAAAATATCGTATTTTTTCAACAAACATCATCTTTTAGTCCCCATTTTTTTTATTTTCCCAAGGGTAACAGGAGAAATTGGACCCCAAAAGTTGTTGTCCAATTTGTCCTGAGTACGCTGATACCTCATATGTGGGAGAAAACTACTGTATGGGCACATGTCGGGGCTCGGAAGGGAAGTAGTGACGTTTTGGAATGCAGACTTTGATGGATTGGTATGCGGGTGTCATGTGCGTTTGGAGAGCCCCTGATGTACCTAAACTATTGAAACTCCCCACAAGTGACCCCATTTTGGAAACTAGACCCCCCACGGAGCTTATCTAGATGTGTGGAGAGCACTTTGAACCCCCAAGTGCTTCACAGAAGTTTATAACGCCTGGGCGTGAAAATAAAAAAAACATTTTTTTCCGCAAAATTATATTTTTGCCCCCAATTTTTTATTTTCCTAAGGGTAACAGGAGAAATTGGACCCCAAAAGTTGTTTTGTAATTTGTCCTGAGTAGGCTGATACCCTACATGTGGGGGTAAAACACTGTTTGGGCACATGGCAGAGCTTGGAAGGGAAGGAGCACCATTTGACTTTTTCAACGCAGAATTGGCTGGAATTGAGATCAGACGCCATGTTGCCTTTGGAGAGCACCTGATGTGCCCAAACAGTGGAAACCCCCAATTATAACTCCAACCCTAACCTCAACACACCCCTAACCCTAATCTGAGCCCTAGCCCTAACCCTAACCCTAGCCCTAACCCTAGCCTTAGCCCTAACCCTAGCCCTAACCCTAACCCTACCCTAACCCTAACCCTAGCGGGAAAATGGAAATAAATACATTTTCTTTTAGTTTTATTATTTTTCCCTAACTAAGGGGGTGATAATGGGGGGTTTGATTTACGATTTATGGCGGTTTTTATGTTTGGCGGCTGTCGCACGCTAAAAGACGCTTTTTATTGTAAAAATAGTTTTTGCATCACCACATATTGTGAGCTATAATTTTTCCGTATTTTGACCCACCGAGTCATGTGAGGTCTTATTTTTTGCGGGACGAGTTGACATTTTTATTGGTACCATTTTCGGGCACGTGACATTTTTTGATCGCTTTTTATTCCGATTTTTGGGACGCAGAATGAACAAAAACCAGCGTTTCATGAATTTCTTTTGGGGGGGTGCGTTTACACCGTTCCGCGTGCGGTAAAATTGATAACGCGTTTTTATTCTTCGGGTCAGTACGGTTACCTCATTTAGGTCGTTTTTTTATGTTTTGTCGGTTTTTTGCAATGAAAACAATTTTATATAAAAAATAATTATTTTTGTTTCGCTTTATTCTGCGAGCTATAACTTTTTAATTTTTTTGCGGATGATGCTGTATGGTGGCTCGTTTTTTGTGGGACAAGATGATGTTTTCAGCGGTACCATGCATATTTATATGCGTCTTTTTGATCGCGCGTTATTGCACTTTTTGTTCGGTGGTATGATAATAAATCATTATTTTTTGCTTCGTTTTTTATTTTTATTTTTTAAGGGGTTCGCTAAAGGGGTTAACTAATGGGACAGTTTTATAGGGCAGGTCATTACGGATGCGGCGATACCAAATATGTGTACTTTTATTGTTTTTGGGTTTTTTTATTTTGAAAAAATGGATATATTGGGGAATATTTTTTTTTTTTTTTACTAATTTATTTAGCGATTTTTTTTAATTATTTTTAACACTTTTTTTTTTTTTTTTTTAATTTATTACCTTGTCCCAGGTGGGACATCACTGTCCTGTGACAGATCGCTGATCTGTCACATCACAGATCACTGTGACAGATCAGCGATCTGTCACAGGCACTGCTGCAGACTTCCTCATGCCTGCGCTTTGCAGGCAGTGAGGAAGTCAGCTCCCTGCAGGCCCCCGTCGCCATCTTGGATCCGGGGGCCTGTAGGGAAAGAGCCCCCCGCAGCAGTGCTGCACATTGCGCTGCTGTGGGGGGCTCAGGGAAGCACGGAGGGAGCCCCCTCCCTGCCGATGCTTCCCTTTAACCCCCGGTACACCGCGATCGCGTTTGATTGCAGTGTGCAAGGGGTTAACGTGTCGGGGGCGGTCCGTGACCGCCCCTGACACATTGTGCCGGGTGTCAGCTATGATAATTAGCTGACACTCGGCCGCGATCAGCGGCGCTCACCACGTGGGCGCCGCTAATCGCGATGACGTAATATTCCGTCCATGGTAATTAGGTCCATGGTCACATGGACGGAATATTACGTCAATTGTAGGTAAGGGGTTAAGCTTGTCAACCTTAATTAACTTCATAATACAAGTTACGCACTGAAAAATGGGGGTTATTTGGCTAAAGTTGTGGGGGGGGAGGGCTGGCTGCAGGTTTTCATGTGCCCTGGGCGAAAGAGCGCCCCTTTAACACGTACCACAACTCATCATGCTCCGATACGGCAGAGAAATAGCGGTATAGTACAATGAAAAATACCTCACTTTTTACATCTCATGACGAGGCCCATCTATTTCTCCATACAGAATCATTGGTCCCATATAATGTTTGAAACAGTATATGATGAGCTCCACATAATGCTACAGTATATGTTGGTCCCCATGGATGAAGCTCCACTGTCTTATGGGCCCAAATAATGCTCCAAACATAATGGGCCCCATTTCTAATGCTCTAGTGTATAATGGGCCCTGTAAATGCTGCTCCAGTGTCTGATGTCCACCTTTGGAATGTTCCAGTGTATGGTGGGCCCCATCTATCATTCTCCAGAGTATAGTGCTCCCCAAAAATTGCTGTCCCAACATTGAAAACAATCAAATAAGTCTCCTCGCTAGGGAATCCCTGTACTTGTCTGGACTCCTCGTCGTCCCCATCTTCCATCTCACTGCACAGTATTTCAACTTTGCAAGTGCTGTGATCCTGGGCAAGCAGGGGGGGCCCACTCGTTGGCGACGACACTGGCACAGGGCCCCTGATAGTACGGTGGTGTGTCTGATGGCGGGTGGGCCGAACCTGCACTTTCATCTGCAGCTTCCTCTTTGTCACCGTGTAAGATGGAACTGTATATGGGAAGGGTAACCTGAGTTTCATCAGGGTCAGATTCAGGTCGTGTAGCGTGCGAGGGGAATGTAGTGGTCTGGGTCAATGTACCAGCAGATTCATCGAGCAGTGGCTGGGCATCAGTGCACTTGTGTCGCCCCCAGGAGTACGGTCGCCACAGTGGCATTACCTTCTTCCTAGGGAGTGTGATGTCATGCTTGGGAGCAACGAAGGATCTCTCTAGCAGGTTAACTGATTGGGCGGCGTTATTCCCACGAGTCATGACCCTCCAAACAGCGTTCATGAAGGCAAAGTGTTTGTTTTACGTGGGCAGTATGGTTGCAAAGCTGAACCTTAAAGGAATGTCCAGAAGGGCACCACCAGGAGTGGAGCCTACGGTTAAATTCGACTCCACCTGGGAAACCTCAACCATGCCAGCTACAGAACAGATGCACACATTGCAAGCTTAATTCCGTTAACAAACGAGACTCCGTCATGCCCCGCGGTCCGAGTCCGGCTTACTAGAGGGACACGTGAGGCTCTGGCACATGAGATTGGCCAATAACTGGTGTGTCATGCCCTTACATGTCCGTGGCTGCATGTGCGCTACACTGAAAAGGCCAGCGTTTGTCGCTTACAGGTGCAGATAACCCGCTGAACCATGTTAGTGATGGGGATCACTGATTACAATTATTACCCGCGAACAATGATTTCCCAGTAAGTGCAGGTCAACCGCAGTTCCGGAATTAGGCCTAACCGTCATTCCTGAAAAAATGAAAAACTTACGTGTGCAAACCACAGGTGCTGTAGCTTGCTTAACAGCTCGCCAGCCGTTCTCACGCCCAGTATGGATTACACGTGATTGCACAAAGGTGAGAAAGGGTACCGTATCCCCAGATAACATGTATGGATAGCGTACACATTCAAAATATATGTCTATACATCAGGAGGCAGGCTCAGACGGTGTTAGGCCCAGTATGGATTGCACGTGATTGCACAAAGGTTAGAAAGGGTACCGTATCCCCGGATAACATGTATGGATAGCGTACACATTCAAAATATATGTCTCAGGAGGCAGGCTCAGACGGTGTTAGGCCCAGTATGGATTGCACGTGATTGCACAAAGGTTAGAAAGGGTACCGTATCCCCGGATAACATGTATGGATAGCGTACACATTCAAAATATATGTCTATACATCAGGAGGCAGGCTCAGACGGTGTTAGGCCCAGTATGGATTGCACGTGATTGCACAAAGGTTAGAAAGGGTACCGTATCCCCAGATAACATGTATGGATAGCGTACACATTCAAAATATATGTCTCAGGAGGCAGGCTCAGACGGTGTTAGGCCCAGTATGGATTGCACGTGATTGCACAAAGGTTAGAAAGGGTACCGTATCCACAGATAACATGTATGGATAGCGTACACATTCAAAATATATGTCTATACATCAGGAGGCAGGCTCAGACGGTGTCAGGCACAGTATGGATTTGACTGCCCAGATTACACAGCGGAGGAGCAGGGAGAGGTAAAGATTGCAAATGCTGGGGCCCTGCCCAAGCAAGGGGGGCCCACTCGTGGGCGTTGGTACTGGCACTGGGCCCCTCATAGTACAGCGGTGTGTCTGACGGCGGGTGTGCACCACCACCGTCAGAGACACTTGATTGCACTATGAGGGACCCTGTGCCAGTGCCCGCGCCCAAGAGTCGGCCTACCCACCTGTCCAGGGCAACGGCACTCGCACGGTGTCGTGCGCTAGGTGGTGACCCCGGCCATGGGGGGGGAGGCAGCACAGTTAGGGAATTTTAGAAAGTGGCATATGTTGATGTTGGACATTCAGCTGATGCAAAAGGCGAAATAAGTGAAGTACCAGGAAGAGGTGGACCAAAGCAAGCCATTTTTCTGTCACCCTATGTGTCATCAGGGGAAGGTGGGACAAAATCCTTGGAAACCCATGCATGGTTCATTTTAATGAAGGTTAGATCATCCACATTTTGGGTTGACAGACGGGTCCTTTTTTCTGTCAGGATTGATCCAGCTGCACTGAAGACTCTTTCCGATAGCACACTTGCAGCTGGGCAAGCGAGCTCCTGTAGGGCATATTGGGCCAATTCAGGCCAGGTGTCCAGTTTAGCGGCCCAATAGTCAAAGGGGAATGACCTGTGTGGGAGAACATCGATATGGGAGGAAAAGTAGTTTGTAACCATAGTTGACAACTGCTGTCTCCTGTCACTTTCCATCGATGCAGTATTACCAGTTGTGTGAGCGGTATTTGAAAAATCAGTCCCCAACATTGTCATGAAACCCCTGTCTCCAACGCCACTTCTGCTGTGTGCACCACGAACACCTCTGCCAATCTTCCCCCGGCCCGTACGGCTCGTGTGAGAACCATCACCGCTGCTGTGTGCTGGGAATGCCTCAAGCAACCGATTTACCAGAGTTGCTTGTTTATTAGCCAATATTAGGTCAAGGTTCTCCTGTGGCATGATGTTTTGTAATTTGCCTTTATAGCGTGGATCCAGGATGCTGGCCAACCAGTAGTCGTCATCGTTCATCATTTTGGCAATGCGGGGGTCCCTTTTTAGGATCTGCAAGGCATAATCTGACATGTGGGCCAATGTTCCCGGTGTCAATGATGCACTGCGAGTGCTGGGTGGAGGAGCACTTTCTGGCAAATCCACATCCCTCCAGTCACGCACAAACCCTGTACCAGACCTTGCCACGCCAACATTTTCACTTGCCCCACGAGATGCATCCTCCTCCCCTAAGTAATCATCCCCATCATCATCTTCCTCCTTCTCTTCTTCCTCCACCTCGTCCAGGAGAGGTCCCTGAGCAGACAATGGCTGAATGTCATCAAGGATTCCCTCCTCCTCTTCCTCCTCATCAACATTGGCTGCAGACGCCTGCTCCTTAAGGTGCGGCTAAGTTTGCATGAGAAGACGCATAAGTGGGATGCTCATGCTTAGGATGGCATCGTCTGCGCTTACCAGCCGTGTTCATTCCTCAAAACACTGAAGGACTTTACAGAGGTCTTTCAGCTTCGACCACTGCACACCTGTCAACTCCATGTCTGCTCTCAAAGTGCCTGGCCGTGTATCCTCCCACAAATGCATTATGGCCTGCCTCTGCTCGCACAGCCGCTCCACCATGTGCAGGGTGGAGTTCCACCTTGTTGCAATGTCGATAATGAGGCGGTGGTTGGGAAGGTGGAGCAATCGCTGCAGCTTCTGCATACGAACGGAGTGTACAGGCGACCGGCGGATGTGCGCGCACAGTCTTCGCACCTTCTGGAGCAGGGCTGTTAACTCCGGATAATTTTTGAGGAAGCACTGCACCACCAGGTTCAAGGTGTGAGCCAAGCAAGGTATGTGGCTGAGTTTTGAAAGGGCTATGGCTGCCACAAAATTACGGCCGTTATCACTAACTACCTTGCCTGCCTCAAGATGTACACTGCCCAGCCATGACTCAGTTTGTCGCTTCAAGTACTCGGCCAGCACCTCGGCGGTGTGTCTGTCGCCCAAACACATCATCTGCAACACAGCCTGCTGACGCTTTCCACTAGCTGCTCGATAGGGGGACACCTCGTGTGCAACAGTGGCAGCGAGTGCTCGTACGACTGCGCTCTGTGGACGAGCTTTCGCTTCTGGAGGAGGAGGAGGGTCGAACGCCTACAGCCAACTGTTTCCTATACCTTGGACTAGGCAGCACTGTCCCACCACCGCTGTCCCCTGTGGACCCTGCATCCACCACATTAACCCAGTGCGCAGTGATGGACACGTAACGGCCCTGGCCATGCCGACTGGACCATGCATCAGTTGTGAGGTGCACCTTTCCGCTCACTGACTGCTTGAGTGCATGGACAATGCGGTCTTTCACATGATGGTGGAGGGCTGGGATGGCTTTGCAAGAGAAGAAGTGGCAACTGGGTAGGTCATAGCGTGGTACTGCATAGGCCATGAGTTCGCGGAAAGCTGTGCTTTCCACCAACCGAAAGGGCATCATCTCAAACGAGATTAGTTTGGCAATGTGGGCGTTCAAACCCAGTGTACGCGGATGAGAGACTGAGTACTTTCTTGACCTACTCATAGTGTCTGGGAGGGTGAGCTGGACTTGAGAGCTGCATATGGTGGAAGTAGCGGTGGACAGGGCGGACTGAGAGAGGGTTGATGATGGTGATGGAGTTGGTGTTCTTTCTGATGGCCTAGAATCAGTCTTTCGTTGATATAACAGTGGGATTCCCTGACTGCTGTGGCCTTGCAACGACACCTCAACATTTGCTGCTGTGCTAACCGGTGGGCTTACAGTGGGGGAAACAATGTAGCGTTGCTGACTACCTTCGTTGTGATCAGTTGCACATGTGGCACTTGAGGTTTGGTGTTGTGTCCACGCTTGCAAGTGCATGCTGGTTAAATGTCTAAGCATGCAACTGGTATTCAAATTTTTCAGATTTTTCCCTCGGCTAAAGGTCTTTGCGCACTTCTTACAGATAACCTTGGCCTGATCATGAGAATTTTGTTCAAAAAAGTGCCACACTGCACTCTTCCTACTTTGGCAGACATTTTGCGGCCTAGCACGCTGTGATCTTTTGACCCTCTGGACAAGCTGTCCAGCAACTCTTTTGATGTTTGGAACCTGTCTTTAGAGTGCTCCGGGCCTGCCAGATAACAGCTGTTGCGATGTCGATGTCTGCTGTGGATGCTCCTCATCTGAGCTATTGGAAGCAGCACCCTCTTCCCCCAATGGATGCCAATCTGGGTCAACAACTGGGTCATCCATCACCTCCTCTTCTATGTCATGTGCACCTTCCTCTGTGTCACCGTGTATGGTGGTATAGTGTGCGGGAAGGGGCACCTGAGTCTCATCAGGGTCAGAATCTGGCTCTGTACACTGCGAGGACAATGTAGTGCTCTGAGTGAATGTACCAGCAGAATCATCCATCAGCGGCTGTGCATCAGTGCACTCCATGTCAGATTCATCTTGGCCTGGGTAATTCACCATTTCACTTGATAATCCAGGCATGATATGTGAAAACAGCTCCATGGAGTAATCAGTAGTATGGCCTGCGTCATCCTTCAATCTTGGTTGGGGTGAAGGACACAAGGAAAGGTGTGGTTCATGAACATGAGCCTCCAATGACGACTCAGTGCTTTTACTTTTTACAACTGAAGAAGAGGAGGCGATAAAGCTGGAAGCTGAGTCAGCAATGTAAGACAAAACTTTTTCCTGATGCTCTGGCTTTAAAAGCGGTTTGCCAACTCCTAGAAAACTAAGCGTTCGAGGCCTTATGTAGCCAGACGATGACGCAGGCTCAACACCTCCTGCATTCGGTCCTATTTTGCTCTTGCCACTACCATCAGATCCACCACCAACACCATCATTACCAGCTGCCAACCCCCGCCCAATTCCACGGCCTCTTCCACCAGCCTTCCTCATTTTTGGTAGAAATGTAGACAAAATCCAACAAACTATATAGTAATGTAAAACAAGGTACAAGGTGTCTATAGGACAGGGGAGATTTTGAATTTCTGCAGACACTTGTGGACACTGGACACTTTTGGATTGTGTGAGGCCCACTGATATCTGAGCGCTATGTCACAGGCTCGATGGCACAGCTGTGACCAAAGTGACTAGAGGATAAGGGAGATTTTGAATCTCTGCACACACTTTTGGACACTGGACACTTTTAGATTGTGTGAGGCCCACTGATATCTGAGCGCTATGTGACAGGCTCGATGGCACAGCTGTGACCAAAGTGACTAGAGGATAAGGGAGATTTTGAATCTCTGCACACACTTATGGACACTGGACACTTTTGGATTGTGTGAGGCCCAATGAATATCTGAGCGCTATGTGACAGGCTCGATGGCACAGCTGTGACCAAAGTGACTAGAGGATAAGGGAGATTTTGAATCTCTGCACACACTTTTGGACACTGGACACTTTTGGATTGTGTGAGGCCCAATGAATATCTGAGCGCTATGTGACAGGCTCGATGGCACAGCTGTGACCAAAGTGACTAGAGGATAAGGGAGATTTTGAATCTCTGCACACACTTTTAGACACTGGACACTTTTGGATTGTGTGAGGCCCAATGAATATCTGAGCGCTATGTGACAGGCTCGATGGCACAGCTGTGACCAAAGTGACTAGAGGATAAGGGAGATTTTGAATCTCTGCACACACTTTTAGACACTGGACACTTTGGGATTGTGTGAGGCCCAATGAATATCTGAGCGCTATATGACAGGCTCGATGGCACAGCTGTGACCAAAGTGACTAGAGGATAAGGGAGATTTTGAATCTCTGCACACACTTTTGGACACTGGACACTTTTGGATTGTGTGAGGCCCAATGAATATCTGAGCGCTATGTGACAGGCTCGATGGCACAGCTGTGACCAAAGTGACTAGAGGATAAGGGAGATTTTGAATCTCTGCACACACTTTTGGACACTGGACACTTTTGGATTGTGTGAGGCCCACTGGTATCTGAGCGCTATGTCACAGGCTCGATGGCACAGCTGTGACCAAAGTGACTAGCGGATAAGGGAGATTTTGAATCTCTGCACACACTTTTAGACACTGGACACTTTTGGATTGTGTGAGGCCCAATGAATATCTGAGCGCTATGTGACAGGCTCGATGGCACAGCTGTGACCAAAGTGACTAGAGGATAAGGGAGATTTTGAATCTCTGCACACACTTTTGGACACTGGACACTTTTGGATTGTGTGAGGCCCAATGAATATCTGAGCGCTATGTGACAGGCTCGATGGCACAGCTGTGACCAAAGTGACTAGAGGATAAGGGAGATTTTGAATCTCTGCACACACTTTTAGACACTGGACACTTTTGGATTGTGTGAGGCCCAATGAATATCTGAGCGCTATGTGACAGGCTCGATGGCACAGCTGTGACCAAAGTGACTAGAGGATAAGGGAGATTTTGAATCTCTGCACACACTTTTGGACACTGGACACTTTTGGATTGTGTGAGGCCCAATGAATATCTGAGCGCTATGTGACAGGCTCAATGGCACAGCTGTGACCAAAGTGACTAGAGGATAAGGGAGATTTTGAATCTCTGCACACACTTTTGGACACTGGACACTTTTGGATTGTGTGAGGCCCACTGATATCTGAGCGCTATGTCACAGGCTCGATGGCACAGCTGTGACCAAAATGACTAGAGGATAAGGGAGATTTTGAATCTCTGCACACACTTTTAGACACTGGACACTTTTGGATTGTGTGAGGCCCAATGAATATCTGAGCGCTATGTGACAGGCTCGATGGCACAGCTGTGACCAAAGTGACTAGAGGATAAGGGAGATTTTGAATCTCTGCACACACTTTTGGACACTGGACACTTTTGGATTGTGTGAGGCCCAATGAATATCTGAGCGCTATGTGACAGGCCCGATGGCACAGCTGTGACCAAAGTGACTAGAGGATAAGGGAGATTTTGAATCTCTGCACACACTTTTGGACACTGGACACTTTTGGATTGTGTGAGGCCCAATGAATATCTGAGCGCTATGTGACAGGCTCGATGGCACAGCTGTGACAAAAGTGACTAGAGGATAAGGGAGATTGGATTACTTTTAAAAAAGCAGTTTGCGGAGCAGTGGGTAAACAGCAATGCCAGCCTGTCAGGAAGCCTTAAAAGGCAGCCCAACAACCAACACCACTGATACACCACAATATAGCCTCCCCTTGCACTGCACACACAGTGACTGGTGTGTTGTGCAGGCCAAATTGCTAGCAGCAGAAGCAGTTTTTTTTTCTTCTCAGCAGGACAAAAAAAAAAAATTGGGATTGCTTTTAAAAAAGCAGTTTGCGGAGCAGTCGGTAAACAGCAATGCAGGAATGTCAGGAAGCCTTAGAAGGCAGCCCAACAACCAACACCACTGATACACCACTATATAGCCTCCCCTTGCACTGCACACACAGTGACTGGTGTGTTGTGCAGGCCATATCGCTAGCAGCAGAAGCAGTTTTTTTGTCTTCTTCCCTGCCTAACGCTCTCCCTACAGAATCAGCAGCAACCTCTCCCTATACTGAGATCGGCAGAAGTAAGATGGCGGTCGGCGTGCACGCCTTTTTATACCCCCTGTGACGCCCACCAAAGCAAGCCAATCACTTGCATGCCCTTCTGAAAGATGGTGGTGACCCCTGCCTATGTCATCACGTTGCCCACAGTGTCCGTGGATCCTGATTGGCTGAAAAAGAGCGCAAAACAAACTTTTGAAACGCGACTTTGGCGCGTAAGTCGCCGACCTCGTGGCCGACCTCATCCTAGGGTCGGGTTTCGTTTCATGAAACCCGACTTTGCCAAAAGTCGGCGACTTTTGAAATTTTTTGACCCGTTTCGCTCAACTCTAGTAACAAAACAACCTCTCCAAAACCTTTTTAGAACATGACCTCCATTACCTTCAAGGATCAGTGCGCCCCTTACAGGCATGACCAGCTTTTAAAGTTGCAGTAATATCTCTGCTTACAAGAAAGTTGTGAAAAATCCTTTCAGATTTATTGATGATCTAATTTCTATAAATTTCACTAGAGAAAGTAATATAATAACCATGTTTGCATACAGAACAAATCTCAATATTCAAAACTATTGCTTCAAGAGAAGGTGACAGCTGATACATGCATCCCGATCCACAGGCAGCACGTATCAGACGTTGGCTGTATGATGTCAGCCAGGTATGCTTGACTCTGCCATTACAGAAAGAAACATACTTTAAAAGCGCCCCCTCCCCTGGATATGTCCCTATGTGCACATATAGACAGACATGTCAATTCAGGGCAGCGGTAGGGGTGAAGCTGCCAGGGACCCGTCTATCTGACTAGTCTCCAGCGTGACCTTTAGAGAATGTTTTTCTCTGAAATGCCGCAGTGTGGCTGAGTTAGTGCAGTCAGTGCCTGATACTGTACACGTTACCTGTGAATCGTGCAGCGCATATCGGCTGTCAGGTTCACTTTAAATAATAACTAAGCATTTCTTCTTTTGTTAATACTTTTCCCCAGCATGGAAAGTTATGAAAATTTGCAAATCAGCTTGTTAGGGAATTTGTCTTCATTCCTGTAAAACGAAAATAAATGTACTGTAAGTGGCTTCCAAACTCCGTCTTTTCCAAAATGTATTTGACTTCAGCTGCACTGATATCAGAAGGTACCTCATTTGGAGTACATATGGTGGCAGTGATGGGTCAGCTCCGCTCCTGTGCCTCACTAACTCTGGGGGGTGAGGTGCCGCAGGAGATTGTTCTGATAAGCAGAGCACTCAGAGGAGGAGACTGATGCTGACCCATCACTGCCATCATCTGTACTCCAAATGACCACCTTCTGATATCAATGCAGCTGAAGGCAGGTAAATAGACAGGAAGAACGCTGGGGTTTGAAGCCACTTACATGCAATTTTTTTTTCTTCTTCGAAAGGACGCCTTGACATGGCAATTGGTCTCACATTTATTGGCCAATCTATGCGCTAAGTACCTTCCTTTTTTTACTGTATTTATCATAGCAATTTTTGCAGATGAATACTTCATATATACATTATATAGCGCTTTTTTCCCTTTTTCCCTATTTTCTATGGCAGTAATGCAGTTTCTATGCTCTATAGTAATCATTCTCAGTAAATCATGTTTTTCAATTTAAATCAAAGGGGGCAATATCATTGTGAGACATGGAGTGACTGACAGTTTGCTCTCCTGATTTATGTGTTTCATACAATCGCCACCTCCTTTCATTTATAATAATCTCTGGAAGCAGATTGTCAGAGAGATCTATGCCCCACCCATTGATCTAAACAGCTCATTGACATATTTAGAATACAAGGATTTCTCTGGAATAAAACATCTGATCGCAGATATCAAGATATCATTTTATACATCTTTCTATGACCTACATGCCCATATAGATGGCTTAGGAGGGTTGATCCAACTGGCATATTCCCTTTAAGGCAATAATTGTTGGATTTATGACATTCCTATTGTGGGAGAATAAGGTTCAGTTTGCTTAGTTAGGATTCTTAGCGTTGCCACAGGTACCAATGTGAAAATGGTGGAACCTCAAAGTAACACGAAACATAGAAATAAAAGAGGACCCAATCCCAAAAGCCAAGGCCATAAGTCTCCTAATGAAAAGGTCAGCAACAAAATTTCCATCTTTCTGCCAAAATATGTAAACCTCTATATATCTTATCACCTTCTTCCTGCTCAAAATGATATTATCGCTGGTGATTTCTCCATTACATTTGATTGATCCTATCACGCCTAGATCTTCTCTATTATTTCTGTAATAACATGTACTTAAAATTTTAGCTACACTGCACACATCGCGGCTCCTGTCATCCCAACTTACTGTGTTCAAAAATGCTAATATAATTTTATGCAAAATAAGTGTGATAATATGAAAATGGATTGGATGGTAATAGTCATTCTTAATTGCTTGCTTCAGGCTAAATTGCCAATTTTGGGGAAATCAGTAGAACATATCACTGGTGTTTAGATTAATTCATATATTCAGACTCGGGAGAATTAGGGAATATGAGTACACTTTCTTCAGGAAATGGTCATTGTTTCTAATAGAGCTTGATAATGAATTAGCTACTTTTTCTATTCTTACTATGATATTTAAGTCAAGTTTAAAGGGATCCCGACAGCTGATTCTTGCCGTCCGAACCACGAATCAGACACCGGCTCTGTTATTACAACCTTAAATACTGTATGCTGAATTTCTGCGGTGTTTCAGAGAAAACATACTAATCAAAGCCGATCAGGGTGGATAAGAGTAGGATAAATGGTCCAAGAGGGAGGTCTCTGATGGCTTCTCCACTCCCAGCTCTTCTTTACTGACAGGTCTCTTCCTATGTGAAGGAGAAGACCAGTCTGCCTTCTGGCAGAGGCAATGCAAGTACCGGCATGGGAGACTGGCTGTGAATCCCTGGTTCTGTTCACAATCAAAGGAATTGGAATAGGAATCAGCCACCTCTACCCTGCCTTAGACTACACACATGCTCAAAATTGTTGGTACCCCTCGTTTAATGACAGAAAAACCCACAATAGTGACAGAAATAACTTGAACCTGACAAAAGTAATAATAAATCTAAAATCTGTGAAAATGAACAAATGAAAGTCAGACACTGCTTTTCAGCCATGCTTCCACAGAATTTAAAAAAAAAATAAAACTTATGAAATATGCCTGGGCAGAAATGATGGTACTTAACTTAATATTTTGTTGCACTTCCTTTTGAGGCAATCACTGCAATCAAAGGATTCCTGTAACTGTCATTGAGACTTCTGCACCTCTCGACAGGTATTTTGGCCTACTCCTCAAGAGCAAACTGCTCCAGTTGTCTCATGTATGAAGGTTGCCTTTTCCACACGGCATGTTTCAGCTCTTTCCAAAGATGCTCAATAGGATTTAGGTCAGGGCTCATAGAAGTCCCCTTCAGAATAGTCCAAAGTTTTCCTCTTAGCCATTCTTGGATGATTTTAACTATGTGTTTTGAGTCATTATCCTGTTGCAAGACCCATGACCTGCAACTGAGACCAATCTTTCTGACACTGGGCAGCACATTTCTCTCTAGAATCCCTTGATAGTCTTGAGATTTCATTGTTCCCTGCACAGATTCTAGACACCCTGTGCCAGATGCAACAAATCAGCTCCAGAACATAACAGAGCCTTCTCCATGTTTCACTGTAGGGACAGTGTTTTTTCTTGATATGCTTAATTTTTCCGTCTGTAAACATAGAGCTGATGTGACTTGCCAAAAAGTTACATTTTTGTCTCATCCGTCCATAGGACATTCTCCCAGAAGCTTTGTGCCTTGTCAACATATAATTTGGCAAATTCCAGTCTGGCTTTTTTATGATTTTTTTTCAACAATGGTGTCCTCCTTGGTCATCTCCCAATGAAGTCCACATTGACTATACAACGACGGATGTTGCGATCTGACACTGATGTTCCTTGAGATTGAAGTTCACCTTTAATCTGTTTAGAAGTTTTTTTGGGCTCTTTTGTTACCATCCCTATTATCCATCTCTTTGATTTGTCATCAATTTTCCTTCTGCGGCCACGTCCAGTGAGGTTGGCTACATCCCATGAATCTTAAATTTCTGAATAATATGTGCAACTGTAGTCACAGGAGCATCAAGATGCTTGGAGATGGTCTTATAGCTTTTACCTTTAACATATTTGTCTATAATTTTCTTTCTAATCTCATGAGACATCTCTTTCCTTCGCTTCCTCTGGTCCATGTTGAGTGCGGTACACACCATGTCACCAAACAGCACAGTGAGTATCTGTAGCCTCTATACAGGATACTCACTGATTCGCAAGACTGTAGGCACCTGTGATTAGTGGACACACCGCGATTTAACATGTCCCTTTTGTCACATTATTTTCAGGGGTATCAACATTTCTGTCCAGGCCTACTTCATGAGTTTTATGTTTTTAAAAATTCTGTGGAAGCATGATTAAAAAAGCAATGTCTGACTTTTATTTGTTCGTTTTCATAGATTTTTTTATTTATTACTTTTGTCAAATTCAAGTTATTTCTGTCACCATTATGGATTTTTCTTTCATTAAACGAGGGATACCAACAATTTTTACCACATGTGTATAATCTGAGACACTCAGTCCCTTGCCCATAGTGAACAGAGTAAAGCACAGTGAAAACACAGATTTCTTTTAAAACCTCTTTGACCTGGGCTTTAGTTCCCATGGAAGGAATAGTTAGTAAGTCATTAGCGATCGGCCAAGCACATGGGGGGAGGGGGGTGCGGCTGATCGCGGCCGGGTATCAGCTGATTCTCACAGCTAACACCCAGCACTACGTGCCAGGAGAGGTCACATTCCATTCCCGGCACATTAACCCCTGGAATACTGTAATCTAATGCGATCGAAGCATTCAATGAGCAGTTGGAGGGCTGACAGCCCCTCTGCCTTGGGATTGGAGACCCCGCGGCATGATGCAGGTCTTGATTGCTCCCATGGTACCCCAATGTCGTCATGATGACATCCGGGTTACTAGAGCTGAGAAACTTCCCGTCAGCGCAGTGCAAGTCAGGAAGTCTCTCAGGTCAGTGAGAGCTTCTATAGCATGCAGATGCTGCTTCATCTGCATCAGCCTGCACAAAATGATTGTCCCATAGTGGGACTAAGTGTAAAAGATAGAATGAAATAAAAAAAAAATTAAATAATTGTAAAAATATTTAAAACAAATAAAAAAATAATAATAAAAAATCAATATTTATTCTATCATTAAATCAGTATTTGAATTAAAAAAAATCTGAACAATACACATATTTGGTATTGCCGCGTCCGTAATGACCTGACCTATGAAACTTTCCCACTGGTTAACCCTTTTAGCGAACACCATAAATAAAACAAAGCAAAAAACAATGCTTTATCATCATACCGCCAAACATAAAGTGGAATAACATGCGATCAAAAAGACAGATATAAATAAACATGGTACCGCTGAAAACGTCATCTTATCCCGCAAAAAACAAGCCACCAAATAGCTCCATTACCGGAAAAGTAAAAAAGTTATAGCTCTCAGAATAAATTGATGCAAAAACAATTATTTTTTCTATAAAATAGTTTTTATTATATAAAAGCGCCAAAACATAAGGAAAAGACATAAATGAGGTATCACTGTAATCATACTGACCTGAAGAATAAAGCTGCCTTATCAATTTTACTACACGCGTAACGGTATAAACGCCCCCCACCCAAAAGTAATTCATGTATTGCTGTTTTTTTTCTCATTCTGTCTCCCAAAAATCAGAATAGAAAGCGATCAAAATATGTGATGTGCCCGAAAATGGTACCAATAAAAATGTTATCTCGTCCCGCAAAAATACAAGAAATCACATGACTCTGTGGGCCAAAATATGAAAAAATTATAGTTCTCAAAATGTGGTGACACAACAACTGTTTTTTTGCAATAAAAAGCATCTTTTAGCGTGTGACAGCTGCCAAACATAAAAACCCACTATAAGGCCTCTTTCACACGTGATGAGAGATGCATTTAACCCCTTAATGACCGCCGATATGCCTTTTAACGGAACTTAAAACCACAGTGCAGCTTTTTAATGGCACTAAGGTTTAAGGTTATAGCGCCCTCCAGCATTGGAATTTCCTCGGGGTCTTGGTTGCTGGGGGTAGCTGAGATCCCAGAGAACATGATTCGGGTTGGTTTTGGTTCCAAAATTGTGCTGATGTAAAGTAAATATGTGGCAGATGTTAATTATTTTGTGTGCCGTATCTCTGTGATTTAAGGGCCTGAAAATTCAGAGTTGGAAAATTGCGACATTTTCAAAATTTTCACCAAATTTCCATTTTATCACCAATAAACGCAAGTCATATCAAAGAAATTTTACCCCTGTCATGAAGTACAATATGTCATGAGAAAACAATGTCAGAATCACCGGGATCCATGGAAGTGTTCCAGAGTTATGACCTCAGGGACAGTGGTCAGAATTGTAAAAATTGGCTTGATCATTAACGTGCAAACCACCCTTGGGGTAAAGGGGTTAAAAATAAAATTCTGAAATCATTTTTCATCTGGCCTCTAAGCCTAATATTAGGCTGATAATTCCTGTTTTGCATAAATTATTTCTCAGAGGTTATTATCGCAGACTGGATGACACTGGAAGACAACACCTTTATATAGAGAACCCTGGACCCACCATTATAATGGATGATATCACAGCTCATTTCCTCTCCCCGCCCTGTATGATGACCTCTGCACATGTCACATTGCATGTCCACAACATTCTCTGATAGAAGTCAATAAATAAAATATTGATAATCAGATTAGAAAAATAATATTTATCATATGTGTCCTTTTCCCCACTATTTCATGGCTTTGTCAGACTTAGGTATCTTTTCACCAAAATAATCATTTGGGTGTACCAGTCACTTCCACTTGAAAGACAAGCACAATCCTCTCTTGTTGCTATCATTATTTTTGTGATCTTATCTCAGATTTAGATCTGAGGCCCAAACTGCTTTGTAAGATGACTGACTGGTACAGGTCACTGACTCCAACAGGAGCGCCCTTGTGTCCTCTGTTTTTCCCAACTAAAAGAAAAGTGCAACTACTCTAGATTTTATTTTATGTTACATCTGTAGATATTATAGATGAACCAATCGAATTCACTATGAATTCCACACAAAAAATTTTTGGGCAATTTTAATTTTAGTGAATTATTTTTAGTTCTTGGAATGGATTGAAAAATAAGAAAATATTAAACCCACCTTGTCTCAAGGTTGAAGCCAGCATCGTACTGGAGCACCTTGGGCCCACAAGAGAAAATTATTCTTGGGGTCCACTATGTAGCTACATAGAAATAAATACAAGACCACCAATTGTGCGGTAAAACAGGTTAATATCAGGGTATAATATAAGGTAGTACATGTCTTAATGATATAACAGAGGTTAGGGTAGCCTCCCTCATAGCATATAGTGCTGCCCTCATATAATATAATGCAGCCCCCTCATAGAATATAATGCAGCCTCCCTCATAGAATATAATGCAGCCCCCCTCATATAATATAATGCAGCCCCCCTCATAGAATATAATGTAGCCCCCCCTCATAGAATATAATGCAGCCCCCTCATAGGCTATAATGCAGTCCCTCATAGAATATAATGTAGCCCCCTCAAAGAGTATAATGCAGCCCACTCATAGGGTAAAATGCAGCCCATCATAGAGTATAATGCAGCCCCCCATAGAATATAATGTAGCCCCCTCAAATAGTATTATGCAGCCCCCCATGGAATATAATGTATCTCCTGATAGGGTATAATGCAGTCCCCCCATAGAATAAGATGTACACACATGGTCAAAATTGTTGGTACACCTCGTTTAATGACAGAAAAACCCACAATGGTGACAGAAATAACTTGAATCTGACAAAAGTAGTAAATCAAAAATATATGAACATGAACAAATGAAAGTCAGACATTGCTTTTCAACCATGATTCCACAGAATTTTTTTAAAAATAAAGCTCATGAAATAGGCCTGGGCATAAATGATGGTACCCCTGAAAATAATGTGACAAAAGGGACATGTTAAATCACGGTGTGTCCACTAATTATCATCACAGGTGTCTACAATCTTGGAATCAGTGAGTGGCCTGTATAGAGGCTACAGATTCTCACTGTGCTGTTTGGTGACATGGTGTGTATCACACTCAACATGGACCAGAGAAGCGAAGAAAAGAGTTGTCTCAGGAGATTATAAAGAAAATTATAGACAAACATGTTAAAGGTAAAAGCTATAAGACCATCTCCAAGCAGCTTGATGTTCCTTTGACTACAGTTGTACATATTATTCAGAAATTTAAGCTCCATTGGACTGTAGCCAACCTCCCTGGACGTGACCGCAGGAGGAAAATTGATGACAAATCAAAACAACGGATAATACGAATAGTAACAAAAGAGACCAGAAAAACTTCTAAACAGATTAAAGGTGAACTTCAAGCTCAAGGAACAGTGTCAGATCGCACCATCCGTCGTTGTATGAGCCAAAGTGGACTTCATGGGAGATGACCAAGGAGGGCCCCATTGTTAAAAAAAAGTCATAAAAAAGGCAGACTGAAATTTGCCAAACTAAATGACAAGCCACAAAGCTTCTGGGAGAATGTCCTATGGACAGATGAGACAAAAATGTAACTTTTTGGCAAGGCACATCAGCTCTATGTTCACAGACGGAAAAATGAAGCACATCAAGAAAAGAACACTGTTGCAGCTCTCCCTCAAGGTCCTCCACTGCCTTCTCCTAGCTCCTGTCCTTTTCTCTTTAGTCTTTAACCTTTGGCGACGGTGACGCACATCAAGAAGGGGGCTGGGGTGGGCACAGCCTAAAGGAAACCCCCCATGACTGCAATGGGCGGGCAAGTTTTTAAACTTGTTGTGGCCGGCATGACATGAATGGCTGGGATGGGGCCAGGGGAGGAGTTCGAGGTGGGGGCAGCCTGGCCAGTGGGAAAAGGTGCGGGAAAAGCCACATTCATCATCTGGGAGCAGAGGATTGAAGACCCACCCACCCTCCCTGTTATGCAGTAATACGGGGTAGAGGTTGTTAGGGGATATATGTATGAAAAAAAAAAAAGTTGGTGGGATCTATATGAGTTGTTAGTTGTTGCTGTCGTCACAATGGCTAAGGGGTGGGGGGTGGGGTTCTTGGAGTTGACAATGATTTGTTGGGGAAGAATTTGGAAGTAAAATTCCCGACAGTTTTAAAATGGTATGGGGATCTGACATTTTGGTTATGGGCTCTGGACGGGGTTTTACCTTGGGAGCTCTGGTGGTTAGTCTCTCGGAACGGGAGTTACGGTGCCCTCGAGCTGGGGATGGACGGCTGAGGGTAACATGGTGGTCGAGTTTTTTACATTGGTTTCGGGCCAAAAAGGTTTTATAGGCAGATCTTTTAGCTCCAAGAACCCTCCCCTCATATTTTGCATTATGATTAATATATTGATGCTTATTGTTAATGTTATTGTTTGTTAATAAAATTGGCCGCTGTGGCCAAAATTATCCAAAAGAATTCAAATTGTAGTGTGTGTTATTTCAGGAGTGGGGATATTGGAAGGAGTCGGGTAGGTATTGGATAATGGAAAAGGGGAAATACTGGAGTCGCCATATGCGGTCATAACTTTGCATGAAAGCTTTTGTTTAGTCTCACGTCTGTCTGTTGGCATTATCTATACAAAAATGGGGGGGGAACAAGAGGCGCAATAGTGCCCTATCACTAGTGACACTTGAAGTATGAGCGGTATAATACAGTTCCACTCACCTATTCCAGTTGTGTAACCCACAACTGGCTTGAGAGCATATCACAGAATCAGCTGCTGCAGAACCTCCACCAACCACTCGCATGTGGAAAAACCTTCAGAAAGTTGTGGGAAGCAGGATGTGTTGCAGTCTGCGCTGCCGAGATTCACAGATTCTCGGGATCCCTGAGGAAGGTGCCAGGAAGGGCGCCGAAACGCGTAGGAGTAAATAAAGGAGTACACTGCTATAACATCTTGTATCCCAGGTGATTTGTGAATCTCGGCAGCGCGGACTGCAACACATCCTGCTTCCCACAACTTTCTGTTGGCATTATCTGGCATTGCTGATCATCTCTTGGGAAAACTTCATACTTTTCAAAAGAAAAAAATTACAGGTCTTTTCTTTAAGGGCATGGTCACACTATCAGTATTTGGTCAGTATTTCACGTCAGTATTTGTAAGCCAAAACCAGGAGAGGAACAATCAGAGGAAAAGTATAATAGAAACCCGTCACCACTTCTGTATTTATCACCCACTCCTGGTTTTGGCTTACAAATACTACTGATGTGAAATACTGACCACATACTGAACATGTGACCTTGCCCTTAAAGAAAAGATCTGTAATTTTATTATGTAAAATACTGACCAAATACTGAATGTGTGAATATGGTCTTATTCGTGGTAAATTCTTCTCAACATGTGATGTACAATTACATCACTTGTAGAGACACAATGTATGGTGCAGACTCAGGAGCGAAGCCTGCACTGTAGCCAGCAGATGTCGGCTACACTATACAGCTGGCATTTTTTTGTTGTCCACTATTTTACCATTGATGACCTATCCTTTGGGAACGACACCAGCACTCCTGCCCCGATCAGTGCCAGTGCCTGATTTGAATAGGATGCGACTGTTCAGTACCCAGCCATGGCTAATATAAGAAGATGGAGCACTTCTGCTGAGAATTGAGAATTGATGGTCACTGACACCAAAAACAGCTAATCAGAGGGGGGTGACAGGTGTCAGACCCCGACCGATTAGACATTGATAACCTATCCTAAGGATGGCTCAATAATAATAAAGAAGTGGACAACCTCTTTTAAAGGGAATTTGTCAGCAGGATTGTGCACAGTAACCTACAGACAGTGTCAGATCGGCGCCGTTATACTGATTACAATGATACCTGGTGATGAAATCTGTCTTTTGGTTATTTAATCTTTATTTTCAGTTTTCAGTTAATAAGATTCTTGTGCTTCGGGGTGGTCTGTGGGCGGAGCTGTGGGTGTGGCTTCATGTGGTGCTCTGCTTAGCTATTCATCTGTAGGGCTTATGACAGGTCACTGATGCCTCACTGACCTGCCCCCTATTTTACATACTGTATATCTTATTGTTTTGAAAGAAAAAATTACATTCATCATGCGGTACTGTAGCTTGATCGGATCTATAATTTCCATATATGCTTTTTATTTAGAGATAGAAATTTTTTTTTCTGAAGAAATATAGTTCTCAAAATAGCGCCCCCCGTACCTGTGCACTAGCATAATCCGAAACCTGATAGATGCTACTGCACAGGCACCACCGCCAGCGCCATTTTGCTAGAGGAAAAAAATATTTTGTCTCCACCAAGATGGCGCCAGCGCAGTAGCATCTATCGTGTTCCGGATTAAGCAGAGTAAGCGTCCTTAGCAATTTTTGGAATATACGCAATCCATGTACTGCCATTTCTACTCTCACATTGGTACATGAATGGGTCCTCCGATGTATGTGCATCTAACCAGTAGAGTTTGCATGTTTGGAATATTTATATAATATTCTGGGACAATCCCTGTAAGGCCCCTTTCACTGATCTGTATAAAACCAGAACCGGAAAAAAGTAGTATCGGTATCATAAGTGTTTTGGGTCAGTGTGCAATCAGTGTGCCAGCTGTGTTTTTCCATGCCATCCATGTGCCTTGTGTGTTTTTCACGGACCAATATACTTGTATTGTCCCTTGTCATACGCACTACTGGGAAAAAATGGTCGTGTCGCCGCATGTTTCAGGTGGACACACAATCCATGTGAAAACATGGACATGTGAAGCTCACCAAAGGTTATAAAGGGTACGTGTGGTTTCCATGAAAAAAAATGGATGCCACACATCCCGGAAACACAGACATGTGAAGCGGCCTAAGGGTAGGATCGCATGAGAGTATTTCGTGTCTGATTGCTGTCTGTGAAACAATAAACAGTACATGGACCGATGTTAATCAACGGGGCAGTGTAGAAGAGCAATTTTTTTCTGTGTAAAAAAAAACAGCATGCACTAGTTTCTTCCGGATGCCATATGGAGCCACAATGCAGCACCGTTTTTTTTAATTGATGCATTGCAATTCTTTAACATAGGAAACTGTAAACTATCTTGTAATTTATTAAGAATTGCAGCCGTAAAAACCGGATTGCATACGGATGTCAAGTGAGAAAAAGATTGTCCGAGTTCTTTTTTGATGAAAATTCCAATTTTTTATACTATCGAGTTAATTTAGCCTAAGGCTTAACCGTAGCGGCCACAAGGCTCATTCAGACGTCAGTGATTTTTCTGGTATGCAAAACAAATGGTCCATGATTCATCAGTGATTTTGATCCGGTTTTGAACAGAGCTTTGTCAGTATGTCCAATTTTTACCATTAAAGTTCAGTCAGAGTTTCATCAGTTTTTCTCATATGAAAAAAATTAATGGTGGAGGTTTCTCAAATTTCTGCTATCAAACAATCCATGAAGAACAGACAGCACTAAGATGGCATCTGAATGCAGCCTGATCTATTTGTGGACCCACAGACTTACATTTTTGAGGTTGATCCAAGAGTCAGACAAGTCTCTATAATTTGGTGCAAACCACTTGTCACATGGTGAAGGGTGGCAGTTGTGCAGAAGCTACGCATATACTGGGTGTATGTGCTGCTGATACCTTGATGATACACCTTTACAGACCGCATGATACCTCTTGACTTGGCAGGCCAGGACCAGATGAGGTCGATGTAAATGAGGGAGACCAGAGTCCAATAATAAAGATTTTACGGAACAATTTCATGTATATACATCAGATAGCAGGCACAACACTTCTCGAATACTTGCGCACAGGAACTTTACGGTTACACATGACGGTACTTTACTTCCAAGGCATGTTACATCAGTGCAGCTAACCATTATGGGAAGCTTCATCTTCCCCTGTGAGGACCTCACCAATAAAGGTGTGTCACTATGGCCCCGCACAGCTAGTGTGAAAGTCCAGTTGATTTATGAGGACCTCACTCTCTGTGGTACGCCGGTACAACTTCTCACCACTACTCTGAGTCCATTCGATAAGATCCACTCATTCCTTGCTGTGCCGATGCATCTCCAGCTCTCCGTAGGAGGACTCATGTCCCAGTCTGGTCATGTTCTGCATTATTATGATCCTCAGGCCTGGTTACACTCAAGCTTATTATCTAGCATAGAAAATAGTTTGTTTAATACTCCTTGCCTGAGATAAGAAAGCCTTCCTTCAACTTAGTCCTCACTTTAAAGTACCACTCCAGCATTTTTTTTTCATTGCACTGCTGGAGTGGTGCTTTCAGTCTAATTCCCCTGCTCACTGTACTCACCTTTCAACATTTTCATCTGTCTTTGCTGCCACTCCCCTCAGTCTCTGTCAAAAAGTGACCCGACTGCGCTCCAGTGCTCCTTCAGCCTAGTCCTCATTTTAAGCCTCCTAGCCAGAGATAAGGAACCTGTCCTCAGCTTAAGCCCCCGTTACACACTGCGATATTGCTAGCGATATCGCTGTAAAGTCACCGATTTTGTGACGTAGCAGCGATATTGCTAGCGATATCGCTACATGTGATACTTACTTCCGACCGCTCCCCCGCTGATTATCACTGGTCGCACGAGAAGGTCCTGGATCATTTCTCGTTGGGAGCTTCCTGCTGGGCTTCTTGTGGCGCCGACGAGCGACGCGTGGATGCGGGCGGGAGGACGTCAGGATCACCGCGTCTGACAGGTAAGTAGCGACCCCTGACCCCTGCTATATCGCTGGTGAGATCTGCCTGTGTGGCTGCTCACTAGCAACCACTTAGCGATGCACCAGCGATCCATATTGTTGTCGGGATCGCTGGTGCATCGCTAAGTGTAACGGTACCCTTAGTCCTGATTTTAAGCCTCCTAGCTTGAGATAATTAACCTGTCCTCCTCTTAGTCCTTGCTAGGCGCCTTTCCTGAGATCTGGAATCTGACTGCCACTTAATCCCTGCTTTCCTTCAGAACATGCTATCAGATATGGCCTCTCTCTCTTGGCACACAAACACCTATTTCAATGAAGGTCTGTGAGCAACAAGACCATAGGTCTATTCACTTCTCAATATGTTCCCTATCAAACTAATAACAGGAAACTGCCTTCTCTTGTTGCCATGTATCTCCTCCCATCCTGGGCTGGCCCCTAACATTTAACCCTGTCTGCTAACAAACTATTGCTGGCACAAGATAGATAAAACATAGCTACGCATTTAAGAGCTTCAAGGGGGAGTGTGGGCAACTTCTTCACTCCTTTACACACACGGAAAAATACACGGACTTGTGCTGTACCACATATATTATAACAGGTATCAGTTATGTCTCTGAAAAACATGGATAGAACTTGTACTAGAAAAACTGACTTCTGAATCAGCCCTAAATCATAGAACGTGGTCTATGAAAAGCCCTAAATTATAACAATAGAGTCATCGATCTAATTATAGGAGGGGTGCAATGTTTGGTCTATTAATGTCGCTTAAGTTGTCCTATAAGAGGTCCATGTATATCTGATTTCTGCAAAGTTTTTGGTCCTTGAGTCTTTTTAGAGTATATCACCTTTGTTACATCACAATCCTTTAACAACAAACCTAATGGTGACTCTTAAAAGCTGTCATTTAATCCCATTATACCTATCATGGCACTCAGAAAATCTAGTAGGACTGCAAACATTGCGAGCTGATTGCCCGGAGACCATTGTTTGGGGCTTTCTGCTTCTGAAAACCGGTGTACAGCTGCAATTAGGTGAAATATAGTGATGTTCTCTGCCAGCATCATTCTTCCTGCCAACTCCACCAGGGTTATGACTTAGATAAAACTAGTTAATCTAACAGGAGGCAAACATTAGTTTTATTCATTTTATTTATATTTTTTTCTATTTAACTCCATATTTCACCCATTAAAATGAATGGATGGTGAAAAAAAAAACGCTGAAAAACGCACCAAAAACGCAGGTATCATTTTTTGCAACATTTTTTGTGCCAAAAGCTCATTCTTTGGAATAGGACTTTTTTTTCTATACCATGACAAATCCACCATGCCAAAACCTGCCCCAAGAAACGCATCAAAAACACCAAGGAAAACCTGCTTTTTTTCTGCAGCTTCTTTCCTGCCAAGAGATCAGGTTTTGTTGCAGAACAAGAAAAAACGCCTAGTGTGAACTTACCCTTACTTTAGGCCACTTTTGGTCATTTAGATTTTGGGAAACATTATGACATTGGTGGCGCCATGACCCCTTCCAAACTACACACCATTTCTGATGAATCCACATCCTATCTTGAGTCCTCCATTCCTCCTGGTGTGATTGTATCCATCTTTTCCCTAACCTTTAGGCACTTGCACTATCCGTTCTCTATTGAAGCACCTCGTCTCTATGCAACCGATAGTGGGACGCATATTCTAGTTATTGGCGGGGCTTCAGCTGTCAAGCATTATATTGCAGGTAGCTGATAAGTTTACTTTATAGATGAAACCCTATGATATCACCATCTTACTTTCTTAACTTCCACGTCATCTGTTTTTTTTCCTAAAAGTAGTCCAAAAAACTATCTGCTCCCATATCATCTCCCACATCTTCAGTTTTAATCTCATACTTACAAAAACCTTTCCGATCTAAAAAAAAATCCACTTTCCAAATCTTAAGGATTTTGGTCTCTTTTAAGCAATTTCCATAGAATATTTTAATGAATTCTGTTCCTTGACCTCCCTTAAAATGTGCTACATCTCTGAAATGCTCTTTAATTAAAATCGCCTACACTTTCTGCCCACTCCTATGATTTCCCATTGAATCTAATAAAAAAAAAATGCAAATGTAAGAAAGATAAAAAAAAATCATAAAATGTCCTTGAGTTATGTAACCAGGCCAGGTCATCGAGAACAGAGTTTAAAAGCATAAAAACATGATTATATTTATTATATTTTGCTGTATTTGTTTTCTGCATGAATAACATAAAAACGAGACAGAATAGGATATCGCAACATAAAGGCAAAATTATACATTAGGCAAAGAAGAGTTCTGATCCACATATAAAGAGCAAAAGAAAGGTCGCAGTCTATTTTCCGACCATATACTGTTTATCGTCACGTTAATGATGTGTTCCATTCGTTTTCAATAGAATGTGGAACGCGCCGTACCCTCCTCTCGTCTTCCTGTAACTTTTGTGTCACATAATCGCATCTGAAGCTTCAGAAGAGTCAGAACAAGATATAAAACCTTCAACACTTATTGTATCTGCCAAACAACACGTAAGGACACCCGTAGCCGACATGCCCAGCTCATACTCAACAGTATAAAACACCAAGAGTAACTCCCAGAAGGGAAGTTAGGCTGTAAAGCCTCATTCAGACCTCCGTGTTTTACAAACGTGATCTATCAGTGATATTTACATATAGAACACGTATTTAATAAATGTTATGGTGCTATTTACATGTCTGTTATTTTGTATGTAGTAGACACCCACGATGAAGAAGCCGGATGGATCGTGAAACGCGTTGCATGGACTTTTTTCTTGTTTTTGATTGTTTTTATATTTTTGAGTAATTTTTATGAATAAAATGTTCATCTACACTACATCCTACAGGATTCAATTTCTAGTCAATCTGGATTTCCCCAATCAGAAGAGCTCAAGGCTCTGTATTTTTTCCGTACCTTGTGTAAAAGCACCACTCCAGCGTATTTTATTGCACCAATGGAATGGTGCGTTAAATGTAATTCTAGCAAAGGAAGGAAAAAAGATTCCAGCCCCTGGCGTCTCTTCATTAAAATCTTCAATATTTTATTTCCATGTCAAGAATAAAACATCATGTGGGGATGCAGCCCCTAAACGTTTCAAACAAAGTTCTTAAGCATAGTCATATGAACAATACATAAAAACATCCTTATATACCTATTTCATTAGGTAAAACTATGTACACCTTTTGCTTAACATGATTAATTTACATTCATTACAAATTCACATGTTAGACAGCCTACCAAGAAACATGACGCCTACATAGATTGTCACCTCCTTATCCACACAAAATAAGTTTATAAAAGACATCTCTAATTTTTCAATACAGCAATATAGAGCAAAAAGGAAAGAAAGGAGAGCTAAAAAAAAACACAAAATCAAAAAACATAAAAAACACCCCACCACCCTTTATTAATAAAAATAGCTAATATTGCTGCGATAATTCAGATGATTCTCCCGAAAATGTTTGGAGGGTCCCAACAATACACAAGGTGCACTTCTTTCCCACACACTTATAACATCCTTTTTGTGTCAACCATTTCTGCACTGACAAAGAGATTTGGGGATAAAATATTTTCTAATGTTCCACTTCATTTCCTCTCGCTGCCGGGGTACCTCAGGGCTCAGTCCTTGGCCCACTTCTCATCTCTGTCTACACGGCCCAATTGGACAGACCATCAGCAGATTTGGCTTTCAGTAACATCTTTATGCTGATGACACACAACTATATACGTCATCCCCTGACCTTATCCCCGCTGTACTACAGAATGCCAGGGACTATCCGTCCGCAGTCTCCAACATCATGTCCGCCCTCTATCTGAAACTCAACCTCTCCAAAACTGAACTACTTCTACTCCCATCATCTACCAACCTCCCTAAATCTGACATTTTCCTCTCTGTGGGTAGTACCATAATAACACCCCAGCAGCAGGCGCGCTGTCTGGGTGTTATGCTTAACACCAATCTTTCCTTCACCTACCATATACAATCTCTTGCCCACTCTTAAAGCTTGCACCTAAAGAACATCTCTAGAATTCACCCTTTTCTCACCATGTAAACAACAACAACCCTCACTGTCGCCCTGATCCTCTCCCGCCTGGACTACTGCAATGCTCTATTAATTGGCCTCCCCATCACTCGACTTTCCCCTCTCCAGTCCATCCTTGATGCAGCAGCCAGGGTCATCCATCTGGCTAATCGGTACTTGGACGCGTCCTCTCTTCGCCAGTCATTACACTGGCTGCCCATTCATTATAGGATCCAAGTACTAGTTTTCACCCACAAAGCTCTCCACAGTGCGGCACCCCCCTACATCTCCCTCCCTCATTTCTGTCTATCGGCCTAACCAACCGCTGCGCTCTGCAAATGACTTCTCACACTCAGCACCAATCCTCTGTAATGCTCTACCCCAAGAAATTAGGACCAGCCACAATTTGCACAGTTTTAGGCGCTCCTTCAAAACACATTTGTTCAGAGCAGGCTATCACATTCCCTAATCAAAGTCATTTTATGTGTAAGGCTGGGATCACACTACCGTGTGTGATGCGATAAACTCGCACGAGTCTCTCGCATCAACACCCAGCACTACCATCGGCACTCAGGACCGGAGCTGCGGCTGCATAGAAATACATGCAGCTGCAGCTCCTGTCCTGAGTGCCGGCGGCAGTGCCGGGTGTTGATGTGAGAGACTCATGCAAGTTTCTCGCATCACACATGGTAGAGTGATCCCGGCCTAAGTGTGTGTAGCCCGTTCACTATATCTATCCCCCGCTCCCTCCAGATGGCTGGACCATCATTGTAAATACACACCTGTACTTTGCATCTCCCCCACCTCATTGTAGATTGTAAGCTCTCATGAGCAGGGTCGTCTTATTTTGCTTTAACCACTTTCTGACATATGTCGTACTATCCCATCCATGTGCCCTGAGCCTTAATGACCATGGACCGGATAGTACGTCATACGCGATCAGCTGCGTTCACAGGGGGAGCGCAGCTGATTGCGGTCGGGCGTCAGCTAATTCTCACAGCTGACACTCACGGACCACTCCCAGCACTTTAACCCCCCGGCACACTGCGATCAAACATGATCTCAGTGTTTCAGTGGCATAGGGAAGCATCACGCAGGGGTGGGGCTCCCTGCGTGCTTTCCTGAGACCCTCAGAACAACGCGATGTGATCGTGTTTTTCTGAGGGCCTCCTTCCTACAGGATCCCGGATCCAAGATGGCTGTGGGGTCCTTCTGGGTCATGCAGGGAGGTTGCTCCTACACTGCCTGTCATATCGCTGATCTGACACAGTGCAGTGCAAAGTGTCAGATCAGCGATTTGATATAATGCAGTGGTGTCCCACCCTGGGACAAAGTAAAAAAGTGAAAAAAAAAATGTGTAAAAATATTTTTAAAAATTTTGCCAATAAATTTCTTAATGAAAAAAACAAAACAATAAAAGTACACATATTAGTATCGCCACCTGCATAATGATCCGCCCTATAAAACTGTCCCACTAGTTAACCACTTTATTGAACCCCTTCAAAAAAAGGCAAAAAAAACAATGCTTTATCATCATACCGCCAAACAAAAAGTGGAATAACACGCGATCAAAAAGACGGATATAAATAACCATGGTACCGCTGAAAACGTCATCTTGTCCTGCAAAAAATGAGCCACCACACAGCATCATCAGCAAAAAAATTAAATATAAAGCGATGCAAAAATTGTTGTTTTTTTTATATAAAATGGTTTTTATTGTATAAAAGTGCCAAAACATAAAAAAGACATAAATGAGGTACCGCTGTAATCGTACTGAACCGGAGAATAAAACCGCTCTATAAATTTCACCACACGCGGAATGGTATAAATCCCCCCAAAAAGAAATTCATGACATGCTGGTTTTTGTTTATTCTGCCTCCCAAAAATCGCAATAGAAAGCGATAAAAAAAAGTCATGTGCTCGAAAATGGTACCAATAAAAATGTCAACTCGTCCCACAAAAAATAAGACCTCACATGACTCTGTGGGTCAAAATATGGAAAAATTATAGCTCTCAAAATGTGGTGATACAAAAACTATTTTTTGCAATAAAAAGCGTCTTTAACCTGTGACATCTGACAAACATAAAAATCTGCTATAACAACCCTCTATAAATAGTAAATCAAACCCCCCTTTATCACCCCCTTAGTTAGGGAAAAATAATAAAGTTAAAAAAAGTATTTCCATTTTCCCATTAGGGTTAGGCTGTGTTCACACACAGCGTTTTGTTAGCGGTTTTTACCACGGTTTTCACTATAAAACCGCTATAAAACTGCTAAAAATAAGCTGCACAGTCATTTCTATGCATTTTGCACTTTTTGTGCACATTGATGCGTTTTTTACCCCAAAAAAACCGCATCGCGGTAAAAAACGCAGCATGCACATTAATTTTGCGGATTTTTCCGCGGTTTAGACTTCTCCCATGCTTTTAGAAACCGCTGTGGAAAAAAACGCATCAAAACCGCACAAAAAATCGGCATGCGTTAACAAGTATGCGTTAATTCATGAAGCACCATCGAACGCTGCTTGCAGCGGTTTTGGGTGCGTTGGCAGTAACGCACAGCGAACTGACCCGTTTGCTGTGCATAGAACTGTATGGGCTAACGCATGGTAGCACATGGTACCGGAGCGCTAGGTCACTAAAGTTGTCAAAAATGACATCAGCGTTAGCGCATCCATTTAACGGATCTGTTAAACGAATGCCCTAACGCAATGTCAACCTAGCCTAAGGTCCTCTTGGTCAATAAGTCCACTCATATGTTCCTCATCCCTCGCAGAGGATATTGATGATGAACTATTTCTTCTCCTCCACCTTATCCCTCGTCGTCTCCCCTTCCCTGTTTTTTGAGGGGTTATCTTGGGGAGCTCGAACATTGTCCACCGGTGGAACAGAACCCAATACAGGTACAGATAAAGAAGGAGGTGTAAGATACTCTGGGGATGAGAAAATTATCCAGACAAGTATGTAGGACCATAAAAAATCTCGGACAGCACACAATGCCACCCATTTGCAATCCTTGTGCTGTCCTTTTATAACAGTGTCATGGTTAGGAGAAACTTTGAAGTTTTTTAGAGAGGGGAAGTGGGGGTTCATATGTGAAAAATACCTGACCAAATTCTGAGGTCAGAAATGAAACACTGATGACCTTTTTTTGGCGTACCAGAAAAATCACCTATCGGTCAATGTGTCAATCAGAGCTCGAGGAAATCCGGGATCAAGATGATCAGAGCTTGTTTACATTAATTTTATTATACCAATGGACTTGAAGACATTCGTACAAACCATTGAGGGTGTTATAATTCATTTCCCCTCAGCTCTTCCCATGAGTAGATAAGATGTCCATCAACAACAGTTTTATGCCCATTCAAATAATGCCTGGAAAAACAAACACACAAACAAACAAATGTGTTTTATTCTTTTGTTTTGGATCACATTCACAGTACAATGTTATCCCCTTAACAACCAGGGGTATTTTTGGTTTTGCATTTTGATTTTACATTCCCTTTCTTTCCTGAGCCATAACTTTTTTATTTTTCCGTCAATATGGCCATATGAGGGCTTATTTGTTGTGGGACAAGTTGTACTTTTGAAAGAAACCATTGGTTTTACCATGTCATGTACTATAAAATGGAAAAAAAATTTCAAGTGCGGTGAAATTGCCAAAAAAGTGCAATCCCACACTTGTTTTTTGCTTGGCTTTTTTGCTAGGTTCACTAAATGCTAAAACTGACCTGCCGTTATGATTCTCCAGGTCATTATGAGTTCATGGACATCAAACATGTCTAGGTTCTTTTTTATCTAAGTGGTGAAAAAAAATTCCAAAGTTTGTTAAAAAAAAATTGTGCCATCTTCCAAGACCCATAACATCTCCATTTTTCGTGATCTGGGGTTGGCTGATGGCTTATTTCTTGCGTGCCGAGCTGATGTTTTTAATAACATCACATATGTGCAGATACGTTCTTTTGATCGCCTGTTATTGCATTTTAATGCAATGTGATAGCGACCAAAAAAAGTAATTCTGGCGTTTTGATTTTTTTCTCGCTACGATTCTGAACATGGTGATACCTAATATGTCTATCTGTGATTTTTTTTATTGTTTTATTTTGATTGGGGCAAAAGGGGGGTGATTTAAACTTTCATATTTTTTTTTATTTTTTTCATATTGTTTTAAAACATTTTTTTCTTAATTTTGGCATGCTTCAATAGCCTCCATGGGAGGCTAGAAGCTCCCATACTTGATTGGCTCTGCTACATATAGGTGATGAGCAGATCGCTTATATGTAGCAGAAATACAGCATTGTTATAAGCGCCAACCACCGGGTGGCGCTCATAGCAATGCGGCATCAACAACCATAGAAATCTCCAGGAGACCTCTGGTTGTTATGCCAACGCATCGCTGACCCCCGATCATGTGACTGGGGTCAGCGATGTGCGCATTTCCAGCCCGGCGGCCAGAAGCGCCGGTTAAATTCCACTGCCAGCATTTGACAGCGGCATTTGACTAGTTAATAGGCGCAGGTGGATTGTTTTTTATTATGTATACCCCTCCTCACATGTAAAGCGCCATGGAATAAATGGCACTAAAATTATAAATTATAATAATAATAATTCTGAAATACTGTAAGGGTTAAAAAATAACCCATACCTTAAGAGATTGGCTGGGGAGCATGCATTTTGGATGACTAGTCCGAGGTACCTCCCAAGAGTCTTTACCCCCCCTGCATCTTTAGATGGGCGAGTGTCTCCCAGTGTTTGTATATAGCGTGAGACCTTTCAGTTTATGGGAGCAGAGAGGTAGAAGTTTCCAGGAGATGTTGATCAGACTAGTGATCTGAAATACATAGTCCCTATCTGTTTTTTTCAAAGTATGTTTCCTCTGAAACCCTACAGTGCAACCGTTCCACTTCATATGGGAGGAGAAGGGATTGGCATGAGAAAAGATTAAATACCACACTCTTTTGCCATTAATTGGATTTTATCATAATGTTCTGATTGGTTCTTCCAAATCATGTGTCAATGGAGAGTATATGCCCTTTTACATTTAGCGATGCACCAGTGATCCCGACAACGACACGACCCGGTCAGGATCGCTGGTGCATCGCTAAATGGTCGCTAGTGAGCTGCCACACAGGCAGATCTCACAGTGATGCAGCAGCGATACAGCGGTCGTTACTTACTGTACCTTTCAGACGCGGCGATCCTGGCGTCCTCCCGCCTGCGTCCACGCATCGCTCGTCGGCGCCAGCAGGAAGCCCCCAACGAGAAATGGAGCTGCGCGATCTCGTGTGATCAACGACAGACAGCGGGGGAGCCGGTCGGAGGTAAGAATCACACATAGCGATATCGCTGCTGCGTCACCAAATCGGTGATGCTTTAGCGATATTGCTAGCGATATCGCTATGTGTAAAACCCCCTTATGACTAGATCATAGTCAGTCATGAAATGATTGAGGACCATTGTCTAAAACGCGTTTGGTCTTAATTTTTCTTTTTTCTGAAGTGTTGTGGTGGAGGATCATTTGATTTTCTTTGATTTATGTATTTTTTGTACCACTAAATTATGGCTTTTAACGGAAGATCCTGATACTGGAATTCATCTGTTTTCATACTATTCCTGTTTCCGCCGCATATGCGCCTGTATTGGGAGATTTTTTTTTCCCACTTGGTGAATGACGCTGAGCGATCAAATATGTTTTCAGCTAAGTCATCAATTGTAACTTTTCTAAAAGTTGCTAAATTTTTTCGCATTTTTCCTCCAGTCCTCCACTGGAATAGAGCAGGAATTTTTGTGACTTTTGGCATCAAATTGCAAATTCTGATGGCAAAAGTCGCTAAAATAGGTTAAAACAGGAGAAAAGTATTTTTTCTTCACTTTGTGCCAAATTCATGAACCATTTTGATGAATTTGGTGCCAAAAAACGACAACTAGTACCACGAGACCGAAGAGAGAAATGTGACTTAAGAGAAAGTGCAAACGATGAATCGAGGCCATGCTGTTCATCCTCAGGAGCCCTCTGTTGTTACAGTCCGGCGCGCCGTGGACTAGTGATCCCCTGTATGACGCCGTCCTCATTCCGCATGCAACACGACGCTCTCATTAAAATGTTTCTCCGACGTTTCCTGTGGTTCCTGATTCGCTTTGTCGAACAATGGAGCCTCTTTTTTTTTTTGTGATTGAACAAATGGTAAATTTGAGCAGGCATATTATTAACATGCCTAATTCAAGTTTGACAAATGCTTTTAGATACAAATAGCAATTACATTGAGACAGTTATCAGTAAAGGAGTAATCAGCGGTCCATAACCCTTGTAAATTACTTGTCTGTCTTGGTGTTAGGAAGAGTATGGCGTGATACAGTAATAATTGACATTAAATGCTTCATTCTGTTTCCTGGCTTCCTATGGATGAAAGCAACATATTAATAAACCGAGAAGATCAAGATAATGTCATATTTGCTTCCGAATAGTTCAACCTGAAATTTGTTTAGAACGAAAAGTGCTGCATTGCTACAGAAGCTTGGGACGATTTTGTTTTTTTTCTTGCGTGATACAGTATTGGTCACTCTTACCATTGCATTAATTTCTGATTTTTGGCAACACAAATTTACCATACTTCATTTTTCACAGGCTGCAATTCACTTCACAATCACTAGGTGGCCACATACAAGCTGAGACAGCATTAAACGGTTCCAAACAGAGTATCACAATTTTTTTTTTTTAACAAAGCTAGCTGTTTCCTTCTCATTTAAAGGGAATCTGTCACTTCATTTTGTTGGGCTATGTAAATTACTTGTGTCCGGTCCGACGGGTGATGTTTCGTCTCCTTTCCGCCACCCCTCCTTGGGAATTCCGGGAATTCAGTAGATGTCCTCCATAGTACACGTGTGCACGATGAAATTTTGACTTGTGCATGTGCAGTACGCTTTGCCCAACTGTGTGCAAAGCCGAAGAGCATTAGTGCGCATGCGCCGGTGAACTATGTCCCGGAAGTATTTTGCTGTGTTCCGGGACATAGTTCACCGGTGCATGCGCACTAATGCTTTTTGGCTTTGCACACAGTTGGGCAAAGCATACTGTGTGTGCGCAAGTCAAGATTGCATTATGGAGGAAAACTACTGAAATTCCTGGATTTATTGCGGACAGCGGCCAAGGAGGGGTGGATGAAAGGAGATGAAACACCGCCCATCGGACCGGACACAAGGCATTTACACAGAGCGCCAAAATGAGGTGACAGATAGAACATTGGAAAATATGATATATCCTGATTCGACAATCTAATATATATTATAAGAGAAATCTGCTCATTTCTCTTCTTAAGCTTTTATTTCATTCTTAATGATTACAAGCAAGAGTATTACTTCCATCATCTCTCTTCCTGACATATAACCTTTCAGTGAAAACATACTGTGGATCAACGAATGACCAAGCAAAACACTCTTTGATTGGGTGAAGTAATCTTTGAACACTGCATCGTTCCCAGCAGCACCTTGGGCAGGGGCGAACATGTCATTGGCGCAAAGCATGTAAAACTGCATTATGAGGAGCTATTGGCCTGCAAAGGATCGATATATGGTGCTGAATTGTCTTGCATATACATACACACACACAAACACACATTTGCTTTCTGAGAAAATAATCCCCCACCCCAAAAAAATTGATTCCCGCATAAATCAACACTATGAAAGCTGATTTTTATGGATACATTGCAATTTTGTAACATAGGAAACTGTATTTGGCCTTGCAAATTTTTGCAAAGTGAGGTCAAAGCAGATTTCACATTCTAGAGCAGGGGCGTAACGCTAGTGAATGCAGAAGTTACAATTACACCAAGGCATCGTAGTCTAGGGAAGACCAAAAGGTCTATGTGGCCCATAGGAGAAGACTAAAGCTAGATTTTGTACTGGGAACTAGTGATGAGCGCGTATACTCGTTACTCGAGATTTCCCGAGCATGCTCGGGTGATGTCCGAGTATTTTGGCGTGCTTGGAGATTTAGTTTCTGTCGCCGTAGCTGCATGATTTGCGGCTGCTAGACAGCCTGAATACATGTGGGGATTTCCTAACAAACAGGCAATCCCGACATGTATTCAGGCTGTCTAGCAGCCGCAATCATGCAGCTACGGCGACAGAAACTAAATCTCCGAGCACATCCAAATACTTGGAGGACACCCGAGCATGCTCAGGAAATCTCGAGTAATGAGTATACGCGCTCATCACTACTGAAAACCACAAGCTTCAATTAATGCGTAATGCTACAGCTTATGACACTGTGGTGATTATGTGTAGAATTTCTGTACCAGTCACCAGAGAAGCAAAGAACATGGCCCAACCGCACTGGATAATATATTGTTAGGCCGGACCCATGTATTTCCAGCCCTCTATCCTAATTGTGCCTTCGACATTTGCCTCCTGAGGAAATAATGGGAATCTGTCAGCAGGATTTTGTTACCTTATCGGACAGCAGCATAATGTAGGAAAATAGACCCAGAATCCAGTGATGTGTCACTTGCTTACTGGGTGAAGCAGTTGTGATACAATTAGAGTTTTTAGATGTAGCACGCAGCAGAGCTCAGAAAGCTGCCTCCGCCCACACCTCAGCTGTCTGTTTACATTGTGTATTGAGAGAGAATTGCAGAGGTGTATGCGTGGTTGGACCAGGGTTCACTTAAGCCGTGGTCCATGCAGTGATAATCTCCTATCGATAAAACATTCATTGCATAGAAACAGCAGCACACGGCCTAATAAGTGACACATCACTGAAATGTGTGTCTCAGCCACTACCTCATGATGCCCTCAGATTACCCAGCAAAAGCCTGCTGACAGATTCCCTTTAATACCTACAGTAACTATATGCAGATTTCTTACCACTAAACTTTTCAGAAAATTCCCTGTATAGAACGTGTGTTGCTAGCTGTGAATTTATGGCGGCATTACATTATTCATAAGAGAATTGTAAAGCACATTTGCAAGTGTAAAAACAACAAAAAAATAAAGCTGATAGATTCTGATCTTTTGATTTGCTTTGATATAAAGGTCATTATTTCCCTCTACTCCTCTTTGGTCAGACCTCATCTGGAATATTGTGTCCAGTTTTGGGCGCCACATTTTAAAAAAGACATCAACAAACTGGAGCAAGTTCAGAAAAGAGCGACCAGAATGGTGACCGGTCTGCAAACCCTGTCTTATGAGGAAAGGTTGCAGGATTTGGGAATGTTTAGTTTGCAAAAGAGAAGACTGAGAGGAGACTTAATAGCTGTCTACAAATATCTAAAGGGCTGTCACATTGTAGAAGGATCAACTTTATTCTCATTTGTACAAGGAAAGACTAGAAGCAATGGGATGAAACTGAATGGGAGGAGACACAGATTAGATATCAGAAAAAAACTTTTTGACAGTTAGAGTGATCAATGAGTGGAACAGTCTGCCACGAGAAGTGGTGAGTTCTCCTTCAATGGAAGTCTTCAAACAGAGGCTGGACAGACATCTGACTGGGATGATTTAGCGAATCCTGCTTTGAGCAGGGGGTTGGACCAGATGGCCCAGGAGGTCCCTTCCAACTCTACGATTCTATGATTCTATGATTCTATGATTCTATGAATGAGCTCAAAGATAGATTATCAGTTAATAAGAAAATTGTTCCCAAAGGTGGACAACCATTTTAAGAAATTGATCTGAGCAAAATTTTAGAGTCTATAAAAATAACATTCAAGTTTAAATATTTACTTTAAAGAAGACCTTTTCGTGACTTCTTACACTTTATACCAGTTACATCCTGAGGGCCTGAAGTCCTGAGTAACACATTTTTCCCCGTTTTATAATAGATCTCTTTGTTCACTAGATTCTATGATTCTATGATGATTCTAAAACACTCAAGAAAAGCCAATAGGCGACGGAAGAGCTTTCACGGACGCTAGCGACTTTGCTATATCTTAATTTCCTAATGTGCTAAAATGCATGTTTTATTTGTTCCAATTTTACAATAATAGAAAATAGACGCTTGTATGGAGAGAGCCGAGATATGATATATAAACCATACAGTGTGTCCTTAAAGAACACACATCAATGCTTTCATCCTCTTAATATTATCCTTTTTATCCTCATGATATTATATAGCACTGTGTACTTACACTTGCTCATTTTACCTTTCTACCCACCTAATACTTCTCTTTTCCATGATATCTATGACATCACGTGAAAACAACAAAGTACCGGTAATCCTTCTAACTTCTATGCAGAAGCAAGAAGTCTCTTTTCCCTGCCTGAGTTATCACTAGGAATGAGCGAACGTTCTCGATGATACTGAGATGTCACTCGAGTATCCGGGTGCTCGGATGAGCTCAGCACTCACTCAACATTATCGGGTGCTTGGATTTGAAGCTCCAATCCCCATCCCGCATGTTTGTCGCTTGTAATACAGTCAATAAGCATACAGGGATTGCCGGCCAGTCACTGTATTTCCGTAGCCATCTTGGTAGTGGCATCCCTGTGATTGGCTGGTCGTATGACATCATCAGAGGTTATAAAAGGACAGACGCCGCCATGCTTGCATCACTCACGCCACTGCACAGCCCAGGGACAGTTTTGATTGGAGGGATAGAGCAGTTATTCAGGCCGGTGTGTATATCCAAAGAGTATTATGCTCTCGACTCTAGCCATTTTTGCGTTAAAAAAGTCAAACGATACTCCTTCTCTTACATGCCCTGTCAAGCACCCATTTTTCCCCACATATCAGCATACTCGGAAGAAATTGCACAACAAAGTTTGTGGTCCATTTTCTTCCGTTATCTTTATGAAAATTAAAAAAAAAATGGGGCTAAAGTAAACTTTTTGTGAAAAAAGGTGAGTTCATTTTTACCTTCCACATTTAATTAATTCCTGTGAAGCACATGAAGAGTTAAACTTCTTTGAATGTGGTTTTGAGGACATTGAGGGGTTCAGTTTTTAGATTGGTGTCACTTTGGGGTATTTTCTGATACCCTGATGAAGCCCTGCTACGCGTAGCACAGTGGATCAGACGATCGCAGCTTCAGCTCCCCTAAGGGGATTATTGAAGCAAGTAAAAAGTTTAAAAAAAAAAAAAAAAGTTTTGAAAAATATTTTAAGAAATAAGTTCAAATCACCCCTCCATTTGCCCCATTCAAAATAAAACAATTAGAAAAAAAATGCACTTTTTTGGTGTTGCTGCGTTCCAGCCGCAGATCATGAAAAATGGAGATGCTGCGTGTCTCGGAAAATAGCAACATTCCATAAACTTTGGAATATTTTTTCACAACATAAATAAAAAAATAATCTATACATGTTTATTATCTGTGTACTCGTACTGATATGGAGAATCACACTACCTGGTCAGTTGTACCATATAGTGAACATGATAAATAAAAACCCAAAAAACAATTGTGTAATTGCACTTTTTTTTGCAATTTCACCGCACTTGAAATTTTTTTTGGGTTGAATCAACGGTGCCATTCAAAAATACAACTCCCCCTGCCAAAAAGAAACACACCTATGGCAATATTAACAGAAAAATAAAAAAAAAAGTCATGGCTCTGGGATGAAGGGGAGCAAAAAAAAATGAAAAAGCAAAAACGGAAAATCACAAGGTGGTGAAGTGGTTAATGTCTGATCAATGGGGAGTATGACAACTGGCACACCAGCCGATAAACTGTTCCCGTTGTCGACGGTGGCCATCGCTGGACATCACAGCTCAGTTGACTGTATAGTGCTGCACTTCTGCCAACGTGACATCGTGGATGTGTGGTACCGGTCTACGGCCACCATTCCATTGACTGTGCTGTGCGGTGAAGCCCCGGAACTGAGCAGCTCCAGTCACCAACAGCGGGAAGAGCTGATTGGCGGGTGTAACAGGTGTCGCACCTCCACTGCTCAGACCTTGATGACCTATCCTAAGGATAGGCCATCAGTGTTAATGTCCCAGAAATCCTCTTTAATGATAAAGTGCAAAATGTGCATTACTTATTTATTTTTAAATCATTTTAATAATAATAATACATTTTTTTTCTATAGCGCCGACATATTCCGCAGCACTTTACATTTCGGAGGGGATTTGTACAGACAATATACATTACAGCATAACAATAATCACATAGATTATAACAAATACCAAGAGGAATGAGGGCCCTGCTCGCAAGCTTACAATCTATGAGGAAAGAGGTAGACACGAAAGGTGGGTGGTAACAGTTGCCCTGATTGTATGGACCAGCCATAATGTTAAGTGTGTGTGTAACAGTACAGACACAGAGGGCTAATGGATGCATAAAGCATGTGGGAACATGATGCGGGAAATCTGGTTATGGTAAAACTTTTGGCTCTGCCACACAGGGATAGTTAGGTTAATGTGTTGAGGCGATAGGCCAGTCTGAATAAATGAGTTTTCAGGGCACACTTAAAATTGTGGGGATTGGGTACTAATCGTATTGACCTGGGAAGTGCATTCCAAAGAATTGGCACAGCACGTGTAAATTCTTGGAGACTGGAGAGGGAGGTTCTGATTATTGTGGATGCTAACCTCAGGTCATCAGCAGAACGGAGGGCGCGGGTAGGGTGGTATACTGAAACAAGGGAGGAGATGTAGGGTGGTGCTGAGCCATGGAGGGCTTTGTGGGTGAGGGGTTTATACTGAATTCTGGAGTGGATGGATAGCCAGTGTAATGACTGGCACAAGATAGAGGCATCGGTGTAACGATTGGCGAGGAATATGATCCTGGCTGCAGCATTCAAGACAGATTGGAGGGGGGAGAGTTTGGTAAGAGGGAGACCGATTAGAAGAGAGTTACAATAGTCCAGACGAGAATGAATAAGAGAAACAGTAAGAGTTTTTGCAGAGTCAAAAGTAAGAAAAGGTCGAATTCTAGAAATGTTTTTGAGGTGCAGATAACAAGAGCGAGCCAGTGATTGTATGTGGGGGACAAAGGAAAGCTCGGAGTCAAGCATTTTCTTTTGTAATTGTGTTAATGTTATAATTTATTTTCATTATTTTATTTTTAATTATCTTACTACTGATTTTATAAATTTTTCTCATGTGGCATAAAAAAGAATTGTTACTAATAATTAGTTAATATTTTTTATAATTAAAAAAAAAAAGATAAATGCTAATTTCCTGGTTAAGGGGGTTATTTTTCCCAAGGTTAATGTGAATGGTAAACTGGTAATATTTGGACCGTTGTTTGCCCTTCACACAGAATGCACCATTTGTTAATAAGATCTGAAGCTCATTAACCTCTGGCAATGATATCCATGGTAACAATCCCCTAAAGAATGTTTTACATTCATAATTAACCCATCTCTACTTAATGTTATGGTCTTACTGAAGAGAGAAATGGGATTTTGCAATCTCTGTCCATTGGGAGACGTCGGTTTATTTAGAACTTCTTGTTTTAATACCTTTTTGGCTGATGAGCTGATATATTGTAATTTGCAGTTTTAGGAAATGCCTTTTATTGGCAGCTACAGTATGAACCGTTTGATGGAAGTTCATATTAGGAAAATGAAACGCTACTCCTGACGCCTTCTTTGAATTTTAATCCGAGACACCAATTACCGAACATGTTTTACAGTCTAATACAAGATGGACATTAGATTAAATTCAAAATTAAAGGAAACCTTCATTTCCCAATCGACAAATCTGAATATCATTTTCTTTGTAACATCTTCAAGTTACTGTTTTTTTTTTCTACAAGAGAATCTAGAGGATTTAAAAGGTAAAGATAATAGAAAAGAGAAAATTTTAAAGGGAATCAGTCAGCAGGACCAACTCTCCTAAGCCGTCTATATGGACATGTAGGTCATAGGAAGCGGAATAAAATGATACCGTGATATTTGCGATCCAATGTTTTATTACCGAGACATAGATCTCCCCGAGAATCTGCCTCCAGAAATTATTATAAATGCAAGGGGGTGTTACTAGTGTGAGACATGTAATGACTGACAGTCTGCTATCCTAATCTACATGTCTCACACTGGTAACGCCTCTTTTCATTCATTAACATATCTATCCATCCTGTGACTTCCATAGTTCCATTACTTTGCCTTCTTGGTTTTGCAATTTCATCCTGTGGTGTTGAGGATAATCCACTTCCAGTGCACCAGTCCTTATTACCTGGTCTGTACAATAATAGGAAGCATACTACTCCCCACATGTAATAGAACCTGGGAGGGGAAGGATGCAAAGCTACTAAGCATGTGCGACCACGAGCACTGGAGTGCTTAGGTGGACGTTCTGAGTGGGGATCAAAATAATAAATCCCTCTGCTTATTAAAATACACACAGAAAATCAACACTTTGTTGAAATACTCAAATGTTGATATTTATTGAAGGCAGTATAGATAATTTGTGACCTTTCAGTGCATCACACAAACTTTTCTCAAACTGTAAATATAACATTTAGAGAACCAAAGAACAATACACATCAGAAATGAAGGAGTCGTAAGTTCTTAATAGAAAAAAAAACATTAAAACCAAATGAAACAGTTTAGTGTACTCTAAAATTAATAATATATAAAGTATATGTTGGGCTGCACAGGATAGATCCCAAGCCTTGTTTTGCCTCTGCGGTCGCCCATTCGGCTCCGGCTGCTCAGATTGCTGCTCAGCACAGACGTCGACCCCAGCGTCTTGCTGAGGCTCTTAGTACATGCTTGGTTGCTGCTGGCTCTCCTGCTAACTCTATGGGAGCCAGCACTATGCAGGTGCAGTGCTGTGTTCTGGAGCCTAAGTCCAGAAATCACCTTTCTGGGCATGTTCGTGATGTGATGTCTACCTATTGGTGGTCGGACGTCAGCTGCTCTGGTGATGTGGCAGCTCCGGATTGGCCTGCGGGCGATCTCAGCGTGAGTGTTTGGGGTGGAGCTTTAGGTTTAAAAGGCTCAGAGCGACGCCCTTGGGTTGGTGAGTGTGAGTGGATATTTTACCTCTCTGCTTGTGAGTGTGTTTAGTTACCACCTGAGTTTTAGCCAGTTAGGGCTTTTTGTACCCGCTTGGCTTAGCAGCTGTTTCCCACATGTGTGCAGTTAGCAGAGTGGACGTACAGGGCAAGATCCAACCAAAGAGCTGTGCTCCCCTGTGAAGTCAACAGGGTTTGTAGTTAGCGTCAGTTTTTGTGTTTTTCTTTTGACTCAGTATCTGTTTCGGCCAAGTGTGCGATTGGCATGGGTCAGTCACAGAGCGAGCGCAACCCCTTAGCTCTACCTCTCTGTGAAGCAAACGGAGCTGAATATTGTCCGTGCTGTTCATACTGCGTGGAGTTAATGCAGTCCTGTTAAGGAGTTTGCTCGCTGTCTTTAGTTCGCCATTCTTCACATTAGCAGCAGTGTTACTTACTATATCTGCACCGAGTGGACCCCGGGCTACGATCGCACTTTGTTATTTTTTTATTTCGTGCGATCGGCCAACCCTAACAGTATATTGACGTTAATTAGCACCCGCTGCTTCCATTCTGGCTGCAGCCAATCACTGTTCATATAAGGAAGCATGGAGACTGATTGGACAGGGTGGGATGAAGAATGGTGGGGAATTGGAAAGGGGAGTATAGGTTTTCTTTTCCTTTTTTGCCATTTTTTATTTTTGGTGGACAGTCCTTCATTATAGCAGTTAACAACTATAATTCAATTCAAGGTAAATGGCGATCATTTTAGTGATATTACTGGACCCATCGCATCCATTTTTGAGATGCTTCTCCTCTATGTACAGTTGGTGTGTGCAAAAGAACTATTAGGATAGCAAATTGTAAAAGATGCAAGATAAAATGAAGCTTGATTCTTGTAACATCCGATATCTTGTATGGAGAAACACTGGTGCATGCTGGGTGAAATAGTTGTGGAAGCAGTTGGCCAACGTCCAGCAAATAGTATGGGGCTAATAACTGTGCCACCCTACATGCATTACACACTTCAAATTTGGGGCAGATTTTACTCTTAGATTTCTACACTTAAAGCATTTCTGCATCTCAAATTTGTGCAGATTTTCCTAACTTAACGTATTTTGCGGATTATAAAATACACCCCAAATTTTGGGGAGGAAAATAGGAAAAAAAATATTTTTTTAATAAAATGGTGCGTATTATTATAATCCGCTGTTGCATTTGCTTATCTGGGGGAGGGGCAGCGGTGGTGGAGCAGGGTGCCAGGTGTCAGGGTCGCTGCTTGCAGAGGCAGAAGAGGCTCCGGACTCTAGGCTGGAAGGGCAGAGTATTCGGTGGCGGCAGGAGTTGGGCCATGGCTGCGGGCCCTAGTCTGGTACGACAAGGTGTTCAGTGGTGCAGGGACTCTGAGGTTATTTTATGACAGCCCAGAGCCCTGCACTTTCCAATGCGGTAGACTCTGGGAAAAGGGCTGCACGAGGCGGTGCATGCGTAATTGAGATTTTGGGAGCCAAGATCTCAGGAGTTGAGATTTTGGTGCCGAGATCTCAGTTTGCTCATGCACCGCTTCCATTGGCCATTTTTCCAGCGTCCACCACTTAAAATAGTATGAAAAGTTAGGGCTCCAGGCTTCACAAAATGCCAGCAGAGACCCCGCACCACTGAACACCTCACTGCTCCAGCCTCCTGCCTCCACCGCCACCAGAAACTTCCGACAGCAGCGACATTTATCGCATCTGGTAAGCTCCCCCGCATCCACAATTCGGATTATAAGATTCACCCCCATTTCCCCCCCAAATTTGGAGGAAAAAAGTGCGTCTTTATAATCTGAAAAAATACGATGCTCATCTTTTTTATGTGCATTTTTTTTATTTTTTTTGCAGATATGCACCAAAAATTCAACAAAACCAATGCCAGGCCAATGGCTTAACCTGCTGACTTAGGATCCCCACTTAAATAAGTGGGCAAAATCTGCACCAAATCTGCTTGCAAAAACTCAACAAAAAACTATATCCAGGTGGATTCTGCACAACAAAAGATAAAAGCATGTGTAGGAAATTAAGCTAGATCTTTCCACATTCCTAGGACTGTAAAATGCAGCAAATCTTACGCACAGAACATCTGAGCAGAAAATTTCACCATATACACAACATCTGAACCTTGCTTCAAAACCTTATGTTGGTGAATGTGGAAAAATGTGCCTGGGAATCCTGTTTTAAGTAATGTGGGTCTGTCAGTGGTAGCCTAGCAGTGCTAAAATGGCTACCTTGGAGAGACTTGTGAGTAGTCAAAAAAATGGGGCCAAGGTCAAAAGCAGAGATGTTGTGAGTTCATTTTCCCCTTCACCGCTGATGTCTGATGAACTCCCTCTGCTGGTAAAGAGAGGTAGTGAAATTGATTGGGATGGGAAAAACCTGTCACCTGAACAGGCGGAGCGTGATTGGACACCCGGAATCACTGAGTGGATAAAAGGCAGCTGATGCCCTGCAGGGTTGCTGGTGATCCTTTCTGCTCAGAGCTCTTGCAAACCAGTTCAGTACCTGTCTTCTGAAAGCTAAGTTTTTGCTCTCTTATTTTTCCATGAGATTGTGTCTGTTTACTTAGTGTTTCTGTTCTGCCTGCCCTTGTTGGTACAGGCTGAGCTCCATTTTTGTCTCTGGTCAAGTCGATCTTTTGCTCAGTCTTCAGAATATACCTGAGTGCTGATATAGTGATTTTGAAGTCTAGTGACTTCAGGGCCTTTTTTCTATCAGACGTGTTGGTTATTATTTTGGCAGAATTTTTGCGGATTGCAGCCAGCATCTTTTCTGTCCTTTCCTACTTAGTTAGTTGGGCCCCATCGTTTGCTCAACCTGTCTTTTTGTCTGTGTTTGTGTTTTCATCCGCTTTTCACCGACAATACATGTTGGGGGCTGTCTATTGATTTGGGGTCTGCTCTGGGGCAGTTTAGATTTCCCCTTTCTTTCTTTAGGCTTATTTAGTTCTCCGGCTGTGAACGAGGGGTCTAGGGCACCATAGGAACCCCCCACGGCTACTGTTAGTTGTGTGAATAGGATCAGAGGTCTGCAATCCGATAGCTACCAACCTATCCGGTTTTCTGGACTTAGCTTGTATTTTTGTTTTTACCTCCTTCGGTCACTCGATTATAACACAGAGATGTCCATTGGGGATACAAGTAAGCTACACAGAAGTACACTGAAGCTAGTCAGATTATAATTGTCAGTGAGCAGAAGGATTTCAGGAGCTTAAATAGTATACAGCCGTGCCCAAGCCACACAGCAAAGTCACTGGCAGGAGTTTACTCTTGATCTCTTAGCCTGGATCTACAAGTCCCAGATGACATGGAACTAAAGTTGTCACCTTACAGTGCCTCCAACGAAAGCGCAGCGCCGCCCAGCAACAGAAGCAAGGACATACATTGCGTTTCACAATATAAGTACAACAAAACTAAATAATACTCAAATTTTACATGACTAAATCAAGAGAAATTAAATGTCACAATTTGGTATCTGATATAAAAAAAAATTGGTATTTGCGTAAAAAAAATGTATTCTGTACTAGACAATGTTGTTTTTTGACAAAGGTTCTATTCTAAAGACTTTCTCTAAAATGGATACTTAGGTTAATTAAGTTCTTGGCCGCCATCAAACCATCCGTTCCACACCTCGTTTTTTTTTTTACATGTGTATATGCAGTTTTAGTTCACACTCTGACTTGGTGAGTTTTTCTGTTAAATACTTCACACTTTCCTTATAAATAGCTACACTGATCAAACTGAACCTGCTATGTATTTACAAACATGAGAAACCGCTAAATTATTATCCCGTACTCAGCGATTCTCCAGATATGGGAATCACATCTTGTGTCATCTGAAATGAGTTTTATAAATGGATATATCAATCAGCCGTTCACTAGCTGAGTAATTAAAATGACAGTCCCTTTAAAGACTGCATTTTGACACGTGTTTAAGACTCTTTTAATTAGCACCTGAGAAGGCGAGATGCATCTTATTCATCGGGGTCATGAGTGATATTTATTCTGTGTTGTTAATGTTTAGACTGCCTGCAAAAGTCATACTTTTTTATAGATGTAAAGAGGACCAGTCTGCTCCCCTGACGTGTCCGTTTTAGTAAATGACTGTATTCTTCATGGAATAACAATTCTGCAGCATTTTTATTTAGAACTTTATTTTGTTCAGTGTTTCAATATTTTAACAATTGGGTGTTACCGTCCCCTCTATCCCTAGTTGTGCCCTTACTCAAATTGATTTCCAATCAACGCTGATGGTTTTAATTTTAAAGTGGTTGTCCACTACTCGGAGAACCCCTTCTTGACCACTATGTTGCCTCTAGTAAAATAAGAACACCTTTATTCACCTCCGGTGCGAATACCATTCCCTTATTTTCTGTACTGACTCTCCCAGGGATTGCATAACATTGTTATGTTATGCAATCCCTGCAGCCAAGCAGCGCTGTCTTCTCTCCACTTTCGGACAAACCACATACATCCGGAAGAAGTGAGAGCTGTAGCTTTCCCAGCTCCTGAGAACAGCGCCGGCACCAGAGGTGAGCATAAGTGCTAATATTTTACAAGGGGACAAAGTAGGGATTGAGAAGGGGTTGTCTAAGTAGTGGACATCATTTTTAAGATGTATAAATGACCAACATTCGTTCTCCTTTTAATATGGAAAATGGAGCATTGTGTTCAGTTTTTGGTCAACAGTGTACAAAAATGCGTAGTAGAGCCCATTCAGGTTCAAAGTTGTACATTGGATGGGTGAACCGTTTTACTTAGATGATCAAAATTGGACCTATTTAGATAGAAGAAAGCCAGTTGAGGGGTTATCCATTAATTATGTTTAATAATCTATTTGTGCCCAGTACTTATTATAAAAGGGGGGCAGCCTCTACATCTAGAGGAAAGAGGATTTCACCATTATCGGTAGAGATTAGACAATCTGGCAAAATTTGATATGAAAAATTTGCTTGAATTTGGCCAAGAAATTAATTTCACGTCAAATGAACTCAACGTGAATGGATTTACGAGGACTCTCCAAACTCATGATCATGATCAAAATAGAGGGTTTATAATTAAAAAACATTATGCCGATCTTGCCCCTACTTCGTTGGCTTGCTTCCTTCCTCCCACTGGCTCCAGTCTTCTCTTACATCTTCACTCTTTGGTGCCTCCAGCGCTCATTGGGTATCTCGTAATTTTGTAGGGAAGGTGACCTGACGTACGGACGGACGTGTCAGAATGGAGAAAGATAGGTTTGCACAGTTTAGGTAGGTGTCAGTAATATAGTGGGAAACAGCTAGGAAAGTGTAGGTGACGTGCAGTACCTTGGGATGACCATTAGATGGCAGGGTGGAGTGTGAGCAAAGGACGTGACATCAGCTTAGGGCTTTAGAAACCGTTGGTCATGGGGGGCAGAGTGACAGTTAGAGTGACAGTTTCAAGGAACCTTGAGAGCTATAAATATTGAGGGAGGGTTCCAGAAGGTTCCAGTCCCCAGGGGGAGCTCAGGTGACAGGAGGACTGTGACAGTCTTTGCGCTCTGAGGAGAATCTTACCAGGGGGACTGAGGAGAGAGAACATCAGGGGGGTGGTCCTGACAGGAAGATACCGCAGAAGAGACGAGGCAGTTTGTGCTATATACCGTATTTGACACGACGACTGACCAGTGAAAGCGCTGTTGGTTATTGGGCCTAGGGCGGCCACAGTGGCGGACCTGTCAGGAGAGTCAAACAGTGAAGGAGGGACGGTATGCATATGTACGTCCCTATTGTAAAAGTACGGTGTGTAAACGGCTCTAGAAACGGAGGGCCGACAAGTGAAGAAACGTGCGGTGTGCTGCGGAGGCCGTCAGGCGGACGGCAAGTAAAGAAATAAACTTGGACCTGTTGCACCCAGTACCTGCCTCCATCTTGTCTCTATGTCATCTTTGCGCGGTAGTGAAAGAGGGACCAACCCCCCCCCAGCTCAGCCCACCACCGACTCTACAATTTCACGACGTTCGTTGCCCCATAACATCGTGACATCGCTTGACGCTTAGTCCATGCTAAATTCGCTTACTAATTTAGACAGAAAAAAAAGGCCATAGTCGGAGTGAGGAAACAAATCAACAGAACGCCAGGCAGGGAGGTGAGACACTAATTCAGGGCAGGGGTGCAAAGTGGGTGTATATTTTTTAATCCCCTTCTCAGTCTTAAAAAGAATCATTTATTCTAATTGACTTTTGAGTAGGCTATTACTTTTTCAACCTAATAAACTCTTTTTCCTGTTAATTTACTTATTTATTTTTTTTATTAAAACTTGCAGGTTATTTCTTCGTGACTCCAGATGTATAAAATATCTCTCTTTTTCCAGGATAGCTGTTCTTCCAGATGGAACTTTACGGATCTTAAATGCCTCTAAATCAGATGAAGGGAAGTACACGTGCCGCGGGGAAAATGTGTTCGGTTCTGCGGAAATTACAACAGTTGTGTCTGTTACAGGTAATGAGTTGTCTGATTCAGTAAAAACCTAATTAAACCATTGTTTCTTCCTTATGGATTCTTTAAATATGTAAATTATTTTAATAAGCGAATTAAGTAATTTTGGGGCTCCTGATAGGACAAAAGGCTTGTAACATATTAAAGGGGAAAAAAAGGAGATTTTATACTGTTTATACTGCTCATAAAGAATTGAAACTTTTTTTAACTGATATCATAAAATTAAAAAAATAAAGTGTAAAGTCTTCCATGTCTTAAAAAAATTTGATGTGTTGGATATTGATGTGCCAGATAGTTTGTTACTGCAGAAGATAAGTGACTTCAAAGGCTTATGTCAGTTTTATTCACCTTTCCCCACTGGAAAAAAAAACATGCATGCTTAGCTGAGCATGCATGCTTATGATTAATGAGAATCGACTGTTGGCCAAATGAGCATTGGGCTGACAGCTATCTCATGAGTATTAATTAGGGATGTAGACCAACTTAAAAGCCAAACTGTACTTAAAGGGTTTATCCAGGACTATTTGTTTTTTTAATACAAGTCTAAAAGCTAGCAAGCAGATAGTTGACAACTGCCTGCCTGTTAGGGCACCATTACACTAAGCGACGCACCAGCGATCCCGACAACGATATGACCTGGTAAGGATCGCTGGTACGTCGTTACGTGGTCGCTAGTAAGCTGTCAAACAGACAGATCTACTCAGCGACCCAGCAACAATCCGGCGATCCGTATAACGACCTTGGTGGTCGTTGGGACCTTGTCACACAGCAGCTATTCTGACGACTCCTGCCTGCGTCCCTGAGTTCTGTGTCGCCAACGAGGTCGCTCGTCGGCGTCAAACACAGCGATGAATGCTGGCCAGCGGGACACCAGCGATCAGAAAATGGCCTGGGACATTCGAGCACGATCAGCGACATTGCAGCGGGGGGCCGGTCACCGCTATGTGTCACACGTAGCGAGATCACTGGCGAGATCGCTGTTGCGTCACAAAATCGGTGACGCAACAGTGATCTCGCTAACGTTCTTGTTATGTGAGATGGGGCCTTACAACCCAGCGCTGGCACAGAGATATCATTGACCACTTCTGCCAGCAATTCAGCTGCTCACCTTCAACAGAGCATCTCTTCCTCTCCCGCTTTGCTCTGTCGACGAGGCGTGACTGACAATGCCGTTGTTAGGATTGGTGGAATTCACCAAAAAAGAAATTATAATAAGGTGCATTCGCAACCCGGGGTCCACCGTGCAGTGATGGAGAAACCGCAGCTAGCACCTTGCAAAGCAAGGCTGCGCAAAAACACTTTACGCACAATGAGTTAAATGTCACTCAGTGTGCACAGAGCACAAAGTAACAAGCTCTGTTACACCACAGAGCGGTATTATGAAGCAAAGCAAAATGGACTATACCCTGTTAGACTGCACAGGCGTATAGAAAAATACTATTTGGGGTCCCTATAACTTAACCCCCCAGCGAAGACTAAGCTGGTGGTTGACCCTGCTCTGACGCCCGGTGCAGATGCTAAGTTCAAGTGGGAGTTCCCACCCTACACTAGGGAGTTCCCACCTGTTGCTAGACCAACACTCGCAGTGCTTTTAGCGGCACACGTGCACACAGGGTGGTAAAGTAGCCACCAACACACCAAACACACATGATACTAGCGCACAGGTGTGCACTCCAGAGGACCTTTTATACGTACAGCTCAAGTCCAGACAGACTGGACCTTGACTGTGAACCATTCAGAAACTGCCACATAACCAGAGCATCCCAAAGATGCTCAGTAGGGTGAAATCTGGACTTAGCCTCCAGAGTACAATGCTGCATCTGTAAATCAGTAGTCACCACAGGCTTAGCTGGAGGGCCAGCAGCAACTACACGTGTGGCATGAGCCTGGGCAAGGCGCTGGGGCCGGAATCTGTGCTGAGTAGTCATCCCAGCGGCTGAGCTTGAATGGGAGACCAAAGCACCAGACAAGGCTTGAGATCATCCCGTGCAGCAGGAGAATCCCAGCGCCTAACAGCCGTGCTGAGTGACAGCCGGCTCTCCGCAGTTAGGTAGTGGGAAGCCTGCTGTCAATCAGCATGACGTTGGCAGTCATGCCCTATCAACAGAGCACAACAGAAGATGAAGAGCTGCTCTGTTGATATTGAGCTGATGAATTGCTGACTTGACATCGGCGGAAGTCACTGAATTGCTGGTAGGATCGGTCTTTGCCTGCACAGATTGTCATTGGACACAACAGGTGGGTAGTTTATAGGCCCATAGTATAAACCAAAAAGCCTAGATAAACTCTTTAAGTTGTAAGCATAACTTAAAGTGGCGTTTCAGGATTTTTTTCCCAATAGGGGATAAAATAATATAAAAAAAATACCAGGTATCCGCTGTCATCTTTCCCACCACTCCAACACCACTAGTCAGGTTACTTTGGTGCAGCAGTCACAAATTGTATATGCCCATGACCGATACAGCCACTCATTGGCCTCAGCAGTCTTTTACCATACATACACCGTTGAGCCCTGTGATTAGATGCAGCAGTAATATATTGTAGTCATGACATCATGGCTGCAGCCTATCAACAAATACTGGGAAATACGATGGACAGGCGGTGCTGGAGCAGTGGTGGCTGAATAACCTTAATTTTTTTATTTTTACAGTTGGCAAACTTGGAGAGTAGATTATTCCTAGAATATCCCTTTAACCCAGGATGCCCTTATAGAGGATTACAAGGTCAGACTATCCCTATGGCATCATGTAGTTCAGCAAAATAATGTTAGGGGCATTCAATGCCAATAGTATTGGTTCTTATTTTTCTTCTTTCGCTAGATACATGGCAGAGGCTAAATATATGTTCTTAGTACAAATGATCTAAGAATTTTCATCTTCTCTCTATTGTATATATAGAACCTACAAAGATAGAACTAACACCAAAAAGAACTGAGCTGACTGTCGGGGAGAGCGTTGTTCTTAGCTGCAAAGCCATCCATGATCCCCTCCTTGAGATCAACTTCTTCTGGACTCTGAATGAACAGCCTGTAGATTTCGAAAAGGAAGATGGACATTTTGAAAGCATCAGAGCCGTAAGTAACTTTTGATTCTTGTCATTTATCAAATATCATTTAAAGCCATTGGTGCTCCATTCTCATTGAACTAAGAACACAACCTTTACTTTCAAATTTTTCAAACAAAAAACCCAAACATTTATATGATCAGATCTTTTATTACCTAAATCCGAGATCCATCCTTGCAACATATTTTGTAATTTGCTTTGTAGTCTTGAATAAAAATATCTTACCAATTGTGTCTACAGCTGCTATGCTACCTATGTGTTTCCATGGTTACAGACTGCAAACAAGCCTTGTGTAGTCTGTTCCTGCAGTCTGACTCTCCCAGATCCATCCTCTATTTCACACTAACATATCAGATGTACATTATCAACAAGATTATAAATGCAGGATCAGACTACGCAATGCTCATTTGTAGAGATGAGCGACTTCGCCTTTTTTAGGGTCGAGTCGGGTTTCATGAAACCCGACTTTCTCAAAAGTCGAGTCGAACGAAATCGACCGACTATAGGGAGAAGTCGTGAAACACGAAACCCAATGCAAGTCAATGGGGAGAAAAGTCGGCAGTGAGTGGAGGACTGTAAACACACCTGGCATAAAATTTAACCCTAGAGGCGCCGAAATGTCTCTCTCTCCCTCTACCACTCCAGCTATGCTCCCGCTACGCTACGCTCCGCTTCTCTCATTGGATGAAAAAAGTCACGTGCAAGCATTCGGCGAAACCCGACTTTGCCGCTTGGGTCGCCGACTGCATGGCCGACTTCACACTGTGGTCAGGTTTCGTTTCATGAAACCTGACTTTGGCGAAAGTCGGCGACTTTTGAATCGACCGACCTGTTTCGCTCAACTCTACTCGTTTATAGTCTGTAACCATGGAGACACATTGTGCTACAAAGGAGCTGCAGGCACAGAGCATTTTTAATAAATTACCAAATGGTTGCATAGGGGCAACTAGTCCTAAAGTGTTTAAACAAAACCCCCGCCCTCAGATGCAGTTTGTTTAACCCCTTCCTGACATCAGACGTACTATCCCGTCCATGGGACCCGGGCCCCTATGCCCATGGACGGGATAGTACGTCTAGCGCGATCAGCGGCGCCCACGTTAACCCCTTGCACACCGCAATCAAACATGATCGCGGTGTACCGGGAGTTAAAGGGAAGCATCGGCAGGGAGGGGGCTCCCTCCGTGCTTCCCTGAGCCCCCCACGGCAGCGCAATGTGGAGCACTGCTGCGGGGAACTCCTTTCCTCCAGGCCCCCGAATCCCAGATGGCGACGGGGGCCTTCGGGGGCCTGGAGGAAGCTGGCTTCCTCAGTGCCTGCAAAGCGCAGGCATGAGGAAGCCTTGTGCACTGCCTGTGACAGATTGCTGACCTGTCACAGTGATCTGTGATGTGACAGATCAGCGATCTGTCACAGGACAGTGATGTCCCACCTGGGACTATGTAATAAAGTAAAAAAAAAATAAAAAAAAGTGTAAAAATAATTTTAAAAAAAAATCGCCAAATAAATTCGTAAAAAAAAAAAAAATATTCCCCAATAAATTCATTTTTTGAAAATAAAAAAACCCCAAAACAATAAAAGTACACATATTAGGTATCGCCGCGTCCGTAACGACCCGCCCTATAAAACTGTCCCATTAGTTAACCCCTTTAGCGAACCCCTTAAAAAATAAAAATCAAAAACGAAGCAAAAAATAATGATTTATTATCATACCGCCAAACAAAAAGTGCAATAACACGCGATCAAAAAGACGCATATAAATATCCATGGTACCGCTGAAATCGTCATCTTGTCCTGCAAAAAACGGGTCCTGTTACCCTTGGAAAAATAAGAATTGAGGGTGAAAAGATCATTTTTGTGGAAAAAATATGATTTTTTAATTGTACGGCTTTATGTTATAAACTTCTGTGAAGCCCTTGGGGGTTCAAAGTTCTCACCACATATCTAGATAAGTTCCTTGGGGGGTCTAGTTTCCAAAGTGGGGTCACTTGTAGGGGGTTTCCACGGTTTAGGTACATCAGGGACTCTCCAAACGTGACATGGCGTCCGATCTGAATTCCAGCCAATTTTGCATTGAAAAAGTCAAACGGCGCTCCTTCCATTCTGAGCTCTGCCATGCGCCGAAACAGTCGTTCCCCCCCACAAATCAGGTATCAGCGTACTCAGGACAAATTGCACAATAACTTTTGCAGTCCAATTTCTCCTGTTACCCTTGGTAAAATAAAAAAAAATTGAACCTGAAGTATTTTTTTTGTGAAAAAAAGTTAGATGTTCATTTTTTATAAAATATTCAAAAAAATTCCTGTGACGCACCTAAAGGGTTAATAAACTTCTTGAATGTGGTTTTGAGCACCTTAAGGGGTGCAGTTTTTAGAATGGTGTCACTTTTGGGTATTTTCTATCATATAGACCCCTCAAAGTGGCTTCAAATGTGATGTGGTCCTAAAAATAAAATGGTGTTGTAAAAATGAGAAATCGCTGGTCAAATTTTAACCCTTATAACTTCCTAACAAAAAAAAATTTTGGTTCCAAAATTGTGCTGATGTAAAGTAAACATGTGGGAAATGCTAGTTATCAAGTTTTTTGTGTGCCGTATCTCTGTGATTTAAGGGCATAAAAATTCAAAGTTGGAAAATTGCGAAATTTTCAAAATTTTTGCCAAATTTCCGTTTTTTTCACAAATAAACGCAAGTTATTTGAATGAAATTTTACCACTAACATGAAGTACAGTATGTCACAAGAAAACAATGTCAGAATCACCGGGATCCATAGAAGCGTTCGAGAGTTATGATCTCATAAAGGTACAGTGGTCAGAATTGTAAAAATTGGCCCGGTCATGAACGTGCAAACCACCCTTGGGGGTGAAGGGGTTAAAATAACTACATTTGACTCACCCTCTCGAGGTCCAGCGCAGAGTCTGTGCCCTTGTTTCTAGTGTCTGTTATCATCTGCAGTGCTGATATCATATCAAGAGCATTGTAACCAATCAGTGACCTCAGCAGCTCTGGCCGAGTTGGCAGTGTGAGTCGCTCAGAGCCATAGAGCTTCATGATTGGCTGTAGCAGTCTCAACATGATGTTAGCACTGCAGCCAATCAGTGATTCTGCCTCATTTGGCAGTATGAGATGCTCAGTGATTGGCTGCAGAACTGTCAACATGACGTTAACACTGCAGACAATAACAGATTCCAGGAGGAACAGGCGGAGACTTGGCACTGGACTAGGGGAGGGTGAGTAAAGTGCAGTTTTGGTGCCTTAAATAAGTAAGCAACTGCCGTCCCCTTTCATCTCCAGGCCAATGATTTTTATATATATATTTTTTAAGTTAACTTTTTTTAAAATCTTTTCTAAAATGTTTTGTGTCTTGACCATTTCCATGTATTTTGTCCTCGTATTGAACGTGAGGCTATATACAGTACTGAATACATTGAAAATTATAATCCTCTAAATTATAAGGGTCATAAAGCTAAATAATGATAAGCTACCAAAGAAAGAGCTTTAAACAAGAACCACAGTTGAAAGGCATAATTTTTATTTATTTCAAAAAGATATATAAAAACTCATGAGGATTCAGGAGACCCACCACACCCGACGCGCGTTTCACACTGTAATGCTTCGTCTGTCGATTGCATTGTTTGTCAGTATTATCATGTTGTTGTATTGTTTCCATGTTATGCACATACCCATTTAATCATCTCAAGTGTACCCTCCTAGTTCCTTAACTGTGTTTGGTCTTGCTTCTTTTTAACATGTTTTTATAATAAATAAAAATTGTACTTTTTAACTTTGGTTCCTGTTTAAAGCTCTTTCTTTGGTGGCTTATATACAGTACTGAAGTAAGATTTAAACACCAAACAGTCTCAGCGCTTAATTTTAGGGCATTGATTTTGACTTGATGCTTAGGAAGATTTGATGATAGAATTTCCAAGCAGATTGTAGAATTTTAAGTCATGAAATCCGGTTTATCTAATCAAAAAAGTAAGAAATCAAGAAAAATGCTCCCTGGTTTTAACCAAACAGTGGGATTTGTAAACTTGTCACAGGTTCTACTTTGGGAAAAGTGAGAATAAATCTGAATGTGCTTCCTGGAATAAAGTCAGCACATTAAATGTTAGAAGATACTATTTCAATACCGAGAGATTGATCCGTATGCATGCTAACCTATCATTTCCCACGCCAGGAGTAAGTGGAGAGCATTAAGATGGCGCATAAATTCTATATATTGCTCTTATTCCTGTGTATTTTATGCACATTTGCATTTATATTATAGTATGCTGGCAGATGCACACTTAACCTTGAGTGAGGAATGGACATAATATAAGCTTTCACAGGAGATCTTACAGATAAGATGGAGAGTATGTCTGTTATTTTAATGGCAATATTGAATCAGCCCCTAGTTAATGCATTGCGTCCCATGGACGCCTTTAATTTCTCCGGATTTCTGGGAACACCCTTTGCATTTTCCACTTTATTACTTAGCATTTACATATTTAGCTTTCTCTTCATTTTCATCGATTCCTTTGACAGCGTAGATAATTTGAAATCCTATTTCTTTACCTACACAATTCTTATTAACCACAATAAACCCCACGCCGTTTGTGAACACGCCCCTGTAACTACCCACCCACAAGCTTTTATGCAAATCTGTATAAACCACAGCTCTTTGGGATTCATTTACAGGAAAATAAAAAAGACAGTATTATAAGAAATCATGGTGCCTACTAGTAAATTTTTGTGTGGGCAAACAAGCCAAAAAGTATCAATTGCAGAAAAAATCCAGGTTCAAAGATCCTAAAAAAACTGGAGTTTATTATTTAAATATTTAAAATAAATAACGGAAGAATAAATGTCGCAACCCCATGGGGGGGGGAAATAGTCAGAAAGATGCGTTTCAGACCACAGGGTCCTTATCCTTAGTCATTGCAGTGGACAGCGCAGACCAATAGTTGCTGCTTTGGCTTCCCTTGACCTCCTTTACTTCAAGGCTTGAACCATGTTTTTACATGGGTTTGGTGCTTTAGTTGGTGTAGAGATTTGCTTTTCTTTCACCCTCCGTTTATTTTCTTGTTTCGCCCCTCCATCTGCTGATTGTCTTTTGAATTAGCGGAGGGGAAAAATCTGAACACAATGGCTTATCCAACCAAACAACATAAGAATCAAACTTCAACTAAACAATAGAGATGAGCAAAAAGATTAGAACTTCCCTAGTTTAGCATCCAGCTTGGTCCTCCATACATCCAGATGAGGGCAGTGTTCACTTCCACTTTGGCAAACTTCTGTCCGACATACTCGGTGCCTCTGCCACTTACTATGCCACCGTGACATCAAGGCCTCACGCAATGTTATAATTAGACATGAGCAAATATGTTCGTAAAAACAATCTCCAAACCCGAATTTGCCATATTGGTACCCAGTTTGTGACGAATTTACATTTGACGCTCATTTCCGAACATGTTTGCTCATCTTTACTACCACTGACTCGTATGGCGTTCGACTATGTTTGGCGAATATTACAAACAATATTTGTTGGCAATCATAATCCGAACCGAATATTTAAAAATTTTCTCAACTCTAGTTTTAATGTGCACTGTGCCACGAGGTCATGACGCTGTGGAGGCCTAGTAAGCAGAAGAGGTGCCCCAGATGCTATGCAGAAGATTGCCGGTGTAGATGTGAACACTGCCCTGGTCTGGCTGCTATGAATGATCAAACTAGACTCCAGACCAGAGTTGTTTGAATCTTCTTTGATCATCTTTACTTACAACGCTTCTTTGATGATGTCAGTGGACAGTTAGAGGGCCCCCATACAAGTCAGATAGTTGGTGAGTCCTGCCAAAATTGATAATTTTTGAAAACTTTTATTCTTAATTCGTTTGGTAGAGCCTTAAAGAGAATCGATCAGCATGCCCTCTGCAAAAGTATTTATATGGTAATGCTAGGCTCTGAAAGATGATGTCATCTACAACTTTAGTGATGCAATCAATTTCTCCTTGAATGAACAATCCATGTTTTAATTTATATGCAAATGAGGCATAAGTGCTCAAAGAAGGAGAAAAAAAATATGCTAATCAGCTCACCTTCCAAGGAGGACAATTCAGTGTGAAAACCCCTTCTGATAACATAAGAACCTTGGTAGACCTTGTTTGGTCAGGGTGTGGTACACAAAGTGTAGGAACACACCAAGCTGGTATCCAGGTCAAAAACGGAGGAGAGGTCCATGGGGGCTGAGCTCCAGCACCCCTGAGAAAATGTTAAAACATAACTTTGTCTGTGCAATTTAAAACACGGTGAAAAAAACAAGAAAAAATTAAAGGCTTAGTGATCCTAAATCTTTTTTATCTTTTTTTTTTGCTTTTTTCATCGTATTTTTAACTGTACTGTAAAAGTTATATTTTACCATTTTCTCATTGGTGCATGAGCCCAGTCCTCATGGACCTCTCTTCCATAAGTGCTCAGACAACTTTCCTAGCCCCTGTGTCTAATTCCCACCAAGCTCCATCTACTTCTGCTTGACTGACAGTTCACTGGCTAGACTACTTAGCCAGTAAGTTGTGAATAAAAGGCCCGTTACACATAGCGATATCGCTAGCAATATCGCTGTAACGCCACTGGTTTTGTGACGTAGCAGCAATATTGCTAGTGATATCGCTATGTCTGATACTTACCTCCGACCGGCTCCCCCGCTGGTTATCGCTGATCGCGTGAGAACGTCCTGGACCATTTCTCATCGGGCGCATCCTGCTGGGCTTCCTGTTGCGCCAACAAGCGACACGTGGACGCGGGCGGGAGGACATCAGGATCTCCGCGTCTGACAGGTAAGTAGCCACCCCCGACCACTGCTATGTCGCTGGTGAGATCTGCCTGTGTGGCAGCTCACTAGCGACCACTTAGCGATGCACCAGCGATCCATATCGTTGTCGGGATTGCTGGTGCATCGCTAAGTGTAACGGTACCCTTATTCAAAGGAAGATTGAGGTGGTTGGGGCATAGAACCATAGAGGCAGAGGCTATGGAAGTGCTCTGATGACGCCCAGAATCTATAGATGAAAACAGCTATTTTTTAGTTAGGGATTAACAGGAAACATATGGATGATATTATCTTTCAGAAAGCAACATATAAACAGTTTGGGCAGTTGGATCATGCTGACAAATTCCCTTTAAGACTATGCTGTCCAGTTTATATCAAATACAAGGTCAGCTTTTCAATCAAGAATAAGATTAGCTTCAGATTACACAGAAAAATACAGGGAGGTATTGGAAACTGGGTAACAAATCTCTACAGGCGCAAAACAGATCTACACAGGAGCTATATACACTCAGCGATAAGTACATTCTACCAGGTAGATACAGTGTAGTTCCTAATGTTATACTACCTTTCATCTGTTTCATTCATGTATTTTTATATTTTTGGAAGTATAGCAAAAAGTAGGACATGGATGGCACAGTGTAATGCACCTCACTGTAAATTCCTCCCCACAAGCCTCACAAAGTGGAATTCCCAACAGCCTCTCACACAGTATAATTTCTCCAAAGTTCCCACACCGTATAATGCCCCTCAGCCTCACACATACAGTATGATTCTCCAGCAGCCCCTCACATAGGATGTTAGTGTAGGAGGAGGAGTCCCCGCTGTGTACCCGGGCCGGAACTAAGGAGACTGTCACCAAGGTTCCTAGGGGGAATTGTTTCTGGGGACATAATTAGGGGATGGAACACAGAGAGTTCTAGAAAGGTTGGGGGTGGAGCCAGTATAAAAGGGGCTGAGGACGCCAGGAGCAGGGAGTCGACAGAGCAGGAGAGAAGGAGAAAGGAAGCTAGAGGGCACCAGAGAGACGGAGCAAAGAGAGGAGAGCAGCGTCTGGAGAGACTGAAGGGGGACTCATCGCAGACAAAAGGGAGATGGCACCGAGCCATCCAGCAGAGAATCACCATCCATCCGCTGCTGCCTGCGGCTGCCACCACCTGACTCCAGCCCGCGACTGCGGACTGTCCGCTGTCGCCTGCGGCCACCACCGCCCAACTCCAGCCCATGGCTGCGGCCTGTACACACAATATGATGCCCCCACAGCCTCTTACACAACCCCACAGTCCCTCACATGATTCCCTCACAGTTCCTCACACATTATGATTCCCCCACAGCCTCTCACTATGATGGCAAAACAGCCTCTCACACAGTATGATTCCCTCACAGCCTTTCACGCAGTATGATGCCCCTACATCCTCTCACACAGTATGACTCCCCCACAGCCTCTCACACAGTAGGATTCCCTCACAGCCTCTCACACAGTTTGATGCCCCCACAGCCTCCCACACAATATGATGCCCCCACAGCCTCTTACACAACCCCACAGTCCCTCACATGATTCCCTCACAGTTCCTCACACATTATGATTCCCCCACAGCCTCTCACTATGATTGCAAAACAGCCTCTCACACAGTATGATTCCCTGACAGCCTCTCACGCAGTATGATGCCCCCACATCCTCTCACACAGTATGACTCCCCCACAGCCTCTCACACAGTATGATGCCCCCACAGCCTCCCACACAACATGATACCCCCACAGCCTCTTACACAACCCCACATCCCCTCACATGATTCCTGTTAGGGTCGGCGGAATGCACCAGATATAAATAATAGAAGGTGCGTTCGCCGCCCGGGGTCCACCGTGCGGTAGATGACAAGACCGCTGCTGGACAATGGCAGAAACGCTAAAGGTGCAGTACAGCGCTCGGGTTAACGTTGCCCGAGAGCCTAGGATCGGCTCTGTTCAGACACAGAGATGCCTAAACACAAAATAGAAACAGACGCTGGCCCTGTTAGCCTCACAGGGTAACCAGCGGGTGGCGTTGCAGCCGCAAACGCCAATGATCGCTGCAGAGGGCAGCGCGGCGGACAACTATAACCGCTGGGCGACGGTTTCGGAGAGCCGGACACCGACGGACGCTAGTGTAGGTGCAGTAAGCACAGTGGCGTGTAGCTTGCCACAACCTGGCGCTGACTAAACCAACATTCTGTCACTTTCTGTAATGTCAGAGGGAAGGGGTTTCATAATAAGTCAGTCACCAGTCCATGCATCCATCACCATACACACATATAAATCTTAGTCTACACTAGCGCATGGCCGAGCCACCATGCGGGCTTTTTATAGCCATGCGCTTCCGGGACCTTCCAGTACCCTGGAAAGGACCAGTCAGATCTGACGCAGGACCTGAGCATGTGACCCCTGCTCTCCAGTGAGGGGTCACATTACGGACATGCCCAGTAGCACAGCACGAGGACTTAGCCTCTGGAGCGGTTCCCTGCAGGGCAGGTTGTGCTACCATTGCTGCACCAGTGGTGGCAGCAACATCCAGGCTCCCAGAACGAGTCTGAGCAGCACGCCTGGCTCGCCGTGATTGCTGAGCAGGGCCCAGGGCGTTCGGAGCGGAATGGGAGACCGCTGAATGTATGGCTCTGGATTCCTGCTGTGCAGAGCCAGAAATCCGGCGCCTAGCCATTCCCTCACAGTTCCTCACACATTATGATTCCCCCACAGCCTCTCACTATGATTGCAAAACAGCCCCTCACACAGTATGATGCCCCCACAGCCTCTTACACAACCCCACAGCCCCTCACATGATTCCCTCACAGTTCCTCACACATTGATTCCCCCACAGCCTCTCTCACAGTATGATGCCCCCACAGCCTCTCACACAGTATGATGCCCCCACAGCCTCTCACACAGTATGATGCACCCACATCCTCTCACACAGTATGATGCCCCCACAGCCTCTCACACAGTATGATTCCCTCACAGCCTCTCACACAGGATGATGCCCCCACAGCCTCTCACACAGTATGATACCCCCACAGCCCCCACACAGTATGATGCCCCCACAGCCCCTCACACAGTATGATGCCCCCACAGCCTCCCACACAATTTGATGCCCCCACAGCCTCTTACACAACCCCACAGCCCCTCACACGATTCCCTCACAGTTCCTCACACATTATGATTCCCCAACAGCCTCTCACACAGTATGATGCCCCCACATCCTCTCACACAGTATAACTCCCCCTCAGCCTCTCACACAGTATGATTCCCTCACAGCCTCTCACACAGTATGATACCCCCACAGCTCCCACACAGTATGATGCCCCCACAGCCCTTCACACAGTATGATGCCCCCACAGCCTCCCACACAATTTGATGCCCCCACAGCCTCTCACACAGTATGATGCCCCCACAGCCTCTCACACAGTATGATTCCCTCACAGCCTCTCACACAGTATGATGCCCCCATATCCTCTCACACAGTATGATTCCCCCACAGCCTCTCACACAGTATGATGCCCCCACAGCCTCTCACACAGCATGATGCCCCCACAGCCTCTCACACAGTATGATGCCCCCACAGCCCCTCACACAGTATGATGCCCCCACAGCCCCTCACACAGTATGATGCCCCCACAGCCCCTCACACAGTATGATGCCCCCACAGCCTCTCACACAGTATGATGCCCCTACAGCCCCTCACACAGTATGATGTCCCCACAGCCTCCCACACAGTACAGTGTCCCCACACTTTCCTAGTATATCTCTGCTCGCTACTCCCAGGCTACTAAATTGGTCTCTGGCCACGTAATTTACAGGTCCTTTCTTGAGGTCACAGTTACAGTTGAAGTCGGATTGGGTCATACCCATATCTCCCTGTCAGCTCCACAAATTCAGGAATGTGTTGCTGGACCCAGGATGTTTGTGAAGTTTACATACATCTACTACATAGTTGTCTTGAAGCAGTTCCAAAAATTATTGTAAAATAAGATACCATTTCAAGTCCTTTAGAAATACAGTGAAATATAGGATTATGGCATTATGTTGCACTTCTATAGTATTCACGGGCTTGAATGTACCCCTTTAAGACCATGGTTAAAATGTAGAAAACTTACATGTATTGAGTTCATTGGCGGCAGAGACTCTTCTACTTGCTCACATAAAATGACAAAGTAATTCCTTGCAGCATTTTTGTTTATATAAAGATTGTGAATGTGAATTTCTCAATTTATCAGACCATTCAGTGAGAGAGAGATTGTTTGTTCCTTTATATAGATTTTTTTTATTAAGTCTCTTCTCAAAAAGTCATCTAAATTATATATCTCTTGAATTGCAGTTTCACTTTATTGGCTTTCTCTCTAGATTTCTAAAAGTCTGTTATTATAAAGTTTTGCTTGTCTATTTTTCAATTTGCTAGGAGAAAAAAAATAAAACAATTCTGCTCTCATTATCACTGAGTCAATGTTCCACCTGCTGAAAGTAAAAAAAAGAAGAAAAAGTCAAAACGGAGGATAATATACTCTTCAACCACTTAGAACCCATTTTTTGGAACCCCAAAGTATTAAAAAAAATTTTTTTGAGAGAATACCATGGGGTATTCCACTACTTTGATATTTTGAGCATTTCTTGCATGATTAGAAGATTTGTGGCAGGACTAGTCCAAGGAATAAGACACCCCGCCAGAGAGTGTCGGACTGAGATACCAAGGGTCCAACTGTAGCATTGACTCTTGGGGCCTACTGTTCATCTACATGCAGATATTATGTTACCCTTATTCACAAATTTGCCAAAATTTGCTAACTTCTATATAATAAGAAACTGAGTAGTTTGTTAAATGAATGAGATGCTGCCTTTGTTTATACATAGACAACCAAGTGTATAGTGCCAGCTAATGATCCTGTAAATGGCCAGTCCGAGCCTGCCACCGGACTAGTACTGCCGCATAAGCATATTCGGTGCTACAGGATAAAAATTAATTGATACATCAAACTCCCTATCAGATTAAACCATTAGCACCCATACTACTAAAGCAAAGGTTGGGGACAGTTTGGAGTCCTGATAGATTCCCTTTTTAGGAAAGATGAGCGATGTTTACAAAAAAAATTCACACTATCCTGAATTCAAATTTTTTTTGTGATTCACTGTGAATTCAACAAACGGATGGCCGGCCACCATTTTGCTGATATGTAGAGAGTCAGAAAAAGGGTAATTTTTTTTTAAATGTCAACTCTCTGCTCATCTGACTCACCACTGCAGTCCCTTGTATGGATCTCCACATGTCCTCTTCTTTCCTTTGGCACCATGCATGCCAGTAGCGCTTCCTATATCTTTTCTCTGCGCAAGGGCTTCCGACGCAGTGTAGGCCTCTGACATCAAGATGTCCTGGGGATTGTTGCGTGAGGCCGAAGTGCACTGGTGGAGGAACAGACATGGAGAAGGCTGAGGCAACAGAACCAGTTTATGATGAGGTTAATGTTTTTTTGTATTTTTTCACTCAATGTTTATTACACCCAGGTATCTACAGAGACCCCAGAGCATAATTGTAATGGGGCTGTGTCAGTGGTCACCTAACTGTTCTAAAAATGGCAATCACAAGCAGACTTGGTGCTAGCCACTCTAATTTAACAGATCCCAGAGGTTGCCTTGGCTTTCAGACTTTAACTTTTGTGCAAGCATCTGGACTTAAACAGGGATCCCAGGACTGGATCCATGGGGTGGGCTGCTGGCCGGTGGTACTGGGTGGCAGGATTAGTCATGTTGCTGGGTCTGAACTAGAATGGCAATATAGGTACAATATCAGAGAACGCAAGAGTAGTTGTTAAACAGTCCAAGGTCAAAACCAGGAAAACAAAAGACAAACAGGAGCTGAGAAGCAGCATCAATTCTAAGGAAGAACAAACTATATCTGACATATCACAGAAGTAATCTGCTAGTATTAGTAGTGTGTGGTGATTTCCAATTGATCACAGCAGGCATCTGATTATTCCTGCTGGACAGAAGACAGACCTCTACTGCCAGACTGGACAGCATTGTAAATTTCAGCCACCTTAATCTTAGAGCCTTGTCAGTGCCTGTTCCACCTGGTCTCATTGTCTTCACCGTCATTAACACCAACCCCAGAATGAATATGGCTGATTACTGGAAAATGTAACATAGTATTTAAGGTTGAAGAAAGCCTTTAAGTCCATCTAGTTGAACCCATTGCCTAACATGTTGATCCAGAGGAAGGCAAAAAAAAAAAACATGCGGCAAACACTATGTTCCACATTGGGGATAAAAATTCCTTCCCAACTCCACCTATGGCAATCAGGCTAGTTCCCTGGATCAACACAATATCATGGGATTTAGTATATATACCCTGTAACATTATGCTTTTCAAGAAAGGCATCCAAGCTCTTCTTAGATTTTAGTAGTGAATCACTTATTACAACATCATATGGCTGAGCGTTCCATAGTCTCACGGCTCTTAGTCTGGGTTCACTCGTAGCAGAACTCTCGCGGAAATTACCGCAAGAATTCCGGAATTCCATTCCATGGGAAAATCGCATTTTAAATTCCCGCGATTTTCCCGCGGAAAAACTAGCATTTTGCAAGCGTAATTAGCTTGCAGAATTGCTAGCGTTTTCCAAGCGATCTGTAGCATCGCTTGGAGAACTGATTGACAGGTTGGTCACACTCGTAAAACATAGTGTTTGACGAGTGTGACCAACTTTTTACTATTGAGGCCGCCTATGCGGCCTCAATAGTAAAAGATAGAATGTAAATAATAATAATAATAAAAAAAATTGTTATTCTCACCTTCCGACGTCCCGCGCAGCCTTCCCACCTCTCTCCACGCTCCCGGTCCCAGTAATCCTTTGCGACAATTACCTCGATGACGTCCGTTCTCGCGGGATCGCGACATCTCGCGGTCATTCGTGATGATGTTGCGCGAATGACCGCGAGACTTCGCGATCCCGCGAGAACGGACATCATCGCTCTCAAGGGCTTACTGGGACCGGGAGCGTGGAGAGGCGGGAAGGCTGCGCGGGACGTCGGAAGGTGAGAATAACAATATTTTTTATTTTAAATTCTATTTTTTACTGCGATATGGTACACAAAGCCCGGAGGACAGTCTCCTCTCCTCCAGACCGTGGGTACCATCCGCAAATGTTCTGCTTACTTTTCGCATGGTGTGCACAGCCACATGCGGAAAGTAAGCAGAACAATGCATTTCTATGGGTGCGGGATCGCCGCGATTCCGCGAAATTAATGAGCATGCTGCCTTTTTTACCGCAAAGCAATTCCGCCGCGGTAAAAACTGCAGCATTAGCACAGCATTGCGGAATCCCATAGGAATGCATGGGATGCTTATTTTTCGCGTTTTCGCGGCGAAATCGTGCGGTTAAAACCGCCGCGGAAACGCAAAAAAAAGCCACGTGTGAACTCAGCCTTACAGTAAAGAATCCGCGTCTGTGATTATGACTAGACCTTCTTTCCTCCAGACGTAGAGGATGCCCCCTTGTCCCCGTCACAGGTCTAACAGTAAAAAGATCACTAGAAAGGTCTATGTACTGTCCCTTTATATATTTATACATTATAATAAGATCACCACTAAGCCTTCGTTTTTCCAACCTGTCTTGGTATTGCAGACCCCCCAGTTCTCTAATAACCTTGGTCGCTCTTCTCTGCACCCACTCCAGTTCAGCTATGTCTTTCCTATACACCGGAGACCAGAACTGCACACAGTATTCTAAGTGTGGTCACACTAGTGACTTGTAAAGAGGTAAAATTATGTTCTCCTCATGAGCATCTATGCATCTTTTAATGCATCCCATTATTTTATTTGCCTTTGCAGCAGCTGCCTGACACTGGCCACTAAATGTGAGTTTGTCGTCCACCCATAAACCCAGGTCTTTTTCACTGACAATTTTGCAGAGTGTTTTACAATTAAGCACATAATTATACATCTTGTTTGTTCTACCCAAGTGCATGACCTTAAATATATCCCCCTAAAGCTCATTTGCCATTTATCAGCCCAAGCTTCTAGTTTACATAAATCCTCCTGTAATTTAAAATTGTCCTCCTCTGTATTGATTACCCTGCAGAGTTTAGTGTCATCTGCAAATATTGAAATTCTACTTTCTATGCCCCCTACAAGGTCATTAATAAGTATGTTAAAAAGAAGCTGGCCCAGTGCTGACCCCTGTGGTACCCCACTGCTAACCACGACCCAGTCAAAGTGTGCTCCATTAATAACCACCCTTTGTTTCCTATCCCTGAGCCAGCTCTCAACCCACTTACACATATTTTCCCCTATCCCCGTTGTTCTCACTTTATGTATCAACCTATTGTGTGGCACCATTGTAAGGGGTGAAGAGGAAGAAGTGCCAGAAGGGGGTTACCTATCCTGCTCCATGTTCAGAACCACATAGCCAGGCAGCAGGTTTGCCGGGGGAAGACTTTCTGACCTGAACCAACTGCACCATGTGACTGTAATGGGCAGTAGGGGAAGAGAAGGGGCGGTGAACCGGAAGCTGTGCAGGCTGAGGGCGCGAAAGCTGAGCGCGCCGGAGACAGAGCAACGCATGTCACATAGAAAGCAGGCTGCAGCACCATGCTCCAGGAGAGAGAGAACTCCCCGTCAGTGGACTTGGACTAGATATAGAAAGCCCTGTCTGTGAGTATTTGGACTCCGTAGCCTCTGTAACCAGAGGAGGCTTTCCCCCTGACAGTGCAGAGACAGTGACCCGAGCGTGCAGCCCCGGTGCCTGTGGTGACAGGCCAGAGCCCCTGAGTGTGGCACAGAAACTTCCCAGTGTGCGCAGCATCATTCCTGCGGAGAGACTGACAGTGTATCATACAGAGACTTAGAGCAGGGGAGACTCAGGTTTGCAACGTCTCCCTGCTTTCTGCTTTAACCCATGAGGTCCCGGCTTCATCCAGAGGAGAGACTGCAGAGACTGCAAGCGCCGCTGTTGATTGTGCCATATGGGAGAAAGAGACCCTGCAATCAAGCTTTCCCCAGACTGATAAGTTACAAGAATTCCAGTTTAACCATTTCAACGCTGCATAACTTTCCCTAGCCTTTTTATCGTTTTACCGTTTATTCTGTTACTTTTAACCCCCACTGCTTCTCCCTGCACGGAGAGTCTATTCCCTGTAAATATACCCGTTAACTCTTGATCTGTCTCTGATCCGTGGCAACATCCTCAGTACCTGCGGTTTATTACACCGTTTCAAAAGCTTTTGAAAAGTCCATGTACACCACATTCACTGTGTTTCCTTGGTTCAGTCCGGAACTTACCTCTTCATAGAAGCTTATCAGATAAGTCTGACAGGAACGGTCCCTCGTAAACCCATGTTGATATTGGGTCATGAGGTTATTCTTCTTCAGAAACTTTAGTATAGTATCTCTTAGAAAACCCTCCAGGATTTTACCCACAGTTGAGGTTAAACTTACTGGCCTATAATTTCCAAAATAAGTTTTTGTCCCCTTTTTGAATATTGGAACCACATTTGCTATTCGCCAGTCCTGTGGTACAGACCCTGTTAATATGGAATCTTAAAAGATTAAAAAATAATGGTCTATCAATGACTGTACTTAATTCCTGCAGTACTCGGGGGTGTATCCCATCCGGGCCCAGGGATTTGTCAATTTTAGTGATTTTTAGACGCTGACGTACTTCCTGCTGGTTTAAGCAGGTGACAATAATAAGGCAAATTTTATCCTCATTAAATAAATTTGATGCAAATAGAATTTCCTTGTCAGATTTGTGCAAACTGCTAATGTGGCGCCCCTGAGGCTCAGTCGCCACAGAGGTACTGCAACTCCTCCTGAGGTGTGGTGCCCCACCATCCAGGTAAGTTGGAGGCTCCTGACCACGCTCCAACACTCGCACCCCACACAACAGAGTAGTTCAGCAAAGCCACATTGCGACTCCTTGCTTAGAGAGTAGCAGAGCACCTTTGGTGGCTCCCTGCTTGGAACACGAAACGTGCTGGGAGGCGGGTGGAGTTGAGAATACATAAAAGAGCGGGAATGTTTAGGATTACAGGTCAGTCTGGGAGAGGAAGCCTCGCGGAGAGGAGTGAGGAAAGATGATCCCTGAGAGAGGGATGGAGGAAGGAGGTGCTGCAGCAGACCTCAGTGACCTGGGTCTGCTGGCATGGGAAAGGAAAGGAAAAAGACATTAAACTGAAACCTGATCTTCCATAAGAGAGAGAGATTAGTACGGAATGAAGAAGAAAAAGGGAACAGAGAGGACGTGGGTTAGGAGAGAACCCTGCCTAGAAGTTCTAAGCATAAGGGTGGGGCCCGGTCCCCGAGGTTGTATGGATGCTAATGGTCCTGCAGCAGACACTGGTGGAGTAGTGGGCTGTAAATGCACTACTCCCATCTTAGACTTGGGGGCACAACAGCAACTTGGATAGAGAGCCGGGACTCAGGAGTGAGGAGCCCCCGAAGCAGGCTACAGCTGTCTGCCGTACAAGTAGAGTTCTTGGGAACATCTGTCAGGAGGAACTCCAGTGTAACTCAGTACTAGGAGATCTTGACACAAAAAGGTGCTATAAAAGGATACGTTCAGAAAGGTACATGTTGGCGGAGCGTTGAAAGGGAGCATTCCATCTGACCTGGAGGTTGATTGGGCCTCTGACCCAGAGGACACGGTACGGAGGCAGGCACCTGTGTGTACTACAGACTGTGAGTAAAGCTTTGGAACTACAAGCCCTGGTGTCCTCCATTGATTCTTGCGTCAACACACCCAGCACTGCTACATCTGGGTACCATCTTTCACACCGTTTGGGTCTCTCCTCTAACTCCACATCTACACTGCCCTGTGGCTATAGCTTCACCTGTGGGGAGCTTCACCATCTTTGCTGCAACACACCACCAGCCCCAGAGGATCTGCACGCAGCGTCGGCTTAACATCTCACTTGCCAAACACTACAGGTGACGTCACGAACTATTCCATTAACTACATTCCACCATTCAAACTCCCCCTATTATTTGGGCGCCCAGGGCCACGGACCTGCTCACTGCTGCTGTGACACATCCCGCTGACACTGGCCCGGTACCGAGTACCCCACAGCCCTGGTAGGGCGACACACTAAGTTTTTATCTTGGTAGATTCACACATCACCACTTTTGGGCCCCATACACATTAGTTTAATATTGGTCAAGCATGTTGATTTTGGCGAGATTAGCCACTCATCTGATGTGTGTGGCACCTCCAGACTCTTCCTCAACAGATCATTCTTTTGTTCTCAGGTGATAAAAGTAGCAGTTTTCCTCCCCTTTTCCAAGCAAAAACAGATGAACAGTCAGGACATTTATGTGTAGGGAAAGTCAGTTGAGGCAGTTATTGGCTGAACAAACTTTCCTCCAAATGTACAGTATGGTCACCATAAGGCTACAAATAATTAAGAAAGAAGGAATCATGTATCTTATACAGTATATTAAGTATTGCCTTGACGACGACTTGAATTAGGCTTATTTTTTATTTTTACACAAATTTGCATACTTATGTTTTATCTACTGCCACTTTGGTTTTAATATCTAACAGTTGTATGAAAAGTGTTTGACCAGAAGGTCTTAAAGTTATCTGTTTCGTTCTCCAAAAAATATTTTCACGGTTAATGTCATGACATTGTCTTCATCCAACTTTTTTTTGTCATCCTCTTCCGCTCGACCCTTCAACTCCTCTATGCATCGTTGTCTTTTCCAGATAAGTGGACTACTTATACTAAGTCTGCAAGAAGATGAGCCTTCATTTATTCTTCTTTGAAAAGTTAATCGATACCTTCGCTTCTGTAGTCAATGACACCCATTCTTTCTAGTAGTTTGAAGCTTTTTTCTCATGAGCATGAGCATAATATTGCCCAAACAATAGAGAACATTGGGCATGAAGAATTAAAGTGACTTGCTTGGTTTCAGAGCGCAATTTTAGAAATCTCCTTGTTTTGATTCTTTGTTCGAAAGTCCATCTACCACCTAACAATCAAAGCTTTCTTTTCTTCTATACTTTTTCTCAGGAGATACATTTTAAGGTAATGTTCAGCAGAGGAAACCTAAAGTCACTTTGCTGGTTTCTTCGTAATTGAGATAAAATTCTTAGCCTTATGCCATGCAATCTCCACATACAAACATGGCATTTTTTTTTCTCTGGTAATGTTGTAATTTCTACAAACTTCTCTTTGAAATTGTCAGACGAGTGTGGAAGTTCACTACTACGGCTCTTTTTGATCTAAGCTATGGAACAGATAATTGGATGGCAGTCTGGCTAAGGATGTAAAGTTTTTTTTTAAACTGACCTTAAAATATCATACACAATTTTTTTTTTCCAGAAAATATGTCTGTAAAGTGGTAGAAGGGTTAGTAAATACGATTGGACTTCATAAAATATCCATGTCGAGTTATGTTCTTTCTGAAGACAACTGAATTACTCAATTCACAATAAAATGTTTTAAAGTGGCTCAGAAATGGAGCTTAATTTTCAAGAGTCGAAACCATCATTGAAAAAAATGTCGCCGTGACTCTGGGAATCTTCTGCTTTTGGTGGTGTGTAGAAGACTAGGTCTTTAAATTCAACATTTTATTCCAGTGCATACATAGAAAAAAGTGGCATCCTTAGCAAAGTCAAAAGGTCCCCAGAATAGTGCCAAGTTTTATCATTCTGAACCATGAGGAGATTCGATTTGATCTAAATACATTTTGACGAAATCGAAAATGGGCAGAGTTATATTATAAAAAAATTCTCATTTATCCTAGAATCTCACGTGCCTCCTTATGTTCCCAATGACATGCATCGCCCTCACGTGTCAGATTTCAGCATCAGGAACGATTTAAGCCTTTTCCGACACTGGGCGTAATAATATGCTCATGTTGGACTTCCTCCCTTTGATGTGGGCTTTGGCACTGAGCCCACATCTTTCCCAGCACATGTCAGCAGTTTTGAAAAGTTGACATGTACCTCTAACAGCGGCGGGTGGAATTGCGATCCACCCGTGGCTGTTAACCTGTTAAATGCCGCTATCAATCTCTGACAGCGGCATTTAACTCACGCTTCAGGCAAGCGCACTGGAAATCCCACCTAGTAGTGAACGTAGGTCATCGATGGATCATCGGCATGACAACCAGAGGTCTCCAGTAGACCTCTATTGTTGTCATAGCGAAATTGCTATAAGGACCACTCGGTTTTCGGCACTCATAGCAAGTGATCATTTCTGCTACATACAGGCGATCTGATCATCATCTGTATGTAGCAGAGCTGACCAGACAACTGCAGCTTGGAGGCTATTGAAGCATGCAAAAAAAAAAAAAAAAAAATGTTTTTCAAAATATTAAAAAATAAGAAAATGAATGTTCAAATCACCCCCCTTTCGCCCCTTTCAAAATAAAGGAATAAAAAAGTGAGACATACACATATTTGGTATCATCATGTTCAGAATCACTCGATCTATCAATATCAAAAAAGAATTAACCTGATCGCTAAACGGCGCAATGAGAAAAAAGTCAAAAGGCCAGAATTAAGTTTTTTTTGGTCGCCGCTATATTGCAATAAAATGCAATGACAGGTGATCAAAAGATCGTATACACACCAAAAGGTTATCATTAAGAAATTTAGCTCAGTGTCCAGAAAACACGCCATCACCCAGCCCCAAATCATGAAGATTGGAGACGCTACAGGTCTCAGAAATTTCTTTTTTTTACCAAAGTTTGGATTTTCTTTCCTCACTTAAATGAAAAAGATCCTAGACATGTTTGGTATCTATGAACTCATAATGACATTGAGAATAATAATGGCAGGTCAGTTTTAGCATTTAGTGAACATGGTAAAAAAGAAAACAAAACAAGCATGGAATTGCACTTTTTTTTTGCAATTTCACACACTTGGAATTTTTTTCTCGTTTTCCAGTACACAGTATGTTAAAACCAATGGTGTTGTTCAAAAGAACAACTTGTCCTGCAAAAAAGCAAGCCTTCACCGAAAAATAAAAAAAAAGTTATAGCTCTGGGAAGAAGGGGAGCAAAAAACAAAAACACAAAAATGGAAATACCTCCGGGGGTTAAGGAGTTAAAGCTCTTTGAGGACGACCAGAGAGCAGCAGCGCCTGTAATAGCTTAGTTACTCACCGATAACGGTGTTTCTCGGAACCCATGACAGCACCACGGAGAGAGGGGGTCCGCCCATCAAGGACAGGAACCTACAGACAAAAGAGCGGCACCTCTCCTCCGCCCCCAGTTGGTTACAGAGCATCAGAGGGTCTCCCGGTTAGTTAATAACAAAAGTATATACATAACATTATAATTTGCATACTTATAGAGAAACCTCGTGACTAAGAACACACTCTACACACATTAAATCGTGCTCACCGCACACGTGAAAAAAGGGGGGGAATTAAGCGGGTGCTGTCATGGGTTCCGAGAAACACCGTTATCGGTGAGTAACTAAGCTATTCTCCCTCACCCATGACAGCACCACGGAGAGAATTTCAGAGATTGGTAGCTTAGGGAGGGACCACCGCCTGAAGGACCCTTCTCCCGAAGGTCAGGTCAGACGCAGAGGCTAGATCTAGGCGATAGTGTTTGAAAAAGGTAGAAGGTGTTGACCAGGTGGCCGCCTTACAGATCTGTTCTATCGATACCTCTGATCTTTCTGCCCATGAGGTCGCCATTGCTCTTGTAGAGTGGGCTTTTAGACCCTCCGGGATGGTATTCCCGCTGCATGAGTATGCCAGGGCAATCGCGTCTCTTATCCATCTTGCCAGGGTACTTTTGGACGCCCCGAGCCCCTTACGAGGTCCCTGGAAACACACAAAGAGAGATCCTTCCTTCCTACATCCCTTGGTGGCCTCTAGGTAATGCACTAAGCACCTCTTCACATCTAATGTGTGAAATTTCTCCTCTCCTCTATTCGTAGGGTTTGGGCAGAAGGAAGGAAGGACTACCTCCTGTGATCTATGGAAGTGTGTTGCTACCTTGGGCAAATATGCAGGGTCAGGTTTCAATATAATTCTATCCTCCATAATTTTAATGAATGGGGGTATTGCCGATAAGGCTTGAATGTCACTTACTCTGCGGGCCGATGTTAGGGCCACTAGCAGTATCGTTTTTAATGATAGGGTCTTTAGTGGAGCTGACTGAATAGGCTCGAATGGGGGTCCTGTTAGGGCTGACAACACTAAGTTCAGATCCCATGATGGTACTTTCTGGGTAGCTATTGGTCTAGACCTGGCTGCGGCCCTCATAAACCGTGCCACCCAAGGGTCGCTCGCTACCTCCTGATTATAGAGGGCGCCCAGGGCCGCTACCTGTACCCTCAGTGTGTTAGTCGCTAGTCCCTGTTCTAACCCTCTTTGGAGGAATTCCAGGATTTTATCCATTTGTATTCCATCCTGAACCTTTGCCCCCGAACTGGATAGGAATTTTCTCCAGGTTCTACCATAGGCTTTGATTGTAACTGGTTTTCTACTTTTTTGTAACGTGGAAATTAGATTTTCTGAAAATCCTTTCCCCCTCAGCAGTGACCTTTCAAATTCCATGCTGTTAAATGGAGGTTCACTGCTTGGGGGTGTAGCACAGGGCCCTGTGATAGAAGGTCGGGGAGATCTGGTAGAACCCAGGGGTCGGTTACTGACATTATTCTGAGCCATGAAAACCATGTTCTTTTTGGCCAGAAAGGGGCTATAAGTATTACCCGAGCCCCCTCTTCCCTGACTTTCCTTATCACCGCCGGAAGGAGAATGGTCGGTGGGAAGGCATACAGTAAACCCCGTGTCCATGGGAGCATAAATGCGTCCAGGGTGTGAGGATTCCCTTTGGGATTCAGAGAACAGAATATTTCCACTTTTTTGTTTTTGTGGTCTGCAAATAAGTCTATGTCTGGGGTTCCCCACATTTCCACAATCTTCTGAAAAACGGACTGATTTAGAGTCCACTCCCCCTGATGTAGTTGGGTACGGCTCAGAAAGTCTGCCGTTTGGTTCTCTACTCCCCGTATATGTAGCGCCGATAGGGACAGTAAGTTTTTCTCTGCCAACCCGAATATCTCGAAGGATGCCTCCATTAACGTTCTGGACCTGGTTCCCCCCTGGTGGTTTATATAGGCCACTGTTACTCGGTTGTCCGAGAATATCCGGACATGATGGCCTTTTAATGCTGGCAAAAAGTGACTCAAGGCATAATTTACTGCTAGCAGTTCTTTTTGATTCAAGGAGGCTTTTAGTTCTTGACTTCTCCATCCCCCTTGAGCCACGCTGATGCCCATGTGTGCTCCCCAACCCACAGGACTGGCGTCGGTGGTAATTACATGTGTGATTTTGGCCTCCCAGGGGATCCCTTTGGACAAGTTGTTTTTGTCCTCCCACCAGGCTAGGGAAAGAATAGTTTTTGAACCTAGCGTAATATGATGTTCCAAGCGGTCTCCTAAGGTCCGCTGGTTGGTCAGGATATCCCATTGCAGATCCCTCATATGTATTTGTGCCCACTGGACCGCCGGCAAGCATGCAGAGAGGGACCCTAACAGGGACATTGCTCGTCTTAGTGTCATAGAGGGGTTTTGCCTCGCTTTTTGTACTATATGAATAATTCTGTCCCTTTTGTGATCTGGCAAGTAACATACTTGGATGTTTGAATCCAGTGTCAGGCCTAGGAACTCCTGGACTCTCTTTGGTTCCAGCCTTGACTTTTTCAGGTTCAGAAGCCACCCGAGGTTTTTTAGAGTGCTCATCACTCGGTCCCTCTGTTCTGTGCATTTCTGGCCTGAGTTGCTCGCTATTAAAAAGTCGTCCAAATAAGGCACTATCAGAACATCCTGTTCTCTTATGTGAGCCATCATCTCTGCCACCAATTTCGTAAAGACCCGTGGAGCCACTGAGATCCCAAATGGCAGGGCCTTGTATTGGAATTCTCTTATTTCTCCTGCTATCGAGACTGCTAGCCTGAGGTATTGCCTGGATTCTTTGTGAATGGGGACATGGTAGTAGGCATCGCTGAGGTCTAGGACCACCATAAAACATTGCGGAAAGAGAATTTTGATGGTCGATTTGATCGATTCCATCTTGAATTTTTCGTTCTTGATATAGCAATTCAGTTTTTTTAAATTTATGATGGTGCGGAAGGTGCCGTCTGGTTTGGTTACCAGGAAGAGAGGCGAGTAGAACCCCCTGCCTCTCTCCTGTGGGGGAACCTCCTGTAGGACTTTTTTGTCCAACATACTCAGAACCTCCCTTTCGAGGGCGTCCTGTTCGTTTTTTGACGACCTTATCGGGGTAATTATGTATTTTTGCGGCGGGAGAGAATAAAAGTTTATCCTTAATCCCGATCTTACAAGATTTATCAGCCAGGGATTGTTGGATATTTTCTCCCAGGCTGGGAGGAAAAACCTTAGTCTCCCTCCCACCCTGGGCCCACAGTCACTTGGCGGGTTTTTTATCCCGGGACGAGTTACCGAAGATGAACCCCCTGTCCCTTCTTCTGTCTTCCCATTTTTGGTCTCTCGGGGGTCTCCTCTGGAAGAACTTTCTGTTCCGAAAGGACCGTTTAAAGCCTGTGGCGGTCACAGGTCCTAAGTTTGGGAAGCCTTTCTTTTTGTCACCCGCCTTTTCGAGGATGTCATCCAAGGTTTCCCCGAAGAGGAATTTTCCTTCACAGGGAATGGCGCATAATTTTATTTTTGTCTGGAGATCCCCAGGCCAACATTTTAACCATAAAGCTCGTCTAGCTGCATTCGACAAGGCTGCTGTTTTAGATGACAATCTTATCGAATCAGCCGAAGAGTCGGCCAGGTAGGCTGCCGCCCCTCTTATCATTGGCATGGATTCCAGGATTTTATCTCTGGGAACCCCTTCCCTTATCTGTCTCTCCAATTGGTCTATCCATACCATAAGAGCTCTGGAGGTACAGGTTGCCGCTACCGCCGGCCTGATGTTTCCCCCTGCTGATTCCCAGGTGCCCTTAAGTAGGGTATCCGCTTTTTTATCCAACGGGTCTTTCAGGGTACCCATATCTTCAAAGGGGAGTGCAAACTTTCTTGAAGCTTTGGCTATCGCCACATCTAGTTTGGGGGCCTTATCCCATGATGTGGATGCTTCCTCCTCAAATGGGTACTTCCTTTTGATGGAAGGAACTGTGGAGCTTTTCCTATCCGGTTTTTCCCATTCTTTATCTATGAGGCCTTGGACGTTCTTATTTAACGGAAATACCTTCCGTTTTTTTTGACTCAGTCCCCCGAACATAATGTCCTGGACTGATCTATCAGTCCGGGGTTCTTCCACCCCCATAGTGGATCTTACCGCCTTTACTAAGGCATCCACTTCGTCCAGGGGGAAACAATGACGACCTTCCGTCTCCTCATCGGAGGATGACGAGTCGGTATTTACAGTATGGGAGGTGACTTCCCCTGACGATAAGCTGTCAGATTGGGACTCTATCACCACGTCCCCCTTCCTTCCCTTCCTTTCCCGTTTTCTGGATGAAAGGGCACTCTGAATTTCTGCGCGGATTACCGCCCTTAGGTCTGCGGCATGATCCGGGGTTTCACCGCCGAGGACCTCCTGTATACAGGAGTCACACAATTTTTTCTCCCAGGGCGTTGGTAATGGTTTCCCACAGGTGGGGCATTCCCTGTTCTTGGTCTTTTCTTTCTTCTTTCCCTGATAAGGGAAAGAAGTCTATTACAATGGGGAACATTCACGAAGATCCACTTACCCCTCATGCGCGGTTGCAGGTACCGGTTCTGGAAGTGGATCCAAATCCCTCACTGGGCGATCCACGGCAGGTGACTTGCTCCTTGCAGTAGACTGCTGCGTGGAGTGGCTGCTGGACCTGCTCCCCCGTCCGTCTTTATCCTTTTGGCGGCGCTGGTGATGCTGCCTTTGTTGCTGCTGCTGCTGCTGCTTAGGCTGCTGTAGCTGGTCGCTATCCATCGCGCCTGAACGCTTCCAGCTCTGAGGCTGCTTTAGCGTTCCCAATTTGAATAAGCCGCCCTGGCGTCACCTGTCTTCCCGGCCTGCACCGCTCTTCCCCCGGGGAGTGCGTACTGCGCATGTGCCGACCGCGGGGACCCGGAAGTTCCTCATTCTACTTCCGGGGCAGCGCCATCTTGGTACACCTGTGTACCCAGCGCTGCCCCTATCCGGCGTCCCTCGGCCCCTACTCCTCCCGGAGCGGCGGCCCGGTCCTCCCCGCCCGCTCACCCTGGACAGCCCCTCAGCTGCAGCGGTGGCGGCTTCGGCAACCGACCCCGCCGCGACAGGGGCCTTCCCGCTGTCTGACCGCGGACGGGGCGGTCCCGGATCTTCAACTCCCGGTAAGCGCTGCGCTCTTGCTGCCGTGGTTCACCCGTCAAGGACAGGAACCCAACTGGGGGCGGAGGAGAGGTGCCGCTCTTTTGTCTGTAGGTTCCTGTCCTTGATGGGCGGACCCCCTCTCTCCGTGGTGCTGTCATGGGTGAGGGAGAAAGGTGCCTTATGAAGGAGGGTTTAGGCAAGGTGAGTATAATGTCTTTTTATTTTATTCGTAACCCTTAAGGGAATTCAGGAAAATAGAATACAAAAGTTTGGGATTTGTCAGAATCCAAATATTTTGGAGGAAATTTACAAAGAATTGGTTTCTGTTCAGATCAGTTTGCTAATTTCTAGCTATATCCTTATCTTCTTTGTTTGTTAACAATACAGTTCTTCATGGGAAAGAAGTATTATACAAGTCACCCTACCCAGCATCAAATGGATAAATCCACCAGGACTGAGCTTCTTCTCTTCCATATAAAGACTTGCATATCTCTTTAATTTGAGCATTTATTTATTTATTTTACTCATTTATATAGCGCCATTAATTCCACAGCGCTTTACACACATTATCATCACTGTCCCCGATGGGGCTCACAATCTAAATTCCCAATCAGTATTTCTTTGAAATGTGGGAGAAAACCGGAGAACCCGGGGGAAACCCACACAAACACGGGGAAAACATACAAACTCCTTGCAGATGTTGTTCTTGGTGGGATTTGAACCCAGGACACCAGCGCTGCAAGACTGCAGTGCTAATCACGGAGCATTTATCACCCTCTTTATTTTCTACTAGCTGAAGAGCCCGGCGTTGCCTGGGCATAGTAACCAACTATGGTTAGTTATAACAAATTATAATGATTATATTGCACATAAAAACTGTGCATCTAATCCTATCCTGTGTGATACTGACTGCTGAGCTGTGTATCTAATCCTATCCTGTGTGATACTGTCTGCCGAGCTGTGTATCTAATCCTATCCTGTGTGATGCTGACTGCTGAGCCATGTATCTAATCCTATTCTGTATGATACTGTCTGCTGAGCCGTGCATCTAATCCTATCCTGTGTGATACTGACTGCTGAGCTGTGTATCTAATCCTATCCTGTGTAATACTGTCTGCCGAGCAGTGGATCTAATCCTATCCTGTGTGATGCTGACTGCTGAGCCATGTATCTAATCCTATCCTGTGTGATACTGTCTGCTGAGCCGTGTATCTAATACTATCCTGTGTGATACTGACTGCTGAGCTGTGTATCTAATCCTATTCTGTATGATACTGTCTGCTGAGCCGTGCATCTAATCCTATCCTGTGTGATACTGACTGCTGAGCTGTGTATCTAATCCTATTCTGTATGATACTGTCTGCTGAGCCATGCATCTAATCCTATCCTGTGTGATACTGACTGCTGAGCTGTGTATCTAATCCTATTCTGTGTGATACTGTCTGCCGAGCTATGTATCTAATCCTATCCTGTGTGATGCTGACTGCTGAGCCGTGTATCTAATCCTATCCTGTGTGATACTGACTGCTGATCTGTGTATCTAATCCTATCCTGTGTGATATTGACTGCTGAGCCATGTATCTAATCCTATCCTGTGTGATACTGACTGCTGAGCTGCATATCTAATCCTATCCTGTGTGATACTGACTGCTGAGCTGTGTATCTAATCCTATCCTGTGTGATACTGACTGCTGAGCCGTGTATCTAATCCTATCCTGTGTGATACTGAGTGCTGAGCTGTGTATCTAATCCTATTCCGTGTGATACTGTCTGCTGAGCTGTGTATCTAATACTATTCTGTGTGATACTGTCTGCTGAGCTGTGCATCTAATCCTATCCTGTGTGATACTGACTGCTGAGCCGTGTATCTAATCCTATCCTGTGTGATACTGTCTTCTGAGCTGTGTATCTAATACTATTCTGTGTGATACTGTCTGCTGAGCTGTGTATCTAATACTATCCTATGTGATACTGTCTGCTGAGCTGTGCATCTAATCCTATCCTGTGTGATACTGACTGCTGAGCTGTGTATCTAATCCTATCCTGTGTGATACTGACTGCTGAGCCGTGTATCTAATCCTATTCTGTATGATACTGTCTGCTGAGCCGTGCATCTAATCCTATCCTGTGTGATACTGACTGCTGAGCTGTGTATCTAATCCTATTCAGTGTGATACTGACTGCTGAGCCGTGTATCTAATCCTATTCTGTGTGATACTGTCTGCTGAGCTGTGTATCTAATACTATTCTGTGTGATACTGTCTGCTGAGCTGTGTATCTGTGGGGAGGAGGACCCCCATATAGTGTTTGGGCCGGAACCAAGGGGACCGCCATCAGAGTTATTGAAGGAAGCACAACAGGGGAATTACAAAGGGAGACATGCGACTGAGGTTGTCAGGGCAACAGGGGGCGGGGCTAGGGTAAAAGGAGCAGGGGACGCGCTGAAGTGGCAGTTGGGGAAGAGAGGGAGTGAAGGCAAGACACAGGGTGACTTGCAGGGGCACCGAGAGGAGCCTGCGAGGAGAAAGCAACCGATTGACCGACAAGAGAGACGTGAGAGACTGTGCCCAGAGACTGCTCCCCGCTCCCGTTCTGAGAGAATTTTCCCCGCTAACCCCCGCCTTGAAGGGAGAGGAACTATACCTCCGGTTGTGGCCGTGAGTACTGGTAACCAGGCCTCAGAGACCTGGGCCCTTCCCCCCAGCCTTCCCCCATCACGCCGACCCGGCCATCATCGGCCTCAAGATACGGCACATTGTCACAGGCACGATAAAAGGCTCGCTACCCTGGCTTAGGACGAGACTCCTTGGTAAAGGACGGCTACAGGCCTTTCTGGGGAACTGCGTCATCACCGCGCGCCACCTCCATCATTTACTTCAGGGCCCATTGAGCCCCAACGGCACTGCTTTCTTCAGGGCCTGTTGCGCCCCAGCGGCAGCGTTTTCTTCAGGGCCTGTTGCGCCCCAGTGGCAGCGTTTTCTTCAGGGCCTGTTGCGCCCCAGCGGCAGCGTTTCCTTCAGGGCCTGTTGCGCCCCAGCGGCAGCGTTTCCTTCAGGGCCTGTTGCGCCCCAGCGACAGCGTTACCTTCAGGGCCTGTTGCGCCCCATCGTCCCCATTTCCTTCAGGGCCTGTTGCGCCCCAGCGGCAGTGCTTCCTTCAGGGCCTGTTGCGACCCAGCGGCAGCGTTACCTTCAGGGCTTGTTGCGCCCCAACGTCCCCGTTTCCTTCAGGGCCTGTTGCGCCCCAACGTCCTCATTTTCTTCAGGGCTTGCTGCGCCCCAACGGTATTATTTTCTTCAGGGCCTGTTGCGCCCCACCGACATCACTTTCCTCAGGAAAGCCGCCTCAGCGACCTCAACGCGGCCACGCTACTGAACCCCGCAGTCCCTGAAAGGCTAAGTGAAACTATATTTAGTTAAGTTTGTTGAGTCCCTGCGTGGACTGTTGTTGTTTTCTTTATCCTTGTTTTGTTCAGCCTAGCCCATCGGCTAGAGTTATATAAAAGTGATTTCGAAAACCACCATTCGTCTAGTGTCTCGTCACTGCATCCTGCGAACCTGTCCGACCCAACACTTGGCGTAGTCGGCAGGATGCAGTCTCCGAGCATAGACGGTGGTGGCGCAGGTCAGGGGGAAGCTGTAGAATCTGTAAATAATGAGGGCCCCCGTACTAGCATTTCATTGGGGGCCATGCTGAACAACCTGCCTAGATTTTCCGGCTCCAATACTATGCTATGGAGCTGGACAGAGCGAATGCGGGGGCTCTTTCGGATGCACCCAGTGACCCCTGACCTGAAAGCTGAAGTGGCACTCATGGCCCTAGACGGGGAGGTGCGGAGGTCAGTGATGTTGAAACCTCCGGGGCACCGCAACACTTTTGAAAAGGTGTTGCAGATAGTGGAACAGACCCACGGAGATCCCACTGATGTGGGAGAGTTAAGGACTCGTCTGTTTAGTCGGATGCAGGCAGAGGGGGAGACGATTACTCGTATACTAGTATATGAATGTGCTCCAAGAATTGCATACGGCTATTGAAAGAAAAGACGGGGTAGGGGTAGGACCTGTTGACATTACCCTACGTGACCTACTGGTGACTGGACTGCGAGATCCACTGATAAAACAGGCATTACGGGAACAGATCAGAATGAATCCCCAAATAGATTTTTCAGAAGTGGGAAGTCAGGCACGGGTTCGGGAGCAAGAGCAGGGGATGGCGGTCCCCGTGGGGAAGGTCCGAAGTGTGGAGGCCTCCTCGAACACAGTTGAGGAACCCCAGTGGGTGGAGGAGATGAAGCGAGAATTGAAAAATATTAAGAGCGAGTTGGCTGAAGTAAAGAGAAGAACCGAACCAGAGACTGGACGACCCAGTGTTAATCCCGGTCCCTGGGGGTCACGTACTCCGCGGGGTGGTCAACCTATACCGGCCCGGTGTTATGAGTGTGGAGAACCAGGCCACTTCGCCCGAGAGTGTCCGCGGCGTGGGAGGTACCCACCCCAGCGGCCATTAAACTAAAGGGCTCCGGGCTGGGGGGACGCCGCTCGGAGCCGAAAACCACAACTAGGGGTGGTGGAAGTCCCGAAGATTTGATAGCAAAGTGTCCGGTAGTTTGGGCAGAAGTAGAGGGCCTGGCCGTCCGGTGTCTGGTGGACACGGGGTCACAAGTAACCACTATGCCCGCAGCGTATTTTCAACGAAACTTTCCAGAGGCAGCAAGGCCTCAGTGGGGACCCATGATTAGACTAGTAGCTGCTAACCAACTGCCGGTCCCAGTTTCCGGGGTAGTGTGGGTGCAGATGACGTTGTGCGGTAAACCCCTCGGCCACAGAGGGGTGGTGCTGACTCAAGGAGAAGCTGATCACCCTAGGCATGAATATTTTAAAAGAGTTTGGTAACCTGTTGCTTAATGATCCCACACAAAGGACACTGAAGCAGTGGGGTTCTCGCACAGCTCAGGGACAGGTATTCCAGCAGCTGGTGCGAGGTGCGCGGGTGCATCGGGACTGCCAGGAGGGTGAGGATCTGGGTAAGGTCATCGCGTCAGCGGCACCCCTGCTTATGCTGCCTCCTGGACAGACAGTGGTGGCCCTGCCAATTCGGGCCCCGATACCTTTGGAGGGCGTAGAGGTGCAGGTGGAGCCGTGTCACTCAGAGCACTTACCTCCTGGCATACTGGTGGCTCGTTCCCTCGCTACAGTGTGAAAAGGAACCGTCCTGGTCCGCTGCGTTAACCTTGAAGACCGAGATACCATTCTGAAAGCCCGGACTGTGCTGGCCAAACTAGTAAAGCCTTTAGAAGAAGTGCTGCCCGCTCCTGCGGTTCAATTACGAGTACACCCCGAGGATCCTTGGGAGGTAACAATACGAACCTTACAGGCCCACGAAGTCTCGACACAAGAGAAGGGCCGAAATATTTTGGAGAAGATGCGGGCCGAGCTTTCTGGACTAACTGCGGCCCAACTTTCACAAGTAAAAGCATTGCTGGGACAGTACCACAAAGTATTTGCTAGCCATGAGGATGACTTTGGGTGTACCACCGCCATCACTCATGAGATCCCCACAGCAGGAGCGACCCCTATCCGAGAATGATATCGACAGTTCCCGCCACAACTCTATCAAGAGGTGAAATCTTTGCTGGCTCAGATGCTGCAAAAAGGGGTGATACAGGAAAGTCAAAGCCCTTGGGCGGCCCCCATCGTGTTGGTCCGGAAGAAAGATGGTACACTACGATTCTGTGTGGATTATCGTAAATTGAATGCTTGCACTATTAAAGACTCATACCCACTGCCCCGCATAGAAGAATCTCTGTCTGCATTGGGCAAAGCAACATATTTTTTGACCCTGGACTTGGCCAGTGGGTACTGGCAGGTGCCCATGTCAGAAGAGGACAGAGCTAAGACGGCGTTCATAATGCCCATGGGACTGTTTGAGTTTAATCGTATGCCATTCGGGCTGGCCAACGCCCCTGGGACCTTTCAGCGATTGATGGAGCGATGTTTAGGAGATCTCAATTTTGAGGCCACGTTGATCTACCTGGACGACATCATTGTCTATGCCGCCTCCTTCGAGGACCACCTGAAGCGGTTGGGACAGGTACTCAGTCGGCTGCAAAAGTACGGGTTGAAGGTGAAGCCTCAGAAATGCCACCTATTTCGCTCTCAGATTGAGTATCTGGGTCATGTCGTTTCGGCAGAGGGTGTGAGGCCGTCCCGGGAGAAGGTTGCTGCTATCCAGGAATGGCCTACCCCCGAGACGGTGAAAGACATGCGGGCTTTTCTGGGGTTAGCTGGATATTACCGTCGTTTCGTAAAGAATTTTGCATGTCGAGCTCGAGCCCTGCATGACCTGCTGAAGGGGGTTCCCGCTGGGGCCAATGGGCGAAAAATCCAGTGGCAACACCCTCAGGAAGAGGCCTTCTGAGATCTTAAGGCTGCATTCTCGGATGCCCCAGTGTTGGCTTATGCGGATTTCTCTCAGCCGTTCATCCTGCACACTGACGGGAGTCTTCACGGGCTAGGGGCTGTGTTGTCACAGGTTCAGGATGGCCGGGAGAGGGTGATCGCTTATGGAAGCCGTTCACTCCATGACTCCGAGCGTAACCCTGACAATTACAGCTCTTTTAAGCTCGAGCTCCTCGCAGTGGTGTGGGCTATGACGGAAAGATTCGCAAAGTACCTAGCGGGCTCCGAGGTGGTAGTGCGAACTGACAACAACCCACTGGCTCATTTGGAAAACGCCAAGTTGGGGGCTTTGGAGCAGCGATGGGTGGCCCGAATGGCGAAGTACAATTACAAGATTATTTACAAAAGAGGGGCCGAGAATGTACATGCAGATGCTCTCTCCAGGATTCGACATACAATTCCCGGATGGAATCGAGATGAAGAATTAGAAGGAAAGGAAATACCGTTCGCTCTTACCGCTGCCGTGCTCACCAATGTTGATGCAAAAGTATCTTCCCCAGAGGACCACAGGGGCATCCTGGAGCAATCTCGGGATAAGTGGATACAACAGCAACAAGAAGATGAAGAAGTTGGACTTCTCCGGACATGGGTCACCGCTGGTCAATTACCCACTGATACTCAACGACAAACTTTGACCCAAGACCTGTCGCTGATGCTGCGACAATGGGAGAGACTGATTATCTGAAAGGGACTACTGTACCGTAAAATCACTTCGCAAACAACCTCAATGACTGTTTGGCAGGTGGTTACACCCGGAGCTCAACTACACGAGCTGGCTCAAGAGGCTCACGAAAAAGGAGCCCACTTTGGAGTCATAAAGACTTTGCAATGGTTACAACAGAAAGTTTATCACCCACGCTTGTCGGCTGATGTGGAAGAAGTTTGCCGTACCTGCCGCTTATGTGAATTGGCCAAACCGCCTGCTCAGAGGGCCGCAACACAGATGATTGTGACTTCAGCACCCTTTGAGCTCCTGACGGTGGATTATCTGCACATTGGTCCCGCATTCCAGGGATACGAACACTGCCTCGTCATGGTGGATCATTTCACCAAGTTCGCTGTGGTCACCCCTACTCGAGACGAGACCGCGGAGTCAGCCGCCTCCGCAATTTGCAGAAACTTTATACAAGTGTACGGCTGTCCTCAACGTATACATTCCGACCAGGGAGCATGTTTTTTGGGGAAAGTTATGGAGGAACTACATCATCTTTATGGGATTGATAAATCTCGGACCACACCATATCACCCGCAAGGGAATGGGGCTTGTGAGCGATTTAATCGGACATTGATTCAAATGCTATGCACTCTGGAGAGTGACAAGAAAGCTCGTTGGCCTGAATATGTTTCTGAATTAGTATGGATTTATAATAATCCGGTACATCGAGTTACGGGCTATACTCCTTATTTCCTGCTGTTCGGACGAGAGGGTAAAGGGATCACGGAGGTAGAGTTGGACCCCGAAGAGCCTCGGCCCTGGACCGGAGTGTCATCTTGGGTCCGAAATCATCGCCACAGGCTGCAAACTCTTCACCGAATTGTACATACCAAACTTCAAGACTGGGAACACCCAGGGAAGAATACAACCTCCCCTCCCCATCTCCAAAGCGGGGACCGTGTGCTTGTACTAGATCAACGCCCCCAGAATAAACTGGAGTCACGTTGGGAAGAGAGTCCTTATCGGGTACTACGCCATATCCATCCAGAAGGACCTGTGTACGAAATACGGCCCGAGCAGGATGAAACACTGCCCACCCGCATTGTGCATTGTAATATGTTGCGCCCGTGTATTTCCACCGACCCTAAGCAACTGGAACCTGTCCCGAAGACATCCGAACCGGAGTCCATATGCTGGGACTCGGAAGATGAGGATTTCCCTCCAGTTCCCAAGGGCCCTCCACCCAATAATGAGCCAGTTGACACAATTAACCCACCAGCACCATGCAGCCCACCGACGTACACCACCCCAGAAGATTCCACCCCAGTCGAACTTAGACGCTCCGAGTGGTCAACAGCCGGCAAACCCCCCCGAACGGTATGAACAAGATCAGTTCGTATGGCAACGAATATTAACACCTTTACAGGCCAATTTTAATAGACAAGGACTGGCGAGCTTACAGGGTGGAGGAATGTGGGGAGGAGGACCCCCATATAGTGTTTGGGCCGGAACCAAGGGGACCGCCATCAGAGTTAGAACCAAGGGGACCGCCATCAGAGTTATTGAAGGAAGCACAACAGGGGAATTACAAAGGGAGACATGCGACTGAGGTTGTCAGGGCAACAGGGGGAGGGGCTAGGGTAAAAGGAGCAGGGGACGCGCTGAAGTGGCAGTTGGGGAAGAGAGGGAGTGAAGGCAAGACGCAGGGTGACTTGCAGGGGCACCGAGAGGAGCCTGCGAGGAGAAAGCAACCGATTGACCGACAAGAGAGACGTGAGAGACTGTGCCCAGAGACTGCTCCCTGCTCCCGTTCTGAGAGAATTATCCCCGCTAACCCCCGCCTTGAAGGGAGAGGAACTATACCTCCGGTTGTGGCCGTGAGTACTGGTAACCAGGCCTCAGAGACCTGGGCCCTTCCCCCCAGCCTTCCCCCATCACGCCGACCCGGCCATCATCGGCCTCAAGATACGGCACATTGTCACAGGTGGGATAAAAGGCTCGCTACCCTGGCTTAGGATGAGACTCCTTGGTAAAGGATGGCTACAGGCCTTTCTGGGGAACTGCGTCATCACCGCGCACCACCTCCATCATTTACTTCAGGGCCCATTGAGCCCCAACGGCACTGCTTTCTTCAGGGCCTGTTGCGCCCCAGCGGCAGCGTTTCCTTCAGGGCCTGTTGCGCCCCAGCGGCAGCGTTACCTTCAAGGCCTGTTGTGCCCCATCGTCCCCGTTTCCTTCAGGGCCTGTTGCGCCCCAGCGGCAGTGTTTTCTTCAGGGCCTGTTGCGCCCCAGCGGCAGCGTTACCTTCAGGGCCTGTTGCGCCCCAACGTCCCCGTTTCCTTCAGGGCCTGTTGCGCCCCAACGTCCTCGTTTTCTTCAGGGCTTGTTGCGCCCCAACGGTATTATTTTCTTCAGGGCCTGTTGCCCCACCAACATCACTTTCCTCAGGACAGCCGCCTCAGCGACCTCAACGCGGCCACGCTACTGAACCCCGCAGTCCCTGAAAGGCTAAGTGAAACTATATTTGGTTAAGTTTGTTGAGTCCCTGCGTGGACTGTTGTTGTTGTTTTCTTTATCCTTGTTTTGTTCAGCCTAGCCCATCGGCTAGAGTTATATAAAAGTGATTTCGAAAACCACCATTCGTCTAGTGTCTCGTCACTGCATCCTGCAAACCTGTCCGACCCTACATATCTAATACTATCCTATGTGATACTGTCTGCTGAGCTGTGCATCTAATCCTATCCTGTGTGATACTGCCTGCTGAGCTGTGTATCTAATCCTCTCCTGTGTGATACTGGGCTCCCCCTGCAGTCTGTGTCAGAGGGTGGTCTGTGTTGGCACGGTAATAAATTGTGTTGTTATTTCCAGCTTTACAGAAGGACGATAACACCATAGAAATGATAAGAATAATAGGCCTCAGTCACCACAACTGTCTACAAATAAAACTGTTGCTGATAGCAACCAATCACACAGCTCATTGTTCATCTTTTAAACAGCTCTGGGACAGCGTGGCGAGTTTTGAGTGGCGACTTTTGTGTTTCGACTTTTATGTGGCGGAGGTTGGTGTATGTGTGGTGAAATGTGTGCTGAGGGTGGTATATGTGTTGAAGCACGTGGTAGTGTGTGGCGCATTTTGTGTATGTGTTCATATCCCCGTGTGTGGTGAGTATCCCATTTCAGGGCCCCACCTTAGCAACTGTATGGTATATACTCTTTGGCGCCATCGCTCTCATTCTTTAAGTCCCCCTTCTTCACATCTGGCAGCTGTCAATTTGCCTCCAACACTTTTCCTTTCACTTTTTCCCCCATTATGTAGATAGGGGCAAAATTGTTTGGTGAATTGGAACGCGCGGGGTTAAAATTTCGCCTCACAGCATAGCCCATGACGCTCTCGGGGTCCAGACGTGTGACTGTGCAAAATTTTGTGGCTGTAGCTGCGACGGTGCAGATGCCAATCCCGGACATACATACATACACACACACCCACATTGAGCTTTATATATTAGATTTTTGAGCAGGTTACTTGCCAACTTACAAACATTTTCTGGCATTCTCTGTTTATGTACGCAGATTTTTTATTTAGTGCTATATTAAATTATTTGTAAAAATCTTGAGATATGACATCGAAGGGTACGTGTACAAGACGTCTTGTAGACTCTGATGCACCGGCATCATATTTGCTGTAGGAAGATGCTTCAAGAAATCACCATGTTGTCTGATGTCTTTTCAGACATATTTTACAGTGGCTTTGCCGCCGGTGCCTTTTTTTGCATACATTATATATAAAATAGTGGTGGCTTCGAAGCAGGAGCAGCCAAAAAAAGCCACTTCGCAGCTTTTGAAGTTGCTAGAAGAAGTGACAAAAGACTGATCATGTGCACAGCAAGTCATTTTCACAGCGTAATGCAAATATTAATTAATTTTTGGAATTTTTTTAGCACTTTTTCAGGTTCATCATGATTGATTACATTCTAGATGTGTTGGAGTCAAGTGCCCCTGATTCATTAGGGGTTGCGCCTTGCTTCAAATCATACTGTACTTCAGTCAGGGACCAGAGTAAGATTTCTGATGCAAGGAACATCACAGCTCAACATAAATTAGATGAGTTGTTGTGTCAAACCCTGCCGCTCCTCTGTCCAGCCCCAGATCCACCCATTTTGGGAAAACTGTCATGAAAATGGCAAAATTTGCTAAATTTTGCAAAAATTTTGCAAATTTCCAAAGTGAAAAGAGATCTACAGTGGCGCTCAGAGTGCATAGTGCTGCAAAATTGAACAAAAAACACTATTTTGTCAGTATAATCATTAAGAAATATATATAAAATAATTTCGCGCACAAAAAAACTCACTATAATAAGGAATTTATTAAGATAAAAAACTGTTAGATTACAATACACACAATTCACCAAAGAAGTAGTGAGTTGATTGGCTCCATAGAAAAAACCCAAAATGCTTAAATTAAAAATTATCTCCAAACATGCTGTTGGAGGCTCAATTAGTAAAATTCCAATCAAAAAACAAAAAATCACTTCGGTGCTTATGAAAAGTCAGAAATGTATTCTGAGGCTATAACTATTTGTTTGACATACATATAGAACTAAAAATACTCATTGGAAGACAAAACCCCAGTAATAAACATATAAGATAGCAACAATAAGTGTGAAATGGATATAGCGCTATATCTCTAAATAAAAACTAAAAAGAGGTCAAAAAATATGTGAGTACCACCACTTGAAGTAAAAAATGTTACTAAACATCATCCAACTAAAAAATTTGGGATGAATAAATAATTGCAGAAAAATAGCAGATTGATTGCAGTCACGTGGAGATTGCCCCGGCCGGTGGCTATATCTCCTGCCAAATGATAGGAAGCAACTTTCTATATTAAAAGTACCTTCAATGTCCCCAGTAAAAAAGTAGCCAGCTATTAATGAGCAACTGTGGCACTTACAGTCATATGTTAACGTTTGGGCACCCCTATTAATGTTAACCTTTTTTCTTTATAACAATTTTGGTTTTTGCAACAGGTATTTCAGTTTCATATATCTAATAACTGATGGACTCCGTTATATTTCTGGATTCAAATGAGGTTTATTGTACTAACAGAAAATGTGCAATCTGCATTTAAACAAAATTTGACCGGTGCAAAAGTATGGGCACCCTTATCATTTTCTTGATTTGAACACTCCTAACTACTTTTTACTGACTTCCTGAAGCACTAAATTGGTTTTGTAACCTCACTGAGCTTTGAACTTCATAGCCAGGTGTATCAAATCATGAGAAAAGGTATTTAAGGTGGCCACTTGCAAGTAGTTCTCCTATTTGATTCTCCTATGAAGAGTGGCATCATGGGCTCCTCAAAACAACTCTCAAATGATCTGAAAACAAAGATTGTTCAACATAGCTTTTCAGGGGAAGGAGACAAAAAGTTGTCTCAGAGATTTAACCTGTCAGTTTCCACTGTGGGGAATATAGTAAGGAAATGGAAGAACACAGATACAGTTCTTGTTAAGCCCAGAAGTGGCAGGCCAAGAAAAATATCAGAAAGGCAGAGAAGAAGAATGGTGAGAACAGTCAAGGACAATCCACAGACCACCTCCAAAGACCGGCAGCATCATCTTGCTGCAGATGGTGTCACTGTGCATCGGTCAACAATACAGCGCACTTTGCACAAGGAGAAGCTGTATGGGAGAGTGATGTGAAAGAAGCCGTTTCTGCAAGAACGCCACAAACAGAGTTGCCTGAGGTATGCAAAAGCACATTTGGACAAGCCAGTTACATTTTGGAAGAAGGTCCTGTGGACTGATGAAACAAAGATTGAGTTGTTTGGTCATACAAAAAGGCGTTATGCATGGAGGCTAAAAAACACAGCATTCCAAGAAAAACACTTGCTACCCACAGTAAAATTTGGTGGAAGTTCCATCATGCTTTGGGTCTTTGTGGCCAATCCCGGCAGCGGGAATCTTGTTAAATTTGAGGGTCGCATGGATTCAACTCAGTATCAGCAGATTCTTGACAATAATGTGCAAGAATCAGTGACGAAGTTGAAATTACGCAGGGGATGGATATTTCAGCAAGACAATGATCCAAAACATCGCTCCAAATCTACTCAGGCATTCATGCAGAGGAACAATTACAATGTTCTGGAATGGCCATCCCAGTCCCCAGACCTGAATATCATTGAACCTCTGTGGGATGATTTGAAGCGGGCTGTGCATGCGCGGCGACCATCAAACTTAACTGAACTGGAATTGTTTTGTAAACAGGAATGGTCACAAATACCTTCATCCAGGATCCAGGATCCAGGAACTCATTAATAGCTACAGGAAGTGACTAGAGGCTGTTATTTTTGCAAAAGGAGGATCTACGAAATATTAATGTCACTTTTATGTTGAGGTGCCCATACTTTTGCATCGGTCAAATTTTGTTTAAATGCAGATTGCACATTTTCTGTTAGTACAATAAACCTCATTTGAATCCAGAAATATAACGGAGTCCATCAGTTATTAAATATATGAAACTGAAATAACTGTTGCAAAAAAAAAAATTGTTATAAAGAAAAAAGGTTAACATTAATAGGGGTGCCCAAACTTTAACATAACGGTGCAGCACGTATCTCTAGCACTGGTGCTTCGTTTGGATCGCACCTGAACACGTGACGTCAGCGTCACGCTAGGTCCTGTTCCTCTCAATCTAGAGAGCCGAGAAGCTGAAACTAATGGAGACGCAGCACTACACAGTTTGAACGCTGCTGAACACGTGTTATTGCCGTTATTTCAGGTCCTGCTTTCCTTACGTCACAGAACGGAGATTCAGTATCTAATGGAACCGCAAGTATAGATCTTATGTGCCGCAGTTGCTCATTAATAGCTGGCTATATTTTTACTGGGGACATTGAAGGTACTTTTAATATAGAAAGTTGCTTCCTATCATTTGGCAGGAGATATAGCCACCGGCCGGGGCAATCTCCATGTGACTGCAATCAATCTGCTATTTTTCTGCAATTATTTATTCATCCCAAATTTTTTAGTTGGATGATGTTTAGTAACATTTTTTACTTCAAGTGGTGGTACTCACATATTTTTTGACCTCTTTTAGTTGTTATTTAGAGATATAGCGCTATATCCATTTCACACTTATTGTTGCTATCTTATATGTTTATTACTGGGGTTTTGTCTTCCAATGAGTATCTTAGTTCTATATGTATGTCAAATAAATTGCTATAGCCTCAGAAGACATTTCTAACTTTTCATAAGCACCGAAGTGATTTTTTGTTTTTTGATTGGAATTTTACTAATTGAGCCTCCAACAGCATGTTTGGAGATAATTTTGAATTTAAGCATTTTGGGTTTTTTCTATGGAACCAATCAACTCACTACTTCTTTGGTGAATTGTGTGTATTGTAATCTAACAGTTTTTTATCTTAATAAATTCCTTATCATAGTGAAATTTTCAAAGTGATTTAATCACTTTTATAAATCGGAGCCATTGTGCCTGAATACCCTAAAAACTCACCACTGTCCAGTGTAGAACTGGCCTTAGTGTACAAGCTGGTGACATTGGTTTGAGACAACTGATCCGTCGTAAACCATTGCTGGTCAATATCTAATTTTTCATTAACGTAATACATAATAAATGCATGATTGCTAGTGGTTTTGCTGCTGAGACCTCCAACAATTTAAGTTTACATAGTGAATGCAGTGGTGAGAATGAAGCGACCACCTCTCCTGTAGGGAGTTTTTTTTAAAGTAGTGGTTGCACATGCTCAATACTGCTCAATTCACACAAATGACTTTGGGAACCATGAATCCAGTGGAGGACCAGTGGTTGGACACTAAGGAATCATATATTCTTTTTTTTCTTATGCTGTGAGACAACCTCTTTAAAGGGAATCTGTCACCCCATTTTTTGACTATCAGCTGCCGACACCTCCATTAGGGGCTTATCTACAGCATTCTTTAATGCGGTAGATAAGCCCCCGATGTAACCTGAAAGAGAAGAACAATGATTTATAGTATACTCACCCAGGGGAGGTCTGGATCGGTTTTGGTCCAATGGGTGTCGCGGTCCGGCGCCTCCCATCTTCTAACGGTGACATACTCTTCTTTGCTTCCCGTCGTGGCTCCTGCACAGGCGCACTCTGCTCTGCCCTGTTGAGGGCAGAGCAGAATACTGCAGAGTGCAGACACCGGACCAGGTCAGAGAGGTCCAGCACCTGCACACTGCAGTACTTTACTCTGCCCTCAACAGGGCAGGTAAAGTACGCCTGCGCCGGAGCCGCGACGGGAAGCAAAGAAGAGGACGTCATCGCTAGAAGATGGGAGGCGCTGGACCGCGACACCCATCGGACCAAGATCAGACCGCCCCCCCGGTGAGTATAATCTAACTCGTTTTTCTTCTCTTTCAGGTTACATCGGGGGCTTATCTACAGCATTACCGAATGCTGTAGATTAGCCCCTGATGGCAGTGCCGGCAGCTGATAGTCCAAAAATGGGGTGACAGATTCCCTTTAAGACCACTTTAACACTCCTTAATAGTAAAACTTTGACTATTATCCACCACAATGAAGGTTATCTTTACGGGTAAGTCCCAGGAATCAACTTCAATGCATCATACCCAAAAGAGTACCAATATAACAAGTATTATCTCCCAAATTTTACTTTAAAATGTTGAGTATTCATATACCTGAGGCAAGAAATTGGTTTGATGCGAAAAAAAATAAAAAAATGTTAAATCTTTGTAGCACTGCAAGTATTTTGATTCATTCTACCTATTGCATTCCATAAATTGCAGATACATAAAGCAGTGAAATTCAGCTCCCAGATATGTCATTACTAAATGGGCAGATGGTCTTTGTTGAATATTTTTGGAATGTGAAACGAGCAAGAAAGGATGATTTTAATCATTGAAATAAGTAGTGCATATTCAGGTTATGTAGAAGCTTGCCAGAGGCAGGAAAGGTAGTGAAATCTGAAAAAGACTGGAAAATGTTCAGCTTATAAAATTATACATTACACATAAAGGATAGACAGTAATTATTTTACAATAAAGTCAAGTTTTTATATGTAATTATACAATGTTCATGAATATATTAATGTGCAGGAACTACTGTAAATGTTTATGTTATGTAGTGACAAGCGGCTGTGGTCAGCAGCACGATCTTTCGATCTAGGGGCACCCTAGGCTATCCCTGTCCTCTTGATTACTCTGGATGGTGGAGATGTTGGATTCTCATACATTGATATGGTCCAATCTTACCCTTACTCCTATCTTACCCTTATCTGTTCCCTCCCCACCCAGGAAAGTAAAAAGGCGAATTGCATAGGAAAACACTAACCAGACAGACAAGGGTAAACAGACAGGGATAAAAGAAAATTGCAATTATACAAATTCACTCACAAAACAACAGAGTGGGAAATGGGAGGAATAGGAAGGAAGAAACAAAATGGGAGAGGATAAAGATAAACATGCAAACCAACTCCACACAGCAATCTCCTGAAAGACTCTACAACTGCCTACTCTAAACACTGAACTCTCTCCTTCAACTCCAAACTAGGTAGTAGTAACTATCACTGCCAAGTCAGAACAGCTGATACAACCCAAGACAGAGAACTCCAGGAATACAGCTAAGCAGTTTAAGCCTTGCAGCACCAGAGCAAAGAAAAACAGAACTGCTAACAGGACAGTAAAGATGTTCTAACTACCACAGGTGTGTGTGTCACCAGACACTGCGATAGTCTGATCCCACTCTGTCATAGTATCCCCGTGACAGTTCATCTAGGAGATATATAGATAGTTACCAATTCTGACAAAATTTGAATTTGAGAGTTCAGGAAATTCACCAGGAAATTTGTTTGGTGTTGAAGTCATTCAGTGCAAATTATGTGTTCCTTATTACAGTTTATGGTCTCTCCAGAGAATAATAAACATATGGTAAAAAAAATGTATTCACCTCTGGGGATGGGCGAACCCAAACAGTTAAATTCTGGGTCCATACCAAACATCTAGTGACCATGCATGGACCTTGAACACTGACTTCACTCTGAAGTTTGTTTTACTGTTCAGGTTTGGTACCCTGAACATTCGGTGTTTCAAACGCTCTCATCTGTGTGTCAGCGTGTGAAATACCGGCTCTGATTGGTGGTACGTTTGTTACCTACGGTCAGAGCACTGCAATTTCCATGCTGTCCTACAGATGATAGCATGTGAGCCAGCAGCTGTGACAGGTGGTAAAAAAGTTACCACTGGGCACAGGCATCTGCTAATAATAGTATTACTCTCATCATCCCACGCCTGGTCTCGCTGTTAGCATCTAGAGCATTCATACAATGATGAGATTATTCATCAGCCGGCACCTGTGCAATAAATAAATACAGTACAATTAAAAAATAGTGTTGGGTCTCCTTTATACTTAATAATCAGTGCAAGAAAAATTGACAGCACCGGGATGCAGCCCTCAGCTGTCAGCATTATCCTGGCTGGTTATGAAAAGTAGAGGGGTCCCCATGCCTTTTTCTAAAGTATTTAAATAAATAATTTTAAAAAATGGTGTGGTGTCCCCTAATGTTTGACAAAGCAAAGAGCTGAGGGCTGGTATTCTCAGACTGATAAGGGGCCAGACATATTGGTCTCGTCTGCCCAAAAATAGAAACCTGCACCCACCTCAGAAAAGACACATTAGATGAGTCAATTCTGACGCTTTGCCTGACTCTTTCCACTTGCCCTGGTGCGGGGGTGTGGGGTAATATTTGTGGGATTGATGTCAGTTGTGTAATGTCAGCTGACATCAAACCCAGGGGTTAGTAATGGAAAGACGTCTATAAGACACCCCCATTACTAACCCTGTAATCAAAAGTACGAAAGGCACACAAAGAAAAAAATCCTTTAAATGAAATAAGCACACATAAATACTGCTTTATTTGAAATAAACACTTCCCATCCTTGTGGAGACATGGGGGGTCAGTGGGCGCTCTGGTCCACTAGCTGAAACCTCTTGGACAAGGAATTGTCCCACCGAACGCCCGCTCTCCTTTCACCATTGGCATAGTGCTAGTCAGAAAACACAGAGTGATGGTAAAACAGTGTGGCAATACTTTATTTAACCACAAAACAGGCAGATAACATGTAGAACATTCTCAGCAAAATACCCCAAGATAGTGAACGCTACTTTCACTGATTCGCTTGGATAAGAGCTGTTACTTCAGAGCTTCCAGGGCCAACTACTCCACCTGTGGCACACATACAGAGAGAAGGTAACAACAAGCTTAGGAAGATGACAGTAAATTCAGGTACAAGTCTATTTGACAGGCGTCATCTTCCAGGATCGATTACCCCATCTGTGGCATGCGCAAAGAGAAGTCAAAGACAAGCTTAGGAAGATGACAGTCCATTCAGGTGCAAGGCCAGTTGACCGGAGTGTCACAACCTGACTTCTCCGAACATCTCCATGGATTTAAGCAACCAGCGGGTTCAAATCCTGGCTTTCTCCAAATGTATTCATGGATTTGCAATAGTCAAAAGAACAGATCTGTATTCTTCCAGCTGGGGCCGAGGTCCCCTAAGCTGGCATCCTGTAGAATGATAAATCTGTGTCCCTTGTGATGTAGTCATGATGTATTGGCTGATGTCCTGTCTCTGGTACTTTGGATGTCTGGATGTCTTGGCTGAATCTCTGGCTCTTCACACAGAGGCATATAACCTCTTTTTATAGTTAACAAGTGTCCTTCCATTCATCATTCACAGATAATGGGAAGAATGGTGATGAGCTCAGGTAGCATTATTTGATTATTTAATCCATTTGCATAGCTTTTCCTCCTCTATTTTAAAAGTCAACAAACTAGCTGGCCTGGTCAATGTGTAATTAGCATATCAGCAAACATGATTGTTCAGAGACCATGTATGAAAGAAGAATCAATATTTCAGACTCCTGACCAACTAAAGAAAATATGCAGAATTTCAAAAGTCATCATATAGATAATGGTCTGTTCTTGGCTTGCTGAACAAAGATGTCTGTTAATTAAGATACAATGCTGTGTCGTCAGAGCCCTCTTTTACCCATTTATTACTGTAAAATTAAAAATAATAAAACACCATATTCCTCACCTGTCAGACAACAATTTGTTTTCTTCCATGAAGAGGCCAACTCTGCTTCATCTGGATTGCATGGTTGAGCGGTGACATGATGAGACCGCTCAGCCATGAATCCAGGAGCTGAGCTGTGCTTGAGAACTCAGCTACAGTGCCGAGTCTTGCCATCAAAAGTGACTGGAGTTCATTGGCTATGAACTCTGGTCACCTTGAAAATTGAATGGCAGCAGAGGGTTCGCTCAGAATAACCCATGCTGTTATCTTTTTGTCATGAACATCTCTCTACTACACCCTATTATACAAAAAATTACTTGATTTACTAATGATTAACGGAAGAGGCTGCAGCTGTTTCAACTAAGGTTGGTTATAAAAATATGTGTTTGGTATATACTTCTCCAATTCCAACACACGGAATATGTGTATACCTCCGGAACGCTCACTGCTAGCTCCACCATAATCCAATAACTACTCAATGCCGCCACCCCCAGTCTTTTTTATACAGGCCGACTGGATGCCTGGTTCTGGTAGTGTATGGCTTTGGGGAGCAGGTTACAGAGTAAAAGTAACAGAATGATTAAATGTTATATTTAATCCAGAAAGATAGGCAGTTTTTATAAAATATACAAAACATTTTAGGCTAGTTTCACACTAGCGTTACCAGGCGCAGCGCACTGCCGCCGCTAAACTCTGCCCCTGGCCGCGCCCCCTCCGGTCAGCTTCTCCTATGATCGCATGATGCTGCATGCGATCAGCGTACCCTATATTTAATGTTGGGTACGCTGGTCGTGTGCTGGTAGAAATTTGCTGGCGCATCCGCCTTTTTGGCACTGCGCCAAGCGCACAAAAATGCAACACAGTGCGTTTGGTGCACGTCGGCACAGCGCCAAAAGGGAGGATGCATCGGCAAAAGTGTACCAGCATATGACCAGTGTACTCAATGCTAAATATAGGGTATGCTGATCGCATGCAGCGTCATGCGATTATATGAGGAGCTGACCAGAGGGGGCGCGGCCGGGGGCAAAGCTTAGCGGCGGCCGTGCGCTGCACCCGCTAACGCTAGTGTGAAACTAGCCTGAGAAAGGGGAAAATACAATACAGCATATACAGTTACATAAAATCAAAATGGATTAATGAAGAAACTTACTACGCTAGACATGGAGATGGCTCAGCTAGTGGATGGAAGCAATCCGATTGAAAATATCTGGTTAACGGGATCCGGTTAAAGGAAGTTTCGCCCCCCAGCAGTTCACCCCCAGCAATTTGCCCCCAGCAGTTTGCTCACAGCAGTTCACTCCAGGTACATTTCGTCCCCAAACATTTCGCCCCTGCACATTTCGCCCCTGTACATTTCGCCCCCAGGAAGGTTCGCCCCCACACACATTTTGCCCCCTGGGGGCTAAATGTACGGGGGTGAAATGGGGGCAAAATGTGAGGGGGTGAAATGTGCAGGGGCGAAACATCATGGGGTCCAAATGCTGAGGACGAAAAGTGCGGGGGCGAAATGTACCCGGGGGCGAACTGCTGGGGGCGAGCTGCTGGGGGCGAAATATCCAAATCCCATGTCATCGAGCCTACACTGATATGTATCTTCCTTAGCATTCAACACAGATCATAATTTTCCTTTACCTTTTATCAGCACCTAAGTTACACCCACACATCCCCTCTGTGATGACCTCTCGTGGGCCGAGTAGTGGGGTGTTCTCAGCCCTACAGGATTTTGTGAAATTCCTAACATTAACAAAATCTTCACTCTTTCTTGAAGTTAAAAATATATGTCCATGAATATCAAATCTATTCAAACCCCAATATCTCATTATGGAACCCGGAACCAGGCTGGCCAACAAAGTTGTTTTTATGCTTTGAAAGGCAGCTCATCTTGGAGGAACAATAGTTACCGTATATACTCGAGTATAAGTCGAGTTTTTCAGCCCCCTTTTGGGGCTGAAAAAGACCCCCTCGACTTATATTCGGGTCACGGTGCCAACTCACCTGGTCCCCGTCATCTCCACGGTCCCCGTCATCTCCGCGGTCCCAGTCGTCTCCGGTCCCCTGCAGTGTCCTGGCGGCGGCGGGTGATGATAGGGCCGCGGCGGCGTTCAAAATCTCTGCGCGCCGCTCTCTCCCGTCCTCCGGCAGTGACGTGCAGGGGGCGCGATGACGTGGAAAGCACGCGCCCTCTGCCTGAGTCACTGAAGAGACGGCGACGCTCAGGAGCAGCTGTCATCAACGTAGGTGAGTATATAGTGTTTTTTTTTTTTTTTAAATTCCAGCAGGGGCAGCGGCAGCGGCAGCAACATGATAGGATTACCAGTAATCCTATCACTTTGGGGGCAGCATTACGGTATTTGGGCCACCATTCACTGTGCAGCATTTTTGGGGCATACTGTATGTTGTGCAGCATTAAATTTACCAGTATCTTCGGCAATTCCCACCCTAGACATACTTGAGTCAATAAGTTTTCCCAGGTTTTTTAGGCAAATTTAGTGGGGTCGACTTATACTCGGATCGACTTATACTCGAGTATATACGGTACTCCTAAAGGTGTTAAGATTTCCTGCTTCTCTTCCTCTCCAATCTATAAATCCCAGTGTTCCTCAGAATAAACATCCTCTTTGGCACTGCAGGGGTTCTCTGTTTTAAAAGAAATTTGAGGCTGGAGCCTCCTGCATTTTAATTAGGTTTGCCATTTCTGAGATATACATAATTTCCTGCTTCCCTTTGTTTATGGTGCATTTCTACATCGAAAGAGGTTGAGAATCTCAGCTCTTTTTCCTACTGGAAATATATACAGTATATATATATATATATATATATATATATAATATTTTCTATGACAACTAGTTTGCTCTGGAAGCCTTGGCACAGAGTGACTTTGCCAAAAGAGCCAAGAGGGCATCACGTATGCGACACTAAAAGGAAGAGATAGGCTGGAGGGAGCTGTGCAGAGAATCGGGTGGGGTTTTGAGGTTGGTATGCTTTTCTCAACCCTTTAAGCAGTACAGATCAGCAATTAACTGCCATTTTTCTGAATTCATACAAAGTGTGACGATACTGGCCAAATACGTCCAAGAGTGGACCCTCTGGGTCGTGGATCAGGAGCCCCTGGGCTGAGCTCACCAGGTGAAGACCGACCCCTGTACAGGGATCGTTAGGGGCAGGACCGCAGGGGGCAGAACCGCGACAGCCGGTACCAGGAGGGACGGCTCGAAGGACAGGCAGGCAGAACAAGAGTACTAGGAGGGAACAGCGGAAGGCACTGGGCAGGAGTCCACAGAGGAAAAGACGGAGCGGAAGGGACTGGGCAGAGACAGACAGACAGAAGCGGACAGGACACAAGGCACACAGGGGGAAGTAGCCCAAGGCAGAAGGACAGGCAGGTACACTAGAGCAGATATGCGGCCGATGAGTGCAGGGAAGTCACACAATCACCAGGCGCCCTCAGAATAGGACGGACGCCTAATATATCCTGAGGCAGGAAGTACGTCCTACAGACCCGCCCCTCAGCGACGCCCCCCACTAGCGGAAGAGAGCGGGGGAACGCGCGTGCGCGGCCTAAGGCCGGCGCGGGTACCCGCAGCAGAGCGGAAGTGCGTGTGGACAGGAGCGCGCAGGTGAGGGGATGCCGCGGCGGGCGCCGCCGCTGAAGGGGCATCGGCGGGCACGGCCGCCGATGTCACAGTACCCCCCCCATAGGTCCTCCCCTTCTGAGGTTGGCCAGAAATCTTTTCATGATAAGGGGGGCATCGACATTCTCTCGGGGCTCCCAGGACCTCTCTTCTGGACCAAAACCCTTCCAGTCGATAAGAAAAAGAGTTTTACCCTTGACCATTTTCATGGCCAAAATGTCCTTTACTTCAAAGACATCGTCTGAAGAAATTGGCGAAGGAGGGGACATGGAGGTGGGTTGGAATCGATTCAGAACTACAGGTTTAAGGAGCGAGACATGGAAGGCGTTAGGGACCCGGAGCGATGCCGGCAACCTCAATTTGTAGGCTACCTCGTTAATGCGCCCAAGTATTTCAAAAGGCCCGATGTATCGAGGACTTAACTTGTAAGCAGGGACTTTTAGGCGGATATGTTTGGTTGAAAGCCAGACTTTGTCCCCGGGATGGTATGGGGGTAGATCCCTTCGTCTCTTGTCTGCGTGTCTCTTAATTCGAATGCTGGCTACCTCGAGCACCTCCCTGGTCTCCCTCCAGATTTGCGAAAATTCCTTGGCGAGAGTATCTGCTGCAGGCACTCCAGACGATGCGGAAAAGGGCAACGGAACACCAGGATTTAGCCCAGTTACTACAAAGAACGGCGTCTTGGCCGTTGATTCGCTGGGATGATTATTATGAGCGAATTCTGCCCAAGGTAGGAGTGAGACCCAATTATCCTGATGGGCGTTAGAAAAGTGGCGTAAATAGGTAGTCAAAATTTGATTAATCCGTTCTACTTGGTCATTGGTTTGCGGATGATACGCTGAGGAGAAGTCGAGAGATGTGCCCAGGAGCCGACAGAGAGCCCTCCAGAATTGGGAGGTAAACTGGACCCCCCGATCGGTCACGATTCGTAGAGGAAGACCATGCAGTCTGAAGATCTGGTGGATAAAGATCTCGGCCAACTTCGGAGCAGACGGCAGTCCGGACAAGGGAATAAAGTGGGCCATCTTGGAGAAGCGGTCTGCGACGACTAAGATGGTAGTACATCCAGCAGAGCGAGGCAGATCAGTCACGAAATCCATTGCGATTTGCTGCCAAGGGGCCTCTGGCACAGGCAACGGATGAAGGAGACCGGAGGGCAGAGTCCTCGGAACCTTGTTCTGAGCACAGGTCCTGCAGGAGGCTACAAAGTCCTTTGCATCCTGGTGGAGAGAGGGCCACCAGTAATACCAGGAGAGAAGCAAAAGGGTCTTCTTAATCCCAACGTGCCCAGCAACCTTGGAGGAATGCCCCCAGCGCAGCACCTCCAGACGCTTGTTCAAAGGGACGAAGGTCTTGCCAGGCGGAAGAGTAGAGAATCTCACAGGAGCCACGGAGATAACTTTAGCCGGCTCGATAATATATGATGGATCCTCCTCTTTTTCAGGTGACTGCAAGGACCTGGAAAGTGCATCAGCCTTGATGTTCTTACTGCCGGGCCGGAAGTGGAGCTTAAACTCAAAACGGGAAAAATACAGGGCCCACCTGGCTTGTCTGGAGTTGAGTCTCTGGGCGGATTGCAGGTAGGCCAAGTTCTTGTGGTCCGTGAAGATAGTAAAGGGATGCACTGCCCCTTCAAGCAGATATCGCCATTCCTCCAGCGCCATCTTAATGGCCAACAACTCCCGGTCCCCAATGGAGTAGTTGCACTCTGCAGGAGAAAAGGATTTGGAGAAGAACCCGCAGGGGACTAGACGTCCGGATGGAGCCTGTTGGGAAAGGACCGCCCCTGCTCCCGTGGAGGAGGCATCTACTTCTAGGATGAAGGGCCTACTGGCCACTGGGCGGTGTAGGATCGGAGCAGAGGCAAAAGAGCGTTTCAGGGCAAGGAAGGCGTTCTCGGCTTCGGGAGATCAGCCGTTAGACTTCGTCCCCTTATGGGTCAGGACCGTGATGGGCTTGGTAACTGTAGAAAAGTGGGGTACAAACTGTCGGTAATAGTTAGCGAAGCCGAGGAAACGCTGGATGGCCTTTATGCCAACTGGACGAGGCCACTGGAGTACCGCGGACAGCTTCTCTGGATCCATCTTTAGGCCGGAATCCGTGATGATATATCCCAAGAAAGGTAACGCTGTTTGCTCGAAGAGGCACTTCTCAATCTTGGCGTAAAGACGATTCTCTCGAAGGCGCTGCAGGACCATGCGTACACTTCTCCGATGGGAGGACAGGTCGGCCGAGAAAACGAGGATATCATCCAAATATACCACCATGCAGGAATAGAGTAGGTCCCGGAATACCTCATTTACGAATTCCTGAAACACCGCCGGAGCATTGCAGAGACCGAACGGCATGACCAAGTATTCATAATGGCCGTCCCGAGTATTGAAGGCCATCTTCCACTCGTCCCCTGCTCGGATTCGGATTAAGTTGTAAGCTCCCCGCAGATCCAACTTCGTGAAGATCCTGGCCCCCCTCAGCCGGTCGAAGAGTTCTGGAATCAGCGGGAGCGGGTACCGGTTTTTAACAGTGATGTTGTTCAGGCCCCGGTAATCAATACAGGGTCGCAGGGACCCATCTTTCTTCCGAACGAAGAAGAAACCTGCGCCCGCAGGGGACGAGGATTTCCGGATGAACCCCTTGGCCAGATTCTCCTGTATGTATTCCGTCATAGCCGTGGTCTCTGCTGGGGATAGAGGATAAGTTCTCCCTCTGGGAGGGGTGGCTCCGGGGATCAGGTCGATAGGGCAGTCATAAGAGCGATGAGGTGGTAAGGAGTCCGCCTCCCTCTTGCTGAATACATCAGCATACGCGTGATAGGGTGCGGGAAGGCCCGGAAGGTCGGCTGGCTTCGACCACGGACGGGAACGAATGAGAGCCCGCAGGCAGTGCTCCTGGCAGGAGTGCCCCCAACAGAGAACTTCCCCAGAGCGCCAGTCAATCACCGGCTCGTGCCGTCAGAGCCAGGTTAACCCAAGAAGAACAGCATGGGCTAGTTGCGGCAGGACATAAAAGGCTATTCTCTCGAGGTGAAGTGCTCCGATTTGAAGATCTACTTCGACGGTAACCGTGGTGATGAGTCCGGGTAGAGGTTTACCATCGACGGAGGAAATAGCACGAGGGTTCCTCAATACATTCACCGGGATCCGGAGTTTATCAACCTCCTCCTGGCGGATGAAATTACCAGCAGCACCCGAGTCCACATACGCCTCCACAGATCCACGCTCCCGACCTGTAATTATCAAAGCTGAAAGGGTAAGGGGGAGAGAGGAATTTTGATCACCTAGGGGGTCCTCTCTTACCTGACCTAGGTGGAGGCATTTCCCGGCCTCTCTGGCTTCTCCGGACAAAAACGCACAAAATGGTTGGCCCCTCCACAGTACAGGCAGAGTCCCTTGGTCATCCTCTCCCTGCGCCGCTGCTCGGACAGTCTGACACGATCAACCTGCATGGGCTCAGGAGCGGTACTAACAGGAGATGCAGGGAAGCGAGGGACAGGAGCCTGGTACAGCCTAAAAGACCTCCTCTCTCCGACCGCCTCTCGAGCGCGCTCCTGAAAGCGTAGATCAATACGAGTGGCCAGAGAAATAAGGTCCTCCAGAGTGGTGGGAGTGTCTCGCCCGGCAAGCTCATCCTTGATCTTACTGGAGAGACCTCTCCAAAAGGCTCCCATAAGAGCCTCATTGTTCATCCCAACTCTGAAGACAGGGTCCGAAAGCGGATGGCGTATTGTCCCACAGTAAGGGAACCCTGGCGGAGATTAAAAAGGGCCTCCGTGGTGGATGCCAAGCGGCCCGGTTCATCGAATACCTTGCGAAAGGTCTCCAAGAAATTCTGAATGCCAGACACTACGGGGTCATCCCTCTCCCACAACGGATTCACCCAGGACAGAGCCTCACCCTCGAGATGGGACACAATGAATGCCACCTTGGCGCGGTCAGTAGGATACTGGAGGGGGGCCAGCTCAAAGTGCAGTCTGCACTGATTCAGAAAACCCCGGCATAACTTAGGATCTCCGCTGTACCTGGGGGGTTTACCCAGACGGGGAGACGGAGCAGAGACTACGTCCCGGGGGGAAGTTGTTGCGGCCGCAGAGGATTGCAGAGCAAGCAATCGATCATCCACGGATGCCATGTAACTTAAGATGTGGGATTGAGCGTCGCGCTGCTGCGCGAGCTCCTGCTGGAGGTTGGCCAGGAGAGGGGCGTGCCCGGGGTCTGAGGTCTGCAAGGCGGATAGCCGGGTGTCCATAGACTTCATAAAGGACATTATCCGGGTCTGATTTTCTCGAAGGAAAAGCAGTTCCTTCTGTGTAGCGGCCGCGGCACCGGCGGGATCCATGGCCTGGTGATACTGTGACGATACTGGCCAAATACGTCCAAGAGTGGACCCTCTGGGTCGTGGATCAGGAGCCCCTGGGCCGAGCTCACCAGGTGAAGACCGACCCCTGTACAGGGATCGTTAGGGGCAGGACCGCAGGGGGCAGAACCGCGACAGCCGGTACCAGGAGGGACGGCTCGAAGGACAGGCAGGCAGAACAAGAGTACTAGGAGGGAACAGCGGAAGGCACTGGGCAGGAGTCCACAGAGGAAAAGACGGAGCGGAAGGGACTGGGCAGAGACAGACAGACAGAAGCGGACAGGACACAAGGCACACAGGGGGAAGTAGCCCAAGGCAGAAGGACAGGCAGGTACACTAGAGCAGATATGCGGCCGATGAGTGCAGGGAAGTCACACAATCACCAGGCGCCCTCAGAATAGGGCAGACGCCTGATATATCCTGAGGCAGGAAGTACGTCCTACAGACCCGCCCCTCAGCGACGCCCCCCACTAGCGGAAGAGAGCGGGGGAACGCACGTGCGCGGCCTAAGGCCGGCGCGGGTACCCGCAGCAGAGCGGAAGTGCGTGTGGACAGGAGCGCGCAGGTGAGGGGATGCCGCGGCGGGCACCGCCGCTGAAGGGGCATCGGCGGGCACGGCCGCCGATGTCACACAAAGGAAATCACAAAAAATTGTGATTCCTGAGAATCTATCCCCTCTAATACATACTGGGGATGGAACCTGGAGCTTGTATCCACTACGACTACTGCAGAAAAGGCTACTAGATAAGGGTCACATTATTTCTAGTTGTGTGTTTCCTTTAACCCCTTCCCGACATGTGCCGTACTAGTACTGCTCTGTGTGACCTGCGTTCCCGCAAATGGCAGTACTAGTACTGCGGCACGATCGCGAGGCCTCACGTTGAGCGCCGTGGCGATTACGTGCGGGTATCAGCTTTATGTGACAGCTGACACCCTGCAGCAATGCCCATGATCGGTGCTAGTACCGATCGTGGGCATTCAACCCCTCTGATTCCGCTGTCAGGTACTGATAGCAGCATAGAGAAGAATCGTGCATGGAGGCGGCTCCCTGCACTCTCCCAATGCGATCGCGTTGTTCCGGTGGTCTCCATGGAGACCCCTGGCTCCAAGATGGCCACAGGGTCCTTCCAGGTCCTGCATGGAGGTGGCTTCTTAGTGCCTGTTGACAACAGGCGCCAGCAAGCCACCTTCACTGAGTGTCAGATCAGCGATCTGACACAGTGCAGTGCAAAGTGCCAGATCAGCAATCTGACTTTATATAGTGATGTCCCAACCTGGGACAATGTTATAAAGTAAAAAAAAAATTAGAATGTGTAAAAAATATATATTTCTTTTTAAAAATCCCCAAATAAAGAAAAAAATAAATATTTTTCCAATAAATCCTTTTATTTATGTAAATTAAAAAAACACAATAAAAGTACACATATTTGGTATCGCCGCATCTGAAACAACCCGTTCTATAAAACTATAAAACTGTCCTACTAGTTAACCCCTTCAGTGAGCACTGTATAAAAATAAATAAAAAACGAGGCAAAAAACAATGCTTTATTATCATATCGCCTAACAAAAAGTGCAATAAAACGCGATCAAAAAGACGGATGTAAATAAAAATTGTACCGCTGAAAACGTCATCTTGTCCCACAAAAAACAAACTGCCACACAGCACCATCAGCAGAAAAATAAAAAAGTTATAGCTCTCAAAAATGTGATGATGCAAAAACTATTTTTTGCAATAAAAAGCGTCTTTTAGTGTGTGGCAGCTGCCAAACATAAAAACTCGCTATAAAACCCCACTATAAATAGTAAATCAAACCCCCCTTTATCACCCCTTTAGTTAGAGAAAAATAAAATTAAAAAAATGTATTTATTTCCATGTTTCCATTAGGGTTGGAGTTAGGGTTGGGGCTAAAGTTAGGGTTGGGGCTAAAGTTAGGGTTAGGGTTGGGATTAGGCTTAGGGTTGGGATTAGGGTTGGAATTAGGGTTAGAGTTGGAATTAGGGTTAGAGTTGAAGTTATGGTTAGGTTTGGGATTAGGGTTAGGGGTGTGCTAGGGTTAGGTTTGTGGTTAGGGTTATGGTTAGGGTTGGGATTAGGGTTAGGGGTGTGTTTAAGTTAGGGTTGGAATTAAAATTGGGGGATTACCACTGTTTAGGCACATCAGTGACTCTCTAAACGCGACATGGCATCTGATCTCAATTCCAGCCAATTTAGCATTGAAAAGTCAAATGGCATTCCCTCCCTTCCGAGCTCTGCCATGCGCCCTATCAGTGGTTTACCCCCACATATGGGGTATCAGCATACTCAGGACAAATTGCACAACTTTTGGGATCCAATTTATCCTGATACACTTGGGAAAATAAAAAATTGGAGGCAAAAAATAATTTTTGTGAAAATATGATTTTTTATTTTTACTGCTCTACATTATAAACTTCTGTGAAGCACTTGGGTGTTCAAAGCGCTCACCACACATCTAGATAAATTACTTAGGGGGTCTACTTTTCAAAATGGTGTCACTTGTGGGGTTTTCCACTGTTTAGGCACATCAGGGGCTCTCCAAACATGACATGGCATCCGATCTCAATTCCAGCCAATTGTGCATTGAAAAGTAAAATGGTGCTCCTTCCCTCCGAGCTCTGCCATGCACCTAAACAGTGGTTTACCCTGACATATGGGGTATCAGCGTACTCAGAACAAATTGCACAACAACTTTTGGGGTCCAATTTCTCCTGTTACCTTTAGTAAAATAAAACAAATTGGATCTGAAGTAAATTTTAATGAAAAAAAAAGTTAAATGGTCATTTTTTTTTTAAACATTGCAAAAATTCCTGTGAATCACCTGAAGGGTTAATAAACTTCTTGAATGTGGTTTTGAGTACCTTGAGGAGTGCAGTTCTTGAATGGTGTCACTTTTTGCCAATGTCTGTCATATAGGTCCCTCAAAGTCACTTCAAGTGTGAGGTGGTCCCACAAAAAAATGGTTTTGCAAATTTTGTTGTAAAAATGAGAAGTCGCTGGTCAGCGTTTAACCCTTATAACTTCCTAACAAAAAAATATGTTTCCAAAATTGTGCTGATGTAAATCAGACATGTGGAAAATGTTATTTATTAACTATTTTGTGTGATATGACTCTAATTTAACGACGTAAAAACAAAAAGTTTGAAAATTGCGAAAATTTCAAAATTTTTGCCGAATATCCGTTTTATCACAAATAAACGCGAGTCATATCGAAAGAAATTTTACCACTGTCATGAGAAAACAGTCTCAGAATCACCAGGATCCGTTGAAGCGTTTCAGATTTTTGACCTCATAAATTGACAGTGGTCAGAATTGTAAACATCAGCCTGGTCATAATAGTGAAAACAGGCTTCGTCTCAAAGGGGTTAATTTACCTCCACTCGATATCCCATGACCTTGTGAATTGAAAAAACTTTAATTTTCAAAATTGTAATTTTTTGGGAGAAAACTAAGCTGAAATTATAGTTTCTCCAAATAAGAGCAATCAGGATAAAGACAAACTGAGGACTATCATGCTTTTGTGTTGCTTTTGAATCAGAACAAATAGCTTGTGTAGTAAAAATGTTCAGTAATTTCTATAATTTGCTATTATCTGAGGCCATAAGTATTTTAATCAGCAGGGAGAGGACATTATAACTAGCAGAATACAATTATACCAGCATGGAAAATTCAGCCTTGTCACTTTGTGATTGACTACCGTGAACGTGTTCAATAATTATCGTGATGTGTTTGTTGATGTTCATTTTTTTTAATACTAATATACAATTTAGTCAATTTTTATTATGGAACATAACACAGCACTGGAAACTGCCATTTTATCATTACTAGCATTTTTCTTTTCTTTTTTTAAGATTTAGGTTTCAGGGTTAGCACAATAGGCTCACTCTTGCTGTTGATGATTGTCATGGCCTTACATATATCACAGTTAGATTTAGTTTAGTAGTAAGCCAGGGCGTGGAATCTAAGAGATTGTAAATTTTTAACCTTAAAAAAAAACACCATAGAAATCGTCGACTTTTTAAGGGAATCCCTATTTGCTCCTTAGCATAGTTTCCGATCGTAGCAACCATTGGCATTAAGATGCTAATTCCAAATTAAGATAACTGAAGCAAGACCAAACCATGGTTGTAGAAATGCAACCTGTTGTGACCAATGCACTTTTGAGTATGACAAGAGTGAGTCTAGGAGAAACCTATATCTGCATTCAAAATCACTTTAAAAATGAACAGGACGTTGGTCATTACAGCTCTGTTCCATTTACTCCAGTCAATCTGATTTACAATGTAAGACTCAGCCCATGGATGAGAGATTTGCATTTAGTTCTACATCTACAAGGTGGGCCATGTATATGGATACATCTAAATAAAATGGGAATGGTTGGTGATATCAACTTCCTGTTTGTGGCACATTAGTATATGGGAGGGGGAACTTATCAAGATGGGTGGTGACCAAGGTGGCCATTTTGAAGTCTGCCATTTTGGATCCAACTTTATTTTTTCCAATGGGAAGACACCTCAAACCTATTGAGAATTTCACAAGAAAAACAATGGTGTGCTTGGCTTTAATGTAACTTTATTCTTTCATGAGTTATTTACAAGTTTCTCTTTGTTTACAGTCATTGACATGTCGCAAAGGTTAACACGTGAGTGCAGTACCTGGGTAATTGCAGCAGATTTCAATGCAAGACACCCTACGCAAGAAAACTGTCACCATTCCCATTTTGTTTAGGTGTATCCATATAAATGGCCCAGCCAAAAAAGTTTGCCTCATCACTGAACATAATGTTCTGTGTAAACTGAGGGTCCTGTTCCAATTTTTGGTTTGCCCATTCTGTAAATTCAGCGCACCGATCTGGCATCAGTTGAACATCCTTTCTGCAGATATTAGCTACTCACAAATGGCACCTTTACAAAATCCAGCTGCTGTAGCATCTCAACGAATCTGCTGCAATGACTCAGGTACTGTGTTCATCAGATATCAACACAATTTCTAACCGCTCCTCATGTGTTAACCTCTGCGACATGTCAATGGCTGTAAACAAAGAGAAACTTGCAAATAACTCATAAAAGAATAAAGTTACATTAAAACCAAGCACACCATTGTTTTTCTTGTGAAATTCTTAATGAGTTTGATGTGTCACTTGACCCTCTTCCCATTGGAAAAAATAAAGTTGGATCCAAAATGATAGACTTCAAAATGCCTGCCATGGTCACCACTGATCTTGTAAGGTTTTCCTCTCCCATATACTAATGTGCCACAAACAGGAAGTTGATATCACCAACTATTCCCATTTTATTTAGGTGTATCCATACACATGGCCCATCCTGTACATATACTATAAAGCAGATTTAAATGTTTTATCTGACAAATGTCTCCTTAGTGATTCAGTTCTATGTAGTTTCCTTATTCAGCTGTCACTAAAGGGGTTTTCCAAGAATATGATTTAATGGCTTCACCAAATGGAAGCCCATCCTAGTCATGTGTTAGCATTGGCTGGAGACTTAAGAAGAACAGGTTCTAAGACCTGTGTCTCAACTGACAGAGTAGCTGTATCACAAGCACACATACTGGTAAGCTTCCATAGAAGGGTTGTGACAGGAGAAGAAATTAATTTTCTATTTGGCAGATTGCACATGGAGGTTACAGAATCCCTTTAGACTCTATAGCTATAGTAAATTTTAGTGACTGTCCATATCTAGTCTCTAATGGAGTACACTGTAGGCAAGAAATTAGTCAAGTCATCAATTTCCAAGAAGTTAGGCCTGTTTCACATTTCCGTTTGTTGCCATCAGTCAAAATCCGCCATTTTGTAAAAAAAACGGATCCGCCATTTTTTTGGGCGGATCCATTTTTTTCCCATTGACTTGCTTTAGTGGCGGATTTTGACGGATGGTCATCCATTGGATCTGTTTTTTGACAGATCTGCCAAAATGTTGGCGTCCCCTGACTTCAGTGGACTGACAATGAAACGTTTTTTGTCAGCGTCAAAATAGCGCATAGCAACGGATCCGCCGCTATCCGCCATTCGTTATAATGGTCGTCTATGGGCGGCGGATCCATTGCCAAATTCCGTCAAAAAAAGGTTGGCAACGGATCCGCCGCCCATAGGCTTTTTGACACTGAGCATGCCCAGAAGAATTTCCTTGTCAGAAATTTAACCCCTAAATTCCATTCTGGCGGCAGAAAAAATCTCTCTCTCTCCTTTTTTCCCAGGCTCATGTGCCTTTACATTTCCAGCACTACCTGATAAAGCGGATCCGTCAAAAAATAGATCCATTGGCTTCCTTTTGTGCAACAACGGAAACGGATCCGTTTTTTCACATTGTGGTGGATTTGGACTGCGTCAAAAAACGGAAATGTGAAAAATGCCTTAATTTGTTGGTTAATGAATGTAATAGCAGAATCTAAAGAACGTGTCTCAGTTAGTCATAAAGGGTATTGTGCATTTTTAATACAACTATAAAGTTTTCTTATGAAGACAACTACTATTTGAAATAAGACTGATCCAAGATTCAGCAAATCAACATGGTCAAGCCCTTGGCTTAGTCACCAAACACAAAATGCAATTGCATGGCTTTGTCAAACTCACATCCCAGCCTTGAGAGAAACTGCGAGTTTCTCAAAAATAAACTGACATTCATGCAAACAGTATGGACATTAATAGACTTAATTTTTGAGATTTCCCTAAGTTCTATAGTTTTTGCCACAGTAGAATTCAATCTTATCTAATGATTAAAGCCAAATATAAGATTCAAAAGGCCTTGGCGGTAAAACCGTAACGGCTGACCGAGTTTGATTTGTCCTAAACATTTTTCACTTCTAAGTACTCTATTTCATGGTAATGACAAATCAATTATAGTTAAAATAATATCGATGGCACAAAGGTTCTGTGCCACTTGGCTCCCACAGGCCTCCCGACTCTACCAACCTGTCTCCTTTCTCTGACCAGTTTTTGCAATCTATCTGGTAAAATCACAACTGGATGGATAAAAATTGTTACATTAGGTGTATGGAAGTCTTTGTCACTACTCAACATGTGGGCTGCAGGATTATTACTGTATTTTATGGACTATAAGATGCACCTTTTCCCCAAAAAATGTAATGGGAAAATGGGGGTCCGTCTTATAGTATGAATTTACTCACCAGGAGTATGGCAGCAGAAGTTATCTGGTGATTCTGTTGGGCCCTGGGCTATGAAGAGGGGGTGTTCGGTGATTCGACTCTGAAGGGCTATGATCTGACTCTCATCCCAGGCTGTTGCGGCAGGTTCGGCGGTACTCGGTGGTGTGGGGGCTCCATCATTTTGTGAAAGCCCAGAGCCCCCGCACTTCCATTGCTGTGAGAAAATGGCCACTGGATGTGGCGCATGTGCAGATTGAGATCTCGTCAACGAGATCTTGTCCCAAGGTCTCGGTGCCAAGATCTCAATCTGCGCATGCGCCGCCATTTTCCCAGAGGCCACCACATTGCAGCAATGGATGCGCAGGGGCTCCACGTTTTAACAAAATGTTGCCGGAGCCCCCGCACCAACGAGCAGCGCCGAACCTGCTGCAACATCCTGGGAGGCAGATCATCGCCAGACCACCGAACACTTCCTGTGACCCCGCTCCACCAGTGCGGCTGATACCTACCTCCCCCAGTAAGCTGAATTCAGACTAAGACGGACCCACATTTGATACATTAATTTTTTTCACTATTTTCATTTTGAAAACTTGTGGTGCGTCGTATGGTCCGGTGCGTCTTATATTCTGAAAAAAGCAGTATTTCAGGTATCCTCTTTATACACTGCTCAAAAAAATAAAGGGAACACTAAGATACCACATCGTAGATATTACTGAATGAAATATCACAGCTGCAAATCTTTATTCATTACATAGTGGCATGCAATGAGAACAAGAAAACATAAAAATAATCAGTGCATATCAAAATTAATGTTCCATGGAGGTCTGGATTTGGAAGGATACTCAAAATCAAAGTGGAAAAAAAAATTACAGGCTGATCCACCTTCAGTGGAAATGCCTCAAGACAAGGAAATGATGCTCAGTAGTGTGTGTGGCCTCCACGTGCCTGTTTGACCTCTCCACAACACCTGGGCATGCTCCTGATGAGTCGGCAGATGTTTTCATGAGGGATCTCCTCCCAGTCCTGGAATAAAGCATCCGCCAACTCCTGGACAGTCTGTGGTGCAATGTGACGTTGGTGGATGGAGCGAGACATGATCTTCCAGATGTGTTCAATCAGATTCAGGTCTGGGGAATGGGCGGGCCAGTCCATAGCTTTAATGCCATCATCTTGCAGGAACTGCTGACACACTCCAGCCACATGAGGTCTGGCATTGTCCTGCATTAGTAGGAACCCAGGGCCAACCGCACCAGCATATGGTCTCACAAGGGGTCTTGGGATCTCATCTCGGTACCTAATGGCAGTCAGTCCACCACTGGCGAGCACATGGAGGGCTGTGCGGCCCTCCAAAGAAATGCCACCCCACACCATTACTGACCCACTGCCAAACCGGTCATGCTGAAGGATGTTGTAGGCAGCAGATCACTCTCCACTGAGTCTCCAGACTCTGTCACGTCTGTCACATGTGCTCAGTGTGAATCTGCTTTCATCTGTGAAGAGCACAGGGAGCCAGTGGCGAATTTGCCAATCCTGGTCTTCTGTGGCAAATGCCAAGCATCCTGCATGGTGTTGGGCTGTGAGCACAACCCCCAATTGTGGACATCGGGCCCTCAGACATCCTCATGGAGTCGGTTTCTAACCGTTTGTGCAGACAAATGCACATTTGTGACCTGCTGGAGGTCATTTTGCAGGGCTCTGGCAGTGCTCCTTCTGTTCCTCCTTGCACAAAGGCTGAGGTAGCGGTCCTGCTGCTGGTTTGTTGCCCTCCTACGGCCCCTTCCACGTCTCCTGGTTTACTGGCCTGTCTCCTGGTAGCGCCTCCAGCCTCTGGACACTGCACTGACAGACAAAGCAAACCTTCTTGCCACAGCTCGCATTGATGTGCCATCCTGGATGATCTGCAATACCTGAGCAACTTGTGTAGGTTGTAAAGTCCGTCTCATGCTACCACGAGTGTGAAATCTCAACCAACATTCAGAAGTGACCAAAACATCAGCCAGAAAGCATTGGTACTGAGATGTGGTCTGTGGTCCCCGCCTAGAGAACCACTCCTTTATTGAGTGTGTCTTGATAATTGCCAATAATTTCCATCTGTTGTCTATTCCATTTGCATAACAGCATGTGAAATTGATTACACAGGTCAACGAAAAAAATTTTTTTTTCTGGTGTCCAAAATATTTTAATGAATTTGGGGTATTTTTGGGGTGCTGATTCTGAATATGTCATCAGTTTTGCCAGATTGGCTCAAGTTTTTGAGATTTTTGGTATCTTATTTATAGCACTTGTTGGTAAATGCGACGCATCATCTCATTAATTTCTTTGGATTAGTACTTGAACTGAGCAGTTCTCAATATAGTTTTGTGTTAATTAGTGTTCTAAAAGTTTGTTCATAGCTTGATTTTTGCACTAACTTTATGTTGTTGTCTGTTTTCCAGTGAAAAGCATGAACTCATCATGAAGAAGTTGTCTTAACGATCCAGACTCATTCTGTTACATTTGTGGTGAATATACACTGCCAAAACATAGAAGAAACATAACACACTTCGTAAAAAAAGTGTATTTTGCCTATTTTGGGGTTATGCTTGGGGACCAAGACAAGTTTTGGGCACCACACATAGTGTGCAAAGCATGTATCGAATTATTACGAAAATGGAGCAAAGGACAAAGAAAAAGCTTCAAATTTGGTGTTCCAATGGTGTGGAGAGAGCCAAAAAATCATCATGATGACTGTTATTTCTGTGCAGTGCAAGTGCAAGGATTCAATAAGCATAAGAAACGAAAATGGGAGTAACATGGAATCTGCAAGAAGGCCTGTCCCTCATTGTGAAGATGTGCCTGTACCTGTGTTTACCATAAATAACAGTCATCATGATGATTTTTTGGCTCTCTCCACACCATTGGAACACCAAATTTGAAGCTTTTTCTTTGTCCTTTGCTCCATTTTCGTAATAATTCGATACATGCTTTGCACACTATGTGTGGTGCCCAAAACTTGTCTTGGTCCCCAAGCATAACCCCAAAATAGGCAAAATACACTTTTTTTACGAAGTCTGTTATGTTTCTTCTATGTTTTGGCAGTGTGTATTCACCACAAATGTAACAGAATGAGTCTGGATCGTTAAGACAACTTCTTCTTGATGAGTTCATGCTTTTCACTGGAAAACAGACAACAACATAAAGTTAGTGCAAAAATCAAGCTATGAACAAACTTTTAGAACACTAATTAACACAAAACTATATTGAGAACTGCTCAGTTCAAGTACTAATCCAAAGAAATTAATGAGATGATGCGTCGCATTTACCAACAAGTGCTATAAATAAGATACCAAAAATCTCAAAAACTTGAGCCAATCTGGCAAAACTGATGACATATTCAGAATCAGCACCCCAAAAATACCCTAAATTCGATGAAATATCTTTGGCACCAAAAATGCTGTTGACCAGTGTTATCAATCAATGTTGCTTCCTAAATGAACAGTTTGATTTACTTGGAGTTATATTCTGTTGTTTACGTGTTCCCTTTATTTTTTTGAGCAGTGTATAAAGGCCATAGGCAATAACCTGTTAGTTACTAGTTTAACAATACTCTACAGCTAAGAAGAGGTAGAATCTATGGGGAACCTTCCATTGAAGTCAATATTTGACTCAGTGGCTCACATATCTTTAACTTCCATGTGTAGAAGGCCATGCACACCTCTCCTATGCATAGATTCAAGTGGGGTGCAATGGAGGTCTCCACCAATATTCTGCCCAGTAGCCTCCTCCAACAAATCTACTGCTGAGACATGACACAGTCAAGTAGAAAATAACATGTCTTCTTTTTTTGTCAAACAAAAAACTTTTTAGTCTAATCCATATACTGTATGTTGAGGTTGTAGATAGGACAGGTTCAATTTTTCAACTTTAAGAACTCCACAATGTTGTACAGCCAAACAAGCATTTAACAAAGAGTTCAGGTCAACTCCATTGGTCGATTTATAGTAGAAAATACGGGGAGGCAAAAAAAAACCCTCTTCTCGGAGTATATGGAGTCTCGAAACCTTTCAACTCTTATTTGATGCCGTGTGATAAATATGTGGATTTATCAGTAAGTAAGTGACTTTTTGCACCTACTGTTATTTTTCAAAATATTTCCAGCTGAGTACCAAGGAGGGGGCAAGAAAAGTCATTTTGTTTGTGTTCCAAAATATGAATTCAATCTGGTCTTCATCATAAAGCACCGAGAGAGAGAAAAAAAAATATCCATACAGGTGAAAGTGACAGATAGCAAAGATAAAAAAGACTGAAGAACTATTTCAGGTTCTGCTGAAGATTCATTTCTGAGATTTCTTTTTTTCCTGAACAGAAAATGACTAACAATTTTTTTTTTTTTGCAAAATGATTTTCCTTCCGAAAGTGAAGGTTGAAGTCAATTCATAGAAATAGCAACTCGAAGAGATTAGTCAGCAGTAAAGAAATGTTTAATTATAGGGAACATTTGACGACAATAGCTTGTCTACAGAGTAGCCTTTCCAGACGCCATCATTATGCAGACATGTCACCCGGACCAGGGAGCACCTCAGAATCACTGATAATGTCACCTTTTATTCAGCCCACCCGAATCTCACTAGTAGGGTGAACTGTAATGTTCTTGTCTTATCTCATCAGCATTTCTGCAGACGTTTGATTGCTGAAAATTATATGTATATGATATGCAGCAAGGAGTATTTTTAGCATGTTTGTAATATTTGCTCTAAAAGATATTATGTAACTGGTAATCTCTGCAACTTACACTCTAGGGAAACATTTTAAATGGTGTCAGGACGTTGTCTGCAACAAACAGACCCGAAATGTTAAAAAAGGGTCAAGAATTGGTAGTAAGCAGAGTGTTATAACATGAAATTGTACTAGTAAAAATAGGTTAATAACCAATTTATTCATCTAATATCTATCTATCTATTTCCCTATCTATTGACCTATGTACTGTATGTATCTCATTGAACACACTATTCGACCGACTGCAATCCGACTTCCATCCCTTACACACTACTGAAATTGCCCTAGCTGAAGTTATAAATGACCTGTTAACTGCCAGAACCAACAGACAATACTCTGTACCCCTCCTAAAACTGTCCTTTGTCTTCTTCTTTTTTCTTTACTCCTCCTCCTAGACACGTCTTCTGCCCTCTACATTACTCTATACTCCTCCAGTAAGACCTATCCTCTGTTTTCTACATTATTCTGTACTTCTCCTCCTAGACATGTCCTCTGCCTTCTACATTACCATGTACTCTTCCTCTTAGGACTGTGCTCTGCTCTCTACACTGCTCTGTACTCCTCTTCTTAGATCTGTCCTCTGCCTTCTATATTACTCTGTACTCCTCCTCCTAGACATTTCACCTGCCTTTTACAATACTCTGCACTACTCCTCTTAGACCCGCCTCCTGCTTTGCACTTTGCTCTATAGTCCTCCTTCTAAACCCATCCTATGCTTTCTACATTACTCCTCCTAGACATGTCCTCTGCTTTCTACTTTACTCTGTACTCCTCCTAGACCTGTCATCTGCCTTTTACATTACTCTGTCCTCCACCTACGCTTGTCTTATGCCGTTGACACAGCTGACCAGTCCCTCCTACTAGAGATCCTCTTTTCACTTGGCATCAAAGACTTTTCCCTCTCCTGGATCTTCTCATACCTCATTACTAGAGTTGAGCGAAACGGGTCGAAAAATTTCAAAAGTCGCCGACTTTTGGCAAAGTCGGGTTTCATGAAACGAAACCCGACCCTAGGATGAGGTCGGCCACGAGGTCGGCGACTTACGCGCCAAAGTCGCGTTTCAAAAGTTTGTTTTGCGCTCTTTTTCAGCCAATCAGGATCCACGGACACTGTGGGCAACGTGATGACATAGGCACGGGTCACCACCATCTTTCAGAAGGGCATGCAAGTGATTGGCTTGCTTTGGGGGGCGTCACAGGGGATATAAAAGGGCGTGCACGCCGACCGCCATGTTACTCATGCTGATCTCAGAATAGGGAGAGCTGCTGCTGATGATGATTTTGTAGGGAGAGCGTTAGGCAGGGAAGAAGACACCAAATACTGCTTCTGCTGCTAGCGATTTTGCCTGTACAACACACCAGTCACTGTGTGTGCAGTGCAAGGGGAGGCTATATAGTGGTGTATCAGTGGTGTTGGTTGTTGGGCTGCCTTCTAAGGCTTCCTGACATTCCTGCATTGCTGTTTACCCACTGCTCCGCAAACTGCTTTTTTTTAAAAGCAATCCCAATTTTTTTTTTTGTCCTGCTGAGAAGAAAAAAAAACTGCTTCTGCTGCTAGCGATTTTGCCTGTACAACACATCAGTCACTGTGTGTGCAGTGCAAGGGGAGGCTATATAGTGGTGTATCAGTGGTGTTGGTTGTTGGGCTGCCTTCTAAGGCTTCCTGACATTCCTGCATTGCTGTTTACCCACTGCTCCGCAAACTGCTTTTTTTAAAAGCAATCCCAATTTTTTTTTTTGTCCTGCTGAGGTACTGAGCGTGCATTTTTTCACACCATACAGCGGTGTACGCTCCTCACACAGTACCGTGTAACGGCTGTTATCACAGCCACAGTGAAGCTATCAGTGTGTCACTCTGTGAGAATAAAACGAGGACATGTTCCGTTCTTACAGATCTGCACTCTAGGGAGATTCCTATTCTGCCCAATTCTACATACACCTTGTAGTTTGTGATACACTAGCCAATTTCTGCCTGTGACATAGTGCTGTGATATTCAGTGGGCCTCACACAATCCATAATTGTCCACACAATCCATAAGTGTCCAGTGTCCACAAGTGTCTGCAGAAATTCAAAATCTCCCTTATCCTCTCGTCACTTTTGTCACAGCTGTGCCATCGAGCCTGTCACATAGCGCTCAGATATCAGTGGGCCTCACACAATCCAAAAGTGTCCATTGTCCACAAGTGTCTGCAGAAATTCAAAATCTCCCTTATCCTCTCGTCACTTTTGTCACAGCTGTGCCATCGAGCCTGTCACATAGCGCTCAGATATTCATTGGGCCTCACACAATCCAAAAGTGTCCAGTGTCCACAAGTGTCTGCTGAAATTCAAAATCTCACTTATCCTCTAGTCACTTTGGTCACAGCTGTGCCATCGAGCCTGTCACATAGCGCTCAGATATTCATTGGGCCTCACACAATCCAAAAGTGTCCAGTGTCCACAAGTGTCTGCTGAAATTCAAAATCTCCCTTATCCTCTAGTCACTTTTGTCACAGCTGTGCCATCGAGCCTGTGACATAGCGCTCAGATATCAGTGGGACTCACACAATCCAAAAGTGTCCAGTGTCCACAAGTGTCTGCTGAAATTCAAAATCTCCCTTATCCTCTAGTCACTTTTGTCACAGCTGTGCCATCGAGCCTGTGACATAGCGCTCAGATATCAGTGGGCCTCACACAATCCAAAAGTGTCCAGTGTCCACAAGTGTCTGCTGAAATTCAAAATCTCCCTTATCCTCTAGTCACTTTGGTCACAGCTGTGCCATCGAGCCTGTCACATAGCGCTCAGATATCAGTGGGCCTCACACAATCCAAAAGTGTCCAGTGTCCACAAGTGTCTGCAGAAATTCAAAATCTCCCTTATCCTCTCGTCACTTTTGTCACAGCTGTGCCATCGAGCCTGTGACATAGCGCTCAGATATTCATTGGGCCTCACTAGTGTTGAGCATTCCGATACCGCAAGTATCGGGTATCGGCCGATACTTGCTGTATCGGAATTCCGATACCGACTTCCGATATTTTTTCAATATCGGAATTCGGCATCGGAATCGGAAGTTCAGTTGATTGACGGCCTGACGTCATCATGATGCGCGGTGTGTGCGCATCATGATGCGCCGTCATTTCGGGCCTTCCGGGGGTCTCTGCCGGCCTGCCGGGGGGCTGTGCCGGCCTGCCGGGGGGCTGTGTGGACTGCCCGGGGTCTGTACCGGCCTGCCGGGGGGCTGTGCCGGCCTGCCGGTGGTCTGTGCACCCTGTGGGGGTCTGTACCGGCCTGCCGGGGGGCTGTGCCGGCCTGCCGGGGGGCTGTGCTGATGTCCGGGGGTCTGTGCAAGCATCGTCCGATGGGACTACAAGTCCCATCTGGCGATGCCTGCTACCATGACAGTGATTGACACATTAGCCAATGATGGGACAGTAGTAGTCCCATCATCCGGCTAATGTGTTAAATGTTAAAAAAAAAAAAAAAATACTACATACATACTACATGCATGCTACATACATACTACATGCTACATACATACTACATATATACTACATACATACTACATACATGCTACATACATACTACATGCATGCTACATACATACTACATATATACTACATACATGCTACATACATACTGCATGCTACATACATACTACATACATACTACATACATACTACATATATACTACATGCATGCTACATGCTACATACATACTACATACATACTACATACATACTACATACATACTACATGCATGCTACATACATACTACATACATACCACATACATACTACATACATACTACATACTACATATATACTACATGCATGCTACATACTACATGCTACATACATACCACATATATACTACATACATACAATACATACTACATACATACTACATGCTACATACATACTACATATATACTACATGCATGCTACATACATACTACATATATACTACATGCATGCTACATACATACTACATACATACTACATGCTACATACATACCACATATATACTACATACATACAATACATTCATACAATACATACATAGACATACAGTACATATAACATAGAGTAACATACTTACCAATACTTGTCACATTGTTCCCCAAAGCCATTGTCATCTACGGAATAAATATTAACATAACAAACCACAAAAATACTCACCCACGATCTGAAGCAGTCCACGAGTGTGTCCCACGACGATCTTGGGTAGAGAACTGCAGCATCAGATGATGCTGCCGTTCTCTACGGGCTGCAGGAATCCAATGACGGAAGGTAGGTATCCTTCCGCACTGTATTCCTCCGCCACTTAAAAAAAAAAAAGTCCCTAGTCTCACTTTATGCCATTGCTGCGTGGGAAATTCCCACACAGCAATGGCATAAAGTGAGACTAGGGACTTTTTTTTTTTTAAGTGGCGGAGGAATACAGTGCGGAAGGATACCTACCTTCCGTCATTGGATTCCTGCAGCCCGTAGAGAACGGCAGCAACAGCTGATGCTGCAGTTCTCTACCCAAGATCGTCGTGGGACACACTCGTGGACTGCTTCGGATCGTGGGTGAGTATTTTTGTGGTTTGTTATGTTAATATTTATTCCGTAGACGACAATGGCTTCGGGGAACAATGTGACAAGTATTGGTAAGTATGTTACTCTATGTTATATGTACTGTATGTCTATGTATGTATTGTATGAATGTATTGTATGTATGTAGTATATATGTGGTATGTATGTAGCATGTAGTATGTATGTAGTATGTATGTAGCATGCATGTAGCATGCAGTATGTATGTAGCATGCATGTAGTATATATGTAGTATGTATGTAGCATGCATGTAGTATATATGTAGCATGTATGTGGTATGTATGTAGCATGTAGTATGTATGTAGCATGCATGTAGTATATATGTAGTATGTATGTAGCATGTATGTAGTATGTAGTATGAATGTAGCATGTATGTAGTATGCATGTTGTATGTTTGTAGCATGTAATTTTTTTTTTTTTTTTTTTTTTTTTTACATTTAACACATTAGCCGGATGATGGGACTACTACTGTCCCATCATTGGCTAATGTGTCAATCACTGTCATGGTAGCAGGCATCGCCCGATGGGACTTGTAGTCCCATCGGACGATGCCTGCACAGACCCCCGGACCCTGCACTGACCACCGGCAGGCCGGCACAGCCCCCCGGCAGGCCGGCACAGCCCCCCGGCAGGCCGGCACAGCCCCCCGGAGCCTGCACAGCCCCCCGGCAGGCCGGCACAGCCCCCCGGCAGGCCGGCACAGCCCCCCGGAGCCTGCACAGACAACCGGCAGGCCGGCACAGACCACCGGAGCCTGCACAGACCCCCTGGCAGGCCGGCACAGCCCCCCGAAAGGCCCGTACAGACCCCAGAGAGGCTGTACAAGGGCAGGAAAGGGTTTTTCTTATTCCGATACCGGAAGTCCCATAGACTTGAATGGGACTTCCGGTATCGGAATCGGCGATACCGATACTTTTTTTAAAGATCGGCCGATACCATCCGATACGATACTTTGAAGTATCGGACGGTATCGCTCAACTCTAGGCCTCACACAATCCAAAAGTGTCCAGTGTCCACAAGTGTCTGCTGAAATTCAAAATCTCACTTATCCTCTAGTCACTTTGGTCACAGCTGTGCCATCGAGCCTGTCACATAGCCCTCAGATATTCATTGGGCCTCACACAATCCAAAAGTGTCCAGTGTCCACAAGTGTCTGCTGAAATTCAAAATCTCCCTTATCCTCTAGTCACTTTTGTCACAGCTGTGCCATCGAGCCTGTGACATAGCGCTCAGATATTAGTGGGCCTCACACAATCCAAAAGTGTCCAGTGTCCACAAGTGTCTGCTGAAATTCAAAATCTCCCTTATCCTCTAGTCACTTTTGTCACAGCTGTGCCATCGAGCCTGTGACATAGCGCTCAGATATCAGTGGGCCTCACACAATCCAAAAGTGTCCAGTGTCCACAAGTGTCTGCTAAAATTCAAAATCTCACTTATCCTCTAGTCACTTTGGTCACAGCTGTGCCATCGAGCCTGTCACATAGCGCTCAGATATCAGTGGGCCTCACACAATCCAAAAGTGTCCAGTGTCCACTAGTGTCTGCAGAAATTCAAAATCTCCCTTATCCTCTCGTCACTTTTGTCACAGCTGTGCCATCGAGCCTGTGACATAGCGCTCAGATATCAGTGGGCCTCACACAATCCAAAAGTGTCCAGTGTCCACAAGTGTCTGCTGAAATTCAAAATCTCCCTTATTCTCTAGTCACTTTTGTCACAGCTGTGCCATCGAGCCTGTGACATAGCGCTCAGATATCAGTGGGCCTCACACAATCCAAAAGTGTCCAATGTCCACAAGTGTCTGCTGAAATTCAAAATCTCCCTTATCCTCTAGTCACTTTGGTCACAGCTGTGCCATCGAGCCTGTCACATAGCGCTCAGATATCAGTGGGCCTCACACAATCCAAAAGTGTCCAGTAACATAGTAACATAGTAACATAGTTATTAAGGTTGAAGGGAGACTTTGAGACCATCTAGTTCAACCAATATCCTATCCTAACTTGCCCTAACATGTTGATCCAGAGGAAGGCAAAAAAACCCCATGTGGCAACAGTAAGCTTCACATTAGGGAAAAAAATTCCTTCCCGACTCCACATACGGCAATCAGACTAGCTCCCTGGATCAACGCAATATTAAGGAGACTAGTGTATATACCCTGTAATATTATACTTTTCAAGAAAGGCATCCAGGCCCTTCTTAAATTTTTGTAGTGAATCACTCATTACAACATCATATGGCAGAGAGTTCCATAGTCTCACTGCTCTTACAGTAAAGAATCCGCGTCTGTGAGTATGCTTAAACCTTCTTTCCTCCAGACGTAGAGGATGCCCCCTTGTCCCCGTCACAGGTCTAAGAGTAAAAAGATCATTAGAAAGGTCTTTGTATTGTCCCCACATATATTTATACATTGTAATAAGATCATCCCTAAGCCTTCGATTCTCCAAACTAAATAACCCCAAGTGTAATAACCTGTCTTGGTATTGCAGACCCCCTAGTTCCCTAATAACCTTTGGTCGCTCTTCTCTGCACCCGCTCCAGTTCAGCTATGTCTTTCTTATACACCGGAGACCAGAACTGTACACAGTATTCTAAGTGTGGTCGCACTAGTGACTTATATAGAGGTAAAATTATGTTCTCCTCATGAGCATCTATGCCTCTTTTAATGCATCCCATTATTTTATTTGCCTTTGCAGCAGCTACTTGACTCTGGCCACTAAATGTGAGTTTGTCGTCCACCCATACACCCAGGTCTTTTTCAGTGACTGTTTTGCCCAGTGTTTTACAATTAAGCACATAATTATACAACTTGTTCGTTCTACCCAAGTGCATGACCTTACATTTATCCCCATTAAAGCTCATTTGCCATTTATCAGCCCAAGCTTCTAGTTTACATAAATCCTCCTGTAATATAAAATTGTCCTCCTCTGTATTAATTACCCTGCAGAGTTTAGTGTCATCTGCAAATATTGAAATTCTACTCTCTATGCCCCCTACAAGGTCATTAATAAATATGTTAAAAAGAAGCGGGCCCAAAACTGACCCCTGTGGTACCCCACTGCTAACCGTGACCCAGTCCGAGTGTGCTCCATTAATAACCACCCTTTGTTTCCTATCCCTGAGCCAGCTCTTAACCCACCTACACATATTTTCCCCTATCCCCATTGTTCTCATTTTATGTATCAACCTCTTGTGTGGCACCGTATCAAAAGCTTTTGAAAAGTCCATGTACACCACGTCCACTGCATTCCCTTGGTCCAGTCCGGAACTTGCCTCTTCATAAAAGCTTATCAGATTAGTCTGACACAAACGGTCTCTTGTAAACCCATGTTGATATTGGGTCATAAGGTTATTCTTCTCCAGATACTCCAGTATAGTATCTCTTAGAAAACCCTCCAGGATTTTACCCACAGTTGAGGTTAAACTTACTGGCCTATAATTTCCAAGTTCAGTTTTTGTCCCCTTTTTGAATATTGGCACCACATTTGCTATACGCCAGTCCTGTGGTACAGACCCTGTTATTATGGAATCTTTAAAGATTAAAAATAGTGGTCTATCTATGACTGTGCTTAATTCCTGCAGTACTCGTGGGTGTATCCCATCCGGGCCCGGGGATTTGTCAATTTTAGTGATTTGTAGACGCCGCCGTACTTCCTGCTCGGTTAAGCAGGTGACATTTAATGGAGAATTTTTATCCCTGATCATGTTATCTGTCATGGGATTTTCTTGTGTAAATACTGTTGAAAAAAAGTCATTTAGCATATTGGCTTTTTCCTCCTCCTCATCCACCATTTCACCCAGACTATTTTTAAGGGGACCAACACTATCATTTTTTAGTTTCTTACTATTTATGTAGTTAAAGAATATTTTGGGATTATTTTTACTTTCTCTGGCAATGAGTCTCTCTGTCTCAATCTTTGCTGTCTTGATTTGCTTTTTACAGAATTTATTTAATCTTCTGTATTTAGTTAATGCCTCATCACTACCTACTTGCTTTAATTCTCTAAATGCTTTATTTTTATCTCTTATTGCGCCCCTTACAGCTCTATTTAGCCATAGTGGTTTCCTCCTATTTCTCACATGTTTATTCCCATACGGTATATATTGTGCACAGGTCCTATTCAGGATGCTAATAAACGCCTCCCATTTTCTTTGTGTATTTTTATGTCTCAGGATATCGTCCCAGTTAATTGCACCAAGATCATCTCTCATCCAATGGAAATTTGCCTTCCTGAAGTTTAGTGTCCTTGTAACCCCTCTACTACACATCTTATTAAAGGATACATGAAAACTTATTAATTTGTGATCACTATTACCCAAGTGACCCTCAACCCTTACATTTGATATGCGGTCTGGCCTGTTGGTTAATATTAGGTCTAGCAGTGCCCCCCCTCTTGTTGGGTCCTGAACCAGTTGTGAAAGGTAATTGTCTCTCAACGTTGTCAGAAACCTGTCACCTTTGCTGGAACTGCAGGTTTCGGTTCCCCAATGTATTTCAGGGTAGTTGAAGTCCCCCATAATAATGACTTCTCCTTTAGTCGCTGCTTCATCTATTTGCTTTATGAGGATATTCTCTGTTGCTTCCATTATTTTTGGAGATTTATAACAAACCCCTATCAGTAATTTATTATTTTTCCCCCCTCCCCTTATCTCTACCCACAGGGACTCTACATTTTCATTAGATTCATATATACTGTATTATCACGAAGGATGGGTTTTAAGGATGATTTTACATATAAACACACGCCTCCCCCTCGCTTATTTGTACGGTCATTTCTGAACAGACTATAGCCCTGTAAATTAACAGCCCAGTCATGGCTCTCATCCAGCCATGTCTCAGATATCCCCACCATGTCATAATTATGTTCCAACAACATTAACTCCAATTCCTCCATTTTGTTGGCGAGACTTCTGGCATTAGTATACATGCACTTTATGTATCTCTCTGTACCTCTATTCTTTCTTAAATTATTAACTGTTCTAACCCCACCCCCCATGCCACCCCCACCCCCAATGTCATTATTTGTGCCCAGGTCTCTATCTGCACTGTCTTCCCCTCCTATAAAAGGAATACCCTCCCCCCCGTCCCTAGTTTAAACACTCCTCCAACCTTCTAGCCATTTTCTCCCCCAGCACAGCTGCACCCTCCCCATTGAGGTGCAGCCCGTCCCTAGCGTAGAACCTGTAGCCAACTGAGAAGTCGGCCCAGTTCTGCAGGAACCCAAACCCCTCCTTCCTACACCAATTCCTGAGCCACTTATTAACCTCCCTAATCTCCCGTTGCCTCTCTGGCGTGGCACGTGGTACAGGAAGTATTTCCGAAAATACCACCTTGGAGGTCCTTGCTTTAAGCTTACAGCCTAATTCCCTGAAATCATCTTTAAGGACCTTCCACCTACCTCTAACTTTGTCATTTGTGCCAATATGCACCATGACCACTGGATCCTCTCCAGCCCCTCCCAGTAATCTGTCAACCCGATCAGCGATGTGTCAGACTCGAGCGCCAGGTAGGCAGCACACCGTTCGACGATCCCTGTCTTTGTGACAGATTGCCCTATCTGTTCCCCTAATAATTGAGTCTCCCACTACCAGAAACTGTCTGGCCTGCCCTGCTCTCCTATTTCCCCCCTTACTGGAGCAGACACTCCTCCGGCTTTCAGAGGACATGCCTTGCTGCAGCAGTGCTACTCCTGCACTAACACTCCCCTCATCCGCCAACTTAGCAAACTTATTGGGGTGTGCCAGATCAGGACTAGCCTCCCTGGTGCTCTTCCCTCTACCCCACCTTCTAACTGTCACCCAGCTAGCTGCTTCATTGTCCTGCAGCTCCAACCTAGCATCCCCCCCCCTCATCTATCCCATTGAGCGTCTGCTCAGTGAGCAGAAGACTCCTTTCCATATTGTCTATGGATCTCAGTGTTGCCAGCTGCACATTTAGATTCAGTATCTGGGCTTCCAAATGCACAACGTGCTCACATCTTGCACAGCAGTATGCACCCTCGACCGGCTGTTCAAGGATTTCATACATGCGGCAAGACGTGCACTGGATGGCATTGGCAATAGTGGAGCACATCCTAATGGGGATTGCACCAGACAATAAGATAAGCAAAAATAAATTAAAAAAAAAAAAAAAAAAAGTATTAATATAACAGCAATTCAGTAAGACCTCCCTTGGAAACGCCCTGAATCTAAAGTCACTGAATTTCAAGTCACACACTTAACACAGTTCGCACTTACGCTCAGGTCACACTCAGCAGGTCGTTCACACTCGCTCAGGAAGAAGATTTAAAAGAGTTTTGTTTTTTTCCCCTTTTACCAGCACACCACCTTGCTGCTCAATGCACTTCCAAAAGGAGTTGAGCCCCAACCAGCTGCCCCTTATAAACCCTTAATTACTGTATGAACTCCCACCCTTAATTAACCCCTTGTGAATATAGTTACACCTCAAGATTTAAATGCAATATAGTTTACCCTTAAAAACACAGATAGTAAAATAAGAGATTAACCCTGAAGAGAGAAAATATAGGTTAAACAAGCCCCCAAAGCCCCACAAAAATTGAACAGGTAGAAAGCACTCAGCAACTTACAATTCAGCAACTCACACAGGTATTTATTATAGGTTTTCCAAATACCTCTTCACTGAATTTCAAGTCACACACTTACGCTCAGGTCACACTCAGCTCGTTCACACTCGCTCAGGAAGAAGATTTAAGAGTTTTTTTTTGTTTTTTTTTCCCCTTTTACCAGCACACCACCTTGCTGCTCAATGCACTTCCTTGCAAGTGTCTGCAGAAATTCAAAATCTCCCTTATCCTCTCGTCACTTTTGTCACAACTGTGCCATCGGGCCTGTCACATAGCGCTCAGATATTCATTGGGCCTTACACAATCCAAAAGTGTCCAGTGTCCACAAGTGTCTGCAGAAATTCAAAATCTCCCTTATCCTCTCGTCACTTTTGTCACAGCTGTGCCATCGAGCCTGTGACATAGCGCTCAGATATCAGTGGGCCTCACACAATCCAAAAGTGTCCAGTATCCACAAGTGTCTGCTGAAATTCAAAATCTCCCTTATCCTCTAGTCACTTTTGTCACAGCTGCGCTATCGAGCCTGTGACATAGCGCTCAGATATCAGTGGGCCTCACACAATCCAAAAGTGTCCAGTGTCCACAAGTGTCTGCTGTAATTCAAAATCTCCCTTATCCTCTAGTCACTTTGGTCACAGCTGTGCCATCGAGCCTGTCACATAGCGCTCAGATATCAGTGGGCCTCACACAATCCAAAAGTGTCCAGTGTCCACAAGTGTCTGCAGAAATTCAAAATCTCCTTAATCCTCTCGTCACTTTTGTCACAGCTGTGCCATCGAGCCTGTCACATAGCGCTCAGATATTCATTGGGCCTCACACAATCCAAAAGTGTCCAGTGTCCACAAGTGTCTGCTGAAATTCAAAATCTCACTTATCATCTAGTCACTTTTGTCACAGCTGTGCCATCGAGCCTGTGACATAGCGCTCAGATATCAGTGGGCCTCACACAATCCAAAAGTGTCCAGTGTCCACAAGTGTCTGCAGAAATTCAAAATCTCCCTTATCCTCTCGTCACTTTTGTCACAGCTGTGCCATCGAGCCTGTCACATAGCGCTCAGATATTCATTGGGCCTCACACAATCCAAAAGTGTCCAGTGTCCACAAGTGTCTGCTGAAATTCAAAATCTCAATTATCCTCTAGTCACTTTGGTCACAGCTGTGCCATCGAGCCTGTCACATAGCGCTCAGATATCAGTGGACCTCACACAATCCAAAAGTGTCCAGTGTCCACAAGTGTGTGCAGAAATTCAAAATCTCCCTTATCCTCTAGTCACTTTGGTCACAGCTGTGCCATCGAGCCTGTGACAGAGCGCTCAGATATTCAGTGGGCCTCACACAATCCAAAAGTGTCCAGTGTCCACAAGTGTGTGCAGAAATTCAAAATCTCCCTTATCCTCTAGTCACTTTGGTCACAGCTGTGCCATCGAGCCTGTGACAGAGCGCTCAGATATTCAGTGGGCCTCACACAATCCAAAAGTGTCCAGTGTCCACAAGTGTGTGCAGAAATTCAAAATCTCCCTTATCCTCTAGTCACTTTGGTCACAGCTGTGCCATCGAGCCTGTGACAGAGCGCTCAGATATTCAGTGGGCCTCACACAATCCAAAAGTGTCCAGTGTCCACAAGTGTGTGCAGAAATTCAAAATCTCCCTTATCCTCTAGTCACTTTGGTCACAGCTGTGCCATCGAGCCTGTGACAGAGCGCTCAGATATTCAGTGGGCCTCACACAATCCAAAAGTGTCCAGTGTCCACAAGTGTCTGCAGAAATTCAAAATCTCCCCTGTCCTATAGACACCTTGTACCTTGTTTTACATTACTATATAGTTTGTTGGATTTTGTCTACATTTCTACCAAAAATGAGGAAGGCTGGTGGAAGAGGCCGTGGAATTGGGCGGGGGTTGGCAGCTGGTAATGATGGTGTGGGTGGTGGATCTGATGATAGTGGCAAGAGCAAAATAGGACCGAATGCAGGAGGTGTTGAGCCTGCGTCATCGTCTGGCTACATAAGGCCTCGAACGCTTAGTTTTCTAGGAGTTGGCAAACCGCTTTTAAAGCCAGAGCATCAGGAAAAAGTTTTGTCTTACATTGCTGACTCAGCCTCCAGCTCTATCGCCTCCTCTTCGTCAGTTGTAAAAAGTAAAAGCACTGAGTCGTCATTGGAGGCTCATGTTCATGAACCACACCTTTCCTTGTGTCCTTCACCCCAACCAAGATTGAAGGATGACGCAGGCCATACTACTGATTACTCCATGGAGCTGTTTTCACATACCATGCCTGGATTATCAAGTGAAATGGTGAATTACCCAGGCCAAGATGAATCTGACATGGAGTGCACTGATGCACAGCCGCTGATGGATGATTCTGCTGGTACATTCACTCAGAGCACTACATTGTCCTCGCAGTGTACAGAGCCAGATTCTGACCCTGATGAGACTCAGGTGCCCCTTCCCGCACACTATACCACCATACACGGTGACACAGAGGAAGGTGCACATGACATAGAAGAGGAGGTGATGGATGACCCAGTTGTTGACCCAGATTGGCATCCATTGGGGGAAGAGGGTGCTGCTTCCAATAGCTCAGATGAGGAGCATCCACAGCAGACATCGACATCGCAACAGCTGTTATCTGGCAGGCCCGGAGCACTCCAAAGACAGGTTCCAAACATCAAAAGAGTTGCTGGACAGCTTGTCCAGAGGGTCAAAAGATCACAGTGTGCTAGGCCGCAAAATGTCTGCCAAAGTAGGAAGAGTGCAGTGTGGCACTTTTTTGAACAAAATCCTCATGATCAGGCCAAGGTTATCTGTAAGAAGTGCGCAAAGACCTTTAGCCGAGGGAAAAATCTTAAAAATTTGAATACCAGTTGCATGCTTAGACATTTAACCAGCATGCACTTGCAAGCGTGGACACAACACCAAACCTCAAGTGCCACATGTGCAACTGATCACAACGAAGGTAGTCAGCAACGCTACATTGTTTCCCCCACTGTAAGCCCACCGGTTAGCACAGCAGCAAATGTTGAGGTGTCGTTGCAAGGCCACAGCAGTCAGGGAATCCCACTGTTATATCAACGAAAGACTGATTCTAGGCCATCAGAAAGAACACCAACTCCATCACCATCATCAACCCTCTCTCAGTCCGCCCTGTCCACCGCTACTTCCACCATATGCATCTCTCAAGTCCAGCTCACCCTCCCAGACACTATGAGTAGGTCAAGAAAGTACTCAGTCTCTCATCCACGTACACTGGGTTTGAACGCCCACATTGCCAAACTAATCTCGTTTGAGATTATGCCCTTTCGGTTGGTGGAAAGCGCAGCTTTCCGCGAACTCATGGCCTATGCAGTACCACGCTATGACCTACCCAGTCGCCACTTCTTCTCTCGCAAAGCCATCCCAGCCCTCCACCATCATGTGAAAGACCGCATTGTCCATGCACTCAAGCAGTCAGTGAGCGGAAAGGTGCACCTCACAACTGATGCATGGTCCAGTCGGCATGGCCAGGGCCGTTACGTGTCCATCACTGTGCACTGGGTTAATGTGGTGGATGCAGGGTCCACAGGGGACAGCGGTGGTGGGACAGTGCTGCCTAGTCCACGGTATAGGAAACAGTTGGCTGTAGGCGTTTGACCCTTCTCCTCCTCCTCCAGAAGCGAAAGCTCATCCACAGAGCGCAGTCGTACGAGCACTCCATCTGCAGCTGCCACTGTTGCACACGAGGTGTCCCCCTATCGAGCAGCTAGTGGAAAGCGTCAGCAGGCAGTGTTGCAGATGATGTTTTTGGGCGACAGACACACCGCCGAGGTGCTGGCCGAGTACTTTCAGCGACAAACTGAGTCATGGCTGGGCAGTGTACATCTTGAGACAGGCAAGGTAGTTAGTGATAACGGGCGTAATTTTGTGGCAGCCATAGCCCTTTCAAAACTCAGCCACATACCTTGCTTGGCTCACACCTTGAACCTGGTGGTGCAGTGCTTCCTCAAAAATTATCCGGAGTTAACAGCCCTGCTCCAGAAGGTGCGAAGACTGTGCGCGCACATCCGCTGGTCGCATGTACACTCCGTTCGTATGCAGAAGCTGCAGCGATTGCTCCACCTTCCCAACCACCGCCTCATTATCGACATTGCAACAAGGTGGAACTCCACCCTGCACATGGTGGAGCGGCTGTGCGAGCAGAGGCAGGCCATAATGCATTTGTGGGAGGATACACGGCCAGGCACTTTGAGAGCAGACATGGAGTTGACCGGTGTGCAGTGGTCGAAGCTGAAAGACCTCTGTAAAGTCCTTCAGTGTTTTGAGGAATGCACACGGCTGGTAAGTGCAGACGACGCCATCCTAAGCATGAGCATCCCACTTATGCGTCTGCTCATGCAAACTTTGACGCACCTTAAGGAGCAGGCTTCTGCAGCCAATGTTGATGAGGAGGAAGAGGAGGGAATCCTTGATGACATTCAGCCATTGTCTGCTCAGGGACCTCTCCTGGACGAGGTGGAGGAAGAAGAGGAGGAGGAGGATGATGGGGATGATTACTTAGGGGAGGAGGATGCATCTCATGGGGCAAGTGAAAATGTTGGCGTGGCAAGGTCTGGTACAGGGTTTGTGCGTGACTGGAGGGATGTGGATTTGCCAGAAAGTGCTCCTCCAACCAGCACTTGCAGTGCATCATTGACACCGGGAACATTGGCCCACATGTCAGATTATGCCTTGCAGATCCTAAAAAGGGACCCCCGCATTGCCAAAATGATGAACGATGACGACTACTGGTTGGCCAGCATCCTGGATCCACGCTGTAAAGGCAAATTACAAAACATCATGCCACAGGAGAACCTTGACCTAATATTGGCTAATAAACAAGCAACTCTGGTAAATCGGTTGCTTGAGGCATTCCCAGCACACAGCAGCGGTGATGGTTCTCACACGAGCCATACGGGCCGGGGGCAGCTTGGCAGAGGTGTTCGTGGTGCATACAGCAGAAGTGGCGTTGGAGACAGGGATTTCATGACAATGTTGTGGACTGATTTTTCAAGTACCGCTCACACAACTGGTAATACTGCATCGATGGAAAGTGACAGGAGACAGCAGTTGTCAACTATGGTTACAAACTACTTTTCCTCCCATATCGATGTTCTCCCACACAGGTCATTCCCCTTTGACTATTGGGCCGCTAAACTGGACACCTGGCCTGAATTGGCACAATATGCCTTACAGGAGCTCGCTTGCCCAGCTGCAAGTGTGCTATCGGAAAGAGTCTTCAGTGCAGCTGGATCAATCCTGACAGAAAAAAGGACCCGTCTGTCAACCCAAAATGTGGATGATCTAACCTTCATTAAAATGAACCACGCATGGGTTTCCAAGGATTTTGTCCCACCTTCCCCTGATGACACATAGGGTGACAGAAAACTGGCTTGCTTTGGTCCACCTCTTCCTGGGACTTGACCTATTTCACCTTTTGCATCAGCTGAATGTCCAACATCAACATATGCCACTTTCTAAAACTCCCTAACTGTGCTGCCTCCCCCCCCATGGCCGGGGTCACCACCTAGCGCACGACACCGTGCGAGCGCCGTTGCCCTGGACAGGTGGGTAGGCCAACTCTTGGGCACGGGCACTGGCACAGGGTCCTTCATAGAGCAATCAAGTGTCTCTGACGGTGGTGGTGCACACCCGCCGTCAGACACACCACCGTACTATGAGGGGCCCAGTGCCAGTACCGACGCCCACGAGTGGGCCCCCCTTGCTTGGGCAGGGCCCCAGCATTTGCAATCTTTACTTCTCCCTGCTCCTCCGCTGTGTAGTCTGGGCCGTCAAATCCATACTGTGCCTGACACCGTCAGAGCCTGCCTCCTGATGTATAGACATATATTTTGAATGTGTACGCTATCCATACATGTTATCCGGGGATACGGTACCCTTTCTAACCTTTGTGCAATCACGTGCAATCCATACTGGGCCTAACACCGTCTGAGCCTGCCTCCTGATGTATAGACATATATTTTGAACGTGTACGCTATCCATACATGTTATCCGGGGAAATGGTACCCTTTCTAACCTTTGTGCAATCACGTGCAATCCATACTGGGCCTAACACCGTCTGAGCCTGCCTCCTGATGTATAGACATATATTTTGAATGTGTACGCTATCCATACATGTTATCCGGGGAAACGGTACCCTTTCTAACCTTTGTGCAATCACATGCAATCCATACTGGGCTTAACACCATCTGAGCCTGCCTCCTGATGTATAGACATATATTTTGAATGTGTACGCTATCCATACATGTCATCTGGGGATACGGTACCCTTTCTAACCTTTGTGCAATCACGTGCAATCCATACTGGGCCTAACACCGTCTGAGCCTGCCTCCTGATGAATAGACATATATTTTGAATGTGTACGCTATCCATACATGTTATCCGGGGAAACGGTACCCTTTCTAACCTTTGTGCAATGACGTGCAATCCATACTGGGCCTAACACCGTCTGAGCCTGCCTCCTGATGTATAGACATATATTTTGAATGTGTACGCTATCCATACATGTTATCCAGGGAAACGGTACCCTTTCTAACCTTTGTGCAATCACGTGCAATCCATACTGGGCCTAACACCGTCTGAGCCTGCCTCCTGATGTATAGACATATATTTTGAATGTGTACGCTATCCATACATGTTATCTGGGGATACGGCACCCTTTCTAACCTTTGTGCAATCACGTGCAATCCATACTGGGCCTAACACCATCTGAGCCTGCCTCCTGATGTATAGACATATATTTTGAATGTGTACGCTATCCATACATGTTATCCGGGGAAACGGTACCCTTTCTAACCTTTGTGCAATCACGTGCAATCCATACTGGGCCTAACACCGTCTGAGCCTGCCTCCTGATGTATAGACATATATTTTGAATGTGTACGCTATCCATACATGTTATCCGGGGAAACGGTACCCTTTCTAACCTTTGTGCAATCACGTGCAATCCATACTGGGCCTAACACCATCTGAGCCTGCCTCCTGATGTATAGACATATATTTTGAATGTGTACGCTATCTATACATGTTATCTGGGGATACGGTACCCTTTCTCACCTTTGTGCAATCACGTGTAATCCATACTGGGCGTGAGAACGGCTGGCGAGCTGTTAAGCAAGCAACAGCACCTGTGGTTTGCACACGTAAGTTTTTCATTTTTTCAGGAATGACGGTTAGGCCTAATTCCGGAACTGCGGTTGACCTGCACTTACTGGGAAATCATTGTTCGCGGGTAATAATTGTAATCAGTGATCCCCATCACTAACGTTGTTCAGCGGGTTATCTGCACCTGTAAGCGACAAACGCTGGCCTTTTCAGTGTAGCGCACATGCAGCCACAGACATGTAAGGGCATGACACACCAGTTATTGGCCAATCTTATGTGCCAGAGCCTCACGTGTCCCTCTAGTAAGCTGGACTCGGACCGAGGGGCATGACGGAGTCTCGTTCGTTAACGGAATTAAGCTTGCAATGTGTGCATCTGTTCTGTAGCTGGCATGGTTGAGGTTTCCCAGGTGGAGTCGAATTTAACCGTAGGCTCCACTCCTGGTGGTGCCCTTCTGGACATTCCTTTAAGGTTCAGCTTTGCAACCATACTGCCCACGTAAAACAAACACTTTGCCTTCATGAACGCTGTTTGGAGGGTCATGACTCGTGGGAATAACGCCGCCCAATCAGTTAACCTGCTAGAGAGATCGTTCGTTGCTCCCAAGCATGACATCACACTCCCTAGGAAGAAGGTAATGCCACTGTGGCGACCGTACTCCTGGGGGCGACACAAGTGCACTGATGCCCAGCCACTGCTCGATGAATCTGCTGGTACATTGACCCAGACCACTACATTCCCCTCGCACGCTACACGACCTGAATCTCACCCTGATGAAACTCAGGTTACCCTTCCCATATACAGTTCCATCTTACACGGTGACAAAGAGGAAGCTGCAGATGAAAGTGCAGGTTCGGCCCACCCGTCATCATACACACCACCGTACTATCAGGGGCCCTGTGCCAGTGCCGTCGCCAACGAGTGGGCCCCCCCTGCTTGCTCAGGATCACAGCACTTGCAAAGTTGAAATACTGTGCAGTGAGATGGAAGATGGGGACGACGAGGAGTCCAGACAAGTACAGGGATTCCCTAGCGAGGAGACTTATTTGATTGTTTTCAGTGTTGGGACAGCAATTTTTGGGGAGCACTATACTCTGGAGAATGATAGATGGGGCCCACCATACACTGGAACATTCCAAAGGTGGACATCAGACACTGGAGCAGCATTTACAGGGCCCATTATACACTAGAGCATTAGAAATGGGGCCCATTATGTTTGGAGTATTATTTGGGCCCATAAGACAGTGGAGCTTCATCCATGGGGACCAACATATACTGTAGCGTTATGTGGAGCTCATCATATACTGTTTCAAACATTATATGGGACCAATGATTCTGTATGGAGAAATAGATGGGCCTCGTCATGAGATGTAAAAAGTGAAGTATTTTTCATTGTACTATACCGCTATTTCTCTGCCGTATCGGAGCATGATGAGTTGTGGTATGTGTTAAAGGGGCGCTCTTTCGCCCAGGGCACATGAAAACCTGCAGCCAGCCCTCCCCCCCACAACTTTAGCCAAATAACCCCCATTTTTCAGTGCGTAACTTGTATTATGAAGTTAATTAAGGTTGACAAGCTTAAGTAAGAAGAATTGATGCTTTTGGCATTCAAATGGGCACTGAAGGTGTGTTTCCTGTCCTCCTCTCACTGCCGACTTTTATTCCCCATTGACTTACATTGGGTTTCGTGTTTCGGGACGACCCCGACTTTTCCCTATAATCGGACGATCTTGCTCGACCCGACTTTTGGAAAAGTCGGGTTTCACGAAACGAAACTCGACCCTAAAAAACCAAAAGTCGCTCAACTCTACTCATTACTAACCGCACATATAGCGTATCCCATTCCCATACTACTTATATTCTCGATCTCTCTTTTCCTCAATGCACTGTCCTGGGATCCCTACTATTCACCATCTATAACTATAACTTGGGACCATTCACAAAACCCCATGACGTCCAATGCTGCCTACATGACGATAACACTGAAATCGACCTCTTTGTCTCAGATGTCACCTCTCAGGTGTCCAGAATCCCAGCTTGTCTATCAGCTGTACCTTCCTTCTTCTCATCACATTTCTAAAGCTCACCATCTTTATTCCATTTCACTAAACACTTTACCCCGTGTCACAAGTCTGCTTCCTTGGTGTAACCTTTGACTCTGCTGTGTTCTAACTGCACATCCACAAGCCCTACCACCTCCTGCCTCCTCCAACTCAAAAATATTACTAGAACCCCGAATCTACTAAAATGTTACTGCATGCCATCTTCATCACTTGTCTTGACTACTGCTATATCCTCTTGTGTTGCCTTCAAGCTAATACTCTTGCACCTCTCCAGTCCATCCTTTACTCTACTGCCTGACTAATCCACCTATTCATTGTCTACTCTTTTGTCCCTTGCATCTGCCATCTCATGCATTCCTCACTCAACTCTCTACAAGATTTCTGTTTATTATCTTGTGTATCCGCCATCCTTTGGAACTTAGTGCCTCCGCATGTCTAATTGCCCTTCATGATTGAAAACTTCAGTTAGTACCTGAAAACTCATCTCTCCAGGAAATGCAGACTGTATTAACCCCGCTGTCATCTTACTACCAAAAACTGAACTCCTTGTGTTTCCTCCCTCTATTAATTTACCTATGCCCGACATTGCCATTTCCGTGTGTTGTTCCACCATTACTCCCCAGCAACATGCCCGCTATTTTGGGGTCATACTTGATTCAGAGCTTTCATTCACCCCCCACATCCGATCATTGGCTCGCTCTTGTTATCTGCACCTCAAAAACATTTCTAGAATTCGACCCTTTCTTACTTTTGACTCTGCAAAAACTCATACTGTTTCTTTTATTCATTCTTGTTTGGACTATTGTAACTCTCTACTAATAGGTCTCCCTTTTAACAAACTCTCCCCTCTCCAATCCGTCCTGAATGCAGCACTCAGGATCATATTCCTCACCAATCGTTATACCGATGCCTCTACCTTGTGCCAGTCCTTACACTGGCTACCCATCCACTCCAGAATTCAGTATAAACTTATTACCCTCACCCACAAAGCCCTCCATGGCTCAGCACCACCCTACATCTCCTCCCTCATCTCAGCCTACCACCCTACCCGTGCCCTCCGTTCTACTAATGACCTGAGGCTAACATTCTCATTAATCAGAACCTCCCACTCCCATCTCCAAGACTTTTCAAGAGCCGCGCCAATTCTTTGGAATGCACCACCCAGGCTAGTACGATTAATCCCCAAACCCCACAGTTTTAAGCGTGCCTTAAAAACTCATTTTAGCAGGGGGTTGGACCATATGGCCCAGGAGGTCCCTTCCAACTCTACGATTCTATGATTCTATGATTCATTTGTTCAGACTGGCCTATCGCCTCAACACAATAACGTAAATATCCCTGTGTGGCTCATTTCTAAATTTTTACCATATCCAGGTTCCTCGCATCATGTTCTCACATGCTTTTTGCATTTAATGGCCGTCTGTGTCTGTGCTGTTACATATTTAGACTGTTAACTGGTTCATGCAGCAACAGGAACACCCGATTCTTACACTAGGGAAGGTCCAAACCATAAAAACAATAAAAGCAATTGTTACCATCCACCTTTCTTGTCTCCTCTTTTTCCTTATAGATTGTAAGCTTGCGAGCAGGGCCCTCATTTCTCTTGGTATCTGTTTTGATCTATGTGTTTATTGCTATGCTATGCTGTAATGTCTATTGTCTGTACAAGTCCCCTCTATAATGTAAAGTGCTGCGGAATATGTTGGCACTATAGAAATAAAATTATTATTATTATTACTACAACTGAAGCTGCTGCAAACTCCCAAACCTACTGTCTCATTTCCCAATATTCTGTAGATTGTGAGGGAAGTGTCCTCTTCTCTAGTGTATAAGTCTTTCATCAATCACTGTTAAAAAAAAACCATTTACTTCAATATTCAAAAATCCACTAAAAGAGAGGTAAAAGAATATATTCTGCCTGTCTAGAAACAAAAACAGCAGGCAGCACTCCAATTTTTACCAAAAGATAAGGTCGACTTAGACCATGTGGCGTGGCGACATTTCTGTTACAATGAATCAAACCTTTCTCATTGTAACCGAAACGTCGCCGCACCACATGGGCTAAATAAAGTCCTCCTTATCTTTTGGTAAAAATTGGAGCGCTGCCTGCTTTTTTGTTTCTATAGTTTTATCAATAGTGGAAAATTTGCTTGGCACACCTTGCACCCACTACATTTGGATAAATAGTGTGCTGTTCCATTTTTTCAAATATGTATCTATCTAGCCATCCATCACAAGAACAAAACTTCTATATTTATGCATTTCTATACTTTTATTTTCACCTTGGAAACAGCTATTTCCTCTATTCATTGCCGCCCCCTGCTAAGTGATGTTCTGCAAATGTGATACTGATTGTAGTTAATGGCCAGTGATGTCGGTTGTTTTTCAGAAAAGCTTCTCGGCAAAGAATGGTAATAATAATAAAAAAAACGACCGGCATTTAGATTCTGATTATTGCATATAACGCTGTTACCAACCCTTCCCTCGTGATTTTTTGATCAACGCATTCACAACATACAGCTGCAAATATCCACAGTGTCGATGTCAGTTTTATCAATGTGCTGTGTCGGATTCACAGGGTTGCTTCTATTTCTGTCAGCTAATTAGACATTGTCATTCGCTAATTAATACTGGGCATTGTGTCTCTTGTTAAAGCAAAATGCGCTACCTATGTGATTATAGATGAGCGGACCTGTGGAAGTTCGGGTTTGTCGAGCTCGACCAAATTTTATTTCATTTTTCGGTGCGGGTACCAGAATATCTCTCTCACATGTTTGTAGGTGTCAGTGGGGTCAGAGTATGATATGAGTTAGAAAACACTACTGAGAACATGTCAACTTGACTGGAAGTTGTATTTCAGCCTCTAGATCCACCCCTACTTAACAGACAACAGAAATCACATTTTGTTTAGCCAATCAAAACTGACTAGATATGAACAAATAGATTTGATGCAAATTGAATTCATGTTGAATGTTTAAGATTTCTTTGAAAATTTGACCAATTTTTAATTTGCATTGCCTCCTTGTCCCAGAAGATAAGGATGATATGACCACTGGTGGGATCAAGAGGCAGACTTCCCCATTATGCCTAGCAGTTATCACATTACATATTACATCCTGAATGATCAATCGTGATGGGTATCATAGTCTGTATGAAAGCTCCAGCAGGTAATGCAGCAGCCACATTGTGATGAATCTGGATAGTAAGAGGACGTCAGAGCTGAATGATGAACAAATTTTACCGGTAGTGTGTGTGACAGCACAGCAAAGAAGATTAGTGTGTGAGGAAAAGAGAACAATGCAGATTTAATTAATAAGAAGAGAGAGATAGGAGAGACTCTGTCTCTGAAAAACAGAACTCATACTTGGCAACTGCTGCTTGCTTGACCAATGTGGTTATATTGCTGCTCAGTCACTCATGCTGTACATGCATTTTATGGGGAATTTGGAGACTTTTGAGTACTTTTTGATAAGCATTCAATCGATTTATTGAGAAAATAATTTCCTTGTGAAATTTAGAGAAGCTGGAAAATTCAATTTCAATTGCTTATCTCTGGAACTGACAAGTGAGCTGAACAGAATGATCAACCAATAAGAACAGGTCATCCATTCAAATGAGTATACTATTTGTCTTAAGCTGGGTATACTATTGACTTAGCTCAGAAAAGGTAAATGTAGGCTATTATAGATAATCAGGGGTGTATCTACAGCTATTGGGCTCTAATCAGGGGTGTATCTACAGCCATTGGGCTCTAATCAGGGGTGTATCTACAACCATTGGTCTCTAATCAGGGGTGTACCTACAGCCATTGGGCTCTAGTCAGGGGTGTATCTACAGCAATTGGGCTCTAATCAGGGGTGTACCTACAGCCATTTTGCTCTAATCAGGGGTGTATCTACAGCCACTGGGCTCTAATCAGGGGTGTATCTACAGCCATTGGGCTCTAATCAGGGGTGTACCTACAGCCATTGGGCTCTAATCAGGGGTGTATCTACAGCCATTGGCCTCTAATCAGGGGTGTCTACAGCTACTGGCTTTAATCAGGGGTGTATCTACAGCCATTGGGCTCTAATCAGGGGTGTATCTACAGCCATTGGGCTCTAATCAGGGGTGTATCTACAGCCATTGGGCTCTAATTGGGGTGTATCTACAGCCATTGGGCTCTAATCAGGGGTGTATCTACAGCCATCGGGCTCTAATCAGGGATGTTGTGAGTTCATTTTCCCCTTCACCATTGAGGTCTGATGAACTCCGTCTTCTGGTGAAGGAAGGTAGTGAGGCTGATTACCAAGCAGCTGAGCAGGATGATGATGACTGGGTGACTGGAATTGCTGACTGGATATAAGGCAGCCGACTCCCTTCTGCCTTGCGGGTGATTTCTCTGAGGGATTCTTGGAGACCAGTCTGATTCCTGCTCCTCAAAAGCTAAGTTTTCTGCTCTGCTTTTTGCATTTGTGTTTTGGTTTTGTTTTGCCTTGTTTTTCTGGATTTCTGCCATTCCCTGCTGGGGTGAGCTGAATTCCTTTTTGCTCTGTCTTCAGAAAATACCTGAGCACTGATATAGTCTTTTGAAGCCTAGCGTCTTCAGGGTTTTTTTCCCTATCAGTCTGTTGGCTCTTGTTTTGATAGGGTTTTGGCGGATTGCAGACAGCAGCTTTTCTATCCTGTCCTATTTAGTTAGCTTGGGCCCCATCATTTGCTCAGCCTATCTTTCTATCTGTGTGAGTGTTTTTTCATCTTGCTTCACCGTCATTATATGTTGGGGGCTGCCTATTGCTTTGGGGTCTGCTCTGGGGCAGTTTAGATTTCCCTTTCTGTCTTTAGGCTATTTAGTTCTCCGGCTGTGATCGAGGGGTCTAGGGCACCGTAGGAACCCCCCACGGCTACTGCTAGTTGTTGTTGATAGGTTCAGGGGTCTGCAATCCGATAGCTGCCAACTTCTCTGGTTTTCTGGACTTAACTAGTATTTCTGTTTTTGCCTCCTACGGTGACTCATTCATAACACAGGGGTGTATCTACAGCCATTGGGCTCTAATAAGGGGTGTATCTACTGCTACTGACTCTAATCAGGGGTGTATCTACAGCCATTGGGCTCTAATCAGGGGTGTATCTACAGCCATTGAGCTCTAATCAGGGGTGTATCTACAGCCATTGGGCTCTAATCAGGGGTGTCTCTACAGCCATAGTGCTCTAATCAGGGGTGTATCTACAGCCATGGGGCTCTAATCAGGGGTGTATCTACAGCCATTGGGCTTTAATCAAAGGTGTATCTACAGCCATGGGGCTCTAATCAGGGGTGTATTTACAGCCAATGTGCTCTAATCAGGGTTGTCTCTACAGCAATTGGGCTCTAATCAGGGGTGTATCTACAGCCATCAGGCTCTAATCAGGGGTGTATCTACAGCCATTGGGCTCTAATAAGGGGTGAATCTACTGCTACTGACTCTAATCAGGGGTGTATCTACAGCTATTGGGCTCTAATAAGGGGTGTATCTACTGCTACTGACTCTAATCAGGGGTGTATCTACAGCCATTGGGCTCTAATCAGGGGTGTATCTACAGCCATTGGGCTCTAATCAGGGGTGTATCTACAGCCATTGGGCTCTAATCAGGGGTGTCTCTACAGCCATAGTGCTCTAATCAGGGGTGTATTTACAGCCATGGGGCTCTAATCAGGGGTGTATCTACAGCCATTGGGCTTTAATCAAGGGTGTATCTACAGCCATGGGGCTCTAATCAGGGGTGTATTTACAGCCAATGTGCTCTAATCAGGGTTGTCTCTACAGCAATTGGGCTCTAATCAGGGGTGTATCTACAGCCATCAGGCTCTAATCAGGGGTGTATCTACAACCATTGGGCTCTAGTAAGGGGTGTATCTACTGCTACTGACTCTAATCAGGGGTGTATCTACAGCCATTGGGCTCTAGTCAGGGGTGTATCTACAGCCATTGGGCTCTAATCAGGGGTGTATCTACAACCATTGCACTCTAATCAGGGGTGTATCTACAGCCATTGGGCTCTAATCAGGGGTGTCTCTACAGCCATTAAGCTCTAATCAGGGGTGTATTTACAGCCAATGTGCTCTAATCAGGGTTGTCTCTACAGCTATTGGGCTCAAATCAGGGGTGTATCTACAGCTATTGGGCTCTAATCAGAGGTGTATCTACAGCAATGCAGCTCTAATCAGGGGTGTATCTACAGCCATTGGGCTCTAATCAGAGGTGTATCTACAGCCATGGGGCTCTAATCAGGGGTGTATTTACAGCCAATGTGCTCTAATCAGGGGTGTATCTACAGCCATGGGGCTCTAATCAGGGGTGTATCTACAGCCATTGGGCTCTAATCAGGGGTGTATCTACAGCCATTGGGCTCTAATCAGGGGTGTATCTACAGCCATTGGGCTCTAATCAGGGGTGTATCTACAGCCATTGGGCTCTAATCAGGGGTGTATCTATAGCCATTGGTCTGTGTCCAACTGTTGACCATTTTAATTCCATCTTGAGGACATGATCAGCAGGTTCCAGGGCTTCAAGAATTATGAAAGTCCATCAGCTCACCATAGTTAGTTAACGTCCACTTCTCTTCATTATTAATCTATCGTGTATCCACAAACGCCAGCACAGTTTTCGAGTAAAATAAGATATTAATTAATACAATAACCAACACATGGCAGGCTCGATCAATGTGGAGAAAAAAACATGACAGGGATTGATGCGTTTCTGACTTTACATTCCTTACTCATTGTCTATATGGATTATGAGTAAAGTTAGAAATCCGTTAATTGACTGCGCCCGCTTTTAACATGTTGGGGAAGAAATAAAAGAATCAAGAGCTCGATGGAGTAGATAACAAAGCAACACACTTGTCCATGCCATTGAATTAATACTGTAATCTTTTACACAGCTGCATTTATAATAATAATAATAATCTTTATTTATATAGCGCCAACATATTCCGCAGCGCTTTACAGTTGAACAGTTTTAAACACAATAGTCATAAGTAACAACGTTAACAATACAATAATTAAAGCGAAATAAGACGACCCTGCTCGTGGGAGCTTACAATCTACAATGAGGTGGGGGAGATACAAAGCACAGGTTTGTATTTACAATGATGTATTTACAATGATGGTCCAGCCATCTTCAGGGGGTGGGGGTTAGATGGAGATAGTGAATGGGCTACACACACACACAAACATAACATGACTTTAATTACTGAATGTGATAGGCCGCTCTGAACAGATGTGTTTTGAGCGAGCGCCTAAAACTATGCAAATTGTGGATGGTCCTAATATCTTGGGGTAGAGCATTCCAGAGAATTGGCGCAGCACGGGAGAAGTCTTAGAGTCGGGAGTGGGAGGTACGGATTAGGGCAGAGGTTAGTCGAAAGTCATTTGCAGAGCGCAGCGGTCGGTTAGGCCGATAGACAGAAATGAGGGAGGAGATGTAAGGGGGTGCTGCACTGTGGAGCGCTTTGTGGGTGAGAACAAGTACTTTGAATTGTACCCTGTAATGAATTGGCAGCCAGTGTAACGACTGGCGAAGAGCGGACGCGTCTGAGTAACGATTAGCCAGATGGACAACCCAGGCTGCTGCATTAAGGATAGACTGGAGAGGGGAGAGTCGAGGGAGAGGGAGGCCAATTAATAGAGCATTACAGTAGTCCAGGCGGGAGTGGATCAGGGCGACAGTGAGAGTTTTTGTTGTTTCCATGGTGAGAAAAGGGCGGATTCTAGAGATGTTCTTTAGGTGTAAGCGGCACGAGCGGGCAAGAGATTGTATATGGGAGGTGAAGAAGAGATTGGAGTCAAACATAACACCCAGACAGCGCGCCTGCTGTCGGGGTGTTATTATGGTGCCACCCACAGAGAGGGAAATGTCAGATTTAGGGAGGTTGGTAGATGGTGGGAGCAGAAGAAGTTCAGTTTTGGAGAGGTTGAGTTTCAAATAGAGAGCAGACATGATGTTGGAGACTGCAGACAGACAGTCAGTGGCGATCTGTAGTACAGCGGAGGTAAGGTCAGGGGATGATGTGTACAGTTGTGTGTCATCAGCATAAAGATGGTACCGAAAGCCAAATCTGCTGATGGTCTGTCCAATTGGGGCCGTGTAGAGAGAGAAGAGAAGGGGGCCAAGGCCATTTGATTGGACATTGCTTGTTGAAGTACTGCAGTGGAGGGGAGGCAGTGCATCCGCAGCAGCTAGCGCCCTTTTGCTCTTGCTGATTGGTGGAGCTCTTGGGTAACACATTAATGAATTGATGGTTAATCTGGAAAAAGAAAAATTTAAAGTGAGCAGTACAGCCCATCAGGGGCCATCCCATGCCTTGAGTCCACCCCTGCTTAACAAGCTCCATTTTTTCATTGGCTCCATCTTTTTTGTTTTTTGCTACATTTTTCCCAAACTACTGTGACAAATTTGCAACAAAAATGCACCAGAATTTTCAGATTTACTGTACATATATATATATATATATATATATATATATATATATTCATATTTCTATGCCGCCTTTGACAGTTGTAGATATTTACATATTTACATATATAATGCACTAAATTGGGCATTCACTTCTTTTCCAGCAAGCGTCATCGGTTGATTTAATGATTAGAAACATCCTGCTGGTCCATGCTGGGAGATACGGTTGCAAGGTGCAGACCACGGCTGACAGTGTATCAGATGAGGCAGAACTTCTCGTTCGGGGTGAGTATGCTAACACATCTGATTTATTGCTCAGCAGCACTGGCATTGGGCGCTGGTGTGCCGAATTGGATGTCGCCATGTGACTCTGAAATGTTTGTAATGAGAGGCAATGGAATATGAAGATTTACAATGTAGCCAATACCAGACGTTTGATGCAAATTATCTCCATGATGAACAGTAATTACATTTTCATGCACATTTGTGTGTCAACAGAAGAGACTAATGAATCAGTGTAGAGCATCCCGGACGACTTATCTACGCCGGATATATTTATGCAAAGAGAATCGTGCAGTTTAATGTATGTAAACTGGTATGAAGAAATATGTATGCAGTCATGCAGACAGTGCTGTGCTTACTTGTCTGGATGGTGTGATGTTTAGAGAGTATATATTTGTGCTGCATTTGTATAAATGTGTCATTATGTGTGCGTTCAATCATATGTGTAATATTGGGTGCGTATGCATGTATGTGATAGAAGTTGATTAAAGTTTGGCAAAAACACTTGCAGGACCCTGGACCAGAGCTCTGTGAATGTCTTTTTACCGCCAGCATCACCAGCACCTCCTCTGATGAGTAATCCTCCATCACCCCGACGCGCGTCACACTCCAATGTAGTGATGTCACAGAGCCTACTCATCAGAAGGTGCGATGCCCCTGATTAGTAGAAGGTTTGCCATGCTCTGATCCGGCAGCCACAGACCATGGTCCTGAGAAAGTTTTTGTCCAACTTGAAATATAATAAGTAGTGGCAGATTTTTGTCACCATGTGTGTATGAGAGTTAGCGAAAGCCTATCTCCTTCTCTCCACAATTTTTTTTCAGAGTATAATATAGAATTAATGAGAAAATTTCCCTGTGCCTGAACAGAACCATTAAAAGGTTATTTCCAGTCGGGCTAGTTAGCACTCATGAACAGGAAAGATAATTTTCTGATTGCTGGAGTTTCATCCGCTGGGACGACCACTGGTTTTGAAAACAAGACTAATGTCCCATTAGATTGGAGCAGTGGTCACTCGTGCTACTTCATTCATTGTTCCTGGGATTGGTGGGGGTCCCAGTGTTCAGACTCGTAACTGTGATAGTCAATGGAGTGATTCACCTGCACGAAAATAGCGGAGATAGGTCCAATTTTGATCAAAATCAGCAGTGCAAGTCAATGGGTCCACGAAAAAAAATCGGATGACATCTGATTACCGTCCGAATTTCACTGTCAAAATGGAGAAGATGGAAAAAAATGTATTAAAAACGGATGACACCCAGACCAAACTTTCATCAAAGTCTGATCAGAATAATCGGTCCTATTTTCTCGTGCGTGGAAAAATTGCACATCAGAATGAGTCCTTACTGTCTGTACTGTGCATGAGAGTATTTTTTTATTTTTATACCTGTTACCAAAATCAACGAAACATTTTTAGCATTGGATAGAAAGGTATTTTAGGAAATTATTAAAAAAACGATCCGAATCGGGTAATGACTAGGAATATGTTCCACAGAAAGCCATCCATCTGGATGATATTTAATGCTACAGTAGCTTAGATAAGAACATATTGTGCAGAAATCCACCTACACACGGTATATTCACAGCTGAAGGTGTAGTGTAGAGGACGGTAATTACTAGCTCAGTTTTCTACTTGCACACATTGGATCAACTGTTGTCATTGGAAGTGACATTTCTTTTTTTTTTCTACCTTTAAGTACCTTGAAATCTATCATATTTTATATGCTTCATAGCAGATGTTCAGTAGCTCTTTTTTTCTGATACAGAGGTCCAAATCCTCTCCATAAATATGATTATAGAAGTGAACAAGTTAGCTGCCGCCGCATAGACTGTACTGGATACTGACTTCAATGTGTAAGTGGTTTAACACACTATATATATATATATATATATATATATATATATATATATATATATATATATATATATGTTAAATACAGTAGGCACCTATGGTCCATGGATGTGTTTGGTATAGCAGCTCAGCCAAATTTACTTAAATCCTGCAGTACCAGGCTCAGCCTGTGGACAGGAATGGCATTGTTTCTGGAGAAGAGTTTTTTTTTTTCAGTCCAGGATGGTGAAGATGCATATAGCCAAGCAAAATGCAACTTCATCAGTTGTACCAAATTTCTAAAGGTGGACAACCTCTATATATTGCAGTTCATTTTTTAAGCTTGCCATACACATTAGGTATTTTGACCTGACCACTGTCCTAATGTTTATGGGGGCCTCCTGACTCTCCTCTGGTGGAAGAAGTCAGTGAAGATAACATTTGGACAAGTTGAATAACTGCCTGATTTGTTGATAGAAGCTGTCTCCCCTCTTCCTTCTGAAAACACACATGCATGCTCAGCCAAATCAAGGGTGCATGTGTATGAGAGGGTCAGTATAATAAATAGCTGATAGCATAGCTATGGGATCATCTTTGTATTCCTCTTATACTGTGATGCCCTTTTGAGTTAGCAAGGTCCAAAATCATATTTAGGAATTAATTGGTCTATTCCTGACAGTTGTATACTTAGAATCATAGAATTGTAGAGTTGGAAAGGACCTCCTGGGCCATCTGGTCCAACCCCCTGCTCAAAGCAGGATTCGCTAAATCATCCCAGACAGATATCTATCCAGCGTCTGTTTGAAGACTTCCATTGAAGGAGAACTCACCACTTCTCGTGGCAGCCTGTTCCACTCATTGATCACTCTAACTGTCAAAAAGTTTTTTCTAATATCTAATCTGTATCTCCTCCCATTCAGTTTCATCCCATTGCTTTTAGTCTTTCCTTGTGCAAATGAGAATAAAGATGATCCTTCTGCAATGTGACAGCCCTTGAGATATTTGTAGACAGTTATTAAGTCTCCTCTCAGTCTTCTTCTCTTTTGCAGGCTAAACATTCCCAAATCCTGCAACCTTTCCTCATAAGACAGGGTTTGCAGACCAGTCATCATTCTGGTTGCTCTTTTCTGAACTTGCTCCAGTTTGTTGATGTCTCTTTTAAAATGTGGCGCCCAAAACTGGACACAGTATTCCAGATGAGGTCTGACCAAAGAGGAGTAGAGGGCAATAATGATTTCACGTGATCTTGACTGAATGTGCCAAATTCTTAAAGAGAACCTGTCTGCAGGATTTTGCTAGAGAAACTACAGACATTATCAGGTTGTTGCTGTTTCACTGATTAAAATGATACCTGAGGTGAAGAAATCCGTTTTGTGGTTCTTGTGTAATCAGTGCTAGAAGTTTTCAGTTAATGAGATGCTCATGCTCCAGGGAGGGACTGTAGGCAGCGTCTTATCTTGGTGCTGTAGACCAGAGAAACCAAGAAGAGACCGCCCACTGGCCCGTCTTGAAGCTGAGATGGATTACAGCATGGGACAGTATTGCTAATCTTCACTTCATACAGGTGAGGGATGTGGTTGTTTATTATTTTTGTTTTATTTACAGGGGACAAGGGCTTCAATGAAATAGGCGTGAGGAGAGTAGTATGGTTGTTTATTATTTTCTGCCTTTTACAGGGGACAAGGGCTTCAGTGGAATAGGTGTATGGTGAGTATAACTTAGTTTTTTGATTTTTAAATAAATGTGTAAAACAGGGTCATAGAATTTTATTTTTGCTGTGTGTTTATTTCCAAATTTACTCTGGGGTTAGTAATGGGGGGCGTGTTATAGATGCCTCTTAATTACTAACCCCTGGGCTTGATGTCAGCTGATAATACAAGGCTCACATCAACACAAACCTTTTACCCTACTTGCTGCCAACATGGAAGTGCAAGGCTAAGTGCCAGATTTTGCACATTTTATGGATGCACCATCTCTGGGGTGGCTGAGGGCTGATATTGGTAGCCTGGGGTATCAATATCTCTGACCCCTACCCAGGCTACTAATATTTGTCACGCCGCCCTCACCGCTCCTTGCACCGCCGCAGCCACCGCCTGCCTCGCCGCGGCACACTCACCCGGCATCCCTGCGCGCTCCCGCTCTGTCCCGGCTTCCCGACGGGCGCGCGCCCGCGCTGTGCTCAGCAGCGCAAGCACACTCCTTTCTGCCCAGGGCGGCCGCTCTTGTCTCCCTGCTCGCTCTGCACCCTGACCCGGAAGTCCTTCAACCTCTCCCCTTATCAGGCCGCCCCTTCCTCCTGGCGGTGCCTGATTATCATTTGTGACTTGCAAGTGATCCTGGCCCCACGTCCTGCTGCGCATTCCCCTGCCAGCAGTTCCTTTGCCTGTGCCTGTTTCTTACTCTCCGTGTTCCTCTCTCCTAGTGCCTGCCTGTGGTCCCGCCCAGGCTCATTCCTGTGTCTCAAGCCTTGTCCTCCAGCCCATGCCTCCACCTTGCTGTCTCCTCTGTGTTTCTGTTCTGCCTCTGTCATCCCAGTCCTGTTCGTCCTCCATGTTCCAGTCCTGTCGGTTCTCCGCCAGCCTCTCCGGCCCCCCCGCGGCTACTCCTGGGCCTCTCCCCTGGGTACCAGCTGCTGTGGTGATAGTCTCCCTTGGGTCTGCCCCTAATGCTCCCTGTATAGGGGGTGGTACACCAGGTGAGCTCGCCCGAGGGAGGTTCGTTGCCACGGTCCAGCGGGTCCACCCCGGGAACCCCTTCAAAGTTCTCACAGTATAATCAGGCCATGGCGCCGCCCAAAACGAACTAGCGTTCCTGCGGGAAAATCAGACCCGGATCATGGCATTTTTGAAGACCACGGAGTCCCGTCTCCCGGTCCTACAGCCCTCCAATCCGGGGAGCGTGTCCCAGCTAGCCAGTCTCCAGCAGGAACTCACCCAGCAGCAAGACACCCAAGCCCGCATGCTTAATTTCATGGCCTCGGTGGATAATTGGCTGCTCACCCTACAGGCCGCCGCTCCGACTCCAGTTCCACAGCCTTCCCCCTGTTTGGCCAAACCTCCACAGTATTCCGGGGACCCCAAGCTGTGTTGGGGGTTCCTTAACCAATGCCAGTTGCATTTTGAATTATTGCCACAACAGTACCCCACCGACCGAGCCAAAGTGGCCTTTGTGGTATCCCACTTGGAGGGTGAGGCACTGGCTTAGGTAAACCCCCTTTGGGAGCAAGACGATCCTCTGGTCTCCCAGCTCGCCCCTTTCTGGAGACTTTTCGTAAAGTTTTCGACGAGCCCGGGTCTCTGCCACCGAGTCCTTATTTAATCTCTGCCAGGGTACTCTCTTGGTGGGTCAGTATGCCATCCAGTTCCGTACGTTGGCTTCCGAGCTAGGATGGAACAATGAGGCCCTGGTAGAAGCCTTTTGGCGTGGCTTGTCTGCTCGAAATAAAGACGAGTTTGCAGGGCGAGACACACCAACGTCCCTGGAGAACATTATTTCCCTGGTGACGCGTATCGATCTACGTTTCCAGGAGCGTACCCGCGAAGCTGCCAGGGAGAGAAGATTTCCTCGCTCATCTCCAGCTACACGCAGTCCTCCTCTCAGGCGATTTTCCTCCGTGGCTGCAGCTCCAGAGCCCATGCAGGTGGACCGACTCAAGCCGGCTGAGCAGCGTCGCCAGGAGAGACTCGCACAAGGTCTCTGTCTCTATTGTGACAGTGCCACCAATCTCCTGCGTTCTTGTCCGGTGAGACTGGGAAACGCCTCCGCCTAGGACAGGTAAGAGAGGCCTCCCTAGGTGTTAATGACACCTCTCTACCTTTGACCCTTTCTGTCTTGTTGAACCACGGTTCTAAATGCTCTTCAGAGGTAGCTTATATTGATTCTGGGGCGGCAGGGAACTTCATCCATCTCGAGGCGGTAAAAAGATTGCGGATACCTGTCAGGTCTTTGGAGACTCCTCAGCAGTTAGCGTCATTCGACGGTGCTCCCCTACGGGAGACCATTACCTTGGTCACCGAAGAGTTACAAATTGGAGCCTTGCATCGGGAGAGGGTAGCCTTCTTCGTACTGCCATCATTGTCCCATACGCTTCTCTTAGGCCTTCCTTGGTTAAGGATACATGAACCTGTTCTGGATTGGCGGTCTGGAGACATTCTTCATTGGGGTCAGTCCTCCCAGACTAAGTGTCTCCTTCCTGTTCAGCCTCTTAAAACTGGCAGCTTCATTAAATAGTACACGCAAAACGCCAGTGTCAACGTCTATAGTGAAGAAGCGACTCCGGGATGCTGGCCTTCAGGGCAGAGTGGCAATGAAAAAGCCACATCTGAGACTGGATAATAAAAGGAAAAGATTAATATGAGCAAAAGAACACAGACATTGGACAGAGGAAGATTGGTAAAAAGTTTCATGGACAGACGAATCCAAGTTTGAGGTGTTTGGATCGCACAGAAGAACATTTGTGAGATGCAGAACAACTGAAAAGATGCTGGAAGAGTGCCTGACGCCATCTGTCAAGCATGGTGGAGGTAATGTGATGGTCTAGGGTTGCTTTGGTGCTGGTAAAGTGGGAGATTTGTACAAGGTAAAAGGGATTTTGAATAAGGAAGGCTATCACTTCATTTTACAACGCCATGCCATACCCTGTGGACAGCGCCTAATTGGAGCCAATTTCATCCTACAACAGGACAGTGACCCAAGGCACACCTCCAAATTATGCAAGAACTAGTTGGGGAAGAAGCAGGCAGCTGGTATTCTATCTGTAAGGGAGTGGCGCAGTTGTGAGCAGGTACGCAGGATGCAGTGTCGAGATGCGAGACGGTTTTGTGTTTTGGTAACAAATTTTATAGGTTGTAGGTAACTATCTGCAGGGATAGTCTAAGAAACCGACCAAATTAACAGGAATTGTCCTTGCAGGGACTCAATACAAGCCAACACGGAAATCTAAGAACACGACTACGTCCGGCAAAGCCAGTCACTATAGGGCCGTGGTATGGCCGACTATGGGTCCTTAACTACAGTGGGGCAAAAAGGTATTTAGTCAGTCAGCAATAGTGCAAGTTCCACCACTTAAAAAGATGAGAGGCGTCTGTAATTTACATCATAGGTAGACCTCAACTATGGGAGACAAACTGAAAAAAAAAAATCCAGAAAATCACATTGTCTGTTTTTTTTCATTTTATTTGCATATTATGGTGGAAAATAAGTATTTGGTCAGAAACAAAATTTCATCTCAATACTTTGTGATATATCCTTTGTTGGCAATGACAGAGGTCAAACGTTTTCTGTAAGTCTTCACAAGGTTGCCACACACTGTTGTTGGTATGTTGGCCCATTCCTCCATGCAGATCTCCTCTAGAGCAGTGATGTTTTTGGCTTTTTTGCTTGGCAACACGGACTTTCAACTCCCTCCAAAGGTTTTCTATAGGGTTGAGATCTGGAGACTGGCTAGGCCACTCCAGGACCTTGAAATGCTTCTTACGAAGCCACTCCTTCGTTGCCCTGGCGGTGTGCTTTGGATCATTGTCATGTTGAAAGACCCAGCCACGTTTCATCATCAATGCCCTTGCTGATGGAAGGAGGTTTGCACTCAAAATCTCACGATACATGGCCCCATTCATTCTTTCATGTACCCGGATCAGTCGTCCTGGCCCCTTTGCAGAGAAACAGCCCCAAAGCATGATGTTTCCACCACCATGCTTTACAGTAGGTATGGTGTTTGATGGATGCAACTCAGTATTCTTTTTCCTCCAAACACGACAAGTTGTGTTTCTACCAAACAGTTCCAGTTTGGTTTCATCAGACCATAGGACATTCTCCCAAAACTCCTCTGGATCATCCAAATGCTCTCTAGCAAACTTCAGACGGGCCCGGACATGTACAGGCTTAAGCAGTGGGACACGTCTGGCACTGCAGGATCTGAGTCCATGGTGGTGTAGTGTGTTACTTATGGTAGGCCTTGTTACATTGGTCCCAGCTCTCTGCAGTTCATTCACTAGGTCCCCCCGCGTGGTTCTGGGATTTTTTCTCACCGTTCTTGTGATCATTCTGACCCCACGGGGTGGGATTTTGCGTGGAGCACCAGATCGAGGGAGATTATCAGTGGTCTTGTATGTCTTCCATTTTCTAATTATTGCTCCCACAGTTGATTTCTTCACTCCAAGCTGGTTGGCTATTGCAGATTCAGTCTTCCCAGCCTGGTGCAGGGCTACAATTTTGTTTCTGGTGTCCTTTGACAGCTCTTTGGTCTTCACCATAGTGGAGTTTGGAGTCAGACTGTTTGAGGGTGTGCACAGGTGTCTTTTTATACTGATAACAAGTTTAAACAGGTGCCATTACTACAGGTAATGAGTGGAGGAAAGAGGAGACTCTTAAAGAAGAAGTTACAGGTCTGTGAGAGCCAGAAATCTTGATTGCTTGTTTCTGACCAAATACTTATTTTCCACCATAATATGCAAATAAAATGAAAAAAAAAACAGACAATGTGATTTTCTGGATTTTGTTTTCTCAGTTTGTCTCCCATAGTTGAGGTCTACCTATGATGTAAATTACAGACGCCTCTCATCTTTTTAAGTGGTGGAACTTGCACTATTGCTGACTGACTAAATACTTTTTTGCCCCACTGTATATAGTGTCACTTAACCGGCTCGACGTCCCTCGGCGTCCCAGACGATGGTTCTTCGGCGTAGCAGCCGCTGGGACCAGTCGCCGAAGATCTTTCATACTCTTCGAGCGTTCCAACGCTCCGGTGTAGCAGGGGCACAACAGGCCCTGGAGGAGTCCTTCGACAGATGGGCCGCAGCCCCCGGATAGGGGCAAGCAGCGGCAATGTGGGGTGGCGGCTGGCAGGCCACCTGCGCAGCCAGCGACTGCAACGGAGGACCCAAGGCGAGCAACTGCCCGGCCCTTGCCATGGACTGGAGCTGGACAGTGGTGGCCGCCAACAGCACAGAACTAGCCGCGGCCACGGGTAGAAGCAGGGCGGCTGCGGGTGGCGGGAGACAGGCCGCAGCCTCGGGCTGAAGTGAGGCGGCAGCGGCCACTGGTGTCCGTGGGCAGGCCGCAGCCATGGGCAGGAGCCAGGCAGCAACGACCGCGAGTGACCACGGGCAGGCCACAGCTGCGGGCTGGAGGAGGGTGGCAGCGGCCGCTGGTCGACGTGGGGCAGCGGTTCTCGGACGGTCGTCTCGGCGCCGTCCCACTGATGTCCAGGGGGAGTATCTCTCCTCTCTCTGGCCTCCTTCCTGGCTCCGGTAAGTCGCTCTGGCTCTCAGTCGCTCCCACGGTCTCCTGCTCCTTCTGTCTCGTTCTGCTGACTCACTGTGACTTGAGTTCCCCGCCCCTTTTATATTGGCTCCTCCCCCAGCCAACCTGTCAGTCTCCACGAGCCGTCCCCCGGAAACAGTTTCCCCCGGAACCCAGGTGACAGTCCCCTTGGTTCCGAGCCGGACACTCGGCAGGGACACTCTCTCCCACACTGTCACCAGATCTCAACCCCATTGAGCTGTTGTGGGAGCTGCTTGACCGTATGGTATGCAAAAATTACCCATCAAGCCAAACCAACTTGTGGGAGGGACTTCTGGAAGCATGCGGTGAAATTTCTACAGATTACCTCAGCAAATTAACTGCTAGAATGCCAAAGGTCTGCAATGCTGGAAAAAATGATAACATGTATTATTATTGATAATAATAATATGAACAATAATAACAATAACAGCTAAAGTTATAAAAATAAAATAGCAAATAATACTAATAAATAATACTAAGAAATAATACTAGTAATGCTATCAACAATAATAATAACAATACTAAGAAACAAAAATAATACTAGATAAAAAATGATAACAAAGATAACATGTATTATTACTATTATGGTATTAATAATATCAACAATAGTGATAACAGTAACAGCTAAAAATTATAAAAATAAAATAACAAATAATACTAATAAATAATACTAATAATGCTATCAACAATTATAATAACAGTAATAAAAACCAAAAATAATATTAGCAAATAGCATATTGTTATAATAATAGTATAAACAATAGTAATAACAATAACAGCAAAAATAATAAAAATAAAATACACAATGATACTAATAATAATAATAATAATAATAATAATAATATCAATAATACTACAAATGATAACATAAAAATATTATAAACAGTACCATAAAATTATAAAATAAAACAATAATAAAAACAAATAAAATTGTAAAGTTAGAGCTCAAAGAAGACAACAAAAATTGCAAGTGAAAGAAAAACCCAAATTGTGGGGGGGGGTTACCATTCATCATTTTATACAACAGATGCCTATGCACTATTTCCTGCATTTTCAATGCTGAATGGTCAAATATGTGAAATTAATCAATAGAAAAGACAAATAATTGCTGAATAAGACCACTCATGGTATATAGGTGACATATTTGCGAGGGCCACGCATTTCACATTGCCTGATCAGCAGCCCACTATACTTTATAGGATTAGATTGATTTTGTTGACGGAGGATGGTATCAATAACCAAACGTGACAGGGACCCCATCTGCTCGAATTAAATATAGTGTTCCCTTTTTTATAGTTTATATCATTATTCTCCAGATGACAATGAGAACAGAGCCGTTATTAATATACTTCACGCGGAGTGCAAAAAATCAATCCTGCCGTAGATAATCTGTCACCTCCACTTTATCTGAGCCATGGAACCTGCATATTTATCATACCTGGTGCCGAGAACTTTTTATCCTGCTTACTCCTGTATAAACAGCCCAGGTCAAGGAGCACTGATTACATGTAGAAGGAGCAAGCTATCCCGTCCAAGTCAATCCATCATTTCACCAAACTCATTGCTCCGTTGAACTTGTCCTTTATTTCCAAGACTTTGTTAATATTGATAAAGCGACGTCCTCATTCATGGTCGCAGCAGAACGGACCGTTATAGTGTCATGTATAAAAACTAATGCGAAAACAATGACATTGATTGTGGCGCTTGAAAACCAGATAAACAAGTAAATAAGTACCTATTGGTCGCAATATGCTAAAATCTTTGTCTTGTACTGAACTGGCTCCACAACTTGTATCATTTTTATTTCATATTTTATTAATTTAAAAAGTTCAAAAATTTATAAAAAAAAACATTAGGGATTTGTATCGCCATTTTTTTAAACAAGTAACTTATTTTTTTATTTTTATGTTGATGGAGAAGTATGAGAGCTTGTTTTTTTTGGTGCGGAGCTGTAGTTTTTTATTGATTCCATTTTGGGACATACAACTTTTTGATATTTTTTTTAAATATTTTTTAAATTACTTTCCACTATACATACTGCTAAACTTCAATATGACATATTGGCTCAGTGGTTAACACTTTTTGTAGTTCTGTGGTCCTGAGATCAAATCTCACCAATGACATGATGAGGAGTCTGTATATTCTCCCCATGTTGGGCATATGGATTGTATACCCTGTGAATTTTCAGGCATTCTCACCCTGCTCTCAGGCAGATCCATCCTCCTAAGCAAGCCTGATGGTTGTTTTAGAAGCTTTCCCCTTGCAACAGTGTCATGCAGGTGACTCCCAACACACTCCCTCACTGGAGGAGATACGCCCTTAACTCAAAGCCATGCCCTCAGCCCTAAGCCATGTCCTCAGCCCTAAGCCATGCCCTCAGCCCTATGCCATGCCCTCAGCCCTATGCCATGCACTCAGCCATATGCCATGCACTCAGCCCTATGCCATGCCCTCAGCCCTAAGCCATGCCCTATGCTATGAAATCAGCCCTATGCCATGCCTCAGCCCTATGCCACGCACTCATCCCTATGCCATGCAATCAGCCCTATGCCATGCCCTCAGCCCTAAGCCATGCCCTCAGCCCTAAGCCATGCACTGAGCCCTATGCCATGCCCTCAGCCCTATGCCATGCACTCAGCCCTTTGCCATGCCCTCAGCCCTATGCCATGCCCTCAGCCCTAAGCCATGCCCTCAGTCCTATGCTATGCACTCAATCCTAAGCCATGCCCTAAGCCCTATGCCATGCACTCAGCCCAATGCCATGCACTCAGCCCTAAGCCATGCCCTCAACGCTATGCCATGCCCTCAGCCTATGCCATGCCCTTAGCCCTATGCCATACACTCAGCCCTATGCCATACACTCAGCCCTAAGCCATGCCCTGAGCCCTATGCCATGCACTCAGCCCTAAGCCACGCACTCAGCCCTATGCCATGCACTCAGCCCTAAGCCATGCCATCAGCGCTATGCCATGCCCTCAGCCCTATGCCATGCACTCTGCCCTATGCCATGCCCTCAGCCCTATGCCATGCACTCAGCCCTATGCCATGCCCTCAGCGCTATGCCATGCCCTCAGCCCTTTGCCATGCACTCTGCCCTATGCCATGCACTCAGCCCTAAGCCACACCCTCAGCCCTATGCCACTCCTTCCCCAGCGGACCCTTCCTGCTCCTGAACACTCCTCAGACTGGCTGACATGTCCGCTTCATCCACACTGCACTGTTCCTCTTCTTGGTTTGGCGGCCATAATCACCATGATCATCGTTATTATCATCTCCTTCCTAAAGCGCGTAAATAGAAAAAAATTAGACTGAAGATGGGCATAATAGCAGGCGGCACCACAAAATTAATGTGCAAAAAGTGGGGCTGCTTTACTGACCCATGTTTGGCTCCAGAAAAACCAGCAGTGACCGTGTGTTCATCTCATCTTCTCTCATAATCACTGATTTTTTTTTTTTCTGGAATCAGGTCTCCCTGAGATATGTCAATAAAGTAGTCCTACTTTTTTGTGCATAAATTTTCTAGTGCTGCTTGCTTTTTTATATAATGAGTGGTCTTTAAAGGGAATATGTCAGCAGGCTTTTACTATGTAATCTAACAGCAGCATGATGTAGGAGCAGAGACCGTGATTCCAGCAATGTATCACTCAGCTTACTGGGTGCTGATCTAGCAGTGCTCAGAATGCTGTGCTGTCTATAACCCCTCCCATGACACTGATATATTGACAGAAAACTGCTCAGTGGTGGATGCGTGGCTGGACCAGGAGTCATGAGACACCTAGTCCTGTAGTAGTAGCCTCCTAATGGTAAAACACTGACTTTATCGAAGCAGCAAAACACAGCCCAGTAAGTAACACATCACTGGAATCAGGGTCTCTGCCTATACCTCATGCTGTTCTCTGACTACATAGCAAACACCTGATGACAGATTCCTTTTAAGTTAATGTCCCGAGGTGTGCACCCAATAATCCACAGTGTGGCCTTTTATCTTTTTTTTAGATAGATTGATACATGTATAGATAGATAGATAGAGAGAGAGAGAGAGAGAGATAATAGATAGAGAGATAATATATAAATAGATAGAGATAATAGATAGATAGATAGATAGATAGATAGATAGATAGATAGATAGATAGATAGATAGATAGAGAGATAGATATGGGATAGATAGATAGTTCCTTGTGTTTCTAGCATGTCCTCCATCAGTCTGTGGTCAGTCTCAATATATGAGCTGTAAAGTAAGAGCAATATACAAATCCCATTACTTAATTTGTTTGATCCCTGTAAGAGAGAAATGAAGCTAAATCGAATTGTCATGCCCGGCATCATGATGATGTGTTTGAATTAATGTGCCGATCACATTTATTATATATTAATCATCAGTGTTATGGCCGCACTTCTTCTCCCCGGGCTTTACATCGGAAGGAGGCTGATAAATATTAATCACGCGCTTCATCTCTATTGAGTCATCTGGGCCGGTGAGATAGAAAACAGGTTTTGAAATTTTTTGTACATTTTTACTGAAAGGTCGTGGAAAACGACATCTATAATGAAGCCCGCGGCCATGCGCGCTTCATATACAAACACTGTACAATTCTTTGATATTGCATTTTTTTCTTCCACTTTTTTCCTAGAACCATAACTTTTTAATTTTCCATAGACTCAGGATAAGTTGCAGTTTTCACTGACCCCATTTAGTGAACCGCATGGTGTTAACGTGCAGCGAAAAATTTAAAAAAAAGCCCCACAATTCCACAATTGTTCTTTTGGGTTTTTTCATGTTTATTGGGTGGGAAAAATGACCTTGGAGACTAATTCTTCAATACAAATATGGAGATAAAAACTCATCCAGTTTTATTTTTACTATTTTAGCAGCAAAAAATACAATATTTTTTGTTGTTGTTGGAACTGTGTCAGGGCTTTTTTTTTATTTTGCTCCAGAAAGTGAAATTTTTATTGATACCCAACTTGATATTCATGTGAATATGAAATTTAGATCAGAGGTCCAAGAGAAGTGAAGGTGGTCACTAGTGATGTGCCCAAGTACATGTTAGTCGAGTTTACCTAGGGTACTCCGGTACGCACCGATTATCGTAGACAGGGCCGGACTGGCCATCTGGCAATTCTGGCAAATGCCAAAAGGGCCTGTCTGGTCGTGGGCTGCCTTGTCTGCTACATTGTTAACATAATCCGTGTTCTCAAGACACCCATACTGTTAACAGTTGTGACGGACCACAAAGTCGCTGACTCTGTCACTTACCCCAGCAGGCCACGGGTATCATTAGAAATATTGGTCCTGTAGTAAATCTTCCTTTCCTCCAAGAAGGGTAATATTAGTAATATATCCCATCTGGTTCTTGGGTACGGGGACAACATGGTCCTGTGCGATTTCAAATGCCAGGGCTGAATTTCAGCTCCAGTCCGTACTTGATCGTAGGTGCTGGAGTGACATGTTCCAGCCCCAGCGGTTGCATGTTTCGCCACAAAACATGTGAAGATTGCCTGTGTTTGTCAGGCAAACTCGAGTAACAAGCACTTGTGCTCATCACCAGTGATCACTAGTAGCAATAAGCGAGTAGAGTATACTCGTTACTCGAGATTTCGAGCATGTGTGGCACCACTGAGGGTTCAGTCGCCACAGAGGTACTGCACCTCCTCCTGAGGTGTAGTATCCCATTTCCCAGGTAAGATGGAACACCTGACCAGACTCCACCACTCACATCCAACACAAACACTTTAGAATAGCAGAGCACCCTTTGTGGCTCCCTGCTTGGAACACAAAGAGTGCTGAGTGATGGGTGGAGCCGAGATGACACAAGAGAGCAGGAGAATGATAGGAAGTGGTCAGTTGGTGAGAGAAGATCCCCAGAGAGGGATGGAATGAAAGGAAGTGCTGCAGCAGACTTCAGTGACCTGGATCTGCTGGCACGGGAAAGAGCAATAGAAAGCCTGATTCTTCAGAAGCAAGAAAGATTAGTACGGAACATAAGGAGAAGAGAACTAAGGACTAGGGTCAGAGCAGAGCCCTTCCTCAAGTTTGAAGCGCATAGCCAGAGTCTGGTCTCCGAGGCTGTTTGTGAAACTAATGTTCCTGCAGCAGAAACCAGAGGAATAGGACTTGTGATCACTCTGTTCCCACAAAAGACTCGAAGACACGGTGGCAACCTAAGTGTTAGCTGGGATATGACGGATGGAGTCCCCAAAGCAGGCTACAGTCACTTGTCATGCGAGTGGAGTTTGAGTAACATCAAGCAGGAGGAACTGCAGTGTAACTCAGTACTGCAAGTACCTCATATAAGCGCTATAAAGGAGACATTCAGAACAGGCACACGAAAGGGAGTGCTGGAGAGGTTAATTCCATCTGCCTGGGAGTTGGCTGAGCCCCTGATCTGGAGACCGCAGCATTGAAGCGGGCACCTGTCTGTGCCAGGAACGTGAGTAAAAGAACTGGAACTGCACTCAGCTGTCTCATTTCGTTCTTCCTGCATCAACCCACTCAGCACTGCTACATCCCTGTGCCTAACACTGCACCCTTTCCCTCCACACCTATTACTACTGCCCTGGGACTACAGCCCTACCTGTGGAGGGCTACAACACCATTGCTGCACCACACCATCTGTCCCAGAGAAGCAACCCTGCAGCGCTGGTCACTGACCAGAAACCACAGGTGGCGTCACAAGTCATCTCATAAACTCTATCCCCATCACTCTACCCCTTTTACATTGACCGCCTGAGGCAACGGACCGGGTCACTGCCACTGTGACATCTCCCATTGAAATCAATGGGCCCGGCATCGGCCTCTGGGGGCGAGTCACATGCTCGGGTGTCCTCTAAGTATTTGCATGTGCTCAGAGATTTAGAAACTGCTGCGGATCCGCAGGACCAAAACCGCTGCGGATCCTCAGTGAATCCGCAACGTGTGCACACACCCTTTGTTAGGAACTTCCCACATGTATTCAGGCTGTCCAGCAGCCTCAAATCATACAGCTGCGGCGACAGAAACTAAAACTCCGAGCATGCCAAAATACTCAGAGGACACCCGAGCACGCTCGCTCATCACTAATCACTAGTGGTCACATCTGCATCTCTCCAGCAAATTTCCTTGATTTTTTAATTTATTTTTTTTTATGTTTTACAGTAGGAAGACCGAATTTGTGTAGCCATTGTATTTACAAACATTTATCCCCGAAACGATCGGCTCATTAATTTGAAAAGTAGCAACTCTTAGCAACAGAGTAACACTAAAAAAGAAAAGCAAAACAGAAAGTCAGCAAGGAAATAGTGCTTAGCCCGTGTTCCCTCTGCCGGAACATAAGTTAATCTTCGAAATGCCACCCATTCACTGCGTTATAACCTTCTGCTCACAAGACTGAACACAGCACAACAGGCCTATGTTATCATGGCGAAACGTCTCGCTTGATTTACCGGAAAATCAGATGCACTTACATCTATTTTCTGTTCTGATGATGATGCATTATCATAAAAGGCATCGCCTTATTTCTATCGCGCCAGCAAATAGTCCGCAGCCCTCCTCTACGGACGGAGGTTTTAATCACAAATTGCGATTTCTCAGTATAAAACAGAAGGGAATGCAATTTAAAGGCATGTAATGAAGATAAGTGCCGTACACGGGCAATCACAATGGTGAAGGCGCTGACACATTCCGAATGTGGCCGCGAAGAATTTTCCAAGCATTCCCATACTTTTTATAGCTTAGCACATTGTAAGGAGGGAAAAAGTAATTTATTTTTTTCTTATTTATTTTTTTGCGGTCGCTTATGGTAAAAAGGAAAGGCAAGCGATACGACTCGGAGAAATGAATATCATGAGGCCCTCGCTTAATGCTGCAGCTTTACTTTTATTTTTTCATCGATGCTGTTTTTTTTTTTCTTTTTGCGTGCCAAACTTCATTTTTTCATGGTACCATTTGGGTATATATGACAATATCATCACTTTCTGTTGTGTTTTTTTTTTTTTTGGTGTGGGGTGAAGTGTCCTAGTATCGTTGACTCTGGGGTTTTGATCTTTTATTTCTCTTTATGACTTTTATTTTTCAGGTTATCTCTTTTAATATCTTGATACATTGGACTTTTTTGGATTTTGACATATGGAAGATTCTTATTTTTGAATTTTTAACTGGAGAAGCAGGCGATCATTTGATTTTTATGCATTTTTTATTTTATTGCATGCTTTATTTTTTAGTCCCCATGTGGGATTTGAACCTGCCTTCGTTTGATTGTTTGCTCTCTATACTACAATAATACAAGATTAGGCAGGATGATCCACATTGCTGTTACATGGCAGAGTTCCCTATGATTGCGCGACCGATGGGCACCATATTGGAGCCCTCACCGGTGCTGCTTTTGGTAATTGACAATGGTATCTAAATGGAGAAACAGCAGCGACTGGAGCTAGATCCGGTCACTACTTATAGAGGCATGTGCTGGCAGTAAACACAGTCGGCACCCACTGTGCACCGACCAAGCTCAGCTCTATTCACCGGCTTCTACACCATGACATGTACAAGATGGTGGTGGAAGTGGTTTGCAAAAATTTTAGCAATTTCCTTCGAAACCGATCATTTTTCCCCTCGTTTTTTTACATATGGGGGTTGTAGAATGCAGACAGGACAGCCTTGTTTGACAAGTCAACGTCTTAATATGTTGGCACTTGAAGATAGTGCTGTATGCCGGACAAAGTCTGGTCCTGCTTCCTAAACTAAATCCCTGGATTCAGAGCTTGAAAAATCGTTGATAAGATGGAGCTGCAGTGTAAAGTATGGGGGTGAAACAGAGTAATAGCCTAGTTACTAATGGGTCAAGAAACATTTTTCTTTTAAAGAGAATCTGTCATCTCATTTTCGGCCTATGAGATGCGGCCGCCGCCATCAGGGGCTTATCTGCAGCGTTCTGTAATGCTGTAGATAAGCCCCCGATGTAACCTGAACAATAAGAAAAACAAGTGGGTGCAGTGAATAAGCCCCCGATATAACCTGAAAGATAAGAAAAACGAGTGCAGTGGGTGTCGCGGTCCGGTCCGGCACCTCCCTTCATCTAGCAATGACGTCCTCCTTCTTACTTCTGCTGCGGCTCCTGCGCAGGCGCCGGGCCTCTCTGATCTTTCATGGCGCAGGCGCACTGCAATTCTCTGCTCTGCCCTCAACAGGGCAGATAAAGTACGCCTGTGCAGGAGCCACCGCAGAGGTAAGAAGGAGGACGTCATCGCTAGAAGATGGGAGGCGCCGGACCACACCGTGACACTCATCACCCCCGCCCCCCGGTGAGTATAATCTAACTAGTTTTTCTCATCTTTCAGGTTATATTTGGGGCTTATCTACAGCATTCTGTAATGCTGTAGATAAGCCCCTGATGGCGGTGGCCGCATCTTATAGGCCAAAAATGGGGTGACAGATTCCCTTTAAGCTGCCATTTAGGCTAGTTTCACACATCCGATATCCACAGTCCAAGAGTGGACCATATTGTCCTTACCTTCCGCAGGTCTCCCGATCCGAACTTGGACAGCATGGTCCGTACTCAAATCCTGATTGATGAATGTGTAAAACCAGCCTGAAAGTGACAATGAGTAGAAGATTCACCAACATCTCTCCTGATCCTCCGAACACTTATTTCCCACCCCAATATGTCATGGCACCACTAGAACAGTATTTGTCCAATTTTTCCAATTTTTATGGAAAAGAAAAAAGCATTGAAGAGGAACAAAGCTTTTTTTATAACTCTGTCCATCATGGAAAGTTATAAAAGTTTGAATATCACTTTTTTAAGGATATTCATCCCTTTAAAAAGATTTTAAAAAATGCATGTCAATTAAAATGCATGTAAATTATTTCCATATCCAATTTTCCCCAGTATATTTATCGACTTTTAACTCACTTGGAGTACAGATGATGGCAGTGAAATGACTAAAATCATTTAACAAAATAAATCTTTACACATGGAAGGAGATTATGGATTTGTTATTTTGCATTGTGCTCTTTTTCTATCTATAAATTGTCCATGGAAATATGAATTAAGTGGAGATATGACGAAATGTGATTCAGGGATGCAATATTTTAATTGATGTAATTTTGGCTTCCTGCAGCCACCACTAGATGGCGCCAAGGATTTAACTGCATACTGTTTAATATTTTTTAACTCTCCAAAGCTCCCCCTAGTGGCTACTGCCGTGAGATTTAGACACAACATGAAATACGGACATTACCTTTAAAATAAATCTAATTATACTCTTAGAACGGAACGACCTCTAACTTTTCTTCCACAATGTCAAAAGGGTCTTTTGGGGAAAAAAAAAATTACAAAAATGGAAATTTTAGGAAAAAAAAAAGAAGGAATAGTCATTGAATCCATTTGAGGCCATTCAAGGATGTCTTTTTTGATGATTTTACAAGGTTCCGCATTCTTTTTTTTTTTTTCCTCCCCAAATTGGTTATTCTCCTATTGCTTAAGAGTGATTCTGAGGAGTAATATTGCCCCTGGGAAGAAAGGATTCTCCAGCCTAACCATCCAGCTGACAGCATGAATGATTACCACCCGGCCTAAAATGTAATGATATAGCAATGAGAGGAATGACATCTGCATAGCGGGTCCTGGCTGCCTGTCACAAATTCTTCACTGGTGACTACAGCTTGATACATTGCCACTTCTCAGCCTTCCAAAGTGCTTTTTTTTTTTTGCAGCATAAAGACTTTGCCTGCGATCCAACCTTTTCTTTATATATCTCAAGCGCTGTGAAATTTGATTGTCAACATGTAATATATGTGAAGTCCCGGTAATGAATCACATTTGTCACTTGGCTTCCAATTCTAAAAGTTTTCTACTGATTTACAATGTGGAAGGCTGCGGATCCTCCAGACATGTGGGACAGGAATATGAGCGATTATATGGAAATGACCCATAGAGCAGCCCACCACCCTATTACCGGCTCGGGTACATTAGAATTATTAGAGGTTGTCTTGGCTAGAAGAAAACCCATTTTTAAATACTTAGAGAATTCATTATCCAAGACCTACACGTACACTCCTCAACATGGAAATTGTAACACCAAGTAGGAAAAATGGCGCAATTTTTGAAACAACCAATTCAAAACATCTCAAATTATTCAGTTTGGAGTATGAGTGCCTGTCACACAGAAATCCCCGCACTTACAGCCTTTTGCTGCCATCAATGAGGTTATTAAAGAGGTTGTTTTTTTGGGTATCACTGCAAATTTTGCACCATTTTGCTCTTACAGGGTCAAAATTTGTAATGAAACACAATTGCAATGCCCAAATTACATGCTTTTATAAAAAAAAAGTTGCCACAAGAGGTGTAAAATTCCTTTAATGGCTGGCTGAGGATTGTTCTGCTACACTGAATGCACTTGAGCACTCTGATCATCAAGATCCGCTGCTGGCAGCTACTTTTGCAGTTGCCGACCAATGACATTCCTAGATGTGCTCAATGGGAGACAAGTCCAGAGACTCTGCAGGCCATGATAGTACTTAGAGTAGCACGAACGACAGGCACCCTGACATAGACATGTTGAAAAACGGCTCCTGGAACACTTTTTGGAGAAGTTGCAGCATTACTGGTTACATGATGGGCCCATTCTGTTTTGCTTCTTCAAAGCTTTTGTGCCAGTTTTGATCTAGACTTAGTTTATTCAGACCATATTAAATTTGCCAGCCAAAGTTGTGCAAATCTGCCCAAATGATATTTTGGGAGATTCACATATCTCTTTATCCATCATATCCCAAGAAGAGCGATGATAGATGACTAGAAACAAACAAAACATGATTTTGCGATATTGTCAGAAATTATTGTTGCAGAAAAATGTAACTTTTTGGCTGCACAGTGGTCATGATGTAAATGGTTGTGATGGTTTTGCTAGTGTGTTAGGATAACTGATGAATTTTTAGTCTGAGAAATGAAGTTTAGGACACATACAGCAGAAACATCTCCTGGCAGAGTAACCGGAAGTTGTGGGTTTTTTGTTTGTTTGTTTTTTTCAACCTGGTAAACTCATTCCACTCATCTTGGGATATGTTGAACCAAGAAGGACATTTCTAAATTTCTAAAGGAATCAGTATTAGGCTGAGGGTGCCAATACTTTTGTCTGGCCCATTTTTGGAGTTTTGTGTGAAATGATCAATGTTTTGCTTTTTGCTTCATTCTCTTTTGTGTTTTTTCATTTAAGACAAATTAAATGAAGATAATAATACCAAAGAATTTGTGTTTGCAATCATTTTTTAGGAAGAAACTGAGTATTATCTGACAGAATTGCAGGGGTGTCAATACTTTTGGCCACAACTGTAGATAGGTAGATATGGGATGGATACATAGATAAGTAGATAGATAGATAATAGATAGATAGACTATATATACAGTATTACTTTACGCTTTCTTGGTGTCTTCTTTTCCAGGTCCACCTGGTTCACCCGGGGTGGTGATTGTGGAGGAAATTACAGAAAGTACAGCCACCCTGTCGTGGAGTCCCTGTGCTGACAATCACAGCCCTATCCTCTATTACAACTTACAAGCCCGAAGTCCTTTCTCATTAGGTTGGCAAACTGTGAAAACTGGTAAGCTTTATTTCCAGCCTATTAAAACAACACATAACAAAAAGTAGCAAACTAGGAACACGATAAATGCAAAAGGTTAAGCTCACAAATAATAAAGGTTTCACTGTAGGAATTGTGGGCATGCAAATCATAAAAAGTTGAATAAAATGACCGCAGCGTCTGATTGCTGCTGCTCCTGCAATGAAAAGAAGCATTTCTCTTTCTTTTTAAATGGTGTTTGTTTCTTTTGACAGAACAGGGGTTAATCGGCCATGTTCGGACCTCTGGGAGTCTGAGCTCTCAGCTGGGCTCGTTCAGCCTCTCCCATCCCCTATATAATCAGGGTCCTGATTCAAACCCACGTCAGAGCTAGTTTATGCTGCACGGCTTGGAGGAGAGGTGTTTATGTGATAAGGAGTGTGAAGTAGTTTTCTGTGACTGTTGCATGGGTTTGCAAGTGTGATAATTCCCTTCTCTTCTCTTATTTTGGTTTATCCCTATCCTCCACTCACCAGTGCATTCCTCTGTTACATGTGAGTGAAAATTTGTACATCTGGTATTTTCAGTTACCCTTGTTCGTCTTGCCTTGTTCGTCTGGTTGGTGTACTGTGGTGCACTGCAGCTCCCCTCTTGCCTGGGTGAGGAAAAGTCCAGGGTCACACGACAGCGGAGCCGTGACACGTGATATCTGAAAACCAATCTTTTATTCCAGAGAAATACACGTTTTTCTTAAAATGTAAATGAGCTATTAAGATCTCCCCGAGAATCTTCCACCAGGGCTTATTTTAAATAAAAGGGTCATTACTAGTAGAGATGAGCGAACTTGTTTGGAAAACATTCGCCAATTTCAAATTCGGCACGAACCTTGCACATTCAGATTCGTGTTCGGATTCCTGAGCCTTTTTCTTAAAAAATTGGCAAAAGGCGGCCAAAGTTCGGTAAATGACCAAGTTCGCTAAGGGCTCTTTCAGACGTCCGTGTTTCCAGTTCAGCACGGGCCACAAAAAATCCCGTACACTTGCACACTGATGACGCACGGATGACATCCCTGTGTCATCAATGTGACACGTACTGGTGCCTGGGAATAAGCGATACTCTTTACGTTGTTCCCCGGTGCCGGGTACTGATTGAAGACAGCTCACATCACTGTCCCCTGCTCACGCTGTGAACAACTCTAGCAGGAGACAATGTTGAGAGTTTTATTTAACTGTTAACAGTGAGGCCAGGCAGTGTCTGATGGGAGTATTCATCAGCCGACACCTGTGCTATAAATAAATAAGTTAAAAAATGATGTGGTGTTCCCCTGTATTTTTGATAACCAGCCAGGCAAAACTGACAGCTGCGGGCTGCAACATTCAGCTGTCAGCTTCAGCAAGGCTGGTTATCAAGAATAGAGGGGTCGCGACGCCGTAATTTTTATTTGTTTAAATAAATAATTTTAAATAATGGGGTCCCCACCCTTTTTGACAACCAGCCAAGGTAAAGCAGACAGCTGAGGCTGGTATTCTCAGGTTGGTAAGGGGCCATGGATAGGCTCCTGGCCTAAAAATAGCAGCCCACAGCTGCCCAGAAATGATACATCTATTAGAAACACCAATTCTGGCACTTTGTCTGGCTCTTCCCACTTGTCCTGTGGTGGTGGAAAGTAGGGGTTCATATTTGTTTCGTTGATGTCAACTTTGTATTGTCTGGTGACATCAAGCCCACAACTTAGTAATGGAGAGGTGTCTATAAGATGCCTATCCATTAATAATCCCATTGTTAGATTGTAAATAAGCACACACCTGGGTGGTGCTAAGATGCAACCATCCAGTGTCACGTGTACCTGTCCTGTGTGACATGACCCGCAGGTCGGTAACTAAAACAACAAGACAAAAAGGGGAACACCGGGGAAACCGTTACAACGGTAGGCCCTGCAATAGGGAATGGGGACGTGGAGACCTCCTGCACTCCCCTGAAGCAGTGTCCCTGAACACGCCTAACATTCCCTATACAGGCTCTTCACCTGTCACCAATCAGGATACCTGAATCCCTCACTATACCTCCACCTATCCCTTGCTAGGGAACTGGATAGTGGAGACACTGTCCCACCGCTGCACTAATACACATGAAGGAAAAAGGGGAAAACACCAAAACACTTATCTTTCTCTGCTGCAGTCACCAAGCAGCAGAGTTCATCACCGGATTAACTTTCAACAGTGGCTCCACAAATCAGAGCCAGCTGCTACCTTCACTATCTATCTCTGCTGCAGACACTGGGCAGGCAGAGTTCAGCACCAGTTTCAGCAGTGGCTCGAAACCTCAGAGCCTGCTGCTAACTTCACCAGGTTTCAGCAGTGGCTCAACACCTCAGAGCCAGCTGCTCATTTCACTGTGGTTGGAATCCAAAAAGGAACTGTTATCACCAACCCCTGCTGATACACAATGTGACCTTATATAGCCAAGGAAGTGGTCACATCAGCAGGGAAAACAACAGACATGTAATAACACCTATGGCCACCGGGGGCAAAAACCCATATTAAACTCCCAGGCCTGAAAGGAAAAAAAAGGTTTACATGAGGGAATCCCGAATCTGACACAGATCCAAGAATTGGACTGTGGCATCCAGACCGAGAACCACTGAAGAATGAGCTGCTGCGAGCACCGCCTCAGTGACTAGCAGTGATGTCATTGAGGTTACCGCAGGCACCGAGGCTGCATTCCCAGCCGTACCCCTGAACTGAACTGACCGGTGAGATCAGCGCTGCACAATGAGGGTATGTGCACACGCTGCGGAATGCTTTGCGGATTTGGCTGCGCGGATTTTGTAAAATCCGCAGGTAAATCTGCAGGTCAAAAGACCTGCGGTTTTACCTGCGGATTGCCCTGCGGTTTTTCATCTCCACAATGGAAGAGATGGCAAACCGCAGCGGAATCCGCAGAAAGAATTGACATGTCAATTCTTTCTGCGGTTTTGAAACCGCAGCAAATCTGCGCGGAAAATTCCGCAGCGTCTGCACAGCGTTTTTTTTCCCATAGGTTTGAATGCTACTGTACACCACAGCAAAAACTGCTGCGGATCCGCAGCGGCCAAAACCGCTGCGGATCCGCAGCAGAATCCGCAGCGTGTGCACATGCCCTTAGACTTTTTCTCATTTTGCCACCGTAGTTAAGGGACCCAGCTGAGAACGCAGCCTCAGTGCCTGCGGTAACCTTGATGACATCACCACTAGCCACTGAGGCAGTGCTCGCAACAGCTCATTCCTCAGTGTTTCTCAGCCTGGACAGCACCGTCCAGGTTGAAAACTGTTGTCCAAAATGGTGGGGACCCCACATTGTTTTTTTTTATTGTTGATTTAAATAATATAAAATACAGCATGGGGACACCTCTATTCTTGATAACCAGACTTGCTAACGCTAACAGCTGAGGGTTGCAGTTTGTAGCTGTCAGTTTTACCAGGCTGGTTATCAAAAATACAGGGGAACCCAAACTTTATCACTGGTGGAATCTGACAGCATTGTGCAAAAAGATGCTGTACATTAAGAATGCTTTAAAAAGTACAAATGTTAAAGAAGTTGTCCAGTACTTGTACAACTTCTTCTCAAACCCCACACTTGGTTCCCACAAAATAATAAAGCCTATACTAACCTCCCATGCTGGCATTGTTCCCACAGTGTCGGCACTCACTCTCCCTGGGGCTCCAGTGAGGTGCTGTTGTGGCGTCCCTGAGGGTTCAGTCGCCACAGGGTATTGCACCTCCTCCTGAGGTGTGGTACCCCACCATCCAGGTAAGGTGGAGACACCTGACCACACTCCAACACCTGCATCCCGCACAACATAGTAGTGTAGCAAAGCACCCTTTGGTGGCTCCCTGCTTGGAGCTCGAAGCGTGCTGGGAGGCGGGTGGAGTTAGTTAGCATCAAAAGAGCGGGAAGAGTTTAGGATTTAGTCAGTCTGACTCACGGAGTCGGGGAGTGAAGATCCCCTGAGTGGGATGGATTGAAGGAAGTGCTGCAGCCGACCTCAGTGACCTGGGTCCGCTGGCACAGGAAAGAGACATTGAAGGAAAACCTAACTCTCTCCATAAGGAAGAAAGATTAGTACGGAACGTAAGGAGAGGAGGACTAAGGATCAGGGTTAGAGCAGAACCCTTCTCAAGTTCACAGCGCAAGGCCAGGGTCCGGTCCCCGAGGTTGTATGTATACTAATGGTCCTATGATAGACACCAGTGGAATAGAAGTTGTCACCACTTAATTCCCATACAAGACTTGGGGGCACAACAGCAACGTGAGTGAGCCGGGACTTAGTAGTAAGGAATCCCTGAAGCAGGCTACAGCTGTCTGCCGTACAAGTAGAGTTCATAGGAACATCTGACAGGAGGAAGTCCAGTGTAATTCAGTACTGAGAGTACTTCACTATAGGCACAAAAGGGAGACGTTCAGAAAAGGCACATATGTTGGCGGAGTGTTGGAAAGGAGTACTTCATCTTGCCTGGAGGTTGACTGAGCTCCTGACCCGGAGGACACGGCACGGATGCGGGCTCTTGTGCCACAACAGACTGTGAGTAAAGCTTTGGAACTACATGCTCTGGTGTCCTCCACTTATTCCTGCGTCAACCTGCCCGGCACTGCTATCTCCCCTGCGCCCGACACTACACCATCTAAGTGTCACTTCACCTACTCTGCCCTGGGACTACAGCCCTGCCTGTGGAGGGCTATAACATCATTGCTGCACCACACCATCTGTCCCAGAGGATCTGTCTGAAGTGTCGGCTTAACATCTTCATTGCCGAACACCAAAGGTGGCGTCACGAATCATTCCATGAACATTTCTGCTATTTACAATGGGCACCCAGGGCCAGGGGCCGGGTCCCAGCTGCCATGACATCTCCCATTGTGGTTCATCGGGCCCGGTACCGAGTACCCCACAGCCCTGGGTGTGAGGGCGTCCCACTGTGACATGTGACGCCGGTGCCCAATCAGCGCCGGCGTCACTCTCCCTGCCTTTGAACAAATTGAGCATAACAAGGAAGCCAGGGATCAGCTGCAGCCCAGACTTCCTCTGCATGATCGATTTTGTCAAATAATCACTGATAAAACAGTGATGGTAAAAACGGACAAACTAATCAAACGCTAATAATAAATGTTGATGAACAACAGTCCTTGTTTTTACGTACAAGAAAAAATCACGGATGTCTGAATGAAGGCCATGTATTCTAGTACTTTTTCTTCTTCCTTCTATGAACAGAGATTATTTTGTGGCCATGTCCTTCGTCTCCTTGTGAAACGTGATGGACGTGTCTCCTTGTTTTAATTATAACTAGTATTATGAGCTTTCTTTAAATGGAAGGATGGATTTAGCGGAGTCAGGAGACACCTTGGGTGCTGCTTACAGGGAGAAACAAGAGGAACTAAACATGAGCATGAACATGAACTAATTTCTCCCATAGCGAGCAGGCACACAATGCATGTCATAGGCAGCACAATGCGCCTGTCAACATCGTGGCATCAGTCGAAGGCAGGCACAAAGAAGATCTGTAACTAGATTTTCCCCTTTTATGTCAACACCCTAAAATCTTTCCTGCCACCTAATAAAGTGTAGTTAACTTTTCTCTTAAACCCTTTTTATGTTTTACTACTTTTGCACAAAAAAAAAATATTCTTTTTACAATGCAGGGTAAATACAGTCATGCGTCCACTTGACACTTTATGTCCTCATTACGGAGGTGCACTTATTGAGTATGTATGCTTTTCTTTTTCCGTAAAACATTGTTTAATGGAAAAAAAAAGTTTTCGTTTATGTTCTATTTGACTTTAGATTTCTTTGTTTTTCTGTAAACTTTATTGAATTTTTTTCTTTTACTTTTTTTTAGTCCTTTTTATTAAATAATACATTGTAATAACTCATGTATCGCAGGGTGTTATGTCTGTCGATGTTTGGCCTTGTTCAGACGAACCTATTAAATGTCCAGGTGCTGTCCTTATAGAAAACTGATGGCATGCGGACGGCACACTGACCAATGCAAGTTAATGCGGTCATTCACATGAATGTTTTTACACATGGACCCATTGTCTGCATGTAAAAAAAAAAATCGCCCATGCGCTAATTTGACCTGTACTCTGGTGTTATGAATGAGTCACCGTAGGAGGCAAAAACAGAAATGCTAGCTAGTCCTGAAAATCAGAGAAGTTGGCAACTATCAGATTTCAGACCCCTGAACCTATCAACACAACTAGCAGTAGCCGTGGGGGGTTCCTACGATGACCTAGACCCCTCGATCACAGCCGGAGAGATACATAGGCCTAAAGAAGGAAAGGGGAAATCTAAACTGCCCCAGAGCAGACCCCAAAGCAATAGGCAGCCCCCCACATATAATGACGGTGAAGCAAGATGAAAACACTTACACAGACAGAAAGACAGGCTGAGCAAAGACGGGGCCCAAAAACTACCTAGATAGGAACGGATAGGAAGGCTGGTGTCTGCAATCTGCCAAAACCCTGTCAGAGACAAAAGCCAACAAGCTGATATAAAAATGGCCCTGAAGCAACTAAGCTTCAAAAACTAAATCAGCACTCAGGTACTTTCAGAAGACAGAGCTCTAGGAAAACTGCACACTCCAGCAGGGAGTGGCAGAATCCAAAAAGCAAGAAAAACAAAAACAAATCTTAGATGCAAAAATGCAAAACAGAAAACTTAGCTTTAGGAGAGCAGGAATCAGACTGGTGTCCAAGAGTCCACAGAGAAATCACCCGCAGGGCAGAAAGGGCGTAGGCTGCCTTAAATCCAGTCAGTGACTCCAATCGTCTTCATTAGTCCCAGGTGCCTGATAATCAGGCTCACTACCTTCCTTCACTAGAATAGGGAGTTCACCAGACCTCAGTGACGGAGGGGAAAATGAACTCACAACAGTACCCCCCCTTGAGGAGGGGTCACCGAACCCTCAACAACGCTACCAGGGCGATCAGGGTGAGCCCGATGAAAGGCACGCACCAATCTTTTGGCATGAATATCAGAGGCAGAGACCCAGGAATTATCCTCCTGACCATAACCCTTCCACTTAACCAAATACTGGAGTCTCCGTCTAGCCAGACGGGAATCCAGAATTTTCTCTACCTCATATTCCAAGTTACCTTCAACCAATACAGGGTCCGGAGGTGCCACCTCAGGCACAACTGGCTCAACAAACCTCTTCAACAAGGACTTATTGAACACATTATGGATCTTAAATGTGACAGGAAGAGCCAAACGAAAAGAGACCGGATTAATAATCTCCAAAATCTTGTAAGGTCCAATAAATCTAGGCTTAAACTTAGGAGAAGCCACCTTCATAGCAATATTTTTTGATGATAACCACACCATATCACCAATCTTAAACTTGGGACCAATGGTCCTATGTCGATTGGAAAACCGCTGGGCCTTTTCCTGGGAGAGAGATAACTTATCCACCACTTGGTCCCAGATCTGGTGCATTCTCTCCACCACAGTGTCAACACCTGGGCAGGCAGAAGGCTCCACCTGCCCTGAAGAAAATCGAGGGTGAAAACCAAAGTTACAAAAAAAAGGTGACATCAAAGTGGCAGAACTAGCTCTATTATTTAAAGCAAATTCGGCCAAGGGCAAAAATGAAACCCAATCATCCTGATCAGCGGAAATAAAACATCTCAAATACGACTCCAAGGTCTGGTTTGTTCTCTCTGCCCATTGGTCTGAGGGTGAAAAGCAGAGGAGAAGGACAACTGAATTCCCAACTTGGAACAGAATGTCCTCCAAAATTTAGACACAAATTGAACTCCTCTGTCAGATACAAAGTTCTCAGGAATCCCATGCAAGCGAACCACCTGTTTCAAAAACAGAGGCACCAACTCAGAGGAAGATGGCAACTTAGGGAGTGTTACAAGATGAACCATCTTAGAGAACCTATCACAAATCACCCAAATAACAGTCATTCTTTGAGAGACCGGCATATCAGAGATGAAATCCATAGAAATATGGGTCCATGGCCTCCTGGGGACCGGCAAAGGCATCAACAACCCACTAGAGCGAGAACAAGATTTAGACTGGGAGCAAGTCCCACAGGACTGCACAAAATTCCTGACATCATGAGACAAGGTGGGCCACCAAAAAGAGTGACTCACCAGATCTCTAGTACCAAAAATACCTGGATGACCAGCCAATGCAGAGCAATGAACGTCAGACATCACTCTCTTCTTCCACTGGTCAGGAACATACAACTTTCCACTGGGGCAACGCTCAGGTTTGCAAGTCTCAAATCGGGCGAGATGGCAGAAAGAACTACCCCTTCGCCTAAGATGGTGGCAGGCTTGGTCACCACAGGAGAATCAGCAAAGAAACTCCTAGAGAGGGTGTCAGCCTTGACATTCTTAGTTCCAGGAAGGAAAGAGACCACAAAATCAAAACGTGTAAAAAACAAGGCCCACCTAGCCTGTCTAGGGTTCAAGCGTTTAGCCGACTCTAGGTAAATCAAATTTTTGTGGTCAGTGAGGACCACAACTTGATGTTTGGCTCCCTCCAACCAATGACTCCACTCCTCAAATGCCCATTTCATGGCCAACAGTTCCCGATTCCCCACATCATAGTTACGTTCAGATGAAGAGAACTTACTGGAAAAGAAAGCACAGGGATTCATTTTAGATGTTACCGGATCCTTTTGGGACAACACCGCTCCTGCACCAATCTCAGAAGCATCCACCTCTACCTGGAACGGGAGTGAGACATCAGGTTGCCGCAGAACCGGGGCGGTGGTAAATCTACGCTTCAGCTCCTGAAAGGAAGCAACCGCCTCCGGAGACCAATTCAACACATCCGCACCCTTCCTGGTCAGGTCAGTCAATGGTTTGGCAATACTAGAAAATTTTGCTATAAATTTCCGATAAAAATTAGCAAAACCCAAAAACTTCTGGAGGGCCTTCAAAGAAGTGGGCTGAACCCAATCATAAATGGCCTGTACCTTGGCCGGGTCCATTTCAATAGTTGACGGAGACAAAATAAATCCCAAAAAAGAAATTCTCTGTACTCCAAAAAGGCATTTTGATCCTTTGACATACAGAGAATTCTCTCTCAAGATCCGGAACACAGTCCGAATATGTTCCACATGAGAATCCTAATCCTTGGAGAAGATCAAAATATCACCCAGATAGATAATCAAAAATTTATCGACAAAGTCTCGGAAAATATCGTTCATGAAGCACTGGAAGACAGAAGGGGCATTAGTGAGCCCAAAAGGCATCACCAGGTACTCAAAATGTCCCTCCGGAGTATTAAACGCCGTCTTCCATTCATCCCCCTGCTTAATGCGGATAAGATTATACGCCCCCCTGAGGTCAAGCTTGGTAAACCAGCAAGCACCTCTGACTCTAGAGAATAGATCCGAAATCAGGGGTAACGGATACTGATATTTAATAGTAATTTTATTGAGGGCACGATAATCAATACAAGGCCTTAAAGAACCATCCTTCTTGGCCACAAAAAAAAAACCGGCACCTAAGGGTGAAGAGGATGGTCTAATATGACCCTTCTCCAACGCCTCCTTAATATAGGACCGCATAGCCTCGTGCTCGGGTACAGATAAATTGAAGAGCCGACCCTTAGGAAATTTACACCCCGGGTTTAGTTCAATTGCACAGTCATAACTCCTATGAGGAGGCAGAGACGCAGACTCATTCTCACTAAATACATCATAAAAGTCCGCCAAATAGTCAGGAACCTCATGCGACTGAGGAGAGGTGGAAAAAACCGGAGCCTCACTAAAGGCACACCGACAACCCCAACTCACCACAGACACAGATTTCCAATCCAAAACTGGATTATGAATTTGCAACCAGGGAAACCCCAGAACAACGGCATCATGCAGACCATGCAACACCAAAAATCTGCAATTTTCTTGGTGGTCTGGGGCGACCCGCATGACCAACTGGGTCCAAAACTGAGGTTTATTTTTAGCCAGAGGGGTAGCATCAATCCCCCTCAAAGGGATAGGCGTCTGCAGAGGTGTCAACGGAAATCCACAACGTTTAGCAAAATCCAAGTCCATTAGGTTTAGCCAATCGTCTTCATTAGTCCCAGGTGCCTGATAATCAGGCTCACTACCTTCCTTCACTAGAATAGGGAGTTCACCAGGCCTCAGTGACGGAGGGGAAAATGAACTCACAACACTCTGGGTCACACTTGACCATTTTAAGTCAATGGGTGCATGACAAAATGGGTGACATACAGGTTACCATCCATACATCGTGCGTTTTTAACGGACACATAGCAATTTTAAAGGTAAGGGACTGTAGTTGTCCTTTATTATTTAGGAATTTTTTCATGTAAAAAATGGATGCCATATGGTTGTACAAGATGGATAAAAAAAATCATCATTTTTTTCTGAACTGATCATTGAATCGCAGAGTTGGAAGGGACCTCCTGGGCCATCTGGTCCAACCCCCTGCTCAAAGCAGGATTCGCTAAATCATCCCAGTCAGATGTCTGTCCAGCCTCTGTTTGAAGACTTCCATTGAAGGAGAACTCACCACTTCTCGTGGCAGCCTGTTCCACTCATTGATCACTTTCACTGTCAAAAATTTTTTTCTAATATCTAATCTGTGTCTCCTCCCAGTCAGTTTCATCCCACTGCTTCTAGTCTTTTGCATACGCTTGTGTGAACCCGGCCCGATTCCGGCTCACTTTTAGATGGGATTTTCATAAACCCTTTGAGGTCCAGTTTGCTGGGTCGTCTCATTTCTGAGTAAGCAAGGTGTCATATGTACGTTTCAATTAAAATGGCACAGACATAACCTGTGAGCCTATGCCATCCCTGCGCCATAGTGCTAAGGCATGGTGCGAGAAGTCGTTGTAGAATTTCTTACATTTTCCGGACTGAGTACGGCTGCATACATATTAGTGCAACACTAAAAATGATACCTATCTTGTAGTAATCCGATGTGCCAGGGCTGAGAAATCCAGTTTTGGAGACTCATGCAAATTAGCCTGGGAGAGGGTAGGGAAGAAAGCAGATGCACTCGAAGTTAATGTACACGCCCCTGAAGCACTCACAGGCTGCTTTGCATGTGCACTGAAAGCTTGATTTCTCAGGGTTGGCACATCGGATTACCGAGAGACAGATATCATTTCTATTGTTGTTCCACAACTTATAAAGCCATACCACCATCTTCAATGGTAAATCGTCCCGACGTGTTCCCTTTAAGACCTCAGTAGTGTGACACAGAGCCAGTGGAATTCTGTAGGCACACACTCTGGAGGTAGATGTGGGACCCTTGACATTTTGAGCTGCACCTATGCTATGTCCCTCTCTGGTTACCTTTAGTTTTCTTTCACGTGAACGACAATGACAATGCAAATGAAAAATAGTTTTACTTTAAAGCTATTTTCACTTTTTAACATATATTCATTCCCTCCCTGCATAGGACATAATAGGACCTTAAAAGTGGAGTTCCCATGCATGGAGCGGCCTCAGGAGCTGAGCCCACATCATACCTGGCAGATACCGACTGTGTTTTACACAACCGGTAATTGTATTTCACAGCAATGACAAGAGATTGCTCCGATTGCTGCTGTAAAACCATTTAAATTGGGTTTCCTATGACTTTTTATGCGATTATTTTTGGTGAAGTGTTCAAAAAAGTGTGAACCTGTCCTTTATTTATTTTCATTTTGGCGAGTATTATATTGGAAATAAATATGATGTTTTACTAAATCGCCCAGTTAGGCAAGAGGTGATACCAAATATTTAGCTATTTTTTACTTTTTACATTTTTATTAATGATGCGGGAAAAGGGGATTAATGTAAAAAAAAAAAAATCACTCGTTTTTATTTTATGTTGCTCTTTCTAGAGAACTTGAAGCTGCAGTTTATTGATGCAAAGTAATAAAAAAGTACAGTACTGTAAAATCACAGCGTATTGTAAAAATCCACAGGCTGAATGTAATAGGTGTTCCATCATGACAGACACAAGGGTCATTAAAGGGAATCTGTCACTAGATTTTTCTGACCCCATCTGGGAGCATCATGATGTAGGAGCAGAGACCTTGATTCCAGGGATGTATCACTTAGTTTACTGAGTTCAGCAGTTGTGATACAATCACAGTTTTCTCAGCTGCAGTTCTCTGAATGCTCAACTATGTATAACCCCGCCCACATCACTGATTGTCAGCTTTCTGTGTGTACACTTTGCCTAGGCAGAAAGTTGTCAATCAGTGGTGGAGGCGTGGTTGGACTAGTAGGCACAAGACACCTAGTCCTGCAGTAATAGTCTCCTGCTGATTTTATTGAAACAACAAAACACAGCCTAATAAGTGAGACATGTCTGGAATCAGGGTCTCTGTCCATACATCATGTTGATTTCAGATTACAGGGAAAAATCCTTCTGATGGATTACCTTTAATCATTAGACTTGCGTACTGACTGTAATTTTGCCAGCCGACACCCACACTAAATGGAGCGGGCTCAGCTCCTGAGCCTGTTCCATACATACAGTGATCACACCCACCCTGCATGAGCGGTGGATGCTGCAAAATGCAAAGGCATCTTGGGCCAGTGCTTACCCAGGATCACCAGGTGCTAGTGCCCTGAACACACTGTGTGGAGAGAGGAGACTATAAAGCCTCCAACACTGTATTATTTTGGGGAAAGGTGGAAAATAAAAAAACCTAAATCCACCCCACACTTATACTACTTTTCAACACGTGAATCTAAAAATCGCCCTGGTGTTTAGGATTCTTTGCCATTAGTATTTATTTTATAAATCAATGTTTCATGGCGGCTCTGATTTGCCTCGTGCGATAGAAGTAGGCCACCAAGTAAAAGCAATTTTTTTTTTTCTTCAATTCATCTTCGATTGTCATCTCGTGGCTAACTTAATGAGAATGAATTGCTCTAGCACGGCTTACCACCAGCGCCCAGAAGAAAATTAATTGCATAACCTCCATACAGTATCTCCAGCTACAATTCTTCCCTGTCTTTTGATGGGATACAATAGCAGATGGTTAACAAGAATCCCCTGTAGGGATGTAGAGAAATGGAGCTGGCACGGCAATTTTTTTTAAAAAAACTGCCCTGGCAGACACGCATCATTATAGAAGGAATCGCAGCGTATCATTAGAATGAAGCTTCGAAGACCGCGCGATAGGCAAACCGAACCGCTCACCTAATCGGCAGCCACATTACTGCAGCGAGAACTGCCCGCGTCTAATTGGCAGTCACACGTTCGTTATTATATGGAAGCCGGCGGATTTAATAGGATGCCGCGTGTAGAACAGTGACATCTACGGATCTCAAAGCCTTCAAGGATTTCTGCTTTCATCGTTTCCAATGAAGACCAGGAAAACCTTGATCTGTCTGTGGACGGCCGATGTAAATGTAGGTCAAGTCCTATTTATGGAGGACTGTGAATTATGAACTGGGGAAAGAATAGAGGAAAGGAAAGAATCCTCCAGTCTATTCAGGAGTCCAAAGTGTTTGGGAAAGTCAAAAGGTGAACTGGAAGATATTATATACGGATTGTCAGAAAATGACAGTAAAGAAGGACGTAATTGGCAATTATTCCCTTTATTGGGAAAAAGAAATGCGGATGAAAAAGGGTGTTATGGTGTGTTTGTTATTTCAACATAGAATGTAATGTAAATATTTATATCTATCTATAGATAGATAGATAGACAGATATGAGATAGATAGACAGATAAATAGGAGATAGATGGATGGATAGATAGATAGATAGATAGATAGATATGGGATAGATAGAGAGAGATAGATAGATAGATAGGTAGATATGGGATAGATAGAGAGAGATAGATAGATAGATAGGTAGATATGGGATAGATAGAGAGAGATAGATAGATAGATAGGTAGATATGGGATAGATAGATAGATATGAGACAGATAGATAGATAGATAGATGGATAGATAGATAGATAGGAGATAGACAGATAGATAGGAGATAGATAGATGGATAGATAACTGGCACCTGTTCACACCTAGGAGGTCATTGTCATGTTTTTTATTCATATTCTACTATTGGAGGTGTGACTGCCTCCAGCCTGACTCTGTACTCCTCCCATTGACCAGCAGTTGATGTATATCCGTTCTACTTACCCATTTGAATTGTGGGCTCATGGCCCGGGAGAGACATGTTTTGTCCATTTAACTGTAGCTAGTAGCTCAAGATTGGTATGTGCAGTAGACCAGAGAGGGACCCATCAGAGGACGGTCACCTTGATTTGGTTGATGGGCACACATGAATCTGCAAATTTATGCACTAAGAACCTTCATTTTTGTAAGCTGATCTTAGGCTAGTTTCACACTAGCGTTCTCGGGCGCAGCACAGGGCCGCCGCTAAGCCCCTCCCCCGGCCGCACCCCCTCCGGTCAGTTCCTCCTCTGATCGCATAACGCTGCATGCGATCATTGTACCCTATATTTAGAGTTGGGTGCGCTGACCGTGCGCTGGTCATGCGCTGGTATGACTTTGCTGGCACTGTGCCCTTTTGGTGCTGCGCCCAGCGCACAAAAACACGCTGTGTTGCATTTTTGTGCGCTGGGCGCAGTGCCAGCAAATTCATACTAGCGCACGACCAGCGCACAGTCAGCGTACCCAATGCTAAATTTAGGGTACACTGATCGCATGCAGTGTCATGCGATCAGAGGAGGAACTGACCGGAGGGGGTGCGGCCGGGGGCGGGGTTTAGCGGCAGCCCTGCGCTGCGCCCGAGAACGCTAGTGTGAAACTAGCCTTACGGAGTAATAACACAGTTTAGATTCAATGTCTTCAGTGTTTACATATATCTTGGCTCATATAGAGTACTGCTGTGTTTTCTTTTTCTATATAATGGCGCTATGGCAGCTTGTACCTGTTCACACCTAGGAGGTGCTTGTCATTCTTTTTCTTTATATTTTCTTTATAGATAGATAGATATGTAAGGGGCTAAGATATAATGTCTTTCATGTCTCCCTTCCCTCTGATTGGCTTCCGGTTCTTGATGTTTACATATGTGTTTTATGATAATTGCCTGTGGTACTGCGTTATGGAAAACATGTATTGCCACTACTAACTTATGGTACTGCCAGATTATATATGTGTTACCATGCTGCAAAGATTGTAATATATTGTGTTGCATAATGTTATGCATATTTATGTACAGGGTAAATTAGTGCAGCCTTTGGGGACATTAGAGGAGGGCACTTTTAGTATATAGTTCCCATAGATACAGGTAAGTGTACTCCTGTTGCAGGCCACTGGATGGAGGCATAATAGTGGGGCCTGATAGGATGTTCATAGGGGGTTAATTGTAGGAGGGGCTGCTGAGAGTTAAGGTCAGTGATGAAGAGTGGTTTAGTCAGACAGGGCCAGGGCGCTCTTGTGTCCACATGGGCTATAGGCCCAGACAGCTCGGCAGCTACATAACGTTAAGTCATTTTAGCCCACGTTACCCACAGCCACTGCATGTCTTAACAGGAGGTCAGAACAGGCAAAGGAAGATGTGGCATCTTACCACCTGGGCCAATGCTTTTAGAGCAGAAGTTGGTTGGACTAAGGAAATGAAAGGAGTTGGAGCTTTGACGAGATCGGTACAGTCGGGCCGGATGCTTCGCCAGGGGCCACCAAACGTAGTGATTGATGAATTCATGTCTGGGGTGAAACAGGCTGAAGGAAATGTCATTGTAGTGAGGTCAGGCCAGGAAGGAACTGGGAAGCAGTCTAGTACGGTCCGGTCTGGGTGTGTACTGCACAGGAGTGACAACAAACAAGGAAAAGATGAGGAAGCAAGCAAATGTTATGATGTATCAACTGTGGATGTACCGTGCGAAATCCTAAGTAAAGAAAGTGTTAAATATGTCTCGGACTGTGTCTCCATTGATGGGGGTCACCTAGAAGAGGGACCTTTATGGCCTGGGAAGTGCCTGAATGAAGTTGAATCTAGAGATGCAGGTATGCCGAGGGGAAGAGTATTATTTCAAGTGGGGGAAGGACTGGACGCAGTTGCCACCAGAATACAGGTCACGACTACATTTCTGTCCCTCCTTACAGATATATATGAGATAGATAGATAGATAGATAGATAGATAGATAGATAGATAGATAGATAGATGTAACATCCTCACCTGTGATCTGGTGGCTTGTAATCAGTGTGTGTGCTAAAAGCTGAGTGAGTTTCTGGGATCCAGACTGACTCTTGCATCTTTCATCCAGCCACTGACTTTTCTGGATTGTGGGTCATGGGGAAAGGAAAAGAATTGTCAACGGATCTGTGGGAAAAGGTAGTTGAACTGTATAAAACAGGAAAGGGATACAAAAAAGATATCCATGGTCTTGATAATGCCAGTCAGCAGCGTTCAAACTGTGATTAACAAATGGAAAATCAGGTGCTCTGTAAAAACAAAACCAGTCTCAGGTAGGCCAACAAAAATGTCATCCACAACTGCCAGGAAAATTGTTCAGGATGCAAAGAAAAACCCACAAATAACATCAGCTGAAATACTGGACTCTCCGAAAACTAGCGGTGTGGCTGTTTCAAGAGGCACAATAAGGAGGCACTTGAAGAAAAATGGGCTGCATGGTTGAGGGGGCTATACAAGGTATTAAGAAATGGGGTATGTAAACTTATGATCAGGGTCATTTGGATGTTTTTTGTTGTCATTATGATATAAAAAGAGAAAACACAGTAATTTGACAAAAATTGGCTTCACCAAACCATTCACCATGAGTGGAAAAAAAGTTGTGGTGTTATCATTCATGTTCTCTGGAAAAAGGCCATGAAATCAAAAATTCTGCCGGGGTATGTAAACTTTTGAGCACATCTGTAGATAGATACAGGATATATATGGGATATATATGAGATGGACATGAGCTAGATAGATAATTGAATAATATCTGTTGAGTAAAAAAAAGGATTGGATACGGTCCGGACAGCACACACATGACAAGTGAGAAAAAAAATCGTCCCACACTCCTGGATGAGAATGGGACCAATTTTTTTTTTCATACACAAGAGTGAATAAACACTAAGTGTGAAATTCCCTTTAAAACAGTAGAGTAATTAGATTGCACCTCTCAACAGGTGATACTCAGGTGTTTCATTACTTGACTTCTACTTCCAAGAAATATTCTGCCATCAAAGCTTTAAGACTAGAGGCTTCTCAGACGTATCTGGATACCAGTCCTAGATACATAAGTAAACGTTTCATCTCCTAAGTCTGACCTACAAAATCTACACATCTGTAGCAGCGTACCTCCTAGGATGTGTGCTGTGGAAAATATACAGGTAAAAATGTAAAGGCAGAAGGAAAAGTTATCGATGTTCCTAAAGCAAAGTCAGCAACTGTGTGAAGTCTTATAAAACAAATCTTGCTTTAGACTCCTCTTTAATTCTTGAAAAAGTTAAAACTATCTGATAGCGACTGTTAGGCATTGAGTTCCCGACACTGCACAGGGGGGATCTCAAGGCATGTCCTCTGCGTTCTCCCATGCTTCTGCAACCGCAGAGGTTCCTGCTCAGCAGAGACATCAGTCCCAGCATCTTGCTCAGGCTAAGGCTATGGCTATTTGTCTGGTTGCAGATGCTGCCCCAGGTTCAGCTATAGCATCCAGCATTAGTCAGCGGAGAGCAGATGCTCCTGGGACTAAGTCCTGCTTTTCTCCATCTGAGCATGCCCGGGAGACGACCACTCATTGATGGTCACATGCTCAGGTCCTCAAGCAGCTGGGATTGGGCCATCAGCAAGGTCCCAGAAGACTGCGGTTATAAAAGGATCGCACAGGCACACGCTAGTATAGACAATGTGGAGTGAGTGTTGTATGCACGTATGAACGTTTCTGGTGACTGACTCATTATGAAACCCCTACCCTTGGTACGCATGTGTTGATCAACTTTGCCAGTTAGTGCCTTAGCTGTAGGTAGGAGGCAGAGTCAGGGCCTAGCTTCAGTGCCAATGAGTGGCTTTGCCTTTATGCCACTGTGCACTTGGTCTGCACTCCACAGTAGCCAGTGTTTATTAGACGCCGTGCGCCTAGTGGGTCTAGAGAGGCTCTTACCCCGTGTCTTGAGGCAGAGCCTTGTGACCATACACTACGCTGTGCCCTGTGACATTCGACAGGGTACAGCATTTGTGTTATGCGATACCGTTGCTCTGTGAAGCAACAGAGCCCGTCACAAGTACATACTGGGTGGCGTTTAACCACATGTGTCTAGTGCGATACCGCCATTTAGTGTCGGCCATTACCAAGCAGCAGTTCACAACTCTGCACTGTGGACCCCGGGCTGCAAACGCACCTTATTACCATCTTTATATTATTTGGTGCATTCCGCCAGCCCTAACATTATACTAGCGCCAGGGTCTAGCTAGTAATGGCGGACGAACAACGACTACAGCAGTACATCCAGCAGCTAGAGGGCGGGTTGTCAGCTCTCGAGCGTACAACCTCAGCTGTGGATGTGACTGCAGTAGCTGTTCAGGCAACCAGTGAGGCTGCAGCCCGTATGTCCACTGCCACCCCTGTTCCGACCTTATCCCGCCTCTCGCTGCCTGAGAGGTTTACAGGTGACAGCAGTTCATGTAGGGGAGATTTGTGAACCAGTGTGCGATACACCTGAAGCTACTGGATGCATGTTTCCCCTCAGAGCGGGCTAAATTAGGGTTTATTTTTTCCCTGCTGTCAGACAGGGCATTGGAGTGGGCTATGCCGCTGTGGGAGCATGATGATCATGTGGTGCAGAGTGCTCTGCGGTTCCTCAGCACCCTGAAAGAGGTTTTTTTTGGGCCTCGAGTCACCCATGATATGGCGCTTCAACTGCTGGCACTGACACAGGGCTCATCCATGATCAGCCATTTTGCCGTCCACTTCAGGACTTTAGCATCTGAGCTGGAGTGGCTGGACAAAGTCTTTATCCCAGTGTTTTGGAGGGGACTGACTAACCATGTGAAAGACGTCTTGGCCACTAGGGAGATTTCCGCCACACTGGAGGAGCTAATAGAGGTGTCAACTCGCATCAACCTTTGTTTTAATGTGTGGAGGTTGGAGAGAGCCCAGTATTGGCAGAGGCTTCGGCTGGCTCCCACCTTCGCCAAACCTCTGGAATCTCCAGTCCAGGGGTCCAAGCCACATGAGGCCATGGAGATGTCATGAGCAGGATCTAAGTCCCGGACCGTTCGTGCACTCAAGGTCTGCCATGTCTGCTGGCAGTCAGGACATATTGCCTCCAGTTGTCCTCAGCGGTTGGGCGAGTGTCCCACTTTGGTGACCGTAGGAGGTGGTTCACCAGATGCAGCGGCGCTTTCCTCCAAACTGTCCTTCAAGGAGACAATTACCATGGGCCCATCCACTCATACGGTAGAGCTTTGCATGGATTCCGGGGCAGAGGACAACTTTATGTCTTCTGCCTTCACCCGACGGCACGCCATTCCTCTGGTGATTCTCGCCAAACCAGTGACCATACGGGTGATAAATGGGTCGACACTGCCCTCACAGATAACTCATCAGACCATCCCATTTACTCTATCCATGCCTCTATCCCATCAGGAGATCATCTCCCTGCTAGTCATTCCCAAGGGCATTGATGAGGTCCTCTTAGGGATGCCATGGCTATGCTACCACTCCCCTCATATAGAGTGGTCCTCAGGGAGAATTCTGGGATGGAGTAAATTCTGTGAGGGTAGATGTCAGAGGGAGTGCATTCAGGTTGCTACTACAGAGGTACTCGCAGATCTTTCCTCTCTCCCCAATCACTACTGGCCGTATGCAGACGTGTTCTCCAAGAAGGCTGTGGAGACTTTCCGCCTCAGCGCCCCTATGACTGTCCTATTGACCTGGTGCTGAGCCTCCCCGGGGTCGAGTTTATCCACCATCTCTCCCGAAGATGGAGGTAATGACTCAGTACATCCAGGAGAATCTGGCAAGAGGATTAATTAGGACTACAGGGGTCTTAACGCCATCTTGGTTAAGAATAAGTACCCTCTGCCCCTGATATCTGAGCTGTTTGATAGGTTGCTGGGAGCGAGGGTTTTTTCTAAACTTGATCTGCGGGGTGCTTACAACTTGATTCGCATCCGTGAGGGGAACGAACGGAAGACTGCATTTAATACCAGGGAAGGGCACTGTGATTACCTGGTGATGCCCTTCAGGCTCTGTAATGCCTCTGCCGTCTTCCAAGACTTTGTGAACGATATCTTCCAGGATATGCTCACCACCTTGGTCGTAGTCTATCTGGATGATATTCTCATCTACTCTCCAGATATAGACTCCCACCGGAGAGATGTCTGCAAAGTCTTTGACCTCCTACGGGCAAAATCTTTGCCTTTCCTGGGCTATATCATCTCCTCCCAGGGATTGGCCATGGATCCTACCAAGCTACCGGCGGTGATGGATTGACAGGAACCCCATTACCTCAAAGCAGTGCAACGCTTTATGGGGTTCATAAACTATTATAGTCAATTCATTCCCCAATCTCATCTTTGGTAGCTCCCTTGGTTGCCCTCATGAAGAAGGGAGCAAATCCCAAATTGTGGTTGGAGGTCTCCAAGGCCTTCCTCTCTATCAAGTCACACTTCACTAGCGCTCCCATCTTACATTGCCCCGATGTAGATAAACCATTTATTATGGAGGTGGATGCCTCATCCGTCGGTGCTGGAGCAGTCCTGTTTCAAAAGGATGCTGAAGGTCGGAAGCATCCCTGCTTCTTCTTTCCGAAGACCTTCTCACCGGCGGAGAGGAACTATTCCATCTGGGACAGGGAGTTGCTAGCCATGAAGTTGGCCTTTTCGGAATGGAGACACCTCTTGGAGGGTGCTCATTATCCCTTCCAAGTATACACTGACCACAAAAATTTGGTTTATTTACAAACTGCCCAGCGGCTAAACTCTTGCCAGGCTAGATGGTCCTTGTTCTTCTCCCGGTTCCACTTCAGAAGAATATTCGTGCCAACGCTCTCTCCCTCTCCGTAGTGTCATCAGAGAAGAGGAGCCTCGGCTAATTGTGCCTTCTGAGAGCCTGAGGACCGTGGCCCCGGTATTGCTTGAGTCTGTGTCCCCGGGCATGACTTTTGTGCCACCTAATCTGCGACCGGAGGTTCTCTCTTCGGCTCACTCGACAAGTGTTGGGTGGCCTTTTTGGGACCAATAGGACATCTGAGCTTTTGGCGAGGACGGTGGCAGACAGGGCCTGGGAAATGGTCATGATGGACTTTTTTGCGGGTTTACCCAAGTCCCGTAGCTGCACAGTCATCTGGGTAGTCACCAACCATTTTTCCAAAATGGTTCACCTGGTGCCCCTTCTGCGGGTACCTTCTGCATGGGTCTTGGCGGCGTTGTTCATTAAGCATGTTTTTCGCCTACACGGTATGCCTGACAAAATTGTCAGTGACCGGGGTCCCCAGTTTTTATCTCGGTTCTGGAGAGAGCTTTGTCGCCTACTCAGCATTGAGTTGAATCTCTCTTCAGCTTGCCATATCGAGACGAATGGTTTGGTAGAGAGGGCCAACCAGACCCTGGTCACGTATCTGCGACATTTTGTTTCAGCCAGGCAGGATGACTGGGCATCCTTGCTACCGTGGATGGAGTTTGCGCTGTGCAACACCGTAGCCGATTCCACTGGACAAACTCCATTCCTCCTTAACTACGGGCAGCATTCGCGGGTTCCTGTGCCGATGCCTGCGTCTTCCACCAACTAGGGTGGCAGACTGGGCGGTGGAGGCACGTTACATTTGGGACTGCTCACAGGATGCCATCCGTGGCCTCCATGGCGATTTGGTGTGGCTCTCCGCCCGTAATATCAGGCTGTGAGTTGAATCCACTAAGTTTGCACTTCATTATATAGGTCCCTTCAAGGTCCTGGAACAAGTTAAACCTGTGGTCTACCGTCTGGCCCTACCTTCCTCACCTAGGTATCACCGACACCTTTCATGTGTCCCTCCTAAAACCCGTTCACATGTCCCGATTTTCCGAGTCATCTGCCGGGACATCGGGCTCGTCTACGGATAATTATGAGGTGAACGCCATTGTCGGGTGCAAGGTGGTACGTGGCAAAAAATACTATCTGGTGGACTGGAAGGGTCATGGCCCAGAGGACAGGACCTAGGAACCTATTGAGCACATTCGTGATCCTCAGCCCATTGAGGGGGGCCATGTTAGGTGTCGAGTTCCCGCCACTGCACAGGGGAAATCTCAAGCCATGTCCTCTGCGGTTTCCCATTCTTCTGCAGCCGCAGAAGTTCCTCCTCAGCAGAGACATCGGTCCCAGTGTTTTGTTCAGGCTAATGCTATGTATCTGGTTGCTGCTGCCGTCCAGGTTCAGCAATAGCATCCAGTATTAGTCAGCGGCGAGCAGACGCTCCTGGGACTAAGTCCTGCTTTTCTCCATATGAGCTTGCTTGGTTGACGACCGCTCATTGGTGGTCAGAGGTCACATGCTCAGGTCCTCAAGCAGCTTAGATTGGGCCATCAGCAAGGTCCTGGAAGGCTGTGTTTATAAAAGGATCACATGGCTGCATGGCCACATTGTCTATACTAGTGCACGGCCGTGCAGCCGTGCGATCCTTTTACAACCGCAGCCTTCCATGACCTTGAGTCTTGTATGAACGTATGAATGTCTCTGGTGACTGACTCATTATGAAGCCCCTACCTTTGGTACACATGTGTTGACCAGCCTTGCCAGTTAGTGTCTTAGCTGCAGGTAGGAGGCAGAGTCAGGGCCTAGCTTCAGTGCCAAGCAGTGGCTTTGCCTTTACGCCAATGTGCACTTGGTCAGCTCTCCACAGTAGCCAACGTCTATTCGTGGCATTCACAGGTGCGATGCCATGCGCCTAGTGTGTCTACAGAGGCTCTTACCCCGTGTCTTGGGGCAGAGTCTTGTGACTGTACACTAGCGCTGACTTAGCTGTGCCCTGTGACAGTCAACAAGGTACGGCATTTGTGTTATGCCGTACTGTGGCTCTGTAAAGCAACAGAGCCCGTCACTACTATATACTGGGTGGCGTTTAACCCATGTTTGTCTAGTGCGATACCGCCATTTAGCGTCCGCCATTAACGAGCAGCAGTTAACATCTCTGCACGGTGGACCCCGGGCTGCGAACGCACCTTATTACCATCTTTATATTATTAGGTGTGTTCCACCAGCCCTAACAGCGACTAAGTATTGTGTTGTTCCCTTCATATCCTTTTTACATCTTTAATTTAACCGTTGTAGTATTAACTTGTTTTCATGCTTGTCTGCTGCTGCCACCTACTGACCAGAAGCTTTGTGTCACTCCCTCTTTCCCTCCTTTTAGATTTTTCTAGCATGTGGGAGTGTCCTGCAGCCTTGTGTTTGATCTCACCTTCCTGGCATCCATTTTACTTCCAGCCACTGTGTGAGAAGTACACATCTCTTTTGGGCTACAGAAAGCAAAGTCTTTTGCCCACTCAGTAGTGATTCCAGCGGTGAACACCCACAAGTCAACCACAGAAATGGCTACTTGCACCATCTGCATCGTATCACCTCATGTCTTTGGGTTATGGTTCAAATAAACCACTGCTGATTCATCTCTCTGCATCCACATTTGAATCCATCCACCCAGGAGCGACACTTGGTCCTGTCTGCCCCACTTCAAGGATACGAAGGTGGGACTTCTCACACCATCGTCATACTACACACCTTCAATCGCCTTAAGTGGGGACAGAACAACTATTGGCAGCCATACTAAGGTGGTATGTTGTGTCATTGGGTTATGGAGAGGCTCCTGGCCTACCTCTTTCCATTTGCAATTATTTCTCCATATCAACATTTAGGCTGAGAGGAATAGCTAGAATGCTGGTTGGCTAATGCTCACAAGGCTCCTCCCAGACTCCCAGATGTATTCAGACCCCCTTTAAATGTTTCACTCTTTGTTTCATTGCAGCCATTTGGTAAATTTAAAAAAGTTCAATTTTTTCTCATTAATGTACACTCTGCACCCCATCTTGACTGAAAAAAACAAATGTAGAATTTTTTGCAAATTTATTAAAAAAGTAAAACTGAAATATCACATGGTAATAAGTATTCAGACCCTTCGCTCAGACACTCATATTTAAGTCACAAGCTGTCTATTTCCTTGTGATCCTCCTTGAGATGGTTCTACGCCTTCATTGGAGTCCAGCTGTGTTTAATTACACTTATAGGACTTGATTTGTAAAGGCACACACCTGTCTATATAAGACCTCACAGCTCACAGTGCATGTCAGACCAAATGAGAATCATGAGGTCAAAGGAACTGGCCAAGGAGTTCTGAGACAAAATTGTGGCAAGACACACATCAGGCCAAGGTTACAAAACAATTTCTGCAGTATTCAAGGTTCCAAAGAGCACAGTGGCCTCCATAATCCTTAAATGGAAAAAGTTTGGGACCACCAGATGTCTTCCTAGACCTGTCCGTCCAGCTGTAAGAAGATGGGGGGAAGGACCTTCACGCTGGACAGCAGAGGGTGCGGGGAATATAAGAAGGATTGGGCATGGGGAACGAGAGAGACTTGGCAGGAAAGCGACAGGAGAAGGTTGACTCCCTCTCCACGGCTTTGACTGCTATCCCCACGCCATTCATCCCCCAGTGTACTTACTCTAAGATTGACTATGTCACGATGAGTTGACTCCTGACCCTGCCTTGTTGGACAGCTCTTCCCCGCCTGCAGGTTCAGATAAGCTGACTTGCTCCGTTCCTAGAGACTACTCCAGAGATTTCTTGGTTTCTGGAGATTGGATTGAATCAAAACTGGAGCAGACATAAAGCACTCCTTTAATTTATCACAGGAGTCAATAGCATCCAATGACCAAACCTCAAGATTTTCCCCCTTACGTGTGAGCTCAGTAATGGGATTAACGATCTGAGAAAAACCTTTAATACATTTTCTACAGTAATTAACAAATCCTAAAAATAGTTGTACTGCTTTCAGGTCATGAGGTTGAATCCAATCAATTATAGCCTGCATTTTCCCAGGGACCATCTTAAACCCTTCAGCTTAAACAATGAACTCCAGGAACAATATTTTCTGAATAGTGATGAGCGAATGTGCTCATACAACGTGTTATCCGAGCATGCTTGGGTGTTATTCGAGTATCTTGGATGTGCACGGATAATTTATTTGAGTCCCTGCAGCTGCATATTCTGCGGTGTTGCTATCAGTGTGCCAAGAGTGGGAGAAGAGAATTGCATTGACAATCCGACACAATGGGCAGCACTTTGAACACATTTTATTAGTGGTCATAAACTTTTAAATAACTCATTGAAGAATAAAGTTACATTAAAACCAAGCACACCATTGTTTTTCCTGTGAAATTCTCAATAGGTTTGATGTGTCACATGACCCTCTTCCCTTTGGAAAAAAAAGTTGGATCCAAGATGGCCAACTTCAAAATGGTCACCACCCATCTTGAAAAGTTTCCCCCTCCCATATACTAATGTGCCACAAACAGGAAGTTGATATCACCAACCCTTCCCATTTTATTTAGGTGTATCCATATAAATGGCCCACCCTGTAGTTGTACTATCATGAACTTGAACATTTAACATGAGAACTTTAAAGTCTGAGCTGTAGCTGAATAGCTGAAGCTCACAAGGCTCCTCCAAGATATCCTGCTAAGCTGGATGCCAGGCTCAGTACAGAACCCCAAGCACGTTGTTCAATGCTCTGGACAGTAGTTTGCTCTAAGTACCAACATATTTAACTCTTTACACGTGGCCTTATGAATGTGTCCATGTGACCACCTAGTGGTTGTGATCTGTATTGTAACCTACTAACCTCCCTGAATCTGACATTTCCCTCTCCGTGGGTGGCACCATAATAACGCCTAAGCAGCAGGCGCGCTGTCTGGGTGTTATGTTTGACACCAATCTCTCCTTCACATCCCATATACAATCTCTTGCCCGCTCTTGCCGCTTACACCTAAAGAACATCTCTTGAATCCCCCCTTTTCTCACCATTGAGACAATAAAAACCATCACTGTCACCCTGATCCATTCCCACCTGTACTACTGTAATGCTCTATTAATTGGCCTCCCCCTCACTCGACTCTTCCCTCTACAGTCCATCCTTAATGCAGCAACCAGGGTCATCCATCTTGCTAATCGGTACTTGGACGCGTCCGCTCTTCGCCAGTCGTTACACTTGCTGCCCTTTCATTACTGGATCCAATTCAAAGTACTTGTTCTCACCCACAAAGCTCTCCACAGTGCTGCACCCCCCCTACATCTCCTCCCTCTTTTCTGTCTATCGGCCTAGCCCATCGCTGCGCTCTGCAAACGACTTTTGACTAACCTCTGCACTAATCCGTACCTCCCACTCCCAACTCCAAGACTTCTCCCACGCTGCACCAATCCTCTGGAATGGTCTACCCCAAGAAATTAGAACCATCCACAACTTGCACAGTTCTAGGCACTCCCTCAAAACGCATCTGTTCAGAGCGGCTTATCACGTTCACTAATCAAAGTCATTCTATGTGTAAGTGTGCGTGTGTAGCCCATTCACTATCTCCATCCATCCCTCACTCCCTCAAGATGGCTGGACCATCATTGTAAATATATCATTGTAAATACACACCTGTACACTGTATCTCCCCATGACATGGCACCAGATGACACGATTCCGCAAAACTTTCTGCATCTGCAGATGTAAATATTGTGTGTGACCATGTAGTGGTTGTGATGTGAGTCGTAACTTTTTGTGGCTTTTGTTAACATGGATTGATTTTATACCATGTGAAATTTGGATTCCTGGCAAATTTTTCAGAAAGGTAAGGGAGGACACATCTGTACTTTAGCGATCATCCGCAATGGTGAAATCTCTACCATAAGAAACCTGGGGACTACTCTTCATCTGCTGTAGGCAGGCAAAATAATTACTTTTCTTCCCCAGAGTTTACTGCATGGAAATGGTAAAAATAATAATTACTAATCGGATGACGGTAATATATTACAATTATTCTGTGTATTTTCTAAGTTTGAAGCTGACAATACCAGAGTCCGTGATTTCGAGATGTGACTTTGTCTTCCAGACTTGCACTCAAATTGTATTTTTTTGTGTAAGTAAGCGAACCACCAGCACCGACTTTTCCAATGCCGCGGAATATTTGTTGCTCTGCGGCTTGCGCGATGTTTACAGTGAAGGGTAAAGTTCCTGATCTCTGGCACACTTTTTATCGCCACCTGAAGCAGTAAATTGCCTATGTATCAACACTTTCAAAATTGGATCACAAGCCCAAATGCCTCCAGCCATCAGGCTCTTAAAGAAAAGGAATAATGTTAGGTTCATGAAACCCGAAAGGCTTTCTATAAGTAACAAAAAAAAGCAAAATGACTGCGGCGCTTTCTCACTTTTATTGCTAAAACTAATATAATCTGTCTGAAATGTAATAACATATTGTATAAAACAAAATGTATTAAAAGCACCTCACTCCATGGCCCTGCTAAGCTGTAGTCAGCTGTTTATGGCTTCCAAAATTAAAGACATATTTTACAGGTTGGGAATACTTTCATGAATTTATTTGTAATACTTTTTATATATACAGTATATATATATATATCTGCACACTTTTGGATAACAGCAGAGTGCTGGCACTTGCTAAAATTTCCTTTTTTTAATCTTTAAAGGGAATCTGTCACCTCATTTTTGCCCTATCAGCTGGCGGCACCGCCATCAGGGGCTTATCTACAGCATTCTGTAATGCATTCTGTAATGCTGTAGATAGGCCCCCAATGTAACCTGAAAGATAACAAAAAAAGTTAGATTATACTAACCGGGGGGTCCGGTCCGGTGGGTGTCACAGTCTGGTCCGATGCCTCCCATCTTCTAGCGATGACGTCCTCCTCCTTGCTTCTCCCTCTGCTCCTGCGCAGGCGTACTGATCTGTCCTGTTGAGGTGCGCAGGTGCCGGACCTCTCTGACCTTTCCTAGTGCCTGCGGTACTCTGCTCTGCCCCCAATAGGGCAGATAAAGTACGCCTGTGCAGGAGTCGCGGCAGAAGTAAGAAGGAGGACGTCATCACTAGAAGATGGGAGGCGCCAGACTGGACTGAGACACCCATCGGACCAGACCGGACGCCCGGGTGAATATAATATCTCATTTTTCTTATCTTTCAGGTTACATCAGGGGCTTATCTACAGCATTACAGAATGCTGTAGATAAGCCCCTAATGGCGGTGGCCGCATCTTATAGGCCAAAAATGAGGTGACAGATTCCCTTTAAAGAGGATTAGAAATTTGTTTGGGTCCTTAGAGAAGAGAAAAAGGATTTGTAGGACCCTGGTCCAGCAATCCCATCGGTAGCCTGTAACTATCGGACCAAAGCCCGACCACTGTCCTCTTACCTGCCAGCATACACGGCACCACTTCTGATTAGAAGTCCTGGTCTGATGTCATTATTGCAGCATAATGTTATACTTGGGCTTCTAATCAGAAATCGCAGCAGGGATGCCGTCAAGTAGAAGGAGAATCTCAAGAATCTGGCCAAGCAGCCAAGAACTACTGATGTGGCAATAGAACCAAGGTCCTGCTAATCCTTTTGCTCAACCCTAGTCCCCCCAAAATAAGTTTATTAAGATTTCATGGTCCTGGGAACCCAGCAATAGTGCTCATTTTTCCTACAGCTCCCCCGCAGGAGAAATGAAGAATTGCCGCATTCTAATTACTATAAAATGGACATGCAGGGTCCATCCCTATGGGAAATTTTTCTTAAAGGCGCTCACTATTTTGCTGCAGGCACAAAAAATGAACCAGGTAACATATGCATTAATCCAGAGTCCCTTAAGAGGCTACTAGACCATGCAACGCCTTTAATGATTCAATCTGCAAGGATTAAAGTTCTGGGGAGCTCATTCTAAAATCTATAACATGGTCCCCAATTCTAATTTACAATAACCACAGATGTTATCAGATGAGCACCTACAATAGCACTCCCGGCCTCTCCTCCTAGTGTAAGAGGTTAGAAGAATGCTGTGAAAGATGGTATTTCTGCTACAATGCTGCCCCCGGAGTGTGGGAAGGGTAGTACAGGAGATGAAGTTCTTACTTTGCTGAAAAGGAGGAGTGGAGAAAGCAGAAGAATTGGTTGTATATTGGCCAAAATGATGTCCCCCTGCATTCACAAAAGTACCCAAATTAAAGCAAAGCTCTGAACTCACTTCCCAGATGGTCATCCCTTTTAGGAGCAGCTTTTAGTGAACATTTTTCTCATTGCAACCACATAAGTTAAAACAAACAATAAAAAAAGTCTTTTTAATGTGTTTTTCTTCTCACTGTATACTTGAAAAATGCCTCCATAAATTGAACCTGTTAGCAGGTTTTTGCTATGTTATCATAATGTAAGAGCAGCATAATCTAGGGGCAGAGACCCTGATTCCAGCGATGTGTCACTTACCTGTTAGATCAGCAGAAGAGAAAACTGGGATTCTATCACATCTGCTGCACCCAGTAACCTAAGAGATACATCGCTGGAATCAGGATCTTGGCCCATACATCATGCTGCTGTTGGATTACATGGCAAAAACCTGCTGACAGACTCCCCTTAAATGTATTATTTGGGGTATTTTCAGCCTATGGTCAATAAAATAAAAAGAGATATGCATCTCCTCTTAGTAAATATTGTATTTCCTTGACAGGGTTGTGACCAGTGCACTATGTACTTCGCTTACGGCGTAAAGTAGATCTGTCAGTAGATTTGACTATGTAAACTAACTCCATTATTAAACAGATTTTAGACTTGATGAGGCTGGTATACTTGCTATGAAAATCCATGTAGTCAAAGTCAGAATTATATGAGTCTAGCTCTGAATTTCCTACTTTATTGCCAGCAGAGAAAACATCGAATCTGCCATGGATTTTCACAGTAAGTACACCAGCCTCACTAGGTCTAAGGGATTTATATATATATATATATATATATATATATATATATGTATACACTCGAGAAGTCCGAAATGGGCACACGTTGTACCCTAAAACTTTGGCTATAGTTATTTTGTTACAATATTTTACATCTAGATTTGTGATGTGATGTCCTCTATTTTTTCACAGTTCCTGACATTATAAGTGGGGACATGGAATCGGCCATGGCGGTCGATCTGAATCCCTGGGTAGAATATGAGTTTCGAGTGGTAGCCACTAATAACATTGGTACCGGAGATCCCAGCATCCCATCCCGAGTCATCAGAACCAGCGAAGCAGGTAACGTAAACCGGATATTATACCGCCGTAACGACTGATGTAAGAAATCTAATGAAGCAGTTTGTCATCTCCGGCCGTAGAGAGTCCACCGCTTTGTTCCTGGAACTCTTCCTTATTTGCCTTATTGGAGAGCAACCTGCTCATCTCAGTCTCTCTAAATTAGAAATGCTTGTTAATTATATTTTCTATTCCTTGGATGTTTGTGCCTGAAGTTAGAGGAGTTTACGCTGTAACATAGGACATGGACAATTATAGAGGTTACTTGGTGGATGCGTAGAGAAGTATGTCCACATTGTTCAATGTCATGTTAGAAGGGTCGACAGGCGTTTTGGTGCCCAAATCCCAACCAGCAACTGCAATCCGTAAGGTAACATTAGCAAGAGTTTTGTTCATCTGCAGCGCCCCCAACAGGGAGAATGAGGAATTTAAATCAATTAGTAATTCTGGAAAACATAAACTCAAAACTCTTTTACCCGTCACTCATCCGGTCCCCATTTCATCTTGTGATCTTCGCCACTCGTTCTGACGTTCATGGACCTTTCACACTGAGCTGGGACTTCTGGCTCTGATGAGGCCCTGAAAGGTTCTGTGCAAACACCTAAAAGGTCACAAAATCATGACATAATGCCATTTTTTTATACTTTTTGATGGCCCTTTACAGTTTAGAAAAATGGCGAGCAGCGACCCCCATTTTGCTCGAAAAATTTAAAAAATGTGTGCATTTTGGTGAATGTGGATTCTGTTAGCAGAGTAGAAATCAATTCCACTTAATACATCATTGTACAGAAGGAGGAGGAGGTGAGCTGTGATATAATCTATTGTGAATGGTGGATCCTGTCCTATCTACTGTATATAGAGGTGTTATCAGTAATTGTCCAGGAGGGGGAGGAGGTGAGCTGTGACATCACCTATTGTGAATCGTGGATCTTGTGTGTATATAGAGGTGTTATCAGTAATTGTACAGGAGGAGCAGGTGAGCTGTGACATCACCTATTGTGAATGGTGGATCTCGTGTGTATATAGAGGTGTTATCAGTAATTGTACAGGAGGAGGAAGTGAGCTGTGACATCACCTATTGTGAATGGTAGTTCTGCTCCATGCGCTGCTTCCATCTGACCGCAGCCAGAGCTGATTGTAGCTGACTGGTAGAGAGTGCTGGCTGTCAGATTTCCCCTTATCTAGTGCAAAACCTCTTTAATACTGCCCGCTGGTCCTGTAAATTCCTTCCGCTTTTAGTTGACCAGACATGAGTCAATGGCATATGGTCATCCCAGTTTTGGACCCACCATCTTCTGTGAGCTAGAATGGAATGCTGCTCAGTAGGATTGTTTTCGGAAATGGCTCCCGACCAATGCTCCAAACTTATGGTATGTTGTACAGTTGTATGTGTTGTCAACATTGTAAAAGAACATATACCACCTGGTAACTCATTTTGGTCGGTGCACATCATCATAAAGTGGCTGTAATTTTCTCTTGGGATTAGAGACTAGTGAATTTTTCTAAAATTGTTTTCTAAACATTTGCACAAATTCAGCCATTGAGTGGCACAGAATTTACTTTGTGCAATTCGAATATGCTTTGTATAGATGTGCGTTATGCCCTGAAGTTTTGTCTAGATCCCAGAGCATAAGAAATGTAACATAGTAACATAGTTATTAAGGTTGAAGGAAGACTTTAAGTCCATCTAGTTCAACCCATATCCTATCCTAACCTGCCCTAACATGTTGATCCAGAGGAAGGCAAAAAAAAACCCATGTGGCAAACAGTAAGCTTCACATTGGGGAAAAAAATTCCTTCCTGACTCCACATACGGCAATCAGACTAGCTCCCTGGATCAACGCAATATTAAGGAAACTAGTGTATATACCCTGTAATATTATACTTTTCAAGAAAGTCATCCAGTCACTTCTTAAATTTTAGTAGGGAATCACTCATTACAACATCATATGGCAGAGAGTTCCATAGTCTCACTGCTCTTACAGTAAAGAATCCGCGTCTGTGAGTATGCTTAAACCTTCTTTCCTCCAGACGTAGAGGATGCCCCCTTGTCCCCGTCACAGGTCTAAGAGTAAAAAGATCATTAGAAAGGTCTTTGTATTGTCCCCGCATATATTTATACATTGTAATAAGATCACCCCTAAGCCTTCGATTCTCCAAACTAAATAACCCCAAATGTAATAACCTGTCTTGGTATTGCAGACCCCCTAGTTCCCTTAATAAAAAAAAAGTATAATACTCACTCCAGCACCCACCTGTCCCATTGTGCCGTTCCCTCCAATTCCGGCACTTTTCAGAGCGCGATCAATAGGCCTGGTGCAATGTCATGATATTGTAAGGTTTAGTCAGCACAAGTGGAGCTGAAGAGCCTTGAGGAGGGATAAACCTTACATAACCTCACGATGGTATGATATTGTCTGCAGATGATCGAATCCAAAGCACAGAAGGCACGAGGAAGGAACAGTCAATGAGCATTTTAATTCCTTCAAATACAGCAATGAAGAATATTTAGAATTTAGAGTCCTCAGTGGTTGATACCTTTTATCTACTGGGTAACACGGTACAAAGATATATATCTTTCCTGTTTCAAACACAGCAGGAATTTACAGTAGTTTGGGGTTAGTTAATAATATCAAACAGTGAAAAACAGCAATAAACCATACAACAGTACAGTTATAATAATGGGAAAAGTCTCTCCATAATTTTTCTTTTCCTACTTTGGTTTTACCCTGTCCTCCACTCCCCGGTGCATTCCTCTGTTATATGTGAGTAAATATTTGTGTGACTGGTATTTTCCATTTCCCCTGTTCATGTTACCTGTTAGTTTGGTTGGTGTACTATGGTGCACTACTGCTCCCTTCTTCTCTGGGTAGGCGAAGGGTACAGATGGAGAGCAGATTCAGTAGATAAGGCAAGGTATGTGGCCCCAGCATTTTCACCTTCAGAAGTAACCATTAGGAACAGGGAAGGAGCCTCTGGTCCTGGGTCATCCAACAACAGAGTCGGGACAGCTGCAAGTTTTCCTGATAAAGTTTATTAAAGAGCGTTGAGCCTCCTGTGCACCAACCGGCCCCCACCCCATCTATTGTCCTAATCCTAGCCAACTCCAGTACAGTATGTTATGGCTGAAAGTGATGGCCTTGTTCTCTGGTGCCGTCCTTTTATATCCTCCTCTGATCAACGTCTCTCCATATATCTTCGGGGATTGACAATCTGCGGGCATCTCCTAGGTCCGGAGCAGAGAGGACTTGGTCACGATTCTCCACAGGCTTCACCTGGACTTGGGGACTTGACTGGCATGGGGCAAAGGTTCTGGTCTTGACCGGTGCAGCCTGGACTCTAGGTCTTGACCGACGTTGGTGGGTCTGTTGGTCTCACTGGGCATCATCTTGGCTTTGCCTGACAGTGATCGGCACCTTGGTGGAGCATACGTTTCGCTGCGGCCCATCACACTGGCTTCAGCGTTGTCTCTTGTCTATGTCTGCACCGCTCCTCTTCTTGGCTCCAAATCCCCCTGTGGTTTGGTGCAGGGCTTTTATATCTAGGAACTCTGTTCTACAAAGCACCTGACCAGGTCCCACATAAGGACTGTCTTCCACTGAAAATCTTTTGGTGCCATTTGGTTCTGCCTAGTTTCGTCTCGTAAGCAGATAGCAGTTTTTCCTTACTAATGGCCCACCATCCAGAGGCTCTTCAGAGGTACCATTACTTCCTCTTACAGTTACATGAGGCTTAGAAGGCGTTGGAGGCACAAAAGATCCTTAAAAAGTGATTAAAAAAGTTGAGTGCTGCGCTACAAGATAGGTGAGAGGGACAGTGAGAGTATTATGTTCCTCTTTTTTTACACCTTTCAAGATCTAGAATAAATGCAGCAAATTAGTTGTAGATTTAAACCAACTGAATCACATAGTTTCAATTTATGAATCGATCTTCTCATGTAAAATAAGGATACATTGGAACCACATAGTGTCCTCCATGGAACCCCTTGCACTCAACTGTGATCTGTAAGGAAATGTGAAGAGTAAGTGTTCAATTTCCCTAGACCATTATACTTGGTGAAATGAAGATTTACACTACGACCATTAATGTCAATGGGATGTCTGTATAGTTAAGGACACGACAGGTTGTCCAGCGCGGGAGACACTCTTTACAACCACTGTCGAAAGTGATGTGGATTCTAAATCACTGCCGCCCTTGCTATACCATGAAAAAGTATTTTAAATTGCTTTGCAATATTACAGCCTCTTAAATTTCCTAGTACAAGACAATAGGGAGGTGTGTACTGTGAATGAACACAACCAGTATTATTAGACATCTCCAACTTGGCTACAGGCTGAACCTTTTACATTGTGCATGTTTTGACGTACCGTGCCGAGTGATTACTTCAATCTTTCATCCTGCAGGCACTAACCTCTTCTGGAAGTGAGAGATAATAGCAATAACCATATGGGAAGCATATAACATTAACATACATTGGTGAAATGGATGCAGAGTAAGGGATCCGGGGAGGAATCTTAATTGCTATTACCAAAGTCAATATGCAATTTATTTTCCCCTTCTCAGACATAGATGTAATTGCCAAATGTTTTACTGGGAATGTGATTGCCTTTCTTCGGGTCAATATAACTATAACTATAGGACGAGTATTCCAGCAGCCTACAACTCAATAAAGATTCATCTCTGCGGTCACCCCCCCCAACTACTTCTTCCCGTTGTAAGCGCCCTTCACAAAAACAGCATCATGTGAAAATGGAAATGGGAAGGTTGCCATTTTTTATCGCTTGTATTTTAACGTTATTGTCCAGTGGCCCGGACTCTGTGGTTTGCACCCACACTCTTTGATTGGTGCTGCTTTGTCCCCTTTTTGTGGAGTTTTAGATATAGATATTAATATGGTCTCACCTGGTGAAGTGGATTGTCTACTCCACAGGCAGGGTGAGCAGCATGGATCAGAGGCAATACTGCAATGGAATGGGCCTTGACAGCTGGCATGTTGATCAGCGAGGAAAAGGGCAAAAGGGTATGCGGAAGGCAGAGAGACAAGCAGGACAGGAAACATCAAAAGAGCAAAGCCAGGAGTGTGGATACACACAAGAGATGTATAGACAATATGAGACTTATAGCAGGTGAATGGTTAAAAACCTAGGCATATGCATTCAAGGACTTACAGTAGACAAATGGCTAATTGCATGATAGCAGGAATGAATAGGCAAAGTGGTTTCTTGTTTGGAGAGATAGAGATATTAAAAAAGGAGATAATAATTAGGCACAGTGCTCGCAAAGACATTGATGTGAACATCAAAAAATGATGTGAATGATGTGAACATCAAAAAAAACCAGGGGAAGAGTCTTGAGGAGATCATTTGCATATTCCCAGTGCCTTCTGGGATAAGTGAAGAGTCTCCACGAGCTCAACGATCACTGGGTTTTGGCCGTTGCAGCTGAGAAGAGGAAATCGGAAAACCAGGGGAAGAGTCTTGAGGAGATCATTTGCGTATTCCCAGTGCCTTCTGGGATAAGTGAAGAGTCTCCACGAGCTCAACGATCACTGGGTTTTGGCCGTTGCAGCTGAGAAGAGGAAATCGGAAAACCAGGGGAAGAGTCTTGAGGAGATCATTTGCATATTCCCAGTGCCTTCTGGGATAAGTGAAGAGTCTCCACGAGCTCAACGATCATTGGGTTTTGGCCGTTGCAGCTGAGAAGAGGAAATCGGAAAAACCGCGCGCCGAATTTTGGCTCATCTTTCATCGTTTTTAAGAAATCTCAAGATGGAAGAGGCCAGGAGCCATTTGGTGAGCTGCATTTCTTGCTACATGTTCACAGATTTACCAGTGGAAAAGCCAAACTTCACATGCCACAAATGCAAGCTTGTGTCCCTGTTGGAGGAAAAGTTGCAAAATCTCGAAGAGAGGTTAGCTACGTTGAAGATCATTAAGGAAGGTGAAGAGTTCTTGGACAGAGCAGAATTATCTCTTCATGTTACAGAAAGAGAAGAAATTCGAACTGCACCTGAAGAAACAGAGGAATGGAGACATGTGACCCAGAGAAGCAGGAGGATCAGGAGGCAGTCAGCACCCATACTGCTCAGAAACCAGTACCAGGCTCTCACGCAGGAAAACGATGAAGAAATACATCAGGATAAGACTTTGCCAACAAGCAGCAACCTTGTACACCTTCAGAGTCCTCCTGGATGGAGAAAGAAAAATGTTGTGAAGAAGAAACGGAGAGTGGTGGTCATGGGGGATTCCCTGTTGAGAGGAACAGAGGCCGCTATCTGCAGACCGGATATAACTTCAAGAGAAATGTGCTGTCTTCCAGGTGCAAAAATTAAAGATGTGTCTGACAGGATATCAGGACTCTTCAGACCTACAGATGACTACCCATTCCTGCTACTACATGTGGGGACAAATGACACCGCAAGAAACGACCTGGAAACCATCTGCAGAGACTTTGAAGACTTAGGCAAGAAAGTGAAAGAACTGGGAGCGCAGGTGGTCTTCTCTTCCATCCTCCCAGTGGATGGCCATGGAACAAGGAGGTGGAATAAGATTCTGCAGGTGAACAACTGGCTACGTCGATGGTGCCGTCAGCAACGATTTGGATTTCTGGATCACGGAGTGAACTACTTATACGATGGACTACTTGCTAGAGATGGGGTGCACCTTACGAAGACTGGAAAGCATGTATTTGGAAGTCGCCTTGCTACACTTGTAAGGAGAGCTTTAAACTAGAACAACATGGGAAGGGAAGCAAAAGACCAGAAAAAGCCATACACCTGACAAATGCTATTGAGAACTCTGCTATTAGAAGTGGAAAGGAAGAACAAAGACGAAAGAATCTAATTAATAAAAATATTGGAGAAAGAGAAACCAATCACAAACTAAAATGTTTCTATACTAATGCACAAAGCATGGGCAACAAACAAGGAGAATTGGAACTACTAACACAGGAAAAGAAATATGATGTCATTGGAATCACTGAAACTTGGTGGGACAATACACATGATTGGAATACAAGACTAGAAGGATACAACTTATTTGCAAGAAACAGACTTGATAAACGAGGAGGGGGTGTCGCATTGTATGTTAGAAACGCGTATATCTGCACAGAGATTGAAGCTTCAGAGACTGGGAGTTCTGTGGAAACTGTTTGGGTAAGAATACAAGGACAGAACAATGGAAAGGACACCATTGTAGTCATTTACTACAGGCCGCCTGTGCAAGCTGAAGATATGGATGAACTCTTTATGCATCAAATCGCCAAGTTCTCCAAAAAATATGACATAGTTGTCATGGGAGATTTCAACTATCCAGACATTTGTTGGGAATCTCTCTCAGGCAAAACTAACAGGTCAAGGAAATTCTTATCCTCTCTTGCTGACAACTTTATCTTCCAAAAGGTAAGGGAGAAAACAAGGGGAACTGCTACCTTGGATCTAATCCTTATAAACAGGGAGGAAATGGTTGAGGAGGTAAAAGTGGCTGGGACCCTAGGAGGTAGCGACCATGCTATTTTAGAATTTTGGATAACTAGAGGCGGAAGATCTGTGAAGACTCAGACGTCAAGGTTAGATTTCAGAAAGGCAGATTTTAAGGGATTCAGAAAGAGAATTGGAGGGATCCAATGGCTGGATATCCTTAAAGACAAAAATGTCCAGGAAGGATGGGAAATCTTGAAAAATGAAATTCTCAAAGCACAGTTGTTAACAATTCCGAAAAGAGGGAAGAATAGGAAGCATTTAAGGAAACCAGGATGGATGAACACAGAACTTAAGCACATGCTAAAAAGGAAGAAAAAAATGTTTATAAAATGGAAAGAGGGAGGCATATCTAAAGAAGAATATAATGCTGTCTGCAGAACCTGCAGGGCACAAATCAGATTAGCTAAAGCTGAAAATGAATTGAGGCTTGCAAGAGATGTCAAAAGCAATAATAAAGGATTTTGGGGATATGTCAAAAGTAAAAGAAAAGTCAAAGATGCTATAGGATTTTTACAGGATGAAAATGATGAAATGGTAAGACAGGATGTTGAGAAGGCTGAACTTTTAAATTCCTATTTTGCATCTGTTTTCTCTCAGAAAGGAAATGTAACATCAACTGTTATTAACTGTCCTATTAAGGGAATAGAAGAATCCAGGATATCTATAAACAGAAAGATAGTGAGGAAACACTTAGCTAACCTAAATGAATTCAAGTCTCCAGGTCCAGATGAATTACACCCCAGAGTACTGAAGGAGATAGCAGAAGAAATTTTTGAACCCCTCTCCATAATCTTTGAATATTCTTGGATAACAGGAGAAGTGCCAGAAGACTGGAGAAGAGCAAATGTTGTTCCTATCTTCAAAAAGGGGAAGAAGGTGGACCCAGGCAACTATAGGCCGGTGAGTCTGACTTCTATACCAGGAAAGATCTTTGAACAAATTATTAAACAACATGTATGTCAATACCTGGATAAGAATGAAGTGACTAAACAGAGTCAGCATGGGTTTGTAACTAATAAGTCATGTCAGACAAACTTAATTTCCTTCTATGACGGTATCACTGATTGGGTGGATCAAGGAAATGCTGTAGATATAGTATATCTTGACTTCAGCAAAGCATTTGACAAAGTCTCTCATACAATCCTTATTGAAAAAATGACTAAGTATGGAATGGACAAGGCAACTGTTAGGTGGATTCATAACTGGCTTAGTGATCGGACCCAAAGAGTGGTCGTAAATGGCTGCACATCCAGTTGGAAGAATGTCTCAAGTGGGGTACCACAGGGCTCTGTCCTGGGCCCTGTATTGTTCAACATCTTTATCAGCGATTTAGATGAAGGAATTGAGGGTAAACTGATTAAATTTGCTGATGACACAAAGCTAGGAGGGATAGCTAATACTAGAGAAGAGAGAGAAAGGATTCAAAAAGATTTAAATAAACTGGAGAAGTGGGCAGCAACTAACAGAATGGTTTTTAACAGGGAGAAATGCAAAGTACTACATCTGGGCAATAAAAACGAAAAAAGCATATATAGAATGGGAGGAATAGGGCTAAGTGACAGCACATGTGAAAAAGACTTGGGTATACTAATAGATCACAGACTGAATATGAGTCAACAGTGTGATGCAGCAGCAAAAAAGGCAAATGCAATTCTAGGATGTATTAACAGAAGCATACAGTCTAGATCACGTGAAGTCATTATTTCCCTCTACTCCTCTTTGGTCAGACCTCATCTGGAATATTGTGTCCAGTTTTGGGCACCACATTTTAAAAAAGACATCAACAAACTGGAGCAAGTTCAGAAAAGAGCGACCAGAATGGTGACCGGTCTGCAAACCCTGTCTTATGAGGAAAGGTTGCAGGAATTGGGAATGTTTAGTTTGCAAAAGAGAAGACTGAGAGGAGACTTAATAGCTGTCTACAAATATCTAAAGGGCTGTCACATTGTAGAAGGATCAACTTTATTCTCATTTGCACAAGGAAAGACTAGAAGCAATGGGATGAAACTGAATGGGAGGAGACACAGATTAGATATTAGAAAAAACTTTTTGACAGTTAGAGTGATCAATGAGTGGAACAAGCTGCCACGAGAAGTGGTGAGTTCTCCTTCAATGGAAGTCTTCAAACATCACCTGTATGAACAGAGAGTACTGTTCTCTCTCTGCAATGTCATATTGTTCTTGGTTGTAAGGAATGGTAGTCTGGAACACGATTCCATCCTTTTTCAAAATAGTTTGCACCTCACCACTTGTATATTTGGTTCCATCATCTGCACGCAGGGCTTTCGTCATTCTTCCAAATTTGTTAAACACTGCAGCAAGATAATCTTCAAGTTTCTTTGGCACTTCATCCTCACTGTGAAGCAGGTAGGCGACTGTATATCCGGAGTAGTCATCAATAAATGTGAGAAAATATCTCTTCTTGCTAGGAGTTTGAACACTCATTGGACCACATACATCTGTACGTATCAGATCCAGAGGCTGTGCAGAACTAGTGGTGCTTATTTTAACCCCTTCACCCCCAAGGGTGGTTTGCACGTTCATGACCGGGCCAATTTTTACAATTCTGACCACTGTACCTTTATGAGGTCATAACTCTGGAACTCTTTCATGGATCCCGGTGATTCTGACATTGTTTTCTCATGACATATTGTACTTCATGTTAGTGGTAAAATTTCATTCAAATAACTTGCGTTTATTTGTGAGAAAAACGGAAATTTGGCGAAAATTTTGAAAATTTCGCAATTTTCCAACTTTGAATTTTTATGCCCTTAAATCACAGAGATACGGCACACAAAAAACTTGATAACTAACATTTCCCACATGTTTACTTTACTTCAGCACAATTTTGGAACCAATATTTTTTTTTGTTAAGAAGTTATAAGGGTTAAAAGTTGACCAGCGATTTCTCATTTTTACAACACCATTTTATTTTTAGGACCACATCACATTTGAAGCCACTTTGAGGGGTCTATATGATAGAAAATACCCAAAAGTGACACCATTCTAAAAACCGCACCCCTTAAAGTGCTCAAAACCACATTCAAGAAGTTTATTAACCCTTTAGGTGCGTCACAGGAATTTTTTTGAATATTTAAAAAAAAATGAACATCTAACTTTTTTTCATAAAAAAAATACTTCAGGTTCAATTTTTTTTATTTTACCAAGGGTAACAGGAGAAATTGGACTGCAAAAGTTATTGTGCAATTTGTCCTGAGTACGCAGATACCTGATATGTGGGGGGGAACCACTGTTTCGGTGCATGGCAGAGCTCAGAATGGAAGGAGCGCCGTTTGACTTTTTCAATGCAAAATTGGCTGGAATTCAGATTGGACGCCATGTCACGTTTGGAGAGTCCCTGATGTACCTAAACAGTGGAAACCCCCTACAGGTGACCCCATTTTGGAAACTAGACCCCCCAAGGAACTTATCTAGATATGTGGTGAGAACTTTGAACCCACAAGGGCTTTACAGAAGTTTATAACGTACAGCGGTACAATTAAAAAATCATATTTTTTCCACAAAAATGATCTTTTCACCCCAATTTTTATTTTCCCAAGGGTAACAGGACCCTAAAAGTTATTGTGCAATTTGTCCTGAGTACGCTGATACCCCACATGTTGGGGTAAACCACTATTTGGGTGCATGGCAGAGCTCAGAAGGGAAGCAGCGCCATTTGACGTTTTTGGCTGGAATTGAGATCGGACACCATGTCGCGTTTGGAAAACCATTGATGTACCAAAACAGTGGAAACCCCCCACAAATGACACCATTTTGGAAACTAGACCCCCTAAGGAACTTATCTAGATGTGTGGTGAGAACTTTGAACCCCCATGGGCTTCACAGAAGTTTATAACATAAAGCCATACAATTAAAAAATCATATTTTTTCCACAAAAATGATCTTTTCACCCTCAATTCTTATTTTCCAAGGGTAACAGGACCCTAAAAGTTATTGTGCAATTTGTCCTGAGTACGCTGATACCCCACATGTTGGGGTAAACCACTATTTGGGCGCATGGCAGAGCTCGGAAGGGAAGCAGCGCCATTTGACGTTTTTGGCTGGAATTGAGATCGGACACCATGTCGCGTTTGGAAAACCCCTGATGTACCAAAACAGTGGAAACCCCCCACAAATGACACCATTTTGGAAACTAGACCCCCTAAGGAACTTATCTAGATGTGTGGTGAGAACTTTGAACCCCCATGGGCTTCACAGAAGTTTATAACATAAAGCCATACAATTAAAAAATCATATTTTTTCCACAAAAATGATCTTTTCACCCTCAATTCTTATTTTTCCAAGGGTAACAGGACCCTAAAAGTTATTGTGCAATTTGTCCTGAGTACGCTGATACCCCACATGTGGGGGTAAACCACTATTTGGGCGCATGGCAGAGCTCGGAAGGGAAGCAGCGCCATTTGACGTTTTTGGCTGGAATTGAGATCGGACACCATGTCGCGTTTGGAAAACTCCTGATGTACCAAAACAGTGGAAACCCCCCACAAATGACACCATTTTGGAAACTAGACCCCCTAAGGAACTTATCTAGATGTGTGGTGAGCACTTTGACCCCCCCAGTGCTTCACAGCACAGCAAAAAATTCGTATTTTTTCCACAAACATGATCTTTTAGTCACCATTTTTTTATTTTCCCAAGGGTACCAGGAGAAATTGGACCCCAAAAGTTGTTGTCCAATTTGTCCTGAGTATGCTGATACCCCATATGTGGGAGAAAACTACTGTATGGGCACACGTCGGGGCTCGGAAGGGAAGTAGTGACGTTTTGGAATGCAGACTTTGATGGAATGGTCTGCGGGTGTCATGTTGCCTTTGGAGAGCCCCTAATGTACCTAAACAGTGGAAACCCCCCACAAATGACACCATTTTGTAAACTAGACCCCCCAAGGAACTTATCTAGATGTGTGGTGAGCACTTTGAACCCCCCAGTGCTTCACAGAAGTTTATAACGCCCGGGCGTGAAAATAAAAAATTCGTATTTTTTCCACAAACATGATCTTTTAGTCACCATTTTTTTATTTTCCCAAGGGTACCAGGAGAAATTGGACCCCAAAAGTTGTTGTCCAATTTGTCTTGAGTATGCTGATATCCCATATGTGGGAGAAAACTACTGTATGGGCACACGTCGGGGCTCGGAAGGGAAGTAGTGACGTTTTGGAATGCAGACTTTGATGGAATGTTCTGCGGGTGTCATGTTGCCTTTGGAGAGCCCCTAATGTACCTAAACAGTGGAAACCCCCCACAAATGACACCATTTTGTAAACTAGACCCCCCAAGGAACTTATCTAGATGTGTGGTGAGCACTTTGAACCCCCCAGTGCTTCACAGAAGTTTATAACGCCCGGGCGTGAAAATAAAAAATTCGTATTTTTTCCACAAACATGATCTTTTAGTCACCATTTTTTTATTTTCCCAAGGGTACCAGGAGAAATTGGACCCCAAAAGTTGTTGTCCAATTTGTCCTGAGTATGCTGATATCCCATATGTGGGAGAAAACTACTGTATGGGCACACGTCGGGGCTCGGAAGGGAAGTAGTGACGTTTTGGAATGCAGACTTTGATGGAATGGTCTGCGGGTGTCATGTTGCCTTTGGAGAGCCCCTAATGTACCTAAACAGTGGAAACCCCCCACAAATGACACCATTTTGTAAACTAGACCCCCCAAGGAACTTATCTAGATGTGTGGTGAGCACTTTGAACCCCCCAGTGCTTCACAGAAGTTTATAACGCCCGGGCGTGAAAATAAAAAAATCGTATTTTTTCCAGAAACATGATCAATTAGTCCCCAATTTTTTCATTTTCCCAAGGGTAACAGGAGAAATTGGACCCCCAAAAGTTGTTGTCCAATTTGGCCTGAGTACGCTGACACCCCATATGTGGGAGAAAACTACTGTATGGACACACGTCGGGGCTCGGAAGGGAAGCAGTGACGTTTTGGAATGCAGACTTTGATGGAATGGTCTGCGGGTGTCATGTGCGTTTGGAGAGCCCCTGATGTACCTAAACTATTGAAACTCCCCACAAGTGACCCCATTTTGGACACTAGACCCCCCACGGAACTTATCTAGATGTGTGGTGAGCACTTTGAACCCCCAAGTGATTCACAGAAGTTTATAACACTCGGACGTGAAAATAAAAAAATCATTTTTTTCCACAAAAATGATATTTTTGCCCGGGCCCCATGGACGGGATAGTACGTCTCATGTCAGGAAGGGGTTAAGAAAGGATTTTCTGGACATTTTCCCTTTAAGACAGCTAGTGCACTTCATCATTTAACTACACTGGTTGATTTCAATACCATTTGCAAGTTGAGCTAGCTTCCTTACTGCTTCTCAGTCTCTGTGCCCAAGACGTCTGTGCCATACGTGGATACAGTTCTTATGTAGATCTTGTCTGGCACTGTACACTCTTTCTTTGCATTTTAGCTGGTAAAGTTCATCTTGGATTTTTCCTTATGCAAGAGTGTGACCCTTCTTTGAGATGATGCAGCTGTTTTCTTTAAAAGTAACTACATTCCCCTTTTGCATGAGCTTCTTTAGTGACAAAAGATTGCTTGCAAGGTTGTGAACATAGAGAACATCCTTTACTGGGATCTTTCTGCTATGTGCTGATGAAACCGGACAGTGGAGATAGCGGTCTCCTACTCCTTCTGAAGTCATATAGTGACCATTAGCTAACATTGCCTTTTCTGACTTGCTTTCATTAAGGTCAATGAAGAAATCCTTGTTATTTCTCATATGACTGCTTGTACCGAAATCTATACACCATATATGCTTTGCAGATGGGCCTGCACTGGCATTAAATGCAGTTTCATCACACGCAGAATCTTCCTTTACAGCTGTTTTAACCCTTTGATGACTTCTGCTTTTTAAGCTAACTCATTCTTGCTTTCCAAATTCTGCAGTCTGCTTTAAGGTGGCCAATCTTTTACAGACAAAACATTCAAGAGTTTCTCTTAGATTGCGCTTATATTAAGGGAAATCATGTGTCGTTAATGCTGTTTCTGCTCTGGATTCATTACTGCTGCTTACATGGTGCATTTTTCTCTTGAATTCATCCACAAGTTGGCCTTAAACATACTCTAGTGCCACCTCATCATCTGTCCGTGCATCTAGTGCAGTCACAAGTGTGTCATAACTCTATGGAAGACCACTTATATAGAAGTGCAGCTGTCATGATCCATTTTTGGTTCTGTGTCAGAGTCTGGACTCTCTTGTATAATCCTTTTTCCTTTCTGGCCTCGGTGTTTAATATGGAGTTTTGCCCCCGGTGGCCGCTGGTGTTACTACAAATGTAGTTGGTCGGCTGCTGGGTTTTTGCCCCCGTGGCCTCTGGTGTTACCTCAACTGTAGTTGGTCGGCTGCTGGGTTTTTGCCCCCGGTGGCCGCTGGTGTTACTACAACTGTAGTTGGTCGGCTGCTGGATTTTTGCCCCCGATGGCCGCTGGTGTTACTACATGTTTAATTAGTCAGCAGGTGGTAACCTCCCCCTCCTTCCTATAAGAGGTCATCAGCTGCTGCTGCTCCCTGTTGGTAATACTGTTCATTTGGAAACCAACCGTGGTGAAGACTGGACCTACCAGGTGCAGAGGGGGTTCAGCTTATCTGGAGCAGTGGTGTTGTTGCTGAAGAGAAGAGCTATCGGGAGCAGTGTTGTTACTGCTGAAAGCTTGAAAGCTAAATTTGGGTTTTTAGTTGCTTTAACCCTGTGGTGTCTGTTTTATTTTCCCTTGTGTGTTATTTGGTGCAGTTCACTTTATTCCCTGTCTCACCTCCTGGGGAAGGGGTTGTGGGTTTAGCTCAGGGCTAAACAGGAGATAGGGACAGGTCGGAGACTTGGGCCTCATTACCATCAAGTGTACTCCCAAGTTAAGGAAAGTCAGGGCACCTCCTTCGCCTGAGGGGCAGTCCAGGGGCCCAGGTTCCACGTCTTTGCTTTTTCCTTACTGCCCCGTGACAGCAGCAACATGAAAATCTTTAATTTTTTCTCCAACACCCCTGAGACGCTCCACAATCTCTAGGGTGTTTCTTATATAGTCCTGCATATTCTGTCCATCACTTAGTTTAGACTGATACAGCTTTCTCATGAGATAAAGCTTATTGCTGAGATTTGATCTTTCTTGCACATTCTGTAACTCATCCCACATCTCCTTTGCAGTTGCACACTTGCATATATACACAATCTGATTATCATCTACATTGAGGGAAATCATGCTTTGTGCTTTCTGATCCTTCTCTAGCCAATCATCTGGTAATGGATGAGGCACTTGTTCCTGAGTATATTTCCATATACGTTCTCTCGTGAGCAGCATCTTCACCTTGAATTTCCAGGACTGGTAGTTCTGGTTAGTGAGGCTTGGCACTGAGAACTTGACAGGATTTCTGCTAGTGGATATCTTCTCTGTTGCTCTGTGCTGCTTTTGCTCTGGGCTTCTGTTGCTGTGTTACTCTGGGGTTCTATGTCACTCTGGGCACATAACCTGTTGGCAGCGGATTATTCAAGGTACTCTCCAAGCGTGTGACAGCAGAGCTTCTTTATTCAGGAACAAACAGGAACAATATATGATAAGCTTAATATATCAGGAATAAATTATTTTTTGTCTCTATCTGTGCAGCATCTACAGCAGGCTGCTTCTCTCATACACAGACACAGGAAAACTAGGAATAAGTCACATGCTCTCCCAGTGTGAGCCTCCTGAAGGTTTTTTTTGTTCTAACTTTATGAACAGCATATAAATCTAGCAACTAAACACTCATAGATAGGAATGGATTTTTTGCACCAAACATATTCCAACAACCATTCTTCCAGAATACTCAGAGAGCACTTGGCAGCCTGAGCCATGATAGATCGACAGATAGATGCAGTACATAGATTAGTAAGGTAAATGAATAGCTATATCGATACATAAACAATGAGATTGAAAGATTGATAACAATCAATAGAATTGCTGTGACATATCAATGATAATAAGATATGTTGTAGATATGAGAAACATAGATATGAGGTAGATAGAGAGTGTGGAGACATGCGGGGTCAGTGGGTGCTTTAGTCCGCTAGCCCCAAATGCATGGCACTTCCCACCGAACGCCCGCTCTCCTTTTACCGTGGGCATAATACTATTCAGACAATACACAATGAGGGTAACATTTTGTGGCAATACTTTATTGAACCACAAAAGAGGCAAATAAAACATACAACAGTCCCAGCAAAATACCCAAGATGATGCAAAATTACAGAGTCTCACCCTTCCACTGACTCAACAGGATAAGAGCAGCTGTGACTTCAGAGCTTCCAGGGCCAACTACCCCCATCTGTGACACGCACAGAGAGGAGGTAACGACAAGCTTAGAAAGCTGACAGTCCATTGAGGTGCAAGGCTAGGTAACCAGAGGGTCACAACCTGGCTTTTCCAAACGTCTCCATGGAGCCAGGTGACCACTGGATCCCAATCCTGGTTTTCTCAAACGTATCGATAGGGCTCAGGTGACCTGTTGTTCCAAATCCAGACTACTCCAAACATATCCATCGGTTCAGTGATGGTCAATGGAGCAGATTTGTGTTCTTTCAGTCAGAGACATAGTCCCCTAAGCTGGCATCCTGTAGAATGTCAAATCTGTGTCTCTCGTGATGGAGCCATGATGTCTTGGCTGCTGTCTTGCAGAGTGTTCCTGGCTGTGGTTTTGTAAAGTCTCTGGTTCTCTTGGATATCTTGGAGGTCTGGGTGTATATTGTTTCAGAGGCATTTCCACTTTTTATAGTTCACAACTGTTCATCAAGACATTATTCCCTGGTCAAGGGAAAGGGGTGATGAAATTAACTTGCATTATTTGATTATTTAGTTTATCCTTCAATGTTTCCAAGTTAACTGCAAGGCCTGGTAGAATGTGTAATTAACAGATCAGAAAATATCATTGTTCAGTGACCATGCATCCCTGTTTTGCAAAGATAACAGTATAACAAACTGTAGGAGCTGATATAAGAGGTAAATAACAATCATTCATCAATTTACAAATATCAATTTAGCCAACATCAGCATTTCAGGCTCTTCACCAACCGAAGAAAGAAACACATAAATTCAAAAGTCACCATATAGATTACTGTCTAATCTGGTTAATTATTGCAAAATTCTTTGTTGTGACAGATAATATATAATAATATATGAATCACTAGATTTTTGTTGCAGATAGACAGAAAGATAATGAAATATTGTGTAATATTTCCACTATATGACCCTCACACAGATTTATGATAGTGATTCACACTGGAGGCGTCATTTTTACAATACAGTGTATATATATATATATATACAGTGGGGAAAAAAAGTATTTAGTCAGTCAGCAATAGTGCAAGTTCCACCACTTAAAAAGATGAGAGGCGTCTGTAATTTACATCATAGGTAGACCTCAACTATGGGAGACAAACTGAGAAAAAAAAATCCAGAAAATCACATTGTCTGTTTTTTTTTCATTTTATTTGCATATTATGGTGGAAAATAAGTATTTGGTCAGAAACAAGCAATCAAGATTTCTGGCTCTCACAGACCTGTAACTTCTCCTTTAAGAGTCTCCTCTTTCCTCCACTCATTACCTGTAGTAATGGCACCTGTTTAAACTTGTTATCAGTATAAAAAGACACCTGTGCACACCCTCAAACAGTCTGACTCCAAACTCCACTATGGTGAAGACCAAAGAGCTGTCAAAGGACACCAGAAACAAAATTGTAGCCCTGTACCAGGCTGGGAAGACTGAATCTGCAATAGCCAACCAGCTTGGAGTGAAGAAATCAACTGTGGGAGCAATAATTAGAAAATGGAAGACATACAAGACCACTGATAATCTCCCTCGATCTGGTGCTCCACGCAAAATCCCACCCCGTGGGGTCAGAATGATCACAAGAACGGTGAGCAAAAATCCCAGAACCACGCGGGGGGACCTAGTGAATGAACTGCAGAGAGCTGGGACCAATGTAACAAGGCCTACCATAAGTAACACACTACGCCACCATGGACTCAGATCCTGCAGTGCCAGACGTGTCCCACTGCTTAAGCCTGTACATGTCCGGGCCCGTCTGAAGTTTACTAGAGAGCATTTGGATGATCCAGAGGAGTTTTGGGAGAATGTCCTATGGTCTGATGAAACCAAACTGGAACTGTTTGGTAGAAACACAACTTGTCGTGTTTGGAGGAAAAAGAATACTGAGTTGCATCCATCAAACACCATACCTACTGTAAAGCATGGTGGTGGAAACATCATGCTTTGGGGCTGTTTCTCTGCAAAGGGGCCAGGACGACTGATCCGGGTACATGAAAGAATGAATGGGGCCATGTATCGTGAGATTTTGAGTGCAAACCTCCTTCCATCAGCAAGGGCATTGAAGATGAAACGTGGCTGGGTCTTTCAACATGACAATGATCCAAAGCACACCGCCAGGGCAACGAAGGAGTGGCTTCGTAAGAAGCATTTCAAGGTCCTGGAGTGGCCTAGCCAGTCTCCAGATCTCAACCCTATAGAAAACCTCTGGAGGGAGTTGAAAGTCCGTTTTGCCAAGCGAAAAGCCAAAAACATCACTGCTCTAGAGGAGATCTGCATGGAGGAATGGGCCAACATACCAACAACAGTGTGTGGCAACCTTGTGAAGACTTACAGAAAACGTTTGACCTCTGTCATTGCCAACAAAGGATATATCACAAAGTATTGAGATGAAATTTTGTTTCTGACCAAATACTTATTTTCCACCATAATATGCAAATAAAATAAAAAAAAAACCAGACAATGTGATTTTCTGGATTTTTTCTTCTCAGTTTGTCTCCCATAGTTGAGGTCTACCTATGATGTAAATTACAGACGCCTCTCATCTTTTTAAGTGGTGGAACTTGCACTATTGCTGACTGACTAAATACTTTTTTCCCCCACTGTATATATATATATATATATATATATGAACAACGACAAAGCAAAGTCCAGCAATAACGTGAGCAATCCAGGATGCTGTTAAAATTTTTTTTTCTTTTTATTCATAAATCCATTAAAATGCAATGGTCCAAGCAGTTCAAAACAGCAATAACGCAGGAAAGTCATGCAGATAGGACTACGCGTTTCAGCGGTAGAACCCGCCTTCTTCACGGTCCAGAACCCCGATTCTGGACCGTGAAGAAGGCGGGTTCTACCGCTGAAACGCGTAGTCCTATCTGCATGACTTTCCTGCGTTATTGCTGTTTTGAACTGCTTGGACCATTGCATTTTAATGGATTTATGAATAAAAAGAAAAAAAAATTTTAACAGCATCCTGGATTGCTCACGTTATTGCTGGACTTTGCTTTGTCGTTGTTCACATTTGTATGGATGGACTCCTATATCCAGATCCGGGCACAACGGAGTTAACCAGGTCAGCTGAGGTTCCAGGTGGTTCACAGGAGTCAGCTGGTCTACATTGTTGGATATATACAGTATATATATATATAATCAAAATAAATAATAGCCAAAACTACAATCCTAAATACCTACAGCTAACTCACATGAAGCATAATGTACATAGACAAACCATCTGAGAAGATTACATAAGACCGATCCCCTGGCTGTCTAGTCCAGAGGACTCTGGACTAGAGCCAGAGTTCTATGAAGTCTAAAGGGTAATATTTCTCCTTGTGGAAAATGATTTGCCTGATATGCCAGAGTAAAGAGACTTATAGACAGTGCAATGCTACGCTTAGAAATTAAATATGCAAATTGTCTCTTCAAGAGGAAGAGGACTTGAAATCTAGTGCCACTTATTAGAAGTATCAATTGTATAAGTAAATATCTACCCTTTAACGAGACTTACCACATGACTTAGGATAAAAGCCAAACTAGAATCTCAATTTGCTGACACAAGTTTCTGGGTTTGACCCCCTCAGTGCAAGTCATGAGATCTGATTTGACTGTATGAGGAGCTTCTGATTGGGGTCTTAGGTGCAAAATTTTGTCCTTGCCACGTCATTCTCCCAAGGAGAAATGTTGCCCCTTGGAAGTCAGTCAGAGGTCTCTCATACATCCAAATCAGATCTCATGCTTTGTACTGAAGAGGGGTAACACCCCAAAATGCGTTTCTACAAATTTAGATTTTAGCTTGGCTTTTTTGTTAAGCTATGTGGCAAGGCTCGTTAAAGGGTAGATACTAACTTTTAGGATTGCTACTTCCAATAAGTGTCATAGAGTTAAAGTCCTCTTCCTCTCTGAAAAGACAATTTGCAGCATTATATGAACAAATATATATCCTGTACTGAAATATGGTTTGAAAATATGGGACCAGGAGGCAGCAGTATGTTTTATAAGAAAAATGTAGCTCTAGAGTGAATCTTAAAATGGGCCAATTACCTTCTTGCATGACCATTTGGCCAGTATGTTTAGAAACAGGGAGTGTAACTTCCAGATTCACCATACATACAGTATATTGGATGATGTTCCCTTCCCCCTTATACAGGGAGACAACACACAGCCTCATGCCTTTATGACTAAGGTCATAGTCAAATTACTTCTTATATCATTACTATTAATCATTTATACAAGCCATCAACAGTTGGGGTGCAATAAATATGCAAATCCAGCATACATATTTAGACAGATGCAAATAACTAAGATGGTTGTAGTCATGAATATTCATTGAGCTCCATGTGGTGCAGGTAATAAAAAATAAGTGTAACCTCTGCATATATTTCATTTTACAAGTCTCTGTTTGCAGTTTTCAGCACCCGAGGCCGATCCATTCCTGACACTCACATATGCAACTAGAACAGCTCTTTATCTTTACCGCCAGGGTAATTATGGCTCCCCAACTGTAACCGGACTGGAAAATAAGCCGGATGTTTATAAATAAATGGTGGTGATAAGAATGATTGACATTTAACGGATTTGTGCCATGTGGATGTAAGTAATGCAGATGGTGATTACAATAGAGAATCTGACGAGGTAAACATTAATGGACGCAAGAGAATTAATGTGAATGAATCATCGAAAAATGGCATATTATTAAAATTAGTTTTTCTATTATCAATAGTTTGAAGTAGCAGCTCCCCATTTCTGCATCTAGAGGGCATCCCAAGAAGTTTCTATTTATGGTCCGACATCGGCATTGGCACCAGGATCATCTGTCTCAGGTCCTGGTTGAGGCTCCAGATCTCCAGTGTCATATATTGAAGATCATGGGCCCAAATTAGAGTTTGTCTGATTTTTTTCAGTCTATTTGAATTGTACTCAAATGTAGAGTTGAGCGAAACGGGTCAGTCATATTCATAAGTCGGCGACTTTCGCTGAAGTCGGGTTTCCTGAAAGGAAACCCGACCATAGCGTGAGGTCGGCCACGAGGTCGGCGACCAGAGCGCCAAAGTCGTGTTTCAAAAGATGCTTCCAGCGCCCTTTTTCAGCCAATCATGGAGGACGCACACTGTGGACAATGCGATGACATAGGCATCAGTCACCACCATCTTTGAGAAGGGCATGCAAGTGATTGGCTTGCTTTGTGTGGCGTCACAGGGGCTATAAAAGGGCGTGAACGCCGACCGCCATCTTACTTCTGCCGATCTTAGCATAGGGAGAGGATGCTGCTGCTGATTCAGAATAAGGGAGAGTGTTAGGCAGGGAAGAAGAACCAAAAAAATGCTTCTGCTGGTAGCGATTTCCACTTACAACACAACAGTTTGTGTGCAGTGACAGGGGAGGATATATTTTTGTGCATCAGCTCTGTTGGTTATTAGATTTCCTTATAAGGCTCCCTGATAGCTGTATTGCTGTTTGCACACTGCTGTGCAAACTGCTTTTTTAAGGCAAAAATACTTTTCTTCCTCTTTTCTGCACAGTTACCAAGCATTGATTTTTCCACCCTTTTGTGTGTGCAGCAGTCCTGCTTATTAGGTTGCCTGCATCCATACTTGGACTGAGCGCATCATTGTCAGCGTCCTCAAATCTATAGTGAGATTCAAATTCTCACCAATCCTATAGACACCCTCCACCTTGTCATACACCATCCAACAAACCTTATACCTTGTTTTACAGTACCATATAGCTCGTGGTATTTTGGGTACATTTTCACAAAAATGAGGAAGTATGGTGGAAGACGCCATGGAAGTGGGCGGGGGTTGCCAGCTGGTCCCGATGGTGGTGGTGGTGGTGTTGCATCTGTTGGTAGTGGCAAAAGCACAATAGCACCTAAGGCAGGAGGTGTTGAGCCTGCGTCATCGTATGGCTCCACAAGGCCTCGAAGGCTCCCTTTTCTGGGAGTAGGTAAACCACTTTTAAAGCCGGAGCTTCAGGAACAAGTTTTGGCTTACATTGCTGACACAGCCTCCAGCTCTCTCGCCTCCGCTTCTGAAGTTTCAAAAAATAAAAGCACTGAGTCGTCAGTGGAGGCTCCTGGTCAGGAACAACACCTTTCCTTGTGTCCTTCACCCCTCCCAAAAGTGAAGGATGTGGCAGGCTACACTACCGATTTCTCCATGGAGCTCTTTCCACATACCATGCCTGTGTTAGCAAGTCAAATTGTGAATTCCCCAGTCCAAGATGAATCTGACATGGAGTGCACTGATGCACAGCCACTGCTAAATTTTTCTGCTGGTACATTCACTCAGAGCACTACATTGTCCTCGCAGTGTATTGAGGCAGAATCAGACCCTGATGAATCTCAGGTGCCCCTTCCCGCATACTATACCACCTTACAAGGTGACACAGAGGAAGGTGCACAGGAAATTGAAGAGGAGGTGATGGATGACCCAGTTGTTGACCCAGATTGGCATCCATTGGGGGAAGAGGGTGCCGCTGCCAATAGCTCAGAAGCGGAGGATCAGCAGCAGGCAACGACATCGCAACAGCTGTTATCAGGCATGACCGTAGCAGTCCAAAAACTTGTTACAAAAACCAAAAGAGTTGCAGGACAGCTTGGCCAGACGGTCAAATTAGCACAGCATGCAAGGTCTCAAAATGTCTTCCATAGTAGGAAGAGTGCAGTGTGGCACTTTTTTGAACAAAATCCTAATGATCAGGCAAAGGTTATCTGTAAGAAGTGCGCAAAGACCTTTAGCTGAGGGAAAAATCTGAGAAATTTGAATATCAGTTGCATGCTTAGACATTTAAACACCATGCACTTGCAAGCGTGGATGGACTACCAAGCCTCACGTACCACATATGCACCTGCTCCGAATGAAGGTAGTCAGCAACACTACATCGCTTCCCCCACTGTAAGCCCACCGGTTAGCACACCACCAGCAGCAAATGTGGAGGTGTCGTCGCAAGGGCAAAGCAGTCATGGAATCACAATGTTATTGCTATGAAAGACTGAATCTAGGCCATCAGCAACACCACCAACACCATCACCAACCCGCTCTCAGTCCGCCATGTCCACTGCTAGTTCCACCATATGCAGCTCTCAAGTCCAGCTCACCCTACCAGAGACTCTGAGTAGGACAAGAAAGTACTCATCCTCTCATCCACGTACACTGGCTTTGAACGCCCACATTGCCAAACTAATCTCATTAGAGATGATGCCCTACCGGTTGGTTGAAAGCAAAGCTTTCCGCGAGCTCATGGCCTATGCAGTACCACATATGACCTACCCAGTCAGCACCTCTTTTCACAAAAAGCCATCCCAGCCCTCCACGTGCATGTGAAAGACCGCATTGTCCATGCACTCAAGCAATCAGTGAGTGGAAAGGTGCACCTCACAACAGATGCATGGTCCAGTAGGCATGGCCAGGGCCATTACGTGTCCATCACTGCGCACTGGGTTAATGTGGTGGATGCAGAGTCCACAGGGGACAGTGGCGGTGGGACAGTGCTGCCTAGCCCACGGTATAGGAAACAGTTGGCTGTAGGCATTCGACCCTCCTCCTCCAGAAGCGAAAGCTTGTCCACAGAGCGCAGTCGCACGAGCACTCCATCCGCAGCTGCCAATGCTGTACTCGAGGTGTCCCACTATCAAACAGCTAGTGGTAAGCGTCAGCAGGCTGTGTTGAAGATGATGTGCTTGGGCGACAACAGACACACTGCGGAGGTACTGGCCGACTACTTGCAGCGACAAACTGATTCATGGTTGGGCTGTCTACATCTTGAGGCAGGCAAGGTAGTTAGTGATAACGGCCGGAATTTTGTGGCAGCCATAGCCCTTTCAAAACTCAGACACATACCTTGCCTGGCTCACACCTTGAACCAGGTGGTGCAGGGCTTCCTCAATAATTATCCAGAGTTAACACCCCTGCTCCATAAGGTGCGAAGACTGTGCTCGCACATCCACCGGTCACCCGTACACTCCAGTCGTATGCAGAAGCTGCAACGATTGCTCCACCTTCCCAAGCACCGCCTAATTATTGACGTTGCAACAAGGTGGAACTCCACCCTGCACATGGTTCAGAGGCTGTGCGAACAGAGGCAGGCTGTAATTCATTTGTAGGAGGATACACAGGCAGGCAGTTTGAAGGCAGACATGGAGTTGTCTGGTGTGCAGTGGTCGAAGCTGAAAGACCTCTGTAAAGTCCTTCAGTGTTTTGAGGAATGCACACGGAATGCAGAAGACGCCATCATAAGCATGAGCATCCCACTTATGCGTCTGCTCATGCAAACTTTGACGCGCATTAAGGAGCAGGCGTCTGCAGCCGAGGTGGAAGAGGAGGAGTGAAACCTTGATGACAGTCAGCCATTGTCTGGTCAGGGAAGTCTCGTGGACGAGGTGGAGGAAGAGGAGGAAGAGGAGGAGGAGGAGAATGATGGGGATGATTATTTTGGGGAGGAGGATGCTTCACAGGGGGGCAAGAAAAAGTGTTGGTCATTCCCCTTTGACTATTGGGCCAGTAAACTTGACACCTGGCCTGAATTGGTACATTATGCCTTACAGGAGGTCGCTTGCCCTGATGCTAGTGTGTTATCTGAACGAGTCTTCAGTGCTGCTGGATCAATCCTGACAGAAAAAAGGACCCGTCTGTCGACCCAAAATGTTGATGATCTAACCTTCATTAAAATGAACCATGCATGGGTTTCAAAGGATTTTGTCCCACCCTCCCCTGCTGACACGTAGGTTGCCAGAAATATGGCTTGCTTTTGTTCTCCTGTTCCACGGACTTCTCCAATTACTCCATTTGCAGCTGCTGAATGTCCAACATCAACATATGCCATTTTTTCCACCTCCCTAACTGGGCTGCCTCCCCCCACAGGACCGGGGTCACCACCTGGCGCACGCACCCATGCCGTTGCCCTGGACAGGTGGGTGGGCACACTCTTTGGCAACGGCACTAGCACAAGGTCCCTCATAGTAGAATCAAGTGTCTCTGATGGTGGGGGTGCACACCCGCTGTCAGACACACCGGCATACTATGAGGGGCCCTGCGCCAGTACCGCCGCCCACGAGTGGGCCCCCCCTGCTTGCTCAGGGCACCAGCACTTGCAATACTTACCTCTCCCTGCTCTACCACTGTGTAGTCTGGCCTGTTAAATCGTTCACTGGGACTGCCAATACAAATTTGGTGAAATGATAGATGATGGTTAAGACGTAGCTATGCCCTGTCCTGCTGAGCTCTATCTTCAGATGATCAATGGCTTCCATTTGTTATGGACGTCGACTCACATTGAGATGCAGTGGTGGTTTATCATCAGCCTTCACGGTTTTCCGACTCAGACGTGTGACATTCCTGCCCACATTTTTAAATGTGTCCTCTCATGCCAATCGAATAGAATCGCCTACAGCCTGTGGCTTCTGTCTTTTGCACTCCAGAGTTATCTGACAGATCATGATAGGCAGTGAGGATAATGTCTACATCTGTCCCTGTGATCACAATTTGATGGAGATGAGTAACGGTGATGGGTTTCACGGTACTGCAATACTGCAAGAACTGTTTTCGCTGTCTCCACAGACAAAGTAATTGAGGGTCAGCATCGCCTCTGAGAATTCTCCCGGGAGTTTTTACCGTGATTAGTAATTCCAAAATTTCTGCAATCAGTCGACTTTCTGTCTGTACTTGTATCCATCTCGTTTCCTCTTGCGGAGAGTCTGGACTGTCTTACTGAGACTGAAATATATATGAAGATTGAAAAATACCCCAACAGTGTATACTGGTGTACGCTTCGAATACATAACCCTTTTTCTACTTTTTAGATTCTTGTCTAATCCATACTGAAGCTGTGAGTGTCTTTGTCGGACTCCGGAAATATACACGCAGATTTTTAATGTTTAAACTATGCTATATATACCTGCTATCCAGTGATACTGTACCCTTTCTCAACTTTCTGGAATCACGTTGAATCCATACTGGGCCCGAGACCCTCTGACTCTGCCTCCTGATATATAGACATAGGTTTTTAATGTTTAAACTATGCTATATATACCTGCTATCTGGTGATACTGTACCCTTTCTCAACTTTCTACAATCTTGTTGAATCCATACTGGGCCTGAGAACATCTGAGTCTGCCTCCTGATTAGAGATGAGCGGTGTTCGAGTCGACCTGTACGCCAAGTTAAAATTCCAGCTGTTTTGGGCGGTGTTCGAGTCGTTCGTCGAACTCGAACACTTTGCTTAAAATTCAGCTGTTCGAGGTTCTGTTTAAGAACGGTTCGTTCACCAAAAGCGTAACTTTATTTTCACATTAATAATGGTTTTCAATGTTAATAGACTGTTTTATGGCATAGTAGCGGTGTGTGGTAGCAAGCGGTGTAGTGCACCTGTCAAGGAGCTACACCGTGTGTGCTTCTAATTATTTTTTACCGCATCTTGTCCCGAAAATCCTTTTGGGCCTTTTGCACTGTCTGCTACTCAGCAGAGGAGCCCACCTGTGAACCTAGCTATGCCACCTGTTTATGAAAGAACCAGTTTTTGACTGCATTTAGCCCAGTTAATACTTTGGGCCTAGTAACTGTGTCTGCTACTCAGCAGAGGAGCCCACCAGTGAACCAAGCTATGCCGCCTGTTTATGTAAGAACTGCGTGCTACTCAGCAGAGGAGCCCAGCTGTTAAGCAAGCTACAGCACCTGTGGTTTGGACACTTAATTTTTTCATTTTTTCTGGAATGCGGTTAGGCCTAATTCCGGAATTCCAGTTGACCTGCACTTACTGGGAAATCATCGTTCGCGGGAAAGAATTGTTATCCCATATCCCCATCACTAATGGGGTTCAGCGGGTTATGTGCACCTGTAAGCGACACACGCTGAACCTTACAGTGTAGCGCTCATGCAGCCCTGGACATGTAAGGGCGTGACAGACCTGTTATTGATCGATCTCGTGTGCCAGAGCCTCGCGTGTCCCTCTAGTAAGCTTGACGCGTACCGCGGGGGCATGCCGGAGTCTCGTTCGTTAGCGGAATTAAGCTGACAAACCACTAGCACAACTAAAAACGGACATCCACCACCACCCACAGAATCATCAAAGCTTGCAATCTGTCAATCTTTTCTGTAGCTGGCATGGTTGAGGTTTCCCGGGTGGAGTCGAATTAAGCCACAGGCTCCACTCCTGGTGGTGCCCTTCTGGACATTCCTTTAAGGTTCAGCTTTGCAACCATACTGCCCCCGGAAACCAAACACTTTGCCTTCATGGACACTGTTCGGAGATTCGTGGGAATAATGCCGCCCAGCAGTTGGCCTAATTTATGGTGGGAAGTCCGACGGTATATGATCGTCTTCGATTTTAGATTTTTACTGTTTTTTGGAATTTTACATTTTTATTCCAGCCTTTCTTGACTTCATAAGGGCATGACATGCCTATATCTGTGTCTCCTCCTCCGCCATTTACTCCTCCACCTCTTTTCTATATGTAGTTGCCGTTTTCCATATGTTATTTTTGTATTCTGAGCATTTTGTCTGCTTTGGGACACGGTTTAAGGTGTTTTGTAATTGTTCTCTATGTGTTTGTATGTGTTTGTGTTTGCCTGCCATTGTTTTCAATGGTGTTCGACGTTGTTTGTCGAACGTTCGACAAACATTCGACAAACTTGCCTCGTGTTCGACGAACCAAAACTAACTGGAACACTAGCGGGGTGGCTCAACACTACTCCTGAATATATAGACGTACATTTTTAATGTTTAAACTATGCTATATATACCTGGTATCTGGTGATACTGTACCCTTTCTGCCAGGAAGTCCTCGTCCACCCACCACTCTAAGTGTATCATTGACACCTGGAACATTGTCCCACATGTGTGATTATTTCTTGCGGATCTTCTTGTTATATTGTGGTGTGATCCATCCTGAATGTGTGACAGTCTGTGGGTTACTCCTGCAATTTAGATGTACATTTAAAAATTACCCCAACACTAGTGTATACAGCTCTACGCTTGTGATACATTACCCATTTACTGCTTTTTATATTCTGGTCTAATCCAAACTGACCAAGTGAGAGTTATTTTCTGACAGTGGAAATAAATACTGAGCTTGACAACAAAGACCCCTACACTGTGTACAGCTGTACTCTTCAGATCCATTACCGTTTTATGGCTTTTTATATTGTGTTGTAATCCATACTGAGCCTGAGAGCGTCTGTGCCTGCCTCCTGAAATATCTATGGATATTTAGAATGTTTAAGCTATACTATATATACCTGCTATCTGATGATACTGTACACTTTTTCTACTTTTTATATTCTTGTCTAATCAATACTGAGCCTGTGAGCGTCTCTGTGTGACTGATGGTGTATATATAGGGAGATTGACAATCATCCTTTGACTGTATAGAGCTGTACACTTCTGATACAGTACCATATATCTGATGTTATTTTGGGTTCATTTTCTGCAAAATTTTGAAGTTTGGTGGAAGAGGCTGCGGACGTGGGCATGGGGGGGTCAGCTGGTGCTGATGGTGGTGGTGCATCTGCTGGTAGTGGCAAAAGCACAATAGCAGCTAAGGCAGGAGGTGTTGAGCCTGCGTGATGGTCTGGCTCTGGAACGCCTGGAAGGCTACCTTTTCTGGGAGTAGGTTAACCGCTTTTAAAGACGGAGCGTGAGGAACTGGTTTTGGCTTACATTGCCGAAACAGACTCCAGCAAATATGCCCTCCTCTTCTGAAGTTTCAAAAAATGCAAGCACTGAGTCATCAAGTGCAGGCTCCCGGTCAGGAAGAACCCCTTTCCTTGTGTCCTTCACCCCCACTAAAAGTGAATGATGCAGCAGGCCACACTTCACATTAGTCTATGTAGCTCTTTCTATCATACCATGCCTGGGTTATCAAGTCAAATCGTGAATTCCCCAGTCCAAGATGAATCTTTCATGGAGTGTGGGTGGCCAGCCAGGGCAGTGGGGTTAATTGGTACCATGCCGGTGTCTCAGAGGGATGTGTCACGTTGGTGGTGATGACCCATTCCGTTGCCCTGGGCGTCCATGCAAATGGGTGAATAACGTTTATAGGTGAAAGATACGTGACGCCACCTGTGGTTTCTGATCAGATTGACCCGCGCTGCAGTGTCGCTTCTCTGGGACAGATGTTGTGGTGCAGCTAAGATGTAGAAGCCCTGCACAGGTAGGGCCATAGTTGCAGGGCAGATGAAAGAGTTGGTAGATGGTGTGCAGTGCAGGATGTAGCAGAACCGTGCGCCAGGCGCAGGAAAAATATGACAGATACAGTCGTGCAGTTCCTTTACCTGTACTTGGTAAGTGCCATCCAGGACCCAGAGTACAGATGGAGAAGGAGTTGGTCAGCCTGGAAGCAAATTAGGAATTCTCTCTCTGCAGATAGGTAGTGTGGCTTCCGTTCTAGCGCTTATCTGAGGTACTCGCAGTACTGAATTCACTGAAGTTCCCCCTGTTGACTCTCTTTTGGAACTTTCTCGTATGGCAGGCAGCCATAGCCTTTTCCTTCTGGCTCTCACACGTCACTGCTGGGGTCTCCGAGCCTTAGTTGGGAACAGAGCATTTACAGCTGCTACTTCCTCAGGTTTCTGCTGCAGGACCGTCAGTGTCCCTACAAACTCGGAGACCGGAATCCCGACCATGCGCTCCAGCTAGGAGTGAGCCTTAACTCTGCTCATCCTCCAGCTCGCCATCTCACGTCCACACACTTCCACTTCCCTTCACAGACTGCCCTAACTTACCTCCTCCGGACCACAGAGAGCAGTCAGGTTCAGAGGTCTCCCTGCTGGCCTGGAGTGGGAACTGTGTTGTGTGTTGGTTTAACTGCTAGAGAGATCCTTCGTTGCTCCCAAGCATGACATCGCACTCCCTAGGAGGAAGGTAATGCCACTGCCCCTCATAGTTCGCAAAAGTGTCTCTGCCGGTGGGAGGGCCCACCCACCGTCAGACCCACCGCCATACTATGAGGGGCCCTGTGCCAGAGCCGTCGCCAAAGAGTGGGCCCCCCTGCTTGCTCAGGATCACATCACTTGCAAAGTTGAAATACTTACCTCTCCCTGCTCCACCACCGTGACATCTTCCACGTTTCCTGACAGTGACATTCTGGTCAGAGAGCGTGATGACATCACGTCTGTACGCCCTCTGCATAAACAGTCCAAGTGCAGAGAGATGGAAGACAGGGACGAGGAGGAGTCCAGACTAGTACAGGGATTCCCTAATGAGGAGACTTATTTAATTGTTTTAAAGGTTAGGAGCAATTTTTGGGGAGCACTATACTCTGGAGAATGATATATGGGGCCCACCATACACTGGAGCATTCCAAAGGTGGACATCAGACACTGGAGCAGCATTTACAGGGCCCATTATACACTGGAGCATTAGAAATGGGGCCAATTATATATGGAGCATTATTTGGGCCAATAAGACAGTGGAGCTTCATCCATGGGGACCAACATATACTGTAGCATTATGTGGAGCTCATCCTATACTGTATGGAACATTATATGGGACCAATGATTCTGTATGGAGAAATATATGGGCCTCATTACTCTGTATGGCGCACTATGTGGTGGCCATAATACTGTATGGAGTAATATACTGTCCGTTTTTGGAGCTATTGGAGAATTTAAAATGGATATCAGTCATGAGATGTACGTAAGAAGTGAAGTATTTTTCATTGTACTATACCGCTATTTCTCTGCCGAATCAGAGGATCATGAATTGTGGCATGTGTTAAAGGAGCCCAGTGACACTCTTTGGCCCAGGGCCCACGAAAATCTGGAGCCATCCTACCCCCCCTCAACTTTAGCCAAATAACCCCCAGTTTTCAATGCCTAACTATTATTATAAAGTAAATTAAGGTTGACAAGCTTAAGTAATAAGGATTGATGCTTTTGGCATTAAAATGGGCACTGTAGGTGTGTTTCCTGTCCTCCACTCCCTGCCGACCTTGGTTCCCCATTGACTTGCATTGGGTTTCGTGTTTCAGTCAGCCTTCGACTTTTCACGATAATCGTCCGATTTCGTTCGACCCGACTTTTGAGAAACCCGACTCGACCCGAAAAAAGGCAAAGTCGCTCATCTCTACTCAAATGTATAAAAAATACGTTTTCTCCAGAATACAGATTTTTTTGTAATTTGCTTAATGTGATTTCAGAAAAAAAAGTGGCCGTCTGGTCCTCAGGGCCGCTCTAGAAATCCACTTCTGACTGCAACCTGGCCTCATAGGTCAAGATGTGTCATAACATGAAGGCATCACAATGTACCTTGACTCCCAAGGCCTTTTCTAGAGTGAAGGCACCAATCCTCGGAGGTTGCGGTGCATTAGGTCGTCTTGTTGCAAGGTGCCTTGACTTCCATGGCCTGGTAGTGTCCGGAAGTAAAGTTGTAGAGTGACGACACACACCAGTATGCAATTTCAGTAAGAGGCTCTGAGGAGAAGATGTTTGGGCAGCACACATCATAGGCAGCCTTGGTGCTAATATTTGAGGAGAATAATGGCAAAATCTGTACAATCTGGAAAATTCAAATTTTGTTAGATCTGCTCATCTGTATTGCCAGTGCAAAATTTCCAACAGGACCCCCAACTATCACATGTATTCGAAAATATATGTGTAGTGGCAAATGAAAGACATCATCGGGCAAGAATCAAATACGGTACGGTAGACTAGGAGGCAGAAATAAAAAATTGGCTTTATTGAAAGACAGATGATTGTATGCCGGAAAATAAGAATAACAGTTCTTGTAATGATAACAGCAATAATAGATTCTAGGAGAGAGATGGCTGGAGCTATTGCAAAGTAAAGTTCAATACAGACAGTATAAACAATTTCTACAGACTGCTCCTCTCTTCTAAATTCCTACCTGGCTTTCGATCACTGCGCAACAAATTTCAGGGAAGTTCTTGTCCCCTGAGAAAATTTTATTGTATCTTATAGATTTTGATATTCTGAACACGAATATGTGCTCCAAAAGTCTGTATCACGTAAGGTTTTTAACCCCGTCATGACCGGAGCTTTTTTTTCGATTTTTCGTTTTCGTTTTTCGCTCCCCTTCTTTCTTCCAGAGTCCTAGCTTCTTTATTTTTCTGTCAATATGGCCATGTGAGGGCTTATTTTTTGCGGGACGAGTTGTGCTTTTTAAAGACATGATTGGTTTTACCATGTCGTGTACTCGAAAATGGGAAAAAATTCCAAGTGCGGTGAAATTGCAAAAAAAGTGCAATCCCATACATGTTTTTTGTTTGGATTCTTTGCTCGGTTCACTAAATGCTAAAACTGACCTGCCATTATGATTCTCCAGATCATTACGAGTTCATAGACACCAAACATGTCTAGGTTCTCTTTTATCTAAGTGGTGAAAAAAAATTCCAAAGTTTGGTAAAAAAAAAAATGCTGTGCAATTTTCCGAGACCTGACATTTTTAATGATACCACATTTGTGCAGATACATTCTTTTGATTGCCCGTTATTCCATTTTAATGCAATGTCGCGGCAACCAAAAAAACGTAATTCTGGCATTTTGATTTTTTTATCGCTACGCCGTTTAGCGATTAGGTTCTTTTTTTTATTGATAGATCGGGCAATTCTGAATGCGGCGATACCAAATATGTGTAGGTTTGAATTTTTTTATTGTTTTATTTTGATTGGGGCGAAAGGGGGGGTGATTTGAACTTGTATTTTTTTGTTTTTAAACACCTTTTTTTACTTCTGGCAAGCTTCAATAGTCTCCATAGGAGGCTTGAAGCTGCCATAGTGTGATTGCCTCTGCTACATAGAGGTGATGCTCAGATCACCTCTATGCAGCAGAATTACAGGCTTGCTATGAGCGCTGACCACAGGGTGGCGTTCATAGCAATCTGCCATCAGCAACAATAGAGGTCTCAAAGAGACCTCTGGTTGTGATGGCAATGCAGTGATGACCCCCCGATAACGTGACGGGGTTCATCGTTGCGCGTATTTCCGGACTGGCGTCTGGAAGTTCATTTAAATTCCTGCTGTGAGAGTTTGACAGCGGCATTTAACTACTTAATAGGTGCGGGTGGATCGCGATTCCACTCGCGCCTATTGTGGGCACATGTCAGCTGTTAAAAACAGCTAACATGTCGCGGCTTTGAGGTGGACACACTGCTGGAGCCTATCTCAAAGCGGGGCATACTGCCAGCTGATGTACTATTTTGTCAGCTGGCAGTAAGGGGTTAAGAAGCAATAGTTTATAGCCTACATTATGATGTACAAGACACTACATACATGTGCAACGATGTCAGTAGCAAAAGAATTTGTTCAAAAGTGTTTTGCAGATGACTTTGAGTTTATAATCCGTGCCAGATGCTTCTCGAATAAGATTCCAGCAGTAGTCAGCCAGCATTGACGTACTTCACTTTCCCTGGTACTTTTTATCCATCAGCGCAATGTCTTGGTGAAATCTTTCACCGTGTTCATCGCTAATGGCACCAAGATTGGCTGGAAAAAAGTCCAAGTGAGAATGTAGAAAATGCATTTTTAGTGACATATTGCATTTCATCAAATGATATGCTGTGAGCATTTTGTCCACAAGTTGTTCAAAGTTCGGCGCCCTGCAGTTGTCAAGGAAGTTGAAGGTCACATCTTTAAATTCAAAGCTACTGGCATTTCACTTATATCTCTGATTTGTGGGCCAATGAAAAAATACCTTCTTTAATCTTTGCATCACTTATTGTTGGAAATTTCTGTTACAAGTAAGAAAAGTCTTCCGATTCCTTGTTCATTGCTTTGACAAAATTCTTCATAAGCCCAAGTTTAATATGCAAAGGAGGGAGAAATATCTTGGCTGGATCAACAAGAGGATTATGTTTAATATTCTTCTGTCCAGCAACCAGGTTTTCGTGGAGTGGCCAGTCCTTTCTGAAATAGTGCATTTCTCGTGCATGACTGTCCCATTATCAAATAAAACAACAATACTTGGTATATCCAAGCTGCAGTCCAAGAAATAGTCCAACAATTTTTAGATCACCACATATGTTCTAGTTATAATTTCTATAAATAATGTGGGTCAACAGTAACCTCATATTCTCATATATTTCTTTCATGTGTACGGCATGTCCAATAGGTATAGAAGGATGGATATTTCCGTTGTGTGGTAAAACAGCCTTCAGACTTAAAACTGACGAGTCAATAAACAGTCGCCATTAGTGTTGAGCATTCCGATACCGCAAGTATCGGGTATCGGCCGATACTTGCTGTATCGGAATTCCGATACCGACTTCCGATATTTTTTCAATATCGGAATTCGGCATCGGAATCGGAAGTTCAGTTGATTGACGGCCTGACGTCATCATGATGCGCGGTGTGTGCGCATCATGATGCGCCGTCATTTCGGGCCTTCCGGGGGTCTCTGCCGGCCTGCCGGGGGGCTGTGCCGGCCTGCCGGGGGGCTGTGTGGACTGCCCGGGGTCTCTGCCGGCCTGCCGGGGGGCTGTGCCGGCCTGCCGGGGGGCTGTGCACCCTGTGGGGGTCTGTACCGGCCTGCCGGGGGGCTGTGCCGGCCTGCCGGGGGGCTGTGCTGATGTCCGGGGGTCTGTGCAAGCATCGTCCGATGGGACTACAAGTCCCATCGGGCGATGCCTGCTACCATGACAGTGATTGACACATTAGCCAATGATGGGACAGTAGTAGTCCCATCATCCGGCTAATGTGTTAAATGTTAAAAAAAAAAAAAAAATACTACATACATACTACATGCTACATACATACTACATATATACTACATACATACTACATACATGCTACATACATACTACATGCATGCTACATACATACTACATATATACTACATACATACTACATACATACTGCATGCTACATACATACTACATACTACATGCATGCTACATATATACTACATGCTACATACATACCACATACATACTACATGCATGCTACATATATACTACATGCATGCTACATACATACTACATATATACTACATGCATGCTACATACATACTACATGCTACATGCATGCTACATACATACTACATACATGCTACATATATACTACATACATACTACATATATACTACATGCATGCTACATATATACTACATACATACTACATACATACTACATGCATGCTACATATATACTACATACATACTACATATATACTACATACATGCTACATACATACTACATACATACTACATATATACTACATGCATGCTACATATATACTACATGCTACATACATACCACATACATACTACATGCATGCTACATATATACTACATGCATGCTACATACATACTACATATATACTACATGCATGCTACATACATACTACATGCTACATGCATGCTACATACATACTACATACATGCTACATATATACTACATACATACTACATATATACTACATGCATGCTACATATATAATACATACATACTACATATATACTACATGCATGCTACATATATACTACATACATACTACATATATACTACATACATGCTACATACATACTACATACATACTACATATATACTACATGCATGCTACATATATACTACATGCTACATACATACCACATACATACTACATACATGCTACATATATACTACATGCATGCTACATACATACTACATATATACTACATGCATGCTACATACATACTACATGCTACATGCATGCTACATACATACTACATACATGCTACATGCTACATACATACCACATATATACTACATACATACAATACATTCATACAATACATACATAGACATACAGTACATATAACATAGAGTAACATACTTACCAATACTTGTCACATTGTTCCCCGAAGCCATTGTCTTTCCGGAATAAATATTAACATAACAAACCACAAAAATACTCACCCACGATCCGAAGCAGTCCACGAGTGTGTCCCACGACGATCTTGGGTAGAGAACTGCAGCATCAGATGATGCTGCCGTTCTCTACGGGCTGCAGGAATCCAATGACGGAAGGTAGGTATCCTTCCGCACTGTATTCCTCCGCCACTTAAAAAAAAAAAAGTCCCTAGTCTCACTTTATGCCATTGCTGTGTGGGAAATTCCCACACAGCAATGGCATAAAGTGAGACTAGGGACTTTTTTTTTTTTTTAAGTGGCGGAGGAATACAGTGCGGAAGGATACCTACCTTCCGTCATTGGATTCCTGCAGCCCGTAGAGAACGGCAGCATCAGCTGATGCTGCAGTTCTCTACCCAAGATCGTCGTGGGACACACTCGTGGACTGCTTCGGATCGTGGGTGAGTATTTTTGTGGTTTGTTATGTTAATATTTATTCCGTAGACGACAATGGCTTCAGGGAACAATGTGACAAGTATTGGTAAGTATGTTACTCTATGTTATATGTACTGTATGTCTATGTATGTATTGTATGAATGTATTGTATGTATGTAGTATATATGTGGTATGTATGTAGCATGTAGTATGTATGTAGTATGTATGTAGCATGCATGTAGCATGTAGTATGTATGTAGCATGCATGTAGTATATATGTAGTATGTATGTAGCATGCATGTAGTATATATGTAGCATGTATGTAGTATGTATGTGGTATGTATGTAGCATGTAGTATATATGTAGCATGCATGTAGTATATATGTAGTATGTATGTAGTATGTATGTAGCATGTATGTAGTATATATGTAGTATGTATGTAGTATATATGTAGCATGCATGTAGTATATATGTAGTATGTATGTAGTATATATGTAGCATGCATGTAGTATATATGTAGTATGTATGTAGTATATATGTAGCATGTATGTAGTATGTATGTAGCATGCATGTAGCATGTAGTATGTATGTAGCATGCATGTAGTATATATGTAGTATGTATGTAGCATGCATGTAGTATATATGTAGCATGCATGTAGTATATATGTAGTATGTATGTAGTATATATGTAGCATGTATGTAGTATGTATGTAGCATGCATGTAGCATGTAGTATGTATGTAGCATGCATGTAGTATATATGTAGTATGTATGTAGCATGCATGTAGCATGTAGTATGTATGTAGCATGCATGTAGTATATATGTAGTATGTATGTAGCATGCATGTAGTATATATGTAGCATGCATGTAGTATATATGTAGTATGTATGTAGTATATATGTAGCATGTATGTAGTATGTATGTAGCATGCATGTAGCATGTAGTATGTATGTAGCATGCATGTAGTATATATGTAGTATGTATGTAGCATGCATGTAGTATATATGTAGCATGCATGTAGTATATATGTAGTATGTATGTAGTATATATGTAGCATGTATGTAGTATGTATGTAGCATGCATGTAGCATGTAGTATGTATGTAGCATGCATGTAGTATATATGTAGTATGTATGTAGCATGTAGTATATATGTAGCATGCATGTAGTATATATGTAGTATGTATGTAGTATATATGTAGCATGTATGTAGTATGTAGCATGCATGTAGCATGTAGTATGTATGTAGCATGCATGTAGTATATATGTAGTATGTATGTAGCATGCATGTAGTATATATGTAGCATGCATGTAGTATATATGTAGTATGTATGTTGCATGTAGTATGAATGTAGCATGTATGTAGTATGTAGTATGAATGTAGCATGTATGTAGTATGTAGTATGAATGTAGCATGTATGTAGTATGTTGTATGTATGTAGCATGTAATTTTTTTTTTTTTTTTTTTTTACATTTAACACATTAGCCGGATGATGGGACTACTACTGTCCCATCATTGGCTAATGTGTCAATCACTGTCATGGTAGCAGGCATCGCCCGATGGGACTTGTAGTCCCATCGGACGATGCCTGCACAGACCCCCGGAGCCTGCACAGACCACCGGCAGGCCGGCACAGCCCCCCGGCAGGCCGGCACAGCCCCCCGGCAGGCCGGCACAGCCCCCCGGAGCCTGCACAGACCACCGGCAGGCCGGCACAGACCACCGGAGCCTGCACAGACCCCCTGGCAGGCCGGCACAGCCCCCCGGCAGGCCGGCACAGCCCCCCGGAGCCTGCACAGACCACCGGCAGGCCGGCACAGACCACCGGAGCCTGCACAGACCCCCTGGCAGGTCGGCACAGCCCCCCGAAAGGCCCGTACAGACCCCAGAGAGGCTGTACAAGGGCAGGAAAGGGTTTTTCTTATTCCGATACCGGAAGTCCCATAGACTTGAATGGGACTTCCGGTATCGGAATCGGCGATACCGATACTTTTTTTAAAGATCGGCCGATACCATCCGATACGATACTTTGAAGTATCGGATGGTATCGCTCAACTCTAGTCGCCATTCCTTCGGGTCATGTTCACATCCAAGAACACCAAACAACCCCAAGACGTCGTTGCAAAAGGTTAAACTGTCGACATGGTTGAAAAATTGATTAAGGTCTTCTTGACGACTGCGAAAAATAGAAACTCTTGTTCCTGGTAATAAGAGATTCCGTTGGTAATAAGAGATTCCGTTGGTAATAAGAGATTCCGTTCTTGTAGCCTTGATCCCAATAATTCTGCCTGCCTCTTTGACAATTTCAAATCTCTGACCAAGTCACTCAGATCAGCTTGACTGAACAGATGTGGATTAGATGTAGAAGGCTCAAAGTCTGGGTCTGCAGCAGTTTCATTTTTCACTGACATTGTTAGTTCATCTTCGTCATCCTCCATTGTCCATACTTTGGGCGGCATTGGAACACGAAGACTTTCATTGTGTGGCACTGGTCTTATGGCTGAAGGAAGATTAGCATATTCTATTGATTTCTTGTTCTTTGCTGAATATCCTGTTACATTTGTGAGGCAGAAGTAGCAATCTGTTACTTGATCTCTCTGCTCTCTCCATATCATTGGGACAGCGGCATTGAAGGTTGTGATCCATTCAGCCATTCTTTCAGTATGTCAGTATTGTCTTTTGATTTCTTCCCTTGGCCAGGAGGTATGGTATGCTCCATACATGGTCAGCCGAATGATTCACTGTGCCTGCCAGAATTCGAATAATAAGTGCTTGCATATGTGTAGATCAGCGATTTACGTATGTTATTTCAGTGGAAAATTCACAATATAAAGTTTCAGAAAAAGTTCATATAAGAGTTTTTAAAATTCTAACAGAATATTATAATGTTTCGTATCATTTCTCAAAAACTTACATGATAGGAAAAATCTGAAGTAATTTCTGAAATCAGCATGAAAAAATCTATCAGGAACACTCAAAATTGTCCGAGGGACAAAACCTTTGTAATACAGTGAATCGGGCCGCTCTGCTACAGCGCCCTAGTTAAATAACCCTGCTCAACCTTCTAAGAGTTGAACACTGGTTTCTCACTTATAGTTCTGAAGCACTTGTAAGTAGGTCTGGTAGCTGCTGCTTGGTCTTTGAGGTAGTATTTATTTATTTTACTCATTTATATAGCACTATTAATTCCACAGCGCTTTACACACATTATTCGCACTTTCCCCGATGGGGCTAACAATCTAATTTCTCTGGAATTTCTTTGGAATGTGCGAGGAAACCGGAGTACCCAGAGGAAACCCACGCAAACACAGGGAGAACATAGAAACTCCTTGCAGATGTCCTTCGTGGGATTTGAACCCAGGACCCCACAGCGCTTCAAGGCTGCAGTGCTAACCACTGAGCCACCGTGCCGAGTCGAGGTTGTTGTGTTGAGCTTTTCCTTCAGGCTAAATGATTCATCTGTTTCGGGATCCAGAAAAATCTCTTTCCTATTTTCAATTTTGAGAGACCACTGGTACCATGTAGTGATGAGCGAGTATACTCGTTACTCGAGATTTCCCGAGCATGTTCGGGCGATCTCCGAGTATTTGGATGTGCTCGGAGATTTAGTTTCTGTCACCGTAGCTGCATGATTTGTGACTGCTATAACTCGCTCATCACTAGTACCATGGCATGGTTTCCTGTCTCCGGTTACAGGTGCTCAGGGAGAATTACCTGGCTGTGTAATTTGTCTCTTTCTTTTGGACACTGTCCTGGTGATCGATCCGGTAGTAACCAGCCACTATCTTCTCTCTTGAAACTGTTAGTTCATTTACCAGTCACATGAAAACCCACACACAGCAAGCTGCACGGGGAAAAGGACTAGATAATGCAGGTGGCTGACATGGAGAAATCCTACCAATGGCTGGAGAAATCTGGATTCTGAGACAGCACAGATGCACTACTCATAGCAGCACAAGAGCAAGCACTAAGTACCAGATCCATAGAAGCAGGAATCTACCACACAAGACAAGACCCAAGGAGCAGACTATGCAAAGAAACCTCAGAAACCGTCCAACACATAGTGGCAGGAACAGCGTATACTGAATGCCACAACCAAATAGCAGGAATTGTACACAGGAACATCTGCACAGCATATGGGCTAAGTCCCCCTAAGTCCAGGTGGGAGACCCCAGAGAAAGTGGTGGAGAATGAAAGGGCTAAAATCCTGTGGGACTTCAAGATCCAGACGGATAAGCAGGTGTTGTCAAAGTAGACAAGGATCAGAAGACAGCAATGATAATAGATGTGGCAGTGCCAAGTGACAGCAACATCAGAAAGAAGGAATATGAGAAGCTGGAGAAATACCAGGGCCTCACTGGAGAACTGGAGAAGATGTGGAAGGTGAAGGCAACAGTGATTCCAGTGGTGATAGGAGCACTTGGAGCAGTGACCCCTAAGTTGGGAGAATGGCTACAACAAATCCCAGGAGCAACATCTGAGCTCTCTGTCCGGAAAAGTGCAATATTGGGAAAAACTAAGATCCTGCGCAGAACCCTCAAACTCCCAGGCCTCTGGTAGAGGACCCGAAAATGAGATAGGCCAAAAAAGACCACCACCAGTGGGGGGTGAGAAGGAAGGTTTTTTTATATATATATACTGTATATACGGTATATATACACTAAAAAAAGCATTTAGGAAAAAAGCCTGATATGAACAATAGATCATTTTCTGATGACACATTCCTTTTAAGTCAAGTAGATGAAAATTCCTCCAAACGAATCCCCACAGCTTTGGAATAAAATACAGGAAACCCATAGAAATGTGGAATTTAAGCGTGCACCTCCTTTTGGCCATGTGGATTAGACTAATATTGCAAGTTAATCTATTTATAGAGCTGATTTGGGCTATATGTATGTAAATTAAGAGAATTTACAGATCAAATGTTTGCACAACATATCACATCTACCTGGTATAAAAGCATTAATAAGTATAAATTTATCAGCTAGGAATATATAGTTTTTTTTTTTTATTTTATTTTGGAAGAACACGTTCTACTTTCCTTTTTATTAAACCTTCAAAGAGCAAAGAAATGTCAATACTGACTGTGAAAATACATGGTTTTTATAAAAATATATTTAAATGGTTTGCTGCGTCAGATGGCACCTGTTTATTAAAAATCACACGTGTAGAAGAACAGTAAGTCCATCGTGAAGCTGTATCCAAGGATAACTTTAATTATAGGGAGAACATTTCAAATTCTTCCACATTTAAAAACCAAAGAAAAAATTGGAAGTTTAATTACCATAAAAAATGGATTTTATTTAGTATATACAACAATGCAAATCTTTTTACATTTTTTCATCACAAAAAGTAGATTTTATTTAGTATAATAAATGCAACAATGCCAATAACAAGCGGGGAAACACCAATACAAAAAAATTGCTGCAAAAAAGTCCAATGGTATAGATAGAAAATGCATGCCATGCATATACATACATATAGCGGCCAAAAAAGGGAACAATGTTCATAGTATAAAATGTGAGAAAGCCTCTTAACAAAGTGTTCCAAAAGATAGCCTAAAAAAGCCAAATCATTGTAGCAAAGATTTCTACTAATAAAATAATATGCAAAATGCTAGTGCAAATACTAGAAAGGAAATCTACTGATAGAGCAATGTCAACACAGTAATTATAGAAAGAAAGGTAAAGTGTCTGTGTAACAATGAACCATTTTCAGACAGATAAGTCTGTTACAAGGATAATTCCATGGTTCTTAAAGCATAATACTAAATCACTGTGTTAGCATTGCCCAAAGTTGTGCAAATACCTGAGACAAAAAGTCCTATTAGTGTGTATAAATGCTACAAGGAAACGGTAATTATGCAAAAGGTGCTCATGTAAAGAATCTATGTCTATACCTGCTAGCAGCAACCACCCCAACGCGTGTTTCGCACTTGGCTTTATCCAGGGGAGATGTTATCATCATGCCATATATTGGCGCTTTTATACTGTGTCATAATCATTAATGGCAGCGGCCAAAAGACATCACGTCTGCCCACAACTCCAGCGCGACGCCCACTGAGGCCGAAGCCTGCAAGACCGTTGCCCTGCCTCCAAGCCCAAACGTCAGAGCAGTGACAATGCATAAAGGGGTATCTTTGCAACAATGGACAAAGGGTGAAATATAATATTATATATAAAAAATATAAGTGTAACCAATTAGTGACACTATGTTTCATATGAATACAAAAAACACCGATGAAACACCAAAATAGTGATAGTACAATAAAGGAGTGAACTAACCATACAGTGCAGCTGAAATGACAGCATAAAAAATATACATAATACACCAATAACTTTATATGTAAGCATATGTGCATTAAACTTAAAAAGATCCATCTGCAAAAATATAAACTAATAAACAATAGAGAGTGTGGATACAAAAAAAGGAGGGGGGAGGAGGGGGGGGAAGGGGCATCCACATTTAGTATGCTTGCTAATATAACACCATTGTATTCCGCAGCGCTTTACATACATTATCATCACTGTCCCCATAGGGGCTCACAATTTGAATTCCCTATCAGTGCGTCTTTGGCATGTGGGAGGAAACTGGAGAACCCCACACAAACACTGGGAGAACATACAAATTCCTTGGTGATTTTTTTTATGCTCTTCAGTTATTTAACCAGATTTGTGACTCGGATCCACTTAAAATCTCATGACCTTGATCTCTAAGACCTCCACGATCAGCACAATGATGGGGTAGCCATTGCCGAACATATGGAAAAGCAGCTGTGTGTGTACAGTATAAACAATAGCAGCAGAGTTAAGGATGGACTGGAGAGGTGCGAGGGTGTTAGCAGGGAGACCACAGAAAAGGATGTTGCTGTAGTCGAGGCGGGAGATGATGAGGGCATGCACAAGCATTTTAGTAGATTGAGGGTTGAGGAAAGGACGGATTCTGGAAATATTTTTGAGCTGGAGGTGACAGGAGGTAGAAAGAGCTTGGTTGTGCGGTTTGAAGGACAGGGCAGAGTCAAAGGTTACTCCGAGGCAGCGGACATCCGGTACTGGGGAAAATGTGATGTCATTTATTGTTATAGCTAGGTCGGGTAAGGAAGATCTGTGAGATGGAGGAAAGATGATCAGTTCAGATTTGTCCACATTGAGCTTGAGGAAGCGAGAGGAGAAGAAGGAGGATATGGCTGATAGACACTCTGGGATTCTGAACAGCAGAGAGGTGACATCTGGGCCAGAGAGGTAGATCTGAGTGTCATCAGCATAAAGGTGGTACTAAATCTGAAACGGAGATGTCAGGACTGAAATGATGACTTCCATTTTTTCCCTAAAAGCTCTCCTAAACAATGTGATGGAGCATTTGGTCAGTGTTGGGCAAGAAGTTTGGGTAGCAATGATGTGAATTGGTATACAGTTGATGATGTTAAATGGACTAAAAAAGATGGGAATACTAATTTTGCAAATATCAGTCACATTCACAATTTGCATAGTAAGTGAGACTTGATTGTTGCAACATGTCTAACTGTCTATATATCCATAGTCATGGCACAAACTGGCTCAATAGTGGACCTTCCAACAGGCTTACATTTTGCCACAGCCTCATGTCGTTGAGTAGAGCACAAGCCAACGAGTGATTACATGCTGTTGGGATCACCTTTTAAGAGTAAATTGACTTTTATGTTTATTTGTGACCATTAAACTGCAGAATTTGCAATGAAATAATTCATGCACAGACTGTTTTGGTTGATGGCTGGCTCCTCAGAAGTATTAATTTGGGTTAAAATTTAGTAAAGGTAGTTTATCCTGTACCAGTCGTGACTTGTATTGTTTAAGATTACTGTACTTTTATTTATTATGTATACCCCTCCTCACATGGAATAAATGGTGCTGTAATAATAAATAGTATTAATAGTTACTTTTATAAATGTTCTTGCGTTTTCTGTCTTATAAATGGATGGCATATCTGTTGGCTGTGGCATAATTATATCATTAGTGGAAATCCGACCTCCAGTGTTATGAATGAGTCACCGTAGGAGGCAAAAGCAGAAATACAAGCTAAGTCCAGAAAACCAGAGAAGTTGGCAACTATCAGATTGCAGACCCCTGAACCTATCAACACAACTAGCAGTAGCCGTGGGGGGTTCCTACGATGCCCTAGACCCCTCGATCACAGCCGGAGAATTACATAGGCCTAAAGAAAGAAAGGGGAAATCTAAACTGCCCCAGAGCAGACCCCAAAGCAATAGGCAGCCCCCAACATATAATGACGGTGAAGCAAGATGAAAATACTAACACAGACAGAAAGATAGACTGAGCAAAGACGGGGCCCCAAAACTACCTAGATAGGAAAGGACAGGAAAGCTGCTGTCTGCAATCTGCCAAAAACCCTATCAAAGACATAAGCCAACAAGCTGATATGAAAAAGGCCCTGAAGCAGCTAGGCTTCAAAAACTAAATCAGCACTCAGGTATTTTCAGAAGACAGAGCTAAATGAATTCAGCACACCCCAGCAGGGAATGGCAGAAATCCAGAAAAACAAAGCAAAACAAAGTCAAAGCAACAAAGCAAAAGGCCGAGCAGCAAACTTAGCTTTAGAGGAGCAGGAATACAGACTGGTCTCCAAGGATCCCACAGAGAAATCACCCGCAGGGCAGAAGGGCGTCGGCAGCCTTATATCCAGTCAGTAACTCCACTCAGCCAGTCATCATCATCAGCCTCAGGTGTTTGATAATCAGGCTCACTACATTTCTTTACCAGAAGAGGGAGTTCCTCGGGCCTCAGTAATGAAGGGGAAAATGAACTCACAACACTCCAGCTTCCATATCGAGATGCAGGTTTAATGTTTAGGTGGTGGCACATGTTCTCCTCTCTCCTTCTATTCAAGTCTAAAATTATCGATAGACATTGACCAAACACTTACAGTTATAATTACTAATCTTCACAAACACATACATGCTTGACTTGGTGCTCTCAATAGGGAGCAGGTAGAAAGTCACAGACAGACACCGCTGAAGGGTGCTCATCTCCCTTAAGAGCAAAAAGATTGGGCATATTGAAATTCAACAATTCCAACCACACTTTCTACTGACATTTCCTGTAATACAAAGTCAGGAGACACCTATAGACAATAGATGGTTGACTGGTCCCACTGGTGAAATTGACGAAATTCATGTACTTCGTGCAGGCACCTTGAAGGAGACCTTTGAATGGATGTTTTCAATTTAAATTGAGTACCTCCTCTAACTGATGCTGCTTCACTGATTCTGTAATAGTTTTTCCTTATCTTCTGTACCCCTCCTTTCCAAAGTTATGCCCACCAGTAATAATGGTGCAAATTTTCCCAATTACCAATTGGGTGTATACCACAAAACTTCTTTGTGGGCATTTGTTTTTTCTCCTCTGATGCTGTCCAATCAAAACAGTGAGGGCACCCACAGGTTCTATGGCATATGCCAGCTGGAAAAAAAGGAACTGCCTTCAGCTCAGTCTAGAGTCATGGCGACTTGATGGATGAAGATGGGAAGCTCAATCTTGTGGAAGCCTACATAGGTTCACCAGGGTCTTCTTCACCGTTACCTTGATAGTATCAAGCCATTGGATTACTGGTCTTCCTCTTCACCTTGTTCCTTCTATTCTTTCGACCATGATGTTCTTCTCCAGTGATTGCTCTCTTCTTGCACCATGTTTACTGGGGTGTCATAACTTTAAAATAGAGGGGTCCAAACAAAGCAGAAAAACAGTTCCAGAATCAATGGAGCAGCAACAGCAATTGGAGGAGGTGTTCAGATTAAACTAAAATACAAATCCATTGAGAGGTCCTTTTTAAAGGGAGTTAGATGATGGATCAGCAAACTTGCTTAGCTGTCAAAAAACTGAAATACAAGGATTTGCATACATGTGTCTATGTGGAGCAAGAGCAGAGCAGGCTTTCTCAATTCCCATGAACATGTGTAGAGGGTGGCACACATACGCGGCAACCTCCACTTTCCATCAACTCAATGCTCAACCTTCCCATTTGAAATAGCCTTAGAACCCCCCATTGTCTGGATAGGTGGGGTTCTTTGCACATGCCATAATGTTTGATATGGAAGCACCCCCTTTAAATCGTGCTATTATCCAGAAAGTTCTTAAGATGAACCAGAGTTGCAGTGAGCTGCTCTATTTCTTGCATGCATGGCGTTAGGATGATTTAACATAAATCATTACGCGACATGAACTCATCATAAACTAGAGAATCTCGAACACGCTGTCAAAATTTATCATTTTTATGTAGAATTCTAGAAGGAAAATGAGTTGCTTATAAATAGGATATCCAGACTGTGTGGGAATCCGGTCATGATTAGAAGTGTCACATCTGTTTTCTGAATCACTTTGTTACGAAATAAAATGACATGTAATTTACCCTCCCACTTGGGGATCTGATGAACTATGATATAATGCCTGGCACTGGTGGAAAGCGTTAATGTGCAGCACAATCCTTCAGGCACCCACTGGATAAAGGCAAAGGAGGGGACAACGGATGCTGTTTTCACTTCTCTCCTGGAGAAAGTGTACGAGTTACAATACATCAATAATTCTGGAGAGTTGATGAACTTGATGGCAGTCATATTAAAAACTTAAATTATCTCCACTAAAAAAAAAAAAAGTAGCTTTTACAAGGAAGTCATTATGAGGAACTGATTGTTTTTGATTTTTTACATGACCAGTCTTTTTTTAAGTAGTCATAGAAATAGGTAAGGTATCAACACTATAATTTTTTTACGATAGCTTTTGACCATGGCCACTCTGATAAACACTGGAAAAAGTGCTCAGAAAACTCTCAGAAGAATCTACTTAATCATTTGTGATTTTCCCGACACATCGTTTCCCCGGCCAGCGTCTCATATGCCCAGTGCGCATGTCTAATGATGTCACAGAGTATTACGCTACCCGCATGCTCACTGGGTATTGATAGTGGTGGGGCAGACGATACTAGGTGTGCGGGGTCCAGAGCGCATGCGCCACAGATGTCGGCGCTGCCTGAGTCACCATCCCCCTTTGATAAAACGAGCATGTGAAACGCGCGTCATGGGCCGTGGGGAGGTCGCTGTAGGTCTGGATTTACAATGGGTAATCATTTAGCTATTTTCATAGCAGTACTGGTTTGAGCAAAATTTGGATGATTACTTTCTTGTCATGTAACTTGATCATTTGTCTCTTGAGCACTCCAATGTGTTTGCACATTCTTTTTTGCTTGGCCAAAATTTTACATTTTTGACCTGCACCCACCCCCTCCTCATTTTTACCGGCAGTTTTCCTCCTTTCCCTATTGATTTTTGTTTGATGATTTGTCATGATTTTGTCAGAAATTAATGTTGTGTCATGTATTAATAAATTATATTTTTTGTATTTTATATACAGCGTTTTTTGCTACTCCTTTTTTTTGTTTTTTCATGGTATTATCGGAGTATTCCACTTTTGTACTTTTATGATTACCATTGGGAGAGCTTACCTTTCTCATGCTCTAGGCCTTCATATACAGAACTTGCTTTTTGATTATTGTATCTGTTAATCATTCCTATGGAGAAACATCTTGCTGTTCATGGATTCCGGCATCTGAGCGTCTTTTACACACTTCAGGCTGAGTTCACACGTGGCGTTTTTTTCGTGCTTCCGCGGCGGTTTTAACCGCGCGATTTTGCCGCGAAAAATAAGCATCCCATGCATTCCTATGGGATTCTGCAATGCTGTGCTAATGCTGCGGTTTTTACCACAGCGAAATTGCTTCGCGGTAAAACACGCAGCATGCTCATTAATTTTGTGGAATCGCGGTGGCACCCATAGGAATGTATTGTTCTGCTTACTTTCCACATGTGGCTGTGCACACCATGCGAAAAGTAAGCAGAACAATTGCGGATGGTACCCACAGTCCGGAGGAGAGGAGACTGTCCTCCGGGCTTTGGGTACCATATCCCTGTAAAAAATAGAATTTAAAATAAAAAATATTGTTATTCTCACCTTCCGACGTCCCGCGCAGCCTTCCCGCCTCTCTCCACGCGCCGGTTCCCAGTAATCCTTTGCGAAAATGCCCGCGATGGCGTCCGTTCTCGCGGGATCGCGGAGTCTCATGGTCATTCGCGCAACGTCATCGCGAATTACCGCGAGACGTCGCAATCCCGCGAGAACGTACGTCATCGCGTGCATTTTCGCAAAGGATTACTGGGAACGGGAGCGTGGAGAGAGCCGGGAAGGCTGCGCGGGACGTCGGAAGGTAAGAATAACAGCATTTTTTATTATTTTTTACATTTTATCTTTTACTACTGATGCTGCATAGGCGGCCTCAGTAGTAAAAAGTTGGTCACACTTGTCAAACACTATGTTTGACGAGTGTGACTAACCTGTCAGTCAGTTATCCAAGCGATGCTACAGATCGCTTGGAAAACGCTAGCATTTTGCAAGCTAATTACGCTTGCAAAATGCTAGTTTTTCCGCGGGAATTTAAAATGCGATTTTCCCGCGGAATGGAATTCGGAATTCTCGCGGTAATTTCCGCGAGAGTTCCGCTACGTGTGAACGAGGCCTCACTCTTTTAAAAACACCAATCAATTAAAAGAAGTGATCAGACCATTCTTTAGGTGTCTTCTCCTAGGATGGTGCTTCTCACATACACATCTATTTGAGCATTTTGTGTTTTCACCTTAAAAAAAAAAGCTTGCATTTTGTTCATTGCTTAATGAGTTAATAAAAAATAGGAAAATGCTAATTAAAAGATGCCCAAAATAAATTTCCATTTAAATGGCAAGGAGAATCATTGAAATATCTAGGGGTCGTGGTTCCTTCTGATCCTAATAAATTGTTCGAGCTTAACTATCAAGCTTTATTAAGCAGAACATACAGAGACCTAGCGAATTATAGTAAATTTAAACTATCCTGGTTTGGAAGGATGAATGCTATCAAAATGGGCATTTTACCCCGTTTCTTATACATATTCCAAACTATACCGATTTCCCCCCTCATAGTTTCTTCTGTAAATTACGATCAGCTTTAACCAAATTCATGTAGGGTAAACTCAAACCTCGCATAAGCATACAGACCCTTTCTCAACCTAAATCTCTAGGTGGTGCTGGTTTTCCCAATTTTAAGAGGTATTTTCAGGCTACTACATTACTTAGGATTCTAGACTGGCACTTTCGGGCTGATGCTAAACAATGGGTGGGGGTGGAACAGGAGGGTTTAGATGTCCCTTTAAGACATCTGCCGTGGTGTTCTGGGGAGTCATTGACTATTGTCAATTGTAATTTAAATAGAGACACACTTAAAATATGGCACACTCTGAGAAAGAAGGGGTTCCCAGATAGGAATATTAGCCCACTTACATCATTGTTTTTCAATCCATCCTTTCTCCCTGGATACTTGCGCAAATTTTTTCTCAGTCGGAGGGCACTGGAGGATACCCGATTGTTTCAGGTGCTAGAAAATGGGGAGTTGCCTTCTTTTGTCTCTATACAGGCTCAGTCTCCAAATGAGAAAATTAGGTGGTTTGAATACTTGCAATTACAATCCTTCCTAGTGACACATAATTTTGATAAAATTTCAATTTCAAACTTAAACTTTTTTGAGAAATTGTTCGTAGAGGAAAATAAGCCTTCACATGCCATATCTGTGATTTATGGGGGATTAAGCAGAGAGGGTGAAGCGGAGAAGTTAACATTTCAGCAGGCGTGGGAGAGAGACTTGGGGATAAGCTTGTCTCCTGAGGAATGGGAAAGGGGGTTTCTCTTCACTCATAAACTTGCTAGCTCTGGGATTGCACAAGAGAAGAACTATAAAATACTTATGAGATGGTATCATTACCCTTCTAAACTACATGCAATATATCCAGCAGTTTCAGGGGTTTGTTGGAGATGCGAGAGGCAGGTGGGCTCTATGATTCACATTTGGTGGGAATGCTCTAAGATCAAGCCATTCTGGGAGAAGGTTTTATCAACAATTATCAACGAATCACAGGAAACCGTGTAGCAAGGTCCCCTCAAATAGCTCTTCTGTCAATTTTACTTTCTTCAATAGGGACTCAGAAGAGAGATATTCTTCGGTTTTGTCTAACAGCAGCACGAATGGTAATCCCGCGGTTTTGGAAACTTACAAACCCCCCTGACATAGTAGACTGGTACAAGGAAATGGTCAATCTGTGTAGAATGGAGGAGCTGTCTGCAGACTGCAATGGTACAAACGATAAATTTAGAAGGATTTGGAGTGGATGGATTTTGTTTCAGGACTCACCTGATTTCCATAATTTGTTCCACTGAATTTTTCAGTTACATAGGAATTTGCACATTAATATATATATATATGATTTTAAGGACCTCTTTATCCATAAACTTTTTTTTTTTTTTTCCCTTTTCCCCCTCTTCGCTTGTCTGTCTTTCCCGCTTTTTTATCCTGTGTCTTTCCTCTGCATAATATAGAGGATACTTCCTTTCTTGAATACCTTGTTGGCGTTCGCCATATGGCTACTGTTATTGTCTACCATGGTATGTTTGACTTACTGTTAGAAAGTTGTATTCTCATTTTTGAATGCTAGATATTTTCTATGATTCTATATATTATCTGTTTGCATATAATATATTCTTTGTTTGTAAAATGCTCAATAAAATAGATTGAACATAAAAAATGCCCCAAAAAATGCTGAAAAAAATAACCAAAAGCCTAAGCATAAAAAAAAAATTAACTAAGCGTTCGGGAAACAATCCAAAAAAGTACTTAATGAGAATGCTAAGAAAATGCCAGAAATAAAGATTCCTGAACCGTCATCTGGAAAACTTTTTCAACAGCTAGAAAAAAAACCCAATGGGAACTTACACTACTAGTTATCTACTGTGTCATTTTGTTCTTTAATTTTGAAAACTGCCCAATTGGGCATCTTGAGAAGAGAGGGAGACATTAGTCAAAGATCAACTTTAATTTAAAGCATTGCTACAAAAATTTTCTCTTAATGTGGAGAATCTTCCAAATCTGTGCATTTCAAAAACAATCCCCTAAATTCAGTAATAAACGTCTAATACTTTATTCCCCTGTGTGGTGGAACGGCAAGGGATTTAAGCACTTGCTTCAAGGTTTTCCCAAATATTATAGATGATCATTCAGTGGGACATTCCAAAATTGGCTTATGTTTGCTGGGCATTTTCAACAAAAATTGTCAAACGGTGCCAAAGCCTTAGAACCTTGCAAAGCATATTTCTGTGTTAGAGGAATCTTCATGATGGGGTATCATTTCAAAACCTGCAACTTTTCAATGTAATCCATAGCAAAATTCCCAATAAGGTATTCTCATAAGACATGTAGATTTTGTAGCGAATTTCAGTGGATTTTAAGCAAAATTTATGATGAAAACACCCAAACACTTCAGAACCCACCTCCTCAGGAAAGTAGATGAGCAGATAGATTTTTTCTTTTTTTTTTGATAAAAGATTTAGTATGTTTTGTAATTTGTTCATTGAACTTTCTTCTCTTTCTATTTTTAGGAGTAGGCTTAAGTAGAACCGCCCACTGGACTCCTAATCATAGAAAGAGCAAGGAATTTAATAAATAAAATACAAGTTATTCTGAATATTTTCTCCCAAAAAATTATATAAAACTTTGTTCATCTCTTCCTGTTTTATAATATGCTGCATATATTTTTGAATATACAGTGGGGAAAAAAGTATTTAGTCAGCCACCAATTGTGCAAGTTCTCCCACTTAAAAAGATGAGAGAGGCCTGTAATTGACATCATAGGTAGACCACAACTATGAGAGTCAAAATCAGAAAAAAAATCCAGAAAATCACCTTCTCTGATTTGGCAAGATTTATCTTGCAAATTATGGTGGAAAATAAGTACCGTATATACTGGAGCATAAGCCGACCCGAGTATAAGCCGACCTACCCTAATTTTGCCACAAAAAACAGGGAAAACTTATTGACTCGCATATAAGCCTTGGGTGGAAAATGTAGCAGCTAATGGTAAATTTCAAAAATAAAAATAAATACCAATAAAAGTAAAATCAATTGAGACATCAATAGGTTAAATGTTTTTGAATATACAATGCTGTGCAAATTAATTGGGACAAAGGATTTTTTAAAAATAAAATCATAAGTTGGTTACAGGCACTCACACCTGTTCAAAGCAGTTAAAACTGGTTTGAATCACTGACTGGTAACCAACTTATGATTTTACTTATAAAAATACTTTGTCCCAATTAATTTGCACATCACTGTACGTATTGAATCAGGAGCCACATATAATGCTCCATACAGTTCATGATGGCCCCATAAGTTGTTCCATACGAAATACACCCCATATAATGCTGCAAAAAGGTTAATAATGGCCCCATAAGATGCTCCATTGAATAATATGCCCCATATGCTGCCCCATAAGATGCTCCATAGATTATGCCCCATATGCTGCTCCATAGATTATGCCCCGTATGCTGCCCCATAAGATGCTCCGTAGATTATGCCCCATATGCTGCTCCATATGATGCTCCATAGATTATGCCCCATATGCTGCTCCATAAAGGTTATGCCCCATATGCTACTTCATAAAGGTTATGCCCCATATGCTGCTGCCACTGCTGCTGCGATTAAAAAAAAGGGCCATACTCACCTCTCATCGCTGGGGGCCAGGTGCCAGTGACCTGAGCAGGCGGGGACACCGGTGTGCTATGGGGGACAGGTGCCGGTGTCACCGCTGGCTCAGGCCCCGGCACCTGATATTTTCACCTGTCCCCGTTCCACCGCTGAGCGTCGCTCTGTCGTCTAGGTCCCTCTGTCAGTGACTGTTCAGGCAGAGGGCGTGGCAAACACTACGTCACCGCACCATCTGATGCAGAGGACAGAGCGACGCACGGCGGTGGAACGGGGACAGCTGAATATTGCATATACTTACTCCCTCCTTGCACAGTCTCTGCAGCTTCTCCCACGGTTTCCGGCAGCTCTTCCTTCCTTCATCAGTCACATGGTACTGCTCATTAAAGCCATGAATATGTGCATATTCATGGCTTTAATGAGTGGTACCACGTGACTGCTGAACACAGCCGTGGAGCGTGCCTACGATGTTCCTAGATGCCTCATCACGGCCGGAGAACTACATGAGCCTAAAGCAAGAAAAGGGAAAACTAACTGCCCCAGAGCAGACCCCAAAGGAATAGATAGCCCCCACACATGTATTGACGGTGAAACAAGATGAAGGTACAAACACAAGCAGGATAATAGGCTGAGCAAATGATGGGGCCCAAAGTAACTAGAGAGGAAAGGAAAGATACTGTCTGCAACCTGCAAAAAAACCCTACAAAAATAATGTCCAACACTTCTGATAGAAAAATTAACCCTGAAGTCACTAGACTTCTCCCACCTTATCAGCACTATGAAATATTCTGAGACAGAGCAAAAAGAGACTGAACTAATAAGGGACAAAAAGCCAATTGGCAAAATACTGATAAATAAGAGTGGAAATTCAGCTCAGCCCCCAGCAGGGGCTGGCTGACCACACCAAAAAACTGAATACACCAACAAAATCAAGTGTGAACATTAGCAGAAAAACTTAGCTTTAGATGACTGGAACAGAGCTGAAAATCAAGAGCTGACAAGCCAGAAGGAATCACCAGCAACTGAATAGGGCGTCGGCTGTCTTAAATCCAATCTGAGAATCCCGAGATCCAATCATCATCCCCATCCTCAAGTGGTAGATCTCCACCAATCAAACCAGCCGCACCACCTCCCGACACCACCAGAGAGAGTGCAGAAGGGGAACCAGAGAATGAACTCACAACAGTACCCCACCCTTGAGGAGGGGTCACCGAACCCTCATCCACGCCACCAGGCCGATCAGGATGGGCCCGGTGAAAAGCACGAACCAATCTATTGGCATGAATATCGGAGGCAGAGACCCAAGAATTATCCTCCTGACCATAACCCTTCCATTTGACCAAATACTGGAGTCTCCGTCTAACCAAACGAGAATCCAATATTTTCTCTTCCTCATATTCCACATTGCCTTCTACCAACACAGGGTCAGGAGGTGCTGCCACAGGAACCACTGGCTCAACAAACCTCTTCAACAGAGATTTGTGAAATACGTTATGGATCTTGAATGTAACTGGGAGAGCCAATCGAAACGAAGCAGGATTAAGAATTTCCAAAATGTTATAAGGACCAATAAATCTTGGCTTAAATTGAGGAGATGCAACCTTCATAGGAATATTCTTAGACGACAACCAAACCATATCACTCAGTTTAAACCGGGGACCAATGGTCCTATGCCGGTTGGAAAATCGCTGGGCCTTTTCCTGAGAGAGCGACACAACTTATCCACCACTTGGTCCCATATCTGCTGCATTCTCTTAACCACCGTGTCCACACCTGGGCAGGACGAAGATTCCACTTGCCCTGAAGAGAATCAAGGATGAAACCCAAAATTACAGAAAAAGGGTGACATCAAAGTGGCAGAACTAGCTCTATTGTTCAGTGCGAATTCGCCCAAGGGCAAAAATGAGACCCAATCATCCTGATCAGCAGATATAAAACATCTCAAATAAGACTCCAAGGTCTGGTTTGTACTCTCAGTCTGTCCATTGGTCTGGGGATGAAACGCTGAGGAGAAGGATAGCTGAATTCCCAGATTGGAACAAAACGTTTTCCAGAATCTGGAAACAAACTGGACTCCTCTGTCGGACACAATATTCTCAGGAATCCCATGTAACTGAACCACCTGTTGTAAAAACAAGGGCACCAACTCAGCGGAAGATGGCAACTTTGGCAGTGGTACAAGATGGACCATCTTCGAAAATCTATCACAAATCACCCAGATAAGTCATTCTCTGAGAGATAGGAAGATCAGAAATAAAATCCATTGAGATATGGGTCCATGGCCTCTTGGGCACCGGCAAGGGCATCAGCAACCCACTAGAACGAGAACAGGGATTAGACCGAGAGTAAGTTCCACAGGACTGTACAAAATTCCTGACGTCACGAGATAAGGCAGGCCACCAAAAGGACCAACTCCCCAAATCTCTGGTACCAAAAATACTTGGATGACCAGCCGATGCGGAGCAATGAATTTCAGACATCACTCTCTTTTTCCACTGGTCAGGAACATACAATTTTCCCATAGGGCAACGCTCAGGTTTGTCCTCCAGAAATTCCTCCAGGGCGCATCTCAAATCGGGCGAAATGGCAGAAAGAACTACCCCCTCACCTAGGATGGTAGTAGGCTCGGTCACACTAAGAGAATCGGCAAAGAAACTCCTAGAAAGGGCATCTGCCTTAACATTCTTAATGCCAGGAAGAAAAGAGACCACAAAATTAAAACACATGAAAAACAAGGCCCATCTAGCCTGTCTAGGATTCAAGCGTTTGGCCGACTCCAGATAAATCAAATTCTTGTGATCGGTGAGGACCACAACTTGATGTCTAGCTCCCTCCAACCAATGTCTCCACTCCTCAAATGCCCACTTGATGGCCAACAATTCCCGATTCCCCACATCATAGTTGCGTTCAGATGGGGAGAACTTTCGAGAAAAGAAGGCACAGGGATTCATCTTAGAAGTCACAGGGTTTTTTGGGGACAAAACAGCTCCTGCACCAATCTCAGAAGCATCTACCTCCACCTGAAATGAAAGTGAAACATCAGGTTGCCGTAAAACTGGAGCTGAAGTAAATCTCTGCTTAAGCTCCTGAAATACTGATATAGCCTCAGGAGACCAATTCAGCACATCAGCGCCCTTCTTGGTCAGATCAGTCAGTGGTTTGACAATACCAGAAAAATTTCCTATAAATTTACCATAGAAATTAGCAAAACCCAAAAACTTCTGGAGAGCCTTCAAAGAAGTAGGCTGAACCCAATCATAAATGGCCGGTACCTTGCCCGGGTCCATTTCAATAGTCGATGGAGATAAGATAAATCCCAAAAATGAAATCCTCTGTACACCAAAGAGGCATTTAGATCCCTTAACAAACAGGGAATTCTCCCTCAAAAGCTGGAACACAGTCTGGACGTGTTCCACATGAGAATCCCAATCACTAGAAAAGATCAAAATATCACCCAGGTAGATGATCAAAAACTTATCCACAAAGTCACGGAAAATATCATTCATAAAGGACTGGAAGACAGAAGGGGCATTAGTGAGCCCAAAAGGCATCACCAGGTACTCAAAATGTCCCTCCGGAGTATTAAACGCCGTCTTCCATTCATCCCCATGCTTGATGCGAATAAGATTATACACCCCCCTGAGGTCAAGCTTAGTAAACCTTCAGGCACTCTTAACTATGGAGAATAAATCAGACATCAGAGGTAACGGGTACTGATATTTAACCGTCATCTTGTTAAAGTAACGGTAATCAATACACGGTCTTAATGAACCATCTTTCTTGGCCACAAAAAAAACCAGCACCTAAAGGTGACGAGGATGGTCTAATATGACCCTTCTCCAATGACTCCTTAATATAGGATCGCATAGCATCATGTTCGGGTACGATAAGTTGAAAAGCCGACCCTTGGGAAATTTACACCCAGGCATCAACTCAATTGCACAGTCATAACTCCTATGAGGAGGCAAAGACGCAGACTTGCTCTCACTAAATACATCAGAAAAATCGGCTAGATAATCAGGAATATCATGAGACTGAGGAGAGGTGGAGAAAACAGGAGCGTCCCTAAGAGCACACTGACAACCCCAACTCACCACAGACCCAGATTTCCAATCCAAAACTGGATTATGAGTTTGCAACCAAGGAAAACCCAGAACAATAGTATCATGCAAATTATGCAGCACCAAAAATGTACAATTTTCTTGGTGGTCTGGGGCAACCCGCATCGTCACCTGGGTCCAAAACTGAGGTTTATTCTCCGCCAAAGGAGTAGCATCAATACCCCTCAAAGAAATAGGCATCCGCAGAGGTATCATGGGAAACCACAACGTTTAGCATAGTCCAAATCCATCAGATTCAATGCTGCTCCTGAATCCACAAAGCCTTCGTGGAAAATGTGGACAAGGAGCAGATCAGAGTAATTGCCAAAAGCAACTTAGGTTGTATACTGCCCACAGCAAATGTGTGTGCAAAACATTTCTCTCACTTTGGACAGACAGAAATAGTGTGAGAGACGTCTCCACAGAAAAAACACAGCTTATTACGCCTTCTAAACTCCTGGCGTTGCGCCCTAGACAAAACTCTATCACATTGCATAGGTTCAGACATTTGTCCAAAAGGTGGCAACTCCTCTCGTGTAGTTTTGCGTTCAAGTAAACGCCGATCAATTTGAATGGCTAATCACATATAATCGCCACGACCAGAAGGAACAGGAAATCCCACCATAACATCTTTTACGGTCTCTGATAAACCTTTCCGAAAGAGAGCTGCCAATGCACTATCATTCCACGTAGTACGGACCGCCCACTTTCGGAATTTTTGACAGTATAACGCTGCAGAATCCTGACCCTGGTTTAATGCCAACAGGGCTCTCTCAGCTTGATCAACAGCATTAGGTTCATCATACAACAACCCCAAGGCTTGAAAAAATGCATCCACATTAGTCAGAATAGGATCTTCAGGTGTCAGAGAAAACGCCCAATCCTGGGGATCGCCGCGCAGCAAAGAGATGACAATTTTAACCTGCTGCGCAGAGCTCCCCGATGAATTCGACTTCAAGGCAAGAAATAATTTACAATTATTCTTAAAATTCAAAAATGTAGACCGATCCCCAAAAAACACCTCAGGAGTAGGGATCTTTGGTTCAGCAGCATGTGAATGAGCGAGATAGGTGGAAATTCCCCGCACTTAAGCAGTGAGCTGCTCCACACGATCAGACAATTGCTTAATCTCCATTAAGGAAAAAAAAAATCCCCCTACGGCCCCAGAGAGAGGAAAAAATATACATATAAAAAAAAAAAATTCTGACACTTCTTTTTTTACAATTCTTTCCTGCTTTTGAGTACCCTAGAATCTGCGGAATGGCTGGTGATTCTGTTATGAATGGGCCACAGAGGAGAAAAAAGCAAAACAAGCTAAGCCCCAGAAAACCAGAGAGGTTGGTAACTATGCAGATTGCAGAACCCTGATCTTACCACACAACTAGCAGAAGCCTTGGAGCGTGCCTACGATGTTCCTAGACGCCTCATCACGGCCGGAGAACTACATGAGCCTAAAGCAAGAAAAGGGAAAACTAACTGCCCCAGAGCAGACCCCAAAGGGATAGATAGCCCCCCACATATGTATTGATGGTGAAACAAGATGAAGGTACAAACACAAGCAGGAAAATAGGCTGAGCAAATGATGGGGCCCAAACTAACTAGACAGGAAAGGAAAGATACTGTCTGCAACCTGCAAAAAATCCTTCAAAAATAATGTCCAACACTTGTGACAGCAAAATTAACCCTGAAGTCACTAGACTTCTCCCACTATATCAGCACTCTGAAATATTCTAAGACAGAGCAAAAAGAGACCAAACTAGTAAGGGACAAAAATCCAATTGGCAAAATACTGATAAATAAGAGTGGAAATTCAGCTCAGCCCCCAGCAGAGGCTGGCTGACCACACCAAAAAACTGAGTAGACCAACAAAATCAAGTGTGAACATTAGCTGAAAAACTTAGCTTTAGATGACTGGAACAGAGCTGAAAACCAAGAGCTGACAAGGCAGATGGAATCACCAGCAACTGAATAGGGCGTCGGCTGTCTTAAATCCAATCTGAGAATCCCAAGATCCAATCATCATCCCCATCCTCAGGTGGCAGATCTCCACCGATCAAACCAGCCGCACCACCTCCAGACACCACCAGAGGGAGTTCAGAAAGGGAACCAGAGAATGAACTCACAACAGGCTCCTCTGTCCTCCACTCATTACCTGTAGTAATGGCACCTATTTGAATTTGGTATCAGTATAAAAGACACCTGTCCACAACCTCAGACAGTCACACTTCTAACTCCACTATGGTGAAGACCAAAGAGCTGTCGAAGGACACCAGAAGCAAAATTGTAGCCCCGCACCAGGTTGGGAAGACTGAGTATGCATTAGGCAAGCAGCTTTGTGTGATGAAATCAACTGTGGGAGCAATAATATGAAAATGCAAGACATACAAGACCATTGATAGTCTCCCTTGATCTGGGTCTCCACGCAAGATCTCACCCCGTAGGGTGAAAATGATCACAAGAACAGTGAGCAAAAATCCCAGAACCACACGGGGGACCTAGTGAATGATCTGCATAGAGCTGGGACCACTGTAACAAAGGCTACCATCAGTAACACACTACACCGCCAGGGACTCAGATCCTGCAGTGCCAGACATGTCCCCCTGCTTAAGCCAGTACATGACCGGGCCCATCTGAAGTTTGCTAGCGAGCCTTTGAATTATCCAGAAGAGTATTGGGAGAATTTCATATGGTCTGATGAAGCCAAAGTAGAACTGTTTGGTAGAAACAAAACTCGTCGTGTTTGGAATGCTGAATTGCATCCAAAGAACACCATATCTACTGTGAAACATGGGGGTGGCAACATCATGCTTTGTGCTGTTTCTCTGCAAAGGGGCCAGGACGACTGATCCATGAAAGAATGAATGGGGCCATGTATCGTGAGATTTTGAGTGCAAACCTCCTTCCATCAGCAAGGGCATTGATATGAAACATGGATGGGTCTTTCAGAATGATAATGATCCCAAGCACACCACCAGGGCAACGAAGGAGTGGATTCGTAAGAAACATATGAAGGTCTTGGCATGGCCTAGCCAGTCTCCAAATCTCAACCCCATAGAAAACCTTTGGAGGGATTTGAAAATCTGTGTTGCCCAGCAACAGGCCCAAAACATCACTGCTCTAGAGGAGATCTGCATGGAGGGATGGGCCAACATACCACCCCAACAGTGTGTGCCAGCCTTGTGAAGACTTACAGAAAAAGTTTGAACTCTGCCATTTCCAACAAAGGTTATATAACACAATATGCAAATTGCCTCTTCAGAGAAAAAGAGGACTTGAACTCTATAGCATCACCTGTTGGTAGTAGCGATTCTTCAAGTCACAATCAACCCTTTAACGAGTCATGTAATATGACTTAGGATAAAAACCAAAACAGAATCTCAGTTTGCAGATACAGTGTTTCAGGCTATTGGCCCTCATCAGTGCAGAGTATGAGAACTGATTTGGCTAGGTGAGAGACTACAGCAAAATATTAAGATGAACTTTTGTTAATGACCAAATACTTATTTTCCACCATAATTTGAAAAATAAATCTAGCCAAACCAGACAAGGTGATTTTCAGGATTTGTTTTCTCAGTTTGACTCTCATAGTTGTGGTCTACCTATGATGTCAATTACAGGCCTCTCTCATGTTTTTGAGTGGGAGAACTTGCACAATTGATGGCTGAGTAAATACTTTTTTTCCCCACTGTATGTGCAATGCGACCGGTTCCCTTAACGGTATGAACCTCAGAAAATCCTTAGGTTGGTCATAAATATGTCTGAACTACTTGGTTTTAGATTTCAATACTTGGAACTTGTGACATCATTGTTAGTAACTTGTGTCACTTTCTGCCCCAAAGTGTAATGATAGACCTGCAGCTTGAGTTTTCTTTCCATGGATTTCAGAGAAACTGTGACCAAAAATGTTCTTTACCGGGCGAAAAATAACTCATGACAATGTTCCTATTTATTGGCGCATCCCTTTAAATGTATTTGAATTTATCTATTTTAATTTCCTGGCATCCACATAGTTATTTGCTCTTTGTGCTCACCCCTTGGAGAACCTCTTTTTTGCATAAAGAAGAACCTAGAGACTAATTTGAAGTTTTAGCAATAAATTATCATCAGCATTAAGAAACTTGTTGAAGTTTTTTTTACTAAATGGCTCCTCACTCCACTGTAGCTGTCAATTTACATTTTCTACTTGGATAAATTATAGACTGCACTGGGTATGCTAATTTCCACTACATTATTCAGAATTAATGCAGCCATGGGGCATGGTTTCTAACAAATAGCAACATTTTGGGTATGTGTAAGCATTAAATGTGATCAATAATCATCATACAAGCTCTGTCTATGTAGTCACACTCTGGGGGGCCATTTATGTATGAGCAGTTTAGCGGTGATGGTATATTTATGCTTTCATGCCTTTTATCAATGGTCTATAGAGACCTTCAAACTGTTTCTACAAGGCCAGGTGTAGAATAACAAGATGGCACCCATCAACCATGACCACAGGAGTAGAAAATTTATGTTTAGTGAGTTGTTCTGATGATGAGATCCTATTCTGTCAGCTATTGTCACTTGGGGAAGAAATATGCAAGTACTAAAAGACACCTACTACACTGAACAGGAATTTCCAACCATAGAATCCCAACTGATTCTCTAACCGAAGGAGCCAAAGCCCAAGTTAAAGTGGTTCTCCAGTTTGGACAATCCCAACTTGGTGAAATGGTTCCTTGATAATAGGCTGATCTCTGTAACAAAGTACTGACAGGATAGAAACTGTTAATGCAGGCTTTGCTCAAACCACTCCATCTAGCAGGTCTCAGAGGAACCTAGTCATCATCAATTAACCCTTACGTAGGGATTTATGCTTACACAAATTCCCTGGTATAAATCCACAAAGTGGCTGCTGGCCTGTGGAGCTGGCTGGAAGAGAATAGTTAGAATACTGGAACAGAACCAGGACATCAAAGTCAGAAACAAAATCAAATCAAATCATTTAGTCTAATTACAAGCCATGATCAAGGATGGGAATAAACAGGCTAAGTCAGGGCCGGGAAGCAGGAGTAAACCAAGTGAAACCTATAACTGGCAGCCAGAGACTGACTGCTGGGGTATAAATGGGGAGAAGCATCACTCTTGACTCCCAGCTGGGAGGTAATTACACTAACCAGCCCTCTGCTGCAAAACACAGATGAATAGGAGGAATGAACAGGTCCCAGTTATATGAAAGTCATACTGAAACACGCTACCACTACCCAGTAGCATTTGTAGTATTAGTGCAGCACCGTCTAGTGACAAGGGCAAAAATAACAGTAGCATTTACAGACACAGATGTTTCAGTCTCAAGGTGTTATCTTGTTGGGAATCCCAGTGATTGGCTGTAACTTGTTGTAAAAGATCAGAATAAGAGTTCAATTTCTCTGCAGCACCACCATAAGAATAGTTAAATTTAGCACAATTCCCTTTGGGTTCTCTGTGTAATGCAAGGCAAGAGAGGTTCTCCAAAGCGTGAGACACGTTTTGTAGTTACTCTCCGCATACTCTATGCATTTATTTACTGTAGATATTTTCAACTTTAGAAAGGGGATACCAAAAGGACAGTCTCTCTGTCTCAGGAGAAACTATTCTAATGTGGAGATTTTTATGAGACAGGCAAGGGATCTTTATTATAGATTCAGGGAGAGGGGTTACCCCAGTAGTGTCTTAGTTAAACCGTATGAGGAGGCTCTCTATTGTGATAGATCATCCCTGAGATCCAAATGTTGTCAGAATGATTGGCACAAATGATAACCAAGCTGAGAGGGTCTACCAAACTTTCAAAAAACACGGGGGGGTCCTATTGGCAGACCCGAATCTTAAGGATCTGATAACACCAAGCTGGTACACAGCCTCTACCAGAGACCTATTAAGGCAGGTACCTGGCTTGATAGAAAACCATGTGGTTTTTTCAGGTGTGTGGACCATACTAGATGTGATGCCATATCCCAATGTAAAACTTTTTGTAGTGCGGCGAATGGTAAGACATTCTACATTAGAGATTTTGCCAATTGTAGATCTATGGGACTTGTGTATAAAGCTACATGTACATGCCCCCTGGACTACATTGGCAAAACGAGGAGAGAGCTTAGAATCAGGATAGGTGAGCACCTGGGCGACATTAGGAATAAACGGGACACCCCTGTCGCCCGCCACATCAATAATATACATGGCGGACATACAGGTGATCCTTCTCAATGGTTGAATTGGTCAAACCTAGAGTAAAAGAGGGAGTGATTTTGACAAGGTCATTCTAAAACGTGAGGCAGAATGGATTTTTAGAATTCAGTATCTGTCTCCCAGGGGTTTAAATTAATGTCTCTCCTACACATGCTTCATTTAAATTACCCATATTCTATTTTCCTCCACTTTTTTACAACTGAGTGAGAGAATAAAATTTGGCATCTCTCTCTTCTATGCTGTTTAGGGCTGATCCTTAAGTGAACTCCATATGTTTTTTTTCCCACTATGGTATTTATTTGGGCCTCCATTGTAGGGATTTGATCTAGGTATCTATTATCTGCTGTTATACTAACAATATTGTATCATGATATACTGAATTTATGTCTCTCTGTTTGTTTATTCTATATCATAATCTCCTATGGTGCATTTTTTCTATTACTTGAAAATGCTGATATAGGTGGATTAAAACAATTGTTAATCTATGGAAATAGTCTAGCTTTATTCATGAGCAATCTTTTCAAATGGAGTTGCACCCTACTGACATTGAGGACATTCTTTGCGCACCCCATCCACAAATATCATGTGAAGTAAATCATAGTTGTGGTGCGTTCCAGCATGGAACGCATATTCGAATGCGCATGATCAGTAATGTTCCTCTTATCACAGGAAGTACTTGGTACTTCCAGTGCATTCTACCCTTGAGCGCATACCGGCGGGGCACGCCGGTCATCTAAATCACTTAATGTGATCATCTTCTGACTCCACTTCCTTGTGCGCTACCTCCTAAGCACATGGTGTTATAGGGCCGCCACTCCCAGATGAGTATATGGCCACACATATGGCCACACATTCTTTTTGAACCACTCCAATGTGGCGGAATACTGGAGGAACGCAGACAGAGAGACCCCGTGCCCATACCACTGACTTTTCAGGTGGGTGTGTTTGTTGCATCGATTGAACCCCTGAGTTTTGGGCGGGATATATAAATCCCCTAAGCATAGGCTATTTTGATATGCTTTCATCATCGGAGTACTTTCTATCCCTGGCATAGCCAGGTTTCTATCAGGCCTCCTGATGAACCGCATCAAGGCGAAATCTCCTACATAGGATAAGACCCTTTTTTCTAATTCCTTCCATTGACTATGTATACCTTATCTAATTATGTCTTGAATATTACGTTACACTTCTCCTTGTATTTAGGCTTTGAATTGATTGTATTATTATGTGTTTTTTTTCCATTGAAGGAATTTTTTTCACTCCATAGGGATACTATGTCTGTGGCTTTGATCATCATAGGGACATAGTAAATTTATGAAACAATTTTCTTAGTTGTATATCATCTGTAGTACACCTTAGGGTTTCCTGGTCATAAAAATAGTTAATTACTACCATATCACTGCATTATAATTATTACCATACCTATATTTCATCTCTAATCTTTAACCCCTTAATGACCGCCTCTATGCCTTTTAACGTCGGTAGTTAAGGGTACTTAAACCACAGTGCCGTGAATTCACGGCGCTGTGGAAAAAGTGTATAGTGCCCCCCAGAGTCGGATTTTCTCTGGGGTCTCGGCTGCCGGAGGCGACCCCAGAGAACATGATTTGGGTTGGTTTTTACCGACTCTGGTTTTGCGATCGCCGTTATTACCCGTATAACGGCGACCGCAAAAAAAGTCTGATGTACCATTTAATTTCTCTCTCCTCTGATGTGATCGCACATCAGAGGAGAGATAGGGTCCCTGATCCCCCCAGTACCTTCCGGTGCTCCTCGGTCCTCATGCCTCCCCCCATGGGTGCCACCATCTTCTTCACGGAAGAAAATGGCAGGCGCATGCGCAGTGCGCCCGCCGACGTCTGCCGGCCGGCACCCGGCAACAATAAGAAGACCCTATCGCAGTGATCAAAATAAAAAAAATTGTAAATAATCCCTCCTTTATCACCCCCCATAGTTATGGAAGAATAATGAAATAAAGAAAAATTATTTATTTTCATTTTCCCATTAGGGTTAGAGCTAGGCTAAGGTTAGGGTTAGGGTTGGAATGAGGGTTGAGGGTTAGGGTTGGAATGAGGGTTAGGGTTGGAATTAGGGTTAAGATTAGGGTTAGGGATTAGGGTTAGGGTTGGGATAAGGGATAGGGGTGTGTTCAGGTTAGGTTTGTGGTTAGGGTTATGGTTAGGGTTGGGATTAAGGTTAGGGTTAGGGTTGGGTTTAGGGTTGCGATTAGGGTTAGGAGTGTGTTGGGGTTAGGTTTGTGGTTAGGGTTAGGGTTGAGATTAGGGTTACGACTGTTGGGGTTAGGTTTGTGGTTAGAGTTAGGGTTGGGATTAGGGTTAGGAGTGTGTTGGGATTAGGATTGGAGTTAGAATTGAGGGGTTTCCACTGTTTTGGCACATTAGGGGGTCTCCAAATGCGAAATGTGTCTCCACCATTGATTCATGCCAATTTTGTGTTCAAAAAGTCAAATGGTGCTCCCTCCCTTCCGAGCCCTGACGTGTACCTGAACAGTGGTTTACCCCAACATATGTGGCATCGGCATACTCGGGACTAATTGCACACCAACTTTGGGGATCTAATTTCTCCTGTTACCCTTGGGAAAATAAAAAGTGGGGGGCTAAAAAATCATTTTTGTGGTAAGAAAGATTTTTTATTTTCATGGCTTTGCGTTATAAACTTCTATGAAGCACTTGGAGGTTCAAAGTGCTCACCACACATTTAGATAAGCTCCTTGGTGGATCTAGTTTCCAAAATGGGGTCCCATGTGGGGTGTTTCTACTGTTTAAGCACATCAAGGGCTCTGCAAACGCAAGATGACGCCCGCAGATCATTCAATCAAAGTCTGTATTCCAAAACATCAGTACTTCCCTTAAGAGCCCCGACGTATGGCCAAATAGTGGTTCCCCCCACATATGGTGTACCAGGGTACTCATGACAAATTGGACAACACCTTTTGGGGTCTAATTTCTCCGGTTACCCTAGTGAAAATAAAAAATTGCGGGCTAAAAAATAATTTTTGTGGAAAAAAAATGATTTTTTATTTTCACGGTTCTGCATTATAAACTTTGGTGAAACATTTGGGGGTTCAAAATTCTCACAACACATCTAGATAAGTTCCTTGGGGGGTCTAGTATCCAAAATGGGGTCACTTTAGGGGGGTTCAACTGTTTAGGCACATCAGGGGCTCTGCAAATGCAACATGATGCCTGCAGACCTTTCAATCAAATTCTGCATTACAAAATGATGCTCCTTCCCTTTCTAGCTCTGCAATGCTCCCAAACAGTGGTTTCCCCCCACATATGGGGTATCGGCGTACTCAACAAATTGCACAGCAACTTTGGGGGTCTAATTTCTCCTGTTACCCTTGTGAAAATAATAATTTGGGGGTGAAAATATCATTTTTGTGGAGCAAATATTTTTTATTTTCACGGTTCTACATTATAAACTTCTGTGAAGCACTTGGAGGTTCAAAGTGCTCACCACTAGAGTTGAGCGAAACGGGTCGAAAAATTTCAAAAGTCGCTGACTTTTGGCAAAGTCGGGTTTCATGAAACGAAAACCGACCCTAGGATGAGGTCGGCCACGAGGTCGGCGACTTACACGCCAAAGTCGCGTTTCAAAAGTTTGTTTTGCGCTCTTTTTCAGCCAATCAGGATCCACGGACACTGTGGGCAACGTGATGACATAGGCACGGGTCACCACCATCTTTCAGAAGGGCATGCAAGTGATTGGCTTGCTTTGGTGGGCGTCACTGGGGGTATAAAAGGGCGTGCACGCCGACCGCCATCTTACTTCTGCCGATCTTAGCATAGGGAGAGGTTGCTGCTGATTCTGTAGGGAGAGTGTTAGGCAGGGAACAAGAAAAAAAAACTGCTTCTGCTGCTAGCGATTGTGCCTGTACAACACACCAGTCACTGTGTGTGCAGTGCAAGGGGAGGCTATATTGTGGTGTATCAGTGGTGTTGGTTGTTGGGCTGCCTTCTAAGGCTTCCTGACAGCTGCATTGCTGTTTACCCACTGCTCTGCAAACTGCTTTTTTAAAAGCAATCCCAATTTTTTTTTTTGTCCTGCTGAGGTACTGAGCGTGCATTTTTTCACACCATACAGCGGTGTACGCTCCTCACACAGTACTGTGTAACGGCTGTTATCACAGCCATAGTGAAGCTATCTGTGTCACTCTGTGAGAATAAGTCGAGGACATGTTCCGTTCTTACAGACCTGCACTCTAGGGAGATTCCTACTCTGACCAATTCTACATACACCTTGTAGTTTGTGATACACTAGCCAATTTCTGCCTGTGACATAGCGCTGTGATATTCAGTGGGCCTCACACAATCCAAAAGTGTCCAGTGTCCACAAGTGTCTGCAGAAATTCAAAATCTCCCTTATCCTCTAGTCACTTTGGTCACAGCTGTGCCATCGAGCCTGTGACATAGCGCTCAGATATTCAGTGGGCCTCACACAATCCAAAAGTGTCCAGTGTCTGCAGAAACTCAAAATCTCACTTATTCTCTAGTCACTTTGGTCACAGCTGTGCCATCGAGCCTGTGACATAGTGCTCAGATATTCAGTGGGCTTCACACAATCCAAAAGTGTCCAGTGTCCACTAGTGTGAGCAGAAATTCAAAATCTCACTTATCCTCTAGTCACTTTGGTCACAGCTGTGCCATTGAGCCTGTGACATAGCGCTCAGATATTCAGTGGGCCTCACACAATCCAAAAGTGTCCAGTGTCCACAAGTGTCTGCAGAAATTCAAAATCTCACTTATCCTCTAGTCACTTTGGTCACAGCTGTGCCATCGAGCCTGTGACATAGCGCTCAGATATTCAGTGCGCCTCACACAATCCAAAAGTGTCCAGTGTCCACTAGTGTGAGCAGAAATTCAAAATCTCACTTATCCTCTAGTCACTTTGGTCACAGCTGTGCCATCGAGCCTGTGACATAGCGCTCAGATATTCAGTGGGCCTCACACAATCCAAAAGTGTCCAGCGTCCACAAGTGTCTGCAGAAATTCAAAATCTCACTTATTCTCTAGTCACTTTGGTCACAGCTGTGCCATCGAGCCTGTGACATAGCGCTCAGATATTCATTGGGCCTCACACAATCCAAAAGTGTCCAGTGTCCACAAGTGTGAGCAGAAATTCAAAATCTCACTTATCCTCTAGTCACTTTGGTCACAGCTGTGCCATCGAGCCTGTGACATAGCGCTCAGATATTCAGTGGGCCTCACACAATCCAAAAGTGTCCAGTGTCCACAAGTGTCTGCAGAAATTCAAAATCTCACTTATCCTCTAGTCACTTTGGTCACAGCTGTGCCATCGAGCCTGTGACATAGCGCTCAGATATTCAGTGGGCCTCACACAATCCAAAAGTGTCCAGTGTCCACTAGTGTGAGCAGAAATTCAAAATCTCACTGATCCTCTAGTCACTTTGGTCACAGCTGTGCCATCGAGCCTGTGACATAGCGCTCAGATATTCAGTGGGCCTCACACAATCCAAAAGTGTCCAGTGTCCACAAGTGTCTGCAGAAATTCAAAATCTCACTTATCCTCTAGTCACTTTGGTCACAGCTGTGCCATCGAGCCTGTGACATAGCGCTCAGATATTCAGTGGGCCTCACACAATCCAAAAGTGTCCAGTGTCCACAAGTGTCTGCAGAAATTCAAAATCTCACTTATCCTCTAGTCACTTTGGTCACAGCTGTGCCATCGAGCCTGTGACATAGCGCTCAGATATTCAGTGGGCCTCACACAATCCAAAAGTGTCCAGTGTCCACAAGTGTCTGCAGAAATTCAAAATCTCACTTATCCTCTAGTCACTTTGGTCACAGCTGTGCCATCGAGCCTGTGACATAGCGCTCAGATATTCAGTGGGCCTCACACAATCCAAAAGTGTCCAGTGTCCACTAGTGTGTGCAGAAATTCAAAATCTCACTTATCCTCTAGTCACTTTGGTCACAGCTTTGCCATCGAGCCTGTGACATAGCGCTCAGATATTCAGTGGGCCTCACACAATCCAAAAGTGTCCAGTGTCCACTAGTGTGAGCAGAAATTCACAATCTCCCCTGTCCTATAGACACCTTGTACCTTGTTTTACATTACTATATAGTTTGTTGGATTTTGTCTACATTTCTACCAAAAATGAGGAAGGCTGGTGGAAGAGGCCGTGGAATTGGGCGGGGGTTGGCAGCTGGTAATGATGGTGTTGGTGGTGGATCTGTTGGTAGTGGCAAGAGCAAAATAGGACCGAATGCAGGAGGTGTTGAGCCTGCGTCATCGTCTGGCTCCATAAGGCTTCGAAGGCTTAGTTTTCTAGGAGTTGGCAAACCGCTTTTAAAGCCAGAGCATCAGGAAAAAGTTTTGTCTTACATTGCTGACTCAGCCTCCAGCTCTATCGCCTCCTCTTCTTCAGTTGTAAAAAGTAAAAGCACTGAGTCGTCATTGGAGGCTCATGTTTATGAACCACACCTTTCCTTGTGTCCTTCACCCCAACCAAGATTGAAGGATGATGCAGGCCATACTACTGATTACTCCATGGAGCTGTTTTCACATACCATGCCTGGATTATCAAGTCAAATGGTGAATTACCCAGGCCAAGATGAATCTGACATGGAGTGCACTGATGCACAGCCGCTGATGGATGATTCTGCTGGTACATTCACTCAGAGCACTACATTGTCCTCGCAGTGTACAGAGCCAGATTCTGACCCTGATGAGACTCAGGTGCCCCTTCCCGCACACTATACCACCATACACGGTGACACAGAGGAAGGTGCACATGACATTGAAGAGGAGGTGATGGATGACCCAGTTGTTGACCCAGATTGGCATCCATTGGGGGAAGAGGGTGCTGCTTCCAATAGCTCAGATGAGGAGCATCCACAGCAGACATCGACATCGCAACAGCTGTTATCTGGCAGGCCCGGAGCACTCCAAAGACAGGTTCCAAAAATCAAAAGAGTTGCTGGACAGCTTGTCCAGAGGGTCAAAAGATCACAGCGTGCTAGGCCGCAAAATGTCTGCCAAAGTAGGAAGAGTGCAGTGTGGCACTTTTTTGAACAAAATCCTCATGATCAGGCCAAGGTTATCTGTAAGAAGTGCGCAAAGACCTTTAGCCGAGGGAAAAATCTGAAAAATTTGAATACCAGTTGCATGCTTAGACATTTAAACACCATGCACTTGCAAGCTTGGACACAACACCAAACCTCAAGTGCCACATGTGCAACTGATCACAACGAAGGTAGTCAGCAACGCTACATTGTTTCCCCCACTGTAAGCCCACCGGTTAGCACAGCAGCAAATGTTGAGGTGTCGTTGCAAGGCCACAGCAGTCAGGGAATCCCACTGTTATATCAACGAAAGACTGATTCTAGGCCATCAGAAAGAACACCAACTCCATCATCATCATCAACCCTCTCTCAGTCCGCCCTGTCCACCGCTACTTCCACCATATGCAGCTCTCAAGTCCAGCTAACCCTCCCAGACACTATGAGTAGGTCAAGAAAGTACTCAGTCTCTCATCCGCGTACACTGGGTTTGAACGCCCACATTGCCAAACTAATCTCGTTTGAGATGATGCCCTTTCGGTTGGTGGAAAGCGCAGCTTTCCGCGAACTCATGGCCTATGCAGTACCACGCTATGACCTACCCAGTCGCCACTTCTTCTCTCGCAAAGCCATCCCAGCCCTCCACCATCATGTGAAAGACCGCATTATCCATGCACTCAAGCAGTCAGTGAGCGGAAAGGTGCACCTCACAACTGATGCATGGTCCAGTCGGCATGGCCAGGGCCGTTACGTGTCCATCACTGCGCACTGGGTTAATGTGGTGGATGCAGGGTCCACAGGGGACAGCGGTGGTGGGACAGTGCTGCCTAGCCCACGGTATAGGAAACAGTTGGCTGTAGGCGTTCGACCCTCCTCCTCCTCCTCCTCCTCCAGAAGCGAAAGCTCGTCCACAGAGCGCAGTCGTACGAGCACTCCATCTGCAGCTGCCACTGTTGCACACGAGGTGTCCCCCTATCGAGCAGCTAGTGGAAAGCGTCAGCAGGCTGTGTTGCAGATGATGTGTTTGGGCAACAGACACACCGCCGAGGTGCTGGCCGAGTACTTGAAGTGACAAACTGAGTCATGGCTGGCCAATGTACATCTTGAGGCAGGCAAGGTAGTTAGTGATAACGGCCGTAATTTTGTGGCAGCCATAGCCCTTTCAAAACTCAGCCACATACCTTGCTTGGCTCACACCTTGAACCTGGTGGTGCAGTGCTTCCTCAAAAATTATCCGGAGTTAACAGCCCTGCTCCAGAAGGTGCAAAGACTGTGCGCGCACATCCGCCGGTCGCCTGTACACTCCGTTCGTATGCAGAAGCTGCAGTGATTGCTCCACCTTCCCAACCACCGCCTCATTATCGACATTGCAACAAGGTGGAACTCCACCCTGCACTTGGTGGAGCGGCTGTGCGAGCAGAGGCAGGCCATAATGCATTTGTGGGAGGATACACGGCCAGGCACTTTGAGAGCAGACATGGAGTTGACAGGTGTGAAGTGGTCGAAGCTGAAAGACCTCTGTAAAGTCCTTCAGTGTTTTGAGGAATGCACACGGCTGGTAAGCGCGGACGACGCCATCCTAAGCATGAGCATCCCACTTATGCGTCTGCTCATGCAAACTTTGACGCACCTTAAGGAGCAGGCTTCTGCAGCCAATGTTGATGAGGAGGAAGAGGAGGAGGGAATCCTTGATGACATTCAGCCATTGTCTGCTCAGAGACCTCTCCTGGACGAGGTGGAGGAAGAAGAGGAGGAGGAGAAGGATGATGGGGATGATTACTTAGGGGAGGAGGATGCATCTCGTGGGTCAAGTGAAAATGTTGGCGTGGCAAGGTCTGGTACAGGGTTTGTGCGTGACTGGAGGGATGTGGATTTGCCAGAAAGTGCTCCTCCAACCAGCACTCGCAGTGCATCATTGACACCGGGAACATTGGCCCACATGTCAGATTATGCCTTGCAGATCCTAAAAAGGGACCCCCGCATTGCCAAAATGATGAACGATGACGACTACTGGTTGGCCAGTATCCTGGATCCACGCTATAAAGGCAAATTACAAAACATCATGCCACAGGAGAACCTTGACCTAATATTGGCTAATAAACAAGCAACTCTGGTAAATCGGTTGCTTGAGGCATTCCCAGCACACAGCAGCGGTGATGGTTCTCACACGAGCCATATGGGCCGGGGTCAGCTTGGCAGAGGTGTTCGTGGTGCACACAGCAGAAGTGGCGTTGGAGACAGGGGTTTCATGACAATGTTGTGGACTGATTTTTCAAGTACCGCTCACACAACTGGTAAAACTGCATCGATGGAAAGTGACAGGAGACAGCAGCTGTCAACTATGGTTACAAACTACTTTTCCTCCCATATCGATGTTCTCCCACACAGGTCATTCCCCTTTGACTATTGGGCCGCTAAACTGGACACCTGGCCTGAATTGGCACAATATGCCTTACAGGAGCTCGCTTGCCCAGCTGCAAGTGTGCTATCGGAAAGAGTCTTCAGTGCAGCTGGATCAATCCTGACAGAAAAAAGGACCCGTCTGTCAACCCAAAATGTGGATGATCTAACCTTCATTAAAATGAACCACGCATGGGTTTCCAAGGATTTTGTCCCACCTTCCGCTGATGACACATAGGGTGACAGAAAAATGGCTTGCTTTGGTCCACCTCTTCCTGGGACTTGACCTATTTCACCTTTTGCATCAGCTGAATGTCCAACATCAACATATGCCACTTTCTAAAACTCCCTAACTGTGCAGCCTCCCCCCCCCATGGCTGGGGTCACCACCTAGCGCACGACACCGTGCGAGTGCCGTTGCCCTGGAAAGGTGGGTAGGCCGACTCTTGGGCGCGGGCACTGGCACAGGGTCCCTCATAGTGCAATCAAGTGTCTCTGACGGTGGTGGTGCACACCCGCCGTCAGACACACCGCCGTACTATGAGGGGCCCAGTGCCAGTACCGACGCCCACGAGTGGGCCCCCCTTGCTTGGGCAGGGCCCCAGCATTTGCAATCTTTACCTCTCCCTGCTCCTCTACTGTGTAGTCTGGGCCGTCAAATCCATACTGTGCCTGACACCGTTTGAGCCTGCCTCCTGATGTATAGACATATATTTTGAATGTGTACGAAATCCATACATGTTATCTGGGGATACGGTACCCTTTCTCACCTTTGTGCAATCACGTGCAATCCATACTGGGCCTAACACCGTCTGAGCCTGCCTCCTGATGTATAGACATTAGAGTTGAGCGATACCGTCCGATACTTCAAAGTATCGGATCGGAATGGATCGGCCGATCTTAAAAAAAAGTATCGGTATCGCCGATTCCGATACCGGAAGTCCCATTCAAGTCTATGGGACTTCCGGTATCGGAATAAGAAAAATCCTGTTTTTCCCTTGTACAGCCTCTCTGGGGTCTGTACGGGCCTTTCGGGGGGCTGTGCCGGCCTGCCAGGGGGTCTGTGCAGGCTCCGGTGGTCTGTGCCGGCCTGCCGGGGGGCTGTGCAGGCTCCGGTGGGCTGTGCCGGCCTGCCGGGGGGCTGTGTCGGCCTGCCGGGGGGCTGTGCCGGCCTGCCGGGGGGCTGTGCAGGCTCCGGTGGTCTGTGCCGGCCTGCCGGGGGGCTGTGCCGGCCTGCCGGGGGGCTGTGCAGGCTCCGGTGGGCTGTGCCGGCCTGCCGGGGGGCTGTGCCGGCCTGCTGGGGGGCTGTGCAGGCTTTGGGGGTCTGTGCAGGCATCGTCCGATGGGACTACAAGTCCCATTGGGCGATGCCTGCTACCATGACAGTGATTGACACATTAGCCAATGATGGGACAGTAGTAGTCCCATCATCCGGCTAATGTGTTGAATGTAAAAAAAAAAATAAAAAAAAAAAATTACATGCTACATACATACAACATGCATACTACATACATGCTACATTCATACTACATACTACATACATGCTACATTCATACTACATATATACTACATGCAACATACATACTACATATATACTACATGCAACATACATACTACATATATACTACATGCATGCAACATGCATACTACATATATACTACATGCTACATACATACATACTACATATATGCTACATACATACTACATATATACTACATGCATGCTACATACATACTACATACATACTACATATATGCTACATACATACTACATATATGCTACATACATACTACATATATGCTACATACATACTACATATATACTACATGCATGCTACATACATACTGCATGCTACATACATGCTACATGCTACATACATACCACATACATACTACATACATACTACATACATACTACATACATACTACATGCTACATACATACTACATATATACTACATGCAACATACATACTACATATATACTACATGCATGCAACATGCATACTACATATATATTATATGCTACATACATACTACATATATGCTACATACATACTACATATATACTACATGCATGCTACATACATACTGCATGCTACATACATACTACATGCTACATACATACTACATATATGCTACATACATACTACATATATACTACATGCATGCTACATACATACTGCATGCTACATACATACTACATGCTACATACATACCACATATATACTACATACATACTACATGCATGCTACATGCTACATACATACCACATACATACTACATACATACTACATACATACTACATGCTACATACATACTACATATATACTACATGCATGCTACATACATACTACATGCTACATACATACTACATATATACTACATGCATGCTACATACATACTACATGCATGCTACATACATACTACATGCTACATACAAACCACATATATACTACATACATACTACATGCTACATACATACTACATATATACTACATGCATGGTACATACATACTGCATGCTACATGCATGCTACATACATACTACATACATACTACATGCTACATACATACCACATATATACTACATACATACTACATACAATACATTCATACAATACATACATAGACATACAGTACATATAACATAGAGTAACATACTTACCAATACTTGTCACATTGTTCCCCGAAGCCATTGTCTTTTAAGGAATAAATATTAACATAACAAACCACAAAAATACTCACCCACGATCCGAAGCAGTCCACGAGTGTGTCCCACGACGATCTTGGGTAGAGAACTGCAGCATCAGCTGTTGCTGCCGTTCTCTACCGGCTGCAGGAATCCAATGACGGAAGGTAGGTATCCTTCCGCACTGTATTCCTCCGCCACTTAAAAAAAAAAAAAAAGTCCCTAGTCTCACTTTATGCCATTGCTGCGTGGGAATTTCCCACACAGCAATGGCATAAAGTGAGACTAGGGACTTTTTTTTTTTTAAGTGGCGGAGGAATACAGTGCAGAAGGATATCTACCTTCCGTCATTGGATTCCTGCAGCCCGTAGAGAACGGCAGCAACAGCTGATGCTGCAGTTCTCTACCCAAGATCGTCGTGGGACACACTCGTGGACTGCTTCGGATCGTGGGTGAGTATTTTTGTGGTTTGTTATGTTAATATTTATTCCGTAAAAGACAATGGCTTCGGGGAACAATGTGACAAGTATTGGTAAGTATGTTACTCTATGTTATATGTACTGTATGTCTATGTATGTATTGTATGAATGTATTGTATGTAGTATGTATGTAGTATATATGTGGTATGTATGTAGCATGTAGTATGTATGTAGTATGTATGTAGCATGCATGTAGCATGCAGTATGTATGTAGCATGCATGTAGTATATATGTAGTATGTATGTAGCATGTAGTATGTATGTAGTATGTATGTGGTATGTATGTAGTATGTATGTAGCATGTAGTATGTATGTAGTATGTATGTAGTATGTATGTAGTATATATGTAGTATGTATGTAGCATGTAGTATGTATGTAGCATGTAGTATGTATGTAGTATGTATGTAGTATATATGTAGTATGTATGTAGCATGTAGTATGTATGTAGCATGCATGTAGTATATATGTAGTATGTATGTAGCATGTAGTATGTATGTAGCATGCATGTAGTATGTATGTAGTATGTGTGTAGTATATATGTAGTATGTATGTAGCATGTAGTATGTATGTAGCATGCATGTAGTATATATGTAGTATGTATGTAGCATGTAGTATGTACACTCACTGGCCACTTTATTAGGTACACCTGTCCAACTGTGTGTTAAGACTTAATTTCTAATCAGCCAATCACATGGCGGCAACTCAGTGCATTTAGGCATGTAGACATGGTCAAGACAATCTCCTGCAGTTCAAACCGAGCATCAGTATGGGGAAGAAAGGTGATTTGAGTGCCTTTGAACGTGGCATGATTGTTGGTGCCAGAAGGGCTGGTCTGAGAATTTCAGAAACTGCTGATCTACTGGGATTTTCACGCACAACCATCTCTAGGGTTTACAGAGAATGGTCCGAAAATGAAAAAAAATCCAGTGAGCGGCAGTTCTGTGGCCGGAAATGCCATGTTGATGCCAGAGGTCAGAGGAGAATGGGCAGACTGGTTCGAGCTGATAGAAAGGCAACAGTGACTCAAATTGCCACCCGTTACAACCAAGGTAGGCAGAAGAGCATCTCTGAACGCACAGTGCGTCGAACTTTGAGGCAGATGGGCTACAGCAGCAGAAGACCACACTGGGTACCACTCCTCTCAGCTAAGAACAGGAAACTGAGGCTACAATTTGCACAAGCTCATCGAAATTGGACAGTAGAAGATTGGAAAAACGTTGCCTGGTCTGATGAGTCTCGATTTCTGCTGCGACATTCGGATGGTAGGGTCAGAATTTGGCGTAAACAACATGAAAGCATGGATCCATCCTGCCTTGTATCAACGGTTCAGGCTGGTGGTGGTGGTGTCATGGTGTGGGGAATTTTTTCTGGGCACTCTTTGGGCCCCTTGGTACCAATTGAGCATCGTTGCAACGCCACAGCCTACCTGAGTATTGTTGCTGACCATGTCCATCCCTTTATGACCACAATGTACCCAACATCTGATGGCTACTTTCAGCAGGATAATGCGCCATGTCATAAAGCTCGAATCATCTCAGATTGGTTTCTTGAACATGACAATGAGTTTACTGTACTCAAATGGCCTCCTCAGTCACCAGATCTCAATCCAATAGAGCATCTTTGGGATGTGGTGGAACGGGAGATTCGCATCAGGGATGTGCAGCCGACAAATCTGCGCCAACTGTGTGATGCCATCATGTCAATATGGTCCAAAATCTCTGAGGAATGCTTCCAGCACCTTGTTGAATCTCTGCCACGAAGAATTGAGGCAGTTCTGAAGGCAAAAGGGGGTCCAACCCCTTACTAGCATGGTGTACCTAATAAAGTGGCCAGTGAGTGTATGTAGCATGCATGTAGTATGTATGTAGTATGTATGTAGTATATATGTGTTATGTAGTATGTATGTATGTAGTATGTATGTAGTATGTATGTAGCATGTAGTATGTATGTAGCATGCATGTAGTATGTATGTAGTATGTATGTAGTATTTTTTTTTTTTTTTTAACATTTAACACATTAGCCGGATGATGGGACTACTACTCTCCCATCATTGGCTAATGTGTCAATCACTGTCATGGTAGCAGGCATCGCCAGATGGGACTTGTAGTCCCATCGGACGATGCTTGCACAGACCCCCGGACATCAGCACAGCCCCCCGGCAGGCCGGCACGGCAGGCCGGCACAGCCCCCCGGCAGGCCGGTAAAGACCCCCACAGGGTGCACAGACCACCGGCAGGCCGGCACAGCCCCCCGGCAGGCCGGTACAGACCCCCACAGGGTGCACAGACCACCGGCAGGCCGGCACAGCCCCCCGGCAGGCCGGTACAGACCCCGGGCAGTCCACACAGCCCCCCAGCAGGCCGGCACAGCCCCCCGGCAGGCCGGCAGAGACCCCAGGAAGGCCCGAAATGACGGCGCATCATGATGCGCACACACCGCGCATCATGATGACGTCAGGCTGTCAATCAACTTTGAACTTCCGATTCCGATGCCGACTTCCGATATTGAAAAAATATCGGAAGTCGGTATCGGAATTCCGATACAGCAAGTATCGGCCGATACCCGATACTTGCGGTATCGGAATGCTCAACACTAATAGACATATATTTTGAATGTGTACACTATCCATACATGTTATCTGGGGATACTGTACCTTTTCTCACCTTTGTGCAATCATGTGCAAGCCATACTGGGCCTAACACCGTCTGAGCCTGCCTCCTGATGTATAGACATATATTTTGAATGTGTACGCTATCCATACATGTTATCTGGGGATACGGTACCCTTTCTAACCTTTGTGCAATCACGTGCAATCCATACTGGGCCTAACACCGTCTGAGCCTGCCTCCTGATGTATAGACATATATTTTGAATGTGTACGCTATCCATACATGTTATCTGGGGATACGGTACCCTTTCTCACCTTTGTGCAATCACGTGCAATCCATACTGGGCCTAACACCGTCTGAGCCTGCCTCCTGATGTATAGACATATATTTTGAATGTGTACGCTATCCATACATGTTATCTGGGGATACGGTACCCTTTCTCACCTTTGTGCAATCACGTGCAATCCATACTGGGCCTAACACCGTCTGAGCCTGCCTCCTGATGTATAGACATATATTTTGAATGTGTACGCTATCCATACATGTTATCTGGGGATACGGTACCCTTTCTCACCTTTGTGCAATCACGTGCAATCCATACTGGGCCTAACACCGTCTGAGCCTGCCTCCTGATGTATAGACATATATTTTGAATGTGTACGCTATCCATACATGTTATCTGGGGATACGGTACCCTTTCTCACCTTTGTGCAATCATGTGTAATCCATACTGGGCATGAGAACGGCTGGCGAGCTGTTAAGCAAGCTACAGCACCTGTGGTTTGCACACGTAAGTTTTTCATTTTTTCAGGAATGACGGTTAGGCCTAATTCCGGAACTGCGGTTGACCTGCACTTATTGGGAAATCATTGTTCGCGGGTAATAATTGTAATCAGTGATCCCCATCACTAACGTTGTTCAGCGGGTTATCTGCACCTGTAAGCGACAAACGCTGGCCTTTTCAGTGTAGCGCACATGCAGCCACGGACATGTAAGGGCATGACACACCAGTTATTGGCCAATCTCATGTGCCAGAGCCTCACGTGTCCCTCTAGTAAGCTGGACTCGGACCGCGGGGCATGACGGAGTCTCGTTTGTTAACGGAATTAAGCTTGCAATGTGTGCATCTGTTCTGTAGCTGGCATGGTTGAGGTTTCCCAGGTGGAGTCGAATTTAACCGTAGGCTCCACTCCTGGTGGTGCCCTTCTGGACATTCCTTTAAGGTTCAGCTTTGCAACCATACTGCCCACGTAAAACAAACACTTTGCCTTCATGAACGCTGTTTGGAGGGTCATGACTCGTGGGAATAACGCCGCCCAATCAGTTAACCTGCTAGAGAGATCGTTCGTTGCTCCCAAGCATGACATCACACTCCCTAGGAAGAAGGTAATGCCACTGTGGCGACCGTACTCCTGGGGGCGACACAAGTGCACTGATGCCCAGCCACTGCTTGATGAATCTGCTGGTACATTGACCCAGACCACTACATTCCCCTCGCACGCTACACGGCCTGAATCTGACCCTGATGAAACTCAGGTTACCCTTCCCATATACAGTTCCATTTTACACGGTGACAAAGAGGAAGCTGCAGATGAAAGTGCAGGTTCGGCCCACCCGCCATCAGACACACCACCGTACTATCAGGGGCCCTGTGCCAGTGCGGTCGCCAACGAGTGGGCCCCCCCTGCTTGCTCAGGATCACAGCACTTGCAAAGTTGAAATACTGTGCAGTGAGATGGAAGATGGGGACGACGAGGAGTCCAGACAAGTACAGGGATTCCCTAGCGAGGAGACTTATTTGATTGTTTTCAATGTTGGGACAGCAATTTTTGGGGTGCACTATACTCTGGAGAATGATAGATGGGGCCCACCATACACTGGAACATTCCAAAGGTGGACATCAGACACTGGAGCAGCATTTACAGGGCCCATTATACACTAGAGCATTAGAAATGGGGCCCATTATGTTTGGAGCATTATTTGGGCCCATAAGACAGTGGAGCTTCATCCATGGGGACCAACATATACTGTAGCATTATGTGGAGCTCATCATATACTGTTTCAAACATTATATGGGACCAATGATTCTGTATGGAGAAATAGATGGGCCTCGTCATGAGATGTAAAAAGTGAGGTATTTTTCATTGTACTATACCGCTATTTCTCTGCCGTATCGGAGCATGATGAGTTGTGGTATGTGTTAAAGGGGCGCTCTTTCGCCCAGGGCACATGAAAACCTGCAGCCAGCCCTCCCCCCCCACAACTTTAGCCAAATAACCCTCATTTTTCAGTGCGTAACTTGTATTATGAAGTTAATTAAGGTTGACAAGCTTAAGTAAGAAGAATTGATGCTTTTGGCATTCAAATGGGCACTGTTGGTGTGTTTCCTGTCCTCCTCTCACTGCCGACTTTTATTCCCCATTGACTTACATTGGGTTTCGTGTTTCGGGACGACCCCGACTTTTCCCTATAATCGGACGATCTTGCTCGACCCGACTTTTGGAAAAGTCGGGTTTCACGAAACGAAACGCGACCCTAAAAAAACAAAAGTCGCTCAACTCTACTCACCACACATCTAGATAAGTTCTTTAAGGGGTCTAGTCTCCAAATTGGTTTCACTTGTGGGCTTTCCCTGTTTAGGCACATCAGGGTCTCTCCAAACATGACATGGCATCCGATCTCAATTCCAGCCAGTTTTGGTTTGAAAAAGTCAAACAGTGCAAAATCCTCAAAATTAATTAGCATGCTGCGGTTTTTACCGCGATGCGTTTTTTTCGCGGTAAAAAACGCATCAATGTGCACAAAAGTGCAAAATGCATAGAAATGACTGGGAAGCTTATTTTTAGTGGTTTTATAGCGGTTTTATAGTGAAAACCGCAGTAAAAACCGCTAAAAAAACGCTGTGTGTGAACACAGCCTTAAAGTCAATCTCTGTTAACGAGCCTTGCATCGTAGTAAAGGATAATTGCCAATCCAGACATTCATCTACACACAACATGTTTCAGGGTAGTGGGGGATATTTGACCCTCAGCAGTGAAAAGCAGAGTCTGGCTGGATGAGTGCAATGCCCTTAATGTGGGGGAAGTATGGAGCCTTACAGGTAATTTACCAGCAGAGAAAAGTATGCAAATTAGCTATCTCGCTGAATAACTGAAGCAAGTACCACCTAGGAAAGGAAATCTACAAGTCAATGTCTGATACTTTAGCAAGCCGTGGCGTGGCACTCAGCCATCCAGTCTTTGCTTTACCCTGATGAGAGGCAAACACCCTGAAACAGGCTGTCTGCCATATTATATATGGATTATTCACTGTATATAGTGGTTATTAATTATTGTAGCATTAATATATAATTATTATAGGGCACTGTCACTTTATATTAGTGTTTTATTATAACATGGCAATTTAGTAATTATCATATTTATTATTAATTCTGAAATATACTTGGTGATATTGATCACTATTTGCGCACTTTGTTTAGTGTATTCTAAATTAACGTGCACTGTCACTTTAAGATTCTATGATATAAATAGCACGGTCACTTTATTCAATATTAATTATTGATGTTTCACGTCACTTAATAAAAGAATTTTAAGCCATTATCCTCGCACTATATGCACTTTTTCTTAATTTTAAGACAGCACTTTTTTCCTTGTCACTCTGGATGTATAGCCACAGGCGTGCATGCGCGAATATCCCGACCTCCGCTATTTTCCAGGGGCGCTCATACACTGATGAGCAGACGTCACTGTCTGCGTGTCATTGAGCGTTACCCAGAGGAAGTACGTCAATTGGGAGGCGAGCTAATGCATCATGCACCGTGATCTGTCGGCGCCGTTCTTTCCCCCCTACCTGCGCAATGATTGGGCACTTGTCTCATAAATATTCAGATACCCCTCACCCTGGCACGCCCCGGAAGAAGCAGGTGGTGAAACGCGCGTCGGGGTGAGGGGACGCCGGGCGCACACACCACTCCTAATAGGTAATATGCATTTTTTAATAAGAGTCACTCTTTATTGTATTGTGGTCATGCATTGTTATCGGATGTTTATTGACAAGGATTTGTCATGGTTCACTTCTTTATGGTGGTGAACTTCCATTTGATTTAAGCTATTTTGCGATATCACATCTATGTATGTTACAAGGGGTGACAGTTTGGGAATCATTTCCATTGTGGATTACCCACATAGGTTAGTAATTAGATTAATTACTTGTGCCCACATTACATATGATATGTCTTCAAAGAGATTGATGAATATATATTTGATGTATAAAGACCTCATATTATTTTACATAATCTTTGATCTAGACAACATCACCTTGCAGATACTTATTTGAGCTCGGTGTCCCTTGGACAGAATTTTTGCTTTTTTATGTAATGTATATTATCATTATCTACTACCGTAATAAAAGTTTGTGCTTTTACATTTGGGATCTCTTCTCCCTTCCATTTTTTGGCATATATGGGAATGTTGTGTATAGTCTTATTGAAGAGCCCTATATGAATTTGGACATTTTTTGTTGATGTCTGCCATTAAGTGTCTGGCTTGGTATTTATCTTTGAACATGTCGAAAGGCTCTATGAAGGGTCAGACATTACTTGGTCAGGCAGTACTTGCGAGATAGATTTTTTTTGTTTCTGCGAGACAGTTAATTTGCATAACTTTATCCCATGGAGCATTGCCTGTAAGACTCCAGACTAAGCTGGTCTTCACCAATATTTCTCAAAGCTTCTTTACTTTTTTTATTCACTTTATGACAGTCCAATAATAATCAGATCCCATTAATATCATGTAAAAGGAATTTTAGTTCATACAGATAATGTCCCAATCACTGTAGACCGTTAAATATACAGAGGATGCTGCGAATAAATTGGCAGCTGTCAGTGATGGACCCTTGGGCAGGAGATGGTGGGGCCATCAAAGGAGACATTTGACCCTGTTTTTCAATTACCAGCTGGGTCCAAATTTTCCTTTTTTAAGTTTTGATGTCTTAGTTATTTTAATTGAAGTTTAATTTAATATTGTAAAGATTTTTTGGCTTTTTCATTTCGGGGCTTTTTATTTGGACTCACCATCTGTACATCTGTTCCAAACTGTCAGGACAAGACGATGCAGAATGAAATGTTGTGTCGTTTGAGCTCGTCATTAGAGCAGGGCTGTCTTCTTTATGTGCCTCATTACAAACAATTAATATGCAGAAGACTCCGAATATACTAATTATGTGTCAATATTCAAGTTTTATAACCATATGAATGCAGTGATAAATTACACTGATAGTTACACATTACATTGAACGATACGAACCGGAGGTTTGTACCAAATTCACAGCGTCTGACGAATGTGACATGGGACTGGGAACCTCAGGAGCAGACTCGTAATTAATTGGAATTTTTGTTTATGACATTAAACCAAAAAATAAGATCTGGTGACTGTAGAATTTCTGCTAATGCTTGCATCTCAAAACACAAATTCTCCTCCAAAAATAAATAAATGTCTAGATTTTGTGCAGATGTATATATTAATAATTATTACAAGAGATAGAGATATTCCTATAGCAATAAAAAAAGGACTTGAAAAGCAATAATATGTGGAGTGCAATAGGACCACGTTGGTCTATGTATAATGCCTATTTCTCAGTTTGTTTGTTTTTTACCATAGTGAGACATTGATTCTCGGAACTATGGTCCAGCGTCCAGGTCAGTTGTACCTGGTTAGATAGGAGGCTTTTGACATCATTTGTGTGTCATGTCGCACAGATGACACCATAAGGACGGTAAGAGATTTGTGGGTCTCAGATCTAGCGGTCGGCCACCACTGACCTTGACGCTGGAGTGGAGTTTCGTGAATTGATCCGATCATCTATAATGGCACGATAAGATGGCTGTATAAACTGGATCATGATCAGACCGCAATGCATGGACAGGCCACCGATATCCTGACCTGAGCAAGACAGCTGCATAGAAATATACAGTCATATGTTAAAGTTTGGGCACCCCTGTTAATGTTAACCTTTTTTCTTTATAACAATTTTGTTTTTTGCAACAGCTATTTCAGTTTCATATATCTAATAACTGATGGACTCAGTTATATTTCTGGATTCAAATGAGGTTTATTGTACTAACAGAAAATGTGCAATCTGCATTTAAACAAAATTTGACCGGTGCAAAAGTATGGGCACCTCAACATAAAAGTGACATTAATATTTCATAGATCCTCCTTTTGCAAAAATAACAGCCTCTAGTCGCTTCCTGTAGCTATTAATGAGTTCCTGGATCCTGGATGAAGGTATTTGTGACCATTCCTGTTTACAAAACAATTCCAGTTCAGTTAAGTTTGATGGTCGCCGAGCATGGACAGCCCGCTTCAAATCATCCCACAGATGTTCAATGATATTCAGGTCTGGGGACTGGGATGGCCATTCCAGAACATTGTAATTGTTCCTCTGCATGAATGCCTGAGTAGATTTGGAGCGGTGTTTTGGATCATTGTCTTGTTGAAATATCCATCCCCTGCGTAACTTCAACTTCGTCACTGATTCTTGCACATTATTGTCAAGAACCTGCTGATACTGAGTTGAATCCATGCAACCCTCAACTTTAACAAGATTCCCGGTGCCGGCATTGGCCACACAGCCCCAAAGCATGATGGAATCTCCACCAAATTTTACTGTGGGTAGCAAGTGTTTTTCTTGGAATGCTGTGTTTTTTAGCCTCCATGCATAACGCCTTTTTGAATGACCAAACAACTCAATCTTTGTTTCATCAGTCCACAGGACCTTCTTCCAAAATGTAACTGACTTGTCCAAATGTGCTTTTGCATACCTCAGGTGACTCTGTTTGTGGCGTTCTTGCAGAAACGGCTTCTTTCGCATCACTCTCCCATATAGCTTCTCCTTGTGCAAAGTGCGCTGTATTGTTGACCGATGCACAGTGACACCATCTGCAGCAAGATGATGCTGTCGGTCTTTGGAGGTGGTCTTTGGATTGTCCTTGACTGTTCTCACCATTCTTCTTCTCTGCCTTTCTGATATTTTTTTTGGCCTGCCACTTCTGGGCTTAACAAGAACTGTACCTGTGTTCTTCCATTTCCTTACTATGTTCCTCACAGTGGAAACTGACAGGTTAAATCTCTGAGACAACTTTTTGTATCCTTCCCCTGAAAAGCTATGTTGAATAATCTTTGTTTTCAGATCATTTGAGAGTTGTTTTGAGGAGCCCATGATGCCACTCTTCATAGGAGAATCAAATAGGAGAACTACTTGCAAGTGGCCGCCTTAAATACCTTTTCTCATGATTTGATACACCTGGCTATGAAGTTCAAAGCTCAATGAAGTTACAAAACCAATTTAGTGCTTCAGGAAGTCAGTAAAAAGTAGTTAGGAGTGTTTAAGTCAAGAAAATGATAAGGGTGCCCATACTTTTGCACCGGTCAAATTTTGTTTAAATGCAGATTGCACATTTTCTGTTAGTACAATAAACCTCATTTAAATCCAGAAATATAACTGAGTCCATTAGTTATTAGATATATGAAACTGAAATAGCTGTTGCAAAAACCAAAATTGTTATAAAGAAAAAAGGTTAACATTAATAGGGGTGCCCAAACTTTAACATATGACTGTATGAAGCTGTCACACTCAGGTCAGGAGAGTCATGACTAGTCCAGCCATTGGGGTCTGATCTCAATCTGATGTATACGGCTGTCTGAAGGCACCCTAATTGTGACCTTTTTAGTAAAAAAAAATGTGTTGAAAAGATGGACAATCCCTTTAAAAATGTCCACATTCACTGACACCAAGAACAGATCTTGAATGTGGCATTGAAATAAAACACGTAGGATCAAATTTATCATTTGTTATTTTTTCAAACCGATTCGTTATTGCATTTGCTCCTGTTTGATGTTGAGTCTTCGGTGTTTTGTGCCTATTTTTTGTTTGCACCAAATTCATCTTTTTTTTAAAGTACAGTATACTTTATGTGGGTTCACCAGTTTTTTTAGTCCACCATTGCCGTCACTTTTTTAAAATCTTTACTAAAAATGCTTTAAAAACTGATCCAGCTTCCATTTTCAAAAATAATAGGTGTCTATGGTGCATGTTTTTTTAGCTTGAAAAAAAAAAGGAGCATGTCTTTTCTTGACACATCTCTGCTTGAAGAAAATTACAAGGCCGGGGTCACACTTGCAACTGCAGTGCGAGAAACTCCCGCTAATACCAGGCACTGCCGTTGACACTCGGGACCAGAGTTTGTGGCTGCATGTATTTCTATGCAGCCCCACACTCTGGTCCAGAGTGCCGGCGGCAGTGCCAGATATTGATACGAGAGACTCATGCGAGTTTCTCGCATTGCATTTGCAAGAGTGACCCCGGCCTATGTTTGACTACTGCATAGACATGAGTGATTTTACTTTGCTGGACTCCCGTCCAGCATTCCCAGCAGTTGACAGATGTGAGCAGAGGGAACCTTCTCCTACATGATGTCATCTCAGGCTCCTCTTCTGATTAGTTGGCTCGGTGCAATGTCATGTGTGAGTCATGAGTCATGACTAGAGTTGAGCAAATTTTTCAATATTCGGTACGGAATATGGTTTTTTGCAATATTTGTTGAACATAGCCTAATGTTATTGGAGTCAATGAGAGTAGAAATGAGCAAACATGTTTGGAAACAATCGTCAAACATAAAGTCGGCACGAATAGGGTACCGATATGGCAATTTCGGGTTCAGCGATGATGACACAATGGTGATGTCGCCCCGAGGCACTGGGGTTTACAAATCAGTAGAGGCACCGGGGATTCCTCCAGTGGCCATGGAATACTGATTTGGCCCATGGACCGAGGTCCTGCAAGGTTATTTGCACATCTCTACTAATGGATCAGTTGAAATAGAGAAAATGTCCCATACTAAAAAAAAATACAGATCAAAATAAAGTTCTGAAAAATCCTTATCAAAACATTGTTGAGTGAACAAACCCTAATAAAATGGAATGCAAAACTCTATTGATTTTTTTTTCTTTCTTCTTTCAGTGCCAAAAACTCCTCCAGCAAATGTCAGCGGGGGCAGTGGAAGACGTCATGAATTAGTGATAACTTGGGAGGTATGTCAATCTTCTTGTGGCCATTATCCTTATTTTCCATTAATATGTTGGCATTCAGTGTGCTTTGGGGGACAGTCTGTATACATTAGATTGTACACACCGATCTACGACCATGCTGGCGTATAGTATTAGCGCATTCTCAAAGTTTGAGTAAGACTGGTGATGAAGTAAGGTATTCTTGAAGAAAAGATCCAGCTATGAAGGATAATAAAATCCAAAAACTTTTTTTCCAAATTCAGATAAAATACAAAAAACCCGACCGGTGGTACCGGAGGAAGGGTTGCCGGAGGAGAACTGGACGCGTTTGGAACAAGTGTTCTTCTTTCCAAACGCGTCCAGTTCTCCTCCGGCAACCCTTCCTCCGGTACCACCGTTCGGGTTTTTTGTATTTTATCTGAATTTGGAATAAAAGTTTTTGGATTTTATTATCCTTCATAGCTGGATCTTTTCTTCAGAATATTTGCTATGTACCGTCTCACAGGGATGTGATCCATGCTCCGAAGGAATCAAGAGCATTTAAGGGGTGAGCTGAACATATCTCTCCATGCATGAAGTAAGGTAAGCTGTCCTCGGTGATACTAGTGAGAGTGGGTGGAATTGGGGCGCCATCAACTAGACTTTTTGGCGAAGCTTTTATATGTCTCGGACAGCAGGGAGAAGCCAAACCTATATCAAGTATTCAGGTTTAACTGTACAATGTTGGTGGTTCTTTGGGAAGGCAAAAGGTTGCCTCTAAGGTTGCCTCCATGTTGCTATTGAGGTTCAAATACAATCTGTTCGGTCTGGGCGTAGCTGAAAAATAGACCAGTTTTGATCAAAAGAGAACATTTTGTAAATGCGGGATTCTTTTTTATTTTTGTTCATTGCAGCCTGTCTCCGAAGAGTTTCAGAACGGCGAAGGGTTTGGATACATTGTGGCCTTCAGACCTAACGACACCAGAGGATGGAAGGAGAAAATGGTGACCTCTTCCGATGCCTCTAAATTTATCTACAGGGATGAGAGCACCCCACCGCTCACCCCTTTTGAAGTGAAGGTTGGCGTATACAATAATAAAGGAGACGGACCCTTCAGTGACATCGTGTTCATCTGCTCTGCAGAAGGAGGTGAGTTGTAATGGGAAAACTGTTGTTGAGGAAACGAGCACTTTATACACGCGAGTGAGCTACAACTATCAGGTGTTTATCTACTGATATAACTATAAGGTGTTATACACTGAGATAGGAGACATATCTTGAGGCTTTGGTGCATTGATAGGTCTTTCTGTATGCCAACTCATATAGCAAAAGATGTGTTGGCAGGGTATATGGGACTCACGTGCTTGATGTTTGGTCCATGTAAGCAAGGAACACAGGCACTCTCTCTAAGTGGGAAGAGATTCTGGACTCTATGGCTTTCTCTAAAGATTGACAAAGAGCTAAAACTCACAGGCATTCTCTACAAGAGGGTGGTATAAGAAGGACTCACAGGTGCTCTGTGTCAGTGGGCAGGGGAAGCAGGACTCACAGCCTTTCTCTACAGGAGAGTGGCATAAGAAGAACTCACAGGCACTCTCTGTCAGTGCATTGGGGAAGCAGGATTCACAGGCTTTCTCTACAAGAGGGTGGTATAAAAATAACTAACAGGCGCTATCTGTCAGTGGGCGGTGGAAGCAGGACTCACAGGCTTTCTCTATAAGAGGGTGGTGTAAGGACTCGCAGGCTTTATTTATAAGTGGGAGTGGGAATGAGTACTCACAGGCTTTCTTTACAATTGGGGGGTAAAGTGGGACAAAGGCTTACTATATAACTGGGAAGTGATTTTGGACTCTATGACTTTCTCTAAAAGTTGACAGATAATTAAAATTCACAGGCTTTCTCTATAAATGGGTGGAGTAAGCAGGACTCACAGGCTTTCTCTGTAAGTCGGTGGTATAGCAAGGACTCACAGGCTTTCTCTATATGTGGGTGATGTAAGAAGGACTCATAGGCTTTCTCTATAAGAGGGTGATGTAAGAAGGACTCACAAGCTTTCTCTATAAAAGGGTGGTGTAAGCAGGACTCACAGGCTTTCTCTATAAGTGGGTGTTGTAAGAAGGACTCACAGGCTTTCTCTATATGTCGGTGATGTATGAAGGACTCACAGGCTTTCACTATTAGTGGGTGATGTAAGAAGGACTCACAGACTTTCTCTATTAGTGGGTTGTGTAAGAAGGACTCACAGACTTTCTCTATAAATGGGTGGTGTAAGAAGGACTCACAGGCTTACTATATAAGTATTTGCTGTAAGAAGGACTCACAGTCTTTCTTTATAAGTGAGTGGTGTAAGATTCACAGACTTACTCTATGAGTGGACGTGGGACCAAGGATTCACCGGCTATCTCTATAAGTGGGGTGTAAAACATGAGACAGGCTCTTTCTGTAAGTGGGGTGTAAAACAGGAGACAGGCTATCTCTGTAAGTGGGGTGTAAAACAGGACACAGGCTATCTCTGTAAGTGGGTGGTGTAGAAGAGCTCACAGACTTTCTTTATAAGTGGGTAGGGTGAGGCAGTTCTTACAGACTTTCTTTAGCAGTTACACAACTTTTTTTTCATGAAATTACTGAATCAAATCAGAAAAATGTGTCATCAAGCTCATTGCTTCCCCCCCCATCTTGTCCTTTACTGCCCTCAAAAAATGTAGCATAGGAGATCTGCAATAAGAAGATATTACCACTAACTTAAATGGATGTTCTACCCCTTTCTAATAACAAAACGAATAGGCCAAGTGTGCTATACGTAAAAGAAGTTGTGCATACTCCCCATGGATCCCCTGCCGCTCCTCCCTGTTCCCCGACACTCTCCTTCCCTTGTGGACTGATCTGCATTCGGCTCAGCAGTCTTGTGCTGACAATATCAGCCTCACCGCTGAGCCCAATGATTGGCTGCAGTGCCTTAATATGGAACCAACAAATTCCACAGGCAGCGGTGAGGAGGCAGAGCAGCAGAACAGGTGCTGACGTTTTATTTTTTCATTTTATTATTTTTATACTGGGCAAGCTCATGCAGATTCTAAAATCAATCCTGGAAAACCCTTTAATTCTGTGATAAATCTCATGGAGAGCACCATCTCCCGTTTGTCACCTTTTTTTTTGCACAGGTGCATGAATGGCCCATTGTATTAAAAGGAATCTGTCACCTATTTTTTCCCATATAAAATGCGGCAACCGCATTCAGGGGCTTATCTACAGCTTTCTGTAATGCTATAGATAAGCCCCCGATGTAACCTGAAAGATAAGAAAAACGAGTTATATTATACTAACCGGGGGGCGGTCCAGTCTGATGGGTGTCGCAGTCCGGTACGGGTCCGATGGGTGTCATGGTCCGGGTCTGGCGCCTCCCATCTTCTAGCAATGACGTCCTCTTCTTTGCTTCCCATCGCGGCTCCGGTGCAGGCGTACTGCTCTGCCCTGTTGAGGGCAGAGCAGAGCACTGCAGAGCGCAGGCACCGGGAAAGGTCAGAGAGGTCCAGCGCCTGTGCAATGCAGTACTCTGCTCTGCCCTCAAAAGGGCAGAGCAGTACGCCTGCACCGGAGCCGCGTCAGGAAGCAAAGAAGTGGATGTCATCGCTAGAAGATGGGAGGCGCCGGACCGGACTGTGACACCCATCAGACCGGACCGGACCTGGACCGCCCCCGGGTGAGTATAATATAACTCTTTTTCTTATCTTTCAGGTTACATTGGGGGCTTATCTACAGCATTACAGAATGCAGTAGATAAGCCCCTGATGGCAGTGGCCGCAAGTTATATGCCAAAAAATAGGTGACAGATTCCCTTTAAATAGCACGTGTCCAGATTCAACAGACGGGAAAGTAGAATGACTCTTCTTTTCAAGCAGCAAATTATAGATGAAGATGCATTACGTATGTGTAACATCAAAGTTACAAACTAAGCTTCCATCAACTTTTGCCTGAAAAATTGGATGAGCAGAAACAGATATTGTTGTGACTTGACACTTTACATGTTAATGCAAATTATGCAGTGTGGATTCAATGAGGCCTAAATTTAGCAAAAAAACTTGCTTTAGTTTTTCACCACCTTCATGCTGTCGGTTCGGCATGACAAATTGTACTGATCATCATCCTATGAAGATTAAAAATAATCCAAAGAGAGCAGGAAAAAAGTCTATCAATGTAATATATTACAAAATAAGTTACCAAATTCGTACAGAAAACTTTGCACAGTTAACTTTACAGATCTATCTGTACTTCTCTTTGCTCTTGCTCGACATTTGCTGAGATGAGTGGTTCAAGATGAAAATAAAACGGGATTTTGTGATACTCTGTTGGGAGATGTTTGTGCTATATGTCTCTATGTGTGGCCATCCATTCGTTGTGAAGTGTATAGGAGCCTGTCTAGAGGGTTGATAGCTTGTTCCAATGATGTATTGAACTCATAGTTTCTCTGTTTCTGCTCAGCCCAAGAGACTGCTTTCCTCTGATAGAGCTATTTGGTTGAGCACCTGTTAAGTTATGCCTGATCCTGGGCTGTCTCTGCAGTACAAGATATAAACCTAGCACTCAACTTTAGGATATTCAGGAGAATATTTATTGTAGTTCGTAAAAAAAGTTTCTGTCAAATTTTGACCTTCTTCAGTTACGTACTGTACCAAATACATGGTAATAGGTATTAAACCTATTGTGAAGATTCATGTGCTCTTAATTGGGGTGGTCCGTCCCACTGCCTGTTGTAGCATGCTTATAGAGGCCAGTACATGAGGCAACATATGCACGTAGGCTGTTTACTGGGGAAATCCGTCCCACAGCCTTGTGTCAGCCAGTAGATGGGGCAGGACGTTCCTCCAGACACAGTATCCACGGCACATCTCCCCAGCTTATGTTACAGGAGGATTTATGTAAACAAGAAGCTTGGGCTGATAAATGGCAAATGAGCTTTAATGGGGATAAATGTAAGGTCATGCACTTGGGTAGAACAAACAAGATGTATAATTATGTGCTTAATTGTAAAACTCTGGGCAAAACTGTCACTGAAAAAGACCTGGGTGTATGGGTGGACGACAAACTCACATTTAGTGGCCAGTGTCAGGCAGCTGCTGCAAAGGCAAATAAAATAATGGGATGCATTAAAAGAGGCATAGATGCTCATGAGGAGAACATAATTTTACCTCTATATAAGTCACTAGTGCGACCACACTTAGAATACTGTGTACAGTTCTGGTCTCCGGTGTATAAGAAAGGCATAGCTGAACTGGAGCGGGTGCAGAGAAGAGCGACCAAGGTTATTAGGGAACTAGAGGGTCTGCAATACCAAGACAGGTTATTACACTTGGGGTTATTTAGTTTGGAAAATCGAAGGCTTAGGGGTGATCTTATTACAATGTATAAATATATGCGGGGACAGTACAAAGACCTTTCTAATAATCTTTTTACTCTTAAACCTGTGACGGGGACAAGGGGGCATCCGCTACGTCTGGAGGAAAGAAGGTTTAAGCATACTCACAGACGTGGATTCTTTACTGTAAGAGCAGTGAGACTATGGAACTCTCTGCCATATGATGTTGTAATGAGTGATTCCCTACTAACATTTAAGAAGGGCCTGGATGCCTTTCTTGAAAAGTATAATATTACAGGGTATATACACTAGTTTCCTTAGGGTATGTGCACACGCTGCGGATTCTGCTGCGGATCCGCAGCGGATTTGGCCCTGTGGGTCCGCAGCAGGTTCTGCTGTGTTGTACAGTACCTTTATTTTCTATGGAAATAAAAAAAACGCACTGCACATGCTGCGGATTTTTCCGCATGGATTTGCTGCGGGTTACAATCACCTTCATCATTGTTAGGTGGGAAACCGCAGGGCAAAACCACAGGCTAAACCGCAGGCCTTTTAACCTGCAGATTTACCTGCGGATTTTACAAAATCCGCAGCACTAAAAACTACATGGGCACATAGCCTTAATATTGCGTTGATCCAGGGAGCTAGTCTGATTACCGTATGTGGAGTCGGGAAGGAATTTTTTTCCCTAATGCGAAGCTTACTGTTTGCCATGGGGGGGGTTTTTGCCTTCCTCTGGATCAACATGTTAGGGCAAGTTAGGATAGGATATGGGTTGAACTAGATGGACTTAAAGTCTTCCTTCAACCTTAATTACTATGTTACTTTGCTACTGAATGAAAGTCATTTAGATAAATGTCTGCTTATGTTACATACAGATCGAGCAATCTCTTACATAGCGGATCATAGAAAGGTATCCAAAGCGGGGCACATTTATCTGCTCTAATAAGGAATATGGTGAAGGGTCGACTTTCTAATGGGAGATAGAGAAGGTATCGCTACGACTACTGTTCAATCACAGTCTTCTTAAGGATTCAATAAGCCGAATCTGCTAATATAATAAATGTAAAATGAAGAAGGCAGCGTCCCAGTTCTTGGCTAATAACTTGGTATGAAATAGCATCGCTCGCCTTCTTTCTTTATATTAACATACAGCGGCTTCCCACAAAGACATATAAATCATTTATGTCTCGGATTTTCTTCCACTTGTTCCCATCCGTTGCTATAGAAGGCACAGAACGTGTTCTCTCCGCCGGTGTCCTTGGAGCCTGTCACTCAGTTTATTAAACATAAAAACCTGCCTTTCAGGTCATATATATGATGAAGGGACGAGGGAGGAAAGCAATCTAAAATTTAAACATCACTACTGAGATTATTGGATGGTGTCTCTGCCGTAAAAGCTCTTGTCACCGGATACTTGAAGACAGATTCTTTTTTGCAGTTTTTATGTAAAGTGTCCTCACGGCTGTGGAGACGACAAACTTGATAAAAGCGTGGATGGGACTTTAAAGGGAAACGCAGTCCATTTTTATTACTTTAGTCAACCCCTTGAAACCAAATATTACATGAATTGGGTATTATGGTTAATTGGGATCTTCTCAGCTACCATTTCTGGATCATTGTACTTTGGGCATTTGCAAACTGTGGAGCCAATAATTGGCCTATCCTCACTTTTAGGGATCATTCACATGTCATCCAAGTGTAGTCCGAATTCCGTAGACTCACATAATGGAGCAGAACGAGAAATTGAGTTCTCTCCGTCTTCTCTGCACTTGTGATACAATTCTCTCATCTGAAAGAATCGGATCACACTAAGCGGACACTCAGCTCAAATTCGGTGTCGACTTTGGAGTGTCATTAACATAATCTAATCGATCCGATTCTCTTGGAGACAATCGTGTGACCCCAGCCATGGGCCGGTTTCCCATGTCCACCCTTCAATGGCCGAGAACGACCAGCAGTATCCGGAAAGTTACAGGTCTTCTGACTTAAACTCATCATCCTCAATTATGCCTATGAGGCTGTTGAGTTTGGGTCAAGAGACCCATGGTCAGTCCAGAAATAGCGATTCATAGCAATTCATAATTGGACTGTGAATGTCAGTCTGTAAGGCTGTAGGTAGGAGACCGACTGGGAGGGGGTGACCCTTTTCTTCGCCCCAATAGACTCAAGACAGAGACAGGAACGTGTTCAACAGGTCTTCTTTATTGATCGTCTTTCCACGACCCACAGCACCTCACAGCAATTGCACATTAATCTCCGTAGCCTCACACAGCAGCTGCTCGACAATCTCCACAGCCGCATACAGCAGCTGCTCGACAATCTCCACGGCCGCACACAGCAGCTGCTTGACAATCCCCTCAGCCACACACAGTAGCTGCTTAACTTCGTACATAGGCCCGGGTACCTTCACTTTCTTTCGTTGGCAAATGGACATCCCTCGCGGCTCCTTCACCATGGTTACCCTAGGCCTACCACCACAGCGTTTCACCAGTCCGAGTCCGTTCGGTTTAGTGGTACCCCTGGCTGTCTCTGTCTACGGCCTCTCTTTGCTCTCCGGCTGTGATCTCTGCTGTCTCTGTCTGCGGCTAATCCTGTCAGGGTCACCCCCCTGACTGTTTCTATTGCCAGCCCTTCTCTGGAGCTTCTTTTCTGTCTCTAGTCCTCAGCAGAGCTTCCTGCCTCTTGTGCTCCTCTCGCTGACTGAACTTTCCAAAACCTTCTCCCCCTATTATATAACCTTCTCGTTCTGGTAACTCCGCCCACCATGACTCAACAGTTTTCTTAGCCCATGGCTGTTGTTCAGTCCTAACCTCACAGCTCTCCATTGCCCTCTAATGGTCAAAATCCAATACTACAGCCCTATTTCCTATCTCCAGCTGTTTCCCCTCTTTTACTACAACAGTCCACCTTCTATACACTACACCTCCGCCCTTCTTCTACATACAGGTCCGTACGTCAGTCCACCTTCCCTACACACCCCCTTCCTTTATCCATTTTCCTCGACAATCTTGCCTCCTACCTTTGACATACTGAAGCTTTACCCACTCTCTTTTGTCACCACATGGCAATTCCTTCAGGTTGGGTTAGGTCCATCCGGACTACTCTACAGAAGCCTACCTCCCACTTCTCTCCCCTTCTGTAACACCTCTCATATCTCCTGGGGTGTACGTTGTACCGGGGACCTGACTTAGGGACTACTGTCTGTGGTCGACGTCTTCGTCACACCTCGTACCCGGGACCTGTTGAACATATTTTTTTTTTTAAATAACATTTCAAACTCACTATACATATTACACATAGCTTCGACATACATTACTTTTTGATGGGTACAACATTTACCCTCTTCATTGCAACATTCTACATTTAGTACCAAACTACACTTAAATTACTCACTAGTTTTGTTACCTATATCTACCAGTATCATTATGCAAAGCAATTTTTTTTTTTAACAAACAAGGACACTAGTGCTCCCCCTTCCTTTGAGGAGAGCACTCTCCCCGTATGCATCCCCGCTACACCAAGAGTGGGCACTTATTACCCAATCGAGGGCTTCAAACTGTCCCCAGATCTTGCAACGACGCATGACAGTCCCGGCAGTCCATTTAGCAGGATACTCCAGGCCAACTCCTGGCTGCCAATGTTTCGCCAATTAGTAGGGAATTCCACAGCCGTGAAGTCCCCGGGATGCTTGAAATGTTCTGGGCCTTGAGTGTCCCTGATGCCCGAGACCCAGGAGTCCTTGTCCCTTTCTATGGAGGCTCATACCCCTCAGGGTAGGGGATGACTGCTACGCATAGCAGCCGCAAGGGCAGCATTCGTTGTAATAGGAGACCTGGTCTCCCTCCCGCAGATCCCGTCCATGTCTGATGGGGGTCACATGGAGGTAGTCTTTGTGGCCAGTGGCGAGGTCCCGTATGAACCCATAGCCTTTTGCTGTGTTAGCATGTACAAGCTGCCCATATGACTGAGGGGTAGTCCTGACTGCCTCTCTCTTCTCGTGTAGCCATGCCCAGACCTCCCGCTCTTTGGCCTCCTTCTGTTCAATAATCTCTGCAACCCAGGCGGAGGGTCCAGTGTAGTCCGCAGAGTCCAGAGGGCGGGCCGCAGTCGGGGTCAAGAACGGGGCAGAGGCGGCCACGGACACCGAGGAGCAGGCCGCAACCAGAGTCATGAATGGAACAGAGGCGGCCACAGGCATCGGCGGGTAGGCCGCGGAGCACGCCACAGCAGGGATCAAGGCGGCCGCGGGCTCCGGCAAGGAGACCGCAGCAGAGGCTGAAATGGCGGCAGGCCCAGATGAATAGGCCACCGCCGGAAGATGGAGCGCGGCAGGGGCGGCCACAGGTCGGTTCCGCGCCGGTGACACGGAACAAGGTGTCGCCGGGCGGGGCGGCTCAGGATCGCTGACAGGAGCCGCAAAGTCATCCGGGGTCGGGGTCGCTGAAGAACGGGAGGTCAGGTGGGGAGGCCGGGGGCCGGTGTCTTGTACACGGGCCATGGGGGCGGGATCTGCCTGCGGTGCCACCGGCTGAGCCGGAGTAACGCTCACCTTCCCTGGCACTGCGGCTCCTGAGAGTCCATCCCACAGTTCCTCTAGCAGCCGATGTTCTTCACCCCGCCGTCCGGCAGGGCCAGCCTCCAGGCCCGATGACTCTGCATGGACGGTTGGCAACAGCTCCTCTAGAAGCTGTTCCTGGTAGTCCAAGGTGGCTCCAAACTCCTGCGCTTCTGTTTGATGCCAAATCGCCATAGCCATTTTTACCAAGGCCTTTTTCGCTCCAGATCCACTCATAGAAATCCAGCAATTCACAGTCCAGTTTGTAATCCACAGGAAAAGATCTTCAACCCGTTCAGCTTGGGTCCTTTGAATCTTCAAGGCAGGTTGACCGCTGAAGATATTGTATTTGCGGTGAAGATCCTGCCGACTACGCCAAATGTAGGTAGGGGGCCGACTGGGAGGGGGTGACCCTTTTTTTCGCTGCGACAGACTCAAGACAGAGACAGGAACGTGTTCAACAGGTCTTCTTTATTGGTCGTCTTTCCACGACACACAGCACCTCACAGCAATTGCACGTTAATCTCCGCAGCCTCACACAGCAGCTGCTCGACAATCTACACAGCCGCACACAGCAGCTGCTCAACAATCTTCACGGCCGCACACAGCAGCTGTTCAACAATCCCCTCAGCCACATACAGTAGCTGCTTGACTTCGTACACAGGCCCGGGTACCTTCTCTTTCTTTCATTGGCAAATGGACGTCCCTCGTGGCTCCTTCACTGTGGTTGCCCTAGGCCTACCACTACAGCGTTTCACCAGTCCGAGTCCATTCGGTTTAGTGGTACCCCAGGCTGTCTCTGTCTACGGCCTCTCTTTGCTCTCCAGCTGTGATCTCTGCTGTCTCTGTCTGCGGCTAATCCTGTCAGGGTCACCCCCCTGACTCTGCTTGATCACAAATGACTTAGGCTAGTTTCACACTAGCATTCGTGGGCGCAGCGCAGGGCCGCCACTAAGCCCCGGCCACACCCTCCTGTCAGTTCCTCCTCTGATCACATGAGGCTGCATGCAATCAGCGTATCCTATATTTAGCATTGTATAAACTGATCGTGCGCTGACCGTGCGCTGGTCTGATTTTGCTGGTTCTGTGCCCTTTTGGCGCTGCGCCAAGTGCACAAAAACACACAGTGTTGCATTTTTGTGCTCTGGGCGCAGCGCCAAAAAGGGGCAGCGCCAACAAAATCAGACCAGTGCACAGTCAGCGCAAAATCAGCGTATCCAAAGCTAAATATAGGATACGCTGATCGCATGCAGCCTCATGCGATCACAGGAGGAACTGACCGGAGGTGGCGCAGCCGGGGGCGGGCCTTAGCGGCGGCCCTGCACTGCACCCACGAACGCTAGTGTGAAACTAACCTAACAGTGATGATTTTTGGAACTTTATTTAAAAAACATGAAAAGTCATTTAGGGCGCTGTTTTATTAAAAGAGCTGTTATCTACTGCTGAGTTACCATCTATGGTGAGGTCACTTTTACATTAACCCCTTACCATCATATGACGTGCCAGTACATCAAGTACTGGCTCTCTGACTTTGATTCAGGCTTGTACACGAGCTTGCATTTTTCCACACACATGACAGCTGATTTACCATCCATCATGTGTGTCTAACAGCCGTGGATGGATCAGATCTCCGCCCGTGGCGGATAACCTGTTAAATCCCACTGTCAATCTCTGACAGCGATATTTAACATGCGCTGCAGATGGACGTGTCATTCCACCCTCCCATTGGTATACTGGTGGCATGACTGCGTGGCATGATTGCGGGGCTCCGATTGGTTGTCATGACAGCCGGGGGGTCTGCTGAAGACTCTCATGCCTGTCATTACGAACCTCTTGTGAAAGCAATCATCTAGTAGGCGTTCAAAGGAGACCGTGATTCTCACTATATGTAGCAGTGCTGAAGCCCTGCTACGTTTAGCACAAGCAAACGATTGCAGTCTCAAGTCTCCGTTAGCTCAGGGTGCAAAAAATAAGCCATCGCCCAGCTCCATATACCAAAAAATTGAAAATGTTACTGGTCTCCAAAAATGGTGACACAAGAACTTTTTTTTTTTTTTACAAATTTGCAATTTTTTTTCACCGCTTTAATAAAAAAAAACTGCATGTTTGGTATCTGCGTGCTAGTACTCATCTGGAAAATTATATTGCCAAGTCAATTTTACCATCTAGTTAACATGTTAAATAAAAAACCCAAAAAGCAATTGTTGAATTGTACTTTTTTTTTGCAATTTCAACGCACTTCAAATTTATGCCACTGCACCACATGAGAAAACAAATGGTGTCATTCAAAAGTACAACTTGTTCTACAAAACAAAAGCCCTCAAATGGATATATTGACAGAAAAATAAACAGTTTTGGCTCTTGGAAGAAAGAGCCAAAAATTTAAAAACACAAATTTTAAGCTTCTTCCTTCTGTAGCTATGAGAGCTCCCTTTTTGGTTTTACTTTCTGAGCTTGCAAAACCATCGCCTTAACTATAACAAGAAAGTCTCAAGACCTATTATGTCTCACTTATTCCCTCTCCTTTTGATCCGCGTGGCCTATGCCGCTAATACATACTGATCTTGTTAATCTGCTGTCATTCAGCTGTTATAGATAACAAGGTCCATAGGCTATGTGCCTACACACCCAGCCGTGTGCCACTCCTTCGTTGGTCTCACACCTATTTTCCACGTTTCCCGTGTGACGCTGCCTTGACAACACAGTAATATTTAACAAGTAAAAAAAGAAATGAGAAAAAAAATCACTAAAAAATTAAATAAATAATAATATAAAATGCAAATATGCAACATAATGCCTAATTAGATTTAATCTAATCAGAACTAAAAGGTTTTTTCATTGGCCGGCACTCAACGACGCGGACAGGTAATTATCTGAGACCACCGGCTTCTGCTAATTAAGGCTGTTTTAATGATGCATACGTGGAATTAGCTAGAAGTTGCTGTAGAAACCTCGTTGGAACCAAACCTTTTAGGGTTATAAGGTTTGTAGAAAAACGGCTTCATCTAATCACTTTTCCATTCAGCTTCTATATAATCGAGAAGCAGAAATAAGAACCCGTTAGTCGTAACTCAATTAGCTGGACAGCTCTTCTCCGTAGATGCCCATAAAGGATATTTCCATAATTATCCTTCGTGTTGTGAGAATATTTATTTGTTTAGTAGATTAGCGACTGCCAAAGATGATGCCAATGTGAGATCTGCGGGGTCTCGTTGTGTCCGTGATTTACTACCTGATATTTGATATCATTTAGGATTATGGGGATTTTGAAAACGGCAGATAGAAAATTATTTTATGAGGAGGGAAGCCAACTCCAACTCCGTGCTCACGCCTTGTGCTGTATTTCTACGTAATAGCTTTCACAATTATAAGAACATTAGAGTCCATATAAATTGCACATCTCAGAGGGGGGGGGGGAGTCATTAAAATGTATGGATTCACTCAGACTGTCCAGCAATTTTAGTACAGGTCTGGTAATTAAAGGACAAAGCCATGTGATACTTAAGAGATTGATGGAACCTGGGATGTGGGGATATTTTGGGAGGTTTCTGATTTATCCTCTTTTCTCCCTTTGCAATTATCGTTTAAGCTACAAACTATTTCCAATGACGAATGAAACAACTTTTCTTATAGTTTTCATTAAAAAATATTCTGCCGAATATTAAATATTCTCCTTTGCGTTACGAAGCATTCTACTTGTTTGTGTTTCCCGTTACTGTCTCCATGGTAACAGACCACAAACAAACTCTGTGTAGTCGGATCTAGTGTTAGGTACACTTGCTCAGACTGTCCAGATAAAGATGAGGTAATTTAACAACAAAGTGGTTGCTTTGTACTATACGATAATAAAGAGACTGGGGGGAAAGTGGAATGTGAAGATGTGTTGGAAGGTCTCTTATTTCTTCGATTTTCTACCTTTTGCAGCCATTGTTTATGATCCAAAGTATTTACAATGACAAATGAAACAATTTTTCATATAGTTTTCACTAAAAATATTCTGCTGAATATTAAATATTCTGAATTGTGTTACTAGTTGCTAAACATTCTACTGATTTGTGTGTCTCCATGGTAACAGACTACAATCAAACTGTGTAGTCGGATCTCGCATTCATTGTCCTCTACTTCTGACTGCTATATGTTCAGACATTCTGTTTGTCCAGTTAGGTTTTAGAAACAAACAATTAATTAAAAAAAAAGGATCTTTTGCGTAATGGAGGCAGAGGGACCCCTTTGAGTATGGGGTGTGTACAGTTTCCATTATGTGTGAGTTTTTCTGCTTGGTATGATTTTGCTTCTAAAAAAAAAGAAACAGAACCCAGAGGGATCCCATAATAATCAGTGGGATCCTTCTGCTTCCATTTACCTCATTTATGGAGCAAATCCCTTTTTGACTTTAATTCCATTTATTTATTACTAAAAATAGAATATGAAACCTGTCACCAAGTCAAAAGTGGACAGCTTTTGCTCTTATTTTATTCCCCTGAGTATTCTGTATTTTGTTGTTTTTTTTGGGGGGGGGGAATCCTCCATACAATTCTAGAGATATGGGCCTTTTTAGTTAGTGCTAATTTTTATATTTTTTACGAAGGGGTGTGTCTCACAGGGTAATTATAAAAAGCAGCCTAAAGACACGCCCCAGAGGATCCTGTGAGCCACACCCCCTTAGTAGAGACCATAAAACTAGCGCTAAATTTAAAAAAAAGCCTATATCTTTAGAGCCATAGAACATAATAAAAAAAAAATAATACTCAGGGGGAGCAGCAAGAATAAGATAAGTTCAAAAACTTCTCCCGTTTCACCTGGCGACAGGTCCTCTTTAATGCGCATTACACAGTTCACATACGTACACAAATATAAGATTTATAAGTGCACTGGATAAAATTTATTAAGGAATTTGCCCCATTTTTTGTTCAAATTATGGTGCATGCCATTTTTTGCTAAAATTTGCCTGTTTTTCACTTTTGAGAAAAGAAAGCGAGGTTGTCATGTCTGAAATGATTTATTATTATGAAAACTGACAGCTTACAGCAGTTGTAGATTTGAGTTCTGCTTTCAGAATATCCGATAATGCACCAAATTTATTGAGACATGCACCTTATTATCAGATAGGTGCATCTCACTCAGATACACATGTGCAAAAGTCCTGTTCCCGAGTTACGGTCTGTAATATACTTCAGAGCTGCAATCATAATTCTACAGACTTTTAAACTGAAATCTTCCATCAATTCTGCCCGCAAAATGGTGATGTAAATTTGTAGACTTTACGCCAGGCAGCGTATATGTAACTGTTTTATTGCAATACAGCTCACGAAACAGTGCTATATAGTGGCCTCTTAATACAACAATACATTTACCATTGGGGGTATGCTGTTATGTCTTAAAACATTATTTCCAATTAACTCCTTAAAGGGGTATTCACCTCTTTTCAGTACCGGGAGGCTTTTCTGATGAGGCTTCCATCGGCATTGTGAATTTTGGCCTTAGGAACCTTGGTCTTGGGTTCCCTATGGCTGAACTGTCTGTAGTGAGCAGCTTAGGGGGATGAAACTACTAAACCAACAGAAAATGATTTGCTGTATTCCACTGAATGAGAACGATGTCAGAGTAAATCAGGAGCAAAAAAAACAAAAAAGTTTTTATTTTACGTTTTGTTTTTGTTTTGTTTTGTTCTGAGTTTCACGAACTACAAAGAGACTTGTTTTTCTATGGAACCTGTGAGAGAAAAAAAAAATCTATTTTTACCACTGTCTGCTGATTGATTTTTAACAGTAATAGTCTGCTAGTTTACCCGGCAGGTGTTAATAGCTGCATTTATTAACTTTGTGAAGTGATTTAGATTCCTGCATTTCTCCTGAATGGCAGATTCATAAATACATTTTTTTGTTCATAAAAAATTGTGTCAAAGCTGTGTATTTTATCAATACGTTTTTCTTGTGTGATATATAGCACACGAAATGTAAAATGTCATAGTGGCAGATGGTTTTCTGTATGCGGAGAACAATTTATGTTTAGAAATGCTACCAGAAATATGGAGATAATTTCAGTTTTCTAGTTTTCATATAGAGGTTAAGTTCTGCTTGTAGAGTAATTGTATAAACATATTACATTACTGGACCTGTACTGATCCTGAGTTACACCCTGTATTATACTCCAGAGCTGCACTCACTATTCTGCTGGTACAGTCACTGTGTACATACATTACATTACTGATCCTGAGTTACATCCACTATTATAGTCCAGAGCTGCACTCACTATTCTGCTGGTACAGTCACTGTGTACATACATTACATTACTGATCTTGAGTTACCTCCTGTATTATACTCCAGAGCTGCACTCACTATTGTGCTGGTGCAGTCACTGTGTACATACATTACATTACTGATCCTGAGTTACCTCCTGTATTATACTCCAGAGCTGCACGCACTATTGTGCTGGTGCAGTCACTGTGTACATACATTACATTACTGATCCTGAGTTATATCCTGTATTATACTCCAGAGCTGCACTCACTATTGTGCTGGTGCAGTCACTGTGTACACACATTACATTACTGATCCTGAGTTATACCTGTATTATACCCCAGAGCTGCGCTCACTATTCTGCTGGTGCAGTCACTGTGTACATACATTACTGATCCTGTACTGATTCTGAGTTACATCCAGTATTATAGTCCAGAGCTGCCCTCACTATTCTGCTGGTACAGTCACTGTGTACATACATTACATTACTGATCCTGAGTTACATCCTGTATTATACTCCAGAGCTGCACTCACTATTCTGCTGGTGCAGTCACTGTGTACATACATTACATTACTGAGCCTGAGTTACATCCTGTATTATACTCCAGAGCTACACTCACTGTTCTGCTGGTGCAGTCACTGTGTACATACATTACATTACTGAACCTGAGTTACACCCTGTATTATACCCCAGTGCTGCACTCACTATTCTGCTGGTGCAGTCACTGTGTACATACATTACATTACTGATCCTGAGTTACCTCCTGTATTATACCCTAGAGCTGCACTCACTATTCTGCTGATGCAGTCACTGTGTACATACATTACATTACTGAACCTAAGTTACACCCTGTATTATACCCCAGTGCTGCACTCACTATTCTGCTGGTGCAGTCACTGTGTACATACATTACATTACTGATCCTGAGTTACCTCCTGTATTATACCCTAGAGCTGCACTCACTTTTCTGCTAGTACAGTCACTGTGTACATACATTACTTTACTGATCCTGAGTTACATCCTGTATTATACTCCAGAGCTGCACTCACTATTCTGCTGGTGCAGTCACTGTGTACATACATTACATTACTGATCCAGAGTTACATCCTGTATTATACTCCAGAGCTGCACTCACTATTCTGCTGGTGGAGGCACTGTGTACATACATTACTTTACTGATCCTGAGTTACATCCTGTATTATACTCCAGAGCTGCACTCGCTATTCTGCTGGTGCAGTCACTGTGTACATACATTACATTACTGATCCTGAGTTACATCCTGTATTATACCCCAGAGCTGCACTCACTATTCTGCTGGTGCAGTCACTGTGTACATACATTACATTACTGATCCTGAGCTACACCCTGTATTATACCCCAGAGCTGCACTCACTATTCTGCTGGTGGAGGCACTGTGTACATACATTACATTACTGATCCTGAGTTACATCCTGTATTATACTCCAGAGCTGCACTCACTATTCTGCTGGTGCAGTCACTGTGTACATACAATACTGATCCTGAGTTACATCCTGTATTATACCCCAGAGCTGCACTCACTATTCTGCTGGTGGAGGCACTGTGTACATACATTACTTTACTGATCCTGAGTTACATCCTGTATTATACTCCAGAGCTGCACTCACTATTCTGCTGGTGCAGTCACTGTGTACATACATTACATTACTGATCCTGAGTTACATCCTGTATTATACCCCAGAGCTGCACTCACTATTCTGCTGGTGCAGTCACTGTGTACATACATTACATTACTGATCCTGAGCTACACCCTGTATTATACCCCAGAGCTGCACTCACTATTCTGCTGGTGCAGTCACTGTGTACATACATTACATTACTCATCCTGTATTAATCCTGAGTAATATCTTGCATTGTCCTCCAGAGCTACACTCATTATTCTACTGATTAAAAAAATTGAAATTCTTGAGATTTTACCTGTGAGTGGGCCTTTCAAAGATCAGGGGAGATATAATAATCATTGAATAGAAGACCGTTTAGTATAGCTTCATTACATTTATTTTACTTCTTATCTGCAGAACCGAGCACGGCACCCACAGATGTCAAAGCCACAGGCCTGTCTGCATCCGAAATCCTTGTCGCATGGAAATCCTCCAAAGATAATGTGGGAAGACCTTTGGGATTTGAGGTATTTACTTCCTCTCAAACTTTTACGTACTTGTTATAATCAGATTTGAATGCTGCAAATATTCCGAAACTCTTCATTTTTGACCATGTTGAGCACTGTTAGCCACCATGGTTAACCCCTTGTTCACTGATGCTAACAGAATTTCAACATGTAGAGTGAACGTGCAGACATAGTAGGGGCTGACACTGAAATTGAAGGGCCCCTGTGTATGTGCACTTACAGAGTACACCCACGCATTTATAAAATACACACGCATGCTTAACATTGCAGATATACATGGACATTTTTGTGATGCACTTGTTCAGATTATTGTTTTCTTTTCATCCTCCTGCATTTATGGCAATAAAAAAAAACAATTTTTTTTTTCTTTTTCCATCCTTGTCATTTTGTCATTTTCTTAGGCATCATTTTGCCATACCCATATTTAAGTGTTGCCATTCTTTTAATTTTTGTTAAATATTAAATTGAAAAAATAAACAATTTCTACCATTTTTTTCCCCAACATTTACTCACCACCATGATGTAACTTTATGAACATGAGATGTAACTCTTAACCAGTACACCGTTCCAGCGAAGAAGAAGAATACTATTTAGATCTTTAGGTAGAGAAAATTCCCTAATATATTGGATTACTGTTAAAATTCTTCCTTTCATACTATCGGATTTTATTTTGTGTCCCCTTGCGTCAAAAGCAAATATTTAACTGCACACATTGAGCCCCGATAGATACTTTGTGGGCATTCAGATGAATTGAAAACCATGAAAATCAGTGATGGCTTAAGTTGACCAGAGTAGGAGCTTCTTTTACACAGTGGCTCTTCCCTCTTGCCAAATGCTATCCTTCATGAAAGCACCATCACTACCTGAAGGAATATTATAGTTTTGACAGATACAAGCTGTTCATTTGAAACTCTCAACAATCACCTGTGATCAACTGATCGGGAGAACTCAGCAGCAGATGCTCCACTCCCCTAGAGCACTCCCGCAGGTGATATCAAGTATTACATGATTCTTGTTATTTTCCCTTTATCTACAAATGTTGATTTTAATAGTGAATGTAAAGCATTTAATAAGTAGTAGCCATTATTCCAAAATATATAAAGCTCCACTAATTTACCTTCTATTTCAAAGACAACAAAGCTGTTTGTGCTCTTTGAATACATGAAAGATTTTCCTTTTGTGCATGACACAACCTCTCCTTCTTTGCTTTCCGTCTTAAACCAACCTGAAAAATGCAATATCCAGAGAGAGTAATTTTTTTTTTTGACTGCACACAATTTAGCTTCAAACCTTCATTTTAAGCAAATTCAACATTCAATCATCATTATATTAAATTAACATATTGTCCTTAATGTGTGGATTTAATAAGCACTGCCTTTTATTTCCCCGGTTTACGACTTTGAAGAGACCGTACCTTTTAAAGGTTATGTTTGAGAGAGACAAAAAACCAATGAATTGAAAGCCAACACACATGCATCTATATAACCTACGCGTAATGGATGTGTATATATCGTACAAATGTCAAACTGATAAATATATAATGTAGCCAACCCTGATAAAAGGAATCGGCGCAGCGCCTGTCCAACAGTTTTGAAGCCGTATGGGGCTAACGTTTACAACTGTAGAAGGGGCATCATATCCTTCAAAAAGTAATCCCACTTTAGGTGAATTGTAGCAGCTATTTCTGTTAAAAAGATACAAGAAAAAAACCCAAATACATAAAGAAGGGGGCTGGGGAGGGCACAGCCTAAAGGAAGCCCCCCATGACTGCAATGGGCGGGCAAGTTTTAAATTTGTTATGGCTGGTTTGAAATGATTGGTTGGGATGGGGTCAGGGGAGGGGTTCAGGGTGGGGGCAGCCTGGATAGTGGAAAAAGTGTGGGAAGAAGCCACACTTCATCATCGGTAGCTGAAGACCCACCTGTAAGCTTTCAGGAAGATGGAGACCGTGGAGCAGCTGCTTTCCAGGCTTCAAGATGCGGCTCGTTCCAGGAGGGGAGGTTGGCTCCAAGAACAGCTGTCCTCCCTCCTCATGGCGCCAGATCCACCAGGAACCAGCCGGCGTGGAAGACGGACCCGGCCCCCTGAAAGGCTGTCACCGGAGGTGACAGCGCGCAGCAGGCGACGGCTGTGGAGCCCCTCCAGGGACCCTGCGGGCGGCACAAGTGCCGGGGCTGCTTCCCCTCTCGGCGCCCGTCCCGGCAGGAATCCCCCCAGCCGGCCTGTCAGCGCTCGCAGCAGTGAACTGGGAGCCGCACAGGAACATCAGGCAGGACAGGATGTGACGTCGCGGGCGGGAGCCAAAGTATTACGGGGCGCAGCGGCGCCTAGCCGGCCCCTGGGAGAAGGAGCAGGCCGAGGCAGGTCTCCCTCACAGCGGCAAGGACGGCAGCGGGCGGCGCCAGGAAGGACGGCGGCAGCGGTTGTTGCGGCAGGTGCCCCCTGTGAAGAGGATCAACCCGGGGTGCCTGGCAGTCGGGGAGCAAATTGGAGTAGCGCGACGGGCAGGAGGGGGCAGTGTGAGGACGCCCTGCCTGGCCCCAACACCGCATGGAGGGCAGAGGGAACAGCTGGCGGGAGGGAGCAGCGGATGGACTCCCTGCCTGGCCCTAGTACAGCAAGGAGGGCAGAGAGAGCGGCGGGAGGGGTCACTGTGAGGATGACCTGCCTGGTCCCAGCACATCATGGAGAACAGAGGGAGCGGCGGGCAGTCACGAGCTGCTGTCCGGCATTCGGCCGGAGTATGCTACGGACAGGTCAGGCTGGTCCGGGTCCAGGGACCGTCGCAGGTCCCACTCAGGCGGGAGTTCTAGAGAGCACCAGGCTTCGCGAGCTTGGGTCCCCAATGGTGACGAGGAGGCCAGGGGCGTGGGCCTTGAGCAGCAGAGCGTGCATCGGGATCACGGAGGACGTCAGGATTCTGGATATCCAGCTGGCGGGGACACAGCACCCGCGCAGCTATGTGAGTATGGCTCCATGTCTTGTCTGTCGCCCGCAGGGGCTGTATTGCAGGATGTTGGGGGTAGGCCGGGAGATGCTAGGGAGCAGGGGGGGCTTAGTGGTCCTACCGGGGCCGAAGTGCACGGGCTGAGGGATATTTTGGACAATGTCACTAATATTGAGGAGATTGGAGGGGGGGTAGTTGGGGAAGCAGCTCCATCCCCGGCGGGGGCATGGTTAGTGGGTCGCAGTTCCAGAAACCAGCCAGTAGGTGAGGCGCTACGCTCGGTTGAATGCGATGTGGGGGCATCGGCGGGGGTATCTGTCTAGGTGCAGACGGAGACAGATAAGGGTGATAAGATGAAACTGGACGATAGGGCTAAGGGGGAGGTTTATGTGTGTTTTGAGGGGCCTTTGGGTCCCCATTTAAAGAAAGAAGTGAAGGAAAAGATATGGCGGGATGAGTACGTGGAGATATTTTCCCTTCTTCCGTTGGAAAAATTTAACCTGGATGAGGGGAAGAAGGATGATAGTAAAAAGGAAGAGGAGGAAAAGAGGAGGTGGCGACTGATTCCACAGACTTTTGTGAACTGGTTGCAGGCATTCGCTATTTTGGCAAGTGTCATAGGTGAAAAGTGTTCTGGTTTGTTTTGTTATTTAGATGCTATTGGGGAGGCGCATCGTGTTTATGGGGGGCAGGCGTGGCTGCGATATGACGAGCAGTTTAGACAGAGGAAGGCGGTAAGGCCAGAGATAAAGTGGGATCAGAAGGATATTGGGCTGTGGCTGAAGGTGATGGCTCCGGTGAGGTATGGGCAGTCCTTTCACGGGAGCGGGGGTGGTGGCAGTCAGCAAGCAGGTCACGGAAGTGGTGGTCGGTAACCCAGGGACGAGAAAAGTCGGGTACATGCTGGCAATTTAATGATGGGCAATGTAAGTACGGGAACAGCTGCAAGTTCAAGCATGTGTGCTCACACTGCAATGGCAGCTCGCACGGGGCTCAAAATGTTTTAAAAAAAGAAAAGGTAAGCCGAACGTGGGTGCCGGTCAAGGGGGAGAGTCCAGTCAGGGTTCAAGAGATGGCCCCCTTTCTAAATAGGTACCCAGCTCGGGCGGAGGCAAGTGTTATTTGGAACGGTTTTGTTGAGGGCTTCAAGGTTCCACCTCCTGGCCACGTGGTTCCTGTTTCGTTCAAAAATTTGCGTCCGGCAATGATGCATGCAGAGGTGGTGGATGCGAAGTTAAAAAAAAGAAGTTGAATTGGGTAGGATGGCTGGTCCGTTCCCCACGGCTCCGGTAGCGGGTGTAGTTGTTTCCCCTTTGGGGGTAGTTCCGAAGAAGGAGCCGAACAAGTTTCGTTTGATTCAGCATTTGTCATACCCAAAAGGTTTGTCAGTTAATGACGGTATTGATAGAGAGTTGTGTTCCGTGGAGTATACCTCCTTCGATACGGCGGTGCTTTGGGTGCGTCGGTATGGTTCAGGGGCTATGTTGGCAAAGACAGACATTGAGTCCGCATTTCGGTTGCTGCTGGTTCATGCAGATAGTATCCCGCTGTTGGGTTGTTTTTGGAACGGGAGTTTCTACCTCGATAGGTGTTTGCCGATGGGTTGCGCAATTTCGTGTTCATTGTTTGAAATGTTTAGTACTTTTTTGGAATGGGTGGTAAGGGATGTTACAGGCATACAATCGATCATTCATTATCTGGATGATTTTCTTTTTATCGGTCCCCCAGATTCACCATTGTGTAGGAATGCGTTGGCAGCCATGGTTTGGGTGGCTGAGCGCTTTGGGGTGCCACGGGCATCAGAGAAGACTGAAGGCCCTAAGACCGTTATAAGTTTTTTGGCCATAATCGTTGATTCGGAAAGGATGGAGTGTCGTTTGCCAGAGGACAAGTTGTCGTTGTTGAAACAGGAGGTTGATAGGATTGCGAAGTTGCGAAAAGTGACCCTGAAGGAGTTGCAATCTTTATTGGGGAGATTGAACTTTGCCTGTAGGATCATGCCTATGGGTCGCATTTTTTCTCGTCGCCTGGCTGGTGCGACGGCGGGAGTGAAGGCTCCGCACCATTATGTTCGTTTGACTAAGGAGCATAGGGAGGATTTGATGGTTTGGCAGTGTTTTTTGCGGAATTACAACGGTCGGTCGTTGATGTAGGAGACTTTGAGCAATTTTGATTTTGAGATTTATACGGATGCAGCGGGCGGCTTTGGTTACGGCGCCTACTGCAAGGGAAAGTGGAGCGTGGGGCGGTGGCCTCCGGCATGGAAGTTGTTGGGCCTTACAAAAAACTTGGCGTTGTTGGAACTGTTTCCTATTGTGGTAGCTGTTTTCGTGTGGGGTCCCATGTTCGCGAATCGGAGAGTGCGTTTTCATTGCGACAATGCAAGTGTAGTGGCGGTGATTAACAGTTTGACTGCCTCTTCTCCCCCTGTGATCAGGTTGGTTAGGGTTTTGGTGCTTCGTTGTTTGGAGTTGAATGCAGGGATTTCCGCAGTGCATGTGCCCGGTGTTACGAATTCAATAGCAGACTCTTTGTCTCGTTTTCAGTGGGGGCGTTTTCGAGAGCTGGCGCCAGGAGCGGATGCCATGGGCGTGGAATGCCCTTCTCATCTGTGGAAGGTGATTATGGAAGAGCGGGACGACTGATTCGGGAATCATCGCATCAGACATGGTCAGGCTACGAATCTTCGTGGCGAGTATGGCAGAGTTGGATGGCGGAATGGGGCGGGGTTAGTAGCGAGGAGGATAGGGTGTTAGCGGTATTGTTTTTAATTGGGAGGGCGGCCGACAGTGGTTGGTCCGCTGCTAAGGTAAACAAGTTTGTAGCGGGTCTGGCTTTTGGTTTTAAATTACAGGGAATGACAGATGTGACCAAAACTTTTTTGATAAGACAGGCTTTGAGGGGGTTTCGCAGGGGTAAAAAGGTTTGTGACAAGAGAAGGCCTATTTCGTTTAGTATGTTGGAAAGTTTAGGCATAGTCCTGGAGGGTATTTGTACTTCTGGATTCGAATTGGCGCTTTTTAGGTTGGCTTTTTCTTTGGCCTTATTTGGAGCAATGCGCATTGGTGAGGTGGTATCAGGCAGCAAGGTTTCAGCCGGTGGGGTGCTGGCAGAAGATGTGGAATTTTGGTCGGGGGGCATTGTTTTTTGGATTCGGCGTTCAAAAACTGATCAATTGGGTAAGGGCAGACGAGTAGTTTTGGGCCGAGTCGAAGGGGCAGTAATGTGCCCACGCAGTTGTTTGAAATCATATTGGGATGTGTGGGCAGGTAGGGCGGGTCCTCCGCCACAGTGGCTACGGGCCGGGGCGTGGGGTTCTTGGAGTTGGCGGTGATTGGTCGGGGAAGGAGTTGGAAGTAATATTCCCGACAGTTTAAAAGGGTATGGGGGATCTGGCTTTTTGGTTATGGGCTCTGGACGGGGTTTTTACCTCGGGAGCTCTGGTGGTTAGTCTCCCGGAACGGGAGTTACGGTGCCCTCGAGCTGGGCTGGACGGCTGAGGGTAACATGGTGGTCAAGTTTGTACATTGGTTTTTGGGCCAAAAAAGGTTTTATAGCCAGATCTTTTAGCTCCAAGAACACTCCCCTCATATTATTTGCATTATGATTAATATTTTGATGTTTATTGTTAATGTTATTGTTCGTTAATAAAATCGGCCGCTGTAGCCAAAATTATCCAAAGAATTTAAAGTTGTAGTGTGTGTTATTTTTAGGAGTGGGGGGATACTGGGAGCTGGGTAGGTACTAGAGAAAAAGGGAAAACTGTAGTCGCCATATGCGGTCATGTTTGGGAATAGTGCAACAATATGTGGACAAAAAACAAAATTCACAAAAAAATCAATGTGAAAACCACTCCGAAAAAAAAGACAGAAAAGGAGGATGATTGGAGTTTAAATGGTTAAAAAGTATGCTTTTTTTTATTCCAAAAATGACAATCACAGTTTTTTTAATACGAGGTAGAAAAAGACAAACAGTCAAAAAGCAACCACCGATAGCAACTTGTATTTATAGAAAAATTCTGTAAGTACAGGCTATGAGCAAATCATGAATCCCTCAACAGGAATGTCACAATGGTAAAAGTATATTCACATCATCAATGTAAGTTAGACAATAATAATGAGGCCATATTAGGATTGTTACCAAAGAGTAAACGAGAAATCCCCAACGCGCGTGTCGCTTGTATTTAGGCCGGAGTTACAATACCGTAGAATACGGACGAGTGCTAGGTGATAAAAAAAAATCCCAATGCTAATCTATGGGGTAGTTCGCATCATCCATTTTTTTCTCGCACGTATTACTGTATAATTGCGAGAGAAATCGCAGCATGCTGCGATTTGCACCATATTACGCCTGAGACTTGCCAATGCAAGTCTGTGGGTGAGAGAAAAAAATGGATTACACACGGACTATACATGTGACTTGCGAGAAATACGCACCGGTGTCCTTTAGAAAAGCCAGCAATTCAGTGCGTTATACTGTAAAATCACACTGACAAGTTAAAATAGAATAGATAGAATACATGTATACACATAGTACAGGTATACAGTATATATGTCATTGACATACACATGTATATATATATATTTATATTTCATAGAGATATAGATAGCAGAATAGGTGATAATTCAGTTGTCGGCATCTATAAAATCATTACAGAATTCGACAGGATATGAGACATGGTTTACATACAGTAAACCATTGCACATCCATTAGATTTATATATGTCCCTCACTAATACTGTTGGTAGTGTGTGTGTGTGTGTGTGTGTGTGTGTGTGTGTGTGTGTGTGTGTGTGTGTGTGTGTGTGTGTGAAAAATTTTGGAGCTGTAGGTGTAAATTAAAGGATTAATTCACGGAAAAAACTGTTGTGGGCTCCCGCGCAATTTTCTCCGCCAGAGAGGGAAAGCCAGTGACTGAGGGCAGATATTAATAGCCTACAGATGGACCATGGTTATTGCCCCCCCCAGCTAAAAAAAAACATCTGCCCCCAGCCACCCAAGAAAAAGGCGCACTGTAAGATGTGCAAATTCTGACACTTACCCTCTCTCTTCCCATTGCCCTGTAGCAGGTGGCACATGGGGTAAAAAGGGGTTAATGTCACCTTGCTATTGTAAGGTGACATTAAGCCTGGTTAATGGCACAGCATCACCCTACATCTCCTCCCTTGTTTCAGTATACCACCCTACCCGAGCCCTCCATTCTGCTGATGACCTGAGGTTAGCATCCTCAATAATCAGAACCTCCCACTCCCGTCTCCAAGACTTTACACGTGCTGCGCCAATTCTTTGGAATGCACTTCCAAGGTCAATACGATTAGTCCCCAATCCCCACAATTTTAAGCGTGCCCTGAAAACGCATTTATTCAGACTGGCCTATCGCCTCAACACATTAACCTAATCTATCCCTGTGTGGCACAGCCAAAAGTTTTACCATAACCAGGTTCCCCGCATCATGTTCCCACATGCTTTATGCATCCATTAGCCCTCTGTGTTTGTACTGTTACACACTTAACATTATGGCTGGTCCATACAATCAGGGCAACTGTTTCCACCCACCTTTCGTGTCTACCTCTTTCCTCATAGACTGTAAGCTTGCGAGCAGGGCCCTCATTCCTCTTGGTATCTGTTATGATCTATGTGATTATTGTTATGCTGTAATGTCTATTGTCTGTACAAATCCCCTCTGAAATGTAAAGTGCTGCGGAATATGTCGGCGCTATATAAATAAAATTTATTATTATATTATTACTATTAATAATGGAGAAGTGTCAATAAGACACCTATCCATTATTAATCCTCCAGTCTGAAAGGGTTAAAAAACACACACATTAGAAGAGCGACCAAAGTTATTAGGGAACTAGGGGGTCTGCAATACCAAGACAGGTTATTACACTTGGGGTTATTTAGTTTGGAGAATCGAAGGCTAGAGGTGATCTTATTACAATATATAAATATATGCGGGGACGGTACAAAGACCTTTCTAATGATCTTTTTACTCTTAGACCTGTGATGGAGGGACAAGGGGGCATCCTCTATGTCTGGAGGAAAGAAGGTTTAAGCATACTCACAGACGCGGATTCTTTACTGTAAGAGCAGTGAGACTATGGAACTCTCTGCCATATGATGTTGTAATGAGTGATTCCCTACTAAAATTTAAGAAGGGACTGGATGCCTTTCTTGAAAAGTATAATATTACAGGGTATATACACTAGTTTCCTTGATATTGCGTTGATCCAGGGAGCTAGTCTGATTGCTGTATGTGGAGTCGGGAAGGAATTTTTTCCCCAATGTGAAGCTTACTGTTTGCCACATGTGGTTTTTTTGCCTTCCTCTGGATCAACATGTTAGGGCAGGTTAGGATAGGATATGGGTTGAACTAGATGGACTTAAAGTCTTCTATCAACCTTAAAAACTATGTTACTATGTATTAAGAATAAAGACTTTTAATGAAATAATAAAACACACATTTTTGCCATCTTTACTTAACTCCCAATCCAATCGAAGCCCTTGTTCTCATGTAAAAAATCCAAAATATAGAAAAACAGCAATATCCCATACCTATCCGCCATACAGACATGTCCCACTTTGCAATCCATCTCAAGGGGTTAAATAGTTTTCAACCAGGAGCGGAGCTAACGCGCCTGTCATGGCTGTAAACCACTGCGGAATGAATGAAAAGCTGCCTGCACAGCCTTCCCGCCAGACCTAATGTCACTTAGGCTGCGCTTAGATGGGGAGGCAGCTCTTCATTAATTCCGCAGTTGTTTACAGCCGTGCCGGTTTCATTAGCACCGCTCCCGGTTGTAAACTATTTAACCCCTTGAGATGGATTGCAGCGTGGGACATGACTGTACAGCGGATAGCTATGGGATATTGTTGCTTTTTTATTTTGGATTTTTTTCAGGAGAACAAGGGCTTTGATTGGATAGAGAGTTAAATAATGATGGCAAAAATATGTGTTTTATTATTTCATTAAAAGTCTTTATTCTTAATGTGTGTGTTTTTTTTTTTAACCCTTTCAGACTACAGGATTAATAATGGATAGGTGTCTTATTGACACCTCTCTTTTATTAGCCAGGCTTAATGTCACCTTACAATAGGGTTCTGTAATGATTTTGATTTTACAGAAGCCAACAATTGAATTATCGGCTATTCTGCCATCTAACTCTGTATGAAATATAAATATATATATATATATATATATATATATATATATACTGTATATATATGTCTCACTGACATACAGATATAGACTGTCTATACGTTTTCACGAATATTTGAGGCCATGGATCCATTATATGTCCATTTTTCAAGCCGGCTAGAAGATCTCGCCGTACGGATGCCATACAGATGTCACACGGATGCTTAGATGGGAGAAAATCGCATCCTCGCATTGCACACGGATGACATAAGGATCACTGTTCAGGGATCATTTCTGTGATTATCATCTGTGTAAAACGGACCATATTTTTGTACATTGTGTGTGACTACAGCCTTAAAAAGAGCCTGTCACCTCAGTAAAGGCAATTCACCTGAAAATTTTCCACATTTAAGGGTGGAGTAGAAGGGAACAGTAATGATATTTCACAAAAGTCCTCCGTTGAAACCCTAGAATTCTGGGGATAATCTTCATGTTTCCATCTTAAATAAGTCTCTCCTTGTGGAGACTGACATGCCAGTGTAGGGAGACTTATGGGCCATGCAATGGTCCTCTGGGAAATGAAATATACAGATTGTCTCTTCAGAGAGGAAGAGGACTAAAAGTCTAGTGTCATCTACTGGAAGTAGCAATCCTGAAAGTCAGCATTGATCCTTTAAGAAGCCTTGATATATGACTTAGGATAAAAGTCAGACCAGAATTTCAATTTGCAGACCCTTGTTTTGTGGTGTTGCCCTTCCTCAGTGGAAAGTATGAGACCTGACTTGGTTGGATGAGAGATCTCTGACTAGGGTCTAAGGGGTAACGTCTCTCTTTTGTGTAAAGTGACATGCCAGTGTAAGGAGACTAATAGGCCATGCTATGCTCCTCTGGGAAATAAGACATTTTCCTTTCTGGCAAGTCAGGCATGTCACCCTCCACAATAGCGATGAGCAGATCATTATATATTTGAATTCTTCGGCTTTGCTGAATTTTTCCAGAAATCTCACTACAGTAAAAGGATAGGGGAGAGAGGGAGACCACCCACAAGAAAAAAAAAATATTGTATCACCTGTTGCATCTGGAGTTGGAATCCAGCTCTGTCATACATACCACTCCTGCACCCACTGTACTCTACTGGGAACGTCTGATCTCTGATGACCCAGGGGTGTACTAACCAGCACTGGTATGATAAGGTATGCTAATCCGCTTAATAAACTGGGATATTCCTGGGCATTATAGAGAGTCCTGCTCAGCCACACAAACTGACATTAGCCCAATGTCTGCTGCTTTAGCATTGTGCGAAATGTTACCGGGCAAGATTTGTTTTGCGAATCGAATGTCAAAGTGTCCAAATTCACATGGAACCACAAATTTCAGGAAATTCGACTCAATCACTCACTCGATCCTTTGAAAATCGATCTGCTCATCTCTGCTCCACAATAAATCTCAACTCTAGGACATTTTTCGATTGGCACAGCATAGTCTTTCCATGTCACATCCTGTCCCTTTGGATCTCTTACCTCCGCGCGTGCCGTGGAGTAGATTCATTTTCCTCCCTTTTAGAACTAGTAGCGGCTTTATTTGCTTTTCATGCTTGTTAATGACTTTTTCTCCTCCCTCACTTCAGAGACCGGTATTAACATTCAGGAATACGTTGTAAACTGATGTTTCTGAAAGCTTCACCTCCTCATGGCGCGCACCCATGATTCTCATGAAAGAGCACCTTAATTAAAGCTGTTGTCGGTGCCCGCAGAGAGACAGTTACTAATGTCGTGCCACAATTATAGGTAACTCTGGGTGGTGCGGTATTGAAGACGGAGGCTGCAGAGTTTCCGACGTTTCTATGTCTTTGCCGCATATGGAATATAACATTTTGCACACTGTTTTTATTTATGCTTCATTAGTAGAAATTTGCAGCTTAATTGCCGCAGCTGTTTAATGGACACATTGCAAGTTTAATTAGTCATTCTACAACCCAAGTACTTGGAAAACAAATCAGCCCTGCTTACTGATCCGCACGTAAAAGGACAATTACTCCATGCACACAGCCGTGCACAGAGACGGTATGACACCCTCTAAAAGGGCCATACATCCTCCGCACGCTGCCTGCCGCGCATGTTTCCGAGTTACGTGTTGGAGCAGTTTCCACTTAAAACCATTACGCTACATTCAGACGACCTTATTTTTTTTTCCAAGTACTGACTGTGCGAAAAACTGACCAATGTTATTCAATAGGGCTGTTCAGACGCCCGTTGTTTTATACGGGACATATTCCGTATTTCGGATGAGACTCACCTATTCAAAGCCTATTCGCCTATGAGTGAGCAAAATAAATCAGATCCTGTACGGATCAACCGACTAGCCTCCAATTTTTGCAGATACATTTGCAATTCTTAACTCAGGTAACTGTATTTGGTTTTGTAATTTTTATTCATCACTGATGTATAGTAATGATACAAATTACAACACAAATGAAAAAATGTCCACTTTTTTCCTGATAAAAACAAGCAATTTTTTATTTGCTTGTGTTAACTTAGCCTTGAGGCTCGTGCACCTGACGGTATATTCGCTCTTAGTGGAAGCCGACAAACCACTTGTTGCACTTGAATCGATATTATTTTATGTGGCTGCGCACATGTTTAATTTTCTTTGGAGCAAGTCTGTCCAGGGAAAAAATTGCAGCATGCCCGAGTTTGATCCGACACATTCATGGAAACTATCAGACTGCACTCGGATGACACAATGGAGAAGATGGATAGATTTTGTTCTCCATCTTCTCAACTGTGAAAATTGGATCATAGTGTGATCACACGCTGATCAAACCCTAATCAGAGTGGAATTAGAACAATCCAGCCAATTCTCTCGATTGAATGAAAATACAGTCATGTAACCCTAGCTTAGGTCGTGTGACTGATTCGATCAAGGTCCCTGTCACGGGGTCCTTCTCTGGTATCACACAATCAACAGAGCAAGCGAAGAGTGAACAATTCCAAGACCTTTATTCAGGCAAAAATACGAAAAGGTCCACATTCAGTCCACTACACAAAGGATAAGATAGTCCAGAATAAGAATGCAGTCCAGTATCAGGATAAAATGTCCAGGGAAACGAGATTCCAAAACTCTAGTACCAGAGGATAAAATGGGTCCTTCTCTCTCTGAAGTGCTGTCTGTACACGATCCTGTTCATACCGGAACTGACTTGCCCAGCTCCTGTTCTCTCTCCACCCCCTTCTTTGTCCAGGGAAAGTCAAACAAGTTGGGGCGATTTCCGGACCCCCAGTGGAGAACAAAGGGCCTTAGGGATTAATGCACTACAGGGGGGTCATCAAGAGACAGATACAGTGAGACTGTAGACTTACAATGTAATAAGAAAAACACTGTGAAAATAACAAATAGAAAAATAGGAATATACAAAAAATGACATCCACATAGCATATCACACCATCACAACCTCTCCCCCCCCATAATAAGTGAGCTTGCCATGAGGTCTACACAGACCTCTGGCCTGCTCACTTTAGTCCACATTGCTCGGTTATTTTTAGTTCCTTGTACAGTGGCAGGGAAGCCTATGGTTCTTCTTGTCGAGACAGTCCATCAGCGTTCTGGTGTTGGCTTCCCCGCTTGTATTGGATGGAGAAGCTGTAGGGTTGTAAGGACAAGCTCCACCGCAGCAATCTTCCATTGTCCCCTGATACGCGATTCAGCCATGTGAGGGGGTTGTGGTCTGTAACGATTGTAAAGTCTCTGCCATACAAGTATGGCTGCAATTTTTTTAGCGCCCATACGATGGCAAGGCACTCCTTCTCAATAGTGGCATAGGCAACTTCCCGATCCAGTATTTTCCGACTGGCAAAAGCAACAGGATGTTCTTCTCCGGCGGCGTTCACTTGGCTAAGTACTGCCCCAATCCCAAAGGTGGATGCATCTGTCTGCATGAGGAACCTGCGTTTGTAATCCGGGGCAGCCAAGACAGGAGCAGTGACGAGGGCAGTCTTTAACGCTGGAAAGGCATTCTCGCATGCCGTCGTCCACGTCACATTCCTAGGCATGTTCTTGCCGGTCAGGTCGGTTAGGGGCTTGGCCAAGGTGCTGAAGTTAGAAACAAATTTGCGATAATAACAAGCAGTTCCTAAAAATGCAAGTACCTGCTTTTTAGTCTGGGTTCTACACCAGTTGCTAATGGCTTCCACCTTTGCAGGCTCAGGCCTTAGTGTCCCACCCCCTACTCTATGCCCGAGGTACTGCACCTCAGCCATCCCTATTTGGCACTTATCAGGGTGAATGGTCAGTCCTGCAGTAAGGATACAGTCCAGCACTATGCCCAAGTGTTTAAGATGTTCCTCCCAGGTTGTGCTAAAAATGGCAATGTCGTCTAAGTAAGCACAGGTAAAGTCCTGACATTGTTGTAACAGTCGATCCACCAGTCTCTGGAAAGTAGCGGGGGCAGTTTTCATCCCAAAGGGCATTCCCAGGAACTCATAAAGCCCAAATGGAGTAATGAAGGCTGAGCGCTCCCGAGCGTCCTCCGTTAGGGTTATCTACCAGTACCCCTTGCTCAAGTCTAACGTGGTCACAAATTGGGCACTGGCCAGACGATCCAATAGATCATCAATCCTGGGCATGGGATAAGCATCACTCTTGGTGGCATCATTTAGTCATCTGTAATCAACGCAGAATCGTGTTGTACCGTCCTTCTTAGGGACCAGGACGACAGGAGAGGCCCAAGAACTGTGAGATGGCTGAATAACTCCCAGCTGTTTCATCTCCTCCAGTTCATTCTTTATCATGCCTTGAACAGCCTCTGGAACCCGGTAGGCAGCCTGCTGGATGGGGCGTTGTCCGGGGGTTTCCACATGGTGACTGGTGAGAGTTGTCTTCCCCGGCTTTGAGGAGAAAGCAGCAGCCCTCGGCCTTAGTACGGCGACAATATCGTCCTTTTGTATATCTGGTAAATGGGAGCTCAGGGGCACTTGTTCCAGTGATCCTCCCACTTGGGCAACCTGGAGGAGATCTGGGAGATACTCGTCACCGGCGGTATCACTAGGGGGGTGGCAGACAGCTAGAACAGGCAGAGATCGGTCGTGGTAGTCTTTCAGCATGTTAGTGTGGACGGTTTTCTGTCGTCGACCACTAGAGTCCAGGGCAATAACATAGTTAGTGTCATTAATTTTCTTGACAACCTGATAAGGGCCTTCCCACACTGCTTGAAGCTTGTTGGCAGGGGAAGCAGTAATCATGAGCACTTGCTGTCCTTCCATAAATTCCCGGTTCCTGGCATTACGGTCATACCAGGTTTTTTGTCTGGACTGGGCCATTCGCTGATGTTCTTTTGCGAAGGTAGCTAGCTGGGCGGGATGGTCTCTGAGTTCTAGAACATAGGGAACAATGGGCATTCCGGTATCTGAGATGTCTCCCTCCAAATGTTCTTTCAGAAGAGTGAGAGGCCCACGGACCTTCTGGCTAAACAGTAGTTCGAAGGGAGAGAACCCTGTGGATTCTTGGGGAACCTCCCGATAGGCGAAGAGGAGATGTGGCAGGTACTTTTCCCAGTCTTTTTCAACGTCAACAAAAGCCCTCAGCATATTTTTTAGGGTTCCATTAAAGCGTTCACATAGTCTGTTGGTCTGCGGGTGGTATGGGGTGGTGCGAATGGCTCGATCACCACAGGTATGCCATAGGGACTGGACCAGATCTGACATGAACTGAGTGCCTTGATCCGACAATATTTCACTAGGAAACCCTACCCGGGTAAAGATGGTAACAAGGGCCTCGGCTAGCTTTACTGCTGTAATACTGGACAGGGCCACAGCTTCAGGATACCTAGTGGCATAGTCCACCACGGTCAGGATATATTTTTTCCCCGACCTGCTGGGGTGGGCCAGAGGACCTATGATGTCGACGGCTACACGTTGAAATGGTTCCTCAATTATGGGCAGGGATTGCAGGGGTACCTTATGTCGAGCTCCTGGATGCCGCATTCGCTGGCACACATCGCAGGTGCGGCAATAATGGGCTACCGACTGCGAGACGCCCGGCCATTAAAAACTTTGGGTGAGTCTCTTTTCAGTCCTTTTTCTCCCTTGATGCCCAGCCAAGGGGATGTCATGGGCCAGTTGAAGTAGCTGTGCCCTGTACTTCTGAGGGACAATGAGTTGCCTGGTCGTTGCGTCAGGGTTGCTCTGGTCACTGCCCTTTGTTACACGATAATACAGTCCGTTTTCTCGAGTGAAGCCATCCCCATTATCTCCCATGTGCCCAGTTTCTGCCTTTCGCCTAAGGGCTGCTAAGGTAGTGTCACCCTCTATTTCTCTCCTAAACTCCTCTCTGTCCCAAGACTCTCCCAATGTAGTAGCAGCGAAAGTATTGCTTACCGACTCTGATGCGGTTCGTGGTGGTTGCTCCCCGGTGGGGTCTGGATGACGTAGTGCTTGAAGGGCCTGTAGTCGGGTGACTGCTCCCACAAATTGGCACTGTAACTCCCCAATGTCGTTCCCAAGGAGGATATCTGCAGGAAGTCCTCCCATAACTCCAATCCAACACAGTTTTTCTCCACAACCATAATCCAAACACACAGAAGCTCGCTGTATATATTTGCGGGCACCCCTCGCCAGGACAATGGGAATAGGGCCTGTTCTTCACAAGTACCCAGGTTGCAAAAGAACTGAATAAGATCAAAGTTTTGAAGGCTGCAGGTCCTGAAGGCATCAGTGCAAGGCTAATCAAAACCTGCAGGCACCAGCTGAGTGAGATCATTACATATCTGTAAAATATGAGCCTGAGAATGGGTATAGTACCACAACTGTGGAAATTATCGTGTGTGGTACCAGTTCCGAAGAAACCTTATCCGAAAGACCTTAATGACTATAGACCTGTAGCATTGACATCACACCTGATGAAGGTATTAGAGAGATTGGTTCTCACACGTCTCCGTCCTCTGGTGAGCTCGGATATGGACCCTCTCCAGTTTGCCTACAGGCCAGACATTGGTGTGGATGATGCCATTATCCACCTTCTAGATAGGACTCTCTCTCACCTGGAGAAACCTGGGAACACTGTGAGAATAATGTTCTTCGATTTCTCTAGTGCTTTTAACACCATACAGCCAGGTCTACTGAGAGACAAGCTGGGCCTTGTTGGTGTGGACCTCCAACTCTCCATCTGGATCCTTAACTACCTCATGAACCGACCTCAGTTTGTAAAGGTTCGGGACAGAGTGTCAGACACAGTGATCTGCAATACAGGGGCACCTCAAGGTACAGTTCTTGCCCCTTTTCTCTTCACACTGTACACTGCGGATTTTAGGTGCAACTCATCTAGCTGCTACTTGCAGAAGTATTCTGATGACTCTGCAATAGTAGGCCTCATCACAGGAGGAGATGAAAGAGAGTACAGAGATACTAACCAAGCTTTTGTGGAGTGGTGTCAGAGGAACCACCTTAGGATTAATTCCGGGAAGACCAAGGAATTGGTGGTGGACTTTTGCAAGGGCAAAAATCCACCAGTAGTGGTGAACTTTCAGGGAAATGACATTGAGATAGTCGACACCTATAAGTACCTTGGTGTGATCCTCAATAATAAGCTTGACTGGGCCCATCACTTGGATGCAGTGTACAGGAAGGGCCAAAGCAGGCTTTATCTGCTCAGAAGGCTGAGAGCCTTCGGAGTTAGAGGGGCATTTGGTGTGGCATGCTGGGGTAGTGGCATATCAACCAGGGACAGGAATAGGCTGGACAAACTGATTAGAAGGGCCAGCTCTGTCCTGGGTTGCCCCCTTGACCCAGTTCAGGAAGTAGGCGACAGGAGGATACTGGCCAAGGTGAGCTACATGGTGCAGAATGATTCTCATCCCATGCATGAGACCGTGACAAAGATGTTCAGTACTGTCAGTGACCGGCTACTTCATCCTAAATGTGAGAGGGAGCGCTATCGAAAGTCCTTCCTTCCTGCTGCAGTTAGGCTGTATAACCAGCACTGTCCAAAACGGAGAACGACCCAAACAGAGAACTGATAGATCCAAAGTTGTGACAGTCCGGTTACATTTTTTTTTTTTTTTTTCGTATATGTACCTACCTACTGTCAATGTAATGCCTTTATGCATCTGTATCTGTACTTGTTCCTGCCTTGCTGCTGTAATGCTCTGAATTTCCCCATGGTGGGACGACTAAAGGATTATCTTATCTTATCTTAATTCCCGAACCCTGGTAAATTGCCTCGGGTCGAACCACACGGGGGGTCAGCAATAGTCAAGAATGCCCCCTGTCTCTAAATCCTGACACTTTGTATCCATCAATAAAGACATCCTGCAGGTGGCGTTGCCATTGCTCTGAGTAGCTAAAGGACAGAGGCCGGAGTCCGTACATTCCAGAAGGGGTATCTATGGTGCCGTGGTCCACTCTGGTGGGGGTGGTGGTAGCTCTTCCTCAGGTGTGGAGGAATGTACAAGATGCACTGGACGAGGTGGGGCTGCGTGGGGCTCCCTCTGAATCCTGGAGGGACAGCCAGACTGCAAATGTCCAGGTTGCCCACACCCATAACACCTCCTCTCTGTGATACCCCCAGGTCGTGGTCGGAACTGTTGGGGCCTAGGATTGTGAGGCGTGATTGTCATCGGCTTGCGACTAGGTGGAAGGGCAGATATAATTGGAGGGGGACGGGGCACGGGAGCAGGCCGTGGTTCATTGTCCGGAAGCCTCCTCCATTGCGGCCGGATAGTAAGGGCTTCATCAGCCAGGGCTGCAGCTCTATCCACGGTACATGGCGTGCGCTCCCGGACCCATTCCCGTACCTCTGCTGGGCACTTGGAAAGAAATTGTTCTATAAGGAACGCCTGTATAACATCTTCCACAGTAAAGGCGTTTTCTGCTTCCAGCCATCTCCGACATGCCTCGGACATCTTATGTGCATACATCCTAAACGATCCCCCCCGTGGTGCATGGGAGGTCTCGGAACTTGGCCCTATATGAGTCAGGGGTGATAGCATGGTAATCCAGGATAGTCCGCTTACAATGTTATAATCCCGATTCCGCAGTGCATCAATGGTTCGGTAAGCCTCCGCCATGCTTCCGTTCAGGAGCCCCACAAACAAACGCATCCAGCTAGAGTGGGGCACCTCCATCACAGCACACTGCTGCTCAAAGTCTTTGAAGAACCACTCCACATCTCCAGAAGCCTCATCAAATGGCTTAAACTCTGTCCTGGTGATCCGTACAGGCTCCCGGATTGTTGGGGTTACACTCCACATTGCGTTACTCCCTTTTTCAAGCTCCATTGCTTCCTGTCTCCACTGTGCCCGGCGGGCAGCCTTCTCCTTGTACTCCTGAGAGACACCGGGGCCCAGAACCGCCATCTCTTCTTCATACCACACCAACCACTGACTTTTCTGGATGGGGATCCCTGTTTCCAGTGCTCGTCCTTCAGACATCTGGGAGGAGGTGGCCGGGCTAGTGTCCACCAGTAGATCGATTAAGGCCTCTTTAGTCAGTCCCTGGTAGTTCAGGCCCAGGTGTCTGGCTCTCTCCTGTAAACTGCATACAGTCCAATTTCTGTACTCACTCTGTGGGTGGTTCTCCATTGCGTTACGCTCTGTTGATCCCACCGCTGCCACCAGTTGTCACGGGGTCCTTCTCTGGTATCACACAATCAACAGAGCAAGCGAAGAGTGAACAATTCCAAGACCTTTATTCAGGCAAAAATATGAAAAGGGCCACATTCAGTCCACCACACAAAGGATAAGATAGTCCAGAATAAGAATGCAGTCCAGTATCAGGATAAAATGTCCAGGGAAACGAGATTCCAAAACTCTAGCACCAGAGGATAAAATGGGTCCTTCTCTCTCTGAAGTGCTGTCTGTACACGATCCTGTTCATACCGTAACTGACTTGCTCAGCTCCTGTTCTCTCTCCACCCCCTTCCTTGTCTAGGGAAAGTCAAACAAGTTGGGGTGTCATCAAGAGACAGATACAGTGAGGCTGTAGACTTACAATGTAATAAGAAAAACACTGTGATAATAACTGAAATAGAAAAATAGGAATATACAAAAAATGACATCCACATAGCATATCACACCTTCACAGTCATACAGAGGTACAGCGGGACCCTGCGCACTAAATTTTGTGCCGTATTATTTCATAAAGAATTTTTTTAAGTTAGTTTTTTTAATTCCACCCCAAAAACCATATAAAAAATAACATCTTCAAATTTGCTTTCAACAAGCTTGCAACTCATTTGTATTGAAAAATACGATTATACTGCACGTCACTCTTTTATCTACACGTTTTTAGCGCATGGTAAAAAAAAGCGTCACGTCAATTCTTTAGTGCCTTTTCTGCATGCAAATTGCAGCATAACATCCACTTTTGCCAGTTTTGCTTGCGATTTTCGATGCATTCTTTTACAGAGGAAACATGTAAAAAAAACCTATACAACTTATAATAAAAAATGCATTGAGAATTATTAAAAAAAAAAAAATAAAAACGGCTAAAACTGTGTGCTCTTTCAACGCCATGCTGTAAAGCACATTTCTTAAAAGCATTTTTAGACGTTGATGTTTCAGTAAGAAAAATTCACATCAAAAAGCCCCATGTGATCCTAGCTAGAGTTGAGCGACTTTGGCCGGATCAGGTTTCGTGAAACCCGAAAGAAACAAAATTTGAGTGGGATGAAACTGGTCCGACTAGGGCAAAAAAAGTCAGTTTCGTCCGAAACCCGACCCCAATGCAAGTCAATGGGAAATAAAAGTCGGCATTGAGCGCACATGATGTCTGCTGGAACCCACCTAAAATGCACCTCACAAGCGCCCCATAGAATGAACATATTGCACTGCAGTGTAAAAATGACATGTGCACGTGTTCCATCTTATGTCACTTCTTTAACCCACTTCAGGGATCAGAAACCATAAAGTGGTTAATAAAAGTGACATGCTTATTGTTCAGGTAGCTTCTGAGCACGCTCTGTATCTAGCAGTATATGTAGCGGCAAAACGACTGCAAGAAGAATGGCGAGGTTGCCGGCGAAGTTGCTTTAGGATGACTTGTCATTTTCCTGAAGCAAACTGAGAAAACTCTGAGAAAACTCGGTGGCTGCACTGGCGTCTCATAGAAGCTGTGTACACATGATCTAAGGATATGTCCATGTAGCAAGGTGGCATGGGGTGGTAGTCGTGGGCGAGTCCCTTAAGCAACAGTCAGTAAGCACCCCGGCACCCTGTGCATAGAAAGACAAGTGAAGATCCAGACCTACGGTACAGTCAGTTACCTCCATCACACGTTCACTTCAGCTGCTGGTGACGAGATCTCAGGAAACACCACAAGCCACAGTTCTGTTCCAACGGGAAAACTTTACTGAACACTGTGCAAACAAGACAATGTTTCCTGTACTTACCCTGCATCCTCTTACGTTAAGAAGCCGCACATAACACAGGTGGACAGTGTACAGGAGAGAGAAGGCAATCGAGGGTCCCCGCCACCTCCTTACATACAAATGGACCTTTTTGAGGAGGAACTTGAATCGGACGTCTCCAAAATCTACGTAAAAAACTTCTTAACCCCTTCATGACCGGAGCTTTTTTCGATTTTTCGTTTTTCGCTCCCCTTCTTTCCAGAGCCATAACGTTTTATTTTTCCGTCAATATGGCAATGTGAGGGCTTATTTTTTACGGGACAAGTTGTACTTTTGAACAACATCATTGGTTTTAGCATGTCGTGTACTCAAAAACGGTAAAAAAATTCCAAGTGCGGTGAAATTGCAAAAAAGAAGTGCAATCCAATATTTGTTTTTTTCTTGGCTTTTTTGTTAGGTTCAATAAATGATAAAGCTGACCTGCCATTATGATTCTGCAGGTCATTACGAGTTAATAGACGCCAAACATGTCTAGGTTCTCTTTTACCTAAGTGATGAAAGAAAATTCCAAAGTTTGCTAAAAAAAGTGCAATTTTCTGAGACCCGTAGCGTCTCCATTTTTCGTGATCTCGGGTTGGGTGAGGGCTTATTTTTTGCTCGCCGGGCTGACAACTTTAATGATACAACGTCTGAGCAAATATGTTCTTTTGATCGCACGTTATTGCTTTTAATGCAATGTCGTGCGACCAAAAAAACATAATTCTGACGTTTTTAATTTTTTTCCCACTACGCCGCTTAGCGATCGGGTTAATCCTTTTTTTTATTGATAGATTTGGTGATTCTGAACGCGGCGATACCTACTATGTGTATGTGTGATTTTTTTTTTTATTGTTTTATTTTGATTAGGGCGAAAGGGGGGTAATTTGAACTTTTAGGTTTTCTCTATGAGACCTCAGGTTGTCAAGGCAATGCCTCCCCGACTCCCGATCCCATGACGGGGTCGGCGATGCGCTCACTTCCGGCCCGGCGGCCGGAAGTGGTAGTTGAATGCCCACTGTCTGTGTTTGACAGCGGGATTTAACTAGTTAATAGGCGCAAGCGGATCGTGATTCCGCTTGAGACTATTGCGGACACATGTCAGCTGTTTATAACAGCTGACATGTCGTGACTTTGAGGTGGAGTCACCGCCGGAGCCCACCTCAAAGCAGGGGACTCTGACTGCTGACGTACTATCCTGTCAGCGGTCAGAAAGGGGTTAAAATACTCTGGGAAGACTCTTCCTATTTATTTCAATGGAAAATTGAATTTGTTTCTTGCAAGGCAACTTTTTTGAGCATATTTTTCAATAAGGTTTTGGAAATATCGCCAAGTGAGTGCTGGGTTTGTTTGTCTAGCAATCACCAGCACATTAAATGGGCATTTAGGTCAGGTTCAGACACATTTCAGTGTTTCTATTTGGTGGGCAATGCCAAGAATGACTGCAGGTCTCCTTACCTGAGCTTCCTGCCTCATAGGCATATATGAGGTCAAGAGACCAGAGGTTAGTCCAGGCGTTATGGTCCATATATGGAAAAATGACTTAGGTTCGTCTAAGCATGGCCTTAGAGATTCTGATTAGGTTACAGCTTAGCTCTTATTTGACACCCTTCAGCAGACAACAAGGATGAAAATATCTAAAACACCAAAACTCTAATCATTTGGTCAATTAAAAAGATTGGACTTTCACGGTCCAAGTACAGAACATGGTCTCCGGTTAGGTGTGGGTCTAAATATTTACTTACGAGGCTGTCAAGTTTTGGTCATGAGACCTTCATCAGGCTCAGACTTGTCTGAGAAGATCAGATGTGTAGTAGTGACCTTAGACACAATATTCTGCTGCTCTACCCCTCCAACCTGTGCCACCATAGGCTCCTACCTAAATTGGACGTACCTTGATTGAACCCGCGTTGCTCGTCTGCCAACAGAGGACACGCAGCTCCGATGTCTTACAAGTTTATATCCTTTTGATTACATGTCATATAACTTGCCAGTGTAACATCACAACCGTCTATCGTTATATACCCCCGCATCGCTAGGCTGTAATTTAATCTGTATGGCGTGTAATCTGGTGAGCAGCCGCTATCGGTACGAGGGATATTAAACAAATTAAATTCATTACAATCACCAAAAGAAAGAATCGAATTCCAGCTATTAAAATGAGAAACACAAGATATAGCACTGCATCAAAGAGGCGGCCGCATTCATTAGCATATAAAACAGAATTCAAATGCGTTTCTACTTGAGAAAACTTTTTCAGCATAGTTGATTTCATTAGATGTTTTACTGTGTTCTATAATGTATAGTGACTTGTTTTATCGAAATGGATTGAGTTGGTTAAGCCACATTGCTACTATATTATACAGTCATGTTTTCTCATCCCGCCGCCATTTATTTAAATGTTCTCCCTGCGAGAAGTTAGTGACTTATTATGTGCTGAGATGTTTAATAGATACTTGTAGTGTTTTCATGCTCTCTTCCTAAGGAAGAAATGTTTAATGAAAGTTAATAGAAAATAAGAAAAGTGGCCGTTCGTCATAGTATAAAATCTAGATCAAAGTATTCTACAGTCAAGTGCTATCTCTACTGGTCAAGCTGGTTACCAACCAATTTGGACATAATTATCGAGTTCAGGACCAGGCCATTTCCCCCTGTTCTTGACACATTTTTGCCTTTTTTTTGTACATTTTGCTATAAAACCTGTAGAAATGTTTACTCATTCGGATATTTAAATAATTTTGGCATCTTTTTTTCACTAGTTTATAAGTTTCACGCTCTTTTTTTTCTTTTTATAATTTTTTTCCTAATATTTGGCGATATCGGTGGGAGAATTAAAAAAAGCGTCTGTTTTCTAATTTTGTTACATTTTTATTTTTCTAAAGTACATTTTAAGATTTGTTCCCCTTTCTGTAATAATTATTTTTAAATATTAGACACATTCTGGTTATTTTTTTTTCCAATGGTGGCGGAATTTTGAAAATGATTTGGATTGGCAGCTGCCTTTTTATTTATTTTTACTGCTTTCTTTTTTTATATTTATTTATTTTTCATTTAATTCACATATTGTGCATCCTATAAATTCATAAAATACATTTGGTGGTTATTTTAACATTCAAATACTGTATTGTTTTTTTTTTAAAATGATTTCACCTGTAACTGAAGCTGGTATGTTTGCCCCAGTTACAGTAGAAATTCAGCCTCCTGACAGCATAGCAGAACAGACTAAAGCCCCCGTCTCACATAATGAGATCGTTAGCGAGATCGCTGAAAAGTCACCGATTTTGTGATGCAACAGCGATCGTGTCACACATAGCGGTGACCGCCCCCCCCTCTGGATATCGCTGATTGTGCTCGAATATACCAGGCCATTTTTTGATCGTTGGAGTCCCGCTGGCCAGCATGCATTGCTGTGTTTGATGCCGACGAGCAACCTAATTGGCGATGCAGAATTATGGACGCAGGTGTGAGTCGTCAGAATAGCTGCCGTGTGACAAGGTCCCAACGACCGTCGAAGTCGTTATACGGATCGCTGGATTGTTGCTGCGTCATTGAGTAGAACTGCCTGTTTGACAGCTTACTAGTGATCATGTATCGACGCACCAGCGATCCCTACCAGGTCGTATCGTTGTCTGGATCGCTGGTGCGTCGCTTAGTGCAACAGTACCCTAAGTCTCCTAGGACCCAGAGGCTCCTGCTCTATCCTTAAGCTCCTGTTACACACTGCGATATCGTTAGCAATATCGCTGTAACGTCACCGATTTTATGACGTTATAGCGATATTGCTAGCGATATCGCTATGTATGATACTTACCTCCGACCGGCACCCCCGCTGCTCATCGCTGGTCACGCAAGAAGGTCCTGGATCATTTCTCGTCGGGCGCTTCCTGCTGGGCTTCCTGTGGCGCCGATGAGCGACGCGTGGACGCGTGCGGGAGGACGTCAGGATCACCTCATCTGACAGGTAAGTAACGACCGCCGACCGCTGCTATGTCGCTGGTGAGATCTGCCTGTGTGGCAGCTCACTAGCGACCACTTAGCGATGCACCAGCGATCCATATCGTTGTCAGGATCGCTGGTGCATCGCTAAGTGTAACGGTACCCTTACACTCATCAATCACATGACCGATGTGACCCAATGAGAAAGCACAGATAGCACTTCTTATTACTGAATACACAGAGCTTGCAAACGATGTTGTATACACAGCAAATAGGAAGGTAAAGACAGTAATTAGCCATCTCTGCCTTCTCTATGGGGAGTCTGGCTGTGTCTGACAATCTGTTTCCCTCTCCCGCAATTGCATGTTGCTGCTCTATTATGCAGTGACGTTTTAGAACTTAACTGCATGGAGAGTCGATAACGGGGTTATCTCAAGATGACAACCTTTTCCATCTGCTTGTTTACATCATCTATAGAAATGAGTTAATATTTGAAGTTTTAATTCACCAGATTTGCAGAATTTTTTTCCAAAAATTTGATTAGTAATGATTCGGGGCAAACCTTCTAATTGTCCTGAAAAGATGTGTGTAACACTCTGAGGTCTCCTAGTACTGTATGCAACCCATTTCAATCTCTTTAACACAATCACACACCCTGAGTAATGTCAAAGCAGACTTCTCATACAGTATATGGCTGTGGGTAAACGGATGATAACTATTCTCCAACTGCTGTTGAAAGTCTGCAAGGCTGCGCCTGATATCGCGGCGCCCTTCTCCGGCTGATGCAATTTTCCGCAACTTTTAAAATGGTGGTGACAAATTTTGAAGATTTGTGTGAATCCAGTAGCAAATTGTTTGAACTGCCACGTACTGGGATTTTCCAAAAATTCAACACAAATTTGGTTTTCATGGAATTTATTATCTCATCTCTAGTCATAAAGATATCATAAAATAAATTTTCCCACTCAGATAACCCACTCTGAACACTTTGGTTCCTGAACCATGACAATCCATGTATTACACGATCAGCAATTAATTTTTGTAGCTGGCATGTAATGCTTATTTCCCCAGTAGGGGAGCTACAGCTTTCTGAAGCCCGAGTCATATCGATCAATATATAGAAAAAGGTGTAAAGAAACCTCATCATTTAAAGAGTTATAAAATACTTTTTTTGTTGAAAATCTTTTAAAAAGTACAGAAATAGTTAGCCAATAATTGGCATCAATTGCCAGCAGTGGTAAAGTATCAACATTTAAGCATATAATCCTTGGTTTAAGTCAAATTATTATTATTATTATAGCGCCATTTATTCCATGGCGCTTTACATGTGAGGAGAGGTATACATAATACATACAAGTACAGTAATCTTAAACAATACAAGTCACGACTGGTACAGGATGAGAGAGGAACCTGCCCGCGAGGGCTCTCAATCTACAATGGGATGGGGGAGGATAAAGTAGGCGAGGGTACAGCTGGTCATGCAACGGTTTGGTGGATCGGTGGTTACTGCAAGTTGTAGGCTTGTCGGAAGAGGTAGGTCTTCAGGTTCTTTTTGAAGGTTTCCATGGTAGGTGAGAGTCTGATATGTTGTGGTAGAGAATTCCAGAGTAGGGGGGATGCGCGGGAGAAATCTTGCATACGATTGTGAGAAGATGAGATAAGAGGGGAAAAAACACCAAAAACAGGCAGAGATGCTTACCTGTGTGACCAGGCCTCAATACATCTGCACTAAACAGGGAGCAGCAGACCCAAATAAAATGGCAGCTGCACAGGTGCAAAATGCCAAATGAAACAGCCAGCCTACAATCAGGGATTGGCCGTGTGGCACAACAGTGCAGAAAAAATAATCCATATTAAGAGGCTGTGAACCTGATGCTCTGTATTCCCTGTGTGAACACGGCCACATACGGATTATTTTTTCTGCACTGTTGTGCCACAAGGCCAATCCCTGATTGTAGGCTGGCTGTCTCATTTGGCATTTTGCACCTGTGCAGCTGCCATTTTACTTGGGACCGCTGCACCCTGTTTAGTGCAGATGTATTGAGGCCTGGTCACACAGGTAAGCATCTCTGCCTGTTTTTGGTGTTTTTACTGAGTATTGGAGGATTTTTTCCTCTTTCTGTTGGTTTTCATGTTAGAGTAGTACTGGCAAGAGATAAGAAGGGAGTAGAGAAGTAGATCTTGTGAGGATCGGAGGTTGTGTGCAGGTAAGTACCGGGAGACGAGGTCACAGATGTATGGAGGACTCATGTTGTGGATGGCTTTGTATGTCATGGTTAGGGGGTTGAACTGGAGTCTTTGGGTAATGGGGAGCCAGTGCAGGGATTAACAGAGGGGAGAGGCCAGGGAATAGCGGGGGTGACAGGTGGACTAGTCGGTCAGCAGAGTTTAGAATAGATTGGAGGGGTGCGAGAGTGTTAGAAGGGAGGCCACAGAGCAGGAAGTTGCAGTAGTCAAGGCAGGAGATGATGAGGGCATGGACAAGGGATTCTTGGTTGAGGAATGTACGGATCCGTGAAATGTTTTTAAGTTAAAGTCAGCAGGAAGTGGAAAGGGCTTGGATATGTGGTTTGAAAGAGAGATCAGAGTCCAGGATTATCGAGCTTGTGGAACTGGAGAGAGTGGGCAGCCGTTTACTTTAATGGATAGGTCCGTTGCGGGGGTCGCGTGAGATGGGGGAAAGATGATGATTCTGTTTTGTCCATATTAAGTTTTAGAAATCAAAATAGATGAATCAAGAAAAAAAGTCACCATATAGCACAATCTTTTACCATATGGCTATAAACCCCAATCAAGGCATAGTATAGAACACACTAAACCAAGGGATATGTATAGACGCATAATAGGTGCATTATGGGTTATATTACCAGAGCTGGAGTGAGATGCCAGAGTCCCCAACATACGCTTTTGCAGCAAAGCCTTCTTCTTGGCTATTTATGTACTTTTTAAAAGATTTTCAAGTATCATATAAAGAAATGTCAGAACATGGGCGTAATTAAATGTTGTAATGTGTGGAGTCAGTACATTGAAAATTTAACATATAGGGCAAACCCCATTTATAAAGCCCCATCTATGTATCTTTATCTGACGCATATTAAAATTGAGCTAGTAAAAGCTCTGTCTAAGGCTACAGGCACACTATCTGTATTTGGTCAGTATTTTTCATCAGTATTTGTAAGTCAAAACCAGAAGTGGGTTAAAAATGCAGAAGCGATACATTTCTTTTTATTACGCTTTTTCTCTGATTGTTCTTTACCAGGTTTTGTTTTACAAATGCTGATGTAAATTACTGACTAAATACTGATAGTGTGAATGTAGCCCTACACAGACAACCATATATCTGAATGGCCATCATGTAATGCTACATTTGTCCTGCGGGGGCAGTGTCTGGCTGCCACATGTCAGACAGCATTATCATACTACAGGCATTGGACCTCTATAGTTGTCTCTAGTGCTACAGAGCATAAGAGGTCGGTGGTAAATTCGATTTGTTTTTCTTATTTTAAATGCAATTGTCTTTCATTTTCATCTATTAATTTTCATTTTTTTCCTGACTTGTCTCCACTATCTGGAATAACAGCATAAAAGGAACATTGAATGCAAAGCGGCTCGTATGATATGATTGCCGGAGGCAGGATTTCGCACGCAGCTACAATTGATATGTTTTACTCAACATTGACAGCGAACTCTCATAACAGTTTTATTGAAGTTTATTGGAAGCGTTTCTTCTCCGAAGATCTTGTACAAATGTTCCGTATCACCGATAAGGCACCCCAGCCATTATTGCTTCGTGTTAACTCATGCGCCAGCCTTCAATTATTTTATTTTATTTTTTTTTTGCTCTAATTGTGAATAAAGGCTTAGCATGAGCACAGAGTGAGATTGAATTGAATGAAAAAAAGAAAAAAAAAAAAAAGATTGAAGGCTAGGAAAGCAAAAAGCAAAATTAGAGCAGCCGACAACAGGCAGCAAAGCCAAATCAGATTATAGGGTACATCAAAAAGAAGATAGATGGATTTACGGACATTATATTAATAGATGCTTCCTAATATTGCAAAAAACTTCTCACAGAAATAAAGCTGCATCACCAGAGCACATAGACCTCTTTTTTTTCACTTAGCTGCTGCCACCACAGCAACATACCATAGATGTAACATAATGTTTGGGCTACCCAGATATCACAGGAGCAGCACCACTCCCTGGAGATAACTATGTACTTTTTATTTTCTGCACTAGACTGCAAAATATATAATAATATGGAGAGGTTGTGCAGTAGCAAACAACACCTTTAAAGGTGGGTAGCCTAGCCTTGCCTCTTTGCCGAACCTAGGTTTACTCTGCTGTTTTTGTTTGTTTGTTTTTTTTGCATTACGCATTGATCAGGATAATTTTTGTTTTTTATATTTTTTTCTATAGATTATACTTTTACTGATTTAATTTTTTTTTTCAATTTTACCTTTTTTTCAGTCTCCTTACGGCTCTTGAACCTGTGATCGTTTGATTGCTTATATTATAGACTTTAATAACACAGAGAAAGTAGAGGTATAGAGCTTCAGCAGGCCTCCCAGCTGCCATGTCAAAGAGCAGTGCCTTTACTTTGCACTGATGAGGGGCAAGAATCCTGAAACAGCTGAATGAAGATTATGGCTTGGCGTTACATCCTAAGTCATGCGCAAAAACTCTTTAATAGGAATCTGACAGCTCCCCCATAAACCCAAACCCGCCACAATGTATTTTTTATGGTAATCCCCTTCCTAACAAGCTCTTTGTACTATATATTTGATTGCAGTAAATGACCAAAAAAATATTTTGAAAATCCCGTTGTGATTTGCTAATTATTGTCAAACTTGTCAAGGCAGCTTTATTTTTCCCAGACTATGCATCCCACAAATCATATTATCTGGTCCCTGTCGAATTCTACGTATGATCAAGACTTTCGTCTTTTCGTACCGGCTTCATAGGCATACGGCCTGTGTGGGATTCGGTGGTGGTAGAGTGGGGCTGTAAGAAAACCCGTGCCTACAGTATAGTCTTCGACTCCTCTGTGGGAGGTGTCATCACAATGTACTCCACAGACATACGTAGTGTTCCTATGAAGCCTGGGAACGAACTCCTTTCTCCATTTTGCACTGAAGTGAAAGGACAAAAGTTGGGCGCATGAGTGAGCCAAGAGTTGGCGGTGACATCTACTCTTGCAAATCATTTTATCAAGCCCAAAAGGGAGTGATAACATGAAAAGTGGGTTGACTAGTCTGAGGAAATCAACTATTCTGTCACTACCAATTTTAATTTCAACATTTTACAATTCTGACCACTGTCCATTTGAGGTCATAACTCTGGAACGCTTCCATGGATCCCGGTGATTCTGACGTTGTTTTCTCATGACATATTGTACTTCATGTTAGTGGTAAAATTTCTTTGATATGACTTGCGTTTATTTGTGAAAAAAATGGAAATTTAGTGAAAATTATGAACATTTCGCAATTTTCCAACTTTGAATTTTCATGCCTTTAAATCAAAGAGATATGTTACACAAAATACTTAAGAAGTAACATTCCCCACACGTCTACTTTAGCACAATTTTTTTGTTAGGAAGTTATAAGGGTTAAAAGTTAAACAGCGATTTCTTTTTTTTTACACCATTTTTTTTTTTGGGGACCACATCACATTTGAAGTCACTTTGAGGGGTTTATATGATAGAAGATACCCAAAATTGACATCATTCTAAAAACTACACCCCTCAAAGTTGCTCAAACCACATTCAAGAAGTTTATTAACCCTTCAGGTGCTTCACAAGAATTTTTGGAATGTTTAAATAAATCAACATTTAACTTGTTTTCCCAAAAAATTTAATTCAGATACATTTTTTTTTATTTTACCAAGGATAACAGGAGAAATTGGATCCCAAAAGTTGTTGTGCAATTTGTATTGAGTACACTGATACCCCATATGTGGGAGTAAACTACAGTTTGGGCGCATGGCAGAGCTCGGAAGTGAAGGAGCGCCTTTTGACTTTTTCAACCTAAAATTGGCTGGAATTGAGATGGGATGCCATGTCGCGTTTGGAGAGCCCCTGGTGTGCCTGAACAGTGGAAACCCCCCACAAATTACACCATTTTGAAAACTAGACCTCCCAAGGAGCTTACCTAGATGTGTGGTGAGAACTTTGAACCCCCAAGTGCATCACAGCAGTTTATGACGTAAAAATAAAAAAACATTTTTTCCACAAAAAATCTTTTTGCCCCCAATTTTTTATATTACCAAGGGTAACAGGAGAAATTGGACCCCAAAAGTTGTTGTGCAATTTTTCTTCAGTGTGTCGATACCCCATATGTAGAGGAATACTACTTTTAAGGCACAGTGCAAAGCTCAGAAGGGAAGAGGCGCCATATTAGAGTTCAGATTTTGCTGGAATGATTTGAGGGTGCCATGTGACATTGGCAGAGCCTCTCAGGTGCCAGAACAACAGAAACCCCCTATATGTGAACTGATTTTACAAACTACAGTCCCCAATGAATTCATCTAGAGGTGCAGTGATCATATTGACATCACTTGTGCCTCACAGAATTTTATACCGCTATTCCAGCGGTGAAGAAAGAATAAATTACATTTTTACCACTAAAATGTTGTTTTAGCCCCAAATGGACCCCAGTTTGTCGTAAAAAAAATTTGCTGAGTGTGCCAATACCCTGCATATAATCGGGAAATATTTTTCAGGCACAGTGCAAAGCTCAGAAGGCATGGAGCGCCAGATTTTACTGTTATGGATTGCAGGTGCCATGACCCACTGGGAGAGCCCGTGAGGTGCCAGAACAGCAGAACCCCCCCATAAGTGACCCCCATTTTATGAAATATGCCTTTCAATGAATTCATCTAGGGGTGCAGTGATCATATTGACACCATGGGTGTGTCACAGAATTTTATACCATTGGGCAGTGAAGACAAAATAACTACATTTTTACCACCAAAATTTTGTTTTTCATTATTATTATTATTTATTTATATAGCACCATTAATCCATGAGAAGGGGGTTACATACAAAGTTATAAGTATTGTTAACAGTAAACAAATTTGCAATGACAGACTGGTACAGAGGGGAGAGGACTCTGTCCTTGCGGACTTACATTTTATGGGAGAGTGGGGAAGAGACAGAAGGTCGGGCGTGCAGCAGCTCTGGTGGTTTTGAGGTGGCGGCTCGGGCGGTGGTGAGGCAGCAGAATGGTTATTGCAGGCCGTAAGCTTTCCTGAAAAGATGGGTTTTCAGGTTCCGTTTGAAGGATCCGAGGGTAGTGGATAATTGGATGTGTTGAGGCATGGAATTCCAGAGGATAGGGGATATTCGGGAGAAATCTTGGAGGCGGTTGTGTGAGGAACGAATAAGTGTGGAGGAGAGTAGGAGGTCTTGGGAGGATCAAAGATTACGTGAGGGAAGATATTGGGAGATTAGTTCAGAGATATAGGGAGGGGATAGGTTGTGGATGGCTTTGTAGGTCAGTGTTAGTAGATTGAACTGGATTCGTTGGTGAATTGGGAGCCAGTGGAGGGATTTGCAGAGGGGAGAGACAAGGGAGTAGCGAGGAGAGAGGTGGATTAGCCGGGCAGCAGAGTTGAGGACAGACTGGAGTGGTGCAAGAGATTTAGCAGGGAGGCCACAGAGGAGAGTGTTGCAGTAGTCAAGGCGGGAGATAATGAAGGCATGTACAAGAGTTTTAATAGATTGAGGGCAGAGAAAGGGGCAGATTCTGGAAATATTTTTGAGTTGAAGGTGACAGGAGGTGGCAAGAGTTTGGATGTGTGGTTTGAAGGACAGGGCAGAGCCGAGAGTTACTCTGAGGCAGCGTATTTCGGGTGCGGGAGGAAGCCTGATGCCATTTATCATAATAGATAGATCGGGTAGGGAACATACGTGAGATGGAGGAAAGTTAATGAGCTCTGTTTGTCTACATTGAGTTTTAGGAAGCGAGAGGTGAAAAAGGAGGATATGGCTGATAGACACTCCGGGATTCTGGACAGCAGAGAGGTGACATCTGGGCCAGAGAGGTAGATCTGAGTGTCGTCCACATACAGGTGGAACTGGAAGCCATGGGACTTTATGAGTTGTCCTTGACTAAGAGTACAGATGGAAAAAAGTAAGTAGGGGCCCCGGGACAGAGCCTTGGGGGACTCCAACAGAGAGAGGGCGGGATGAGGAGGTTGTGTGGGAGTGGGAAACACTGAATGTGTGGTCAGAAAGGTATGAGGCAATCCAGGACAGGGCAAGGTCTTTGATGCCAAGGGAAGAAAGAATCTGTAGCAGTAGACAGTGGTCGACTGTGTCGAAAGCAGAGGAGAGGTTGAGAAGGAGGAGGATGGCGAACTGTCTGTTAGCTTTGGCTGTGAGTAAGTCATTAGTAATTTTGGTCAGGGCAGTTTCAGTGGCGTGGTGGTGGCGGAAGCCAGATAGGAGGATGTCAAGGAGGGAGTTAGATGAGAGGTGGGAGGAAAGTTGAGCATGGATATGCTGTTCAAGGAGTTTGGAACGGAAGCAGTGATATGGGGTGATAGCTGGGCATAGCAGTTGGGTCAAGGTTTGATTTTTTGCGGATGGGTGTTATGGTGGCATGTTTGAAGGCAGAGGGGAAGGTACCAGAAGATAGGGATAGGTTGAAGAGATGGGTTAGGGCTGGAATGATCATGTTAGTGAGGTTGTGGAGCAGGTTGGAAGGGATTGGGTCAAGTGCACAGGTGGTGAGGTGTGATTTGGAAAGTAGATGAGTAAGCTCTCCTTCAGTGTTGTTGGAGAGGGAGGTTATTAGGGAAGGGCAGAGGTCTGGTATGTGGAGTGGTTGGGGTGGTGGAACAGTAAAGGTGTGCCTTGTTTGGTCAATCTTGTTTTTGAAGTAGGTGTCAAAGTCCTCAGCAGAGATGAGGGGAGTTGGAGGTGGCAGTGGTGGGCGGAGGAGAGAGTTAAATGTGCTGAACAGTTGTTTTGGTTTGTGGGATAATGAAGATACAAGGTTTGTGAAATAGGTCTGTTTAGCAGAGGTGAGGGCTGATTTGAAGTAAAGTGTAGCTTGTTTGAAAGCAGTGAAGTCGTCTGGCAGGGGTGTTTTCTTCCAATGCCGTTCTGCGACCCTGGATGCATGTCGAAGTTTTTGTTGGTGAGGTTGTTGTGCCAGGGTTGCCTATTGATATGTCACACTTTGCCATGCGTGAGAGGGGCGACTGAGTCTATGGCTGATGTGAGGGTGGCGTTGTAGAAAGCGGTGGCACTGTCCGTGTTGTGGAGAGAAGATATGGAGGACAGAGGTAGAAGAGAGTCTGAGAGTCTGTGAATGTCTAGGTGTGCGAGGTTTCTGCAAAGATGTGCTAGTGGCTATACATGGGGGCAGGTCAGAAGGACAAGGATGAGAAGGTGAGTAGATGGTGGTCAGATAGGGTGAAGGGAGAGGTTGTGAGATTGGGTAGGGAACAGAGGCAGGTGAAGATGAGGTCTAGTGTATGTCCATCTGTGTGGGTGGCTGTGGAGGACCACTGAGTAAGTACAAAGGATGAGGTAAGTGACAGGAGTTTGGAGGCTGCTGGCTGGTGGGTATCAATGGGGATGTCAGCAGAGAGAAAGTGGAGGAGCCAGGTGGAGAATTGGTCGATGAAGGCAGTGGTTGAGCCCAGTGGTCAGTATATGACAGCCATTTGGAGATTAGAGGGAGAGAAGATACAGACAGAGTGAACCTCGAAAGAAGGGAGGATAAGTGAGGGAGGGGGTTGGATAGGGTTGAAGGAGCAGTGTTTAGAAAGGAGGAAACCCACTCCTCCACCATGTCTGTTGCCAGGGTGAGGAGTGTGAGTAAAGTGGAGGCCGCCATAACTCAGTGCGGCCAGGGAGGCCGTGTCAGGGGGTGTCAGCCAGGTCTCAGTGAGGGCTAAGAAGGAAAGGTTGCGGGCAGTAAAGAGGTCATGGATCTCGTGGAGCTTGTTGCAGATGGAGTGAGCATTCCAAAGTGCTCCAGAGAGAGGGTCCGGGAGGGTGGGGGTCAGTGGCAAAGGTTTTAACTGTGAGGGATTGCAGAAGTTTCTCTTGGTGTGAGAAAGATAGGGGTGAGGATTAGTGGGATGTATGAGGTGGGGGGTGCAGGATTGGGGGATATGTCACCAGCAGTGAGAAGAAGCAGAGAAAGGGAAAGCAGGTGGGTGAGGGAGAGTGATCGTCTTGTATTGTATATTAGTAGGAGAGGTCTGAGGTTAAGGAGTATGTCTGCAGATGAAGAGAGGTGGGGGGTAAGAGAGAGGGGGAGATAGTTATTTGGTTCAAGGGTGCAGGGGTTTGGGGATAGCGAAGGAGAGTGAAGATTAGTGAAGCAAAAATGGTGATGGCAAATGTGAGCATGGTTAAAGAGCAGGGCAAGAAAAGAAAGGCAATTAAAATTAGAAAGTAGTGGTTATTCTTACCTTCTGACTGATTTCTGGACTATTTCTGGTATATTTCTGATGTTACACTTTAAAGATGTCACACTTCAAATGATGTCAAATCTGACCAAGGTCATATCTGACCTGCTCTGTTCAACTTATACCATTCAAATGTCCATAAAATGAAGCCAGGTGAGTGAGTGAGAGAGAGAAGAGAAGAAGGGGGCTGGAGGACAGTTCACAGCCGGGAGCAATTAACAGATTGCAGTTAATAGGACATTTGAATAGCATCAAAGCTGGAGAAAGAGGTAGAATAAGTTGGAAGGATAATACTAGGTGTGAGGAGCATGGGCATATCAATATGCATATAGTAAATTTGAAGTATGATACATGGAATTAAAGTCAGGGGAAAAAACAGAGTACAGACGTACCAGTTGAGAAACAGAGAGTGAGGAATGCATGGGGGTTCAGGGGTGCAGTGGGTATTTTGGATTAAGCGGGTTCAGACGTACCTGTAGATGAAAGCAGATGGATCAGGACATGGCAGTATGAAGGAGAATATACCATGTTTTATCAATCTGGTATATTTCCGATGTAACACTTTAAAGATGTCACACTTCAAATGATGTCAAATCTGACCAAGGTCATATCTGACCTGCTCTGTTCAACTTATACCATTACATTTTCACACAGGAAGTGGGTAAAAATGGCACCAAAATATGTCCCACAATTTCTACTGAACGTGGCAATACCCCATATGTGTCTGTACAGCACTAGTTAGCCATATGGAGAGCCTCAGGAGGAATGGAGCGCTATTTGCCTATTCAAGTGAATGGGTCTGTGCACATGTCAGTGTGCTTCCACGGACTGTGTGTCCATGGGCAAAACACGCTGACATGTCAGCACGGGCCACAAAACGTCCCCCACATGTTCATGCGCATAACACACATGGATGTCATCCATGTGACACGCATCGGCGCCGTGGAAGAAGCATTACAGTAATCGCTGTTCCCAGGCACCAGGTGTTGAACACGGCTCTCTTCATTCTCCCCTGCTCTTCCGGCAATCGGCACGAGCAGGGGAGAATGATGAGTTATATTTAAGTGATAAAAGAGACAGCAGGCGGCAGCTGATGGGACTACTGCTCCCATAAACCTATCCCTGCTGCTGCTAATAACAGTGACAGCCAGAGCAGCTGATGGGGGTATTCATCAGTCGCCACCTGAGCTATAAATAAATAAAAGAAAAAAACAGCGTGGCTTCCTCTGTATTTTCTATAACCAGCCAGGCAAAACTCACAGCTGGGGGCTGCAAACCTCAGATGTCAGCTTCACCAAGATTGATTATCAAGAATAGAGGGGTCCACACACTGCTTTTTTAAAATTATTAAAATAAATAATTTAAAAAAACAGTCTGGGGACCCCCCATTTTTGACAACCAGCCTTGCTAAAGCTCACAGCTGGGGGCTGGTATTCTCAGGCTGGTAAGGGGCCATGGATATTGACCTCCCCAGCCTAAAAATAGCAGCCTGCAGCTGTCCTGAAAGGGCATGTCTATTAGATGCGCCAATTCTGGCCCTTTGCCAGGCTCTTCTCACTTGCCCTGTAGCGGTGGCAAGTGGGGTTCATATTTGTGGGGTTGACCTTTGTATTGTCAGGTGACATCAAGCCCATGGCTTAGTAATGGAGAAGCGTCTATAAGACATCCCCATTACTAATCCTATAGTTGTATGGTAAATAAAGACACAGCCAGAATAAAGTCTTTTATTAGAAATAAAACAAAACACAGTTTACTTTTTAATTTAAAAATAACAAACACTGATATACTCACCAAACTCACCAAACACCTATTCCACCAAAGCCCTCGTTCTCCTGTAATAAAACTAAAATAAAAATCCAACAATATACCATACCTGTCCATCGTTCTGTACCACACTGTAATCCAAGTCTGGAGGATAATTCGTTTTCAACCTGGACAATGCCAAGATGCGACCGTCCAGGATGAAAACCACTGGTGAATGAGATGCTGCAAGCGCAGCATCAGTGACCGGGTGATGACATCATAGAGGTTACCGCCGGTCAGTGAGGGTCCGTTCCCAGCCGGGCTAAGCTGCAGTGAGATCCCCACTAGCACCATGAGCGCTCATATTTTTCATTCAAGTATTTATTTAGTGATGGAATAAATATTGATATTTTTAGAATTATTTTTGATTTTTTTTTTAAATATTTTTATTTTATTTATTTTACTTTTTTCTAACTTTTTTACTTTGTCCCACTATGGGACAATCACTTTTTGCAGGCTGATCGCTTCTATAGCATGCAGATGAGGTAACATTGCCATGCCATAGAAGCTGTGAGCTTTGCACAGAGAGACTTGCTGATCATGCACTGCGCATGATTTGCAAAGTTTGCTAGGTCTGGTGACCTGGATGTCGTCATGATGACATCGGGTCACAATAGCAATGATCGGGACCCCGCATCACCCCGTGGATTCTCCGATACAAAGGCAAAGGCGCTGTCAGCCCTCTGCCGGCTTCTGGAATGATGCAATCATGTTAAATCACAGCATTTTGAGAATTAAAGTTACGGGAGCAGTCTGTGACCACTTCTGGCACCAAGTCCTGGGAGGCAGCTGTCAGAATCAGATCACACCCGGCGGTGATATTCCATCCATGGTCAAATTGGTCCAGGTCAAATGGACAGATCATTACGTACGATGTCAGAAAGGGGTTAAAGAGTCAACACTAATTTATAGGATTGCTACCTCCAGTTGGTGACACAAGAGATCCTGCTGTCTTCCTTGTACGGAGGCAGTTTAATCATAGAATCATAGAATCATAGAATCGTAGAGTTGGAAGGGACCTCCTGGGCCATCTGGTCCAACCCCCTGCTCAAAGCAGGATTCGCTAAATCATCCCAGTCAGATGTCTGTCCAGCCTCTGTTTGAAGACTTCCATTGAAGGAGAACTCACCACTTCTCGTGGCAGCCTGTTTACATACTATTCTGTATAAAAAGCACATAAAATAAAGCCCTGATGAATAAAATATAGCAAAATATTAGACAAAAGCTAGACTGAATTATTTTTTTTATCTAGATCCCATATCAGTTATGCAAGAAAGTATGTGACCCCGTAAAATAGCTGCCCAACCTTTAACCGCTTGGATTGTAGCCTGTACAATTCGCATCTGCCCTATCCAAGTGATTAGGAAAATTTTAGTTAAACATGAAATTCACCTTTGCCTCTTATCCACATCTAAAGCTCTCAACATTGAAGTTCTTTTATTTCGAGTAACCCTTCATTATTAAACGTGGAGTCTTCTGTGATGACTGAGACTCTTGAACTGTCTGTGTCTGGTCTAAAGGACAAGGAATGACAGCTTCGCTCATCTAACTGTGGTTGGATTTATTTTATTTTTTATTTTTTTTCAGTTTTACTTTTTGCCTTCCAGACAAATTATCCATGTGTAAATGACCAGCTATGACAGACGTCACTTTATCGTCTACCATTGTCCTCTATCTGTTAATGTCAACCAGCATTTGCAATCACTTGAAATGCCACAAGGCAGGCTCCCGAGCGGCACTCTGTGCCTAATCAGGTCACTTAGAAACCGGCAGTGATAGCTCACCAACCTGAAAAAGGTGCAAATATTCATCTGCAAAATAATATTTATACTCGGACAGAATTTAGAATTTTACTTATTTTTGGAAATTTGTCTTTTCAGGGGTAGCAGTAGCACCCAGGTCTTCCTATATTACATAAAGAGGTTACAAATGGCATATGGTAGGTGGGGGCCTGTTACAGATTTTGCATTGGAGACCAATTTGTAACGAAATTTGAAGGCTAAAATCATAAAGAAAGTGTCTGTAAGAAAATCCTTAGATATTTTCTGATAGACTTCATATGATCTGCCATTTTTCATTAAAATACAATTTTCGTTTTAGCATTTTTTCTCTCCCCTTCTTCCAAGTGCCCCCCAACTTTTTATTTTTATTTTTTTCCATCTATACAGTCGTATGATGTCTTGTTTTTTACAGGACGAGTTATAAGTTTTGAATGACGCCATTCATTTCGCCATTCAATATACTGAAAAACGGGAAAAATCAATTCCAAGTGTAGTTAAATTGGGGAAAAAACGAATTATGTCATGGTTTTTTGAAAGTCGTTTTTACAGCGTAATGGTCAAAGTTACTCTGAACTATGATCCTCTAGGTCAGTACGACTACAATACCACATTTGTGCAGACTTTTTTATAAAAAAAAAAAACACAAAGGATTGGAGCTTGTGTCACCATGTGACCCATAACGTTTTGTGTATTTCCATCGATTGAGCTGGGAGAGGGTCAGTTTTTTGCTTGACGAGCTGACAGATTTATGGATTTGAGATTTGGCTATATTTGTTGCATTTTTTTTGCAAAGAGTAGTGATAAAAAAACACATTTCTGGAATTTCTTGCTACTGTGTTTACCAGTTGGGTTAACTAATCTTATACTTTGATAGATCAGACTTTACTGAATGCGATGAAGCCACTGTCTATGTATAAATATATATATATAATATATAATATTATACAATGCTCAAAAAAAATTAAGGGAACACCCAAATAACACATCCTAGATCTGAATGACTGAAATATTTTCATTGAATACTTTGTTCTGTACAAAGTTGAATGTGCTGACAACAAAATCACACAAAAATCAACAATGGAAATCAAATTGGAATGTGGACTGTAATGTCCTTAACTAGTCAAAATGATGCTCAGTATTGTGTGTGGCTTCCACGTGCCTGTATGACCTCCCTACTGTACAATGCCTGGGCATGCTCTTAATGAGGCACTGCATGGTCTCCTGAGGAATCCCCTCACAGACCTGGACTAAAGCATCCACCAACTCCTGGACAGTCGGTGGTGCAACAGGACGTTGGTGGATGGAGTGAGACATGATGTCCCAGATGTAGTCAATCTGATTCAGGTCTGGGGAATGGGTGGGCCAGTCCATAGCTTCAATGTCTTCATCTTGCGGGAACTGCTGACACACTCCAGCCACATGAGGACTGGCATTGTCCTGTATTAGGAGGAACCCAGGGCCAACCGCACTAGCATATGTTCTCACAAGGGGTCTGAGGATCTCATCTAGGTACCTAATGGCAGTCAGGCTACCTCTGGCGAGTGCATGGAGAGCTGTGTGGCCCTCCAGAGAAATGCCATCCCACACCATTACTGACCACTGCCAAACCGGTCATGCTGAAGGATGTTGCAGGAAGCAGATCGCTCTCCACAGTATCTCCAGACTCTGTCACGTTTGTCACATGTGCTCAGTGTGAACCTGCTTTCATCTGTGTAAAGCACAGGGCACCAGTAGTGAATTTGCCAATCCTGGTGCTCTGTGGCAAATGCCAAGTGTCCTTTACGGTGTTGGGCTGTGAGCACAACCCCCATCTGTGGACAGTGGGCCCTCAGACCATCCTCATGGAGTCGGTTTCTAACCGTTTGTGCAGACACATGCACATTTGTGGCATGCTAGAGGTAATTTTGCAGGGCTCTGGCAGTGTTCTTCCTGTTCCTCCTTGCAAAAAGGCTGAAGTAGCGGTCCTGCTGCTGGGTTGATGCTCTCCTACGGCCCCCTCCACATCTCCTGGTGTACTGGCCTGTCTCCTGGTAGTGCCTCCAGCCTCTGGACACTACGTGAACAGACACAGCAAACCTTCTTGCCACAGCTCACATTGATGTGTCATCCTGGATGAGCTGCACTACCTGAGCCACTTGTGTGGGTTGTAGAGTCCGTCTCATGCTACCACGAGTGTGAAAGCACAACCAACATTCAAAGAGACCAAAACATCAGCCAGAAAGCATTGGTACTGAGATGTGGTCTGTAGTCCCCACCTGCAGAACCACTCCTTTACTGAGGGTGTCTTGATAATTGCCAATATTTTCCATCTGTTGTCTATTCCATTTGCACAACAGCATGTGAAATTGATTGTCAACCAGTGCTGCTTTCAAAGTGGACAGTTTGATTTCACAAAAGTTTGATTTACTTGGAGTTATAGTCTGTTGTTTAGGTGTTCCCTTTATTTTTTTTGAGCAGTGTGTGTATATATATATATATATATATATATATATATATATATATATATATATGTATATATATACAGTTGTGGCCAAAAGTATTGACACCCCAGCAATTCTGTCAGATAATACTCAGTTTCTGTCACGCTCACCGCCGGCTCCACACTCGCCGCTCCCGCCGCGTCCTCGGCTCCTGCTGCCGCCTCTCCCTGCGCTGGGTGCACCCGCCGCCTCCGGCGTGCTCCCGTGGCGGGCGCGCGCTCACCTGCACGCCTGTCCTCCACCCCGCGCTCTGTCCCGGCATTCGGCCCGGGGCGCATGCGCACCCTGCGCTCCAGGTCCCACTACAGGCCAAGCCAGGCCTTCTCCCCGCCCTCCTGACCCTGCTGACCTGACCCGGAAACTCCTGCCTCTATAAGAGGCAGCCTCTTCCTCCAGCTCACCGCCTGATCGACACTTCCTCTCTCTGTGACTCTGGCTCCAGCCTGCCTGCCTTTTTCCCTGCTGCTCTTACCCTTTCCTCGTCCTCCCTGTCTAACCGTTCCTTGTGTTCCTCCCAGTGCCCGCCATCTCATCTCCGTGTTCAGCCTGTGCCCTGCGTCTGACCCGTGTCTTGCCGTTCCAGCCTTGCCTGCCTGTATCCTTCAGCCTCCGTTCCTGGCCTCCAGTCCTGCCGGTTCCAGTCCAGCTCATCCTTCCGCCTGCCCGCTGCACCCTCTACTGTGCACCTCCGTCCTCGGGTACCAGCTGCCGTGGTGAGTAGTTTCCCCTGGGCCTGTCCCAAACGCTCCCTGTATAGGGGGTGGTCCACCTGGTCCGCTCGCCCAGGGGAGGTTCGCTTGCCGCGGTCCAGTGGGTTCACCCTTGGGAATCCTTACAGAACGATCAGGCCATGGACCCCGCTGGTACTTCTACCCCGACCCAAAAGGAACTTCTGTTCCTGCGGGAAAATCAAGCGAGGATCATGTCGTTCCTCAAATCCATGGAGTCTCATCTCTCGTCACTACAGGCCTCGGATCCAGGGAGTACCACCCAGATCGCCGGCCTCCAACAGGAGCTAGCCCAGCAGCGCGACACTCAGGCTCATATCCTGAACTACATGGCCTCGGTGGACAACCGCCTGCTGGCCCTCCAGACCGCGGCCGCAGCCCCGGCACAGCCTGCGGTTCCGCTCCCCTCCCCTCGGCTGGCTAAACCCCGCGTTATAGTGGCGACCCCAAGATGTGTAGAGGGTTTTTAAGTCAATGCCAGCTACATTTTGAGTTGCTGCCACATCAGTACCCCACTGACTGTGCCAAGGTGGCCTTCATCGTGTCCCACTTAGAAGGAGAGGCTCTAGCGTGGGTTAACCCCCTCTGGGAGAGAGACGATCCCGTGGTCACTCAACTCTCCTTTTTTCTAGACACCTTTCGTAAGGTGTTTGATGAACCCGGTCGCCTTGCCTCCGCTACCGAGGCACTGTTCAATCTGCATCAGGGCACGCTTTCAGTAGGTCAGTACGCCATTCGGTTTCGCACCCTGTCCTCAGAGTTGGGTTGGAACAATGAGGCCTTGGTGGGAGCCTTTTGGCGGGGCCTTTCGGGGCGGATCAAGGACGAGCTGGCGGGGTGGGATACCCCCACCTCCTTGGAGGATTTAATCTCTTTGGCCACCCGCATCGACCTCCGCTTTCAAGAACGTTCCCGAGAGCTCGCTAGGGACAGGAGACCTCTCCGCGCTCCTCCGGCCGCTCGGAGTCCACCTCGAGTCCGCTCGACTCCAGCCTCCACGCTCCCGCTACCGGAACCCATGCAAGTGGATCGCCTCAAACCGGTGGAGGAGCGTCGGAGAGAGAGGGTCGAACAGGGGCTCTGTTTCTACTGTGGGAGTGCGTCCCACTTTCTTCGTGCCTGCCCCACTCGTCCGGGAAACGCCTCCACCTAGGACAGGTAAGAGAGGTCTTCCTAGGTAATTTTGACTCCTCTCTACCCTTGACCCTATCTGTCCTTTTGCACCTGGATTCTAAACATTTTTCCGAATGGGCCTATATAGATTCTGGGGCGGCCGGTAACTTCATCCAACTTGAGGCGGTTAGGAGACTTGGAATTCCTGTCAGATCCCTGGAGACCCCTCGGCAGATTGCTTCGGTCGACGGTCAACCCCTGCGGGAGTCCGTTACTCAGGTTACCGAAGAGGTGGAGCTTCAGGTCAGAGCCTTACACCGGGAGAAGATAGTATTCTATGTGCTGCCTTCTTTGTCCCATGCCATCCTTCTGGGACTTCCCTGGCTAAGGACCCACGAGCCTATCCTGGATTGGCGCTCTGGTGACGTTCTGCGATGGGGTCGACTTTGTCAAGATAAGTGCTTACTCCCTGTACAGCCGCCGAAATTTCCACGTCCTATGTCGATGTCTACCGAATTACCCTCCGCCTACTGGGCCTTTTTGGATGTCTTCGACAAGAAGGAAGCAGAGGTCCTGCCCCCGCATCGTCCATATGACTGCCCCATCGATCTGCTCCCCGGTTCTACGCCGCCTCGTGGTCGCATCTACCCGTTGTCTCCCTCCGAGACCCAGGCCATGTCCGAATACGTTCAGGAAAACTTGGCCAAAGGCTTTATTCGTAAGTCTTCCTCTCCTGCAGGCGCTGGGTTCTTTTTTGTCAAGAAGAAGGACGGGTCCCTGCGTCCCTGTATTGATTATAGAGGGCTCAACGTTATCACCATCAAGAATAAATATCCTCTGCCCCTCATCCCGGAGTTATTTGACCGTCTACGGGGTGCACGGATCTTCACTAAATTGGATCTTCGAGGGGCCTACAATCTGGTCCGGATCCGCTCCGGTGACGAATGGAAGACCGCCTTCAACACTCGTGACGGCCATTATGAATACCTCGTCATGCCCTTCGGCCTATGCAATGCCCCCGCAGTGTTCCAAGAATTTGTCAATGACATTTTCCGAGATCTTCTTTACTCCTACGTGGTGGTTTATTTGGACGACATTCTGGTGTTTTCTCCTGATTTGTCCACACATCGAAAAGACGTGCGTCAAGTTTTACTTCGGTTGAGAACACATCGTCTCTACGCCAAGCTGGATAAATGCGCCTTCGAACAGTCGTCTCTGCCGTTCTTGGGTTATATCATTTCCGATTCTGGCTTGCGCATGGATCCGGGAAAAGTGTCTGCGGTACTCAACTGGCCGCGTCCTCAGGGAATTAAGGCTATCCAACGGTTCCTGGGTTTCGCCAACTATTACCGGCAGTTTATTCCGCACTTTTCCTCTCTGACTGCTCCCATCTCTGCTCTGATCCGAAAGGGAGCCGATCCTCACCACTGGCCTCCTGAGGCCGAGAATGCCTTCCGAACCTTGAGGCAAGCCTTTGCCACAGCCCCGGTGCTACATCGTCCAGAGGCGAACAAACCATTCACCCTAGAGGTAGACGCTTCTGCCACCGGAGCCGGTGCGGTTCTCTCCCAGAGATCTCCTTCCGGTCGCTTGGTGTCCTGCGGCTTCTTCTCCAAGACTTTCTCCCCTGCGGAGAGAAACTATACCATCGGGGACAGAGAGCTGCTTGCCATTAAGTTAGCCTTGGAAGAGTGGCGGCATCTTCTGGAAGGAGCGGTACACCCACTCCACATCTTCACCGACCACAAGAATCTAGCCTACATTCAATCTGCACAAAGGCTTAATCCCCGGCAGGCCCGATGGTCATTATTCTTTAACCGGTTCGATTTTGAGCTCCATTTCCGTCCGGGTGAAAAGAATCTCAAAGCGGATGCCCTGTCTCGATCCTTTCTGGTCACCGACAACGAGGAGGAGCTTTCACACATTGTGGAGCCAAGCAAGCTCATCGTAGTCGTGCCTGTTAACCTGACTTCCGTGCCCCCCGGCAAGACTTTTGTCCAAGATGATGACAGGAGGCGAGTTCTACATTGGGGTCATGCTACCAAGTTAGCAGGTCATGCCGGCCTCAAGAAGACATTCTCCTTCATCTCTCGTTTTTATTGGTGGCCTTCTTTGTCTCAAGATGTCCGAAGTTTCATCCTCTCCTGCCCATCGTGTGCCAAGAACAAGGTCCCACGTCAGCCACCCTCCGGTTTTCTGCATCCACTTCCGGTTCCCTCGGCTCCGTGGCAGCATATCGCGATGGATTTTATTACGGATCTACCGCGTTCCTCAGGTCACACGGTCATTCTGGTGGTCGTGGACCGCTTCTCCAAGATGGCCCACTTCATCCCTCTGCCCGGTCTTCCTTCCGCTCCTGACCTGGCAATTTTTATATCTCATGTCTTCCGGATTCATGGCTTCCCCAAGCACATTGTCTCGGACAGAGGGGTTCAGTTTACCTCGCGTTTCTGGAGGGCTCTATGCAAGCTGATGGAGGTAACGTTGGACTTTTCCTCCGCTTATCACCCTCAGTCCAAAGGTCAAGCGGAACGCACGAACCAGATCCTCGTAGCATACCTCCGACATTTTTCCAACGGCCATCAAGACAATTGGTCCAACTTGCTTCCTTGGGCCGAATTCGCTTTCAACAACCATACCAGCGAATCCTCCGCCAAGTCGCCTTTCTTTACGGTCTACGGTCAACATCCTGGTATACCTCTGCCGGTACTCCCGACCTCGGGTGTGCCGGCGGCCGATCTTCTGACCAAGGAGTTCTCCAGGGTCTGGCAGGAGACCAAAACCGCACTTAAGCGAGCACGAGACGGGTTCAAGAAGCACGCCGATAAGAAACGCCTAGATTCTCCGCTGTACCACCCTGGGGATAAAGTTTGGCTATCCTCAAAATTTGTTCGTCTCAAAATTCCCTCCTACAAACTGGGTCCCCGCTACATCGGTCCCTTTGAGGTTCTAGCCCGTATCAATGACGTTGCCTACAAGCTAAAACTCCCCGCTTCACTGCGGATTCCTAATTCGTTTCACGTTTCTCTCTTAAAACCGGTCATACTCAACCAGTTTCATGCTTCTACTGGCAGCGCTCCCGCGCCCGTTTCCGCACAGGATGTCTTTGAGGTTAAGGAAATTCTTGCTATGAAACGATCAAGAGGTAAAACTTTCTTTTTAATTGACTGGAAAGGTTTTGGCCCTGAGGAGAGATCCTGGGAACCCCGGGAGAACATTCAAGCTCCCCAGATTTTAGCTAAGTTTCTTTCCGGCCGTGGGAAGAGGGGGCGTAAAAGGGGGGGTACTGTCACGCTCACCGCCGGCTCCACACTCGCCGCTCCCGCCGCGTCCTCAGCTCCTGCTGCCGCCTCTCCCCGCGCTGGGTGCGCCCGCCGCCTCCGGCGTGCTCCCGTGGCGGGCGCGCGCTCACCTGCACGCCTGTCCTCTACCCCGCGCTCTGTCCCGGCATTCGGCCCGGGGCGCATGCGCACCCTGCGCTCCAGGTCCCACTACAGGCCAAGCCAGGCCTTCTCCCCGCCCTCCTGACCCTGCTGACCTGACCTGGAAACTCCTGCCTCTATAAGAGGCAGCCTCTTCCTCCAGCTCACCGCCTGATCGTCACTTCCTCTCTCTGTGACTCTGGCTCCAGCCTGCCTGCCTTTTTCCCTGCTGCTCTTACCCTTTCCTCGTCCTCCCTGTCTAACCATTCCTTGTGTTCCTCCCAGTGCCCGCCATCTCATCTCCGTGTTCAGCCTGTGCCCTGCGTCTGACCCGTGTCTTGCCGTTCCAGCCTTGCCTGCCTGTATCCTTCAGCCTCCGTTCCTGGCCTCCAGTCCTGCCGGTTCCAGTCCAGCTCATCCTTCCGCCTGCCCGCTGAACCCTCTACTGTGCACCTCCGTCCTCGGGTACCAGCTGCCGTGGTGAGTAGTTTCCCCTGGGCCTGTCCCAAACGCTCCCTGTATAGGGGGTGGTCCACCTGGTCCGCTCGCCCAGGGGAGGTTCGCTTGCCGCGGTCCAGTGGGTTCACCCTTGGGAATCCTTACAGTTTCTTCCTGAAAATGATTGCAAACACAAATTCTTTGCTATTATTATCTTCATTTAAGTTGTCTTAAATGAAAAAACACAAAAAGAATTGTCCTAAAGCCAAAGTGGATATAATTCCCCACCAAACATAAAGAAGAGGGTGGACAAAAGTATTGGCACTGTTCGAAAAATCATGTGATGCTTCTCTAATTTGTGTAATTAACAGCACCTATAACTTACCTGTGGCACCTAACAGGTGTTGGCAATAACTAAATCACACTTGCAGCCAGTTGACATGGATTAAAGTTGACTCAACCCCTGTCCTGTGTCCTTGTGTGTACCACATTGAGCATGGAGAAAAGAAAGAAGACCAAAGAACTGTCTGAGGACTTGAGAAACCAAATTGTGAGGAAGCATGAGCAATCTCAAGGCTACAAGTCCATCTCCAAAGACCAGAATGTTCCTATGTCTACCGTGCATAGTGTCATCAAGAAGTTTAAAGCCCATGGCACTGTGGCTAACCTCCCTAGATGTGGACGGAAAAGAAAAATTGACAAGAGATTTCAACGCAAGATTGTGTGGATGTTGGAAAAAGAACCTCAACTAACATCCAAACAAGTTCAAGCTGCCCTGCAGTCCGAGGGTACAACAGTATCAACCCATACAATCGGCGTCTGAATGAAAAGGGACTGTATGGTAGGAGACCCAGGAAGACCCCATTTCTTACCCCGAGACATAAAAAAGCCAGGCTGGAGTTTGCCAAAACTTACCTGAAAAAGCCTAAAACGTTTTGGAAGAATGTTCTCTGTCAGATGAGACAAAAGTAGAGCTTTTTGGGCAAAGGCATCAACATAGAGTTTACAGGAGAAAAAAAGAGGCATTCAAAGAAAAGAACACGGTCCCTACAGTCAAACATGGTGGAGGTTCCCTGATGTTTTGGGGTTGCTTTGCTGCCTCTGGCACTGGACTGCTTGACCGTGTGCATGGCATTATGAAGTCTGAAGACTACCAACAAATTTTGCGGCATAATGTAGGGCCCAGTGTGAGAAAGCTGGGTCTCCCTCAGAGGTCATGGGTCTTCCAGCAGGACAATGACCCAAAACACACTTCAAAAAGCACTAGAAAATGGTTTGAGAGAAAGCACTGGAGACTTCTAAGGTGGCCAGCAATGAGTCGAGACCTGAATCCCATAGAACACCTGTGGAGAGATCTAAAAATGGCAGTTTGGAGAAGGCACCCTTCAAATATCAGGGACCTGGAGCAGTTTGCCAAAGAAGAATGGTCTAAAATTCCAGCAGAGCATTGTAAGAAACTCATTGATGGTTACCGGAAGCGGTTGGTCGCAGTTATTTTGGCTAAAGGTTGTGCAACCAAGTATTAGGCTGAGGGTGCCAATAATTTTGTCTGGCCCATTTTTGGAGTTTTGTGTGAAATGATCAATGTTTTGCTTTTTGCTTCATTTTCTTTTGTGTTTTTTCATTTAAGACAAATTAAATGAAGATAATAATACCAAAGAATTTGTGTTTGCAATCATTTTCAGGAAGAAACTGAGTATTATGTGACAGAATTGCAGGGGTGTCAATACTTTTGGCCACAACTGTATAGTGACAGAGTCACTGGTAAAGTTCTAAAGGGGAGATATGTTTCACTGCGCTTAATGGCGTCAGTGAAGCACACGACGTGAAGCGAGGGGTTAACACAATGGGCTGGGATTTTGTGGACAACCATAGAGTGGGTGGGAGGATGTCCACCTTTTCTCCACCCAAGGGTGTGTTCTGGGGCTTAAATAGCTGGACTCCAGAGGCAGTCTTGGTTCAGCAGGGCTCGAGAGAGGATCTCCAGTGGTTTGTGTCCTGAGGATGAAAGACTGAACCTGTGTTGCTCCAGAGTGGGCAGCTTCCCGCAAATATAAGGGCTGTGTTACAGCATTTTGTTCTTTTCTTTTGTTTTCCTGTTTTGCCTGAAGGGCTGTGTTTACTTTTCCCTTCATGTTGGTTTATGCTGTCTATATAATAAACCAACAGAAGATTAAAGAGACAGTGTTCCTGTTTTCTACCTCCATGTACCAAGGAGTGAGTTGAACCACAAGATATATATCTTTATTTTCAATGAGGGAAAAGATTTAAGCTTTATAATTTTTTATTTTTTTATACCTTTTAAGAACTTTTTTTAAAATCTTTTGCTTCATTTGTTAGGCTGTGTGCACACGATGCAGATTTGCAGCGGATCCGCAGCGGATTTTACCATGCAGAAACGTTGCATATTCGCATTGTGATGTACAGTAGCCTTAAAATCAATGAAAAAAAAAACCGCTGTGCAGACACTGCGGATTTTTCCGCGCGGTTTTCCTGCGGTACAAAATCCGCAGCATGTTACTTCTTTTGTGCGGTTTTCCATCTCCCCTGTCACCAAATCCGCAGGGGGAGAACCGCAGTGGAAAACCGCACAAAAACCGCAAGAAAACCACAGGAAAAATAGAAGAAATCTGCAGGAAAAATGTAGATCATTTGACCTGCGGATTTCTTCCATTCTGCACAGAAAAATCCACAGGGCCAAAAAGTACGTCTGCACTCAGCCTTAGTTTCCACTGTGGACTTGAACCTGCGATTGTCCGATCAATTATACTATATACTGTGATACCAATGTATCGCAGTAAATAGTGTAAATTTCGATCTCTTGCTGACAAGCTCCAGAGGAGCACCAAGGTGGCGTTGATGGGGGCTTTCAGAAGGCCCCCAGCTATCATAGTAACCCATCGGTGGTTAGAAGCCAATGGAAGTCGGTAAGCGCAGTCATATACAGAATGTCTAAATATTCTGCATTTGGGAATATCTTAGACATCTGTCTTTTAATATAGTGTTTTTAAGTTCATCATTCACCCTTGCTTCTTGTCTTAAGCCATCCACAGATATGCTAACTCTTAACTCTCTCTAAATTTCATTAAGGCTCTAATTTCTCATAAAAATGTTATACATTATTGTGACATGCCAATAAAACAGTCGACGGGCTGCAATTCACATAATTAGTGGCCACTAGAGTTGAACGACTTTTGCTTTTTTTAGGGTCGCATTTCGTTTCGTGAAACCCGACTTTTCCAAAAGTCGGGTCGAGCAAGATCGTCCGATTATAGGGAAAAGTCGGGGTCGTCCCGAAACACGAAACCCAATGTAAGTCAATGGGGAATAAAAGTCGGCAGTGAGAGGAGGACAGGAAACACACCTACAGTGCCCATTTGAATGCCAAAAGCATCAATTCTTCTTACTTAAGCTTGTCAACCTTAATTAACTTCATAATACAAGTTACGCACTGAAAAATGGGGGTTATTTGGCTAAAGTTGTGGGGGGGAGGGCTGGCTGCAGGTTTTCATGTGCCCTGGGCGAAAGAGCGCCCCTTTAACACATACCACAACTCATCATGCTCCGATACGGCAGAGAAATAGCGGTATAGTACAATGAAAAATACCTCACTTTTTACATCTCATGACGAGGCCCATCTATTTCTCCATACAAAATCATTGGTCCCATATAGTGTTTGAAACAGTATATGATGAGCTCCACATAATGCTACAGTATATGTTGGTCCCCATGGATGAAGCTCCACTGTCTTATGGGCCCAAATAATGCTCCAAACATAATGGGCCCCATTTCTACTGCTCTAGTGTATAATGGGCCCTGTAAATGCTGCTCCAGTGTCTGATGTCCACCTTTGGAATGTTCCAGTGTATGGTGGGCCCCATCTATCATTCTCCAGAGTATAGTGCTCCCCAAAAATTGCTGTCCCAACATAGAAAACAATCAAATAAGTCTCCTCGCTAGGGAATCCCTGTACTTGTCTGGACAGGTGCTGCAGCTTGCTTAACAGCTCGCCAGCCGTTCTCACGCCCAGTATGGATTGCACGTGATTGCACAAAGGTTAGAAAGGGTACGGTATCCCCGGATAACATGTATGGATAGCGTACACATTCAAAATATATGTCTATACAGCATGAGGCAGGCTCAGACGGTGTTAGGCCCAGTATGGATTGCACGTGATTGCACAAAGGTTAGAAAGGGTACCGTATCCCCGGATAACATGTATGGATAGCGTACACATTCAAAATATATGTCTATACAGCATGAGGCAGGCTCAGACGGTGTTAGGCCCAGTATGGATTGCACGTCATTGCACAAAGGTTAGAAGGGGTACCGTAGCCCCGGATAACATGTATGGATAGCGTACACATTCAAAATATATGTCTATAGAGCATGAGGCAGGCTCAGATGGTGTTAGGCCCAGTATGGAATGCACGTCATTGCACAAAGGTTAGAAGGGGTACCGTATCCCTGGATAACATGTATGGATAGCGTACACATTCAAAATATATGTCTATACAGCATGAGGCAGGCTCAGACGGTGTTAGGCCCAGTATGGATTGCACGTCATTGCACAAAGGTTAGAAAGGGTACCGTATCCCCGGATAACATGTATGGATAGCGTACACATTCAAAATATATGTCTATACAGCATGAGGCAGGCTCAGACGGTGTTAGGCCCAGTATGGATTGCACGTCATTGCACAAAGGTTAGAAGGGGTACCGTATCCCCGGATAACATGTATGGATAGCGTACACATTCAAAATATATGTCTATACAGCATGAGGCAGGCTCAGACGGTGTTAGGCCCAGTATGGATTGCACGTGATTGCACAAAGGTTAGAAAGGGTACCGTATCCCCGGATAACATGTATGGATAGCGTACACATTCAAAATATATGTCTATACAGCATGAGGCAGGCTCAGACGGTGTTAGGCCCAGTATGGATTGCACGTCATTGCACAAAGGTTAGAAGGGGTACCGTATCCCCGGATAACATGTATGGATAGCGTACACATTCAAAATATATGTCTATACAGCATGAGGCAGGCTCAGACGGTGTTAGGCCCAGTATGGATTGCACGTCATTGCACAAAGGTTAGAAGGGGTACCGTATCCCTGGATAACATGTATGGATAGCGTACACATTCAAAATATATGTCTATACAGCATGAGGCAGGCTCAGACGGTGTTAGGCCCAGTATGGATTGCACGTCATTGCACAAAGGTTAGAAAGGGTACCGTATCCCCGGATAACATGTATGGATAGCGTACACATTCAAAATATATGTCTATACAACATGAGGCAGGCTCAGACGGTGTTAGGCCCAGTATGGATTGCACGTCATTGCACAAAGGTTAGAAGGGGTACCGTATCCCCGGATAACATGTATGGATAGCGTACACATTCAAAATATATGTCTATACAGCATGAGGCAGGCTCAGACGGTGTTAGGCCCAGTATGGATTGCACGTCATTGCACAAAGGTTAGAAGGGGTACCGTATCCCCGGATAACATGTATGGATAGCGTACACATTCAAAATATATGTCTATACAGCATGAGGCAGGCTCAGACGGTGTTAGGCCCAGTATGGATTGCACGTCATTGCACAAAGGTTAGAAGGGGTACCGTATCCCCGGATAACATGTATGGATAGCGTACACATTCAAAATATATGTCTATACAGCATGAGGCAGGCTCAGACGGTGTTAGGCCCAGTATGGATTGCACGTGATTGCACAAAGGTTAGAAAGGGTACCGTATCCCCGGATAACATGTATGGATAGCGTACACATTCAAAATATATGTCTATACAGCATGAGGCAGGCTCAGACGGTGTTAGGCCCAGTAAGGATTGCACGTCTTTGCACAAAGGTTAGAAGGGGTACCGTATCCCCGGATAACATGTATGGATAGCGTACACATTCAAAATATATGTCTATACAGCATGAGGCAGGCTCAGACGGTGTTAGGCCCAGTATGGATTGCACGTCATTGCACAAAGGTTAGAAGGGGTACCGTATCCCTGGATAACATGTATGGATAGCGTACACATTCAAAATATATGTCTATACAGCATGAGGCAGGCTCAGACGGTGTTAGGCCCAGTATGGATTGCACGTCATTGCACAAAGGTTAGAAAGGGTACCGTATCCCCGGATAACATGTATGGATAGCGTACACATTCAAAATATATGTCTATACAGCATGAGGCAGGCTCAGACGGTGTTAGGCCCAGTATGGATTGCACGTCATTGCACAAAGGTTAGAAGGGGTACCGTATCCCTGGATAACATGTATGGATAGCGTACACATTCAAAATATATGTCTATACAGCATGAGGCAGGCTCAGACGGTGTTAGGCCCAGTATGGATTGCACGTCATTGCACAAAGGTTAGAAAGGGTACCGTATCCCCGGATGACATGTATGGATAGCGTACACATTCAAAATATATGTCTATACAGCATGAGGCAGGCTCAGACGGTGTTAGGCCCAGTATGGATTGCACGTCATTGCACAAAGGTTAGAAGGGGTACCGTATCCCCGGATAACATGTATGGATAGCGTACACATTCAAAATATATGTCTATACAGCATGAGGCAGGCTCAGACGGTGTTAGGCCCAGTATGGATTGCACGTCATTGCACAAAGGTTAGAAGGGGTACCGTATCCCCGGATAACATGTATGGATAGCGTACACATTCAAAATATATGTCTATACAGCATGAGGCAGGCTCAGACGGTGTTAGGCCCAGTATGGATTGCACGTGATTGCACAAAGGTTAGAAAGGGTACCGTATCCCCGGATAACATGTATGGATAGCGTACACATTCAAAATATATGTCTATACAGCATGAGGCAGGCTCAGACGGTGTTAGGCCCAGTATGGATTGCACGTCATTGCACAAAGGTTAGAAGGCGTACCGTATCCCCGGATAACATGTATGGATAGCGTACACATTCAAAATATATGTCTATACAGCATGAGGCAGGCTCAGACGGTGTTAGGCCCAGTATGGATTGCACGTCATTGCACAAAGGTTAGAAGGGGTACCGTATCCCTGGATAACATGTATGGATAGCGTACACATTCAAAATATATGTCTATACAGCATGAGGCAGGCTCAGACGGTGTTAGGCCCAGTATGGATTGCACGTCATTGCACAAAGGTTAGAAAGGGTACCGTATCCCCGGATAACATGTATGGATAGCGTACACATTCAAAATATATGTCTATACAGCATGAGGCAGGCTCAGACGGTGTTAGGCCCAGTATGGATTGCACGTCATTGCACAAAGGTTAGAAGGGGTACCGTATCCCTGGATAACATGTATAGATAGCGTACACATTCAAAATATATGTCTATACAGCATGAGGCAGGCTCAGACGGTGTTAGGCCCAGTATGGATTGCACGTCATTGCACAAAGGTTAGAAAGGGTACCGTATCCCCAGATAACATGTATGGATAGCGTACACATTCAAAATATATGTCTATACAGCATGAGGCAGGCTCAGACGGTGTTAGGCCCAGTATGGATTGCACGTCATTGCACAAAGGTTAGAAGGGGTACCGTATCCCCGGATAACATGCATGGATAGCGTACACATTCAAAATATATGTCTATACAGCATGAGGCAGGCTCAGACGGTGTTAGGCCCAGTATGGATTGCACGTCATTGCACAAAGGTTAGAAGGGGTACCGTATCCCCGGATAACATGTATGGATAGCGTACACATTCAAAATATATGTCTATACAGCATGAGGCAGGCTCAGACGGTGTTAGGCCCAGTATGGATTGCACGTGATTGCACAAAGGTTAGAAAGGGTACCGTATCCCCGGATAACATGTATGGATAGCGTACACATTCAAAATATATGTCTATACAGCATGAGGCAGGCTCAGACGGTGTTAGGCCCAGTATGGATTGCACGTCATTGCACAAAGGTTAGAAGGGGTACCGTATCCCCGGATAACATGTATGGATAGCGTACACATTCAAAATATATGTCTATACAGCATGAGGCAGGCTCAGACGGTGTTAGGCCCAGTATGGATTGCACGTGATTGCACAAAGGTTAGAAAGGGTACCGTATCCCCGGATAACATGTATGGATAGCGTACACTTTCAAAATATATGTCTATACAGCATGAGGCAGGCTCAGACGGTGTTAGGCCCAGTATGGATTGCACGTCATTGCACAAAGGTTAGAAGGGGTACCGTATCCCCGGATAACATGTATGGATAGCGTACACATTCAAAATATATGTCTATACAGCATGAGGCAGGCTCAGACGGTGTTAGGCCCAGTATGGATTGCACGTCATTGCACAAAGGTTAGAAGGGGTACCGTATCCCCGGATAACATGTATGGATAGCGTACACATTCAAAATATATGTCAATACAGCATGAGGCAGGCTCAGACGGTGTTAGGCCCAGTATGGATTGCACGTCATTGCACAAAGGTTAGAAGGGGTACCGTATCCCCGGATAACATGTATGGATAGCGTACACATTCAAAATATATGTCTATACAGCATGAGGCAGGCTCAGACGGTGTTAGGCCCAGTATGGATTGCACGTGATTGCACAAAGGTTAGAAAGGGTACCGTATCCCCGGATAACATGTATGGATAGCGTACACATTCAAAATATATGTCTATACAGCATGAGGCAGGCTCAGACGGTGTTAGGCCCAGTATGGATTGCACGTCATTGCACAAAGGTTAGAAGGCGTACCGTATCCCCGGATAACATGTATGGATAGCGTACACATTCAAAATATATGTCTATACAGCATGAGGCAGGCTCAGACGGTGTTAGGCCCAGTATGGATTGCACGTCATTGCACAAAGGTTAGAAGGGGTACCGTATCCCTGGATAACATGTATGGATAGCGTACACATTCAAAATATATGTCTATACAGCATGAGGCAGGCTCAGACGGTGTTAGGCCCAGTATGGATTGCACGTCATTGCACAAAGGTTAGAAAGGGTACCGTATCCCCGGATAACATGTATGGATAGTGTACACATTCAAAATATATGTCTATACAGCATGAGGCAGGCTCAGACGGTGTTAGGCCCAGTATGGATTGCACGTCATTGCACAAAGGTTAGAAGGGGTACCGTATCCCTGGATAACATGTATAGATAGCGTACACATTCAAAATATATGTCTATACAGCATGAGGCAGGCTCAGACGGTGTTAGGCCCAGTATGGATTGCACGTCATTGCACAAAGGTTAGAAAGGGTACCGTATCCCCAGATAACATGTATGGATAGCGTACACATTCAAAATATATGTCTATACAGCATGAGGCAGGCTCAGACGGTGTTAGGCCCAGTATGGATTGCACGTCATTGCACAAAGGTTAGAAGGGGCACCGTATCCCCGGATAACATGTATGGATAGCGTACACATTCAAAATATATGTCTATACAGCATGAGGCAGGCTCAGACGGTGTTAGGCCCAGTATGGATTGCACGTCATTGCACAAAGGTTAGAAGGGGTACCGTATCCCCGGATAACATGTATGGATAGCGTACACATTCAAAATATATGTCTATACAGCATGAGGCAGGCTCAGACGGTGTTAGGCCCAGTATGGATTGCACGTGATTGCACAAAGGTTAGAAGGGGTACCGTATCCCCGGATAACATGTATGGATAGCGTACACATTCAAAATATATGTCTATACAGCATGAGGCAGGCTCAGACGGTGTTAGGCCCAGTATGGATTGCACGTCATTGCACAAAGGTTAGAAGGGGTACCGTATCCCCGGATAACATGTATGGATAGCGTACACATTCAAAATATATGTCTATACAGCATGAGGCAGGCTCAGACGGTGTTAGGCCCAGTATGGATTGCACGTGATTGCACAAAGGTTAGAAAGGGTACCGTATCCCCGGATAACATGTATGGATAGCGTACACATTCAAAATATATGTCTATACAGCATGAGGCAGGCTCAGACGGTGTTAGCCCCAGTATGGATTGCACGTCATTGCACAAAGGTTAGAAGGGGTACCGTATCCCCGGATAACATGTATGGATAGCGTACACATTCAAAATATATGTCTATACAGCATGAGGCAGGCTCAGACGGTGTTAGGCCCAGTATGGATTGCACGTCATTGCACAAAGGTTAGAAAGGGTACCGTATCCCCGGATAACATGTATGGATAGCGTACACATTCAAAATATATGTCTATACAGCATGAGGCAGGCTCAGACGGTGTTAGGCCCAGTATGGATTGCACGTCATTGCACAAAGGTTAGAAGGGGTACCGTATCCCTGGATAACATGTATGGATAGCGTACACATTCAAAATATATGTCTATACAGCATGAGGCAGGCTCAGATGGTGTTAGGCCCAGTATGGATTGCACATCATTGCACAAAGGTTAGAAAGGGTACCGTATCCCCGGATAACATGTATGGATAGCGTACACATTCAAAATATATGTCTATACAGCATGAGGCAGGCTCAGACGGTCTTAGGCCCAGTATGGATTGCACGTCATTGCACAAAGGTTAGAAGGGGTACCGTATCCCCGGATAACATGTATGGATAGCGTACACATTCAAAATATATGTCTATACAGCATGAGGCAGGCTCAGACGGTGTTAGGCCCAGTATGGATTGCACGCCATTGCACAAAGGTTAGAAGGGGTACCGTATCCCCGGATAACATGTATGGATAGCGTACACATTCAAAATATATGTCTATACAGCATGAGGCAGGCTCAGACGGTGTTAGGCCCAGTATGGATTGCACGTCATTGCACAAAGGTTAGAAGGGGTACCGTATCCCCGGATAACATGTATGGATAGCGTACACATTCAAAATATATGTCTATACAGCATGAGGCAGGCTCAGACGGTGTTAGGCCCAGTATGGATTGCACGTCATTGCACAAAGGTTAGAAGGGGTACCGTATCCCCGGATAACATGTATGGATAGCGTAACACATTCAAAATATATGTCTATACAGCATGAGGCAGGCTCAGACGGTGTTAGGCCCAGTATGGATTGCACGTCATTGCACAAAGGTTAGAAGGGGTACCGTATCCCCGGATAACATGTATAGATAGCATACACATTCAAAATATATGTCTATACAGCATGAGGCAGGCTCAGACGGTGTTAGGCCCAGTATGGATTGCACGTCATTGCACAAAGGTTAGAAGGGGTACCGTATCCCCGGATAACATGTGTGGATAGCGTACACATTCAAAATATATGTCTATACAGCATGAGGCAGGCTCAGACCGTGTTAGGCCCAGTATGGATTGCACGTCATTGCACAAAGGTTAGAAGGGGTACCGTATCCCCGGATAACATGTATGGATAGCGTACACATTCAAAATATATGTCTATACAGCATGAGGCAGGCTCAGACGGTGTTAGGCCCAGTATGGATTGCACGTCATTGCACAAAGGTTAGAAGGGGTACCGTATCCCCGGATAACATGTATGGATAGCGTACACATTCAAAATATATGTCTATACAGCATGAGTCAGGCTCAGACGGTGTTAGGCCCAGTATGGATTGCACATCATTGCACAAAGGTTAGAAGGGGTACCGTATCCCCGGATAACATGTATGGATAGCGTACACATTCAAAATATATGTCTATACAGCATGAGGCAGGCTCAGACGGTGTTAGGCCCAGTATGGATTGCACATCATTGCACAAAGGTTAGAAAGGGTACCGTATTCTCGGATAACATGTATGGATAGCGTACACATTCAAAATATATGTCTATACAGCATGAGGCAGGCTCAGACGGTGTTAGGCCCAGTATGGATTGCACGTCATTGCACAAAGGTTAGAAGGGGTACCGTATTCCCGGATAACATGTATGGATAGCGTACACATTCAAAATATATGTCTATACAGCATGAGGCAGGATCAGACGGTGTTAGGCCCAGTATGGATTGCACGTCATTGCACAAAGGTTAGAAGGGGTACCGTATCCCCGGATAACATGTATGGATAGCGTACACATTCAAAATATATGTCTATACAGCATGAGGCAGGCTCAGACGGTGTTAGGCCCAGTATGGATTGCACGTCATTGCACAAAGGTTAGAAGGGGTACCGTATCCCCGGATAACATGTATGGATAGCGTACACATTCAAAATATATGTCTATTCAGCATGAGGCAGGCTCAGACGGTGTTAGGCCCAGTATGGATTGCACGTCATTGCACAAAGGTTAGAAGGGGTACCGTATCCCCGGATAACATGTATGGATAGCGTACACATTCAAAATATATGTCTATACAGCATGAGGCAGGCTCAGACGGTGTTAGGCCCAGTATGGATTGCACGTCATTGCACAAAGGTTAGAAGGGGTACCGTATCCCTGGATAACATGTATGGATAGCGTACACATTCAAAATATATGTCTCAGGAGGCAGGCTCAGACGGTGTCAGGCACAGTATGGATTTGACGGCCCAGATTACACAGCGGAGGAGCAGGGAGAGGTAAAGATTGCAAATGCTGGGGCCCTGGCCAAGCAAGGGGGGCCCACTCGTGGGCGTCGGTACTGGCACTGGGCCCCTCATAGTACAGTGGTGTGTCTGACGGCGGGTGTGCACCACCACCGTCAGAGACACTTGATTGCACTATGAGGGACCCTGGGCCAGTGCCCGCGCCCAAGAGTCGGCCTACCCACCTGTCCAGGGCAACGGCACTCGCACGGTGTCGTGCGCTAGGTGGTGACCCCGGCCATGGGGGGGGAGGCAGCACAGTTAGGGAGTTTTAGAAAGTGGCATATGTTGATGTTGGACATTCAACTGATGCAAAAGGCGAAATAGGTGAAGTACCAGGAAGAGGTGGACCAAAGCAAGCCATTTTTCTGTCACCCTATGTGTCATCAGGGGAAGGTGGGACAAAATCCTTGGAAACCCATGCGTGGTTCATTTTAATGAAGGTTAGATCATCCACATTTTGGGTTGACAGACGGGTCCTTTTTTCTGTCAGGATTGATCCAGCTGCACTGAAGACTCTTTCCGATAGCACACTTGCAGCTGGGCAAGCGAGCTCCTGTAAGGCATATTGGGCCAATTCAGGCCAGGTGTCCAGTTTAGCGGCCCAATAGTCAAAGGGGAATGACCTGTGTGGGAGAACATCGATATGGGAGGAAAAGTAGTTTGTAACCATAGTTGACAACTGCTGTCTCCTGTCACTTTCCATCGATGCAGTATTACCAGTTGTGTGAGCGGTATTTGAAAAATCAGTCCACAACATTGTCTTGAAACCCCTGTCTCCAACACCACTTCTGCTGTGTGCACCACGAACACCTCTGCCAAGCTGCCTCCGGCCTGTACGGCTCGTGTGAGAACCATCACCGCTGCTGTGTGCTGGGAATGCCTCAAGCAACCGATTTACCAGAGTTGCTTGTTTATTAGCCAATATTAGGTCAAGGTTCTCCTGTGGCATGATGTTTTGTAATTTGCCTTTATAGCGTGGATCCAGGATGCTGGCCAACCAGTAGTCGTCATCGTTCATCATTTTGGCAATGCGGGGGTCCCTTTTTAGGATCCGCAAGGCATAATCTGACATGTGGGCCAATGTTCCCGGTGTCAATGATGCACTGCGAGTGCTGGGTGGAGGAGCACTTTCTGGCAAATCCACATCCCTCCAGTCACGCACAAACCCTGTACCAGACCTTGCCACGCCAACATTTTCACTTGCCCCACGAGATGCATCCTCCTCCCCTAAGTAATCATCCCCATCATCCTCCTCCTCCTCCTCTTCTTCCTCCACCTCGTCCACGAGAGGTCCCTGAGCAGACAATGGCTGAATGTCATCAAGGATTCCCTCCTCCTCTTCCTCCTCATCAACATTGGCTGCAGACGCCTGCTCCTTAAGGTGCGTCAAAGTTTGCATGAGCAGACGCATAAGTGGGATGCTCATGCTTAGGATGGCGTCGTCTGCGCTTACCAGCCGTGTGCATTCCTCAAAACACTGAAGGACTTTACAAAGGTCTTTCAGCTTCGACCACTGCACGCCTGTCAACTCCATGTCTGCTCTCAAAGTGCCTGGCCGTGTATCCTCCCACAAATGCATTATGGCTTGCCTCTGCTCGCACAGCCGCTCCACCATGTGCAGGGTGGAGTTCCACCTTGTTGCAATGTCGATAATGAGGCGGTGGTTGGGAAGGTGGAGCAATCGCTGCAGCTTCTGCATACGAACGGAGTGTACAGGCGACCGGCGGATGTGCGCGCACAGTCTTCGCACCTTCTGGAGCAGGGCTGTTAACTCCGGATAATTTTTGAGGAAGCACTGCACCACCAGGTTCAAGGTGTGAGCCAAGCAAGGTATGTGGCTGAGTTTTGAAAGGGCTATGGCTGCCACAAAATTACGGCCGTTATCACTAACTACCTTGCCTGCTTCAAGATGTACACTGCCCAGCCATGACTCAGTTTGTCGCTTCAAGTACTCGGCCAGCACCTCGGCGGTGTGTCTGTCGCCCAAACACATCATCTGCAACACAGCCTGCTGACGCTTTCCACTAGCTGCTCGATAGGGGGACACATCGTGTGCAACAGTGGCAGCTGCAGATGGAGTGCTCGTACGACTGCGCTCTGTGGACGAGCTGTCGCTTCTGGAGGAGGAGGAGGAGGAGGAGGGTCGAACGCCTACAGCCAACTGTTTCCTATACCGTGGGCTAGGCAGCACTGTCCCACCACCGCTGTCCCCTGTGGACCCTGCATCCACCACATTAACCCAGTGCGCAGTGATGGACACGTAATGGCCCTGGCCATGCCGACTGGACCATGCATCAGTTGTGAGGTGCACCTTTCCGCTCACTGACTGCTTGAGTGCATGGACAATGCGGTCTTTCACATGATGGTGGAGGGCTGGGATGGCTTTGCGAGAGAAGAAGTGGCGACTGGGTAGGTCATAGCGTGGTACTGCATAGGCCATGAGTTCGCGGAAAGCTGTGCTTTCCACCAACCGAAAGGGCATCATCTCAAACGAGATTAGTTTGGCAATGTGGGCGTTCAAACCCAGTGTACGCGGATGAGAGACTGAGTACTTTCTTGACCTACTCATAGTGTCTGGGAGGGTGAGCTGGACTTGAGAGCTGCATATGGTGGAAGTAGCGGTGGACAGGGCGGACTGAGAGAGGGTTGATGATGGTGATGGAGTTGGTGTTCTTTCTGATGGCCTAGTATCAGTCTATCGTTGATATAACAGTGGGATTCCCTGACTGCTGTGGCCTTGCAACGACACCTCAACATTTGCTGCTGTGCTAACCGGTGGGCTTACAGTGGGGGAAACAATGTAGCGTTGCTGACTACCTTCGTTGTGATCAGTTGCACATGTGGCACTTGAGGTTTGGTGTTGTGTCCACGCTTGCTGGTTAAATGTCTAAGCATGCAACTGGTATTCAAATTTTTCAGATTTTTCCCTCGGCTAAAGGTCTTTGCGCACTTCTTACAGATAACCTTGGCCTGATCATGAGGATTTTGTTCAAAAAACTGCCACACTGCACTCTTCCTACTTTGGCAGACATTTTGCGGCCTAGCACGCTGTGATCTTTTGACCCTCTGGACAAGCTGTCCAGCAACTCTTTTGATGTTTGGAACCTGTCTTTGGAGTGCTCTGGGCCTGCCAGATAACAGCTGTTGCGATGTCGATGTCTGCTGTGGATGCTCCTCATCTGAGCTATTGGAAGCAGCACCCTCTTCCCCCAATGGATGCCAATCTGGGTCAACAACTGGGTCATCCATCACCTCCTCTTCTATGTCATGTGCACCTTTCTCTGTGTCACCGTGTATGGTGGTATAGTGTGCGGGAAGGGGCACCTGAGTCTCATCAGGGTCAAAATCTGGCTCTGTACACTGCGAGGACAATGTAGTGCTCTGAGTGAATGTACCAGCAGAATCATCCATCAGCGGCTGTGCATCAGTGCACTCCACGTCAGATTCATCTTGGCCTGGGTAATTCACCATTTGACTTGATAATCCAGGCATGGTATGTGAAAACAGCTCCATGGAGTAATCAGTAGTATGACCTGCGTCATCCTTCAATCTTGGTTGGGGTGAAGGACACAAGGAAAGGTGTGGTTCATGAACATGAGCCTCCAATGACGACTCAGTGCTTTTACTTTTTACAACTGAAGAAGAGGAGGCGATGGAGCTGGAGGCTGAGTCAGCAATGTAAGACAAAACTTTTTCCTGATGCTCTGCCTTTAAAAGCGGTTTGCCAACTCCTAGAAAACTAAGCGTTCGAGTCCTTATGTAGCCAGACGATGACGCAGGGTCAGCACCTCCTGCATTCGGTCCTATTTTGCTCTTGCCACTACCATCAGATCCACCACCAACACCATCATTACCAGCTGCCAACCCCCGCCCAATTCCACGGCCTCTTCCACCAGCCTTCCTCATTTTTGGTAGAAATGTAGACAAAATCCAACAAACTATATAGTAATGTAAAACAAGGTACAAGGTGTCTATAGGACAGGGGAGTTTTAGAATTTCTGCACACACTTGTGGACAGTGGACACTTGTGGATTGTGTGCGGCCCACTGATATCTGAGCGCTATGTGACACGCTCGATGGCACAGCTGCCTGTGACCAAAGTGACGAGAGGATAATGGAGATTTTGAATCTCTGCGTACACTTTTGGACACTGGACACTTGTGGATTGTGTGCGGCCCACTGATATCTGAGCGCTATGTGACACGCTCGATGGCACAGCTGCCTGTGACCAAAGTGACGAGAGGATAATGGAGATTTTGAATCTCTGCGTACACTTGTGGACAGTGGACACTTGTGGATTGTGTGCGGCCCACTGATATCTGAGCGCTATGTGACACGCTCGATGGCACAGCTGCCTGTGACCAAAGTGACGAGAGGATAATGGAGATTTTGAATCTCTGCGTACACTTTTGGACACTGGACACTTGTGGATTGTGTGCGGCCCACTGATATCTGAGCGCTATGTGAAACGCTCGATGGCACAGCTGCCTGTGACCAAAGTGACGAGAGGATAATGGAGATTTTGAATCTCTGCGTACACTTGTGGACAGTGGACACTTGTGGATTGTGTGCGGCCCACTGATATCTGAGCGCTATGTGACACGCTCGATGGCACAGCTGCCTGTGACCAAAGTGACGAGAGGATAATGGAGATTTTGAATCTCTGCGTACACTTTTGGACAGTGGACACTTGTGGATTGTGTGCGGCCCACTGATATCTGAGCGCTATGTGACACGCTCGATGGCACAGCTGTGACCAAAGTGACGAGAGGATAATGGAGATTTTGAATCTCTGCACACACTTGTGGACAGTGGACACTTGTGGATTGTGTGCGGCCCACTGATATCTGAGCGCTATGTGACACGCTCGATGGCACAGCTGCCTGTGACCAAAGTGACAAGAGGATAATGGAGATTTTGATTCTCTGCGTACACTTGTGGACAGTGGACACTTGTGGATTGTGTGCGGCCCACTGATATCTGAGCGCTATGTGACACGCTCGATGGCACAGCTGCCTGTGACCAAAGTGACGAGAGGATAATGGAGATTTTGAATCTCTGCGTACACTTTTGGACACTGGACACTTGTGGATTGTGTGCGGCCCACTGATATCTGAGCGCTATGTGACACGCTCGATGGCACAGCTGCCTGTGACCAAAGTGACGAGAGGATAATGGAGATTTTGAATCTCTGCGTACACTTGTGGACAGTGGACACTTGTGGATTGTGTGCGGCCCACTGATATTTGAGCGCTATGTGACACGATCGATGGCACAGCTGCCTGTGACCAAAGTGACGAGAGGATAATGGAGATTTTGAATCTCTGCGTACACTTGTGGACAGTGGACACTTGTGGATTGTGTGCGGCCCACTGATATTTGAGCGCTATGTGACACGATCGATGGCACAGCTGCCTGTGACCAAAGTGACGAGAGGATAATGGAGATTTTGAATCTCTGCACACACTTGTGGACAGTGGACACTTGTGGATTGTGTGCGGCCCACTGATATCTGAGCGCTATGTGACACGCTCGATGGCACAGCTGCCTGTGACCAAAGTGACAAGAGGATAATGGAGATTTTGATTCTCTGCGTACACTTGTGGACAGTGGACACTTGTGGATTGTGTGCGGCCCACTGATATCTGAGCGCTATGTGACACGCTCGATGGCACAGCTGCCTGTGACCAAAGTGACGAGAGGATAATGGAGATTTTGAATCTCTGCGTACACTTTTGGACAGTGGACACTTGTGGATTGTGTGCGGCCCACTGATATCTGAGCGCTATGTGACACGCTCGATGGCACAGCTGCCTGTGACCAAAGTGACGAGAGGATAATGGAGATTTTGAATCTCTGCGTACACTTGTGGACAGTGGACACTTGTGGATTGTGTGCGGCCCACTGATATCTGAGCGCTATGTGACACGCTCGATGGCACAGCTGCCTGTGACCAAAGTGACGAGAGGATAATGGAGATTTTGAATCTCTGCGTACACTTTTGGACACTGGACACTTGTGGATTGTGTGCGGCCCACTGATATCTGAGCGCTATGTGACACGCTCGATGGCACAGCTGCCTGTGACCAAAGTGACGAGAGGATAATGGAGATTTTGAATCTCTGCATACACTTGTGGACACTGGACACTTGTGGATTGTGTGCGGCCCACTGATATCTGAGCGCTATGTGACACGCTCGATGGCACAGCTGCCTGTGACCAAAGTGACGAGAGGATAATGGAGATTTTGAATCTCTGCGTACACTTGTGGACAGTGGACACTTGTGGATTGTGTGCGGCCCACTGATATCTGAGCGCTATGTGACACGCTCGATGGCACAGCTGCCTGTGACCAAAGTGACGAGAGGATAATGGAGATTTTGAATCTCTGCGTACACTTGTGGACAGTGGACACTTGTGGATTGTGTGCGGCCCACTGATATCTGAGCGCTATGTGACACGCTCGATGGCACAGCTGCCTGTGACCAAAGTGACGAGAGGATAATGGAGATTTTGAATCTCTGCGTACACTTTTGGACACTGGACACTTGTGGATTGTGTGCGGCCCACTGATATCTGAGCGCTATGTGACACGCTCGATGGCACAGCTGCCTGTGACCAAAGTGACGAGAGGATAATGGAGATTTTGAATCTCTGCGTACACTTGTGGACAGTGGACACTTGTGGATTGTGTGCGGCCCACTGATATCTGAGCGCTATGTGACACGCTCGATGGCACAGCTGCCTGTGACCAAAGTGACGAGAGGATAATGGAGATTTTGAATCTCTGCGTACACTTGTGGACAGTGGACACTTGTGGATTGTGTGCGGCCCACTGATATCTGAGCGCTATGTGACACGCTCGATGGCACAGCTGCCTGTGACCAAAGTGACGAGAGGATAATGGAGATTTTGAATCTCTGCGTACACTTTTGGACACTGGACACTTGTGATTGTGTGCGGCCCACTGATATCTGAGCGCTATGTGACACGCTCGATGGCACACCTGCCTGTGACCAAAGTTACGAGAGGATAATGGAGATTTTGAATCTCTGCGTACACTTTTGGACACTGGACACTTGTGGATTGTGTGCGGCCCACTGATATCTGAGCGCTATGTGACACGCTCGATGGCACAGCTGCCTGTGACCAAAGTGACGAGAGGATAATGGAGATTTTGAATCTCTGCGTACACTTGTGGACAGTGGACACTTGTGGATTGTGTGCGGCCCACTGATATCTGAGCGCTATGTGACACGCTCGATGGCACAGCTGCCTGTGACCAAAGTGACGAGAGGATAATGGAGATTTTGAATCTCTGTGTACACTTGTGGACAGTGGACACTTGTGGAATGTGTGCGGCCCACTGATATCTGAGCGCTATGTGACACGCTCGATGGCACAGCTGCCTGTGACCAAAGTGACGAGATGATAATGGAGATTTTGAATCTCTGCGTACACTTTTGGACACTGGACACTTGTGGATTGTGTGCGGCCCACTGATATCTGAGCGCTATGTGACACGCTCGATGGCACAGCTGCCTGTGACCAAAGTGACGAGAGGATAATGGAGATTTTGAATCTCTGCGTACACTTTTGGACACTGGACACTTGTGGATTGTGTGCGGCCCACTGATATCTGAGCGCTATGTGACACGCTCGATGGCACAGTTGCCTGTGACCAAAGTGACGAGAGGATAATGGAGATTTTGAATCTCTGCGTACACTTTTGGACACTGGACACTTGTGGATTGTGTGCGGCCCACTGATATCTGAGCGCTATGTGACACGCTCGATGGCACAGCTGCCTGTGACCAAAGTGACGAGAGGATAATGGAGATTTTGAATCTCTGCGTACACTTGTGGACAGTGGACACTTGTGGATTGTGTGCGGCCCACTGATATCTGAGCGCTATGTGACACGCTCGATGGCACAGCTGCCTGTGACCAAAGTGACGAGAGGATAATGGAGATTTTGAATCTCTGCGTACACTTTTGGACACTGGACACTTGTGGATTGTGTGCGGCCCACTGATATCTGAGCGCTATGTGACACGCTCGATGGCACAGCTGCCTGTGACCAAAGTGACGAGAGGATAATGGAGATTTTGAATCTCTGCGTACACTTGTGGACAGTGGACACTTGTGGATTGTGTGCGGCCCACTGATATCTGAGCGCTATGTGACACGCTCGATGGCACAGCTGCCTGTGACCAAAGTGACGAGAGGATAATGGAGATTTTGAATCTCTGCGTACACTTTTGGACACTGGACACTTGTGGATTGTGTGCGGCCCACTGATATCTGAGCGCTATGTGACACGCTCGATGGCACAGCTGCCTGTGACCAAAGTGACGAGAGGATAATGGAGATTTTGAATCTCTGCGTACACTTGTGGACAGTGGACACTTGTGGATTGTGTGTGGCCCACTGATATCTGAGCGCTATGTGACACGCTCGATGGCACAGCTGCCTGTGACCAAAGTGACGAGAGGATAATGGAGATTTTGAATCTCTGCGTACACTTTTGGACATTGGACACTTGTGGATTGTGTGCGGCCCACTGATATCTGAGCGCTATGTGACACGCTCGATGGCACAGCTGCCTGTGACCAAAGTGACGAGAGGATAAGGGAGATTGGATTGCTTTTAAAAAAGCAGTTTGCGGAGCAGTGGGTAAACAGCAATGCCAGCGTGTCAGGAAGCCTTAAAAGGCAGCCCAACAACCAACACCACTGATACACCACAATATAGCCTCCCCTTGCACTGCACACACAGTGACTTGTGTGTTGTGCAGGCCAAATCGCTAGCAGCAGAAGCAGTTTTTTTGTCTTCTTCCCTGCCTAACGCTCTCCCTACAGAATCAGCAGCAACCTCTCCCTATACTAAGATCGGCAGAAGTAAGATGGCGGTCGGCGTGCACGCCCTTTTATACCCCTTGTGACGCCAACCAAAGCAAGCCAATCACTTGCATGCCCTTCTGAAAGATGGTGGTGACCCGTGCCTATGTCATCACGTTGCCCACAGTGTCCGTGGATCCTGATTGGCTGAAAAAGAGCGCAAAACAAACTTTTGAAACGCGACTTTGGCTCGTAAGTCGCCGACCTCGTGGCCGACCTCATCCTAGGGTCGGGTTTCGTTTCATGAATCCCGACTTTGTCAAAAGTCGGCGACTTTTGAATTTTTTCGACCCGTTTCGCTCAACTCTAGTGGCCACATATGGACACATAGAACATAAACGTCTCCAAACAGTATCATAAAATCATTTTTTTTCCCACAGTCATTTAACTAATGACATTTCAATGTGAAGTAAAGGGCATTACAGGGCAAAAATAGTGTATCCCGTCATTTAGTTGATGATCAATCAATCAGAATGACCTAATCAACTCAAGTAGGGTTATTAGACACCATAGAAAGTGATTTGCACTAAATGAATCACTTAAAGGGCATCTGTCAGTAGGATCAACCCTCCTAAGTCATTAATATGGGAATACAGGTCATAAAAAGCTGAATAAAATGATACCCTGATATTTGCGACCTGAAATCTTATTCCAGAGAAATCCCAGTTTTTCTTAATATGTAAATGAGCTGTTAAGATCTGTGGGCCGGAAATAGATCTCCCTTAGAATCTGCCTCCAGGGCCGATTTTAAATGAAAACAGGCGTTACCAGTGTGAGACATGTAGATCAGGAGAGCAGACTGTCAGTCATTACATGTCTCACATTGGTAACTCCCCCTTTCATTTAAAATATGCTCCTGAGGCTGATTCTCAGGGATATCTATGTCCGGCCCATAGATCTTAACAGCGCATTTACATGTTGAGAAAAATATGGATTTCTCTGGAATAAAACTTTGGATTACAGGTGTCATTTTATTCAACTTTCTGAGATGTCTTAGGAAGGTTGATTCTACTGAGATTCCCTTTAAGTCAAATATGGTTTTTCAGATTGGCTATAAGGGCTACCTAAAAGTTTGTTCACACTACATGCATATAACGCTACTTATTTACTATATTGGAAGAATACATGCGAGTCTTTACTTATATTACCCAACAAAATATAGAATCAAAGGCAGATCCTTTAACAATGTCTTGGTCCACAATTTCTAATGTTGGTGGGCCTTGCCGATGTTGTTCCGTATGGCTTAAGTGACTTGTCTGCCACCTATCTCTAAAATAAATAAGGCCATGTGTTGTAATTTCAGGAGCAGCCTGGGAACATCCATTATCATATTTATCCCTGTTGTCCCGGCAAAGGTCATTTTGACATTGTCACAGCTTTCTCTAAACCGAATGTGACAGACACCTGTCCTAGTTTGAATAGCTACGAGAGAAAGTTCTCCTTCCATTCCTATTTTGCTTATGCTTTTCCTAAGACATTAACCCGCTCCAATTTATCCTTAGGTGTTCTGTCAGAATTTATCCATCACGTCTCCATAGCTCTTCCACTATGTGGATAGTGATAAAGACAAAATATTCGCTCCTTAGCTGCACCTTGCAAATCGTTGAGCCTCACGTTCCTAAGCCAACTGGTCGAAATGTGGGAGAGGCAAGACGTCTTGCACTTTTCGCTAAATTCTTTTGACTGTCTGTCAGTATTTGTAGTGTTTTCTCTCCGGGTCTAAGCGGCCAAACAGTGTAACAGTAGAGCTCTGGCTCTGAATATCAATGATTCAGTGAGTAATGGGTGACGTATTGACCCTAGATGGTTGGGTGGGATGCTTAATAGCGCTCAGGCATAAACCTGGGCTGCAAATCCCTTGCGTTTTAAAATAGCCTGTTAATTTTTTGACAGAAGGGTCTTTTCATTGCAGGGAGGCGAATGCCTTCAAATAACCAATAAAGAAATAAAGTGAAAACTTCACGGCTGCCAAAATTAATCTTCTGTGTGGTCAATGTTGGCAGGTTAGTTACTGGAAAGATATGGAGCAAGAAGAGGCTGCAGAAAAAGTAAAAACGTCTGGAAATGAGTCGTCCATCATCCTGACAGAGTTAGAAGGAAATACATTATATCATATAACAGTGAGAGCGTATAACAAAGCTGGGTACGGTCCTTCAAGTGCATCAGTGCGTGGAGGCACCAAGAAATCACGTAAGTAACCTCATGCTCCTTACACTGGCCTTTTATGTTTGGACCTAAAGAACTAATCTTGGCTTAACAGGAAAAAATGGGCAATTTTCCATCTTTGGAGATGTATCGTGAGAGGACTTTTTTAAGGATACGTGCACACAATGACTTTTTCAGGCGGATTTGAACTGGAAGCCGTCTGAAAAGGCGCTTAAAAATGCTACAAAGTATGAACATAATGCACAGCTATGTAAAAATGACTCACTGTTCATACTTTCATGGCCAAAAGTGTTGGCACCCTTGAAATTGTTCCAGAAAATGAAGTATTTCTTCCCGAAAATTATTCCAGTTACAGAGGGGAAAAAGGCAAATTGGACATAATTTTACACCAAACTCCAAAAATGGGCAGGAAAAAATTGTTGACACCCTCAACTTAATATTTGATGCACACCCTTTTGAAAAAATAACTGCAATCAATCGCTTCATATAACCATCAACAAGCTTCTTACACCGCATCTGGAATTTTGGACCACTCTTCTTTTGAGAACTGCTTCATGTCTCTCATATTTGAAAGTGCCTTCTCCCAACAGCAGTTTTAATATCTCTCCACAGGTGTTCAATGGGATTTAGATCCTGACTCATTGCTGGCCACTTAAGAACTCTCCATGGCTTTGTTTGCATCAATTTTTGGGTTTTTCTTGAAGTATGTTTGGGGTCACTTTCCTGCTGGAAGACTCATGACCTAGGACGCAAACACAGTTTTCTTACTTTGTGCACTACATTGCGACCCAAAATACTTTGGTAATCTTCAGATTTCATGATGCCTTGCACACAGTAAAGGCACCCAGTTCAGAGGCAACAAAACAACCCCAAAACATCTTAGAACCTCTATCATATTTGACTGTAGGTACTGTTATTTTCTTTGTAGGCCTCATTCTGTTTTCGGTAAACAGTAGAATGATATGCTTTACCATAAAGCTCTACATTGGTCTCATCTGTCCACAAAACTCTTTCCCAAAATGATTTTGGCTTACTCATATACATTTTGGAAAACTGCAGTCTAGCTTTATGTTTCTGTGCCAGCAGTGGGGTCCTCCTCACATAGTTCACGCTGACACTGATGCATCCTGAGCCTGCAGTACAGCTTTAATTTCTTTGATACTTGATTGGGGCTGCTTATTCATCATCTGGACTATCCCGCGTTGCAACCTTTCATCAATTTTTCTCAGCGGTCCACATCCAGGGAGATTATCTACAATGCCATGGGTTGTAAATTTCTTGGATATGTTGCGCACTGTGAACAAAGGAACATCAAGATCTCTGGAGATGGACTTGTAATCTTGAGATTGTTGATATTTTTCAACAATTATATATTTCAAGTCTTCAGACAGTTTTCCTCTTTCTGCTTCTCCATGCTTAGTGTGGCCCACACAGACACACACTGCAAAGAATCAGTCAACTTCTCTCCTTTTTATCTGGTTTTAGGTGTGATTTTCAAATTGGATACACCTGTTACTTGCCACAGGTGAGTTTGAATGAGCATCACATGCTTGAAGCAACATTTTTACCCACAGTACTGGAAAGGTGCCAACAAAGTTGTTTGGCCCATTTTGGAGGTTTTATGTGAAATTATGTCCAATTAGCTTTTTTTTCTCAGTTTTTTGTGTTCCAGTGCATACAAAGGAAATAAACATTTGTATAACAACGTTATAAAATATGTGTACCTGCAATAATATTCTGGGAGAAATACTTCATTTTCTGGAACTGTACATTCTGGTTTTGGAGCTTGTTTTAAAGGAGTTATCCAATAATCAGACAACCCTTTCTCAATCTCTATGTTTGCCACTTGTAAAATAATAACACTTATAGTCACCTCCAGTGCCGGTGCCATTTTGGTGGTGTTGACACTAGTTTTCCCTGGGGATTACGTTACATTCTTCCGCCATGCAATCCCTGCAGCCAATCAGTGCTAGCTTCACTCTCCACTGCCTTTGGACAAATCATATACATCTGGAGGAAGCGAGAGCTGCTGATTTCTCATTCTTCTGGATGTATGTGATGCACCCAAAGGCGGAAACAGTGCAGCCATCGCTGATTGTCACGCAATACCCTGGAAAGCCAGTGCTAATAGTGCTGGAATGTTGCCGGCATCGTAGGTGAGCTTATTTAAATATTCTCTGTCTCCCATTATTCTTGCATTTTTTATCAAATATTAATAATTATGGTAATCCTAATTGACCTAAAATGGGAAAGGTTTATTCTGATTTCATATCAGATATTGAGAAAAACATACAGATGTGTCTTTTTATATAGTGTACTTCTGATTTCTACTGTATATATTGTAAGATGGCCACCGGACAGGTCCTTGAGGGGAGATATGTATCATCGATGTTGGTAAGTCCGTAAAAGAAGGCTCCAACACATAGAGTGGTACAGCGGATCAAAAGGAGGCCAGTTGTTTCATTTAGGGTCTGAGTGTGGAGGTGTCTAGAGGTGTGCAGACCTCCAGTGTTGGTTGTCTTTGCTAAGGACTAAACAGCTTGACACTAACCCATGTGGGCAAACCCGCACTACTGTATGGACTATTTACTTCATGTTTTCATATATATATTTCTATTTATTATAAAAACATGTTTTTGTCATTCGGTTTTCTACCCAAGGTGTTTGTATTGTCCCTTTGAACTGCAAAATTCTTCTTGGAAATATTCAATCCTGAACATATTGATATTTCATTCCTACCAAACAGGGCTAAGCTTTTGTGACACGGCAGACAGATAAAAGAATTCTGGTTTCTACGCTAAGTATAAGTTCAGTCAAGTAGAGTAGTTATTAAAATGACATTGCTGGAGCCGGAATGGTTTATCAGCCTCCAGCTGTGTTAGCAGGACAACTATATAGAGAGCAATTCTACGGATGGGGATTGGAAGAGTTATATTTACATTTCATTTGTATATAAAAGAGATTCTGATTATTATTTTTTTTTCCTTCTCTCTCCAGCTCCCAGCCAAGCTCCAAGCACCGTCAAATGGATAAGGAATGGTTCCCATGTGTCCTTGGGCTGGGAGGCAGTCAGATCATTTGCAAACGAGTCAGAAGTCATGGGATACAAGGTCAGTCAACTGTTTGATTCAGGATATATTCGCTATGTCACAAGCGGTACACGCATGGATGATGTTTCTTGTTTTTTTTTTAATCTTTTTTGTGCTTTTTTTTGTTTATTTGTCTACCCTGATTGCAAATTTAAAAAAAAATTAAAGCGCTTACTTCTAATAAGATGTGGAGTTATTGTCCAGCAATACGACTTTAATTTTTTTTCTTTTAAAAGACAGAAATTGCCAATGTCATAAGAATGCAGAATGTTTCCAGTTTATTTTAATTACAAGTTCTTCTCACTTTGGGATCGGGCCATGTTCTGACTAATCTGCAGCCTGCAGGAAGCAATAGACAGGAGGAACGGAGGTTCCTAGAACATAAAAGGACATTTTTGGGGAATTTAAAATAAATTGTAAAATTACTTTTTTTAATAATTTGGCCATTTTTGCAGCACGACTTAAAAAAAAAAAGAAGGTAACCAACATATTATTGATTACCTTTAGATATAGTCAGTAATATTAAAATTAAAGGGTTTTTTTTCCGCCTTTGGAAAACCCTGGTCCCCAGAAAAAAATTGTTTTAAAAATAAAATATAAATTTCCTTTACTCGCCCTCCCCAGGTCCAGCACTGAGTCTCAACCACTGCTCCTGGTGACGGTTATCATTTGCAGCACTGATGTCATTTTGACGGCGCTGCAGCAAGTCAGTGATCTCAGCAGCTCTTAGTGGCTCATATTATTCAGTAGGGCAGAGCTCCGGAGCCAACTTTTTGGCTGCTGCAAGTAAGTAGAGCACAGTTTGTTTGCTTTTTAAAGCAAATTTCACCAGGGATTTTTTTTGAAACTCGAAATCTCCATCTGCAGTCTTCTATCCTTAATTCATTTTTGAGCTTGTTTCTTTTAGACTTGTCAGCACCCAAAGCACTTCCAATTCCAGCTGCCTCTTCTATATTATTCATTTTCAGACCCTTTAAATTATTCCCTTGTGGGAGTTCATGTCTTCTCCACACAAAAGGTCAAGATTCATGCTGCCCATACCATGGTCAACATGAATCAGACACATCTGAGACACACAGTCACCGGTGGGCTTTTCAGAGTGATTTATCTGAAATGCATTACTGAGTAAAACACACATGGCAGCAGTAAGTCAACCAGGCTCTGATTCATGCTGTCTGTGCTTCAGGCAGCATAAATCAGGTTGCTCTTAACCCTTTTGTGCACAATGTCATACATGTACGTCATCATGGCCAGTGTACAAGTGTATTAAGCGGGCTCAGGAGCTGTGTATGAAGTGAGCCCAGGTGCTGTGTATGAAGCAAGTTCAGGAGCTGTGTATGAAACAGGCTCAGGAGCTGTGTATGAAGTGAGCCCAGGAGCTGTATATGAAGCAATCCCAGGAGCTGTATATGAACCAAGCTCAGGCAGGGGCTGTGTATGAAGTGACCCCAGAAGTTGTATATGAACCAAGCTCAGGCAGGGGCTGTGTATGAAGTGACCCCAGAAGTTGTATTTGAAGCAGGCTCAGGAGCTGTATAAGAAGCGGGCCCAGGAGCTGTATATGAAACAAGCCCAGGAGCTGTATATGAACCAAGCTCAGGGGTTGTGTATGAAACAGGCCTAGGAGCTGTGTAAGAATCGGGCCCAGGAGCTGTGCATGAAGCAATGTCAGGAGCTTTGTATGAAGTAGGCCCAGGAGCTGTGTGTGATGTGGGACCCAGAAGCTGTGTATGAAGCAGGTCCAGGAGCTGTGTATGAAGCGAGCTCAGGAGCTGTGTATGAAGCAGGTCCAGGAGCTGTGTATGAAGTGAGCTCAGGAGCTGTGTATCAAGTAGGCTCAGGAGCTGTGTATGAAGTGAGCCCAGGAGCTGTATATGAAGCGAGCCCAGGAGCTGTATATGAAGCAGGCCCAGGAGCTGTATATGAACCAAGCTCAGGGGCTTTGCATGAAGCGAGCACAAAAGTTGTATATGAAGCGGGCTCAGGAGCTGTGTATGGAGCAGGCTCAGGAGCTGTATAAGAAGCGGGCCCAGGAGCTGTATATGAAGCAAGCCCAGGAGTTGTATATGAACCAAGCTCAGGGGTTGTGTGTGAAAGAGGTCCAGGAGCTGTGTAAGAAGCAGGCCCAGGAGCTGTGCATGAGGCAATGTCAGGAGCTGTGTATTAAGCGGGCCCAGGAGCTTTGTATGAAGTAGGCCCAGGAGTTGTGTGTGATGTGGGGCCCAGAAGTTGTGTATGAAGCAGGCCCAGAAGTTGTGTATTAAGCGTGCCCAAGAGCTGTGTATGAAGCAGGTCCAGGAGCTGTGTATAAATCGGGTCCAGTAGCTGTGCACAAATCGGGCCAAGGAGCTGTGTATGAAGCGGGTACAGAAGCAGTGTATAGTCAGGCCCACTATTTAAGTATAATCGGGCACAGGAGCTGTGCCTGCTGCATACAAAGCACAGCTGTAATACACATTTCATTTTCTCCCTGTAGCTGCTGCTCTCACAAGGCTGTCTAACATGGATTAAGTTGTACTTACTCGCTTATTGACCCTACATCTGCAGATAAAAGCATTTCTGCATGTGACAGGTTGCCTTTAAGTTCATGTATTTGGAGCTAAAAAAAAATCATTTTCGCAATTCAACTTCATTACAAAATGTTGTTCCTGTTCCTTATGTTGCAGACTTTTTGTCTCCTTGCAAATTTAATTTTGATGTGGTTATAAATCAGATGAGAAGAGCTCAAAAAGAGGTATGAAAAGAATTAGATACACTTATATGAGACCATCAGAATGAGCTCAAAGATAGATTATCAGTTAATAAGAAAATTGTTCCCAAAGGTGGACAACCATTTTAAGAAATTGATCTGAGCAAAATTTTAGAGTCTATAAAATTAACATTCAAGTTTAAATATTTACTTTAAAGAAGACCTTTTCGTGACTTCTTACACTTTATACCAGTTACATCCTGAGGGCCTGAAGTCCTGAGTAACACATTTTTCCCCGTTTTATAATAGATCTCTTTGTTCACTAGATACAGTATACAGTATGAGATTATATGTGCATTTTCCCTTTGGCCACACAGGCGGTAACAGATTTTTCTCAGGGGGTGTGTACTTTTTCCATCTCTGTGACACTAGCCAATCATAAGTAGGAGGCATCATAGAGGTGGAAAAAGCAGACTACACCCCAGAGAATGTCAAATAAGGGATTCTCCGGATGACCCCATGAAGTAATCCTCATTCCTGGCAGTTCGTGCACACATAGCGTGGAGACCAGAGGAGAGCAGCAACAACAGGACCTGGACTTGGTGCATTATCACGGGAGCAGCTCTGGCAATCTACATCACTCTAAACCCATGAGACTGGACAATGAACTTTGTGGCAGCATGATTATTGAGTTGACAGCTACTTTGTGTGGTGCATTTACATTTGATGTGCCATGACTATGATTATGCATCTGAACCCCCATTGCCCACCTCAAACTCTGTATGGATACAAAATTATCACTGTAGGCCACTAAATACAGTATATACCAAATGTATACCGTTCTGCTCATTGCCCAAGGGTTAAAATGCCCATGCAAAAAAATCATGCTGCCAAAACGCTTGTTGCCTAGTCGAATATTGATACCGTGCGCTGACTCCTGCATTAGGTTTTGAGCAATGTAGATTGTCAGCACTGCACCAAGTCCAGCTCCTGTTGGTGCTGCTTTCCTCATTTCTCAGCTCTGCTGGATCAGGAACTATCAGGATTGATGATTTCACTTGAGAATCATCCTTTTAATCTTCTCTTGGGGAATATTATGTATTTTTCACCCCAGTGTTGCCTCTTGTTTATGATTGGTCAGTGTCGCACAGGTGGAAAAATACACACTCCCAAAGAATCTGTTAGCACCCAACTAAAACTTTATAAGCTTATATTTTGTGAACAAAGAGGTCTATTAGTAACCGGAAAAAAAATGTTTCTCTGCACTTCAGCCCTTATCTCAGGATGTAGCCAAGGAAAAAGTTCCTGAAAAGTCCTCCTTAAGGAAGTATTCTGGTTTAGTAAGAAAAAAATTGATGATGTTATCAGACACTTTGGAGAAAATCATCACACACTTAATGCCAGAACTGGAGTATAAAAGTCAAACATTTTTGTATATTGTGTAATTGAACAAATATTATGCAACTTTTTTATCATTTTACGTATTTTTTCTGAAAAAAAAAATTTTCATGGCGTTGGTGAACAGCATCCCGACAGATTTGCTGTAAATAACCACAGAGCACCATAAATGATATCAGAAATCTGTTTCAGCTCATATTGCAGCCACCTTCAAGCTGTTATACGAAAAAATGTCTGTGTATAAGAGTGACGCGGTTTCCAATCTCATAAAACCTGTTCAACAATTATTAAAAAAGAGGAAAAAAAAATATAAAAACTGTGAAAATCCTGGAAAACTACAAGGAAATAGCACAAAGAATATTAAATCAGCTAACATTTTTGGAGATATTTGAGACCCAGCGCCGCCCATTAGCGGAGCTCCAAACCTCGGTCAACTCCCTCGCCCCACCCAGGGTTTCCACAACCGGTCTTGAAGCATCTGGAACCATTGACAACCAATGTTATTGAATTCCACACATTGTGACCGTCACAGTGATGCCTCTCTTTACGGTTTATTTGCACAATGTTGTTTTTTCCGAATGTCTGATCTTTCCGTCTTACTATATTCTCTAGTAGTTTGCAGCCTGGATACAAGGGAACTTTTTTTTTTCTTTTCTCTACATCAGATATGTTTTTTTTTTTCCTAAAAGGTCACAGCTCCCAAGCCCTTGTTGAAATCTCCAAACTGGTTTTCTACTTTTGTATTAAGGTATAACAGGCAATTTTTCGATTTCTTAATCCACAGGTCATGTTAAGACAAGAAGGTCACAGCAACAGCCAAGTCATCCAAACACAGACAACTTCAGCAGTGGTTTTACTTCCCGACTCCGGCTTTTATATCATAGAAGTGAGAGCAATTAGTGAAGGTGGAGATGGGACGGCCAGTTCCCAAATCAGAGTGCCATCCTACTCAGGTAACCGTCATTGTGATGTACCGATGTGTCCTTTCTTACTTTTTTTTTCTTCACTTGACATATCCCGAGATGATTTGAGCAAGGTAATCAGCTTAGAAAAAAAAGACACCCGATTTTGTGATACTCTATTGGGAGATGGTTATGCTATATGTATCTACGTGTCCGCCCAGTGGTTGTTATGTAAACTGCAGCTTATGGAGGGATTTGCTTGCGTGTCATGATAACATATTGAATTTTAATAGTGAGAATTTGGAGCCTTTAACTAAATTTTTAGAAAAGGTAAAATGTGTAATATAGTGCAAAGTTTTATAAGAAAACAGAAGTCACTGTTTCCCCATTAATACCCCCCAGCATACATTATATATAATTTCCATTTAACCCTTTGCAACAAATGAGGTACCATTAAGTCATGTGCCGGCTTCCTAACTTTGATGCTGGCTCGCAAGCCAAGCTCACATCTTTACTGGCAGATGATGGCTGTTATTAAGCCATCATCTTCCTCTAACAGCCTGAGCCTCCCGGGGGGGGGGGAGGGATGTCATTTTAAGCATCCATCGTCTCTTCTGCTGAAGACCCCTCGCTTGTCAAGATGATACTACCGCGAAAGCCGGCCTGAAGCTGGCATTCATAGCAGACAGTGATTTTTGCTACTGCTGTGAATAGTACACTCAACATTTTTTAATTGATTCCAGCTTAATAATTGTTATACTTTCTTGATCTAATAGAGTCAATTAATATTTATTAATAAAACAATGCCTTTAATCTAGCCTAGCAATAACAGCTATACTTTTCATATTTGCAGTGCAGGCTCCATTTTCTCCTACATTGGTTGTTATAAATGAGCTCCATTATTTATTACTAATTTCTCAATTTTAGAAGCATAAATGATGTATTACACAGAGAGACACCGGTGACCTGGAATGGTTGGAGCTTCCATATTATTCCCTGCTGGAAATTGTTCTAGATTCCATAGTAAACGTGGGGAAAGTGGTCTAATAGATCATTTGTTTCACACACATAAATTAGTCTCTGCGTGTTGTGTCATTTAGCTCAATTGATGAATGAGACTTAGGAAAAGGCATTTAATAACTCAGATCACAGAAGCGTTCACCTGACAGTATCCTACTGAGCGGACACCATTCAGGAAGGTCTGCTACACCATTAGCTTTATTGCCGTTCTGTAGGAAGCATCCGCTGCCTTAATAGAATGCGACAGAGCAGCAAAACTCTCTGGCCATGAAGGCGACATACATTGCAGGGTTTTTTTTTATTAATGTTATCATTATTAAAATGTCCAACGTTGTAAGGGATCAGATTCATATTGTGCAAAATTTTGAAGAATATTTGGCAGTAGTCTCGACAGTAAGCAGCAGTCGTACACATAGGGTGTGCATAAGTAAAAGAGAACTTCTGCCTATAGAAATAGTAATCATATTAATGGACTACATTATACACATTATCCTAATTATGATTAAGTAAGTGATACGTTTAAAAATAGCAAATCCCTCTGCTATAACAGACTTGTAAACCTCAAAAATCCATTAAACCTTTTTCCTGCTCTCATCCTAAATTGTAATGTCTTTTCATTGTTATTTTTCAGTCCATGTTTTGTACTTTTTTCTTTCTCCTTTACTCCTACCTTCCTTGCGTCCTGTCCTTATCCTTTCCTCCTTCCTTATTTCCTCCATTCCTTGTTTACTTCCTTAATCCTTTCCTCCTTCCTTCCTGGCTTTCTTCCTTTCTTTCCTTTTTCCTCCCTTCCTTGCTTCCTTCCTTTATCCTTTCCTCCTTCTTTCCTTCCCTTCTTCCTTTTCCCTTTCTTGCTTCCTTTCTTTATTTCCTCACTTCTTTACTCCTTTCTCTTGCCTTCCCTCTTTCCTCTCTTCCTTCCTTCTTTCTTCCCTTCCTTGCCTCATTCCTTTATCCTTTCCTCCTTGTTTCCTTCATTCCTCCCTTCCTTCTTCCTTTGTCATTTTTTCTTTTCATCCTTCCCTTTGTCCTGTCCTCCTTCCTTGCATCCTCCCTATATTACCCCTCCTTTTCTTTGTGGCTGCTTTTTTAAAGTTCTTCTCTTCTTTTCATCCTCTCTCGTTTCTGTCATCCTTTGTTCCTTACTTAACACTCCTCTTCTGTTATGTCCATTAAATGAAACATATTTTTGCTGACTGGCAATGACCAGTATTTCCATGACTGAGAGCAAACCTTTTCCTGGTACCACGTGGGAGTACATGGCTCTGCTTGGGCGGTGCTGAACCTTGTTAGACATTTGAGGTAATTCAATAACCAACAGAGATAATCAGAGACATTCACCAATCTGAGTCTGGGCAGAGGTGACTTCAGTATTCGTACAATGCTCCTCATCTGCAATTGTTTAATTGTTTGCTGTAGCAGAAATAAAGAGAACTTAAAAGACTCAGATTGGCGAGCGCTGCTGTGTTTTTCTCCTGATTTTTCAGTTCCTCTTTGGTTATTTTCGGCCCTTTTCCATAGGCCATCCTCTTTTCATTTCTTCCCCACTCCATTCCTCACCCTCCTTCCACCTTTCTATATCAAAATCTTTTTTTGTATTGGGCCATTTTCTTAGTCAATTTTTCTGATTTTTTTAAATTCTGTTCTTCCTCCCTTTTGTCTCTTTTTTTCAATCTTTGTCTCCTACTTTTTTGCCTTTTTTCATTCCTTCAGTCTTGTCCTTTTCTACTCCCTCTGTTCTTTTTTTCTTTTATTATCTTACTCCTTTTCTTTTATCCTTCATTCCTAGTTTACTAACAAACTTTCCGCCATCTTCCCTTTTTCTTTCCGTTATTCTTCCTTTTTTCCCAAAATCCTTCTCAGTCTTCCCTCTTTCCTTTTTTCTTCATTACTTCCTTCCTCCCCTCCCTGTTTTACTCATCTGCCTTCCTTCATTCCTTCCCTTTTTCTACTTCCTTCCTTTTTTTCTTCCCTCCTTCCTTCCCTTTTTCTATTTTCTCTCTTCCTTCACTTTTTCTATTTCCTTTTTTCCTTCTCTTTTTCTACATCATTCCTTCCTCCCTGCCCCTTCCCTCCATCTCCTCCCTTCGTTCCTTCCTTCTTTCCTTCTGTACTCCCCTTTTCTACTTTCTTCCTTAATTCCTTCCTCTCTGTTCAATCCTTTTATTTTTATAAATTTTTTTCTGTAATAGGCCGTCTCATAGGGAATTGTTCACTACTAGTGATGAGCGAGTATACTCGCTGCTCAGGTTTTCCCCAGCATGCTCAGGTGTCCGCCGAATATTTTGGCATGCTCGGAGATTTAGTTTTCGTCGTCTCAGCTGCATGTTTTGTGGCTGCTAGACAGCCTGAATACATGTGTGGAATGCCTGTTTGTTAGGAAATTCCTACATGTATTCAGCCTGTCCAGCCATCGCAAATCATGCAGATTAGACGACAAAAACTAAATCTCCGAGCACGCCAAAATACTCAGAAACCACGCGAGCATTTTTGGAAAAACCCGAGGAACAATGCTACTCGCTCATCACTCTTCACTATGAGATGATTGCATTCATTGAATTGTGCCAGACACAAGCTTGAGAAATCGGCGCATTGTCCTTTTTTGTTGTACTTCTGTGCCCCTATTGTTCTCTGTGTGTTTATATTCTGTATAGATTGTGTACTTAAGTATAATTGCTTAAAAAATCATTTCAGTGATGTTTTCTTATTCTTAGAAATTATGGAAAATTACCCGTCATTGTCGTAATAAAAGGTTCCTTTAAATACTTTGCAATGTTTTTGGTTACTAAGTTCTGAACGTCATTTTATTATTAACTTTTGCTCTTTCTTGTTTTTACAGAAGTAACAAGTGCGCAGTCCACGCTCCATAATTTGTCAGCGTCCTCCTCCTCCTTAACTTTTCTTCTGGCACTGGTTATCCCAACAACATCATGGTGAAGATGGATTTTCTGCTTTTTTTTTTGCTGTTTTTTTTTTTTAACTTTTAATCAAGACATGACTACAGTTACTGATTGAATGAAAACACTGGACACCTGGACCTACTCTTCATCCAAATACCCAAAGACTACATGAACATCTAAAAGAACTGGAGAAAGAGTTTCTGGCCGTTTTTAGGTTTTTCTGTTTTGCTTTTGTTTTTTCCTTTTTTTTTATATATAAATATATATAAATATATAAATAGACTGGTTTGCTAATAGCCTTTATCAGCTTCTGTAAAAAAAAAAATGTAAGAGAAAAAAAAAGATAATTTAGTAACTTTGGTCAAACGCTCTGGGTTCGCACTTTTTGATTTTGCTTTTCAATCGACCAGTTCTTGGATCCTATAACTTTCCGTTGTTAAAGCAGTGGTGTGCAATACATTTTGTGGTATTGAATGACATGGTATGAAGTGCAAATTTAGATCTGGTGAAATATTTATACATCTTTTCTTATCCTCTTTTTTTTTTATCTGTTCCTAGAAATGCCAATAAAACATTGTATCTAGGTAATGTCTAATACATGGTTAAATTAATGGCTCCATATAACCTTTCAGCTGTGCAGATCCATAATATGGCATCCCAAAACCTCTATGGATGTCCTATATTACCTATGTATGCCTCCAATTTCATAGGGAAGCTTTTTACTTATTTTACAGAAGAAAGACTGTAGGTAGTATCTTCCATCAGATGCCATATCTAGGATGTATTCTAGGGTGAATATTCCGCCCAGGGGAAATATTTCCAACATATAGATGTGTCCATTCTTACCTTTTCTAGAATTTGGTTAAAGGGTTAATTTCATCCTCTCTCTTCAGGAGCACACTGCTCCTATACCTCCCGGGTTCCAGTATGTCAGAGGGCAGTACTGCCCTGAAGACTGAGACTTCAGACTGGCGGTACGGCTGAACTGCTGGCCCGAACCAGCAATCCGGTCAGCTTCAGAGCAGCGCTTGTGAGCTCTATGGCAAAAAACTTGCAAGCGCATGACCCTTGCCAAGGAAAACACCTCTAATAGACTGCAGAGGTGGCAGGTAACCTAACAAATATTTCTTATTAAAATTAATATCTTCCTGTTCTTAATATTTGAGAGGATTTTTAATAGGAGCTAAATTGCACAGTCTCTTGCTTTTACAAGAATTTTGCAATTTTCTCCATTTTCTCACGTCCAGTAAAACTAACCAGCAGATATAGGTTTAATCTGAAGGTCAAAAGTGTTATGAAGGTGCCCCACCGCTGTTCTGAAAGTGAGGCATCCGGGAGAAAGTGAACTTTATTTTTCTCGGGAACTGCCGGCTTTCAGTCATACAGGTGTGCCTGGAGCCTGGAACAATCACAGTCATCACTCACAGTACTGAATGTGACAGCTGTAATCACGCCCCCGCACTGACCAACAGCTCACTGCGCAGTGCATCAGAAAAAAGTCGGCTGTCAGTCAGTGTCGGGATATATTTACAGTCACCACTCTCAATACTGTGAGCGATGGCTGTTATTGCTCTGGGCACACATGCATGACTGAAAGCTGGCGGCTCCTGAGAAGAATTAAGTTAATTTTTATCATTTTCAGTACTGCAGCCTGGCACCTCCATAATTCTATTAAAGGGGTTACAAGGACTATTTTACTCCTTTATTGGCCTAAAAACTTCTAACTACCTGCCTATCATACCCTGCGCCGATCTCTGCCAGCTCACAGTGGTCAAAGACTACTCCTGCCGATGATTCTGTGGCTTTTGCTGGTGTCACGCTGCCAAAGCAGTGGCTTCTCTTACGCAATGCTCTGTTGATGGGTATGATTGCAATGTCATGCTGATTGACAGCTAGCTCTCCGCTGCCTAACTGCAGTGAACCGGCGGTCAATCAGCATGATGTTGGCAGTCACACCCCGGTGGCAAAGCAGCCCAGAAGAAAAGCTGATGTGTTGAAGAGAAATAATACAAAATCCCAATGGCAAAGGTCATAATCAAAAGTGGTCGACAACAGATAATCCAAACCACCAAATGGGCATTAGCCCAAGGAAAACTCCATTAAACTTATAAACATGCAATAAGAAAAGAAGTCTATATCCACCGATAAAATCAGTTCATTATTTTATTAGTAGTCACAAAACATATAATTGGAAGTAGACAATTACTTACAGCCATCAATATGACAGAGTGTCAAATATAGAGACTAAGGTCCAACATACTGTAAGTGCAGCGTCACTTACAGCAGAAAATCTTAATATATAGTTAGCCAGTGCATTTTTAATTTAAGAGGCCCCATAGGAACTAATTAGCATAGACATGATGATCCCCCAGTGAGGTGTGAACAACTGAATAATCCCTTCCAATCAGCCCATAGGTCATAACACCAAAGGTGGTGCTTACCCATAGCTGTCAGGTCTACCGCACACTCCGCCCCGACGCGGGCTTCGCGTGGGCTTCTTCAGGTGGCTTTTCTTCTTGCATGTTATAAATGTGTTGAAGAGAAGTAGTAAAATAGCCTGCAGGAGCAGTCTGTGAATTTTCTAAACTGGCTCCAGGTAGAACAGGCAATTAGCTAGCAACTACTTGTCTGTCAGTTCTTAACCCCATGAGAAAAAAAAATAGTCACTGAAAACCCCTTAAATATGCAGATTTACCCCATATCTGCAGGATAATAGCATTATCGGACCTGATAGGTTCCATTTTAAGATTCCAGTTTGGCAAATTTGAAACGATTTAACAACAACCTAACAAAGCTCTGGGCAAGCTGTAATTCACAACCGCACATGGACACATATAGCATAAACATCTCCCAACAGAGTATCGCTAAATCATGTTTTAATGCAAAGCTCTCCTGCCACTCGACCGGAGATATGTTGAACAAAAAGGGAAGATAAGGAAAAGCACATCTATATGGCACCACCTGAAGAACCATAATGTATAGAACTACAAGAGGATAGTGGGGCTTTACTTGCTGCTGGAAAAGTCTCCTGCGCACCCTGAGACAGGACCTTAATTTCTTCACGTGTATATGGCACAATGCAAAGCAAAATAATCTCTTTATTTGTCAATTAGATAAAGTTCAAGTTGTCATTTTACTTTACTTTACTTTGGAGACAACAAGGAATATTCTTTATATGTCCAATTAATATTGTGGTGAAAGTTCTTAGCAGTGCACTATGTGGAAGTCAAATATCTATGTGTATCTAGAACGAGTAGATGATTTGCCATCGGACGACGCTGCATTATATTAATGCAACACCACCTGGTGGATACAAAATTACAATGTATTTCAGATGCAAGTACAAACGATGCATAAAGTTGAGTAAAAAAATTGCAAAAAAAAAAAAAAAGAATATAAACCCTCTTAATGAAGCTTGTAATATGGAACCCTGTCGGTCTACCCATTTTTTAATTTTTTTTAATGTGATATGTGAGCGCAGTATTGCAAGTTGGAATTCTTTAGGAGACATCAACTATTATTTCCATGTTTTGCTGTTTTCGTTCTAGACCAAGGTCAAGAAAACATTTTTTAATGAATTAAAAATAATAGAGAAAAAATTGTGTGTAATTGATATTTAATTGAAAACTTACCGTATATGATCAATTATTGGTAATGATTGTGAAATGTACGTTTCGTTCGAATTCAACCTACTCTACTGACCAACTGCCGAATTTAATCTACGTGTCCAACTTCACCACCTCAAAAAAAGTCCAGCCAATGGAGCCAAATATGCTAATTACCATTTAAATTAATATTAAAATATTCTCTAAAATTAAATGTCCTATATACATATACATGGTTGGCCATTAGGGGTGTGGGACTTCTGAGTACATCATCTGACGTTATTGAAGGAACACTATTTTGCCCATTGTTTACAAATTTGGAACTTATATCCTTGATCAAACAGCATTTCCTAGATTAATTAGGCAAAATTAAAGGGAATCTATTTGAAGTTTTTTTTCTACTCCATCTGAGAGCAGCATGATGTAGGTACAGAGACCCTGATTCCAGCGATATGTCCCTTATTGGGCTGCTTGCTTCAGTTTTAATAAAATCCCTGTTTTATCGGTGGCAGGTCTACCAGTTCTCTGAATGCTGAGCTGTGCGTAACCACGCCCACACCACTGATTGGCGGCTGTGTACACTCTGCATAGGCAGAAAGCTGCCACTCAGTGGTGGGGGCGGGGTTATACAGATCTCATAAATATGGAGGACTACAGCTGACATGTGCTGGAAAAGATGTGGGCTCACCGTCGGAGCCCACATCAAAGGGAAGGTGTCCAACATCTGTGTATTATTATGCACGATGTTGGAAAGGGGTTAAATACCTATATAAGATGATGCTATGGGGTAATAAAGAGAGATCTGCTTTGATGCTTAATGTATCAGCGTGGCTCTTCCGTGCACATGTTTGAATTTTACAATTCAATTTGGAACAGGCAAACTCTGATAGCAGCATTTAACACAAACTTCCAGCAAGCGTGCCTGAAATCATGCCCATCAGCGCCCATATCACATGACCATGGGTCGCTGACGGGCTGGCATGACAGCCAAAGGTCTCCAATAGACTTTTATGGTTATCACAGCTGGATTGCTGTGAGCACTGCCCAGTGGTCAGCGCTCATAGCAAGTCAGCAATTCTGCTATATGTAGGTGATCTGATCATCGCCTATATGTAGCAAAGCCGATCGGGCTACGGCAGCTTCTAGTCTCTTATGCAGGCTATTGAAGCATGGAAAAATGTTTTTAAAAATATAAAACAAAAATATTCTTTGACACACAAAAAACAAACCCTCGCACAACCCGAGATCACGAAAAACAGAGGCGCAATGGGTATCGGAAAATGGCGCAATTTTTTATTTTTAACTAATTTTGGAATTTTTTTCACCACTTAGATAAAAAGGAAGCTAGACATGTTTGGTGTCTATGAACTTATAATGACCCGGAGAATCATAATGGCAGGTCAGTTTTCGCATTTAGTGAACATGGTAATAAAGCAAAACAAAAAACAATTGTGGAATTGCCCTTTTTTTGCAATTTCACTGCACTTTGATTTTTTTTTTCCCGTTTTCCAGTACAGTACATGATATGATAAAACCAATGCTGTTGGTTCCGCAAAAAACAAGCCCTCACATGGCCATATTGACCAAAAGATCAAAAGAATAAAAAAAAATATGGCTGTGGGAAGAAGGGGAGCAAATAACGGAAACGCAAAAACAAAAATGCCTCCTGTCATGAATGGGTTGATAGTCATACATGGTGACAATATAATTGGTTCCGCTTATCTCTAAATATGTGCTGACATTAGAATACATACATCTCATTGGCTAAAGGTGATTCTGTCTACACCCAGCTGAAAAGTTAGGGGTGTTTCCTCTCCTTAGGTTTCATTCCTCCAACTTTACTATGCATTCTCGAAGTCCATTAGACAAATACATTCCTGAGACCCCCTTATCTGATCATAGACTCAATCTTGTAAAGAAAGAGATGCATGTAAGAAGAAACAAAGATGGATTCCGGATAAATAAATATAAATCCTGCTCTCACAAACCTTTATTCCCTCTACCATGGGCTATACCTTATTCCTTCTACCATGAGCTATACCGTAATTCCCTCTACCATGGGCTATACCTTATTCCTTCTACCATGAGCTATACCGTAATTCCCTCTACCATGGGCTATAACTTTATTCCCTCTACCATGGACTATACCTTTATTCCCTCTACCATGGGCTATACCGTAATTCCCTCTACCATGGGCTATACCTTTATTCCCTCTACCATGTGCTATACCGTAATTCCCTCTACCATGGGCTATACCTTTATTCCTTCTACCATGAGCTACACCGTAATTCCCTCTACCATGTGCTATACCTTTATTCCCTTTACCATGGACTATGCCTTTATTCCCTTTACCATGGGCTATACCTTTATTCCCTTTACCATGGACTATGCCTTTATTCCCTTTACCATGGGCTATACCTTAATTCCCTCTACCATGTGCTATACCGTAATTCCCTCTACCATGGGCTATACCTTTATTCCCTTTACCATGGGCTATACCTTTATTCCTTCTACCATGAGCTATACCGTAATTCCCTCTACCATGTGCTATACCTTTATTCCCTTTACCATGGACTATGCCTTTATTCCCTTTACCATGGGCTATACCTTAATTCCCTCTACCATGTGCTATACCTTTATTCCCTTTACCATAGACTATACCTTAATTCCCTCTACCATGGGCTATACCTTAATTCCTTCTACCATGTGCTATATCTTAATTCCCTCTACCATGTTTTAGGCGTCGGGTTCCTGCATCTGCACAGGAGGAATCCCGAGCCTGCTCAGCAAAGACGTCGTTCCCGATGCCTTGCTCAAGTTAGTGCTGTCAGGTTGGTTGCTGCTGCCATCTATGGTTCAGCTATAGCAGCCTGCACTAGCCAGCAGTGAGCAGCTTCTGTGACTAAGTCCCTTTTTCGCTCCACTGAGCATACCCGTGGCTCAACCTTCCATTGGAGCTCAGGGGTCACATGCTCAGGTCCCGTGCCTGTTCCGATTGGACCACGGGGAAGGTCCCGGAATGTTGCCACTATAACAGATTCATATGGCCACTCGGCCATGCGCTAGGATAGACTGTTATTTGTAGTTGTGTGTGTGAAGATGGAAGACGGATGTATGTGTTCAGGTGACTGACTCATTAAGACTCCCTCCCTCTGGTTGTGCATGTGTATAGGGTATTGGAGTTACAGTCAGCGCCTACCAGTGGCTTGCTCATGTGTCATAGAGCACCCAGTCTTCAGCACCACACTTAGTGCCAGATTGTACCATCCAGCACAAAGCGCTACTATACTTCGTCTAGCAGCAGCAACTGCCAGTGCAGCGCCGTGTGCTATCTGTGCACTTTCCAAGCCCTAGTTAGGATGGTTAGTGGCGTCATCCAGAGCGGTGCTGTGCGCACGTTGTGCGCTTAATCTATTTGCTCATCCTGTCCTGGCACTGCAGTTGCGGTCTTGAGCACTAGTGTGTCTAGAGGGACTCTAACCCAGTGTCTCAAGGGGCAGAGACCTGTGACTATACACTAGTGCTCACATTGCAGAGCTCTGTGAACATTAACAGGCTTCTGCATTTGTTCCAGTGGCTTTGTGAGGTAACAGAGTTCGCTCTTGCACACACCGGGTCAGTGGTTAAGCCGCCAGTGTTCAGTTAGTACTCCGCCATTACTGAGCAGCACTTTTGAATTTCTGCACGGTGGACCCCGGGTTGCGATCGCACTTCCTTATATTTTATATTTAATGCGATCCGCAACCCTAACACCATGTGCTATACCTTAATTCCCTCTACCATGTGCTATACCTTAATTCCCTCTACCATGTGCTATACCTTTATTCCCTCTACCATGGATTATACCTTTATTTTCTTTACCATGGGCTGTACCGTAATTCCCTCTACCATGGATTATACCTTTATTCCCTCTACCATGGGCTATTCCTTAATTCCCTCTACCATGGACTATACCTTTATTCCCTTTACCATGGGCTATACCTTAATTCCCTCTACCATGTGCTATATCTTCATTACCTCTGCCATATGCTATACTGTAATTCCCTCTACCATGGACTATAGCTTATTCCCTCTACCATGTGGTATACCGTAATTCCCTCTACCATGGGCTATACCGTAATTCCCTCTACCATGGGCTATACCTTTATTCCCTCTACCATGTGCTGTACCGTAATTCCCTCTATCATGGGCTATACCTTAATTCCCTCTACCATTTGCTATACCGTAATTCCCTCTACCATGGGCTATACCTTTATTCACTTTACCATGGGCTATACCTTAATTCCCTCTACCATGGGCTATACCTTTATTCACTTTACCATGGGCTATACCTTAATTCCCTCTACCATGGGCTATACCTTAATTCCCTCTACCATGTGATATACATCAATTCCCTCTACCATGTGCTATACCATAATTCCCTATACCATGGGCTATACCTTCATTCCCTCTACCATGTGCTATACCGTAATTCCCTCTACCATGGGCTATACCTTAATTCCCTCTACCATGTGCTATACCGTAATTCCCTCTACCATGGGCTATACCTTTATTCCCTCTACCATGTGCTATACCTTAATTCCCTCTACCATGTGCTATACCGTAATTCCCTATACCATGGGCTATACCTTCATTCCCTCTACCATGTGCTATACCGTAATTCCCTCTACCATGGGCTATACCTTAATTCCCTCTACCATGTGCTATACCGTAATTCCCTATACCATGGGCTATACCTTTATTCACTTTACCATGGGCTATACCTTCATTCCCTCTACCATGTGCTATACCGTAATTCCCTCTACCATGGGCTATACCTTAATTCCCTCTACCATGTGCTATACCGTAATTCCCTCTACCATGGATTATACCTTTATTCCCTCTACCATGGGCTATTCCTTAATTCCCTTTACCATGGACTATACCTTTATTCCCTCTACCATGGACTATACCTTATTCCCTCTACCATGTGGTATACCGTAATTCCCTCTACCATGGGCTATACCTTCATTACCTCTGCCATATGCTATACTGTAATTCCCTCTACCATGGACTATACCTTATTCCCTCTACCATGTGGTATACTGTAATTCCCTCTACCATGGGCTATACCGTAATTCCCTCTACCATGTGCTATACCGTAATTCCCTCTACCATGGGCTATACCTTAATTCCCTCTACCATGTGCTATACCGTAATTCCCTCTACCATGGGCTATACCTTTATTCCCTCTACCATGTGCTATACCTTAATTCCCTCTACCATGTGCTATACCGTAATTCCCTATACCATGGGCTATACCTTCATTCCCTCTACCATGTGGTATACCGTAATTCCCTCTACCATGGGCTATACCTTCATTACCTCTGCCATATGCTATACTGTAATTCCCTCTACCATGGGCTATACCTTCATTCCCTCTACCATGTGCTATACCGTAATTCCCTCTACCATGGGCTATACCTTAATTCCCTCTACCATGTGCTATACCGTAATTCCCTCTACCATGGGCTATACCTTTATTCCCTCTACCATGTGCTATACCTTAATTCCCTCTACCATGTGCTATACCGTAATTCCCTATACCATGGGCTATACCTTCATTCCCTCTACCATGTGCTATACCGTAATTCCCTCTACCATGGGCTATACCTTAATTCCCTCTACCATGTGCTATACCGTAATTCCCTATACCATGGGCTATACCTTTATTCACTTTACCATGGGCTATACCTTCATTCCCTCTACCATGTGCTATACCGTAATTCCCTCTACCATGGGCTATACCTTAATTCCCTCTACCATGTGCTATACCGTAATTCCCTCTACCATGGATTATACCTTTATTCCCTCTACCATGGGCTATTCCTTAATTCCCTTTACCATGGACTATACCTTTATTCCCTCTACCATGTGCTATACCTTAATTCCCTCTACCATGTGCTATACCGTAATTCCCTCTACCATGGGCTATACCTTTATTCCCTCTACCATGTGCTGTACCGTAATTCCCTCTATCATGGGCTATACCTTAATTCCCTCTACCATTTGCTATACCGTAATTCCCTCTACCATGGGCTATACCTTTATTCACTTTACCATGGGCTATACCTTAATTCCCTCTACCATGGGCTATACCTTAATTCCCTCTACCATGTGATATACATCAATTCCCTCTACCATGTGCTATACCATAATTCCCTATACCATGGGCTATACCTTCATTCCCTCTACCATGTGCTATACCGTAATTCCCTCTACCATGGGCTATACCTTAATTCCCTCTACCATGTGCTATACCGTAATTCCCTCTACCATGGGCTATACCTTTATTCCCTCTACCATGTGCTATACCTTAATTCCCTCTACCATGTGCTATACCGTAATTCCCTATACCATGGGCTATACCTTCATTCCCTCTACCATGTGCTATACCGTAATTCCCTCTACCATGGGCTATACCTTAATTCCCTCTACCATGTGCTATACCGTAATTCCCTATACCATGGGCTATACCTTTATTCACTTTACCATGGGCTATACCTTCATTCCCTCTACCATGTGCTATACCGTAATTCCCTCTACCATGGGCTATACCTTAATTCCCTCTACCATGTGCTATACCGTAATTCCCTCTACCATGGATTATACCTTTATTCCCTCTACCATGGGCTATTCCTTAATTCCCTTTACCATGGACTATACCTTAATTCCCTCTACCATGGGCTATACCTTAATTCCCTCTACCATGTGATATACATCAATTCCCTCTACCATGTGCTATACCATAATTCCCTATACCATGGGCTATACCTTCATTCCCTCTACCATGTGCTATACCGTAATTCCCTCTACCATGGGCTATACCTTAATTCCCTCTACCATGTGCTATACCGTAATTCCCTATACCATGGGCTATACCTTCATTACCTCTGCCATATGCTATACTGTAATTCCCTCTACCATGGACTATACCTTATTCCCTCTACCATGTGGTATACTGTAATTCCCTCTACCATGGGCTATACCTTCATTCCCTCTACCATGTGCTATACCGTAATTCCCTCTACCATGGGCTATACCTTAATTCCCTCTACCATGTGCTATACCGTAATTCCCTCTACCATGGGCTATACCTTTATTCCCTCTACCATGTGCTATACCTTAATTCCCTCTACCATGTGCTATACCGTAATTCCCTATACCATGGGCTATACCTTCATTCCCTCTACCATGTGCTATACCGTAATTCCCTCTACCATGGGCTATACCTTAATTCCCTCTACCATGTGCTATACCGTAATTCCCTATACCATGGGCTATACCTTTATTCACTTTACCATGGGCTATACCTTCATTCCCTCTACCATGTGCTATACCGTAATTCCCTCTACCATGGGCTATACCTTAATTCCCTCTACCATGGGCTATTCCTTAATTCCCTTTACCATGGACTATACCTTTATTCCCTCTACCATGGACTATACCTTATTCCCTCTACCATGGGCTATACCTTCATTACCTCTGCCATATGCTATACTGTAATTCCCTCTACCATGGACTATACCTTATTCCCTCTACCATGTGGTATACTGTAATTCCCTCTACCATGGGCTATACCTTCATTACCTCTGCCATATGCTATACTGTAATTCCCTCTACCATGGACTATACCTTAATTCCCTCTACCATGTGCTATACCGTAATTCCCTCTACCATGGGCTATACCTTTATTCCCTCTACCATGTGCTGTACCGTAATTCCCTCTATCATGGGCTATACCTTAATTCCCTCTACCATGTGCTATACCGTAATTCCCTCTACCATGGGCTATACCTTTATTCCCTCTACCATGTGCTATACCTTAATTCCCTCTACCATGTGCTATACCGTAATTCCCTATACCATGGGCTATACCTTCTTTCCCTCTACCATGTGCTATACCGTAATTCCCTCTACCATGGGCTATACCTTAATTCCCTCTACCATGTGCTATACCGTAATTCCCTATACCATGGGCTATACCTTTATTCACTTTACCATGGGCTATACCTTCATTCCCTCTACCATGTGCTATACCGTAATTCCCTCTACCATGGATTATACCTTTATTCCCTCTACCATGGGCTATTCCTTAATTCCCTTTACCATGGACTATACCTTTATTCCCTCTACCATGGACTATACCTTATTCCCTCTACCATGGGCTATACCTTCATTACCTCTGCCATATGCTATACTGTAATTCCCTCTACCATGGACTATACCTTATTCCCTCTACCATGTGGTATACTGTAATTCCCTCTACCATGGGCTATACCTTCATTACCTCTGCCATATGCTATACTGTAATTTCCTCTACCATGGACTATACCTTAATTCCCTCTACCATGTGCTATACCGTAATTCCCTCTACCATGGGCTATACCTTTATTCCCTCTACCATGTGCTGTACCGTAATTCCCTCTATCATGGGCTATACCTTAATTCCCTCTACCATTTGCTATACCGTAATTCCCTCTACCATGGGCTATACCTTTATTCACTTAACCATGGGCTATACCTTAATTCCCTCTACCATGGGCTATACCTTAATTCCCTCTACCATGTGATATACATCAATTCCCTCTACCATGTGCTATACCATAATTCCCTATACCATGGGCTATACCTTCATTCCCTCTACCATGTGCTATACCGTAATTCCCTCTACCATGGGCTATACCTTAATTCCCTCTACCATGTGCTATACCGTAATTCCCTATACCATGGGCTATACCTTTATTCACTTTACCATGGGCTATACCTTCATTCCCTCTACCATGTGCTATACCGTAATTCCCTCTACCATGGGCTATACCTTAATTCCCTCTACCATGTGCTATACCGTAATTCCCTCTACCATGGATTATACCTTTATTCCCTCTACCATGGGCTATTCCTTAATTCCCTTTACCATGGACTATACCTTTATTCCCTCTACCATGGACTATACCTTATTCCCTCTACCATGTGGTATACCGTAATTCCCTCTACCATGGGCTATACCTTCATTACCTCTGCCATATGCTATACTGTAATTCCCTCTACCATGGACTATACCTTATTCCCTCTACCATGTGGTATACTGTAATTCCCTCTACCATGGGCTATACCTTCATTCCCTCTACCATGTGCTATACCGTAATTCCCTCTACCATGGGCTATACCTTAATTCCCTCTACCATGTGCTATACCGTATTTCCCTCTACCATGGGCTATACCTTTATTCCCTCTACCATGTGCTATACCTTAATTCCCTCTACCATGTGCTATACCGTAATTCCCTATACCATGGGCTATACCTTCATTCCCTCTACCATGTGCTATACCGTAATTCCCTCTACCATGGGCTATACCTTAATTCCCTCTACCATGTGCTATACCGTAATTCCCTATACCATGGGCTATACCTTTATTCACTTTACCATGGGCTATACCTTCATTCCCTCTACCATGTGCTATACCGTAATTCCCTCTACCATGGGCTATACCTTAATTCCCTCTACCATGTGCTATACCGTAATTCCCTCTACCATGGATTATACCTTTATTCCCTCTACCATGGGCTATTCCTTAATTCCCTTTACCATGGACTATACCTTCATTCCCTCTACCATGTGGTATACCGTAATTCCCTCTACCATGGGCTATACCTTCATTACCTCTGCCATATGCTATACTGTAATTCCCTCTACCATGGACTATACCTTATTCCCTCTACCATGTGGTATACTGTAATTCCCTCTACCATGGGCTATACCTTCATTCCCTCTACCATGTGCTATACCGTAATTCCCTCTACCATGGGCTATACCTTAATTCCCTCTACCATGTGCTATACCGTAATTCCCTCTACCATGGGCTATACCTTTATTCCCTCTACCATGTGCTATACCTTAATTCCCTCTACCATGTGCTATACCGTAATTCCCTATACCATGGGCTATACCTTCATTCCCTCTACCATGTGCTATACCGCAATTCCCTCTACCATGGGCTATACCTTAATTCCCTCTACCATGTGCTATACCGTAATTCCCTATACCATGGGCTATACCTTTATTCACTTTACCATGGGCTATACCTTCATTCCCTCTACCATGTGCTATACCGTAATTCCCTCTACCATGGGCTATACCTTAATTCCCTCTACCATGTGCTATACCGTAATTCCCTCTACCATGGGCTATACCTTTATTCCCTCTACCATGTGCTATACCTTAATTCCCTCTACCATGTGCTATACCGTAATTCCCTATACCATGGGCTATACCTTCATTCCCTCTACCATGTGCTATACCATAATTCCCTCTACCATGGGCTATACCTTAATTCCCTCTACCATGTGCTATACCGTAATTCCCTATACCATGGGCTATACCTTTATTCACTTTACCATGGGCTATACCTTCATTCCCTCTACCATGTGCTATACCGTAATTCCCTCTACCATGGGCTATACCTTAATTCCCTCTACCATGTGCTATACCGTAATTCCCTCTACCATGGATTATACCTTTATTCCCTCTACCATGGGCTATTCCTTAATTCCCTTTACCATGGACTATACCTTTATTCCCTCTACCATGTGCTATACCTTAATTCCCTCTACCATGTGCTATACCGTAATTCCCTATACCATGGGCTATACCTTCATTCCCTCTACCATGTGGTATACCGTAATTCCCTCTACCATGGGCTATACCTTCATTACCTCTGCCATATGCTATACTGTAATTCCCTCTACCATGGACTATACCTTATTCCCTCTACCATGTGGTATACTGTAATTCCCTCTACCATGGGCTATACCTTCATTCCCTCTACCATGTGCTATACCGTAATTCCCTCTACCATGGGCTATACCTTAATTCCCTCTACCATGTGCTATACCGTAATTCCCTCTACCATGGGCTATACCTTTATTCCCTCTACCATGTGCTATACCTTAATTCCCTCTACCATGTGCTATACCGTAATTCCCTATACCATGGGCTATACCTTCATTCCCTCTACCATGTGCTATACCGTAATTCCCTCTACCATGGGCTATACCTTAATTCCCTCTACCATGTGCTATACCGTAATTCCCTATACCATGGGCTATACCTTTATTCACTTTACCATGGGCTATACCTTCATTCCCTCTACCATGTGCTATACCGTAATTCCCTCTACCATGGGCTATACCTTAATTCCCTCTACCATGTGCTATACCGTAATTCCCTCTACCATGGATTATACCTTTATTCCCTCTACCATGGGCTATTCCTTAATTCCCTTTACCATGGGCTATACCTTCATTACCTCTGCCATATGCTATACTGTAATTCCCTCTACCATGGACTATACCTTATTCCCTCTACCATGTGGTATACCGTAATTCCCTCTACCATGGGCTATACCTTTATTCCCTTTACCATGGGCTATACCTTAGTTCCCTCTACCATGGGCTATACCTTAATTCCCTCTATCATGGGCTATACCTTAATTCCCTCTACCATTTGCTATACCGTAATTCCCTCTACCATGGGCTATACCTTTATTCCCTCTACCATGGGCTATACCTTTATTCACTTTACCATGTGCTATACCGTAATTCCCTCTACCATGGACTATACCTTTATTCCCTCTACCATGTGGTATACCGTAATTCCCTCTACCATGGGCTATACCTTTATTCACTTTACCATGGGCTATACCTTAATTCCCTCTACCATGGGCTATACCTTAATTCCCTCTACCATGTGATATACCTTAATTCCCTCTACCATGTGCTATACCGTAATTCCCTATACCATGGGCTATACCTTTATTCACTTTACCATGGGCTATACCTTCATTCCCTCTACCATGTGCTATACCGTAATTCCCTCTACCATGGGCTATACCTTAATTCCCTCTACCATGTGCTATACCGTAATTCCCTCTACCATGGGCTATACCTTTATTCCCTCTACCATGTGCTATACCTTAATTCCCTCTACCATGTGCTATACCGTAATTCCCTATACCATGGGCTATACCTTCATTCCCTCTACCATGTGCTATACCGTAATTCCCTCTACCATGGGCTATACCTTAATTCCCTCTACCATGTGCTATACCGTAATTCCCTATACCATGGGCTATACCTTTATTCACTTTACCATGGGCTATACCTTCATTCCCTCTACCATGTGCTATACCGTAATTCCCTCTACCATGGGCTATACCTTAATTCCCTCTACCATGTGCTATACCGTAATTCCCTCTACCATGGATTATACCTTTATTCCCTCTACCATGGGCTATTCCTTAATTCCCTTTACCATGGACTATACCTTTATTCCCTCTACCATGGACTATACCTTATTCCCTCTACCATGTGGTATACCGTAATTCCCTCTACCATGGGCTATACCTTTATTCCCTTTACCATGGGCTATACCTTAGTTCCCTCTACCATGGGCTATACCTTAATTCCCTCTATCATGGGCTATACCTTAATTCCCTCTACCATGGGCTATACCTTTATTCCCTCTACCATGGGCTATACCTTTATTCACTTTACCATGTGCTATACCGTAATTCCCTCTACCATGGACTATACCTTTATTCCCTCTACCATGTGGTATACCGTAATTCCCTCTACCATGGGCTATACCTTTATTCACTTTACCATGGGCTATACCTTAATTCCCTCTACCATGGGCTATACCTTAATTCCCTCTACCATGTGATATACCTTAATTCCCTCTACCATGTGCTATACCGTAATTCCCTATACCATGGGCTATACCTTTATTCACTTTACCATGGGCTATACCTTAATTCCCTCTACCATGTGCTATACCGTAATTCCCTCTACCATGGGCTATACCTTAATTCCCTCTACCATGTGCTATACCGTAATTCCCTCTACCATGGGCTATACCTTTATTCCCTCTACCATGTGCTATACCTTAATTCCCTCTACCATGTGCTATACCGTAATTCCCTATACCATGGGCTATACCTTTATTCACTTTACCATGGGCTATACCTTAGTTCCTTGGTCTTTTCCCTCTACCATCTTTCCCAATTCCCTCTACCATGGAGAGCGTCACTTTGGAAATGAGACGTTTCTCATGCAGCATGGAAAAGGTTTGGCTATGTGCACACATTCAGTATTCATAAAAATTTTGCTACAAGTACTGAAGTGTTGGTAGGAAAACCGTTGCACAAAATAAGTACCTTTTTTAAGCACTTTTTTATGTGTTCCCCCCTTCATTTGAATGGGTGAAAAACGCTGCAAAAATGCCGAAATAATAGACATGCTGCAGATTTGAAACTGCTTCAAATCTGCAAGGAAAAAAATTACCTTAAGCAGCATTTCAGAAATCTTATTCGCTCTGCCGATGGTGTAAAATGCGGCGTTTATTTTATAGAGTCATAGATTTATAGAGTTACAAAAACATAACAGAAATGCAACATGTACATATATCCTTGGGCTCCAAAATAAAACAGATAGAAATGAATAAGGGATAAAAAAAAAGTACTGGAGAAACAAACAAATGTGGTAAACAAGACAAATCTTTCTGTCGTGTGATAAGTAAGTAGCTGATGTTAAGTTCTACCAAGAGAAAGACCTGATTGTGGTCCCCATTCCCCGGGCAGCATGGAAGGGATTAGGACTCCCAAATTGCTTCTTTCTTATAAGGGATCTAAAAAGATGAAAGGTAAAAAAGTACTGTAGAGACAAACACAAGTGGTAAATACCAAGAAAAGGACCCCAAAGCAGGAAAAGTCTGCCTCTTGCTATCTTCACTAGTACTAGGAAGTCTTGTCCACCACTCCACCCGGGTTGCAACACCTCCCACCTCATAGAATCTAAGTCCATCTTTCCCTGTAGCTTCACAGGCTGAGTGTGCCCAAGGCCCCCAACGTCCATCTCAAGGTTCCCCAGGCTGGCACACAGAATCACACGGAAGGGTATTTTTGGCAATCCACTGCTCTGAATATAAGGCCCACGTTGTCCCTAGCAGCCTCATGTGTGAGACTGCTGCTGTCACTTCACACTACTGTCCTGCACTGAACTGTCACTTCCTGAACTTGGTACTAACTCTCAGTCCCCCTTCCTCAGACTGTGCCTGCCATTGCCTGCCTAGGCTAGACTGTAGCACCAGTGGTTGTTACCCCAGACAATATGCATGAAAATATAAAATACATTAAACGCTTAGAGTGTCAAAGAGCAGAACATCAGCTCCATCACTCCAGGAGATCTTTCAGGTTTTACGACAAATCTGGGCAGATAGAAAAGTGACAAAAATGTGATAATTCTGCAATGTGTGCAGTTTTGATATTTAAAATTGACATAAATGACTGAAGGATAATCTTCGACTACGTTAGAATTAGTGATGAGCGAATCTACTGGGATAAGGTGTTATCCGCCATGCTCGGGTGCTAATCGAGGGTCTTCGATGTGCCCTAATAATATGTTCAAGTCTCCGCGGCTGCATATCTCATAGGTGTTCGACCTCCGCTACACATGCAGGGATTTCGTGTTTGTTAGGCAATCCCTCCATGTGTTGTGGCTGTCGAACAGCCAAGAGACATGCAGCTGCAGGAACTCGAACATACTTTTTGAGCACATCGAAGTCACTTGGTTATCACCCGGGCATGGCGGACAACAGCTTATCCCAGCACATTCACCCATCATTAGTTAGAATGTGTTGTATTCCTTGTCAAACTAAAGAATAAGCCATCACCATGTGTTATGCCACATTGGTACAGGTAGCAAATGTAGAAAAAAAAATTAAAAAATGATCACGGGCACTAAATATTCCTATTCTGATATCCACTCCGACTGCAAAAGGACTATTATAAAAAAGTGAGGTTTGTGAGGTTTTTTTTTTAAGAAAGTGATGTTAGATTACTTTTTTAAGTTGGTTTTGAATTTTAACAGCTGAAAATATAATGTGATTTTAGTTTGAAAGTAATACGTACCATGAGCGGCTGTAGCTTACCGAGTACGAATAACTTCTTTATAAATACATAATGTGGGATGTAAAAAATCTAAAAAAATAAAACTGGACCTCTTACTTTTCAGGACATGCCTCTTTTAGGAAATATTTGCATTTGCAAATTTCTTAGCCCTCTGTATAGTTCCATTCCTTTACTCATGGTGGAAATTTATGAATAAATTGATAACAAGGTGTTACCATTCCTCTACGATCAACATAAAAATCACTGTTGTCACCTTTCGACAAAGTTAATGGCAAAACAAAGTTTCCGGGAAGAATAACAAAGGAGAGATTTAAGAAAAGGTTTATCTGTAATTATGTCATAGGGATTTCCAGTATTTATTAAAACAGACATATAAGAGAAACTCACAGGCGTTATTAAAAAAATAAACAGCAAAAGATAAGCGGGGGTGTAACCAAAAGCGACCAATCCGGTATCGGCTGACGAAAACTCGCACAATAGAATTTATCATCGTTAGATTTTTATAAGTGGATCCCATAATTTTTTTTTTCCTTGGATTTTCTTTTATTTCTGAAGAATCTTTTGTTTGTAGCTCGGAGAATCTGGTACTGTAATGATTCATGTGATATATTAGAGATATTGTATACAATGTGTATATACTATATATAATTGTATACTATGTGGAAGACGCAGTTGATTAATAGTTCCTGTGAACTGTTCTTGTATCATTAGGTCTTTTTAATAAATAATTCTCTTTTTATCGACTTCTACCCAGTGTCTTGTCAAATATTGGAGGCGATCATTTATTATTCAGCGTAAATTTTTCGCGATGGGTGCACTGACATTTTCCTGGAGGAGCCAAAGAATAAATTGCTTTTAAAAATGTCAACAATGAAAAAATAAAGATCCGATGCTTCAGAACGTTCTACCCAATATCATGGGAGAACATACACATTTGCTTTAGGTGACACTAGTCTTTGCTAAGCTTTTCTCAAACTCTGCATGAAAGAGAAAACCTTATGTCAAGTTGGAGCTGACTTTTGCCCACTCAGAAGTTGCAAAGAAATGAAAGTGGTTGTTTCGTCTTCAAAATTGGGTAAAATTGCAAAGTGCTTGCAAGTGGAATAAACTTTGCAATTTACTTGTTATTAAAAATTCTCTCCCGTCTCCAAATAATTTGAACTTTTTTTTGCAAGGACTGGCAGCTGCTGCAGTTTATCTGTGGTGTCCAAAAATGTGCAGTGCTTACAAGCTCTTTCCATTCGAGCTTGAAAGCTAGCTGTGATTGCTTAATGTGCTCAATAATTGCTACATGGGAATAACCCTCTAAGGCTAGTTTCACACTAGCGCTACTGGGCGCAGGGCCACCGCTAAGCTCTGCCCCCAGCCACGCCCCCTCTGGTCAGCTCCTCTTCTGATCGCATGACGCTGCATGCGATCAGCGTACCCTCTATTTAGCATTGGTCGTGCGCTGTTACACTTTTGCCGATGCATCTGCCCTTTTGGCGCTGCGCCGAGCTCACAAAAATGCAACATAGAGCGTTCGGCGCATGTCGGCGCAATGCCAAAAGGGCGAATGAGCCGGTAAAAGTGTGCCAGCGCACGACCAGCATACCCATTGCTAAATATAGGGCATGCTGATCACATGCAGCGTCATGTGATCAGAGGAGGAGCTGACCGGAGGGGGCGCAGCCGGGAGTGGAGCTTAGCGGCGTCCCTGCACTGCTCCTGGTAACGCTAGTGTGAAACTAGCCTAAGGAAGTTTGACTATCTACTATATTAGGGAAAGCTAGACTATAAGGTGCCATCCAGATGTTTCCTTGAATAGAGTAATGCTGCCTTTCCCCTGCACAGTGGATGATTTGGGAGAACACTGAAGCACCATTTCTTCATCCTCAGGATTAGAAAAATCCCAATGGTCACATAACCGTGGATCATAAAGTGACGGACTATCCTAATAGTTTTACTGATCAAAAATACTATGCTTGGTAGTTACAACCTGTTATAAACCTGCCCCGATTAATTTTTTGGAGTGCAGTACAAATAACACTGCAACCGATCACAACAATTATGCTGACACCAAATTTATAGTTATTTCTAGATTTTATTGGTTTTAAAAAAAAAAATATGAAAAATGTTTAAAGAAGTACAAATTCAATTAGTGTCACTGTGTGTTGAAACCTATAACTTTTTAATTTTCCATCAAAGGAGCTGTATGAGGATTTGTTTTTGTACGCAGCAATCTTTTATTGCTTCCATTTTGTTGCACATTTGACTTTCTGAGCACTTATTCTTCAATTTTTTTGGGGGGAGGTGAAGTTAACTATTATGAATTATTTCACAATTCTAGAATGTTTATCAATTTACGGTATTTCAATTTTGATCATGCAGTATACTAACGGGAGATTTTATAGTTTCTGACTTATACTGATGCAGTGATAGCAAATGTATATATATATTGTAGTGGAAACCTGTATGGAAAATTTAAAGTAAGTTTTAGGAGAAACTCAAAAGGCTTCACACATTTGCCAGTTTTGATCAAATCAGGGAGTTGATCGATCAGAGACAAGAGCACTAGAGTTGAGCGACTTTTTTCGGATCGGGTTTCGAGACATTCATCCACTCATTGCCGACTTTTATTCCCCATTGACTTGCATTGGGGTAGGCTTTCGGACGAAACTCTGACTTTTTTTGCCCTAGTAGGACCAGTTTCATCCGACTCAAATTTTGTTTCATTCGGGTTTCACGAAACCCGATCCGACCAAAGTCGCTCAACTCTAAAGAGCACACAACCAGTGGTCTCGTGGTGTACTGGCTTGTCTGATCTAAGAGGCCCAGTCACGAGATTTTATTACAAGCACATAAATAAGAAAAGTAGGAATGGTTAACGTTACCTAAGACAGAAGATATTTAAGTTTGGAAAAACAAAATTGTAAATTATGGATTCTATCAAAATTCCTTTCTATCCAGTTCTAACCAGAGGCAAAGAAATGTTTAACACAGACACCTATATATCAGAGACAACACCCTGTGTTATTGCTTTTATGAATAACACTTATAAAGCTAATACTAAAATACAAATTATCGAAGATATAAAGGTAGATTCAATTGTTTAAATAATAAAGCAAAGTATAAATATTTACCATAACAATATATACAGCTCTGGAAAAAATTAAGAGACCACCACATCAAAACCCTGTCATTTGCAGCCCAATCTCCAGACCTGAACCCCATTGAAAACCTCTGGAATGTAATCAAGAGGAGGATGGATAGTCACAAGCCATCAAACAAAGAAGAACTGCTGAAATTTTTGCACCAGAAGCAGTGTGAAAGACTGGTGGCAAGCATGCCAAGACGCATGAAAGCTGTGATTAAAAATCATGGTTATTCCTCAAAATATTGATTTCAGAACTCTTCCTGAGATAAAACATTAGTATTGTTGTTTCTAAATGATTATGAACTTGTTTTCTTTGCATTATTTGAAGTCTGAAAGCACAGAGGTTTTTTTTTTTTTTTTTAGTTTTGACCATTTTTCTTTGTTAGAAAAAAAATACCAAATTTATTGCTTGGAAATTTGGAGACGTTGTCAGAAGTTTATATACTAAAATGAACAATTTACATTTTACTCAAAAATATACCTATAAAGAGAATTTTTTTTTGCCAGAGCTGTATATACAGTTGAAACCAGAAGTTTACATCCACTATATAAAAAGACACATCTGCATGTCTTTCTCAATATCTGACGTGAAATGAGAATAAACCTTTCCCGTTTTAGGTCAATTAGGATTACCATAATTATTAATATTTGCCAAATGCCAGAAAAATGAGAGAGAGAGAGAATGTTTAAGGCATTTTTATTACTTACTGCAAAGTCAAAAGTTTCCATAGAATTCATTAGTATTCGGTACCATTGCCCTTACACTGAATGACTTGGGTCAGACGTTTGGGATCTCCTTCCACAAGCTTCTCACAATAGTTGGTCAGAATTTGGGCCGTTTCCTCCTGACAAAACTGGTGTAACTGATCCAGGTTTGTAGGTCGCCTTGCTCGCAACGGCCTTTTCAGCTTTGCCCATAAATATTCAATATGATTGAGATCAGTGCTTTGTGATGGCCACTCCAAAACATTGACTTTGTTATCCTTAAGCCACTTTGTTACTATTTTGGCAGTATGCTTTGGATAATTGTCCATTTGGAATACCCATATTGTCACGGACGTGGTTTGTGGAACCACTGTGCCTTGGACCACGGAGAGCCGGGGGGCCGTAATTAAGCAAACACCGGACTGTTCACTAGAGCCTCTGATGGTGAGGTTAGACTTGGCTCCCAATGAAAGCCTATTGCCACTCCAGGACAGGCCAACGGTCACGCAGCAGCTGGACTCAGAAGGACAGACAGGATGGAGCAGCAGGAAGCTTGTATCAAAGTGCTGTAGGTAGAGTTTGAATCAGAGTGCAGCAGACAGAGTTTGTGTCAGAGTGCAGGAGGCAGGATTTGCACCAGAGTGCAGCAAGCAGGATTTGCACCAGAGTGCAGCAGGGACAGGTATGCGACGTTACACAACATAGACTGCAAACAGGAAGGTTGCTCAGGCACCTCCCCAATGCGGAGGAAGCAATATGTACATAATATCCTGCTATTGGCTGGGGAGGAAATAGCAAGTGAACGTGCTGACCCTTTAAGAGGCGGGAGTGTACGCGCACATGTCCTAAGAACATTGCTAGAGGACTGGCTGGAAGCATGCAGAGCATGGGGAAGGGAAGATCTGTCCACAGCATGGGTGAGTGAAGTGACACACCGGAGACCCTGCCTGTCAGAACAGGGATCCGGAGTGGGTCTAACACATTTCCACCCAAGCTTTAACTTCCTGGCTGATGTCTTAAGATGTTGCTTCAGTATTGCCACATAATCTTCTTTTCTCATGATGCCATCTATTTTGTGAAATGTACCAGTCTCTTTTGCAGAAAAAAAACCCACAACATGATGCTGACACCCCCATGTTTCACAGTTGTTATGATGTTCTTAGACCTCCAAGCTTCTCCCTTTTTCCTCCAAATGTAACGATGGTCATTTATGCCCAAAAAGTTCAATTTTAGTTTAATCAGACCACAGGACGTCTCCAAAAATGAAGGTCTTTGTTCCTGTGTGCATTTTCAAACATCAATCTAGCTAATTTATGTTTCTTTTCTTCTGGAGTAATGCCTTCTTTCTGACAGAGTGGCCTTTCAGCTCATGTTGATGCACTACTCATTTCACTGTGGATATTGACACAATCTTATGGCTTCCGTCATCATCTTCACAAGGTCTTTTACTTTTGTCCTTGGGTTGATATGCACATGTCGGACCAAAGCACGTTTATCTCTGGGACACAGAACCTTTCTCCTTCCTGAGCTGTATGATAACTGGACATTTCCATCTTGTTTGTACTTGCATATAATTGTTTGTACAGATGAACAAGGCACTTCAGGAATCTTGAAATTGTACCCAAGGATGATCCAGACTTCTGCAAGTCCACAATTCTCTTCCTGATATCTTGGATGATTTCTTTAGACTTTCCCATGGTGCTACACAAAGAATCAGTGTGTTTCACGTGTGCATTAAAATACATCCACAGGTGTTTCTCTAATTAACTCAGATGTTGCCAAAATGTATGTAAACTTTTGATTTTGCAGTAACTAGTAAAAATGCCTTAAAACTTTTTCTCTCTCTCATTATTCTGGCATTTGGCAAATATTAATAATTATGGTAATCCTAATTGACCTAAAGCTGGAAAAGTTTATTCTGATTTCATGTCAGATATTGAGAAAAACATGCAGATGTGTCATTTTATATAGTGTATGTAAACTTCTGTCAACTGTATATATACATATATATATATATATATATATACTAGCTGAAGAGCCCGGCGCTGCCTGAGCATAGTAACTAACTGTGGTTAGTTATAGCAAGTTATAATTGTCATCCATCCCATAGTCCCATGCCCATATACCCGTGATGCATATCCTCCATCCCATAGTCGAGTGCCCATATACCCATCACACATCCTCCATCCCATAGTCCAGTGCCTATATACCCATCATACATATCCTCCATCCCATAGTCCCGTGCCCATATACCCATCATACATATCCTCCATCCCATAGTCGAGTGCCCATATACCCATCACACATCCTTCATCTCATAGTCCCATGCCCATATACCCATCATACATATCCTCATCCCATAGTCCTGTGCCCATATACCCATCATACATATCCGCCATCCTATAGTCCCGTGCCCATATACCCGTCATACATATCCTCCATCCCATAGTCCAGTGCCCATATACCCATCATAAATATCCCCCATCCCATAGTCCCGTGCCCATATACCCATCATACATATCCTCCATCCCATAGTCGAGTGCCGATATACCCATTACACATCCTTCATCTCATAGTCCCATGCCCATATACCCATCATACATATCCTCCATCCCATAGTCCCGTGCCCATATACCCATCATACATATCCGCCATCCCATAGTCCCGTGCCTATATACCCGTCATACATATCCTCCATCCCATAGTCCAGTGGCCATATACCCATCAAACATATCCTCCATTCCATAGTCCCGTGCCCATATACCCATCATACATATCCTCCATCCCATAGTCGAGTGCCCAAATACCCATCACACATCCTTCATCTCATAGTCCCATGCCCACATACCCATCATACATATCCTCCATCCCATAGTCCCGTGCCCATATACCCATCATACATATCCGCCATCCCATAGTCCCGTGCCCATATACCCATCATACATATCCTCCATCCCATAGTCGAGTGCCCATATACCCATCACACATCCTTCATCTCATAGTCCCATGCCCATATACCCATCATACATATCCTCCATCCCATAGTCCCGTGCCCATATACCCATCATACATATCCGCCATCCCATAGTCCCATGCCCATATACCCATCATACATATCCTCCAACCCATAGTCCAGTGCCCATGTACCCATCATTCATATCCTCCATCCCATAGTCCTGTGCCCATATACCCATCATACATATCCTCATCCCATAGTCGAGTGCCCATATACCCATCACACATCCTTCATCTCATAGTCCCATGCCCATATACCCATCATAAATATCCTCCATCCCATAGTCCCGTGCCCATATACCCATCATACATATCCGCCATCCCATAGTCCCGTGCCCATATACCCGTCATACATATCCTCCATCCCATAGTCCAGTGCCCATATACCCATCATACATATCCTCCATCCCATAGTCCCGTGCCCATATACCCATCATACATATCCTCCATCCCATAGTCGAGTGCCCATATACCCATCACACATCCTTCATCTCATAGTCCCATGCCCATATACCCATCATACATATCCTCCATCCCATAGTCCCGTGCCCATATACCCATCATACATATCCGCCATCCCATAGTCCCATGCCCATATACCCGTCATACATATCCTCCATCCCATAGTCCAGTGCCCATATACCCATCATACATATCCTCCATCCCATAGTCCCGTGCCCATATACCCATCATACATATCCTCCATCCCATAGTCGAGTGCCCATATACCCATCACACATCCTTCATCTCATAGTTCCATGCCCATATACCCATCATACATATCCTCCATCCCATAGTCCCGTGCCCATATACCCATCATACATATCCTCCATCCCATAGTCCCGTGCCCATATACCCATCATACATATCCTCCATCCCATAGTCGAGTGCCCATATACCATCACACATCCTTCATCTCATAGTCCCATGCCCATATACCCATCATACATATCCTCCATCCCATAGTCCCGTGCCCATATACCCATCATACATATCCGCCATCCCATAGTCGCGTGCCCATATACCCGTCATACATATCCTCCATCCCATAGTCCAGTGCCCATATACCCATCATACATATCCTCCATCCCATAGTCCCGTGCCCATATACCCATCACACATATCCTCCATCCCATAGTCGAGTGCCCATATACCCATCACACATCCTTCATCTCATAGTCCCATGCCCATATACCCATCATACATATCCTCCATACCATAGTCCCGTGCCCATATACCCATCATACATATCCTCAATCCCATAGTCTCGTGCCCATATACCCATCATACATATCCTCCATCCCATAGTCGAGTGCCCATATACCCATCACACATCCTTCATCTCATAGTCCCATGCCCATATACCCATCATACATATCCTCATCCCATAGTCCTGTGCCCATATACCCATCATACATATCCGCCATCCTATAGTCCCGTGCCCATATAACCGTCATACATATCCTCCATCCCATAGTCCAGTGCCCATATACCCATCATACATATCCTCCTTCCCATAGTCCCGTGCCCATATACCCATCATACATATTCTCCATCCCATAGTCGAGTGCCCATATACCCATCACACATCCTTCATCTCATAGTCCCATGCCCATATACCCATCATACATATCCTCCATCCCATAGTCCCGTGCCCATATACCCATCATACATATCCGCCATCCCATAGTCCCGTGCCTATATACCCGTCATACATATCCTCCATCCCATAGTCCAGTGCCAATATACCCATCATACATATCCTCCATTACATAGTCCCGTGCCCATATACCCATCATACATATCCTCCATCCCATAGTCCCGTGCCCATATACCCATCATACATATCCTCCATCCCATAGTCGAGTGCCCATATACCCATCACACATCCTTCATCTCATAGTCCCATGCCCATATACCCATCATACATATCCTCCATCCCATAGTCCCGTGCCCATATACCCATCATACATATCCGCCATCCCATAGTCCCATGCCCATATACCCGTCATACATATCCTCCAACCCATAGTCCAGTGCCCATGTACCCATCATACATATCCTCCATCCCATAGTCCCGTGCCCATATACCCATCATACATTTCCTCCATCCCATAGTCGAGTGCCCATATACCCATCACACATCCTTCATCTCATAGTCCCATGCCCATATACCCATCATACATATCCTCCATCCCATAGTCCCGTGCCCATATACCCATCATACATATCCGCCATCCCATAGTCCCGTGCCCATATACCCGTCATACATATCCTCCATCCCATAGTCCAGTGCCCATATACCCATCATACATATCCTCCATCCCATAGTCCCGTGCCCATATACCCATCATACATATCCTCCATCCCATAGTCGAGTGCCCATATACCCATCACACATCCTTCATCTCATAGTCCCATGCCCATATACCCATCATACATATCCTCCATCCCATAGTCCCGTGCCCATATACCCATCATACATATCCGCCATCCCATAGTCCCGTGCCCATATACCCGTCATACATATCCTCCATCCCATAGTCCAGTGCCCATATACCCATCATACATATCCTCCATCCCATAGTCCCGTGCCCATATACCCATCATACATATCCTCCATCCCATAGTCGAGTGCCCATATACCCATCACACACCCTTCATCTCATAGTCCCATGCCCATATACCCATCATACATTTCCTCCATCCCATTGTCCCGTGCCCATATACCCATCATACATATCCTCCATTCCATAGTCCCGTGCCCATATACCCATCATACATATCCTCCATCCCATAGTCGAGTGCCCATATACCCATCACACATCCTTCATCTCATAGTCCCATGCCCATATACCCATCATACATATCCTCCATCCCATAGTCCCGTGCCCATATACCCATCATACATATCCGCCATCCCATAGTCCCGTGCCCATATACCCGTCATACATATCCTCCATCCCATAGTCCAGTGCCCATATACCCATCATACATATCCTCCATCCCATAGTCGAGTGCCCATATACCCATCACACACCCTTCATCTCATAGTCCCATGCCCATATACCCATCATACATTTCCTCCATCCCATTGTCCCGTGCCCATATACCCATCATACATATCCTCCATTCCATAGTCCCGTGCCCATATACCCATCATACATATCCTCCATCCCATAGTCGAGTGCCCATATACCCATCACACATCCTTCATCTCATAGTCCCATGCCCATATACCCATCATACATATCCTCCATCCCATAGTCCCGTGCCCATATACCCATCATACATATCCGCCATCCCATAGTCCCGTGCCCATATACCCGTCATACATATCCTCCATCCCATAGTCCAGTGCCCATATACCCATCATACATATCCTCCATCCCATAGTCCCGTGCCCATATACCCATCACACATATCCTCCATCCCATAGTCGAGTGCCCATATACCCATCACACATCCTTCATCTCATAGTCCCATGCCCATATACCCATCATACATATCCTCCATCCCATAGTCCCGTGCCCATATACCCATCATACATATCCTCCATCCCATAGTCCCGTGCCCATATACCCATCATACATATCCTCCATCCCATAGTCGAGTGCCCATATACCCATCACACATCCTTCATCTCATAGTCCCATGCCCATATACCCATCATACATATCCTCATCCCATAGTACTGTGCCCATATACCCATCATACATATCTGCCATCCTATAGTCCCGTGCCCATATACCCGTCATACATATCCTCCATCCCATAGTCCAGTGCCCATATACCCATCATACATATCCTCCATCCCATAGTCCCGTGCCCATATACCCATCATACATATCCTCCATCCCATAGTCGAGTGCCCATATACCCATCACACATCCTTCATCTCATAGTCCCATGCCCATATACCCATCATACATATCCTCCATCCCATAGTCCCATGCCCATATACCCATCATACATATCCTCCATCCCATAGTCCAGTGCCCATATACCCATCATACATATCCGCCATCCCATAGTCCCGTGCCCATATACCCATCATACATATTCTCCATCCCATAGTCGAGTGCCCATATACCCATCACACATCCTCCATCCCATAGTCCAGTGCCCATATACCCATCATACATATCCTCCATTCCATAGTCCCGTGCCCATATACCCATCATACATATCCTCCATCCCATAGTCGAGTGCCCATATACCCATCACACATCCTTCATCTCATAGTCCCATGCCCATATACCCATCATACATATCCTCATCCCATAGTACTGTGCCCATATACCCATCATACATATCTGCCATCCTATAGTCCCGTGCCCATATACCCGTCATACATATCCTCCATCCCATAGTCCAGTGCCCATATACCCATCATACATATCCTCCATCCCATAGTCCCGTGCCCATATACCCATCATACATATCCTCCATCCCATAGTCGAGTGCCCATATACCCATCACACATCCTTCATCTCATAGTCCCATGCCCATATACCCATCATACATATCCTCCATCCCATAGTCCCATGCCCATATACCCATCATACATATCCTCCATCCCATAGTCCAGTGCCCATATACCCATCATACATATCCGCCATCCCATAGTCCCGTGCCCATATACCCATCATACATATTCTCCATCCCATAGTCGAGTGCCCATATACCCATCACACATCCTCCATCCCATAGTCCAGTGCCCATATACCCATCATACATATCCTCCATTCCATAGTCCCGTGCCCATATACCCATCATACATATCCTCCATCCCATAGTCGAGTGCCCATATACCCATCACACATCCTTCATCTCATAGTCCCGTGCCCACATACCCATCATACATATCCTCCATCCCATAGTCCCGTGCCCATATACCCATCATACATATCCGCCATCCCATAGTCCCATGCCCATATACCCATCATACATATTCTCCATCCCATAGTCGAGTGCCCATATACCCATCACACATCCTTCATCTCATAGTCCCATGCCCATATACCCATCATACATATCCTCCATCCCATCGTCCCGTGCCCATATACCCATCATACATATCCGCCATCCCATAGTCCCATGCCCATATACCCGTCATACATATCCTCCATGCCATAGTTCAGTGCCCATGTACCCATCATACATATCCTCCATCCCATAGTCCCGTGCCCATATACCCATCATACATATCCTCCATCCCATAGTCCCGTGCCCATATACCCATCATACATATCCTCCATCCCATAGTCGAGTGCCCATATACCCATCACACATCCTTCATCTCATAGTCCCATGCCCATATACCCATCACACATCCTCCATCTCACAGTCCAGTGCCCATATACCCATCATACATATCCTCCATCCCATAGTCTCGTGCCCATATACCCATCATACATATCTGCCATCCTATAGTCCCGTGCCCATATACCCGTCATACATATCCTCCATCCCATAGTCCAGTGCCCATATACCCATCATACATATCCTCCATCCCATAGTCCCGTGCCCATATACCCATCATACATATCCTCCATCCCATAGTCGAGTGCCCATATACCCATCACACATCCTTCATCTCATAGTCCCATGCCCATATACCCATCATACATATCCTCCATCCCATAGTCCCATGCCCATATACCCATCATACATATCCTCCATCCCATAGTCCAGTGCCCATATACCCATCATACATATCCGCCATCCCATAGTCCCGTGCCCATATACCCATCATACATATTCTCCATCCCATAGTCGAGTGCCCATATACCCATCACACATCCTCCATCCCATAGTCCAGTGCCCATATACCCATCATACATATCCTCCATTCCATAGTCCCGTGCCCATATACCCATCATACATATCCTCCATCCCATAGTCGAGTGCCCATATACCCATCACACATCCTTCATCTCATAGTCCCGTGCCCACATACCCATCATACATATCCTCCATCCCATAGTCCCGTGCCCATATACCCATCATACATATCCGCCATCCCATAGTCCCATGCCCATATACCCATCATACATATTCTCCATCCCATAGTCGAGTGCCCATATACCCATCACACATCCTTCATCTCATAGTCCCATGCCCATATACCCATCATACATATCCTCCATCCCATCGTCCCGTGCCCATATACCCATCATACATATCCGCCATCCCATAGTCCCATGCCCATATACCCGTCATACATATCCTCCATGCCATAGTTCAGTGCCCATGTACCCATCATACATATCCTCCATCCCATAGTCCCGTGCCCATATACCCATCATACATATCCTCCATCCCATAGTCGAGTGCCCATATACCCATCACACATCCTTCATCTCATAGTCCCATGCCCATATACCCATCATACATATCCTCCATCACATAGTCCAGTGCCCATATACCCATCATACATATCCGCCATCCCATAGTCCAGTGCCCATATACCCGTCATACATATCCTCCATCCCATAGTCCAGTGCCCATATACCCATCATACATATCCTCCATCCCATAGTCCCGTGCCCATATACCCATCATACATATCCTCCATCCCATAGTCGAGTGCCCATATACCCATCACACATCCTTCATCTCATAGTCCCATGCCCATATACCCATCATACATATCCTCCATCCCATAGTCCCGTGCCCCTATACCCATCATACATATCCGCCATCCCATAGTCCCGTGCCCATATACCCATCATACATATCCTCCATCCCATAGTCCCGTGCCCATATACCCATCATACATATCCTCCATCCCATAGTCCCGTGCCCATATACCCATCATACATATCAACCATCCAATAGTCCCGTGCCCATATACCCATCATACATATCCTCCATCCCATAGTCGAGTGCCCATATACCCATCACACATCCTTCATCTCATAGTCCCATGCCCATATACCCATCATACATATCCTCCATCCCATAGTCCAGAGCCCATATACCCATCATACATATCCTCCATCCCATAGTCCCGTGCCCATATACCCATCATACATATCCTCCATCCCATAGTCGAGTGCCCATATACCCATCACACATCCTTCATCTCATAGTCCCATGCCCATATACCCATCACACATCCTCCATCCCATAGTCCCGTGCCCATATACCCATCATACATATCCTCCATCCCATAGTCGAGTGCCCATATACCCATCACACATCCTTCATCTCATAGTCCCATGCCCATATACCCATCACACATCCTCCATCTCACAGTCCAGTGCCCATATACCCATCATACATATCCTCCATCCCATAGTCTCGTGCCCATATACCCGTCATACATATCCTCCATCCCATTGTCCAGTGCCCATATACCCATCACACATCCTCCATCCCATAGTCAACCATTATGACATCATAATGAGCGGCGGGGCTTGCAACCTATGATGACATCACCGTCGCCATGGCAACCATTATGACATCATAATGAGGGGTGGGGCTTGATACACACACTTTTTCCCTATTATGTAGATAGGGGCAAAATTATTTGGTAAATTGGAACGCGCGGGGTTAAAATTTCGCCTCACAGCATAGCCTAGGACACTCTCGGGGTCCAGACGTGTGACTGTGCCAAATTTTGTGGCTGTAGCTGTGACGGTGCGGATGCCAATCCCGGATATACACACACACATCTACACATACATACTGTACATACAGTTGTGGCCAAAAGTATTGACACCCCTGCAATTCTGTCAGATAATACTCAGTTTCTTCCTGAAAATGAATGCAAATACAAATTCTTTGGTATTATTATCTTCGTTTAATTTGTCTTAAATGAAAAAACACAAAAAGAATTGTCCTAAAGCCAAATTGGATATAATTGCACACCAAACATAAAAAAGAGGGTGGACAAAAGTATTGGCACTGTTCGAAAAATCGTCTGATGCTTCTCTAATTTGTGTAATTAACAGCACCTGTAACTTACCTGTAGCACCTAACAGGTGTTGGCAATAACTAAATCACACTTGCAGCCAGTTGACATGGATTAAAGTTGACTCAACCTCTGTCCTGTGTCCTTGTGTGTACCACATTGAGCATGGAGAAAAGAAAGAAGACCAAAGAACTGTCTGAGGACTTGAGAAACCAAATTGTGAGGAAGCATGAGCAATCTCAAGGCTACAAGGCCATCTCCAAAGACCTGAATGTTCCTGTGTCTACCGTGCGCAGTGTCATCAAGAAGTTTAAAGCCCATGGCACTGTGGCTAACCTCCCTAGATGTGGATGGAAAAGAAAAATTGACAAGAGATTTCAACGCAAGATTGTGCGGATGTTGGATAAAGAACCTCGACTAACATCCAAACAAGTTCAAGCTGCCCTGCAGTCCGAGGATACAACAGTGTCAACCCATAATATCCGTCGGCGTCTGAATGAAAAGGGACTGTATGGTAGGAGACCCAGGAAGACCTCACTTCTTACCCCGAGACATAAAAATGCCAGGCTGGAGTTTGCCAAAACTTACCTGAAAAAGCCTAAAACGTTTTGGAAGAATGTTCTCTGGTCAGATGAGACAAAAGTAGAGCTTTTTGGGCAAAGGCATCAACATAGAGTTTACAGGAGAAAAAAAGAGGCATTCAAAGAAAAGAACACAGTTCCTACAGTCATACATGGCGGAGGTTCCCTGATGTTTTGGGGTTGTTTTGCTGCCTCTGGCACTGGACTGCTTGACCGTGTGCATGGCATTATGAAGTCTGAAGACTACCAACAAATTTTGCAGCATAATGTAGGGCCCAGTGTGAGAAAGCTGGGTCTCCCTCAGAGGTCATGGGTCTTCCAGCAGGACAATGACCCAAAACGCACTTCAAAAAGCACTAGAAAATTGTTTGAGAGAAAGCACTGGAGACTTCTAAGGTGGCCAGCAATGAGTCCAGCCCTGAATCCCATAGAACACCTGTGGAGAGATCTAAAAATGGCAGTTTGGAGAAGGCACCCTTCAAATATCAGGGACCTGGAGCAGTTTGTCAAAGAAAAATGGTCTAAAATTCCAGCAGAGCATTGTAAGAAACTCATTGATGGTTACCAGAAGCGGTTGGTCGCAGTTATTTTGGCTAAAGGTTGTGCAACCAAGTATTAGGCTGAGGGTGCCAATACTTTTGTCTGGCCCATTTTTGGAGTTTTGTGTGAAATGATCAATGTTTTGCTTTTTGCTTCATTCTCTTTTGTGTTTTTTCATTTAAGACAAATTAAATGAAGATAATAATACCAAAAAATTTGTGTTTGCAATCATTTTCAGGAAGAAACTGAGTATTATCTGACAGAATTACAGGGGTGTCAATACTTTTGGCCACAACTGTACACACACTTGAATTTTATATATTGAATATATATATATATATATATATGTTCTAATGTAAAGGTAAAAATGAGTGATATAAACTTTTATGTATTTTTTAAATATATGTATATATTTTTTTAGACTAGTTTTGTTTTTTAGTACTCGTGTAAACAGTCTTTTTGTATTACACTAAGGCTTCTCCTGCATTTTTACTGCATCGATATCCTATAAAGCTCTGCCTGTGGCATGGATTCATAGAAGTGCAAAGATAGCTGACACGGGGGCCTTCAGTAAGCCTCCGGCTGTCACGACCACCCCTGTATCATCTGCCATCTGGTCTTCCATAAAGCATGAAAATCTGACAATTATTTTCAGCACGGTATTGCAATGCAGAAAATAGAATTTTATGAGAACCGAAGCAGAGAAAATCAGGAAAATCCTCCTATTAAACAATTGTTTGCAAACTTTTTTATTTTCTGAAATTTTTGTAAAGTTTTTTTTTTTTTCAACTTTACTACTTAGTTGTGTGTATCATGAGCAACGTATGCTGGGAGAATGAAGTTTTATATTTTATATGTGAGCTACTGATGTGAGAGATGGATAATAACTAGTCAAATGGATTTCGAGACACTCTGCTCCAGAAGCAGAAAGGGAAGGCAGTTTGACACGAACATCATGTTATGTACAGTATCTCGCCTTTCATTTTTGTCACTTTATGAGCTTCTGAAAAAAAGACAAAAAACTGCCGAGAAGTGACACATTCTGAGCACCATCGTCTTGGGACAATGGAAAATGTTGTTTTTCAGCCAAACGGGATGGCTTTAATCTTAATGGGATGAAACAAGAGATTGTCACATGCAAGGAGAAGAACATCTCAAATTTGGGCGATTTTGTATGTCTTGTTCTTCGGCGGACTTCTATACCAAAGATTGGAAGACACTTTTTTTTTTTCTAAATCAGTGTCATGTTGGAGTTTTTAAAGGACGTCTGCGATGAGAAGAAGCCATTTGATTTCAATTCTTTAAAAGTTACACTTGTAACAGATAAGAAATGGCACCAATTTACAATGGAAAATCAGGCTGCTCAGCCGTGCGGTCAACAGAGAAAAGACTGGAATTGGTGTTTTTCAGATATTGACCTCCTCATACTCCAAAAATGCCTTTGTAGTGAGTATTTCATTTATTTTTATTTTTTTTTGTAAGCTAAGTGGAATTTTTTCAGAACTATTTTCAAGTTAAAGCTACAGTATAGCAGTAGTGATTAAAAGAAAAAATATATATATTTTTTTTCCTCTGGATTGGATTTGTAATTGACAAAACCCACAATGCTTTCTGTAATTAATTGTGTCATTATAATAGCTCTGTCAAACTTTTAATCATAATCCATAATTGGATACAGTCAGCTGTGTCTGCTCCATAATGTGGTGAAGGATTAGTTATGAATGTGGAGAAAATACTTGAAATACTTAAAATAACATATTGATAAAAAGCCAAGAGAATAGTAAAAGCTCCAAATCAAGGGCTACATTTTATAATAGGCATAGATCTATCAGGTTCCTACCAGACTGTAGTGGATAGATAGAGAAACGATGAGCTAGAGGCTTTTTTTGTCTTCTTTAATTTGATTCACTATTTTTATGCAAAAAAGCATGTGAATCATTTAAACCAACCATTTACAATAAAAGTTTGTGAGGCCTGCTCCCTCTGCCCACTTATGGAAAGGCCTGTGAGCTCTGCCTCACTCACCCACTTATAGATAAAGCTTGTGAGTGTCAGTTCACTCACCCACTTATAGATAAAGCTTGTGAGTGTCAGTTCACTCACCCACTTATAGATAAAGCCTGTGAGTGCCAGTTCACTCACCCATTTATTGAAAAAGCCTGAGTCCTTCTTCACCCACTTATGAATAATTCCTAACCCATTTCACACACCCACTTATATAAAAAGCCTGTGAGTTCCATTTCACACACCCACTTATATAAAAACCCTGTGAGTCCTGTTTTTCCCACCCTCTAATATAAAAAGCCTGTGAGTCCTGATTCACCCACTTATATAAAAAGCCTGTGAATCCTGATTCAGCCACTTATAGGAAGCCTGTGAGTCCTGTTTTACTTCACTCATTTATCTAAAAAGCCTGTGAGTACTGTTTCATCCCCCACTTATGGAGAAATCCAGAGAGTCCAATTTCACCCACCCACTTACATAAAAAGCCTGTGAGTCCTATTTTCCTTGTCAAGTTATAGAAAAAGTTTGTGACACATTGTTCTCACACCCACTTAAAAAAAGCCTGTGATCTTGCTTCACCCATTGTTCTGCCCATTCTGTGCAGCAAGACATTTCTTAAGTGCTGGTCCAGCTATGGCCATTAGATGTCATAGATGCCCTTCTCTTTCCTATTCATGTGTTTGGAATCTTCTGTCTCTAATGGCTAAACTGTTCAGAACTGCCCCTTCCTTCTTCCCGGGTTAGCAGCATGTAACCATTTCTGCTGGACTTCTGAGGTGCCCACATGTGCTCAGCTCCCTGCATAACCACTTCTTATATCAAACAGATTCCGGTAAGGTTTAATGCAATTATGTGCTATGCATCTGTGTTAGCAGCCATAATGCAGCCCCCCATGATATTTGCAATGCATGTTCAGCTCCTGTAATGCTATTACACTGCATGTTAGTTATATGCATCCTTTGGTCAGTGAGTGCAAAGCTGGCACCCATAAGTTGTTTACATATCTCTTTCTCTTTTACTACTGTGTATGTTGTATTGCTCAGCATCTATATAATGCATGGTAGCGATATAACAGCATCCTGTATCATTGCTACTGTTGTGATTGTACCCTGTATTGCTGTGATATTGTCTGTCAGTACTGACATGCTGCATTATCTGTTTCTTATAGTTTTTACCCAAATCATCCACATTGTACAACAATCTCTGAATCATCCATAACTGTGTTCAACAACCTCTGATATCATCTACTACTGTGTTCTACTATACCATCTGTTATCTGTCCATATCATGCCAATAAATATAGACTTAAGCACCCATACAGTCTTCTTACTGGGAGTGGATGAAGGGTTAAGCCGTATGCTGGAATCCACACCGCATCATAAGTGGAAGAAGGCAGAACACCCATCTACTTAAAGAAAAAACCTGTGAGACATTCTTCTCACACTCACAGAGAAACCTGCGAGTCTCTCTTCCCCTGCTAATACATTGTGATTGACAGCTTTTTCAGTATATGAGATCGTACCAGAAATCCTGCCAATCAATGTGTATGTGGCAGTAAAAAGGAATCATAGGCTTTCTCTATAAATAAGTGAGGAAGGGCGGATTCATAGGCTTTCTTTGCAAGTGGGCAGAGGAACCATGACTTACAAATATATCCATATTAATAGAGGCTGAACAGAGACACCCAAAGCCCCTCTGGTACAACACTATGGAGCTGTAGGCACTATGGAAAATTTACCAAATGCAATATCTGACTTAGTAACATAGTAACATAGTAACATAGTTATTAAGGTTGAAGGAAGACTTTAAGTCCATCTAGTTCAACCCATATCCTATCCTAACTTGCCCTAACATGTTGATCCAGAGGAAGGCAAAAAAAACCCATGTGGCAACAGTAAGCTTCACATTGGGGAAAAAAATTCCTTCCCGACTCCACATACGGCAATCAGACTAGCTCCATGGATCAACGCAATATTAAGGAGACTAGTGTATATACCCTGTAATATTATACTTTTCAAGAAAGGCATCCAGTCCCTTCTTAAATTTTAGTAGTGAATCACTCATTACAACATCATATGGCAGAGAGTTCCATAGTCTCACTGCTCTTACAGTAAAGAATCCGCGTCTGTGAGTATGCTTAAACCTTCTTTCCTCCAGACGTAGAGGATGCCCCCTTGTCCCCGTCACAGGTCTAAGAGTAAAAAGATCATTAGAAAGGTCTTTGTATTGTCCCCACATATATTTATACATTGTAATAAGATCACCCCTAAGCCTTCGATTCTCCAAACTAAATAACCCCAAGTGTAATAACCTGTCTTGGTATTGCAGACCCCCTAGTTCCCTAATAACCTTGGTCGCTCTTCTCTGCACCCGCTCCAGTTCAGCTATGTCTTTCTTATACACCGGAGACCAGAACTGCACACAGTATTCTAAGTGTGGTCGCACTAGTGACTTATATAGAGGTAAAATTATGTTCTCCTCATGAGCGTCTATGCCTCTTTTAATGCATCCCATTATTTTATTTGCCTTTGCAGCAGCTGCTTGACTCTGGCCACTAAATGTGAGTTTGTCGTCCACCCATACACCCAGGTCTTTTTCAGTGACTGTTTTGCCCAGTGTTTTACAATTAAGCACATAATTATACAACTTGTTCGTTCTACCCAAGTGCATGACCTTACATTTATCCCCATTAAAGCTCATTTGCCATTTATCAGCCCAAGCTTCTAGTTTACATAAATCCTCCTGTAATATAAAATTGTCCTCCTCTGTATTAATTACCCTGCAGAGTTTAGTGTCATCTGCAAATATTGAAATTCTACTCTCTATGCCCCCTACAAGGTCATTAATAAATATGTTAAAAAGAAGCGGGCCCAAAACTGACCCCTGTGGTACCCCACTGCTAACCGTGACCCAGTCCGAGTGTGCTCCATTAATAACCACCCTTTGTTTCCTATCCCTGAGCCAGCTGTTAACCCACCTACACATATTTTCCCCTATCCCCATTGTTCTCATTTTATGTATCAACCTTTTGTGTGGCACCGTATCAAAAGCTTTTGAAAAGTCCATGTACACCACGTCCACTGCATTCCCTTGGTCCAGTCCAGAACTTACCTCTTCATAAAAGCTTATCAGATTAGTCTGACAGGAACGGTCTCTTGTAAACCCATGTTGATATTGGGTCATAAGGTTATTCTTCTCCAGATACTCCAGTATAGTATCTCTTAGAAAACCCTCCAGGATTTTACCCACAGTTGAGGTTAAACTTACTGGCCTATAATTTCCAAGTTCAGTTTTTGTCCCCTTTTTGAATATTGGCACCACATTTGCTATACGCCAGTCCTGTGGTACAGACCCTGTTATTATGGAGTCTTTAAAGATTAAAAATAGTGGTCTATCTATGACTGTGCTTAATTCCTGCAGTACTCGGGGGTGTATCCCATCCGGGCCCGGGGGTTTGTCAATTTTAGTGATTTGTAGACGCCGCCGTACTTCCTGCTGGGTTAAGCAGGTGACATTTAATGGAGAATTTTTATCCCTGATCATGTTATCCGTCATGGGATTTTCTTGTGTAAACACTGTTGAAAAAAGTCATTTAGCATATTGGCTTTTTCCTCATCCTCATCCACCATTTCACCCAGACTATTTTTAAGGGGACCAACACTATCATTTTTTAGTTTCTTACTATTTATGTAGTAAAAGAATATTTTGGGATTATTTTTACTTTCTCTGGCAATGAGTCTCTCTGTCTCAATCTTTGCTGTCTTGATTTGCTTTTTACAGAATTTATTTAATCTTCTGTATTTATTTAATGCCTCATCACTACCTACTTGCTTTAATTCTCTAAATGCTTTATTTTTATCTCTTATTGCGCCCCTTACAGCTCTATTTAGCCATAGTGGTTTCCTCCTATTTCTCGCATGTTTATTCCCATACGGTATATATTGTGCACAGGTCCTATTCAGGATGCTAATAAACGTCTCCCATTTTCTTTGTGTATTTTTATGTCTCAGGATATCGTCCCAGTTAATTGCACCAAGATCATCTCTCATCCGTTGGAAATTTGCTTTCCTGAAGTTTAGTGTCCTTGTAACCCCTCTACTACACATCTTATTAAAGGATACATTATTTTGTGATCACTATTACCCAAGTGACCCTCAACCCTTACATTTGATATGCGGTCTGGCCTGTTGGTTAATATTAGGTCTAGCAGTGCCCCCCCTCTTGTTGGGTCCTGAACCAGTTGTGAAAGGTAATTGTCTCTCATCGTTGTCAGAAACCTATTACCTTTGCTGGAACTGCAGGTTTCGGTTCCCCAATGTATTTCAGGGTAGTTGAAGTCCCCCATAATAATGACTTCTCCTTGAGTCGCTGCTTCATCTATTTGCTTGATGAGGATATTCTCTGTAGCTTCCATTATTTTTGGAGATTTATAACAAACCCCTATCAGTAATTTATTATTTTTCCCCCCTCCCTTTATTTCTACCCACAGGGACTCTACATTTTCATTAGATTCATATATATTATCACGAAGGATGGGTTTTAAGGATGATTTTACATATAAACACAAGCCTCCCCCTCGCTTATTTGTACGGTCATTTCTGAACAGACTATAGCCCTGTAAATTAACAGCCCAGTCATGGCTCTCGTCCAGCCATGTCTCAGATATCCCCACCATGTCATAATTATGTTCCAACAACATTAACTCCAATTCCTCCATTTTGTTGGCGAGACTTCTGGCATTAGTATACATGCACTTTATGTATCTCTCTGTACCTCTATTCTTTCTTAAATTATTAACTGTTCTAACCCCACCCCCATGCCACCTCCACCCCCAATGTCATTATTTGTGCCCAGGTCTCTATCTGCACTGTCTTCCCCTCCTATAAAAGGAATACCCTCCCCCCCGTCCCTAGTTTAAACACTCCTCCAGCCTTCTAGCCATTTTCTCCCCCAGCACAGCTGCACCCTCCCCATTGAGGTGCAGCCCGTCCCTAGCGTAGAACCTGTAGCCAACTGAGAAGTCGGCCCAGTTCTGCAGGAACCCAAACCCCTCCTTCCTACACCAATTCCTGAGCCACTTAGTAGATGACAAGTAAAGCTTTGCTTTTATATGTGGCCAGCCAAAGGCTGCTCCTCATGGTTAGATAGAACAATATAGACAGACATCTGTCTGAGATGGTTTAGTGAATCCTGCATTGAGCAGGGGGTTGGACCTGATGACCCTAGTGAATCCTACATTGAGCAGGGGGTTGGACCTGATGACCCTAGTGAATCCTACATTGAGCAGGGGGTTGGACCTGATGACCCTAGTGAATCCTACATTGAGCAGGGGGTTGGACCTGATGACCCTAGTGAATCCTACATTGAGCAGGGGGTTGGACCTGATGACCCTAGTGAATCCTACATTGAGCAGGGGGTTGGACCTGATGACCCTAGTGAATCCTGCTTTGAGCAGGGGGTTGGACCTGATGACCCTGGAGGTCCCTTCCAACTCTACCATTCTATGATTCTATGAGTATTGCATCGACAGACTAGCTTAGGAAATCATGGACTGTACCCTGGTGACTCTGCAAGTTAATAACTTTAGAAGTGAATAGAAGCCCTCACTTTAAGAATTCATGTTGGATGAGTATTGTGAGCGATGCCCTAAAGTGGCCTGCAGCTTTTCACCTTACGCTTATGGTGAAGGAGTGCGGCAGAGTGAAGCAACCTTTCAAGTTGGTTCTTATTTTTCCCTTTAACGTAATACAAATTTTAAACATTACTAATATTCTTCAAACTATACAATTTGCGTAATGATAAAAGATTAAAAACGCTCATCAGAAAATGACATATAGTGTAAATAAGTTACATATAGTAATCCATTTTCACTCTCACCACCACTGAGCCCCATAAATGGAAGCAATAACCTCATTCTTGCTACCCATACATGAATTACACCCTGACATCATGATTGTGGTCAGGTATTTTTTTCTCTCCGGTGTTTCAGAGAAAATACACTTTAAAGATCTGACCGGGCCAGATACAAGACTATTCTGGCAATGCCCCCTCCACCTTTTCTCATTGCTGCTAGAGGTGATTGACATCTCTATGCTATGAGAGAGACCTGTCAGTCACCTGCAGCGGTGCTGGGAGAAGCCATCCAGGGGTGGAGCCGGACTAGTCTTGTAGTCTTTAAAGTATATTTTTTTCTGTAACACCAGACAACTTCAGATTAAAATATGGTTTGGGCATCATGAAGCAAGTGACAGGTTCTCTTTAGTAAAAATAACAAAATACTCACCATCACTTCCAAACAGAAAACTGGTGTGTACAGGTGCAAACTAAGGCTGTGTGAATACATTGCAGATTTGGTGCATTTTTGTGCTGATTTGTGACAAAACATGAAGCAAACCCTGATGCCAGCAAAGTGATTAAGAAACCTGACGTGTCATGCACATATTGAGTATTTTTGACTTGCAGATTTGGTGCAGAAAATAATCCACAGCATGTTACTTCTTGGTGCGGTTTTTCCCTGTGTTTTTCACCATGGACTTCACTCACATCAATCAAAAATGCACCTAAAACTAGTTAAAAATGCTTCAAAAGCATGTGTTTTTGCAGCAGCGTTTTTGCTGACAAAAGAAGCAGAAATGGAGCAGAAATTTTATGAAACGTGTTCATATACCATAAGGCTATGTGCACACGTTGAGTAAAATTTCTGTACCATTTCTGCAGCTCTTGGGAGGAAAAATGCAGCTGCAAAAACACACGTTTTTTGGGGAGTTTTTCCTCTGCATTTATGATGCCTTATTTAACTGATTTGACTGAAGTCAATAGTGAAAAACGCAGGAAAACAACTTACATAGAATTAACATGTTGCATATTATTTTCTACACCAGATCTGCAAGTCAAAAATACTCAACGTGTGCATGACACGTCAGGTTTTTCACTCATTTTGCTGTCATCAGTTTTGTCACAAATCCGTGCAGAAAAAATAGCTTATACCACATGGTGAATTGAGTAAGAAATAGATAAAAGCAATTCTTCACCTACTGTTGATTTGCTTGTTGATCCTAGTAAGGTACAGTCATATGTTAAAGTTTGGGCACCCCTATTAATGTTAACCTTTTTTCTTTATAACAATTTTAGTTTTTGCAACAGCTATTTCAGTTTCATATATCTAATAACTGATGGACTCAGTTATATTTCTGGATTCATTATTGTACTAACAGAAAATGTGCAATCTGCATTTAAACAAAATTTGACTGGTGCAAAAGTATGGACACCCTTATCATTTTTTTTATTTGAACACTCCTAACTACTTTTTACTGACTTCCTGAAGCACTAAATTGGTTTTGTAACCTCATTGAGCTTTGAACTTCATAGCCAGGTGTATCAAATCATGAGAAAAGGTATTTAAGGCGGCCACTTGCAAGTAGTTCTCCTATTTGATTCTCCTATGAAGAGTGGCATCGTGGGCTCCTCAAAACAACTCTCAAATGATCTGAAAACAAAGATTATTCAACATAGCTTTTCAGGGGAAGGAGACAAAAAGTTTTCTCAGAGATTTAACCTGTCAGTTTCCACTGTGAGGAACATAGTAAGGAAATGGAAGAACACAGGTACAGTTCTTGTTAAGCCCAGAAGTGGCAGGCCAAGAAAAATATCAGAAAGGCAGAGAAGAAGAATGGTGAGAACAGTCAAGGACAATCCACAGACCACCTCCAAAGACCTGCAGCATCATCTTGCTGCAGATGGTGTCACTGTGCATCGGTCAACAATACAGCGCACTTTGCACAACGAGAAGCTGTATGGGAGAGTGATGCGAAAGAAGCCGTTTCTGCAAGTGTAGTGTCGGTGGTGGGGTGCCGAGCTGGGGGGGGTGGTCCTACTTTTATACCGCGCAGAGATGACAACAGAGACACGATGAGGCAGATTCTGGGTGCAACAGGTCCAAGTTTATTTCTTCACTTGCCGTCCGACTGACAGCACACCTCGCGGCCCTCCGTTTCCAGAGCCGCTTCTCACACCGTACACTGCAGACGTGTCTGCACACACCGTCCCCTCCTTTACTGTCGACGCTCCTGACAGTTCCGTCACTGTGGCCGCCTTAGGCCCATTAACCAACAGCGCTTCTACTGCTCAGTCGTCGTGTCACATACGGTGTCTTACACCCAGTACCTCGTCTCAACTGCGGTCCTTTCCTGTCAGGACCACCCCCCTGACGTTTCCTCTCCTCAGTCCCCTTGGTCGGATTCTCCTCAGAGCGCACAGACTGGCGCAGTCATCCTGTCACCTGAGCTCCCCCTGGGGACTGGAACTTTCTGGAACCCTCCCTCAGTATTTATAACTCCCCCGGTTCCTTGAAACTGTCACTCTAACTGTCACCACGCCCCCCATGACCAACGGTTTCTAAAGCCCTAAGCTGCTGTAAAGTCCTTTGCTCATACTCCACCCTGCCATCTAATGGTCATCCCAAGGTACTGCACGTCCACTACACTTTCCTAGTTGTTTCCCCACTGTAATCACTGACTCCTACCTACACTGTGCAAACCTATCTTTCTTCACTCTGACTAGTCCGTCCGTCCGTCAGGTCACCTTCCCTACACTCCCCCTTCCTTTGTCCATTGTCGTCCTCGACAATCGTCATCCCTGCCTTCGTCGTTCTGAATCTACACCTACATTCTGTTGTCGGACCAGAAGTTGAGCCAAACCCACTATCTGCGGGGGCCGAACCATACTGGGAGCACTATGCTCTGAGCAGCCTACTGCTACTCACCAGCGCGCACGCCACATGACAACGTCTTTCAAATTGGGCAAGGTACACCCGTATTCTCTCTACGGCGTGTATCTTTCCCCTACTCTCCCCTACTGTTACCTTTCACTATCCGGTACGCCATGATCGAGGCCACTCACCTACCAGATCATTGCCGGCGCCCGCCTTTCCTTCTTCAGGGGTGTCCGTGGTGTTGGGGACCTGACCTAGGACGGCTGTCTTTCTCACGTCTTCCAACTCATTTTCCTTCTTTCAATTACATGTCATGGTCGGCGTCCCGGTCTCCCAGACCTCAACTCTTAGATCCCTACCGGATCTCACACTTTCCTTTGGTCCCGCAGACCTTCCCTTACCCGGAGCTGTTGCATTTACTTTGGCATATTATACATCACACAACTTTATAATAGCACAAGTACCCCATTTTTTTATAATTTTTTTTTCATTTTTCTTTTGCTTTAAAACTCAACGTTTAACAATAAACATCGCCAGCACTCCTTTTCCCTCCCCCTTCCTTGGACATGGACACTCCTCCACTTTTCCGTATCCCCGTTCTGTCAGGTAAACATATTTTCGTATATAAAGAACATAGAAAGAAGAAAGAAAGAGAGAGAAAATAGTTGCATCAGTTAAACAACAACAAAACTTTTTTCTAAATGCAACTGTCCTTATAATCTGCACAACGGTGCATCGAACTCCTGACAGTCTATACCACTCTCAATGGACAGAGGTGAGGGCTCCACGGGGATACTGAGGGTGTCCATTCAAGTCCTCTTCTTTTCCATGACGGCCTCTCCTTGAGTGTGGAGCAGGTTCCACACTTCCTGCTCCCGGGCCTTTTTCTTCCTGATCACCTCCGCTTCCCACACGGAGGGAACAGCACGGGCCCTGGAGTCCGGTGGGCGGGACTCCGCTGAAAAAGACCTCAAGACAGAAACGGCCGAAGATTTCTGCGGCCCAGCAGCTGCTGGGGTCAGGTGGCAAATGGGGACAACCGGGTCCTCGGGGGCTGGAATCACAGGGCCCGCTAAGTTGGCCGCAGCCGACTCCAGCAGCGGCATAACCGCGGCCTCAGGACAGGCCGCATCCACTACTTCCAACGGAGCTGGAGTAATGGCCGATTTCAACGATGCAGCTGCTATTAGCAGGGAAAGCGCAGCAGCGTCTTCTTTGGGTGAGCTCTGCACTGGTGACTCCGGGCGGGGTAGTTCGGGGACATGAGCGGGGGCCTCGCTCAGCTCTGCATACACCACGGGGCCCGTGGTAACTAGGCCTTCCGGTGCGCAGGGGGCCGCGTGCTGCAGCAGAATGGTGGGGGCCGCTTGCGGAGGCACTGGTAGGGCCGGGGGTACTCTCACCTTCCCCGGCGCTGCGGCCTCCGTTTCATCATCACGCAGTTTCCCCCGCAGCCTCCGTTCCTTGCTCCACTGTCCTGCGGGCCTTCCCTCCGGACTCGGGGGCTCCGCTGAGAAGTCCTCTGCTGGTATTAGTGGCAGCCGTTCTCGCTGACTCCCCTCAGGCTCCGCTCCCCGGCTCAGCATCCCGCTGCCTGCCCGTAAATCTGAAGATGACTTCTGGTGCAGCTCCATCTCTCGCTGCCATTGCCACTCTAGGCGGCCGATGCCCCGACACCCGCAGCATCTCATACCGTCTGTTGGGCAGCACTCGAATGGCGTCAGACAGCCGCAGCCAAGTTTTTCTTCTGTGCCACTCCTCCTGCTGGGTGGGGCGTTGGCAGACCTTTCCATCCATCTGCCAGGGTCCAATATATGGAAACGTCGGTCTCCGGGCATATATTGCTTCCTTTTGGGGTACGTTGGAGGGGGTCCCAGTCCATTCTGAACAACTGCAAACACCCGGACCTCTCCTCTGCGCTGAAGTAATACCGCCATCTTGGGCAGAATCAGCTACTGCCTTGGATCCTCTGCAAGCAACACAGATCCGACACAGCGTCCCAATTTGTAATCCACAGGTCAGTAATTTTTAGTCCACAGGTGTTTATAATCCGAAATAGAGCAGTCCAAGTTTTCCTCAGTCCTTCAGTTGCAGGCCTGCCGCAGAAGATAGCGTATTAGCGGCGGCGATCCTGCCGACTACGCCAAATGTAGTGTCGGTGGTGGGGTGCCGAGCTGGGGGGGGTGGTCCTACTTTTATACCGCGCAGAGATGACAACAGAGACACGATGGAGGCAGATTCTGGGTGCAACAGGTCCAAGTTTATTTCTTCACTTGCCGTCCGACTGACAGCACACCTCGCGGCCCTCCGTTTCCAGAGCCGCTTCTCACACCGTACACTGCAGACGTGTCTGCACACACCGTCCCCTCCTTTACTGTCGACGCTCCTGACAGTTCCGTCACTGTGGCCGCCTTAGGCCCATTAACCAACAGCGCTTCTACTGCTCAGTCGTCGTGTCACATACGGTGTCTTACACCCAGTACCTCGTCTCAACTGCGGTCCTTTCCTGTCAGGACCACCCCCCTGACGTTTCCTCTCCTCAGTCCCCTTGGTCGGATTCTCCTCAGAGCGCACAGACTGGCGCAGTCATCCTGTCACCTGAGCTCCCCCTGGGGACTGGAACTTTCTGGAACCCTCCCTCAGTATTTATAACTCCCCCGGTTCCTTGAAACTGTCACTCTAACTGTCACCACGCCCCCCATGACCAACGGTTTCTAAAGCCCTAAGCTGCTGTAAAGTCCTTTGCTCATACTCCACCCTGCCATCTAATGGTCATCCCAAGGTACTGCACGTCCACTACACTTTCCTAGTTGTTTCCCCACTGTAATCACTGACTCCTACCTACACTGTGCAAACCTATCTTTCTTCACTCTGACTAGTCCGTCCGTCCGTCAGGTCACCTTCCCTACACAAGCACACCACAAACAGTCGCCTGAGGTATGCAAAAGCACATTTGGACAAGCCAGTTACATTTTGGAAGAAGGTCCTGTGGATTGATGAAACAAAGATTGAGTTGTTTGGTCATACAAAAAGGCGTTATGCATGGAGGCTAAAAAACACAGCATTCCAAGAAAAACACTTGCTACCCACAGTAAAATTTGGTGGAGATTCCATCATGCTTTGGGGCTGTGTGGCCAATGCCGGCACCGGGAATCTTGTTAAAGTTGAGGGTCGCATGGATTCAACTCAGTATCAGCAGATTCTTGACAATAATGTGCAATAATCAGTGACGAAGTTGAAGTTACGCAGGGGATGGATATTTCAGCAAGACAATGATCCAAAACACCGCTCCAAATCTACTCAGGCATTCATGCAGAGGAACAATTACAATGTACTGGAATGGCCATCCCAGTCCCCAGACCTGAATATCATTGAACATCTGTGGGATGATTTGAAGCGGGCTGTCCATGCTCGGCGACCATCAAACTTAACTGAACTGGAATTGTTTTGTAAACAGGAATGGTCACAAATACCTTCATCCAGGATCCAGGAACTCATTAATAGCTACAGGAAGCGACTAGAGGCTGTTATTTTTGCAAAAGGAGGATCTACGAAATATTAATGTCACTTTTATGTTGAGGTGCCCATACTTTTGCACCGGTCAAATTTTGTTTAAATGCAGATTGCACATTTTCTGTTAGTACAATAAACCTCATTTGAATCCAGAAATATAACTGAGTCCACCAGTTATTAGATATATGAAACTGAAATAGCTGTTGCAAAAACCAAAATTGTTATAAAGAAAAAAGGTTAACATTAATAGGGGTGCCCAAACTTTAACATATGACTGTATGGCTCACATTTATCCTGTGCTCTATGCTGAGCACTTATATGACAGGGAGACATGGGGTAGTAGTCGTGGGCAAATTCACTAAGCAACAGTCAGTGAGCACCCCGGCACCATGCACATGAAGAGATGAGTACTCATGGTGTTGGCTGGAATCCTAGTCCCATGAAGCACCACAGAGTCACAGTCTTTGTTCCAATGGTTAAACTTTGCTAAAAAGCAGCATATTCATCTCACAGACAACACAGTTCAAACACAGAGACATCTTCTTATCTTTCCCATTCTGTCAACTCTGTCTATATCCTTAGCCAATCTCTGACCAACTATTGGACAATCCCTGTCCTTCTTCTGGACAATCTCTGTCCCACTTGTGCTCCAGGCACACCAGCTTCCTACCATTTCCTTGGTCCAGCTGCGAGTTATAGCGTAGCTGCCTCCTAATCCCAGCCGCTAGCTTTGGATCCTTCCTTGGAACGGTTCTTGTCTAAGCTGGTGACCACCTGCACAATTCTCAGCCTGGGGCCCCTTACTGAAGCAGCTTTATCTCCATGGCGTGTAATACTCTGCTCACACGTCCTGCCCTTGGGCAAGGTGCCCAGGCATCTGACAGAACCAGGAAGTATCTGTTCTATACCCCCATGCTCTGTGCTGCTATGCTCTGTGACTTCTCCCATCTGCTTAACCTCTATGCTGCCTGTATCTAACACTTCTATCTATTCTATGCTATCATATCTCTTTGATGCCCCCTTCTAATCCCCCCTACGGTCCCATACTGTCCCTAAGCTTGCACACAATACATAACAAGTGCATCACCTTACAGTATGATAACCTTAGTAAACCACACATTACATTAGTAAAACAACAGAGTGCCACACATGACACGTGCTCAGTGTTCTGAAGAGAGGAAGCACATGAGGGTCCCCGCGACCTCCTTATACTTACATGTAAATCTCTGAAATACATGATTCAGACAGAACCTCCAGCGGAATGTTCCCTGTAATGAAGCAGATGAAGAGACTCTGTGGATACCATCTGCCTATGATCTGGTTGTGCCCATCTTTTTAGGAGTGTATAAAGCATGGTCGGCTGCAGTTTTGTGCACCCGAAAGCCGGATACCGCTCAACCCACAAAAAACAGGTTCGCTATCTGTTAACAGAAATATAGGAGGTGTCCACGTTACTGGTAGTACAAAGACTCTGGAAAAGTGACGTGGCTTCCACCAAAAAAAAGTCCAGCGAAATCTACACTCCCAAATCCAAATTCCCCCCTTCTTCTGAGCCCTATGTTGTGTATAAGCCGTAGTTAGCATCCACATGTTTGGCATTACTGTAGCAAGGAGAGCCCACTTAATTTACTGGTGGTGCTTCCACAGAAGCAAGAGCTGGACACAATGTATCGGTACTACAATATATGGGCACCACAATGTAGGGGTGTAGCGTGTTGTGGGGCTCTAGCTGTGAGTGAGACAATTTTCTTCCTTTTACGACCTGGGGTGCTACATGATAGTGTGGGTTCTGGTTGTGTGTTTGAACTCATGTTTTGAGTGCCTTGTGGCCATACAGGCAGGCCTGTAGCCGGTGGTGTTGGATGGCCATAACCATGGATTCCGGAGTTCAATAAAGAAGACTTCCTTTCAAAACACAGTCCTAATTGACCAGTAACTTGATAAGGGTTGTGTGCAAGGGATAGCAGGTACAAAGTCCTATGGATGTTTCCTTTGCAGTACAAAGCATTTTCACTCACACAGTATTTTTCCTCTGTAGTCTACTCCGGGGACAGTGAGGCACACTGTTTTGCCCTACTTTATCACATCCCAGCTTCTATGCCACCATCCTGATTAGAGATGAGCGAAGATCGTCAGCTCCCACCTTATTCGGCAAGCTATAGTGCTTACCGAAGAAGCTGCATCGGGAACCCGGATACCTGGAGCACTCCCAATAATCAGCTGTCCGGCGCCGCAGCTGCAAGTGAAGTGGCTGTGTGACAGTCACAACACAAGCATGGAAAGCCTGTGTGTTGTGACTGTCACACAGCTGCTCGCGCTGACATCAGACAGATCATAGGAGTTCACCACGAGACACTGAGCAGTGATAGCAGACACTGCTTAGTGTCTCTGCTGAATGAAAGGCTGTATGGTTACACGATGTAATCATGCAGCCTGCCATCTAGCTGTAGCAGAGCTATACCCGTCGCGGGACAAATGGGTTATCTTCTCAGCAGAAGGGTGAGGAATTTTGTTGTTTGTAATTTTAATTCTCTTGCAGGAGACAATGGCATCACTGGAATGGATGTTGCAGTAAGTATGGTTTAATTAAGATTTATTAAATGAGTCTGTGTCATTCTTTCAATTAAAGGACTTTATTCTGGGTGTGTGTGTTTTTATGCAATATCACTATGGAGTTAGTAATGGGGTGTCTTATTGACGTCTTTCCATTACTAACCTCTGGGCTTGATGTCACAAAGGTGACATCAACCCCCCTGATATCACTCTACTTGCCACCGCATCAGGACAAGTAGGAAGAGCAAAGCTAAGTGACCGAATTAGCACATCTTATAGATGCACCTTTTCTGGGGCAGCTGAGCGCTGATGTTTTTAGCCTGGGGGGCAATATCCATGGCCCCTTCCTAGGCTATTAATATCTGCCCACAGCAGTCTGCCTAGCTTTTGCTGATTATTAATTATAGGGGGACCCTTCGTCACTTTTGTCGTGGGTCATCATTTTAATAGCCAGTAAAGGCTAAGTATACAGCTGTGAGATAATATTAATAGCCTTGGAAGCTCAATGGGTATTACCCCCTTTTCAGTCTATAAACATCTGCCTCCAGTCGTCGGCTTTCCCTCTACTGGTTAAGAAAATTACACGGGAGCCCATGCCATTTTTTTCTGAAAAATAATCTTTTAATTATTAAATACATGTACAGTAAGCTGCACACACACTGTACTGAATATATATGTGACTGACATCTGTATATCTATCTATTCTATGTGTATATACTGTATGTAATCTATCTATTCTATCCTGTTGGGTCTTAAGGGGGTTTTACACTAAGCGATATCGCTAGCAATATCGCTAAAACGTCACTGGTTTTGTGACGTTATAGCGATATTGCTAGCGATATCGCTATGTGTGATACTTACCAGCGACCGGCTCCCCCGCTGTCCATCGCTGATCGCGCGAGAATGTCCAGCTCCATTTCTCGTCGGGCGCTTCCTGCTGAGACTTCCTGCTGTGACGGCGAGCGACGCTGGACGCGGGCGGGAGGACGCAGGATCGCTGTGTGTGAATGGTAAGTATCGTGCGCTGCGTCGCTGCTGCATCGCTGTGAGATCTTTCTGTATGAAAGCTCACTAGCGATCATTTAGCGATGCACCAGCGATCCTGACCGGGTCGGATCGCTGGTTGGATCGCTGGTGCATTGCTAAATGTAAAAGGGCCTTTACTGTGATTTTATTGTACGCGGCAGCTGAATTGCCGGCTTTTTATCTATCTGTCACTGACATCTTTATATGTATCTTTTCTATGTGTATATATACTTTATGTAATCTATTCTTTCTTGTTGGGTCATGCTGTGATTTTACTTTACTCGATTGCTGAATTGCTGGCTTTTCAAAGGAAATCAGTGTGTAAAAATCGGACAGCACTCACATGGACCGAGTGCTGTTTGATTTTTTTCCAGTCAGATCGTGAGCTACAGGTATGGTTCTACTGGGGGCACTAAACTTTATTAGCATGCACAACGAGACACAAGTTAGCCCAAAAAATGCATGAAAAAACACCACAAAACTGCAACAAAAAGGCACCACATGCATTTTGCTGCAGCTTCATTCCTGCCAAGAAATCAGGTTTTGCAGCAGAAAAAAAAAACTCAACAAAAACTTTCAGTGTGAGCTTAGCCTTACACGGGCACTAGAATGGCATATCATCACTTTCACATTGCAATATCCACTGCAGCTCATTGCTGGAAAAAAACTATGGAGTCAATATCATCAATATACCTGTAGATTAATTCCCAGAGAAGTGTAATTTCCAAATTGAGAGAGGTTTCTGCTCTTCTGGCACTTAGGGGCTTTGTATATGGAATCGACAAACTATTCAACTGAAATTTGTTCTCCAAGAGTCAAATGGCGCTCCTTCCATCCCAAATCTTGCAATGTGGCCAAACTGTACTATACAGACACATATGGGGTATTGTTTTGTTTATGAGAAATTATGTAACAAACTATGTAGTAATTTTTTACCTATTTCTGGGTCGCCCTCCCAGGGCTGTGGGGTACTCAGTACCGGGCCGGTGTCAGGGGGATGTGTCACAGCAGCTGTGACCCGGTCCATGGCCCTGGGAGCCCAAGAAATGGGGAAATGTAGTTAATGGAATGGAATAGTTTGTGATGCCACCTGTGGTGCTCGGCAAGATAGATGTTAAGCCGACGCTGCAGACAGATCCCCTGCGACTGATGGTATGGTGCAGCAAAGTTGTAATAGCTCTCCACAGGTGAAGCTATAGTCCCAGGGCAGTGTAGATGTGGTTTGCATGGGGATGTAGCAGTGCCGGAAAGGTAGGAAGCAGACAAGACACAGCGGGGTGCAATTTCTGTACCTTTACTTGATAACTGCAGTCCAGGGTCCTGATTACAGATGGTAATGGAGCAGGCTAGCCTGGAAGCAACTCAGGGATTCTCTCTCAGCAGACGGGCTGTGCAGCCTCCTTCCTAACGCTTGTTTGAATTAAGCACTCCAGTACTGAGTTACTCTGAAGTTCCTCCTGTCAGATGTTCCCAAGAACCTTACTTGCACGGCAGACAGCTGTAGCCTCTCTCGGGGACTCCCTTCTCTGAGTCCTGGCTCTCTATCCAAGCTGCTGTTGTGCCTCAAGTCTTAGATGGGACTAGGGCATTTACAGCCTCCTACTTCTCTGGTATCTGCTGTAGGACCCTTAGTATCCGTACAGCCGTGGAGACCAGGCTCCAGTTCGTGCGCTCTCAAGCTGAGGGAGCACTCCTTCCTAGCTCAACCTCCAGCTTTCTTCTACACGTCTGCACACTTCACCCTCTTCAGACTAACTGACCACTCCTTCCTCTTGGCCCTCAGAGGGCACCCCTCCCCTTAATCCTGGTTCAGAGTTCCCCCTGCTGGCCTGGAGTGGAACAGTGTTGCATGTATGGATTGACTGCGAGAGAGACCCATCATTGCCTCCAAGCCTGGCATTACCCTCCCCTGGAGGAAGGCAAAGCCACTGTGACGACCATACTCCTGGGGGCGCCACATTTCCCCTTCTGAAAATGTAAAATATGGGTATAAAACCACATTATCTTGGTAAAAATGTATTTTTCTTCTTCTTCACCGCTCAATGGTATAAAATTTTGTGAAACACATGTGATGTCTAGTGTTGAGCATTCCGATACCGCAAGTATCGGGTATCGGCCGATACTTGCTGTATCGGAATTCCGATACCGACTTCCGATATTTTTTCAATATCGGAAGTCGGCATCGGAATCGGAAGTTCAGTTGATTGACAGCCTGACGTCATCATGATGCGCGGTGTGTGCGCATCATGATGCGCCGTCATTTCGGGCCTTCCGGGGGTCTCTGCCGGCCTGCCGGGGGGCTGTGTGGACTGCCCGGGGTCTGTACCGGCCTGCCGGGGTGCTGTGCCGGCCTGCCGGTGGTCTGTGCACCCTGTGGGGGTCTGTACCGGCCTGCCGGGGGGCTGTGCCGGCCTGCCGGTGGTCTGTGCACCCTGTGGGGGTCTGTACCGGCCTGCCGGGGGGCTGTGCTGATGTCCGGGGGTCTGTGCAAGCATCGTCCGATGGGACTACAAGTCCCATCTGGCGATGCCTGCTACCATGACAGTGATTGACACATTAGCCAATGATGGGACAGTAGTAGTCCCATCATCCGGCTAATGTGTTAAATGTTAAAAAAAAAAAAAAAATACTACATACATACTACATGCATGCTACATACATACTACATGCTACATACATACTACATACATACCACATACATACTACATACATACTACATATATACTACATACATACTACATACATACTACATGCATGCTACATACATACTACATGCTACATACATACCACATACATACTACATACATACTACATGCTACATACATACTACATATATACTACATGCATGCTACATACATACTACATGCTACATACATACTACATATATACTACATGCATGCTACATACATACTACATGCTACATACATACCACATACATACTACATACATACTACATGCTACATACATACTACATATATACTACATGCATGCTACATACATACTGCATGCTACATGCATGCTACATACATACTACATACATACTACATGCTACATACATACCACATATATACTACATACATACTACATACAATACATTCATACAATACATACATAGACATACAGTACATATAACATAGAGTAACATACTTACCAATACTTGTCACATTGTTCCCCGAAGCCATTGTCTTTTACGGAATAAATATTAACATAACAAACCACAAAAATACTCACCCACGATCCGAAGCAGTCCACGAGTGTGTCCCACGACGATCTTGGGTAGAGAACTGCAGCATCAGCTGTTGCTGCCGTTCTCTACGGGCTGCAGGAATCCAATGACGGAAGGTAGGGGAAGAGTCTTGAGGAGATCATTTGCATATTCCTATCGGCGCGCGAATTTTGGCTCATCTTTCATCGTTTTTAAGAAATCTCAAGATGGAAGAGGCCAGGAGCCATTTGGTGAGCTGCATTTCTTGCTACATGTTCACAGATTTACCAGTGGAAAAGCCAAACTTCACATGCCACAAATGCAAGCTTGTGACCCTGTTGGAGGAAAAGTTGCAAAATCTCGAAGAGAGGTTAGCTACGTTGAAGATCATTAAGGAAGGTGAAGAGTTCTTGGACAGAGCAGAATTATCTCTTCATGATACAGAAAGAGAAGAAATTCGAAGTGCACCTGAAGAAACAGAGGAATGGAGACATGTGACCCAGAGAAGCAGGAGGATCAGGAGGCAGTCAGCACCCATACTGCTCAGGAACCAGTACCAGGCTCTCACGCAGGAAAACGATGAAGAAATACATCAGGATAAGACTTTGCCAACAAACAGCAACCTTGTACGCCTTCAGAGTCCTCCTGGATGGAGAAAGAAAAATGTTGTGAAGAAGAAACGGAGAGTGGTGGTCATGGGGGATTCCCTGTTGAGAGGAACAGAGGACGCTATCTGCAGACCGGATATAACGTCAAGAGAAATGTGCTGTCTTCCAGGTGCAAAAATTAAAGATGTGTCTGACAGGATATCAGGACTCTTCAGACCTACAGATGACTACCCATTCCTGCTACTACATGTGGGGACAAATGACACAGCAAGAAACGACCTGGAAACCATCTGCAGAGACTTTGAAGACTTAGGCAAGAAAGTGAAAGAACTGGGAGCGCAGGTGGTCTTCTCTTCCATCCTCCCAGTGGATGGCCATGGAACAAGGAGGTGGAATAAGATTCTGCAGGTGAACAACTGGCTACGTCGATGGTGCCGTCAGCAACGATTTGGATTTCTGGATCACGGAGTGAACTACTTATATGATGGACTACTTGCTAGAGATGGGGTGCACCTTACGAAGACTGGAAAGCAGGTATTTGGAAGTCACCTTGCTACACTTGTAAGGAGAGCTTTAAACTAGAACAACATGGGAAGGGAAGCAAAAGACCAGAAAAAGCCATACACCTGACAAATGCTATTGAGAACTCTGCTATTAGAAGTGGAAAGGAAGAACAAAGACGAAAGAATCTAATTAATAAAAATATTGGAGAAAGAGAAACCAATCACAAACTAAAATGTTTCTATACTAATGCACAAAGCATGGGCAACAAACAAGGAGAATTGGAACTACTAACACAGGAAAAGAAATATGATGTCATTGGAATCACTGAAACTTGGTGGGACAATACACATGATTGGAATACAAGACTAGAAGGATACAACTTATTTGCAAGAAACAGACTTGATAAACGAGGAGGAGGTGTCGCATTGTATGTTAGAAATGCGTATATCTGCACAGAGATTGAAGCTTCAGAGACTGGGAGTTCTGTGGAAACTGTTTGGGTAAGAATACAAGGACAGAACAATGGAAAGGACACCATTGTAGGCATTTACTACAGGCCGCCTGTGCAAGCTGAAGATATGGATGAACTCTTTATGCATCAAATGGCCAAGTTCTCCAAAAAATATGACATAGTTGTCATGGGAGATTTCAACTATCCAGACATTTGTTGGGAATCTCTCTCAGGCAAAACTAACAGGTCAAGGAAATTCTTATCCTCTCTTGCTGACAACTTTATCTTCCAAAAGGTAAAGGAGAAAACAAGGGGAACTGCTACCTTGGATCTAATCCTTATAAACAGGGAGGAAATGGTTGAGGAGGTAAAAGTGGCTGGGACCCTAGGAGGTAGCGACCATGCTATTTTAGAATTTTGGATAACTAGAGGCCGAAGACCTGTGAAGACTCAGACGTCAAGGTTAGATTTCAGAAAGGCAGATTTTAAGGGATTCAGAAAGAGAATTGGAGGGATCCAATGGCTGGATATCCTTAAAGACAAAAATGTCCAGGAAGGATGGGAAATCTTGAAAAATGAAATTCTCAAAGCACAGTTGTTAACAATTCCGAAAAGAGGGAAGAATAGGAAGCATTTAAGGAAACCAGGATGGATGAACACAGAACTTAAGCACATGCTAAAAAGGAAGAAAAAAATGTTTATAAAATGGAAAGAGGGAGGCATATCTAAAGAAGAATATAATGCTGTCTGCAGAACCTGCAGGGCACAAATCAGATTAGCTAAAGCTGAAAATGAATTGAGGCTTGCAAGAGATGTCAAAAGCAATAATAAAGGATTTTGGGGATATGTCAAAAGTAAAAGAAAAGTCAAAGATGCTATAGGATTTTTACAGGATGAAAATGATGAAATGGTAAGACAGGATGTTGAGAAGGCTGAACTTTTAAATTCCTATTTTGCATCTGTTTTCTCTCAGAAAGGAAACGTAACATCAACTGTTATTCACTGTCCTATTAAGGGAATAGAAGAATCCAGGATATCTATAAACAGAAAGATAGTGAGGAAACACTTAGCTAACCTAAATGAATTCAAGTCTCCAGGTCCAGATGAATTACACCCCAGAGTACTGAAGGAGATAGCAGAAGAAATTTTTGAACCCCTCTCCATAATCTTTGAAAATTCTTGGAGAACAGGAGAAGTGCCAGAAGACTGGAGAAGAGCAAATGTTGTTCCTATCTTCAAAAAGGGGAAGAAGGTGGACCCAGGCAACTATAGGCCGGTGAGTCTGACTTCTATACCAGGAAAGATCTTTGAACAAATTATTAAACAACATGTATGTCAATACCTGGATAAGAATGAAGTGATTTAACAGAGTCAGCATGGGTTTGTAACTAATAAGTCATGTCAGACTAATTTAATTTCCTTCTATGACGGTATTACTGATTGGGTGGATCAAGGAAATGCTGTAGATATAGTATATCTTGACTTCAGCAAAGCATTTGACAAAGTCTCTCATACAATCCTTATTGAAAAAATGACTAAGTATGGAATGGACAAGGCAACTGTTAGGTGGATTCATAACTGGCTTAGTGATCGGACCCAAAGAGTGGTCGTAAATGGCTGCATATCCAGTTGGAAGAATGTCTCAAGTGGGGTACCACAGGGCTCTGTCCTGGGCCCTGTATTGTTCAACATCTTTATCAACGATTTAGATGAAGGAATTGAGGGTAAACTGATTAAATTTGCTGATGACACAAAGCTAGGAGGGATAGCTAATACTAGAGAAGAGAGAGAGAGGATTCAAAAAGATTTAAATAAACTGGAGAAGTGGGCAGCAACTAACAGAATGGTTTTTAACAGGGAGAAATGCAAAGTACTACATCTGGGCAATAAAAATGAAAAAAGCATATATAGAATGGGAGGAATAGGGCTAAGTGACAGCACATGTGAAAAAGACTTGGGTATACTAATAGATCACAGACTGAATATGAGTCAACAGTGTGATGCAGCAGCAAAAAAGGCAAATGCAATTCTAGGATGTATTAACAGAAGCATACAGTCTAGATCACGTGAAGTAATTATTTCCCTCTACTCCTCTTTGGTCAGACCTCATCTGGAATATTGTGTCCAATTTTGGGCACCACATTTTAAAAAAGACATCAACAAACTGGAGCAAGTTCAGAAAAGAGCGACCAGAATGGTGACCGGTCTGCAAACCCTGTCTTATGAGGAAAGGTTGCAGGATTTGGGAATGTTTAGTTTGCAAAAGAGAAGACTGAGAGGAGACTTAATAGCTGTCTACAAATATCTAAAGGGCTGTCACATTGTAGAAGGATCAACTTTATTCTCATTTGCACAAGGAAAGACTAGAAGCAATGGGATGAAGCTGAATGGGAGGAGACACAGATTAGATATTAGAAAAAACTTTTTGACAGTTAGAGTGATCAATGAGTGGAACAGGCTGCCACGAGAAGTGGTGAGTTCTCCTTCAATGGAAGTCTTCAAACAGAGGCTGGACAGACATCTAACTGGGATGATTTAGCGAATCCTGCTTTGAGCAGGGGGTTGGACCAGATGGCCCAGGAGGTCCCTTCCAACTCTACCATTCTATGATTCTATGATTCTATGATTCCGCTCTGTATTAATCCGCCACTTAAAAAAAAAAAGTCCCTAGTCTCACTTTATGCCATTGCTGTGTGGGAAATTCCCACGCAGCAATGGCAAAAAGTGAGACTAGGGACTTTTTTTTTTTTTAAGTGGCGGAGGAATACAGTGCGGAAGGATACCTACCTTCCGTCATTGGATTCCTGCAGCCCGTAGAGAACGGCAGCAACAGCTGATGCTGCAGTTCTCTACTCAAGATCGTCGTGGGACACACTCGTGGACTGCTTCGGATCGTGGGTGAGTATTTTTGTGGTTTGTTATGTTAATATTTATTCCGTAAAAGACAATGGCTTCGGGGAACAATGTGACAAGTATTGGTAAGTATGTTACTCTATGTTATATGTACTGTATGTCTATGTATGTATTGTATGAATGTATTGTATGTAGTATGTATGTATGTAGTATATATGTGGTATGTATGTAGCATGTAGTATGTATGTAGTATGTATGTAGCATGCATGTAGCATGCAGTATGTATGTAGCATGCATGTAGTATATATGTAGTATATATGTAGCATGTAGTATGTATGTAGTATGTATGTGGTATGTATGTAGCATGTAGTATGTATGTAGCATGCATGTAGTATGTATGTAGTATGTATGTAGTATGTATGTAGCATGTAGTATGTATGTAGTATGTATGTAGTATATATGTAGTATGTATGTAGCATGTAGTATATATGTAGTATATATGTAGCATGTAGTATGTATGTAGTATGTATGTGGTATGTATGTAGCATGTAGTATGTATGTAGCATGCAGTATGTATGTAGTATATATGTAGTATGTATGTAGCATGTAGTATATATGTAGTATGCATGTTGCATGCATGTAGTATATATGTAGTATGTATGTTGCATGTAATATATATGTAGTATGTATGTTGCATGTAGTATATATGTAGTATGCATGTTGCATGTAGTATATATGTAGTATGCATGTTGCATGCATGTAGTATATATGTAGCATGCAGTATGTATGTAGTATATATGTAGTATATACGTTGCATGTAGTATATATGTAGTATGCATGTTGCATGCATGTAGTATATATGTAGCATGCAGTATGTATGTAGTATATATGTAGTATGTATGTTGCATGTAGTATATATGTAGTATGCATGTAGCATGTATGTAGTATGTGGTATGAATGTAGCATGTATGTAGTATGTAGTATGCATGTTGTATGTATGTAGCATGTAATTTTTTTTTTTTTTTTTACATTCAACACATTAGCCGGATGATGGGACTACTACTGTCCCATCATTGGCTAATGTGTCAATCACTGTCATGGTAGCAGGCATCGCCCGATGGGACTTGTAGTCCCATCGGACGATGCCTGCACAGACCCCCGAAGCCTGCACAGCCCCCCGGCAGGCCGGCACAGCCCCCCGGAGCCTGCACAGCCCCCCGGCAGGCCGGCACAGCCCCCCGGAGCCTGCACAGCCCCCCGGCAGGCCGGCACAGCCCCCCGGCAGGCCGGGACAGACCACCGGAGCCTGCACAGACCCCCTGGCAGGCCGGCACAGCCCCCCGAAAGGCCCGTACAGACCCCAGAGAGGCTGTACAAGGGAAAAACAGGATTTTTCTTATTCCGATACCGGAAGTCCCATAGACTTGAATGGGACTTCCGGTATCGGAATCGGCGATACCGATACTTTTTTTTAAGATCGGCCGATCCATTCCGATCCGATACTTTGAAGTATCGGACGGTATCGCTCAACTCTAGTGATGTCACAATTCTCACTGCACCACTAGATTATTTCATTAAGAGATATGGTTTATAAAATGGGGTCACTTATGGGGCTACCGCTGTCCTGACATCTTAGACGTTCTGCCAATGTGACATGGCACCTGCAAACCATTACAGGCAAATCTTCACTGCTATGGTGCTCCTTCCCTGAGCTTTGCCCTATGAATAAAAAGTAGTTTTTGACAACATATGAAGCATTGCAGTACTCAGGAGATATTGTGTATCAAAATTTGTGGTCAATTTTCTCTCATTAACCCTTTTGAAAATTAAAAGCATGGGGCTAAAACAACATTTTAGTGGAAAAATGTAACTTTTCATTTTCACAGCTCAGTGTCATACAGTTCTGTGAAATACGTGTGGGTTTAAAATGCTCACTAAAGCCCTAAAGGAATTCTTCAAAATTTGTAGCTTCCAAAATGCGGTCACTTGTAGGGAATACTGCTGTTCTGGAACCTTGGCTGTTCTCCAAATATGACATGGTGTCTACAATCTATTCCAGATAATTTTGCACTCTAAAAAGCAAATAATGCTCTTTCCCTTCCAAGCCCTGCCATTTGACCATACTGAGAAAAAAATTGTACAACAAATTATGTAGTCCAGGCTGCTCAGGTCATGCCCACTGTCCATATTTATAGAAACAAACAGGCCATTAACACCCAGAAACTTATGAAGAACTTGCAGTCTTCATTGGCCCCTATCTCCTCCCTCTCATGTCCTGATTCTGCATTGAAGCATTACAATGTAACACTTCAAAGTGCCCTGGATGAATTTGCTCCTCCTATTCATAGAACACCACAACACAGACGGCGACAACCCTGGCACACCCTGCAAACATGTTTCCTGCAGCGGTGCTCCAGGTGCGCCGAACGTCTGTGGAGAAAATCCAACCTACCCGAAGATTTCATCCATTATAAGTTTATGCTTCGAACATACAACACTGCCCTTCACCTCTCAAAACAAACCTATTTCAAAACCCTCATCACTTCACTGTCCAATAACCCTAAACGTCTCTTTGACACTTTTCATTCTCTACTCAACCCAAGAGTACAGGCCCCTACCACGGAGCTTTGAGCTGACGATCTGGCCAATTACATCAAAGAAAAAATTGACCAGATCCGACAGGAAATTATCTCCCAGTCATCTCATACCATGCACTGTCCTCCCTCCCCCACTGCATCTAGCTCACTCTCTGACTTTGAACCAGTCACAGAAGAAGGAGTAAGCAGGATCCTTGCATCTTCCCGCCCAACCACTTGCACCAGTGACCTGTTGTGAGTTCATTTTTCCCTTCGTCACTGAGGTCTGGTGAACTCCCTATTCTGGTAAAGGAAGGTAATGAGCCTGATTATCAGGCACCTGAGCCTGATGATGATGACTGGCTGAGTGGAGTCACGGACTGGATATAAGGCTGCCGACGCCCTTCTGCCCTGCGGGTGATTTCTCTGTGGACTTCTAGGAGACCAGTCTGATTCCTGCTCCTCTAAAGCTAAGTTTTCTGCTTTGCCTGTTAGCATTTGTGTTTTGTTTTTGTTTGCCTTGCTTTTCTGGATTCTGCCATTCCCTGCTGGGGTGAGCTGAATCTCCTTTTGCCTGTTGCTCTGTCTTCAGAATATTCCTGAGTACTGACATAGTCTTTTTGAAGCCTAGCGTCTTCAGGGCCTTTTTCACTGTCAGTCTGTTGGCTCTTATTTTTCATAGGGTTTTTCACGGATTGCAGACAGCAGAATTCCTGTCCGTTCCTATCTAGTTAGCTTGGGCCCCGTCTTTGCTCAGTCTATCTTTCTGTCTGTGTTGTGTTCTTTCTTCTTGCTTCACCGTCATTATTTGTTGGGGGCTGCCTTTTGCTTTGGGGTCTGCTCTGGGGCAGTTTAGATTTCCCTTTCTGTCTTTAGGCTACAGTATATAGTCCTCCGGCTGTGATCGAGGGGTCTAGGGCATCGTAGGAACCCCCCACGGCTACTGCTAGTTGTGTTGATAGGTTCAGGGGTCTGCAATCCGATAGCTGCCAACTCCTCTGGTTTTCTGGACTTAGCTAGCATTTCTGTTTTTGCCTCCGACGGTGACTCATTCATAACATTGACCCATTTCCGTCACATCTACTCCAGACCCTTTCCCCTGCTGTCACCCCTCACCGAACTAAAATATTTAACCTCTCTCTATCTTCTGGTTTCTTTCCCTCCTCATTTAAGCATGCCATCATACATCCACTACTTAAAAAACCATCCCTCGACCAAAACTGTGCCGCTAACTATAGACCTGTTTCTAATCTTCCCTTCATCTCTAAACTCCTGGAACGCCTGGTCCACTCCCGTCTTATCCGTTATCTGTCAGAAAACTCTCTTCTCGACCCTCTCCAATCCGGTTTCCGCTCTTTACATTCTACTGAAACTGCCCTCACTAAAGTCTCTAATGATCTACTAGCAGCTAAATCAAATCGTCATTATTCCATGCTAATTCTCTTGGATCTCTCTGCAGCATTCGACACTGTGGATCATCAGCTCCTCCTCACTATGCTCCGTTCCATTGGCCTCAAGGACACCGTTCTCTCCTGGTTCTCCTCCTATCTCTCTGACCGCTCCTTTACTGTATCTTTTGCTGGCTCCTCCTCCTCTCATGTTCCCCTTACTGTTGGGGTTCCTCAAGTATCAGTCCTAGGCCCCCTCCTCTTCTCTTTGTATACTGCCCCTATTGATCAAACAATCAGTAGATTTGGTTTCCAGTACCATCTCTATGCTGACGACACCCAATTATATGCTTCTTCTCCTGACATCACGCCAGCCTTTCTAGAAAACACTGGCAATTGTCTAAACGCTGTGTCTAACATCATGTCCTCACTATATCTGAAACTGAACCTGTCAAAGACTGAAATCCTTGTGTTTCCTCCCGCTACTAATGTACCTATACCCGACATTGCCATTTCCGTGTGTGGTTCTACTATTACTCCCCAGCAACATGCCCGCTGTCTTGGGGTCATACTTGACTCTGAGCTTTCCTTTATCCCCCACATCCGATCACTGGCTCGCTCTTGTTATCTGCACCTCAAAAACATTTCTAGAATTCGACCTTTTCTTACTTTTGATTCTGCAAAAACTCTGACTGTTTCTCTTATTCATTCTCGTCTCAACTATTGTAACTCCCTTCTAATCGGTCTCCCTCTTACCAAACTCTCCCCCCTCCAATCTGTCTTGAATGCAGCTGCCAGGATCATATTCCTCGCCAATCGTTACACCGATGTCTCTACCTTGTGCCAGTCATTACACTGGCTACCCATCCACTCCAGAATCCAGTACAAACTTATTACCCTCACCCACAAAGCTCTTCATTGCTCAGCACCACCCTACATCTCCTCCCTTGTTTCAGTATACCATCCTACTCGCGCACTCCGTTCTGCTGATGATCTGAGGTTAGCATCCTCAATAATCAGAACCTCCCACTCCCGTCTTCAAAACTATACACGTGCTGCACCAATTCTTTGGAATGCACTTCCCAGGTCAATACGATTAGTCCCCAATCCCCACAATTTTAAGCGTGCCCTGAAAACGCATTTATTCAGACTGGCCTACCGCCTCAACACATTAACCTAATCTATCCCTATGTGGCACAGCCAAAAGTTTTTTTACCATAAACAGGTTCCCTGCATCATGTTCCCACCTGCTTTATGCATCCATAAGCCCTCTGCATCCGTACTGTGACACACTTAACATTATGGCTGGTCCATACAATCAGGGCAACTGTTACCACCCACCTTCCGTGTCTCCCTTTTTTCCTCATAGATTGTAAGCTTGCGAGCAGGGCCCTCATTCCTCTTGGTATTTGTTATGATTTATGTGATTATTGTTATGCTGTAATGTCTATTGTCTGTACAAATCCCCTCTGAAATGTAAAGTGCTGCGGAATATGTCGGCGCTATAGAAATAAAATTTATTATTATTATTATTATTATTAGTCCATTTTCTCCTGTTACCTTTGTGTTAATGAAAAATTTGGGGCTAAAACAACATTTCATAGGAAAAAAACATAGTTTTTTAATTGTCCACTGTTTCATAATTCTGGGAAGCATTTGTGAATTCAAGATGCTCACCACATCTCTAGGTAAATTCCTTGAGGGATTTAGCTTCCAAAATTTTGTCACAATTTAGGCACATCAGGGGCTCTGCGAACGTGACATGGTGTCCGCTAACTATTCCAGACAATTTTACATTCCAAAAGTCAAATAGTACTCCTTCCCTTCCGTGCCCTGCCATGTGCCCAAACTGTGGTTTTCCACCACTTATGGAGTATCAGTGTACTCAGGAGAAATTGCACAACAAACTTTTTGGTTTATTTTCTGCTGTCACCCTTGTGAAAATGAAAACTTTGAGGCTAAAGAAACATTTTTAAAGGAAAAGTGAATTTTTCTATTTCCACGGCTCACCGTTACAAAATTCTGTGTAGCACCATTGGTTGGAAGTGCTCACCACACCTCTAGATAAATTGCTTGAAGGGTGTAGTTTGCATAATGGGGGTCACTCGTGGGGGGGGGTTCCACTGTTTAGGCACATCAGGGTCTCTGCAAACAAGATATGGCATCCACTATCTATTCCAGGCAATTTTGCACTCTAAAAGTTAAATGGTGCTCCATCCCTTCCAAGACCTTCCTTGCCTCAAAACAGTAGTTTTCCACTACATATGAGGTACAAATGTACTCAGGAGAAATTGCACAACAAATTTTATGGTCTATTTTTTTCTCTTACCCTTGTGAAAATGAAAAAATTGCAGCAAAAGCAATATTTTTACTGAAAAAAATGTATGCTTCCATTTTCATGGCTTAACGTTATAAAATTTTGTGAAGCACTTGTGGGTTCAAAGAGCTCACCACAACTCTAGATAAGGGTGTAGGTTCCAAAAATGTGTCACTTGTGGGGGTATTCAACTGTTTAGGCATACCTCTATCTATCCCAGACAATTTTTTACCCAAAAGTTAAATGGTGCTTCATCCCTTCCGAGCCACCCTGCCATGTGCCCAAACAGTAGTTTTCCACCACATACTGTATGGGGTATTTGTGTACGCAGGAGAAATTGCTGTGGGGTACTCGGTACCGGGCCGGTCCTTCAGAGGGGAGTGTCACAGCAGCGGGGACCCGGTCCGTGGCCCTGGGCGCCCATGTAAAAGGGGTTTGAGTGATGAAATAAAGTTTATGAGTGATTCGTGACACCACCTGTGTGTTCGGCATGGGAGGTGTTAAGCCGACGCTGCAGACAGATCCTCTGGGACAGATGGTGGGGTGCAGCAGTGATGTTATAGCCCTCCACAGGCAGGGCTGTAGTCCCAGGGCAGAGTAGATGAAGAGAATAGGGGTTGAGGAAGAGGGTGCAGTGTCTTGCACAGAGATGTAGCAGTGCTGAAGAAGTTGCAGGAAGAAGGCAAGGACACAACAAAGTGTAGTTTCTTTACCTTTACTTTGTAAGTGCAGTCCAGGGTCCAGATTACAGATGGCACAGGAGCTGATTAGCCTGGAAGCAACTTAGGAATCTCTCTATCAGATGGGTTGTGTAGTCTCCTCTCTAGCGCTGACTTGAGGTACATGCAGTACTGTGTTACACTGATGTTCCTCCTTCTTCTTCCCTTTTGGATCTACCTCATATGGCAGACAGCTGTAGCCTTCTATCTCCTTTGGCTCACACGTCGCTGTTGTGCCTCTGAATCTTAGATGGGAATAGAGCATTTACAGCTTCCTATTCCTCTGGTTTCTGTTGCAGGACCATCAGTATCCATACAACCTTGGAGACCAGGCTCCAGATCACGCGCTCCAGCTGGGGATGAGCTCAATCCCCCAGCTCCTCTCTCCACGTCCACACACTTCGCCCTCCTCACAGAACTGACTAATTTCCCTTCCTGGCCCCCAGAGAGAAGCTCTTCCCCTTATTATTAGTTCAGAGCTCCCTCTGCTGGCCTGGAGTGGGAACTGTGTTGCATGTTATGGTTAACTGCCAGAGAGACCCTTCATTGCTTCCAAGCCTGACATCACCCTCCCTGGAGGAAGGCAATGCCAGTGTGGCGACCATACTCCTGGGGGCACCACATGTGCTCCAGGGAGCTTTCCTGTTTAGACTCTCAACTGTGCACTGTTAGCCACTCCCATCTCCTATATAAACTAGGCACTGGCTAGCACTTATTGTCAAGCTTATGCTGCATGGCTGGAGGTTGTTGGTGGTTATTGTTGAAGAAGGCGTTTAGTGGATTTATCATTGACTGTTGCTAAGTCTTGTGTGTGATAATTCCCTTTCTTATCCTACTTTGGTTTAACCCCATCCTCCACTGCCAGATGCATTACTTTGTTGTCTGAGTAAATTTGTATGTTTGGTATTTTCCTTTATCCCTGTTGGTATTACCTTGTTAGTGTGGTTGGTGTATTATGGTACACTACTATTCCCCTCTTCCCTGGGTGGGGGAAGGTTACAGACTCAATACAGATTCAGGAGCTAAGCCAAGGTAAGTGGATCCGGTGTCTTCACTATCAGAAGTAGTGCAGGGAACATGGCTAGCTGATAACAGAGTCGTGACAACAACATGTCATGAAAAAGCAGTCTTAGAATCATTGAGATATGTTGAAGCATTGCAGAGTTATTACCACATAAAGCAACACTGGTCAGATTTGGAAAATGAGGCTCAGTCATTTACGTACAATGAGCATTACATATCTTAACCCTTTCGCGCCTGAGCCTGTTTTTGCCTTCGTGACCAGGCCAATTTTTTCAATTCTGACCAGTGTCACTTTATGAGGCCATAACTCTAGAACGCTTCAACGGATCCTGCAGATTCTGACATTGTTTTCTCATGACATATTGTACTTCAGGATAGTGGTAAAATTTCTTAGATATGAACTGCGCTTATATGTTAAAAAAATCGAAATTTGGCAAAAATTTTGAAAATTTTGCAATTTTCAAACTTTTAATTTTTATGCCCTTAAATCAGAGAGTGATATTGCACAAAATAGTTAATAAATAACATTTCCCACATGTCTACTTTACATCTGCACAATTTTGGAAACATAATTTTTTTTTTTTAGGAACTTATAAGGGTTAAAAGTTGACCAGCGATTTCTCATTTTTACATCAAAATTTACAACACCATTTTTTTTAGGGACCACCTCACATTTGAAGTGAGTTTGGGGGGTCAATATGACAGAAAATACCCAAAAGTGACACCATTCTAAAAACTGCACCTCTCAATGTACTCAAAACCACATTCAAGAAGTTTATTAACCCTTCAGGTGCTTCACATGAATGAATGGAATGTGGAAGGAAAAAATAAACATTTAACTTTTTTTCACAAACATTTTACTTTACTTCAGCCCTAACCCTAGCCCTAACCCTAGCCCTAACCCTAGCCCTAACCCTAATCCTAACCCTAGCCCTAACCCTAGACCTAGCCCTAGCCTGCCTACCTGCTTTTTTTTTCTTAACTTTTTTTTTTATTTTTGTGTTTTTTATTTTTTGTATTTTTGACTCATAGTAACGCCACTTCTCCTCTGATCTCACACTGGCAGATGATCAGAGGAGAAGCAGCGTTACTATGTGACAAGATCGCTGTCCGGCACATAATAACGCCACTTCTCCTCTGATCTCACACTGACAGATGAGCAGAGGTGAAGCAGCGTTACTGTGTGACAAGATCGCTGCCTGACACAGCTGTGCTAGGCAGCGATCAGCTGTGCCAGGCAGCGATCAGCTGTGCCAGGCAATGATCTAGTCACACTGTAACTCTGCTTCACCTCTGCTCATCTGTCAGCATGAGCTCAGAGGAGAAGTCGCGTTATAATGAGGGAGATCACCGGGAAACAAGCAGCTTTCCCAGCGAGCTCTCTCATTGGCTGCTGTGACGCGACGTCATCAGGACCTGAACCAATCAGGTCTCGATGACGTCGGGGGTCCCAGCATGCATTGTGCACCGGGATCCCCGCGTTATAAGGTATGAGGGGGTCCCGGGGGGCACAAAACCGCCGACAGTAGATAAACGTCGGCGCTGCACAAAGCCCAGCAAGCGCCAACGTTTATCTACTGTGGACGGTCGCGAAGAGGTTAAAATAGGTTCAAAACAGTCTTTTGAAACATCAGAGTGGTAGATGTGTATTTTCCAGGTACTGCAATTGAGGGCTTTTTAGAATTATGATTCATGGCAAAATTATGCGCCGCAAATTCAACTTTTTAGGAAAATTTGGCAGACCTGGAGAATTTTAATTTCAAAATAATCCACTCAACTGTAATTTCCAGTTCTTTGTTGAGCAGGAGATAAGCAAAGTGAGTGATATCGCAGCTGCTTGTCCTCCTCTTTTACAAAAGTGCACAGTAGCTACCAAGTGTATAATAACACTTTTTCTTGTTGGAGGAATGCCTTTAATCTCCAAAATATAGAATTTGTAGACCTGGTCCCATTGCATTGCCCTAAGGTACTCTGGCAAGCCAGTCTGACCTAGCTGATAGCTTATAACATTGTGTGAGGCTAGTTTCACATTTGCATTCCTTGGAGCTGCGGAGGGATGTGTATGTCCTCCGTGAAGCTCCGCCCTAGCTGCACCTCCTCCGGTCAGCTCCTCCTCCGTCAGCATGTGGCTGCCTGCGGCCTGCGTACCCTATCTTTAGCATTGGGTATGCAGGCCGTGCACAGGTATGCGTTTGCCGCCGCATGCGTCGCTTTGACGGTGCGACGACCTGCACCAAACGCAACGTGTTTCATTTTGGTGCGCTCGCCGCACCGTCAAAACGACGCATGTGACGTCAAACACATACCTGCGCACGGCCTGCATACCCAATGCTAAAGAGGATACGCAGGCCGCAGGCAGCCACATGCCGACGGAGAAGGAGGTGCAGCCATGGGTGGAGCTTCACGGAGGACATACACATCCCTCCGCAGCTCCAAGGAACGCAAGTGTGAAACTAGCCTAAGAGACTGACTTGGATGAAAACTTTGCAGATATTATATATCTCTCTGGAATGAGATTTGTATGGAGATATGGTGGAGGGAAGACATAAACTGTGATGTTAGTGATATCTTCTGTCCCGAAGACGCGGCTCTAATTTAATGCAAATAAGGCTGGCGGACTATGGTAAAATATTGTTCACATCCATTGTAAATTATTCATTAATTGATACAAAGCTGCAGTTAAAAAACCACTTTGGCCATTTTCACTTAACGAAGAAAATCCAATCAAGCACTTTGTTAGCACAAATGGAAATGTATTCTGGTAAGTATGATAAATGTTTGATCAGAGCATTGATTAGCAGAAGATGTGCACAGAGTTATGTGACTGCCGCGCGAAAACAATAATAACCACAGTCCGCCAGTGTTATTTCTGTGATGACAGCCGCAGGATATAATGTGCCAGCCATCTTAAAAGGACGCTCCATGTAGCTCCTACAATAAACAATAAATAACCGCACGACTTTATAAAGTTTCTAAATTCTTACCTATTTCACTTAAACAAACTGGGGATTTCTCTAGGGCCTGAATTAAGGTAGGACTATATTGAAACAAAGGGCAAATGTATATACAGTAATCCACTAATCAGCAATAACACTAAAACACTTGCTTAACCCCTTTATGACCAAAGCATTTTTCGGTTTTGCGTTTTCGTTTTTCACCCTCCTTCTTTCCAGAGCCATAACTTTTTTATTTTTCCATCAATATGGCCATGCGACGGCTTATTTTTGGCGGGACGAGTTGTACTTTTGAAGACATCATTGGTTTTAGCATGTCATGTACTATAAAATGGGAAAAAAAATCCAAGTGCGGTGAAATTGCAAAAAAAGTGCAATCCCACACTTGTTTTTTGTTTGGCTTTTTTGGTAGGTTCACTAAATGCTAAAACTGACCTGCGATTATGATTCTCCAGGTCATTACGAGTTCATAGACACCGAATATGTCTAGGTTTTTTTTTTTTTCTAAGTGGTGGAAAAAAATTCCAAAGTTTGCTAAAAAAAAAAAATTGCTCAATTTTCCCAGACCCGTAGCGTCTACGTTTTTCGTGATCTGGGGTCGGGTGAGGGCATAATTTTTGTGTGCCGAGCTGATGTTTTTAATGATACCACTTTGTTACAGATATGATCTTTTGATCACCCGTTATTGCATTTTAATGCAATGTTGCGGCGACCAAAAAACATAATTCTGGTGTTTCGACTTTTTTTCTCGCTACGAGTTTAGCGATCAGGTTAATTCCTTTTTTTATTGATAGATCAGGCGATTCTGAACGTGACGATACCAAATATGTGTGTTTGATTTTTTTTATTGTTTTATTTTGAATGGGGAGAAAAGGGGGGTGATTTAGGCTGTGTGCCCACGTTGCGTTTTTTAAGCGTTTCCGCGGCGCTTTTAGACACGCGTTTCTGAAGCTCCTTCACCCTCCCTGAAACAAAGCTTCATCAGTGACCTTCATTTCACTGCCTGGGCTATACCCTGCTCTGTCCCTGCGTTCTGAGCACAATGACAGTGTGCTCACTCTCCAGCTCAGATCAGTAGCAACAAGCTCGCAACAGAGTGCACTGTCAGTGTGCTCTGTAAAATGACTCGCAGAGATCAGCGCTGCCTCTTCAAGTAACATCACTTGGGCTCTGTTGCCGGATTGTTACTACTGATCTGAACTGGCAAGATAGCGTGCTGTCATTGTGCACAGCATGCAGTGATAAACCCAGCCATGGAAACGGAGGTCACTGAAGACGCTTGTTTTCAGGGAGGGGGCAGTGGCAGTGAACGCAGTGATGAAGTTTTATTTGGATATCCAAGCATGCAGTAGCAATTCTCAAGCATAGCATCATTAAAAGGAAGTTGTAAAAAATAAAGAAAATCAGTTATATAGTGTAGTGAGGGAAGGATAGGGAATTATTAATATATATATATATATATATATATATATATTATAAAACAGATTAAAACAGATTATATTATGGCATTAAATAGGGATTTAGGATAAAATTTCATTTTTATTTCAAACCACCCTAATAACACCTTGTCGCTGCTGCCAATTTTGTTTTTTACATTTTTCCTCCCCTTCTTCTTGAGATTTGAGCACCCACGACCAGTTTAATGGTTGTCTCTCCGTGGATCACTATTGGCACAATAGATACTAACTACATTGGAAACACCTCATAAGACCTGTAGCTTTGGAGATGTACTGACCCAGTTGTCTAGTCAACAAAATATACTTTTTGACAAAGTTACTTAGATACTAGGAGATGGCCACTTTTCCTTCTCCAACACATCTAATATTCAAGAGCTGGATGTTCACCTGAAGCCCAATATATCCTACTCCTGCCAGAAGTCATTGACACCTGGTAATAAATTGACTGCTTTAATAAGCTCCTCTTGTTGATTTGCTGAGATCAATATTATGTTTTGGATACAGCTAATGTTTCCTATAGGTAACTGTCTATCTCTTTGTGTCATGCAATCTACTAGCACATAGCGAAAGTGTCAAATCACAAGATCACATGGTTGGGGTATTTTATGTCACGGTAGAAAACATGTGACCTGCATTCTATATATGAAAGAATCAATTTTCAGGACCCTTGTCCAGCAGTCAGTTCAGTATTATGTGGCCGGAGCGCTGGGAAACACCTTCTACTTGGTGGCATCCCTGGCTCCTCCTTTGATTAGCCGGCCTGATGCACAGGCTGGTTAATCAAAAGAGGAGCTGCGGATATCAGCAGACAGGAGGCAGTTAACAGGGCTCAGGGAATACTGACTTGACCGCTGGACTTATGTAATATGAATTATTTGCTCATCTCTACTGAATTCATAGTGGATATGTGCTAAATTAGATTTTCTGCACATGGGGTCACAGTGGGGAACCTGGAAAATATATAGATGAGTGTGAGTTTTATGAATACAGCGCATTGATCACTAATCTTTAATTTCTGATAAACAGTTATTTTCTCGAAAACTGGATTTTTTTTAGGTAATAACAAGCAACATTTAGCTTTAGGGAAAACTGCAAGCACGACTGTAATTACACCCAGCAGCATGAGGGAGCAGGACATGACAGTTTTTTAAGACACTAATGAGAGTTTTTTTGTCTGTGCTGACCCCAGTTCATGGTCTAAGGAGAATACATGCCCCATTACACAAAGTCTGGCTAATTTACTAAAATATCCCAGATGTAGAGTTCAAAATCTACAGACAAAGGAACAGAGTTAAATGACAAAATTCTAACTGTCCAAAGACGTGACTAGGACATCCTTACCAACTCTACCAAAATGAGAGAAGACCTCCCAGTCTCTGGGAATATTTAGAAAATTCCCTAAACCCTGCTAAAATCATTCCAAACCACCCATAACGCAATAATTCTGAAGGATTTCTTATGTATCTCCCTCATCCTCTCTCCATAGACTTTTATAGACAGCAGGAGCAGTGGTGTAACTAGAGTCAGATGGGCTCCGATGTGAAAATTTGGACCTTGGCCCATACCTGCATGTTGATCAGATGTATGGTTTATTGTAGCTGTGGTACTAGCAGGTACATAGGATGCAGTGACGAGGCGGAGTCGGAGCAAGTTTAAATTCAACTTTTATATATGGATTATTAGAATAACTGGCAAGCTAACAGTAGTTGTCCTCGCAGGGATTTAAACAATAACACACACGGATAACCAAAGATTACTAGCCCCCCGGGGCCGGTAACTATATGGCCGTGATTTGCAGGGCTGTGGAGTCGGTAAGCCACAGTTGCGACTCCGACTCCTGGATTTTATCAGGCTCCGACTCCGGCTCCGACTCCGACTCCTTCATAAATGGCCAATTCATAACAACAAATTTACTGTTGTAAAATATTAAACATCGTGCTTATTCAGTTTCTCACCATCATATAAGTAATCAGACCACTTAGAGCAAAAACTACATTTATTAGAATACAATTTGAATATAGCAAATAAGTTTAATAAACTTTTCTAAACTGTAAGTAAATATGCAATAAACACTTTTATGCAGTTAATAAGAAGAAATCTATAAATTTGTCCTCAGAAAAAGTATTGCCTCTGTCAGATCCTCCTTCATGGATGCCCTCAAATCTGATCTAATTATTTTGAGAGCAGAGAACAACCTCTCTACACTAAATTGTGTTGGTGGCAAAGCAGTAACCACTCGGGCAACATCTCTGACAATGTCAGGATACAGAGGAATCACTTGTTGCATTGTTATTTTTGATGAACGGTCAAATTTCTCAATTTCTTTTAGTGCACATGAAAAATTCTGCTGAAATGTACTGGCTGTGTTCCTTGATGGGGATGACTCTTCTTCTATGCGGGAACGCTTTGCACGGTCCTTGTGATCCAAATATTTTTCGAAATTAAATTCTTCATCAGTTGATGAGGAGGGTGAAGATGTGGCAGGACGACCAAATTCTTCTTGTTCCTCCTGACTGTTCTGCAACCCTTTCATCCTTACTGCTATTTCAAACAGAGCTTCTTTTCCTTTACTTAGCTGTTGATCATCTAGAAGAATCTGATGCATTGGGTCTACATAAACAGCTGCCAAAAGAATGTTATTTTGTAATAGTAGCTCCTCTCTCCGTTTCATTGATGCAGCAATGCCACTTGCAATTAACCCTCCTCTTTGGGACAGGCGAAACATCAGGTTCTTCCACTCCTTTAAGAAAATACCTGGAGTTAAGTCCTCTGCTTGTAATTTTTTAGTCACTGTAAATGGGTGCTCTAGCAATTTTTCCAGCTCAGTCACCTGATTCCACTGACTTTCATTTAGCGTCAGTTGAGGGTTAGCCATGTCTACAAGAAAGGTTTTCAGTTCAACCAAGCGCTGAATCATTAAGTAAGTACTGCACCATCGTGTGGCTTGATCAATAATTGCCCCTTTTCCAGCACGTCTCTTCAAAATTGAGTCAACTTTAGTGGTTCTGGCAACAGTAGCCAATTTTCTCACCTTGCCAATCAGTGCAGCAGCACGTCCTTCTTGCAGACTGTCTCTTATAGCCAGCTGTAGCGTATGCACAACACAGCGCATGTGATGAATGAAAGAACATATTGACACAGTTTCAACAAGATCATCTAAACTATCATGTTGCTGTTCATCTGAAGCAACTTCAGTTTGCTCCTCAGTTACAATACTGTGTTCCTCTATTTCAAACATTTCTGTGTCTGTGGACCCAGAATGTTCTTCTAGTTGCTGGTCACCATCATTACTCTCATTCATTAGCTTAATAGTACTTATCATATTTGAAGCATTGTCAGTTACGACAGAAAGAACTTGCTCTTTTTTAAGTTCATAGTCTTGCAGAACCTTTTCCACCAAGACCTGGAGAAACTCACTGGTGTGATGAGCTTTGGTGTCTTTTACTGCCAATGTCTTGGTAACTATTTCATTTTTGTCACAAACAAATCGGACATTGATGGCAAAATAGTTCACTCTGTGACGTGTGCAGGCATCCATTTTAAGAAACAGAAAGCGTCCCTTGAGAGTGTTTTTAAGTTCTTCCTTTTGTTTAAAAGCTTCTTCGATTACTAATTTTCTAATACTCTCTCTCTCCAGAGAAACACCAAGCTTGCGGGCCATTTCTCCATTCAGACACATAAAAGCTGGTCGTGAAAATAATGAAATAGGCACACTATCCTTTACAACAAGCTCTATGATCTGTTTTTTAAATGTATCTACTGTCATTGTCACAGTAACTTTGTCACTGACAAAATATCTTGCAACTGATGGCTGCAAAGTTCTCTGCTCCTTTGTTTGACTGGAAGAGCTGGGCACTGGTTCATTGGTTTGGATGCAGTCTTTCTCATCCACTGCTTTCAGTACTTCTGGATGAAAGCGCTGTAAATGTCTCTTTAGATTAGAAGCTCTGGTAGGAGCATTTTTATCTTTGCCTGAATATGCACTCATCTTGGCTTCACAGCATTTGTTTTCGTCTGGATCATTTGTCATACACTGACAGACATAATGTTTTCTATCTTGAGTGATGGTGAAATGTTCAAATACAGCTGATTTAATGTGATGCTTCTTTGACATTCTCAGGTTTTTAATTCTGCATTCACAATCCAAATGACAATTGTTTTTCCTAAAAACAATTGTACAAAATTATTGCCAGGTCGTACAACTGATATAGTGGTCAGTAATACTGTTATTATTCCTCATGTACTCACAGTTAACTGATGCAAAGTTTGTTGAAAGGATAATACTTCTTACAGTCTTCCTCTTCTGAGTAGCAGGCAGCTGTGAGATGCTTGGAAGACGCACACCTAGTATGATCTAGTCTAGAGGAGTAGCTTTACTACTAAGAATTTGCAACACATTTTCACTTTCAGTTTCATACATTGTAAGTAGGGGGGTTGGGGCAGCATGAGGTTAACCAAGTATAAGATTAGATAAGTGACACACAAGAAGTAAGAAATGTCTCTATCTCCAGCAGAACTGCTTATCACTGTTGTTCATAGTTTGATAGAACATATATATTTGAGTAGCATTTATAAAATTCATATGAAAGTTCAATTATGAAATATTAATACATTTTTTTTAAAGCTGGAGTCGGTACATTTCTACCGACTCCGACTCCAACCAAAACTAACTCCGACTCCGACTCCACGACTCCGACTCCACAGCCCTGGTGATTTGGCCAACTACGAGTCCTGGAACTATGAAGAGTTAACATCAAAATGTCACTTATCCTTCTCTGACGTCCTACAGAGTTCTTGTCCGGGAAATGTCCTTTCGGCGTCTCAGCCGCTGGGCCCAGCTGGCGAGGAGCTGACGCTGGCTTCCGGTGTTCCTACGCCCAGGTGTAGATGGGGCACAGTGTGGGGAGGTTGGCCTGACCGATGAATCTGCCTGTATTGAGAGGCAGAGGGAATAGCTCAGTGTAGGAATAGAAACACTGAGATGAGGAGAAAAGGGTGCCGTAATGAGAGTGACCATTACAGGGCAGTGGGGAGCACAGGAGAAAGTACACTATGTTCCAAATTATTATGGAAATTATATTTTTCTCTGATTTTCCTAAGTGGCCGGTGCAAATGACAGTCAGTGTAATAAAAGTCATCACCCGTTAGAGTATACATAGAATTTTATTGAAGACACCTCCCAATGATAACAGTATAATCTCCAAAATGAATAAAAACTCAAAATGTACTGTTCCAAATTATTAGGCACAGGTTAATTTCTAAACATTTGATATGTTTTAAAGAGCTAAAAATGCTCGTTTGTGGAATTTGCAGCATTAGGAGGTCGCATTCACTGAACAAAAAAGCTATTTAACTCCAAAACATCCTAACAGGCCAAGTTACATGTTAACATAGGAACTCTTCTTTGATATCACCTTCACAGTTCTTGCATCCATTGAACTTGGGAGTTTTTGGAGAGTTATTGCTTGGATTTCTTTGCATGAAGTCAGAATAGCCTCCCAAAGTTGCTGTTTTGATGTGAACTGCCTCCCACCCTCATAGATCTTTTGCTTGACGATACTCCAAAGGTTCTCTATAGGGTTGAGGTCAGGGGAAGATGGTGGCCACACCATGAGTTTATCTCCTTTTATGCCCTTAGCAGCCAATGACTCAGAGGTATTCTTTGGAGCATGAGATGGTGCATTGTCATGCATGAAGATGATTTTGCTCCTGAAGGCACGTTTCTGCTTTTTATACCATGGAAGAAATTTGTCAGTCAGAAACTCTACATACTTTGCAGAGGTCATTTTCACACCTTCAGGAACCTTATTGGGCCCTACCAGCTGTTTCCCCATGATTCTGGCCCAAAACATGACTCCTCCACCTCCTTGCTGACGTTGCAGCCTTGTTGTGACATGGTGGCCATCCAGCAACATCCACTACTCCATCCAGGGTTGCTCGACCCTCATTAGTAAACAAGACTGTTTGAAAATTAGTCTTCATGTATGTCTGGGCCCACTGCAACCGTTTCTGCTTGTGAACACTATTTAGGGGTGGCCGAATAGTAGGTTTATGCACCACAGCAAGCCTTTGAAGGATCCTACACCTTGAGGTTTGAGGGACTCCAAAGGCACCAGCAGCTTCAAATATCTGTTTGCTGGTTTGTAATGACTTTTTAGCAGCTGCTCTCTTAATCCGATGAACTTGCCTGGCAGAAACCTTCCTCATTCTGCCTTTATCAGCACGAAGACGTCTGTGATCAGAATCAGCCACAAATCTCTTAACACTACGGTGATCACGCTTAAGTTTTTGGGAAATATCTAATGTTTTCATCCCTGGACCGAGTCATTGCACTATTTGATGCTTTTCGGCAGCAGAGAGATCCTTTTTCTTTCCCATGTTACTTGAAAACTGTTGCCTGCTCAATAGTGTGGAACATCCAGTTTTCCTTTTATTGGGCTCACATGGCAAACTAATTATCACAGGTATCTGAGATAGATTTCAGTGATCCAAAGAACCCTGAGACACAATACCATTAATGGGTTTCATTAAAAAAAAAACAAAAAAAATGCTACGACACTTAAAAACAATTTGCATAATAATTTGGAACATAGTGTAGTTATGTAACTGCCATAGGTCAAGGTCACTCTCATTGGTCAAAGGTGACTGTCAGGTGACAGTAGGCGGGGCTACCTAGGTTGGCAGTATAAAGGCTGAGGGAAGTTTCACTAGAAAGGAGGGTCTGCTGCGCAGTAGAGAGCCCTCAGAGAGCACCAGACAGTAGAAACGGTCATGGGGGGTGACCCAGGAACACAGCAGCATCTGGAGCGCGCCCGCGGGCGTCCGGTCGACGTCAGTCGGTTGTGCCACTTGGAGCTGTCCTCTACCTGGTACCGGTGAGTCCCCATCCAATCTCCCTGGCAGATGCTGGCTTCTCTCGACTCTCTGGCGACACCTACGCTTCCTGCTCCTTCTCTCCCACTCCGTAGAGTGCCCCCTGCTGGTGTCTTATGTCACTTTTATAGTCGCTTCACCTCCGTACTTTCTAGAACTGTCTCTGGTCTGTCCTCTAATGATGTTCCCTGGAAACAGATCCCCTGGGAACCTTGGTGACAGCCCCCTTAGTTCTGACCTGGCTACGTAGCAGACACGCCCTCCTGCATAGCATTCTAAGTCCTATAAAGGCATATGTGTTGCCCCACTCATAATGTCATAATGTTACCCATCCTGTACTAATGTCACCAAATCCTGCGCCCCTTCCTAGTATAATGTTTTCCTTCCTGGGTCACTTTCAGTAAAAATATCCAACATCATGTGCCCCTTTCACTAGGAATGTTGCTGTGCTTCGGGCCTCTTTCAGTAATAATGTCCAACATCCTGAGCCCATTCCTGGTATAATGTCCCCCAACCTAATATAATGTCCTCCATTCTGGGACTCTTCCAGTAATAATGTCCCCCATCCTGGACATCTGCAAGTAATAATGTCACCAGTCGTGGTATAATGTCCCCAACCCTGGTATAATGTTCCATCTCCTGGGCCCATCATGTAATAATGTTCAATGTTCTTTTCTTACACATTAAAAAAAACAACTTTCTTTTCGTCCTGCTTGACAGACGATGTCTTCATCTATAGCCGGCACAGAGGCTGGCAGCTGACTCTGGTGCTCCTGCTATGGACAATACATGACATCGCTGCTATTGCGCCTCCTGTGACTGACACGTCAGCAGCCGGCCTCTGTTTGGCCGGCAGCGTGTATTGCAGTGTAGGGAACCAGTGGTTCTCGGCGTTACAATACATTTCAGTTGGATGTGCTTCCGAGAATGCACATCCAGCTGAAATAGGTCACCCTTTACTGAATACTGATCTGAGCAGCTTTTGACAGAGAATGGTCAGTGCAGAGAAAGAAAGCAGATTGATAAGTGCAGTAATATAATATTAAGCAGTAAAAGCTACCCCAGTATCAGCAGTAGGCAACCAAATGTTATGATTTAAAGGGAATCTGTCAGTAGGTTTTTGCTATGTAATCTGGGGACATCATGAGGAAGGGCTTAAAGCACAGAATTCAATGATGTGTGTCACATGTTAAGCTGTGTGGTGATGTTTACTTAGACTGAAGGTTTAATCACCTGGTGATTATCATTGCTGTGACTGGCTGGCAAGAAGAAAGTCGTCCGACTCCACCCCCATCTGTGATAATCAGGTGTGGGCGGGTGCAGCTTTCGGAGCTCTGCTGCATTACTAAATCTAAAACCTCTGATTGTGTTAGAAATACTGTGGGTCGCCCTCGCACACCCAGGGCAGCGGGGTACTCGGTACCAGGCCGGTGTCAAAGTGGGAATGTGTCACAGCAGCGGTGACCCGGCCTGTGGCCCTGGGCGCCCAATATCAATGGCGGTGATGTTAATGGTGTTAAAGTTTATATGAATAGTTCGTGACGCCACCCGTGGTGTTTGGCAAGTAAGATGGTAAGCCAACGCTGCATGCAGATCCACTGGGACTGATGGTGTGGTGCAGCAGAGATGGTATAGCTCCCCACAGGTGGAGCTGTAGTCCCAGGGCAGTGTAGGTGCAATGGATGAGGAGAGGCGCAGAATGGTATAGATGCTGGTAACCAGGTGTAGGGGTGCTGGAATAATTGGAGGACACCAGAGTATGCGGTTCCAAAGCTTTACTCACTGTTTGCAGTTCATACAACAGCCTGCCTCCGTACTGTGTTCTCCAGGTCATGGCTCCAGCCAACCTCCAGGCAGGATAGGATTCTCCCTTCCACACTCCGCCAACATGTACCTTACTGAACGACTCCTCCAATGCGCCTTTAGGTGTGAAGCACTCCAGTACTTAGATACCCCGGAATGCTTCTCTCTAGGTGTTCCTAGTCTTTACTTGTATGACAGAGAGCTGTAGCCTGCTTCGGGGACTCCTCACTGCGTCCCGGCTCTCTATTCAGTTGCTGTTGTGTCCCAAGTCTATGGTGGGTGCAAGGCGTTAGCGGCTCACTACTCCTCCGGTGTCTGTTACAGGACATAAAGATCCGATCAACATCGGGGACCGGGCCCCGGCCTTTGCGCTCTCTGGACTGGAAGGGTTCTCTCTCTTTCTCAACCTGCTTCCCACCGTCCTTCTATTCTCCTTCGTTCCGATCTGTTCTATCTCTCTTATGGAATCTGTAGTCTCCAGTCTACGTCTCTTTCTCCTTCTCTTCCTTCCCTGAGGAGCTCGTTCCACTAAGACCAGTCCTCAGCCTCTCCTGACTGACTGCCTTCCTCCGCCTTGAGCTCCTCTCAGGCTGACCTGCTGTCTGCCTGCTCTCCTTCTCTGGGACTCACCCCAGACTGACCTGAAATCCTACACCTTCCCTCTCTTTTATATCTAACTCCACCCGCCTCCCCAGCACCTCTCGTGTTACGAAGCCAGGGACCACAAAAGGCACCCTATGACCTTTCCAGCATAAAGCATGGATGAGTCCCTGCTGAGCTATCCTGTGTGTGGGGTGCAGGTGTTGGAATGAGGAAAGGAGTTCCCAGCCTACCTGGATGGTGGGGCACTACACCTTAGGAGAAGGTGCAGTACCTCTGTGGCGACTGAAGCCTCAGGGGCGCCACAACTGCACCCAGTAAATTAAGTGACACATCATAATCATGATCTCTTCGCCTACATCAGACTGATCTCAGATGAGGTAGCAAAAACCTGCTGACAGATTCCCTTTAAAGGAGCTTCACTGTCCTTAGGACGACCCTTTACTTCTTTATCCCATACAAAGTAGTATAGACTTTGTCACAGAAATTCTCCAAGGCTTTGGCTTCAGAGTAGTCTCCAAAAGCAACAGCTGGTGTCTAGATAGGCAGACGTCACCTGGTAATGGTACTAAAGAGACAGCTAGGAACTGTAGTGAGGCGGCGCACTTTTGGAGGAAGGCAAAGCTTGATTGCAAGCAGTAAAAAGACAGTGATCAGATTGAAAATTAACAAGAGAACATAGTTGGGAAGCAAACTTGACTGGGCTAAACAAACCTCCACAGTTCCAGAAAGTAAAAGGATCTCATTGTTAACCCACTTAGTTATGGCTATTTAAAGAGAATCAGTCAGCAGTTTTTTTTAATGTAATCTGAGCGCAGGATGATGTAGGGGCAGAGACCCTGATTCCAGAGATGTATAACCTACTAGATTGTTTGGTGTAGTTTAGCTAGAATTCCTGCTTTCTTTGCTGTAGATGTAGCAGTGCTCAGAATGTTAATGCCTGCATAACCACGCCCTCATCCCTGATTGGCAGCTTCCTGAACACTCTGCAATGTCAGCAAGCTGCAAATCAGTGGTGGGGGTGGGGTTACACAAGTTAGCCTGATTTGCCTGCACTTTAGACCTAGTCTAACAGTGATAATTTCCTACTGATAAAACACTGATTGTACTGAAAGTGCAACATACAGCTTAATAAGTGACACATCGCTGGAATCAGGATCTCTTGCTCCATGTTATACTACTCTCAAATTAAATAGCAAAAACCTGCTGACAGAGTCCCTTTAAAGTGGTTAACCAATGCCGCTCAATTCATTAGAACGCATGCATGATACTTGCAAATCGGGCGCTTAGGCATTGTATGAAGTCAGGTGTGATTAGCACTGAGAGCTTGCGAGTGGGCATGACTCATGGGTCAAGTGGCACAATGCAGAGGAGAAGCAGCGGTAAGGAGCAGGACGATGACCAATGGGATGAATGAGCCGGTGAATCATTGCACATTATAAATTCCATCCATTGTTTATTTTGCATTTCTGCATTTTTTCATCCCACAGTATCTCATTTTTCAGCAATAATTACCCAAAGAAATAGCAATGAGTTTAGTGAAATAAATCAGTTCCCCCATTCACTGTTGAGTTAATGATCGCTAATTCCAGTGATTGCTGTGAACGCGACTCTTATGCTTCATTACCATTTTTTCATGCTCTGCCCTTATGTTTTTACTGATAAGCCGTCTTCCAAATAAATATTTTGATGTTTTGGTCCTGTCATTTTTATGACTGGAAATAATCTGTCAAATTACATATGCAAATGACCAATAATAAACCTCCACCTCGCCTGCAATTGTACTCAAATAATCAGTCGAGGCCGAAATCAGAGATATTCAAATTAATGAAGCAGATTTCTTCTGTAGCAAGGGAAAAAATCTTTTACAGTTCATTAAATAACACTTTATTCTGTCCTATGATAATAGATGAGAGAAACGCATCTATACAGTATATTGGAAAAAACACTCACAAGGATGCAAAAAGGGATGAAGGAAGAACATATATTTCTACGTGTTGATCACTGCCCTGGGACTATTGGGGGCCCTCAAGGACAATGTTACATGCAGCAGGATGTCGAGGGGGCAATTATGTTGCACCAGGCACATGCAGAAAATGATACTGACAGTGAGTGTGAAATTAATGATTATTACCCTAGCTATGATGACCAACTGTCATAGCTAGGTGTGGAAAGTTTACCAATGGGGACCTCAATCCTCGTGGTGAGTATGACAAGCTGTATGTTTCAATCACTGGGTGGGCAGGCATATTATTATCATCAAGCAAAGAGATGACTATTGCATAGACATGATTTTAGACCCTCCCTATAAAAGTAAAATTAGAACATTTTTCCAGCTTCTGCAAGAGACTCAAAATTGGCACATTACTAGGATAAGGTTTTCGATGGCAGACAACTGCCAACCACAATTCTAAGAATGTGATCCCTTTCAGCTCCCACTACTGCTGCGACAAGTAGTCGATACCCCAGCTGCAATTATAGTATTTTTGACATGATCATATAGAATCATAGAATCATTGAATGCTAGAGTTGGAAGGGACCCCCAAGGTCATCATATCCAACCCCCTGCTCAATGCGGGATTCACTAAACCATCTCAGACAGATGTCTGTCCAGCCTCTGTTTGAAGACTTCCATTGAAGGAGAACTCGCCGCCCCTCAAGGCAGCCTGTTCCACTAATTGATCACCCTCACTGTAGGAGGTATTAGATATTTTATCAGCTGCTACGCCAACCTAACCAATATCAGTAAACAGCCAGGTTCAGGCATAACTGGACTGTGTCCTTTTTCTGGCAGATACCCTGAGCCCATGAACTTCCGGGTCAGCAGGTTGGACCAGTAGTGGGATCTGGTCCAGATTATGATGGGTGGTTTGCCCAGCCTCCTTTGTACTATCAGGCAGGATAGGATATTCAGTGTGGTGGATGGCTTTGTCACGCCCAAGTGGACCAGATTGTTCTCCTCCACAAGTGTAGAAATAGATTAGCAGTATCATCTGCCTGCCTGTTAAATATGTTCTATATTGTCCTGCTGCCACTGCCAGTACTGATACCCCCATACAGCCAGCAATCTGTTGCATATCCATCAGGTTCTACTTATACTGTGCCGATGCTGATGCCAGGGTTGGAAATGAGACCCCTACACAGTCACACATCTTCTCCCTTTCCGTTATGTTCTTTGTTGCTCTGTTGCAGCACAGTGGCTCATTGCTTAGCCCTGCAGCCTGGCAGCACTGGGGTCCTAGGTTCAAATCCCACCAAGGACAGCATCTGAAAGAAGTTTGTGTGGGTTTCCTCCAGGTTCTCCGGTTTCATCTCACACTCCAAAGACTTACTGATAGGGAATCTAGATTGTGAGCCCCATCGGGGACAGCAATAATAATGTATGTAAAGCGCTGGGAAATATGATGGCACTACTGCCAATAGACAGCAGCACATTTCTTGCCTGTACATTGCTTTCTACTGTATACGTATTGTCTACTGAATTACAGCTGCTTCTGGGGCTGTCAGTGCTGGACTGACACTGTCAGTTATTGACAGCAGATATTAAAAGCAGTGATCACTATATAATATTAGAAGCATCTGACCTGTGTGGAGCAGGCTCTGATTCTGAGCCCAATCAAAAATCCCTGCCACTCTTCATGATGTAATGGTACATCATAGAGCATGAAGGGGTTAAACAGACTGATGGTTATCGCTGTTTACCTTGCGCTTGTAAGGGGGTGAAGAGGGAGAAGAGCCAAAAGGGGCTACCTCTCCTGCTCCGTGTCCGGAACCACCTGCCAGACAGCAGCGTTGCCGGGGGGAAGACTTATTGACTTGGACCGTGTAGACCATGTGACAGTGAGGGGCTGTGACCGGAAAGAAGAGGCGGTGAACAGGAAACTGTGCGGCGTCAGGGCGCAAAAGCAGAGTGCCTGGGAGTTAGAGCAAGCTGCTGCACCGCGCTCCCAGAGAGAGAGATTTCTCCGACTGAAGTACATGGACTCGGTAGCCTCCGTGACCAGAGGAGACTTTCCCCCTGATAGTACAGAGACAGTGATATGGGCGCACAGTCCCAGGGACCGCAGTGACGAGCTGGAGCCCCTATGTGTGATAAAGAGACTTAGCAGCGTGCGCGGCATCGATCCTGCGGTGAGACAGGTGAGGTATCATACAGAGACTCAGAGTAGGGAGACCCAGGTTCTCATTAGCTCCCAGCTCCCTGCTTTAACCCCTGGAGGTCACAACTTCATCTAGAGCAGAGACTTTAGAGACTGCAAGCAGTGCTGTTGTCGGTGCCGACGTGGGAGAAGTAGACTCTTCAATCGAGCTTTCCCCGGACTGATAAGTTATAATTACCTGAGTTTAACCATTTAAACGCTGCATTACTGTTTATTTGTTTCCTTCAGCTCCATTGATCTGCTTTACTGTTTTACTCTGTCACATTTAACCCTCTACTGCTCCTCCCTGTGTGGAGAGAAAATCCCTGTAAATGAACCTTTAACTCTTGGCCTGGCTCGGATCCGTGGTGACATCCTCGGTACCTGCAGAATATTACACGTTTACCAAGAGTCATATACTGTATATTTATTTCTTTAATCAATAGTACATATAGGAAACTTTGCAAAATGTCTTATCAGAGAAATCTGCATCTTTCTCCTCCTGGATTGATCCTTCATTGTCAAATTTAGGGCTCGCTCACACTGGCGTGTAAATCGGATGAGTGCAGTCTGATTAAAAATTCGGGCCAGTGTTATTCAATGATGCCGTGCAGATCTGCATATTTTTTTCTCAGCTGTATTCGACAGGCTGTGATTTGGCTTCGAAAATGGACAGTGCGTGAAAAAAATCTCATGCCATGCAGACCATCAGCATATGGACCATCTGTATAAAGACCATCAGTACGATCCATCAGTAGACTGACCATCTGTATACAGACCATCAGTACGGACCATCAGTATATGGACCATCTGTATACCATCTGTAAAAAAATCATCAGTACGGACCATCAGGATATGGACCATCAGTATATGGACCATCTATAATAATAATAATACATTTTATTTTTATAGCGCCGACATATTCCGCAGCACTTTACATTTCAGAGGGGATTTGTACAGACAATAGACATTACAGCATAACAATAATCACATACAGTAGATTATAACAAATACCAAGAGGAGTGAGGGCCCTGCTCGCAAGCTTACAGTCTATGAGGAAAGAGGTGGACACGAAAGGTGGGTGGTAACAGTTGCCCTGATTGTATGGACCAGCCATAATGTTAAGTGTGTAACAGTACAGACACAGAGGGCTAATGGATGCATAAAGCATGTGGGAACATGATGCTGGGAACCTGGTTATGGTAAAACTTTTGGCTCTGCCACACAGGGATAGGTTAGGTTAATGTGTTGAGGCGATAGGCCAGTCTGAATAAATGCGTTTTCAGGACACGCTTAAAATTGTGGGGATTGGGGACTAATCGTACTGACCTGGGAAGTGCATTCCAAAGAATTGGCGCGGCACGTGTAAAGTCTTGGAGACGGGAGTGGGAGGTTCTGACTATTGAGGATACTAACCTCAGGTCATCAGCAGAACGGAGGGCGCGGGTAGGGTGGTATACTGAAACAAGGGAGGAGATGTAGGGTGGTGCTGAGCCATGAAGGGCTTTGTGGGTGAGGGTAATAAGTTTATACTGAATTCTGGAGTGGATGGGTAGCCAGTGTAATGACTGGCACAAGGTAGAGGCATCGGTGTAACGATTGGTGAGGAATATGATCCTGGCTGCAGCATTCAAGACAGATTGGAGAGGGGAGAGTTTGGTAAGAGGGAGACCGATTAGAAGAGAGTTACAATAGTCGAGACGAGAATGAATAAGAGAAACAGTAAGAGTTTTTGCAGAGTCAAAAGTAAGAAAAGGTCGAATTCTAGAAATATTTTTGAGGTGCAGATGACAAGAGCGAGCCAGTGATCGAATGTGGGGGGCAAAGGAAAGCTCGGAATCAAGTATGACCCCAAGACAGCGGGCATGTTGCTGGGGAGTAATAGTGGAACCACACACGGAAATGGCAATGTCGGGTGTAGGTACATTAGTAGCGGGAGGAAACACAAGGAGTTCAGTCCTTGACAGGTTCAGTTTCAGATATAGTGAGGACATGATATTAGACACAGCGTTTAGACAATCGCCAGTGTTTTCTAGAAAGGCTGGCGTGATGTCAGGAGAAGAAGCGTATAATTGGGTGTCATCAGCATAGAGATGGTACTGGAAACCAAATCTACTGATTGTTTGACCAATAGGGGCAGTGTACAAGGAGAAGAGGAGGGGGCCTAGAACCGATCCTTGAGGAACCCCAACAGTAAGGGGAAGGTGAGAGGAGGAGGAACCGGCAAAAGAAACAGTAAAGGAGCGGTCGGAGAGATAGGAGGAGAACCAGGAGAGAACGGTGTCCTTGAGGCCAATGGAATGGAGCATAGTGAGGAGGAGCTGATGATCCACAGTGTCGAATGCTGCAGAGAGATCCAAGAGAATTAGCATGGAGTAATGACCATTTGATTTAGCTGTTAGCAGATCATTAGAGACTTTAGTGAGGGCAGTTTCAGTGGAGTGTAAAGAGCGGAAACCGGATTGGAGAGGGTCGAGAACAGAGTTTTCTGAGAGATAGCGGATAAGACGGGAGTGGACCAGGCGTTCCAGGAGTTTAGAGATGAAGGGAAGATTAGAGACAGGTCTATAGTTAGCGGCACAGTTTTGGTCGAGGGATGGTTTTTTAAGTAGTGGATGTATGATGGCATGCTTAAATGAGGAGGGAAAAATACCAGAAGAGAGAGACAGGTTAAATATTTTAGTTAGGTGAGGGGTGACAGCAGGGGAAAGGGACTGGAGGAGATGTGACGGAAATGGGTCACTGGTGCAAGTAGTTGGGCGAGAAGATGCAAGGAGCCTGCTTACTTCTTCTTCTGTGACTGGTTCAAAATCAGAGAGTGAGTTAGATGCAGTGGGGGAGGGAGGACAGTGCATGGTATGAGGGGATTTGGAGATAATTTCCTGTCGGATCTGGTCAATTTTTTCTTTGAAGTAATTGGCCAGATCGTCAGCTCGGAGCTCCGTGGTTGGGGCCTGTACTCTTGGATTGAGTAGAGAATGAAAAGTGTCAAAGAGACGTTTCGGGTTATTGGACAGTGAGATGATGAGGGTGTTGAAATAGGTTTGTTTGGAGAGGTGAAGGGCAGTGTTGTTTGTTCTAAGCATAAACTTAAAATGGATGAAATCTTCGTGTAGATTGGATTTTCTCCACAGACGTTCGGCGCACCTAGAGCACCGCTGCAGGAAACGTGTTTGCACCGTGTGCCAGGGTTGTCGCCGTCTGCGTTGTGGTGTTCTATTTATAGGGGGTGCAAATTCATCCAGGGCACTTTGAAGTGTTTCATTGTAATGCTTCAATGCAGAATCAGGACATGAGAGGGAGGAGATAGGGGCCAATGAAGACTGCAAGTTCATCATCACCATCTGTATATGGACTATCAGTACCGCTCATCAGTATATGAAAAATCTGTTTACCTTCTGTATATAGATCATCAGTATGGACCATCAGTATATGGACCATCAGTATACAGACCATGAGTATATGGACCATCTATATATGAACCATCAGTATACAGACCATCAATATACAGACCTTTAGAATACAGACCATCTGTATATGGACATCAGTATACAGACCATCAATATACGGATCATCATTATGCAGACTATTTGTATACAGACCATCAGTACAGACCATCATTATACAAACCATCTGTTAGGGCTGGCGGAACGCACCAAATAATAAAATAATAGTAAGATGCGCTCGCAGCCCGGGGTCCACCGTGCAGGGGTGGTAAACTACTGCTTAGTAATGGCGGAAGTATAAAGCGGTATACAAGAGGTCACACATGGGTTAATGTCACCCAGTGTGAACAGAAGCGAACTCTGTTACGACACAGAGCCGCGCCACCACTGAACATAAATGCCGGAGCCTGTTAAAATCACAGCACTCGGCAAGGGAGTGCTCAGTATGCGGTCACAGAACTCAGCCCCAAGGACACGAGGTCTGACTCCCTCTAGACCTACTGAGCGCTGTTGGCACCTATTGGCAGGGTGACCAGACTGCCGGTAAATGTGACAGACCACAGGTGCTCACGCAGACCGGGACCTGGATCCCTCGCAAGAATTCCCCATGGCCTCTTGTAAAACTAGGTGCCAACCTAAACCTCTGCCTACACTGGGACCGCTCCAACCTTCGCTCCGAAAAACGAAGGTCTATGCGGGTGGAGATGGTGATAAGCTCCTCCAGTGTGGTGGGAATCTCCCTGGTGGCCAGGGCGTCCTTTACATGGCCAGCCAGACCTCTCCAGAACACCGGAATGAGGTTCTTATCTGACCACTCCAGCTCTGAAGCCAGCGTCTGGAACTGGATGGCATAATGGCTGACCAGAGACGAGCCCTGCGATAATGCCAGCAGCTGGAGCCCGGTATCATGGGTGACTTGCGGTCCCCAAAAGACCTGCTTCAGAGTGCCCAAGAACTGCTAGGCACTCTGCACCATATGATCACCACGCTCCCACAGCGGTGTGGCCCACTCCAGAGCCCGGCCCGACAAGAGGGAAATAACAAATCCCACTTTAGCCCGCTCGGAAGGGAATCGTGCAGCCAGCAGCTCCAGCTGTATGGTATACTGGCTCACGAAACCCCTACAAGAAGCACTATCACCCGAGAACTTCTTGGGCAATGGGAGGTGGGACAAAGTCGAGGCAGGGATGGCAGGGGATACACGGGAGACAGCCTCTGTGGCTACCTGAACAGCGACTGCAGTAACATCCACAGCTGAGGCTGAGCGCTCAAGAGCTGCCAGCCTGCCCTCCAGCTGCTGGATGTACCGCTGCAGTCGTTGTTCATCCGCCATTACTAGCAAGACCCTGGTGCTAGTATAATGTTAGGGCTGGCGTAACGCACCAAGTAATAAAATAATAGTAAGGTGCGTTCGCAGCCCGGGGTCCACTGTGCAGTGGTGGCAGACTGCTGCTTAGTAATGGCGGAAGTATAAAGCGGTATACAAGAGGTCACACATGGGTTAACGTCACCCAGTGTGAACAGAAGCAAACTCTGTTATGACACAGAGCCGTGCCACCTCTGAACATAAATGCCGGAGCCTGTTAAAATCACAGCACTCGGCAAGAGAGCGCTCAGTATGCGGTCACAGAACTCAGCCCAAGGACACGAGGTCTGAGTCCCTCTAGACCTAATGAGCATGCGGCGTCGCACCTGCAGACGCCACTATAGCTGCTGACTAAGGTGGAGTGTCGAGCACGTGCATCGTGGCATGCAGAGCCACCGGTGGACACTGATGTTAGTCTCAGTCTCTGCCTCTACCTACACCAAAGCCTGGGCGCTTAACAGGCAAGGCTGCGCAACACATGCATACCAAGGGTAGGGGTTTCAAATGAGTCTGTCACCAGAGACATTCATACATGCATACAACACTCACACCTCATAGTCTGGTAATGCAGTCTATACTAGCGCATGGCCGAGCAGTCATGCAAACCTTTTATAGCCGCGTCCTTCCGGGACCTTCCTGACCTTTCTGATGGTCCAATCCGAACTGGAGAAGGACCTGAGCATGTTACCTCTGATCTCCAATGAGAGATCGTCCCATGGTCATGCTCAGTGGACTGAAAGGAGGACTTAGTCCCTGGAGTAGCTCGCTGCTGACCAGCATGCTTTGCTATAGCTGGACCAGAGGTGGCAGCAGCAACCAAACCCACGGAGCTAGTCTTGGCAGAGCGCTGGGACCGATGAGTCTGCTGAGCAGCCTCCTCTGCAGCTGGAGAGGAATGGGAGACCACCGGAAGCAAGGGACGGGATTCCCGCTGTGCAGCGACAGGAACCCGACGCCTAACATAGACCATTAGTACGGACCATCTGTATGCGGAGCATTTGTATATGGACCATCAGTATACGGACCATCTGTCTGCAGTCCATCAGTATACAGTCCATTTGTCTATAGACCATCAGTATAGGGACCATTTGTCTACGGACCATGAGTATACAGACCATTTGTCTATGGAACATCGGTATGCGGACCATCAGTCTCTGGACCATCAGTACACAGATCATTTGTCTACGGACCATGATTATACAGACCATTTGTCTATGGACCATCAGAATACGGACCATCGGTAGAGGTGTAGGTAACAGAAGGTTCGCAGGATGCAGTGACGAGATGCGAGACTGGTTGAACTTTGGAAAGCAAACTTTTATAAATTGAAGCTGCTAGGGCTATACTAAGCAACCAAAAAGTGATAAAGTTGTCCTTGCAGGGATTCAGTACAACCAAGCACTATTTGAAAAGAACACGACTAATCCGGCTAAGGCCGGTGACTATGGGGCCGCGGTATGGCCGTCTACGGGTCCTTATACTTTATAATGTCACTTATCCGTTCAGACGTCCGTCGGCGTCTCTGTTGTAGCTGCGTTGCGGATGAAGCTGCTTTGATGTCTTTGAAGAGGCTGCTCTGCCATCTTTGGTGAGGCTGCTTTGGCGTCTTTGGTGAGGCTGCTTTGGTGACGCAGCCGCTGGGCCCAGCCGCTGAAGATTTGGAGTAGTCTTCGGGCACCCCAGCGCCCAGGAGGAGTTGGAGCACAACAGACCCTGATGGAGTCTTGTGATGAAGTAACCCCCTGTAGTAACAGCGGGGTTGCGCTTGTTAGCGAGTTCAATGGGACTCCTGTACTCAAGCAGGGTTGTGTCGCAGTCTTTAAGAGTGGCAGTTTACTGGCCACGCACACAGCCTGAGGCTGTGTGCAGAGTGTCTCTGTTGACGAGGAACAGGCCCCCACTGCCGACTGCAGCGGGGTAAAGGCGGCTGTGAGCAGTGATATACAGGCCGCAACCACGGGCTGAAGTGACATGGCAGCGTCTGCGGGTGCAGCAGGGCTGAAGTGGGACGGCAGTGGCCGGGAGGGGCAGCGGACAGGCCGTGGTGGGCTCGGGCTCAGCGGTAATGGCAGAGGACGATCGGGGGCAGATCATGACCCAGGATTGGGGTGAAGAGGCAGTCCCCTATAGGTAAGCTCGGCGCCTCTCTCTTGAAGGCCACTGCGTATCTACCCTCTGCTGCTGGTCTCCTCTCTGAACTGTCTGTCTCGTCCTCGCCCCTCCCCTTGCTGTCCTGTCACTCTCAGCAGTCCACTCTCCTCTTCTGCTCCCCGGGTACTGTTTCCTTAGGAACTCAGATGGCGGTCCCCTTGGTTCCGGCCCGGACACTCTGCGGGGGTCCTCCTCCCTACACTTCTCCATCCTGTGAGCTCGCCAGTCCTCGGGCGAGGGCCTCAGTATGCTTGAGTTGATCTGCGGAGGTGTCAGTTTTTGTTGCCATATGAACTGGTCCTGTTCGTATCGTTCGGGAGGTTTTCCGGCTGTTGACCACTCTGAGCCTCTTAGTTCGACTAGGGTGGAGTCTTCTCGGGTGGTGGTCTGTGGTGGGCTAGCTGGTTCAGGCAGGCTAATTGTGTCAGTTGGTTTATCATTGAGTAGAGAGCCCCTGGTTATTGTGGGGAAGTCTTCTTCGTCGTCCGGGTCCCAGAACACGGGCAATGGTTCAGAGACCTGAGGAGCATGTTCAGGTTGTTTCGGGTTGGTGGAAATACAGGGGCGTAGCATATTATGATGCACAATGCGGATAGGCAATGTTTCATCTTTCTCTGGTCGCATTTCGTACACAGGTCCTTCAGGGTTTATACGGCGTAGGACCCGATAGGGACTCTCTTCCCAGCGTGGCTCTAATTTCTTCTGGGGACGTTGGTCTAGTACAAGTACTCGGTCTCCGCTTTGGAGATCGGGAGGTAGAGATGAACTCTTTCCTGGGTGTTCTAAGTCTTGAAGTTTGGCATGTACGATTCAATGAAGAGTTTGCAACCTGTGCCGGTGATTTCGGACCCATGATGATACCCCAGTCCAAGGCTGAGGTTCCTCTGGGTCCAACTCTACCTCCGTGATCCCTTTGCCCTCGCGTCCGAACAACAGGGAGTAGGGGATATAGCTAGTAACTTGATGTACTCGGTTGTTATAGGCCCATACTAGTTCAGGGACATATTTGGGCCAATGGGCCTTCTTGTCACTCTCCAGAGTACGCAACATTTGGATTAATGTCCGATTAAATCGTTCGCAGGCCTCGTTTCCCTGCGGGTGGTATGGCGTGGTCCGGGATTTGTCAATACCGTAGAGCCGGTGTAGTTCCTCCATTACTTTGCCCAAAAAACATGCTCCTTGATCAGAATGTATCCGCTGAGGGCAGCCGTAAACTTGTATAAAGTTTCTACAAATTGCGGAGGCGGCCGACTCTGCGGTCTGGTCTCGAGTGGGGGTGACCACAGCGAACTTAGTGAAATGGTCTACCATGATGAGGCAGTGTTCATACCCCTGGAATGCGGGACCAATGGTCAGGTAATCTACTGTCAGAAGCTCGAGGGGCGCTGAGGTCACTATTGTTTGTACTGAAGCTCGCTGTGCAGGCGGTTTAGCTAATTCACATAGGCGACAGGTCCGGCAAGTCTCGTCCACAACAGCATGCAAGCGTGGATGGTAAATTTTCTGTTGTAACCATTGCAAGGTCTTTTGAGCTCTGAAATGAGCCCCTTTTTCGTGGGCTTCTCGAGCCAGTTCGTTAAGTTGGGCTCCGGGCATAACTACCTGCCAAATCGTCATAGAAGTTGTTCGTGATGTCATTTTATGATATACTAGTCCCTTCCGGATAACCAGTCTCTCCCATTGTCGTAACATCAGCGACATGTCCTGATTCAAAGTCTGTCTTTGGGAGTCAGTGGGCAGTTTGCCAGCAGTTATCCTTTTCCGGAGAAGCCCAATTTCTTCGTCTTCTTGCTGCTGTTGAATCCACTTATCCCGGGATTGTTCCAGCATGCCCCTTAGGGTCTCTGTGGGAGATACTTCCTGGGTGGTAGCTGTAAGCACGGCAGCGGTGAGGGCGAACGGTATCTCTTCCCCTTCTAGTTCGTCATCTCGACTCCTCCCTGGGATTGTATGTCGAATCCTGGAGAAAGCGTCAGCGTGTACATTCTCGGCCCCTCTTTTATAGATAATTTTATAGTTGAATTTCGCCATTCGGGCCACCCATCTTTGTTCCAGAGCTCCCAGTTTGGCGTTTTCCAAATGGGCCAGCGGGATATTGTCGGTCCGCACCACAACTTCAAAGCCCGCCAGGTACTCTGCGAACCGCTCCGTCATGGCCCACATGACTGCGAGGAGCTCGAGCTTAAAGGAGCTGTAATTTTCAGGGTTGCGCTCGGAATCATGGAGTGAGCGGCTTCCATACGCGAACACTCTCTCCCGGCCATCTTGAACTTGTGACAACACAGCCCCCAGCTCGTGAAGACTCCCGTCAGTGTATAGGATGAACGGTTGCGAGAAATCCGCCTAAGTTAACACCGGAGCATCCGAAAGCGCAACCTTAAGGTCTTGGAAGGCCTCTTCTTTAGGTTGCAGCCACTGGATTTTTCATCCAATTGCCCCAGCGGGAGCCCCCTTCAGCAGGTCGTACAGGGCTCGAGCCAAGCATTCAAAATTCTTTACGAAACAACGGTAGTATCCAGTCAACCCCAGGAAGGCCCGCACGTTTTTTATTGTCTGGGGGTAGGACATCCCTGAATGACAGCAACCTTTTCCTGGGATGGCCTTACGCCCTCCGCCGAGACGACATGGCCCAGATATTCGATCTGGGTGCGATATAGGTGGCATTTTTGGGGTTTTACCTTCAACCCGTACTTTTGCAGCCGGCCGAGTACCTGCCCCAACCGCTTCAGGTTGTCCTCAAGCGTGGCAGCATAGATGATGATATCGTCCAGGTATATCAACATGGCCTCAAAATTGAGATCTCCCAGACACCGCTCCATCAACTGCTGAAAGGTCCCCGGGGTGTTGGCCAGTCCAAACGGCATTCGATTGAACTCAAATAGTCCCATAGGAAGTATGAACGCCGTCTTAGCCCTGTCTTCTTCTGACATGGGCACCTGCCAGTACCCACTGGCCAGGTCCAAAGTAGACAAGTACGCCGCCTTCCCCAAAGCGGACAAGGATTCTTCTATTAGGGGCAGTGGGTACGAGTCTTTGATGGTGCAAGCATTCAGCTTTCGTTAGTCCACGCAGAATCGTAAGGTGCCATCCTTTTTGTGGACCAACACAATGGGAGCCGCCCAGGGGCTTTGGCTTTCTCGAATCACTCCCTTTCGTAGCATTTGGGCCAGCAAAGTTTTCACCTCTTAGTAGAGTTGTGTGTTATGATGAGTCACCGAAGGAGGAAAAAACAAAATACCAGCTAAGTCCAGAAAAACCAGAGAGGTTGGCAGCTATCGGATTGCAGACCCCTGGACCTATCCACAACAACTAGCAGTAGCCGTGGGGGGTTCCTACGGTGCCCTAGACCCCTCGATCACAGCCGGAGAACTAGATAGCCTAAAGACAGAAAGGGGAAAAACTAAACTGCCCCAGAGCAGACCCCAAAGCAATAGGCAGCCCCCAACATATAATGACGGTGAAGCAAGATGAAAACACTAACACAAATAGAAAGATAGGTTGAGCAAATGATGGGGCCCAAGCTAACTAAATAGGACAGGATAGGAAAGCTGCTGTCTGCCATCCGCAAAAACCCTATCAAAATGAGCCAACCGACTGATAGGAAAAACAGGCCCTGAAGTCGCTAGGCTTCAAAAGACTATATCAGCACTCAGGTATATTCTGAAGACAGAGCAAAAGATCAACAGATCAGAGACAAAAATGGAATTCAGCTCACCCCCCACCGGGGATGGCAGAACTCCCAAAAAACAAGGCAAAACAAAAACAAAACTGAAGAGTACAAAGCAGAGCAGAAAAACTCTGGTCTCCAAGAATCCAGCAGGAAAATCAACAGCCAGGAAGAAGGGCGTCGGCAGCCTTATATCCAGTCCTCAATTCCAGCCACCCAGTCATCATCTAGCTGCCCAGGTGTTTGATAATCAGCCTCACTACCTTTCTTCACCAGAGGAGGGAGTTCATCAGACCTCAATGGTGACGGGAAAAATGAACTCACAACAGTTGTGGAGGAATCTGTCGGTATTGTTCACGGATGGGGGCTGCTCCTGCTGTGGGAATTCCATGGGTGATGGCGGTTGTACATCCAAAATCTTCCTCATGAATAGCAAAAACCTCGTGGTACTGTCCGAGCAGTGTTTTTATCTGAGAGAGCTGGGCTGCAGTTAGTCCGGAGAGCTCGGCCCGCATTTGTTCCAGGATGTTTCGATCCTTTTCCTGAGTTGAAATTTCGGTAGCCGGTAGAGTCCGGATAGTTACTGCCCAAGGGTCCTTGGACTGCACTCTCAATTGAACCGCAAGGGCCGGTAGCACTTCTTCAAAAGGCCTTACTAGCTTGGCCAGTTCTGTCCAGGGCTTCAGGACGATGTCTTGGTCTTCAAGGTTGACGCAGCGCACCAGGACAGTCCCTTTCTGCACTGTGGTCAGGGAGCGAGCCACCAGTATGCCAGGGGGTAAGTGCTCCGAGTAGCATGGCTCCACCTGCATCTCCACACCTTCCAATGGTATCGGGGCTCGGATGGGCAGGGCCACCACTGTCTGTCCAGGGGGCAGTACAAGCAGGGGAGCCGCTGGCACGATGACTTTGCCCAGGGCCTCGCCCTCCTGGCAGTCCTGGAGGACTCGTGCTTCCTGCACCAACTGCTGGAATACCTGTCCTTGGACTGTGCGGGAACCCCACTGTTTCAAGGTCTCATGTGTGGGATCATTGAGGAGTAGGTTGCCAAACTCCCGCAGTATGTTCATGCCCAGAATGACTGGAAGGCTGTTTATCAGTTTCTCCGTGGGTCAGAACCACTCCGCACAGTGTCACCTGTACCCATACCACCCCGACAACAGGGACCAGTAGTTGATTGGCGGCTACCAGTCTGATCATGAATCCCCACTGGGGTCTCGCTGCTTCGGGAAAATTTTGCCAGAAATAAGTTGCAGGCATAGTTGTCATTTGTGACCCCGTGTCCACTAGGCACTGGACTGCCCGGCCCTCTACTTCTGCCCATACCACCGGACATTTTGCGACCAAATCTTCGGGACCTCCACCACCCCTAATCGTGGTTTCTGGCTCCTAGCGGCGTCCCCCCAGCCCGGAGCCCTCTAGTTTAATGGCTGCCGAGGTGGGTATCTCCCACGCCGCGGACACTCTCGGGCGAAGTGGCCCGGCTCCCCGCTCTCATAGCACCGAGTCTGCGTACACCGACCACCCCGGGGGGGGTTCGGGGTCCCCAGGGACCAGGGTTGAAACTAGGCCATCCAGTCCCGGACTCAGTACTTCTTTTCACTTCAGCCAACTCGCCCTGGATGTTCTTCAACTCCTGTTTCATTTCCTCTACCCATTGAAGCTCTGCAACTGCATTCAGGGAAGCCTCCTCACTCCGGACCTTCCCCACGGGGACAGCCATTCCCTGCTCCTGCTCTTGAGAGCGTGCTTGACTTCCCACCTCGGAAAAGTCTATACGTGGATTCATTCTAATCTGTTCCCGTAATGCCTGCTTTATTAACGGGTCCCGCAGTCCAGTCACCAACAGGTCGCATAGTGTAATGTCAACAGGTCCTACCCCTATGCTGTCCTTTCTTTCGATGGCCGTGTGTAACTCTTGGAGGACATTCATATACTGGGTGATGGTCTCCCCCTCCCCCTGCATCCGACTGAACAACCGGGTTCTTAAATCTCCCATGGGTCTGTTCTAAAATCTGTAAAACCTTATCAAAGGTGTTGCGGTGTCCCGAGGGCCTCAACATCACTGAATTCCGAGCCTCCCCATCTAATGCCATGAGAGCTACTTTTGCTTCCAGGTCAGGAGTCATCAGGTGCATTCTAAAGAGCCCCCGCATTCGCTCTGTCCTGCTCCATAGCATGGTATTGGAGCCAGAAAATCTAGGCAGGTTGCTCAGCATAGCCCCCAACAAAATGCTGGAACGAGGGCCCTTGTCAACTGTTGAGTTCACGGCCCCGCCCTGGTCTGGGGCATCGTTGTCTGCGCTCGGAGACTGCATCCTGCCGACTATGCCAAGTGTAGGTAACAGCAGTTCGCAGGATGCAGAGATGAGCCGCTAGGGCTATACTAAGCAACCAAAAAGGATAACAAAGTTGTACTCGCAGGGATTCAGTACAACCAAACACTATTTGAAAAGAACATGACTAACCCGGCCAAGGCCAGTGACTATGGGGCTGCGGTATGGCCGTCTACGGGTCCTTATAATGTCACTTATCCGTCCTGACATCCCTGGGTGTCTCTGTTGGAGCTGCATTGCGGATGAAACTGCTTTGACGTCTTTGAAGAGGCTGCTTTGGCGTCTTTGGTGAGGCTGCTTTGGCATCTTTGGTGAGGCTGCTTTGGCGACGCAGCCGCTGGGACCAGCCGCTGAAGATTTGGAGTAGTCTTCGGGCACCCCAGCACCCAGGAGGAGTTAGGGCACAACAGGCCCTGATGGAGTCTTGCGATGAAGTAACCCCCTGTAGTAACAGCAGGGTTGCGCTTGTTAGCGAGTTCAATGGGACTCCTGTACTCAAGCAGGGTTGTGTCGCAGTCTTTAAGAGGACGACCGGGGGCTGATCGTGTCCCAGGATTGGGGTGAAGAGGCAGTTCCCTGTCGGGAAGCTCGGCGCCTCTCTCCTGAGGGCCACTGCGCATCTACCCTCTGCTGCTGGTCTCCTCTCTGAACTGTCTGTGTCCTCCTCGTTCGCTCACGCCCTCTCCGCCTCCTGCTCCGTGTCTGACGTATCACCAACTGACTCCCCTGCGCGCACCCTGTCCCTTTTATACTCTCCCTTCCCCTTGCTGTCCTGTCACTCTCAGCAGCCACTCTCCTCCTCTGCTCCCCGGGTATTGTTTCCTTAGAAACTCAGATGGCGTTCCCTTTGGTTCCGGCCCGGAAACCCTGCGGGGGTCCTCCTCCCTACATAGGGACCCTATATACATGGAAAAAACACTTATACTGACCTTCGGTGGGGGCGTCATTCCAGCGGTGTCGACACCTGATCTCCCGGACATCCGAGTCCTACAGCCAATCAGCGGCCACTTCCAAAACTTTGGCAAAGCCAATATTTTATGACTTTTCAAAGTTTTTTTTATACCAGTATTCCGGGGTAAAAGCTTTGATGAATCGGACCCATACCCTACAGTGAGCAGTCTAGAATGTAGTTTTGTTGTTCTACAGCTAAAATAATACAACTTTCTCTGTTTCCCTCTTGAATAATGCATGTCAAACCCGACAGGGGGGAAATGCATCACATTAAGCATCTGCGGCACTTTATTGACATAAATGTCCCCGATACGTCATGTTATACAAGCCAAAAGTTGTTCTAATTATAACAATTATAGAAATGTAGGAGATACAGGGTATGAAATGTATTCTTGTTTTGGGCCGGTGTAATAAGAGGGTCCCATTATAATGATCTAGATCGCTATCCTGTTTGCATTTTTAACACATTCTAAATTGGGGAGGGTGGAAGGCTCCTTTGCGGTTAATAAAACGATCGTGACTGATGATATGCGGTATTAAGGGACATAACACTTCTCCAAACATGTCGTGTTTACATTACGGGGCTAATAGGTTTCTGACTTTTTTGCCACGGTCATTAGTTCATTCACATATCAGCCGGGGACTCCTGCTGACGTCACTGAGGCTGCGGGGAGTCCCCGGCTGATCTATGAATGAACTAATGACCGTGGGAAAAAAGTCAGAAAATTTCCCACGGTAATTAGATCATCTACAGGCAGCCATTGAAGCTGCGCAGAGCGGAATCAATTCATTTTGTAGTAGATTACAGTGAGGCTGGTCGCATTAGCACCGATCCTCATTGTAAACTATTTAACCCCTTCTGATGGATTGCAGCGTGGGACATGACTGAACAGCGGAGAGGTAAGGATATTGGTGATTTTTTATGTTATTTTTGTTGCAGGTCATGGTTTTATTTTGGATTACCAGACTAATAAAAATTTGTCAAAAACGTGATGTATTTTTTTTCATTAAAAGACTTTTTAATTAATGTCTGTGTGTGGTTTTTAACCCTTTCTTAGTATAGGGTTAATAATGGATCGGTGTCTTATTGACACCTCTCCATTATTAATCGGCTTAATGTCACATTACAGTCGAATGGTGACATTAACCCTTTGTTATATTAACCCATTCGCCACCGTTACAGAGCAAAGGGGAATAGAGAGGATAAGTGCCAGAATTGGCACATCTTATTGATGCGCCATTTCTGGGGTGTCTCTGGGGGCAGATTTTTGTAGCCGGGGGGGGCCAAAAACAATGGTCTCTCTCATGGCTATTAAAATCTGCCCTCACTCACCTGCTTTACCTCTCTGGTTGACAAATTACAGCAGGAGCCCACGCATTTTTTAACAACGAATTAACCCCTTAAATTAACACCTACACCACACAAATTTGGCACACAAACCCTCATCTAATTATTAGTCAGGAACATATAAAAAAAACATGAAATGAAATGGTTTACTGTATGTAAATATGTAAACCTTGTGTCATTTCATGTCGGGTTGGGGAAAGATTTGACAGAAGCCGGCAATTGAATTTGCGGCTATTCTGCTATGAAGAACTCTGTGAAATATAAATATATATATATATATATGTGTCTCAATGACATGTATATGTATATATATATATTTATGTATATATATATATATATATATATATTGTGGTACAGCAAAGGGTATTTTACTGGATGGGAGATATGTCTCTCCCAGCAGAATAATGTTTGGCCGGGTTTTTCCCTAAAGACAGGACCTGCGATGATGTCAGGGTCACGTGATCAGCCCATGTGACGTCTATCCCACTGGTGGGAGGGGTTGGGCCATGTAATGGAGGTTGGTAATTGCCACAGAGTGTGAGTTTCTGGAAGCTACAGGAACTCGGCTGGGCTCAGCCTGAAACTTATATACAGGATCCCCATGCTGCAGGACTGTAGCAGCAAGACTCGGAAGAACCCCGGGAATGGCACCTGGCAGATGCCGCAGGACCTGGCAGCCGCTTAGTTAAGCCCGTCCTGTGCAAGGGGTGAGTCTGGGACCAGTGGTTCTCCAAGCTGGAGTAGGTGTATGGTTTCTTCCTTATGTTCTGTTAACTGGCTGGTTACTAAGTGATATTAAACCACTGAAACTGGACTTTATGCCTGTGTGTTGCCTCGTTACTGCCGCCCTGCCATGGTGGACTGAATGCGGGCAGAAGCAGTGAGGCCAGGCCATTTTTCTTATTTCATCTTATATTACATAGGGCCCAACCCCTCCCACCAGTGGGATAGACATCACATGGGCTAATCACGTGATCCTGACATCATCACAGGTCCTGTCTTTAGGGAAAAACCCGGCCAAGATAAAAACAAAATTCTCCCTCTGTACAAATCACTCGTCAGACCACACTTGGAGTATTGTGTGCAATTTTGAACGCCGTGCTCAAGAAAGACATTACTGAACTTGAAAGGGTTCAAAGGCGGGCTACTAAAATGATAAATGGAGTTGGTTCACTACAGTACCCAGAAAGGTTATCAAAATTAGGTCTATTTACTCTAGAAAAGAGAAGACTTAGGGGAGACTTAATATATATGTACAAGTATATCAGAGGGCAATACACAGATCTCTCCAATGAACTGTTTGTACCAAGGACTGTGACAAGAACAAGGGGGCATTCTCTTTGTTTGGAGGAAAGACAATTTCTGCACCAGCATAGAAGAGGGTTCTTCACGGTAAGAGCAGTGAGGCTCTGGAATTCTCTTCCTGAGGAAGTGGTGATGGCCAACTCACTGAATGAATTTAAGAAAGGAATGGATGCTTTTCTTGTGAGTAACAGTATAGAAGGTTACAAATAACAGAATATTATAGGTAGATGGTTGACCCAGCTTAGGGGAAGGAATTTTTTTCCCTATGGAGAAAATTGGCTCTTACTCTGGGTTTTTTGCCTTCCCCAGGATCAACAATGCAGAACAACTGCACTAAAAATAGGCTGAACTAGATGGACATAAGGTCTTCCTTCAGCCTTCAAAACTATGTTACTATGTTACTATTTTTGGATTTGTACCCCAGCCAATGTCCTGGGTGAAACGAGTGGCAGAGACCCAGGCGGGGAACTTTCCAGAAATGGAGGCCACGGTAAAAACGCTCATAGAGGCCATGAGACAGCAGCAGCAGACTATGCAGCAGCAGGCTACACAGCAGCAGCAGGCTATGCAGCAGCAACAGTGGGCCATGCGGCAGCAGCAACAGGAGGCCATGCGACAGCAGGCTATGCAGCAGCAGGCTATGCAGCAGCAGGAAACCAATCAGCTGTTGATACTGCATATCACGACAGCGCAGACAAAAAGGAGCTGACCGGGGAATTCATGAGGTCCGGAAAGCGGTTCGCATAGCGATTCCCAAGATGGAGAAATCAGACGATGTGGAGGCGTACCTGGAGATGTTCGAAGAAGTCGCTGAGAGAGAGAAGTTACCTCGGGACCATTGGGCGGATATCCTCGCTCCATTTCTGACCCCAGGACCTTTGAAAGCGTATCAGGACCTACCCACAGAGCAAAGGGCGGACTACACGGTCGTCAAGGGTGAGATACTGGCACATCTTGGGGTAAATGTGTCAGTGCGGGCCCAGCAGGTAAACCAGTGGGAGTTTACCCCCTCCAAGCCGGCCCGGTCCCAGTATTACGACCTGTTGCACCTGTTACAAAAGTTGTTGCAGCCTGAGGTGTTGTCCCCCACGGCCATGCTGGACCGCATAGTGACTGATAAATTTTGGAGGGCTTTGCCCCACTCCCTCCAGACATGGGTCGGACAGGCATCCCTTACTAATGCCATGCAGATGATCGACCTCATAGAAAGGTATGGGGCTACCAAAGAGCTACAGGGAGGGACCCCCCCGGAAGGTAACAGGAAGGTTCCCTAAGTCCCCACCCCTGGTTCAGCGAGCAGAGCCCAGGAAGGCCGCTCAGGACTTATCCGGGGATGTAAGGAGCCCCATAATCTGCTGGCAGTGCCAGGAACCAGGTCATAGGAGACCTGATTGCCCCCACCTGACTGAGCCCATGGACACAAATTTTGGGTACCGCCAGTCCCACTATGCCGAGCCGACGTGTGCAATGGGTACCCCAAAAGGTCCCAATATGGAACATTTATGTCGGGTTGAAGTGGAGGGTACCCCGGCTGTGGCCCTATTGAACTCAGGGAGTCTTGTAACCCTGGTACAAGCCAGCTGGATACACACCAGCGAGTATACGGGTCGGAAACTTGGGGTGTTGTGTATGCATGGAGACTTAAAAGACTATCCCACCGCACTAGTGGTAATCAGCACCCAGCGGGGAGGCAGTGCCACGAGGTGGGGGTTGTGACTAATTTACATTATGAAGTGATAATTGGACGAGACTTTCCATTGTTTTCTGAGCTGTGGCCATCTGTTGTCCCATCCACTGAGCAACTGCCGGCACCAGAGGCAACCAGGTTACATTCTCCAGAAGTGGGGCATGAACCTGGTGGCCCGGAGGAAGAAGTGCTGGCTGTAGGAATAACCTTCCCTTCTGTGGAGGAGAGGGAGAATTCTCCCAGGGAAGTATTGGCCAGAGAGGTGGAAGACTTGCCGCCGGGACCTGAGTTGTCAGACTTGAATATGTCCGGTGATAATTTTGGTACAGTGCAACTCAGTGACCTTACTTTAGCCCGGGCCAGAGAAAATGTACTGTTTGTCAATGGGGAACCCCAACAACCTGGGGCAGATACAGTGTTGCCACGCTTTGAGCTGAGCCAGGATTTGCTGTACAGAGTGGAGAAAATACGGGGAAAGTGGTAGAACAATTACTGGTACCGCAGACGTATCGGAGGCTGGTAATGGATTTAGCGTATGCGCATATACGTGGGGACATTTGGGCCAAAAGAAAACCCTCGACCGAATTCTGCAGTGATTTTACTGGCCAGGGGTCTACGAAGAAGTTAAACGGTACTGTAGCTCCTGCCCAGTATGCCAGGTAACCAGTCCCCAGCCTCACTTTCGGAGCCCTTTGGTGCCTTTGCCAATTATAGAGGTGCCCTTCGAGAGAGTGGCCATGGACCTGATGGGGCCTCTCAATAAGTCGGCAAGGGGACACTAACACATTCTTGTAGTTCTAGATTATGCTACCCGATATCCTGAGGCCATTCCTCTGCGCCACACATCAGCTAAACTTATAGAAAAGGAACTTATGGGTATGTTTTCACGGGTGAGAATTCCGCAAGAGATTTTGACAGACCAGGGAACCCCCTTTATGTCGAAAATTATGAAGGAACTCTGCCCGTTGTTAAATGTTAAACAGTTGCGCACATCGGTCTATCATCCCCAAACAGATGGTCTGGTAGAAAGGTTCAATAAGACACTGAAGAGCATGTTAAAAAAAGGCAGTTTCCAAAGATGGGAAGGACTGGGATCTCTTATTGCCATATTTGTTGTTTGCAGTACGGGAGGTGCCTCAGGCCCCTACGGGGTTCTCGCCCTTTGAACTATTGTTCGGCAGACATCCACGGGGCTTACTCGATATAGCCAAAGAGGCCTGGGAGAACCAAACTTCCCCCCACAAAAGTGTGATAGAACATGTTGCAAAAATGCAAGAGAGGATGGAGACAGTCCTACCCTTGGTCCGGGAACATATGGAGGCAGCACAACGGTCACAGAGTCGGGTCTGTTGTGAGCTCATTTTTGGGTTTGCCTCTGGCTTCTGGTGAGGGTTATGGAGCTGGCTGTGCTGACAGAGGAGTAGTGAGTTCTCTATCTGGACTCCCTCTGTTGGTGAAGGGAGGTAATGAAGCTGATCTAAATGGCAGAGACCGGCCACCTGAGGAAGAGGACTGTGATTGGACATCAGGAATTTCTGATTGGATTTAAGGCAGCCGACTCCCTAGTTTCTTGCTGATGATTTATCCTGACTGTGGTTTCTGGTTTCCAGTTTGGTTCCTGCCTTCTTAAAGCTAAGTTTTCTCTGCTATTGTTCATATGAATTTTCGTCTGGTTTACTTAGTTTTTGTGTTCAGCCAGCCCTGGCTGGGACTGGGCTGAATCCCCATTTTGTCTCTGATCAGTTGATCTCTTTTGCTCTGTCTTCAGAATATACCTGAGTGCTGATATAGGGAATTGAAGTCTAGCGACTTCAGGGCCTTTTTCTATCAGACGTGTTGGACATTTTTTGGCAGGGTTTTTTGCGTGATTGCAGACAGCAGCTTTTCTTTCCTGTCCTTTCTAGTTAGTGAGGGCCCCATCGTTTGCTCAGCCTATCTTTCTATCTGTGTTTGTGTTTTCATCTTGTTTCACCGACAATACATGTTGGGGGCTGTCTATTGCTTTGGGGTCTCATCTGGGGCAGTTTAGATTTTCCCTTTCTTTCTTTAGGCTTATTTAGTTCTCCGGCCATGACAAGGCGTCTAGGACCACCGTAGGCACGCTCCACGGCTACTATTAGTTGTGTGGATAGGATCAGGGGTCTGCAATCCGCTAGTTACCAACCTCTCTGGTTTTCTGGGCTTAGCTTGCTGTTTGTTTTTCCCTCCTCGGTGACTCATTCATAACAAGGGTCTATAACCGGGAGGCTCGGGTAAGAACCTTTAGCCCTGGGGATCGGGTCTTGGTGCTTGTGCCTACTGTAGATAGGAAATTTCTCGCAAGGTGGCAGGGACCCTACAAGATCATGGAGAAGATGGGGCCAGTAGACTATAAGGTACACCAGCCAGGATGGAGAAAGCCAGAACAGGTTTACCATATTAATTTGCTTAACCCCTGGAAAGATAGAGAGCACCTTGGTGGGGATAGTCCGCTGCCAGCGTTTCAGATGGAAAAGGCTCCGTTACCTCGGGGCGAGGCAGGAGAAGCCCAACCTGCGGTCAAAATTGCAGATACTTTGTCTCCTAGACAGGTTCAGGAAGTCTGGGAGTTCATTAGGCCTCTTTCACACATCAGGTTTTCGCCGTCAGGCGCGATCCGGCGCTTTTGACAGAAACCGGATCCGGCGAAATGCAATGCCGGATCCGGTTTCCCCTCCATTGACTTGCATTAGAGCCGGATCGAGCTGGATGGCCATGCGTTTCATCCGATTTTCGCCGGATCCGGCAATGTGACGCGATCCGGCGTCTGGAAAAACCGGCTACTGTAACGTTTTTTGTCTCCGGCGAAAAAGCCGGACACGCCGGATGCGGCGTGTCCGGCTTTTTCATACAATGAAAGCCTATGAGCGCCGCAATGCGCCTGATCCGGCGACAGCCGGATCCGGTGGCCGGATCCGTTTTTTTTGGTCTGAGCATGCTCAGTAGCTCTGCCCACAAGACATATATAAAAGCAAGACAGTGGGACCCTCAGCCACACCCAACATGCCACCCAAGCCAAGTACCAGGAGCAGGAGAAGGCAGGAGACCACTGCAGCACCATCAGCACCACCACCACCCCAAATCGAGCAGCAAATGGAACATGCTGAGGAGGGGAGTCCAGCAGCAGATGAGAGACGGTAATTATCAAATCCCCCATTCCTCCATACTAGGGCTATGGAATATCAAGATATTCATTGGCCCTTTGTTTCTCTTTATTAAACAGCCGCCCAATAAATGCAGCAGCAGCAGCAGCAATGGCAGCAGCAGGAACACCACCCACAGCCATGGAGTCTGGCCATCAGGAAGACAGCACATCTTCTTCTGGGAGCCCTCCCTCGCATCGTCAGCGTTTGACGGTAAGTTTTTATTTCCAAAATCCATCATCTCTGTAATATATGTCTATTCATTGCCTTTTATTTCAAAACAGGAATCACAAGATGAAGAGGAGCTCCCAGAAGAAGAAGGAAGGGGTGGACAGACACTTGGAGTGGGCTCACAATTGGTAAGTTTTTTGCATCAAACGCAGAAACACAACATCACACTACACACAACACATAGAAAACAATGTTCTGCAGACCACAAACAGCAAACAAATGCCTACATCCAAAGACATAACATTTTTTGTTTTCTTCTCTAGTCTTCCCAATCTGGTGCTCGGCCAAGAGGTCCTCGCAGTGCCTCCCAGGGTCGTCGGCGACAGCAACGCGGCGGTCACCAGCGTGTAAGTATAAATATTTTTGCTTTTTTTTTTGCACTTTTTATTTCATTTCTTTTGTGGAGGCTAATTATGTTATTTTTGTCTTTTTCTTTAACAGCCTTCACAGCGTGCTCCCGACTCTGACGGTGAGGATGGAGGAATCGATGTGGACCACCTCATCGATCTCGTCAGAGAAAGGGAGCCGCTCTGGAATATGGCTGACCGCCGCCACGCTGACCTTATCGTTACCCGACGACTCTGGGAGGAAATCTGTTCGCTCCTTGTGGACCGCTGGGAGGACCTCGAAGCTCGGGCCCAGATTAAAGAGCGTAAGTATATACAGTACCGGTTGCTTGATTTAAACCAGTGTTTCCCGAACTCCAGTCCTCGTGGTCCCCACGGATCATGTGTTCAGGATTTCTATTTACTTTGGAAATCCTGAAAACATGACCCCTGGGGACCATGAGGACTGGAGTTTGGGAAACACTGATGTTGTATACTAACCACTTTGTCCTTTCTCGTTTCAGGGGAGAGAATTGTGAAGCGGTGGCGGTCTGTGAGGGATCGTTTCAAGAAGGAGTTCAATAAAGAGATGCGGGCCCCGAGTGGGTCTGGAGGATGCAGGAGCAAGTACAAGTACGCACGAGCCCTGTCGTTCCTCCGGGAAACAATGCTCACCAGAAGGTAAATATTACACACCACATGTGACAAAAAAATGTTTAGATGTAACTTTTTTTTTCAGCCAGGGCCATACCATGTCACTATTTTAATTGTTTTTTTTTCTCTTTATTCCACAGCATGGTGAGCAGCACTCGGGAGCCTGCACGATTGGACCCTTCTGAGGCGATCCCTGAGGAGACCGGCACCGAGGGACACTTCGACCGCCCCGGTACATCTGCACCTTCCCAGCCTTCCCACACATTCGACCCATCTGTCCCATCCACCAGCACAGGAGCATCGTGGCCGCCTACATTACATGAAGCTGCTGGTGAGGAGATCGCTTTCCCTTTACCCCACCCTTCTGCCCCTGCCACCTCTAGTACACCTGCGGGTACTGGGCGGCAGCGGCAGAGGGGTCAGGAAAAAGTTATGCGCCAGAGTTCTTGCATCTGAATGCATCTTTCCAGAACTGTCTAAAAGTCTTGTCAGAGCAAATCTCCGCAGGCTTTCAGCAGATCAACTCCAGCATTCTGGAGGTGAAGACACTTCTGCAAACCATGCATTCAGAAGCAAGATCTTCGCCAAACCACACCTTTTTCAGGTCTGTTGTGGAGCGCATGGAAACGCTATCTCCTACCCAGCAGATGCATGTAATGCATTCGTGCCACGGTGCTCTACAGCAGGTTACCTCCCAACCTCCACCTCCCACCACTGTAGTTCCTCCACCTGCACCCCCTCCAGCCACTTTCCATCCTCCCCCTCCTATTACATCTGCACCCCCTCCAGCCACTTTCCATCCTCCCCCTCCTATTACATACCAGCAACCTCCCCAGTACCAGCAACCTCCCCAGTACCAGACATCTCCCCACTTCCAGCAACCTGCCCCGTACCAAACTCCTTCCCCGTACCAAACTCCTTCCCCGTACCAAACTCCTTCCCCATACAACTTTCCATCAACATCATCTGCTCCTACAGTCCCTGCCCAACCCTCCACTCCACCGCCCACCACCTCTTCTGCCTCCCACATGTCCACCCATTCTGTAGCTTTTTCCACACCATCACCTCTAACTGTTCCTTCCCCACCACGATCCCAGTCCTCTCTCCACACTCCCATTGTCGAAGTGTCCCGCAGCCCCTCCAGCAGTATTTCCACCCCACACTACACAGATTTATGATGTGTTTTGTAATAAAAATGCCCAGTTGGTTTCAAACCTTTATTAAAAAAGTTTTTTTAACTTTAAAAACAGTTTACAAAAAAAAAATATTTTAAATAAAAGTTAAATTATTGTTTACACTGGTTGTCTGTCATTTCTTTCTGCGGCGAAATATGTTTAAAAAAAAGGTTAAATACAGGGTATTTAAAAGGTAAAAAGGTATTCAAAACCAGGTATATAACTGTGGGTAAATTTTAGCTTTTTGCCACAGTTGTGTTCCTGGTTGTGTTTGAAGCAAAGTATTTCACCTAAAAAGTTGTGTTTATTGTTGGTGATTTCCTAACAATGTTAACAACTTTTGTTACAAGGTGAAATACTTTGCATAAAACACAACCAGGTACACACCTGTGGCCAAAAATAGAGACCATGACAAGATAGCCAACTTTGGTTGGCAAAGGTATATACTGTTGGTACAGAAGGTACACAAGTTTGGTTAGGGCACAAATCTTTCACACTCTGTCATCCTGCCAGTGTACTCTGCCTTGAGGTGACATAAAGTATTGTGCAAAATTGTCCCTCATTACTGAAACCGTCACAGAACTTCTAGTGGTAATGTCATGGTAATCTTGCAAGGTGGTTTCTTCAGAGGTGTCCTCAATGGAAATGGGTTCCTTGCAGATAACAAAATTGTGGAGTACCACGCAAGCTTTGATCACCTCGTCAACAGTTTCTGTCTTGAGGTTGATCGCAGTCAATAGGACCCACCATTTGGCTGTCAGAATACCAAAGGTACATTCAACCATTCTTCTTGCTCTTGTGAGGCGGTAATTAAAAATGCGTTTTGTTCTTGTCAATCCTCTGCTAGAGTACGGTTTCAAAAGGTGTTCTGACAGCTGGAAGGCTTCATCCCCTACACAGACAAATGGCATAGGTGGACCAGATGTTTGCGGCAGCGGTCTAGGTGGTGGGAAATGGAAGGTGTTTCCATACAGTTTACGCCCCATGGCAGACAGTTTGAAAACTTGAGAGTCATTGGAGCGGCCATAGGCCCCAATATCAACAGCAATAAATTTGTATTCCGCGTCAGCGATGGCCATGAGGACAATTGAAAAATATTTCTTGTAATTGAAATATTCCGATCCCGATCCGGCTGGCTTTACAATGCGGATATGTTTCCCGTCCACAGCGCCCAAGCAGTTGGGAAACTGACATATCTGTTGAAACTTGTCAGCAATTTCAATCCACCTCTCTGTTGTGGGCTCTGGTAAAAACTCTTCAGCTAAGGAGTCCCACAGTGCACGGCATGTGTACTTCACTATTCCAGATATGGTGGAAATCCCGAGTCTGTACTGGAAATGCAGTGACGAAAGGGATTCTCCAGTTGCAAGAAATCTGTGGGGAATTAAAAAACAATAAATTAGTTTTAAATCACAGCATTACATACCAAAACTCAGCTATAACACTTGGAGATACAAACTACCACCAACAAGATTGCAGTGAAAGTGTGCTCTGATGCGATCACATCCAATAAATGTGGCTTACCTTAAAGTCACCATCAGACGCTCTGCGGGTGAAACAGAGAAGCGGCAATAGGTGTCCGCTTTTCTTATGAGGTGTGCAATGCGCTCCACCAAGTAATCAAAATTCTCCATTTTCATCCGAACATATCCAAAAAATTTATCCGGGTTTCGTCGAAGGTCCATGCAGAGTGTAGAATAGACCCCACGCGTCATTCTCTTGGCTGTGATGGGGTGGATCCACAAACGTCGTCTACGATGCCTGATGCGCTGCTGTCTCGCTCTCTCCTTCTCCAGAACAATCACCCTCAAACGATTCGCCTCCGCTATAAAATCCGCCAAATTCTTCAAAATATTTCCAATGACAACATCCATCTTCGCCAGTAACTTGCTCTTCTCTCCAACCTGCACTTTCTCCTCTACAACCTGTCAAAGAAGGGCTGTAGGAACACGCTATATATAGTTTTCCAGTAGCCAATCCCGTTCGGAAGGCCACAAGGGTCAATTTTAAAAACCGGATCCGGCGTAATCCGTCGAAAAATGGATAGAAAAACGGATGAACCGGATGAGACGGATCCGGTTTTGTCTGTCAAGAACAAGACGGATCCGGCAGAAAACCGGATCCGGCACATCAGGTTTTACAAAACATTTTCCGGATCCGGCGTTCCGGCACGACGCCGGATCGCGCCTGACGCCGAAAACCTGATGTGTGAAAGTAGCCTTAGCTGGACTACAGATGTTTTTTCGGAGATTCCTAGATGCACCTCCCTAATCCAACATGACATTGTCACAGAGCCACAGGCCAAGGTCCGACTAAAGCCTTATCGGGTGCCTGAGGCCCGGCAACAAGCCATCTCGGAAGAGGTAAAAGCTATGCTACAGTTAGGGGTCATAGAAGAGTCTCAAAGAGAGTGGGCCAGCCCAATAGTCCTAATACCCAAGCCTGATGGGTCTCTAAGATTCTGTAATGATTTTAGAAAACTCAATGACATTTCAAAGTTTGACGCCTACCCCATGCCCCGGGTTGACGAATTGATAGAGCGCTTTGGGCAAGCACGGTATTTTACAACTCTGGACCTCACAAAAGGTTATTGGCAGGTAACCCTAACAGAGGCGGTGAAGGAAAAAATGGCTTTTGTAACACCTGAGGGGCTGTTCCAGTATAATGTGTTACCCTTTGGGTTGCATGGCGTTCCAGCGGTTAATGGATATTGTGCTCCTTCCCCATCGCCACTATGCCTCCGCCTATCTAGACGATATCATCGTGTACAGCACCGACGGGGAAAGCCACTTAGCAAAAGTGCAGGCAGTGATAGATTCTCTGCGACAAGCAGGGCTAACTGCCAATCCAAAGATGTGTTCCATAGGGTTGGAAGAAGCCCGGTACTTGGGGTATGTCATTGGGAGAGGAGTTCTCAAGCCCCAAGTAAACAAAGTAGAGGCAATCCAGAACTGGCCCCGTCCCCTCACAACAAAACAGGTAAAAGCCTTTTTAGGTTTGGTGGGATATTATAGGCGGTTCATTCCCAACTTTGCAACCCTGTCCGCACCTTTAACAGATTGCTTAAAAGGGAAAAAATCTGTGATGGTCGACTGGAATGATCAGTTAGATGAGGCCTTTACAAAGTTAAAATGGGCACTGTGTGGTACTCCAATCTTGATCACTCCAAATTTCAAAAAAGAGTTTGTTGTGCAGACTGATGCCTCTGAGATAGGGTTCGGTGCCGTGCTGTCTCAGAAAGTTAACGGGGAAGAGCATCCCGTTTCCTAAGCTGGAAGCTTACCCCAGCTGAAACCCAATACAGTATTGTGGAGAGAGAGTACCTGGCCATCAAGTGGGCGCTAGAGTCATTGCGCTACTATTTGCTGGGGAGAACATTTCGGTTGGTGACAGATCATTCCCCTCTTACGTGGATGAGTCAAGCTAAGGAGCGGAATGCCCGAGTCACCAGGTGGTTCCTGTCCCTGCAAAATTTTAAGTTTTCAGTGGAACATCACGCAGGCAGACTACAGGGGAATGCAGATGCCCTGTCCAGAGTTCACTGTATGTCATGTCCACCCCCTTATGGTTGAACATAGGGGGAGGTATGTGCTTGTGGTACAGCAAAGGGTGTTTTACTGGATGGGAGATATGTTTCTCCCAGCAGATTAATGTTTGGCCGGGTTTTTCCCTAAAGACAGGACCTGCGATGATGTCAAGGTCACATGATCAGCCCATGTGATGTCTATCCCACTGGTGGGAGGGGTTGGGCCCTATGTAATGGAGGTTGGCAATTGCCACAGAGTGTGTGTGTTTCTGGAAGCTACAGGAACTCGGCTGGACTCAGCCTGAAACTTATATACAGGATCGCCATGCTGTAGGACTGTAGCAGCAAGACTCAGATGAACCGCGGGAATGGCACCTGGCGGATGCCGCAGGACCTGGCAGCCGCTTAGTTAAGCCCGTCCCATGCAAGGGGTGAGTCTGGGACCAGTGGTTCTCCAAGCTGGAGTAGGTGTATGGTTTCTTCCTTATGTTCTGTTAACCGGCTGGTTACTAAGTGATATTAAACCACTGAAACTGAACTTTATGCCTGTGTGTTGCCTCGTTACTGCCGCCCTGCCATTGCCTACCAGAGCGAATCCCTACTATATATATATATATATATATATATATATGTATTCTCTGTGTGAATATATCTATTCTTTCATTTGGATTTGAAAACCTGTCATTGGGCTCCATTATATGTCCGTTTTGCAAGCCTGCGAGAAAAAAACGATATACGGATAAAAAAACGATATACGGATGCCATACGGATTACATACGGATGCTTACATGAGAAAAATATGCGGCCACACCCTGACAACGGATGACATACAGAGCACTATTTAGGGACCATTTATGCGTATTACGGACGTAAAATACGGTTCGTATTTTTCTACCTTGTGTGTGACTCCAGCCTTAATGTGTTCATATGCTCCCCAACAATAACGTACAAGAGAAACAGTGTTCATAATACATGAACAAATAACTAAATAAATACAAATCATGTTAAAAAAATTAAGCCAAAATAAAAAAAGAAAACGTCAGTTGGAATCATTGTTTCCAGCCTAATGTCTACTGAATAAAATTGTCAAATATATAAAAATAACTTGTTCAGAAATGGGAACACATTTTACAATCTTTTCAGTGATCTTTTGAGTCAGTAAAAAAAATAAAGGAAAAAATATGAAAAATATACCCCGTATTTAGTTTTTTCTTTACTTTTCCCCTAATATCAGCAATAACAACACAAAATAAATATTGAAATGACATAAAAACTAAGCCACAAGTATCAGGAAAAGAAGAGTCATAAATTATTTTAAGATCTGAATGTGACATTTTGTGTTATAACCTTTAAAAGTGTGAAAATGTGTCTTATCATTAGAGACTTTCCCTTTTTTTAGGGTCGAGTTGGGTTTCATGAAACCCGACTTTCTCAGAAGTCGAGTCGAACGAAATCGGCCGACTATAGGGAAAAGTCGGGGGTCCGAATGAAACACGAAACCCAGTGCAAGTCAATGGGGAAGCAAAGTTGGCATGGAGTGGAGGTCAGTAAACACACCTACAGTGCCCATTTCAATGCCAACGACATCAATTCTTATTACTTAAGCTTGTCAACCTTAATTTACTTTATAATAATTGTTACGCATTGCAAACTGGGGGTTATTTGGCTAAAGTTGTGGGGGGGTAGGGCTGGCTCCAGGTTTTCGTGTGCTCTGGGCCAAAGAGTGTCAGTGCACCCCTTTAACAGATACCACAATTCATGATGCTCCGATACGGCACAGAAATATAGGTATGGTACAATTAAAAATACTTCACTTCTTACATGACATGACTGATATCTATCTTAAATTCTACAATAGCTCAAAAAACGGACAGTATATTACTCCATACAGTATTATGGCCACCACATGGTGCGCCATACAGAATAATGAGCCCCATATATTTCTCCATACAAAATAATTGGTCCCATATAATGTTCCATACAGTATATGATGAGCTCCACATAATGCTACAGTATATGTTGGTCCCCATGAATGATGCTCCACTGTCTTATGGGCCCAAATAATGCTCAATATATAATGGGCCCCATTTAGAATGCTCCAGTGTATAATGGGCCCCATAGATGTTGTTCCAGTGTCTGATCTGCCCCATTTAGAATGCTCCAGCATATGATGGGCCCCGTGGATGATGCTCCAGTGTCTTATGGGCCCAAATAATGCTCCATATATAATGGGCCCCATTTAGAATGCTCCAGTGTATAATGGGCCCCATAGGTGCAGCTCCAGTGTCTGATCTGCCCCGTTTAGAATGCTCCAGTATATGATGGGCCCCATGGATGATGCTCCAGTGTCTTATGGGCCTAAATAATGCTCCATATATAATGAGCCCCATTTCTAATGCTCCAGTATATAATGGGCCTGTAAATGCTGCTCCAGTGTCTGATGTCCCCCATTTGGAATGCTCCAGTATATGGTGGGCCTCATGGATGATGCTCCATTGTCTTATGGGCCCAAATAATGCTCCATATGTAATCTACCCTATTTAGAATGCTCCAGTGTATAATGGGCCCCATAGATGCTGCTCCAGTGTCTGATCTGCCCCATTTAGTATGCTCCAGTATATGATGGGCCCCATGGATGATGCTCCAGTGTCTTATGGGCCCAAATAATGCTCCATTTATAATCTGCCCCATTTAGAATGCTCCAGTATATGATGGGCCCCATGGATGATGCTCCAGTGTCTTATGGGCGCAAATAATGCTCCATATATAATGAGCCCCATTTGTAATGCTCCAGTGTATAATGGACCCCGTAAATGCTGCTCCAGTGTCTGATGTCCCCCATTTAGAATGCTCCAGTATATGATGGGCCCCATGGATGATGCTCCAGTGTCTTATAGGCCCAAATAATGCTCCATATATAATGGGCCCCATTTAGAATGAACCCAGGCATGGTATGTGAATAGAGCTCCATGGAGTAATCTGAAGTGTGGGCTGCCACATCCTTCACTTTTGGTGTGGGTGAAGGACCCAAAGAAAGGGGTTGCTCCTGACCAGAAACCTGCATTGACGACTCAGTGTTTGCATTTTTTGAAACTTCAGAAGAGGAGGTGATAGAGCTGGAGGCTGTTTCTGCAATTTAAGCCAAAAACAGCTCCTGATCCACCGGCTTTAAAAGCAGTTTACCTACTCCCAGAAAAGGGAGCCTTACAGGCCTTCCGGAGCCAGACCATGACGCAGGCCCAACACCTCCTGCCTTACGTGCTATTGTGCTTTTGGCACTAACAGCAGATGCACCACCACCACCTTCAGTACCAGCTGGCCCCCCACGCCCACATCCGCGGCCTCTTCCACCACACTTCCTAATTTTTGTGAAAATGGACCCAAAATACCAGCGGCTATATGGTACTGTATCAGAAGCATACAGCTGTATACAGTCTAGGGATAATTGTACATCTCCGTATATATTTCATGAGTCAGACACAGACACTTACAGGCTCAGTATGGATTACACAATAATATAAAAAGTTGAAAAAGGGTACAGTATCACCAGACACCAGGTATATATAGTATAGTTTAAACATTCTAAATCTCTGTATATATTTCAGCAGGCAGACACAGACGCTCTCAGGCCCAGTATGGATTAGACAAGAATATTAAAAGTTGAAAAAGGGTACAGTATCACCCGATACCAGGTATATATAGTATAGTTAAAAAATTCTAAATCTCCGTATATATTTCAGGAGGCAGACACAAACGCTCTTAGGCCCAGTATGGATTAGACAAGAATATAAAAAGCTGTAAATGGGTAATATATCACAAGCGTCCAGCTGTATACAGTGTTGGTGTAATCTTAAATCTCCAAATATATTTCCGGAGTAACAGACAGACGTTCACAGGCTCATTATGGATTACACCAGAGTCTAAATAGAATAAAAGGGTACTGTATCAGAAGCGTACAGCTGTATACAGTGTTGGGCAAATTTGAAATCTCGGTATATATTTCCTGAGTCACCGTCAGACACTCACTCAGTCTTTGACCCTAATACAAAATGTTGAAAAAAAGGTAATGGATAACAAGATAGGAAGTATATATATTATACGATACAATTTAAATCTCCGTATAGATATTACCGTAGTCACCCTCAGACGCTCACTCAGTATGGATTTGACCGTAATACTAAATTTCGAATAAAGGTACTGTATAACAAGATAGAAGCTGTATATACTATAGGGTAAAATTTGTATAGACGGAGTAAACCACACACGCTCACTCAGTATGGATTATACCGTAAGAAAAAATTTAGAACAAAGGTACTGTATCAGCAGATACCAGGTGTATCCAGTCTAGGGGTATTTGTAAATTTCCGTCAATATTTCCGGAGTCAGACACAGACACTCACAGGCTCAGTATGGATTACACCAGAATATAAAAAGTAGAAAAAGGGAAATGTATTCGAAGCGTACACCAGTATACAGTGTTGGTGTACTTTTAAATCTTCGTATATATATCAGTCTCAGTAAGCCAGTCCAGACTCTCCGCTACTGGAAACTAGATGGATACAAGTACAGACGGAAAGTCGATTGTTTGCAGAAATTTGGGAATTATTAATCATGGGAAAACCTCCCGGTAGATTTCGCAGAGGCGATGCTGACCCTCAATTACTTTGTCTGGGGAGACAGCAAAAACGGTACTTTGTTAAGAAAAGATTGCTGTATCGCAGTAGCGTGGATCCCATCACCGTTACTCGTCTCCATCAAATTGTGATCACAGGGAGAGATGTAGACATGGTCGTCACAGCCTATCATGATGTGTCTGTTCACTTTGGAGTGCAAAAGACAGAAGCCACAGGCCGTAGGCGATTCTATTGGATAGGCATGAGAGGAGACATTGAAAAATGTTGGCAGGAATGTCACATGTCTGTGAGTAGGAAAACTGTGAAAGCTGATCATAAAGCACCACTGCATCCGATTGTGAGTTGACGTCCATTACAAATGGTAGCCATTGATCGTCTGAAGGTAGAGGCCAACAGGACAGGCCATAGCTACATCTTAACCATCATTGATTAGCTCACCAAGTTTGTAGTGGCTGTCCCTGTGAAGGATTTAACTGCCCAGACTACACAGCGGTGGAGCAGGGAGAGTTAAGTATAGCAACTTGCAATTGCTGTGGCCATGAGCAAGAAGGGGGGGCGCAATCGTGGGCAACATTACTGACACAGGGCCCCTCATAGTACGCCGGTGTGTCTGACGGCGAGTGGGCCCCCCCCACTGTCAGAGACACTGTATTGTACTATGAGGGGTCCTGTGCCAGTGTCGTAGCCCAAGAGTGGGCCCACCCACCTGTTCAGAGCAAAGGCACTTGACCGGGTGCGTGAGGTGGTGACCCCAGCCCTTGGGGGGGCAGCCAGTTAGGGAGGTTTAAAAAATGGCATATGTTGATGTGTAGGCTGTACATTCAGCAGCTGCAAATGGAGGAATTGGACAAGTCCGAGGAAGAAGAGGACAAAAGCAAGCCAATTTTCTGGCAACCTTTGTGTCATCAGGGGAAGGTGGGACAAAATCCTTTGAAACCCATGCATGGTTCATTTTAACGAAGGTTAGATCTTCAACATTTTAGGTTGACAGACGGGTCCTTTTTTCTGTCAGGATTGAACCAGCAGCACTGAACACTCTTTCAGATAGCACACTAGCAGCAGGGCAAGCGAGCTCCTGTAAGGCATATTGTGCCAATTCAGGCCAGGTGTCCAGTTTAGAGGCCCAATAGTCAAAGGGGAATGACCTGTGAGGGAGAACATCGATATGGGAGGAAAAGTAGTTTGTAACCATAGTTGACAACTGGTGTCTCCTGTCACTTGCAATCGATGCAGTATTACCAGTCGTGTGAGCGGTACTTGAGAAATCAGTCCTCAACATGGCCATGAAACCCCTGTCTCCAACGCCACTTCGGCTGTGTGCACCACGAACACCTCTTCCATTTTGCCCACTACGGCTCGTGGGAGGACCAGCACCGCTGCTGTGTGCTTGGAATGCCACAAATAAATGGTTTACCAGAGTTGCTTGTTTGTTAGCCAATATTATCTTTAGGTTCTCCTGTGGCATGATGTTGTGTAATTTGCCTTTATAGCGTGGATCGAGGATGCTGGCCAACCAGTAGTCGTCATCCTTCATCAATTTGGCAATGCGGGGGTCCCTTTTTAGGATCCGCAAAGCATAATCACACATGTGGGCCAATGTTCCAGGTGTCAATGATGCACCGGCAGTGGTGGGTGGAGGAGCACTTTCTGGCAAATCCACATCCCTACAGTCACGCACAAACCCTGTACCTGACCTTAGCACGCCAACATTTTCTCTTGCCCCCTGAGAAGCATCCTCCTCCCCTAAATAATCATCCCCCTCATCCTCCTCCTCCTCTTCCTCTTCTTCCTCCACCTCGGCCAGGACAGTTCCCTGACCAGACAATGACTGACTGTTATCAAGGCTTCCCTCCTCCAACTCCCGTTCCTCCTCCGCTGCAGATGCCTGATCCTTATTGTGTGTCAAACTTTGCATGAGCAGATGCATAAGTGGGATGCTCATGTTTATGATGGCGTCGTCTGCGCTTACCAGCCATGTGCATTCCTCAAAACACTGAAGGACTTTGCAGAGGTCTTTCAGCTTTGACCACTGCACACCTGACAACTCCATGTCTGCCTTCAAACTGCCTGCCCGTGTATGCTCCCACAAATACATTACAGCCTGCCTCTGTTCGCACAGCCTCTCAACCATATGCAGGGTGGAGTTCCACCTTGTTACAACGTCTATGATTAGGCAGTGCTTGGGGAGGTGGAGCAATCGCTGTAGCTTCTGCTTACCACTGGAGAGTACGGGCGAGCTACGGATGTGCGAGCACAGTCTTTGCACCTTATGGAGCAGGTCTGTTAACTCCGGATAATTATTTAGGAAGCACTGCACAACCAGGTTCAAAGTGTGAGCCAGGCAAGGTATGTGTGTGAGTTTTGCAAGGGCTATGGCTGCCACAAAATTCCAGTCATTATTACTGACTACCTTGCCTGGCTCAAGATGTAGACTGCTCAGCCATGACTCAGTTTGTCGCTGCAAGTAGTCGGCCAGTACCTCCGCGGTGTGTCTGTTGTCGCCCAAAGACATCATCTTTAACACAGCCTGCTGACACTTACCACTAGCTGTTCGATAGTGGGAAACCTCGTGTGCAACACTGGCAGCTGCGGATGAAGTGGTCATGCGACTGCACTCTGTCGATGAGCTTTCGCTTCTGGAGGAGGAGGGTCGAACGCCTACAGCCAATTGTTTCCTATACCGTGGGCTAGGCAGCACTGTTCCACCGCCACTGTCCCCTGTGGAGCCTGCATCCACCACATTAACCCAGTGCGCAGTGATGGACACGTAACGGCCCTGGCCATGCCTACTGGACCATGCATCTATTGTGAGGTGCACCTTTCCACTCACTGATTGTTTGAGTGCATGGACAATGCGGTCTTTCACATGCAAGTGGAGGGCAGGGATGGCTTTTCTCGAAAAGAAGTGCCAACTGGGTAGGTCATAGCGTGGGACAGCATAGGCCATAAGCTTGCGGAAAGCTTCGCTTTCAAGCAAACGGAAGGGCATCATCTCAAATGAGATAAGTTTGGCAATGTAGGCATTCAAACACAGTGTACGCAGATGAGAGGATGAGTACTTTCTTGTCCTACTCAGAGTGTCTGCTGGGGTGAGCTGGATTTGAGAACTGCATATGGGGGAACTAGCGGTGGACCGGACGGACTGAGAGGGGGTTGGTGATGGTGATGGTATTGGTGGTGATGGTCTAGATTCAGTGTTTCCTTGCAAAACCATTGTGATTCCCTGACTGCTTTGGCCTTGCAAGGACACATCAACATTTATTGCTGGTGGTGTGCTTACGGTGGTGGTGGTCTTACAGTGGGGGAAGCGATGGAGCGTTGCTGGCTACCTTCAGTCGGAGCAGGTGCACATGTGGTACCTGAGGTTTTGTAGTCCGTCCACGCTTGCAAGTGCATGGTGGTTAAATGTCTAAGCATGCAAGTGGTATTCAAATTTCTGAGATTTTTCCCTCAGCTAAAGGTCCTTCCGCACTTCTTACAGATAACCTTTGCCTCATCAGTAGGATTTTGGACAAAAAAGTGCCACACTGCACTCTTCCTACTATGGTATAAATTTTCAGGGCTTGCACGCTGTGCTAATTTGACCCTCTGGCCAAGCTGTCCTGCAACTCTTTTGGTTTTTGGTCCACGTTTTTGGACAGCTATGGGCCTGCCAGATAACCGCTGCTGCGATGTTGATGCCTGCTGCGGATCCTTCTCCTTATCTGAGCTATTGTCAGCGGCACCCTCTTCCCCCAATGGATGCCAATCCGGGTCAACAACTGGGTCATCCATCACCTCCTCTTCAATTTAATCTGCACCTTCCTCTGTGTCACCCACCGTGTAAGGTGGTATAGTATGCGGGAAGGGGCCCTGAGTTTCATCAGGGTCAGATTCTGGCTCAGTAGATTGCGAGGGCAATGTTGTGCTGTGGGTCAATGTACCAGCACAATCATCTAGCAGTGGCTGTGCATCAGTGCACTCTATGTCAGATTCATCTTGGACAGGTGAATGCAAGATTTGACTGGATAACCCAGGCATGGTATGTGAAAAGAGTGCCATGGAGTAATCTGAAGTGTGAGCTGCCGCATCCTTAACTTTTGGTGTGGTGAAGGACACAATGAAAGGTGTTTTTCCTGACCAGAACCCTGCACTGATGACTCAGTGCTTGCAGGTTTTGAAAGTTCAGAAGAGGAGGCAATAGAGCTGGTGGATGTTTCAGCAATGTAAGCCAAAACCTGTTCCTGATGCTCCGGCTTTAACAGCGGTTTTCCTACTCCCAGAAAAGGGAACCTTACAGGCCTTCTTGTGCCAGACGATGACGCAGGCTCAACACCTCCTGCCTTAGCTGCTATTGTGCTTTTGGCATAACCAGTAGATGCACCACCACCACCATCATTACCAGCTACCCCCCTCCCACGTTCATGGCCTCTTCCACCACACTTCCTCATGTTTGTGAAAATGTAACAAAACTACCAGCAGATATATGGTGCTGTATGAGGAGCGTACAACTGTATAAGGTGTAGGTAAAAATGTAAATTTATCTATATATTTCTTTAGTCACAGACGCTCTCCCAGTAGGTATTTGACCATAATCCAACCAGCAGATATACGGTACTGTACCAGAAGCGGACAGCTCTATATGATGTATGTATGGAAATTTTTAAATGTCCATCTATTTTTTAACGGGGTCAAACACAGATAGCATGTATTTGTCCATGATACCAGCCGGTACACGGTAATGTGTGAGGAGCGTACAGCTCTATACGGTGTATGTATGGAAAATTTTAAATCTCCGTCTATTTTTTTACGCAGTCACACACACACACACGCTGTCTCTGTATAGATTTGACCGTTATGAACCAGCAGATACACGATACTGTTTGACAAGCGGGCAGCTCTATACGGTGTATGCATGGAAAATGTAAATCTCTGCCTATGTTTTTACAGAGTCACACACACACGCTGTCTCTGTATAGATTTGACCGTAATCAAACAGTAGATATACGATACTGTTTGACAAGCGGACAGCTCTATACGGTGTATGTATGAAAAATTTTAAATCTCCGTCTATTTTTTTACGGAGTGAGACACAGATAGCATGTATTTGTCTGTGATACCAGCCAGTACACGGTAGTGTGTGAGGAGCGTATAGCTCTATACGGTGTATGCATGGAAAATTTTAAATCTCCGTCTATTTTTTTACGGAGTGAAACACAGATAGCATGTATTTGTCTGTGATACCAGCCGGTACACGGTAGTGTGTGAGGAGCGTACAGCTCTATACGGTGTATGCATGGAAAATTTTAAATCTCCGTCTATTTTTTTAAGGAGTCACACACACGCTGTCTCTGTATAGATTTGACCATGATCAAACAGCAGATATACGATACTGTTTGACAAGTAGACAGCTCTACACGATGTATGGAAAAATTGAAATGTCTGTATATGCATTTCCGGAGTCTCACACACACGCTGTCTCTGTATAGATTTGACTGTGATCAAACAGCAGATATACGATACTGTTTGACAAGCAGACAGCTCTATACGGTGTATGGAAAAATTGAAATGTCCGTATATGTATTTACAGAATCTCACATACACACGCACGCTGTCTCTGTATAGATTGGACCGCAGTACAAGCAGCAAATATACGATACTGTTTGAGAAGCGGACAGCTCTATACGGTGTATGTATGGAAAATTTAAAATCTCTGTCTATTTTTTTACGGAGTCACACATAGATAGCATGTATATGTCCTTGATACCAGCCGGTACACGGTAGTGTGTGAGGAGCGTACACCTCTATATGGTGTGTGAAAAAATGGATGCTCTGTAACTGCAGAAAATCAGATTAAATTTTTTTTTTGCTTTGAAAAAAGTAGTCTGCACAACAGTGTGCACACAGCAATGCAGCTATAATAAAATCCTCCCCTGTGCACTGCACTCTAACTGTACAGTTGAAATCCCTATCAGAAGAAGCACAGATTTTTTTTTTCTTTGTTGCCTAATGCTCTCCCTATTGAGAATCAGAGGCAGCAACCTCTCCCTATGCTAAGATTGGCAGAAGTAAGATGGCGGTCGGCGTTCAGGGCTTTTATAGCCACTGTGATGCCACACAAAGCAAGCCAATCACACGAATGCCCTTCAGATGGTGGTGGCCTCTGCCCATGTCATCGCATTGCCCACAGTGTGCGTCCTTGATGATTGGCTGAGAAAAGGCGCTGGAAGCATTCTGGGAAATGCGACTTTGGCGCGCGGGTCGGCGACCTCATGGCCGACCTCACGCTATGGTCGGGTTTCGCTCGGCGAAACCCGACTTCAACGAAAGTCGGCGACTTATGAATTTGACCGACCCGTTTCGCTCAACTCTACTTATCATGAATGAGGGGAGAAATAGCCTGATCATGAATTGGTTAACCAGCACAAGGACCGTCTGACCGTTTGAAGACTTTTTTGATAACTTTGTAGCAGTGTCAAATTGTTGAGCCAGGGGCCCATCAGTGGCCTAAATTCTGGGGACCCACTGATCAACAACATGTAATTTTACCTGGCCCTTGTTCACAAGTTTGCCTATGTTTCTATATAATAATAAACTGGGCAATGTGTTTAATGAAGATGAGATGTTGCTTTTGCCTGTACATGTTCCGTTACGTGTGCTGTGCATAACACGGCTCATTTAGAGTTTAGTGGGGCCCACCGGAGGATTCACCTGTTCTCCCGTAGGCCAGTCCTTGCCTGGTTGTGGAGTTACAGGAAGATTTTAATATGTACCAATAAATGAAAAAGAATATTTTACAGGAATGCTGTAACGTGTGTCTTTTTCCTCTTTTGGTTAGCTCATCTGGCTTGATGTCATTGTTGTGGTGTGATGCACATGTGACAATGCGCCAGGCTTATCAGCCATTCAAGTGAAAACATCTGAGCTGTAATATCAGAGGCAACCCTTGGATAAATGTGATGTTATTTTTGAAAGAAAGAATCCATGGATTTTTTTTAGTTTTTTTTTTTCATTTGCTTTAAGTTATGTTTGACCCTGATCTAAAGATGTACAAGGGTTTCATTACGCGAGAGAAAGGGATTTCTGCACTTACTCTATGTACAATGCCCCAGGATAATATGTATATCATTAAACATACATTAGCTCTCTTTCAAATCATGGATATAAGAATATTACATTATTTACTGTGTAAACTTTATTTTTGGTTCAGCAGGCATGAATTAATCATTGATTGTTTACATGAATTTGTAAGAAAGTGTTTTCTTAAGTGTAAGCACATTTTTACGCTCCTAAACCGTCCATTATTTTAGCAGGTGCGCCAGGGGATAATAAATGCTTACATGATTAATAGATGTAATGGTCCCTTTAAAATCCCCACTTAAGGAGGTAATGTAGTATTGGTCCAAATACATGGTGAAATCCAAAAGTGATTAAGTTGCTCAAAGTGTGAATGTATCACACCTCCAAAAGCTGCAAGTCATCTATACTAATTCTAAATTTTGCTTGTTCCTCTTCTTTTTTAATATAAATAGGTTAAAAATCATGTGCTTGTTAACTTTTTAATATATCTTTATAGTGGTCTAAGCTTTGTCTTTGTAATACAGAGCTACAAATTTCCTGATTTATGATGACTACCTGCAGCTTCCACTAGAGGGAGCTTAAAGTCAATGATGCGGTGAGCTCCCCCTAGTGGTAGCTGCAGGTAGCCAATATTTAGGCTTTCAAACCTGTGCCTTTGCAGTAGGTTAGGAGCTGTCACGTCCAGAATCACTATATACGGCTGAGCCCTGTGTTACCAATTTGCTGAAGCATTGTTTACAGGGAGAAAATTAAGTTATATTCTCCCTGCAGACTCTGGCTTCCAGTCAATGGGGTGGTGCAAGAAGTCATTATAGTAAATGTCCTCAGCTTGCAGTTGAGAGGCATTTAGTATAGTTAGTACACCTGCAAGATGGCTCCAAGCCAAGTGCTGGGAGTCATCCTGTATATAAGAATCCCTTTCCCTTAAGGAGTTGCCAAGAAACGAGTTAAATAATTAGGTAGTGTGATGTTCTACCAGTGTAGTTTTGAGGTCCCTGGTCCTGGTGCGGCGAGTGTCCGTAACCTGAATCCCTGATGCCAGTGCGGCCAGTGTTCTGGACCCAAATTCCCGGTACCAGTGCGGCCATTTCCTGAACATTGTTCCTTGATCCCGATGCAGCCGCCAGTCCTGTTCCCAAAGTCCACTGGTCTCAGTGCTGCCAGTGCCTGAACATTGTTCCCTGGTTCGTGTGTGGCCAGTTGCTGATCCAGTATCCTAGACTGATGTGTCTGAATATAGCTCTAATCAGTGTTAGCGCACCTAACCCATGAGGTAAGCAGCTGCAGTACTGGGATCTGCCTAGGAGTGGTACCTGGCGGCTACCTGTAGTCCAGTCTGTCTCTAGCTGCAGTGAACACCGGTTAGCTACTTAGCCACACCTCTTCCTAGGCAGGCCCAATCCTGTAGCACAGTGGGTCCACAAATCCACATGTACCAGTGTTGGACATAACATAGACAAACTGTCATGTCAAAGGCGTCTGTACGACATTGAAACGTGTTGACCTATAACTGTGGGATCAATACTTGGAATGACGAAGTTCATGACATTCTGTGTTTGATGGAAGCAGCGCTGTCAAGTGAACCCTCATTTCGACACGCTTGTAATTAATGTCAACATTAGTTTATATCGATTGAGTAAGAGAAACTACCAGCTACTGTATGAAACATCGTAAAACAAGTTGCGTAATGCGAAGCTATAAGCCCTCCAATGGAGATATCAAGTATGTATATGGTCTATTGAAGAAAAACAAAAAGAAAAGATGTTAATGTTAAAACAATATAGATTGTATTGTTTACATCATATGATAAAATCAGCTACAAAGCCAAAATTACATAGGCTCACATAACAAAATCAGAGGTAGAAAGGCAAGCACAGATCATGTTGTAAAATAGGTACAACTGGTGTCCGGTTTATAGAATTTCATTATTGAATTCATTAATCATAGGATTTACTATGTACATCAACAGAATATGCACCCTGTTCATATATAACACAGATATTCTTACCCATAATAACGTACACTGGGAAAAGTACCAACAACCATGCTAATCAACGTGTGTTTTCACTTGCTTCCTCAGGGGCTGCAGCATATGCTACAGTAGAGATGAGCGAAACTTAAGAAATCAAATTTGTTACAAAATTTTTCCAAAAATTCAAAATTTGCCAAAATTTGAACTTTTCTCAATATATTTTAGACGAATCCCAACAAAACAGCAATCAGATGGCTGCTATTTTTCTGGATCCTGGAAGCCAGAAAGGGGTTAAAAAATATCTTCTATTCACCACTGCCACCAGTCTTTTGATTATTTCTATAGTCTTCTAACCTGTATCTTCTACCATTTCTGGGCCTCTGGTACTGCCATTGACCGGTACATATCATTGATGTTAATCAGTGCATGACACCCCACATAATGCCAGAAGCCCAGAAATAGAAGATAATAGAAGAGAGAAGGATGAGCCGCTGAGAGGACTGGTGGCAGGAGCGTTATGGGGGAGTCTGAGTGAGGAGAGGTGAATAAAAGATTTTTTTATTTTTACTTTTTTTGCAGATTCAATTTAGCACTAAATTTATTTGATGTGAATCATATTTGACAGCCAAATTTTAATAAATCTGACAAGTTCACCGACACTCCTCATCCTTAGTAATAAATTCCATTAAAATCATGAGGAGTTATATAAATCTGCATACTAAAAGCTCCTCCTAGTGGCGGCTGTTGGTAGCCTTTATTTTGACATACAGGGAAATAATTGGAACAGTTCAGTGCACCCTAGGAGAAGCTTGGTCCTCCTGTGTGTGCCATTTTCTCTTTTAATAAAGGATCACATGACAACAATGTTCTTGACATCTTTTTCCCAGTGCTTAAGCCTCCTGCAAAAACAAGAATAATTTTTTTGTTACAAGGTCTGTGCATTTACTTCGTTTTTAATCCCTTTGGAAACAAAGGTTAAGTAAGATGGGATCAGGTAAGGATGTCTGAGCTGAGGATAGGCAATGCTTCTATGAGGAAGATGTGACTTAATCCTTTTTCCAATGGATCAGAATGAGTTTTCTCGAGCAAGAAATAAACCTTTATGAGAAAGGTACCCTAAAGTGGAAAATATCAAATTAATATTGGTCCTCTGCAGCACAATATGTTATTACCTCCGTTTAAAACAGCAGAAATTGGGCTCAGGAAAGAGAAGAAACATATTATTTTAGGATTTTACAGAGCTTAGAGCAGGTTCTTCAACAAGTGTCACGACAACAGTTACAGAACATGATTCTTCAAACCTCTGGAAATCTAAAGATGAGTTTAGCAAAGTCAAAATCTGATAAAATAGCACGTCTGTATATTAGGCCTCCTCCACACATCCTGGTGATTCCTGTACAGGAAAAAACAGTACTGTTGAGATCCATCGTCTGTGTCTGTGTATCCATGTGTCAGTGTGTCCCTGTGTCTGTGTATTACATCCATGTGTTGTCAGTGTGTCCGTGTAACACATACTGACTCCTGGAAACAAGCGGTACAGTTTGTGCAGTTCCCAGGTGCGGGCTGCTGAAAGCAGTTATTTATTTATTGTTTTTCTCATCATTCTCCCTGAGACAATGATGGGAGTTGTATTCAACAAAAGCTGTGTAACTCCTGTGTAAAATAAAGAATTACATTTACAACAATGGCGTGGGCTCCCGCACCATTTTAATAACCAGCAGAGGGAGAGCTGGTGGCTAATGTTAAAAAACTGGGACAATATCTCATAAGGATTCCAGGCTATTAATAACAGCTCACGGATGTTTGCTTAGTCTTTACTGGTGAGTTTACGGGGGACCCTATAAAAAAATGATGTAGGGTCACTCTATGAATTCAAAGCAGCAAAGGCGAAGCAGACAGCTGTGGGTTGATATTATTAGCCTGGGAATGGGTCAGAGATATCCCACCAGGCTATCAACATCAGCCCTCAGCCAACACAGAAATGGTGCATCCATAATATGCGCCAAATCTGGCGCTTAGCTTTGCTCTTCCCACTTGCTCTCTGGTGGTGGGAAGTGGGGTAATAGGGTTGCGGTTGATGTCACCTTTGTATTGTCCTGTTAACATCAAGTCCAGGGTGTTAGTAATAAAAAGGCGTCTATAAGAGTCACCCATTACTAACGCTATAGGATGTTTGGAAATAAACACACAGCAAAAATAAAGTCCTTTATTTGAAATAAAAAGCAACACAATTTTTTACACATTTACTTAAAAATAAAAAAGCACACTTATACACACCTTACACCTATTCCATTGAAGCACTCACAGTGCTCTTGGCTAATTGAATATGGAAAAAGGTTCTCTTGACAGATGAGACAAAAGTAGAAATTTTTTATCTCAATGCAAAACGCTCTGTGTGGCGGAAAAGGAACACAGCACACTGAAAACACCATCCTCACCATCAAACATGGAAGTGGCAGCATCATGCTGTGAGGAAGCTTTGCTTCAGCAGGGATACTGGTCAGAGTTGATGGGAAGATGGATGGAGCTAACTACAGGAAAATCCTGGTGGGAATCCTCCTATAGTTTGCAAAGGTCTTCAAACTGGGGCATAGGTTTACCTTCCAGCATAACAACCACGCTAAACATACTGCCAAAGCAGAATGGTTTTGATCAAAGCATGTTCATCAGTGTGAATGGCCCACTTACAGTCCAGACCTAAATCCCATAAAGAATCTGTGGCAAGAAAATTGCTGCTCACAGACGTCTCTATCTAATCTTACTGAGTGAGAATGAGTGTGCAAAGAAAAATAGGCAAAATATCAACCTCTAGATGTGCAAACCTGGAAGAGACTTTCCTCAAACGACTTAAAAATTTTTTTTTTTCCTTATACAGACACAGCAGTAGAGTATAACTAAATGTGTATTTCCTGAAATGGTGCCCGGGCTGCCCCTTTAAGAGAGACTTGCCTGCTGCCCCTGCAAGACTTTCAACTCAGGATCTGTTTTAACTGAGGGTGCCTCTCAGGGGCCACTTTGGACTCAGGATCTGATTCGGTGGCCTGGGCTCCTCAGGGGTTGAATTGGTGGCCGGGATCCCTCAGGGTCTGATTTTGTGGGTGTGGCCCCTCAGGGTCCGATTTTGTGGGTGTGGCCCATCAGGGTCCGATTTTGTGAGTGGGGCCTCTCAGGGTCTGATTTTGTGGGTGGGGCCCCTCAGGGTCAGATTTTGTGGCCAGGGCCTCTCAGGGTCCGATTTTGTGGGTGAGGCCCCTCAGGGTCCGATTTTGTGGGCAGGGACGCTCAGGGTCCGATTTTGTGGCCGGGGCCCCTCAGGGTCCGATTTTGTGGGTGGGACTCCTCAGGGTCCGATTTTGTGGCCGGGGCCCCTCAGGGTCCGATTTTGTGGCCGGGGCCCCTCAGGGTCTGATTTTGTGGGTGGGGCCCCTCAGGGTCCGATTTTGTGGGTGGGGCCTCTTATGGTCTGATTTTGTGGGCGGAGCCCCTCTAGGTCGAATTTGGTGGGCGGGACCACTCTGGGTCCGATTTGGTGGGCAGGGCCCCTCAGGGTCCGATTTTGTGGCCGGGGCCCCTCAGGGTCCGATTTTGTGGCCGGGGCCCCTCAGGGTCCGATTTTGTGGGTGGGGCCCCTCAGGGTCCAATTTTGTGGGTGGGGCACCTCAGGGTCCAATTTTGTGGCCTGGGCCCCTCAGGGTTTGATTCTGTGGGTGGGGCCCCTCAGGGTCCGATTTTGTGGCCGGGGCCCCTCAGGGTCCGATTTTGTGGCTGGGGGCCCCACAGGGTCCGATTTTGTGGGTGGGGCCTCTTATGGTCTGATTTTGTGGGCGGAGCCCCTCTAGGTCGAATTTGGTGGGCGGGACCACTCTGGGTCCGATTTGGTGGGCAGGGCCCCTCAGGGTCCGATTTCATGGGCGGGGCCCCTCAGGGTCCGATTTGGTGGGCCGGGCCTCTCAGGGTCCAATTTGGTGGGCGGGGCCCCCAGGGTCCGATTTGGTGGGCGGGGACCCTCAGGGTCCAATTTGGTGGGCGGGGCCACTCTGGGTTCGATTTTGTGGGTGGGGCCCCTTAGGGTCCGATTTGGTTAGCGGGGCCACTCTGGGTCCGATTTGGTGGGCGGGGCCCCTCAGGGTCTGATTTGGTAGGCGGGGGCCCTCCGGGTCCGATTTGGTGGACGGGGCCTCTCTGGGTCCGATTTAGTGGGCGGGGCCCCTCAGGGTCCGATTTGGTAGGCAGGGCCCCTTAGGGTCCGATTTGGTGGGCGGGGCCCCTCTGGGTCCGATTTGATGGGTGGGTCCCCTCAGGGTCCGATTTGGTGGGCAGGGCCACTCTGGGTCCGATTTTATGGGCGGGGCCACTCTGAGTCTGATTTGGAGGCCAGGGTGGCTCAGCCTCCGATTTGTAGGCCAGGGTCAATCAGCCTCCGATTTGGAGCCTGGGGTCACTCAGCTTTCGATGTGGCGTGCTGGCCCTTTAAGACTCATTTTGGTGCGCCGGCACTTTAAGAATCACTTAGGTGCATCGGCCGTTTAAGAGCCAGTTTGGCGCACTGGGCTTCTAAATCCACTTTGGCGCGCATTCTCTCTCAGGGGCATCCGTCATGTGATGAAGCTAGATTTGCATTTGTGCTGTGGGTTTCGCTTTAAGAGCTGATATTATCTGGCAGAAACTCTGTCCTGGAGAGGTCATGTATAGGTCGTAGGTGTTGGCATAGTAACTGGGTGTGCCTGCGCATATCAATGAGCTTAACTGCCATTTGAAACGCATCAGGGCATGTTTTCTCTGTGGCAACATTTTCCCATTGAAATGCATTGAGGAAAATGTTTTTTCAAACGCAAATTGCGCAAAGACTACAAATCCGATAGACACGAAAATTACTTAGCACACCACTCGTGGACCCTGGCTTCGAAAGGACACCTCAACGGAGTCTGTGCGTGTAGCAATTCGGGCCGCATTAATTGCAGAAAATCAACTGATTAATAATAAGAAGAAGAAGCAGAAAAAGAAGAACTAGATGTGTATTTCCTGAAGGAAGTACAGATAGTGGTTTGAAATGGTGCCCGGGCTGCCCCTTTAAGAGAGACTTGCCTGCTGCCCCTGCAAGACTTTCAACTCAGGATCCATTTTAACTGTGGGTGCCTCTCAGGGGCATCTTTGGCCTCAGGGTCTGATTTGGTGGGTGGGGCCCCTCAGGATCCAGTTCGGTGGCCTGGGCTCCTCAGGGCTTGAATTGGTGGCCGGGATCTCTCAGGGTCTGATTTAGTGGGTGTGGCCCCTCAGGGTCCGATTTTGTGGGTGTGGCCCCTCAGGGTCTGATTTTGCGGGTGGGTCCCCTCAGGGTCCGATTTTGTGGGTGGGGCCCCTCAGGGTCTGACTTTGTGGCCAGAGCCCCTCAGGGTCTCGATTTGTGGCCGGGGCCCCTCAGGGTCCGATTTTGTGGGTGGGGCCCCTCAGGGTCCGATTTTGTGGCCGGGGACCCTCAGGGTCCAATTTTGTGGGTGGGGCCCCCACAGGGTCCGATTTTGTGGCTGGGGCCCCTCAGGATCCGATTTTGTGACCGGGGCCCCTCAGTGTCTGATTCTGTGGGTGGGACACCTTAGGGTCTGATTTTGAGGGCGGAGCCCCTCTGGGTCCGATTTGCTGGGTGGGGCTACTCTGGGTCCGATTCAGTGGGTGGGGCCACTCTGGGTCCGATTTGGTGGGCGGGGCCCTCAGGGTTTGATTTGGTGGGTGGGGCCCCTCTGGGTAAGATTTGGTGGGCAGGGCCCCTTAGGGTCCAATTTGGTGGGTGGGGCTACTCTAGGTCCAATTTTTTGGCCGGGCCCCTCAGGGTTCGATTTTGTGGGTGGGGCCACTCTGGGTCTAATTTGGTGGGCGGGGCCCCCCAGGGTCTGATTTGGTTGCCGGGGCGCCTCAGGGTCCGATTTCGTGGGTGGGGCCCCTCAGGGTCTGATTTGGTGGGCGGGGCCCCTCAGGTTCTGATTTGGTGGCCGGGCCCGTCATGGTCCGATTTGGTTGCCGGGGCCCCTCAGGGTCCGATTTGGTGGATGGGGCCCCTCAGGGTCTGATTTGGTGGGCGGGGCCCCTCAGGGTCCGATTTGGTGGCCGGGGCCCCTCATGGTCCGATTTTGTGGCCGGGGCCCCTCAGGGTCCGTTTTGGTGAGTGGGGCCCCTCAGGGTCTGATTTGGTGGGCAGGGCCCCACAGGGTCCTATTTGGTGGGTGGGGCCACTCTGGGTCCTACTTGTTGGGTGGAGCAACTCTGGGTCCAACTTGGTGGGCGGGACCACTCTGGGTTCGATTTGGTGGGCGGGGCCTCTCTGGGTCCGACTTGGTGGGCGGGGCCACTCTGGGTCCGATTTGGTGGGCGGGGCCCCTCAGGGTCTGATTTGGTGGCCGGGGCCCCTCAGGGTCCGATTTGGTGGGCGGGGCCCCTCAGGGTCCGACTTGGTGGACGGGGCCCCTCAGGGTCTGATTTGGTGGCCGGGGCCCCTCAGAGTCCAATTTGGTGGGCGGCTCCCCTCTGAGTCTGATTTGGTGGGCGGGGCCCTCAGGGTCCGATTTGGTGGGCGTGGCCACTCTGGGACTAATTTGGTGGGCGGGGCCCCTCAGGTTCCGATTTGGTTGCCGGGGCCCCTCAGGGTCCGATTTGGTGGGAGGGGCCCCTCAGGGTCTGATTTGGTGGGCGGGGCCCCTCAGGGTCCGATTTGGTGGCCGGGGCCCCTCAGGGTCCGATTTTGTGACCGGGGCCCCTCAGGGTTCTATTTGGTGGGTGGGGCCCCTCTGGGTCCTATTTGGTGGGCGGGGCCACTCTGGGTTCGACTTGGTGGGCGGGGCCATTCTGGGTCCGATTTGGTGGGTGGGTCCCCTCAGGGTCCAATTTGGTGGGTGGGGCCACTCTGGGTCCGATTTGGTGGGCGGGGCCACTATGGGCCCGATTTGGTGGGCGGGGCCACTCTGGGTCCGAATTGAAGGCCAGGGTGACTCAGCCTCCGATTTGTAGGCCAGGGTCGATCAGCCTCCGATTTGGAGCCTGGAGTCACTCAGCTTTCGACTTGGCACGCCGGCCCTTTAAGACTCATTTCGGTGTGCCGGCCTTATTAGAATCACTTTGGCACGTCGGCCCTTTAAGAGCCAGTTTGGCTCACTGGGCTTCTAAATCCACTTTGGCGCACATTCTCTCTCAGGGGCATGCGTCATGTGATGAAGCTAGATTTGCATTTGTGCTGTGGGTTTCGCTTTAAGGCTAAGTGCACACGTTGCAGAACTTTTCTGACGCGTTTTTTTTCCGCAGCGGTTTAAAACCGCATGGAAGAGGCCTAAAACGGGGAAAATCCGCAAAATTAATGAGCATGCTGCTTTTTTTTACCGCGATGCGGTTTTTTCGCGGTAAAAAACGCATCAATGTGCACAAAAAGTGCAAAATGCATAGATATGACTGTGCAGCTTATTTTTAGCGGTTTTATAGCGAAAACCGCGGTAAAAACCGCTAAAAAAACGCTGTGTGTGAACACAGCCTAAGAGCTGAAATTATCTGGCAGAAACTCTGTCCTGGAGAGGTCATGTATAGTTCATAGGCGTTGACATAGTAACTGGGTGTGCCTGCGCATATCAATGAGCTTAACTGCCATTTCAATTGCCTCAGGGCATGTTTTCTCTGTGGCATAATTTTCCCATTGAAATGCATTGAGACAGTGCATTCCAATGACGGGGAAAAAAATTTTCAAACGCAAATTGAGCAAAAACTACACGAAAAATACTTAGCACACCACTCGTGGATGCTGGCTTCGAAACGACACCTCAACGGAGTCTGTGCGTGTAGCGGTACGGGCCGCATTAATTACGGACATCAACTGAATAAAAAGAAGAAGAAGTTAGCATCGTTCGGATTACAAGATAGTGCTTTTTTCAAACCACTATAATTATTTTTAGGCAAACTACTTGTACAAACAGTGATAGAGTAAAATTATTTTATAGGCCCACAAAAGGCACAGACATAGTAGCAGAGTAGAATTATTTTTTAGGCACACTACTCACAAAGACACATCTTCAGAATAAAATAATTTTTTAGGCCCGGCCACAACTTGTACAGACACAGCAGTATAGTAAAATTATTTTATAGGCACGGACAAAACTTGTACAGACATAGCGGTAGTGTATAGTTATATTTTTAGGCCCACTGCTCGTACAGATACAGCTACAGAGTACACAGAGAGTTTTTTTGGAACAGTATTCCACAAGCGTGGGTGCAGGGTACGTAAGGAGGCCCAGGGTGGTAGTCGTTGTGAAGAGCAGCTGCTGCATCGGCACACCATGGCTCCCCACAAAGGAATCAGAAAGCAGAACACTCACTTTAGATGCTAGGGTTCCTTCTGTTTCAGCCATCTCGACTCCAGATTCCCAGTTCTCACAAATGACTCCAGAATCTATGTCCATGCTTAACAGTTCAACTTTACTTAGTAACAGGGTTATTATTACAGCTGCAGCACAGTCCTCATGCAATGACATTCTTGGAGCTTTCTCTGGCAATCCTTGCTTCTCCTGGCAATCTCTGCCCCACTGGACAATCCCTTTCTCACCTGGCAATCTCTGCCTCACTGGACAATCTCTGTCCATCCCAGCAATCTCTGCCTTGCCTGGCAATCTCTGCCTCGCTGGACAATCCCTGTCCCGTCTGCGACATCCATGCCATCAGGTCCACCAGCTTCCTCCCATTCCCCTTGTCCAGTTTCAATAGGAAAAGGTAAAAGCCTCGCCATCTCAGCTCCGCCTAATCCTGGGCGTATGCCCCAGATACTCCTTGGAATGGCTACCGTTTAAGATAATGACCACTTGCATGCCACTCCACCTAGGGTCCCATCTCACCTCAGTGATTTCATCCCCACGGCTATCTGACTTTCCTCTTTCACTGCTGCATCACTACTCCCCACTAACCAGGAAGTCCCATCACTATATTTTAATGATCTGTACTAAACCCATCTGTAACAACTGCCTGTCTGGAAAACCACTTATGCTAACTATGCTATTCTAACATTCTCATTCTCTATCTCTAATGTTCCCCACTATTCTAGTCCCCCTATTGTCCTATGCTATCCCTAATACTATACACAATACATGTCAAATACATACATATTACAGTGACAATAAATTAATATATTAACAGTCATAAGCACTATGTAACCGCACGTGTTATGAATGAGTCACCGTAGGAGGCAAAAACAGAAATACTAGCTAAGTCCAGAAAACCAGAGAAGTTGGCAGCTATCGGATTGCAGACCCCTGAACCTAACAACAACAACTAGCAGTAGCCGTGGGGGGTTCCTACGGTGCCCTAGACCCCTCAATCACAGCCGGAGAACTACATAGCCTAAAGACAGAAAGGGAAATCTAGACTGCCCCAGAGCAGACCCCAAAGCAATAGGCAGCCCCCAACATATAATGACGGTGAAGCAAGATGAAAAAACACTCAAACAGATAGAAAGATAGGCTGAGCAAATGATGGGGCCCAAGCTAACTAAATAGGACAGAATAGAAAAGCTGCTGTCTGCAAACCGCCAAAACCCTCTCAAAAACAAGAGCCAACAGACTGATAGGGAAAAAAGCCCTGAAGACGCCAGGCTTCAAAAAGACTATATCAGTACTCAGGTATTATCTGAAGACAGAGCAAAAAGGAATTCAGTTCACCCAGCAGGGAAAGGCAGAAATCCAGAAAAACAAGGCAAAACAAAAACAAAGCACAAATGCAAAAAGTAGAGCAGAAAACTTAGCTTTTGAGAGCAGGAATCAGACTGGTCTCCAAGAATCCCTCAGAGTAATCACCCGCAAGGCAGAAGGGCGTCGGCTGCCTTATATCCAGTCAGCAATCCCAGTCACCCAGTCATCATCATTCTGCTCAGGTGCTTTGTAATCAGCCTCACTACCTTCCTTCACCAGAAGAGGGAGTTCATCAGACCTCAATTGTGAAGGGGAAAATGAACTCACAACACGCACGCATTTAATGGGAATACTGCCCAAAGAGGGGGAAGCATATGATGGGCCGACCTCTGCCACCTCCTTACAGGTACACACAGAGGCTTAAAGGCAGAGTACTCCCACAGGCCTAGTTGCTGAGTACCCAGAGAGGCTTTTTTTACATAGTAGTCCCACAGATATAGGGGCAGAGCACCCAGAGTGAATATTTGACACAGTACTTCCACAAGCGGGGTTGTGAAAAAGTGTTTTTTGTCACAGTACTCCCCAGATATGGGTGCAGAGTACACACAGTGGCTTTTTGGCACACTAGCCCCACAGTCGGGGGTGCAGTGTACACACTGAGGCTTTTTGACACACTACTCCCATAGATATGGTTGCAGAGTACCCACAGTGGCTTTCTTGTAGAGTTCTCCCATGGGGGATACAGAGTGCACACAGGAGCTTTTTCGCACAGTACTCCCACAGGCAGAGGTGCAGAGTACACATACTGAGTTTTTGGCTCAGTACTCCCATAGGTGGTGTAGCATACACACAAAGGTTTATAGACACAGTACTCCCACAGATAAGGGTGTAGAGTACACACAGTGGCTTTTTGGCACAGTACGCCCACAAATATGGTGGCAGAGTGCACACAGCAGCAGCTTTTTGGCACAGTATTCCCACATGAGGGGTTCAGAGTACACATAGCGCCTTTTTGGCTTAGTACTCCCACTGAGACGCACTGAGAGTACACACACATTTTTGTGCAGACATCTCAAGCACAAAGTCTAATACTATCTCTCACTCCAGCTGCATCTTGTCCCTACAGTAATCAGAGCAGAATGGCGGTGGCATCCGTGTTCCAGAATTTATACAGGTCAGGTGCGTGGTGCACGGGCCAATCACAGCCATACAAATACAAACTATATTTGGCATCCGAACCCGAACAGTAAACTGGACATCTGGTAAAAAGTCTGCGTTTGGGGTTCGGAAACGAACACTAGCTTTCTGGTACCAATATCGAACTTTGCAGTTCGGGTTAGCTCATCACTAGAGTTGAGCGAAACGGGTCGAAAAAATTCAAAAGTCGCCGACTTTTGGCAAAGTCGGGTTTCATGAAACGAAACCCGACCCTAGGATGAGGTCGGCCACGAGGTCGGCGACTTACGCGCCAAAGTCGCATTTCAAAAGTTTGTTTTGCGCTCTTTTTCAGCCAATCAGGATCCACGGACACTGTGGGCAACGTGATGACATAGGCACGGGTCACCACCATCTTTCAGAAGGGCATGCAAGTGATTGCCTTGCTTTGGTGGGCGTCACAGGGGGTATAAAAGGGCGTGCACGCCGACCGCCATCTTACTTCTGCCGATCTTAGTATAGGGAGAGGTTGCTGCTGATTCTGTAGGGAGAGCGTTAGGCAGGGAAGAAGACAAAAAAACTGCTTCTGCTGCTAGCGATTTGGCCTGCACAACACACAAGTCACTGTGTGTGCAGTGCAAGGGGAGGCTATATTGTGGTGTATCAGTGGTGTTGGTTGTTGGGCTGCCTTTTAAGGCTTCCTGACAAGCTGGCATTGCTGTTTACCCACTGCTCCGCAAACTGCTTTTTTAAAAGCAATCCAATCTCCCTTATCCTCTCGTCACTTTGGTCACAGGCAGCTGTGCCATCGAGCGTGTCACATAGCGCTCAGATATCAGTGGGCCGCACACAATCCACAAGTGTCCAGTATCCAAAAGTGTACGCAGAGATTCAAAATCTCCATTATCCTCTCGTCACTTTGGTCACAGGCAGCTGTGCCATCGAGCGTGTCACATAGCGCTCAGATATCAGTGGGCCGCACACAATCCACAAGTGTCCAGTGTCCAAAAGTGTACGCAGAGATTCAAAATCTCCATTATCCTCTCGTCACTTTGGTCACAGGCAGCTGTGCCATCGAGCGTGTCACATAGCGCTCAGATATCAGTGGGTCGCACACAATCCACAAGTGTCCAGTGTCCAAAAGTGTACGCAGAGATTCAAAATCTCCATTATCCTCTCGTCACTTTGGTCACAGGCAGCTGTGCCATCGAGCGTGTCACATAGCGCTCAGATATCAGTGGGCCGCACACAATCCACAAGTGTCCAGTGTCCAAAAGTGTACGCAGAGATTCAAAATCTCCATTATCCTCTCGTCACTTTGGTCACAGACAGCTGTGCCATCGAGCGTGTCACATAGCGCTCAGATATCAGTGGGCCGCACACAATCCACAAGTGTCCACTGTCCACAAGTGTACGCAGAGATTCAAAATCTCCATTATCCTCTCGTCACTTTGGTCACAGGCAGCTGTGCCATCGAGCGTGTCACATAGTGCTCAGATATCAGTGGGCCGCACACAATCCACAAGTGTCCAGTGTCCAAAAGTGTACGCAGAGATTCAAAATCTCCATTATCCTCTCGTCACTTTGGTCACAGGCAGCTGTGCCATCGAGCGTGTCACATAGCGCTCAGATATCAGTGGGCCTCACACAATCCACAAGTGTCCAGTGTCCAAAAGTGTACGCAGAGATTCAAAATCTCCATTATCCTCTCGTCACTTTGGTCACAGGCAGCTGTGCCATCGAACGTGTCACATAGCGCTCAGATATCAGTGGGCCGCACACAATCCACAAGTGTCCAGTGTCCAAAAGTGTACGCAGAGATTCAAAATCTCCATTATCCTCTCGTCACTTTGGTCACAGGCAGCTGTGCCATCGAGCGTGTCACATAGCGCTCAGATATCAGTGGGCCGCACACAATCCACAAGTGTCCAGTGTCCAAAAGTGTACGCAGAGATTCAAAATCTCCATTATCCTCTCGTCACTTTGGTCACAGGCAGCTGTGCCATCGAGCGTGTCACATAGCGCTCAGATATCAGTGGGCCGCACACAATCCACAAGTGTCCAGTGTCCAAAAGTGTACGCAGAGATTCAAAATCTCCATTATCCTCTCGTCACTTTGGTCACAGGCAGCTGTGCCATCGAGCGTGTCACATAGCGCTCAGATATCAGTGGGCCGCACACAATCCACGAGTGTCCACTGTCCACAAGTGTACGCAGAGATTCAAAATCTCCATTATCCTCTCGTCACTTTGGTCACAGGCAGCTGTGCCATCGAGCGTGTCACATAGCGCTCAGATATCAGTGGGCCGCACACAATCCACAAGTGTCCACTGTCCAAAAGTGTACGCAGAGATTCAAAATCTCCATTATCCTCTCGTCACTTTGGTCACAGGCAGCTGTGCCATCGAGCGTGTCACATAGAGCTCAGATATCAGTGGGCCGCACACAATCCACAAGTGTCCAGTGTCCAAAAGTATACGCAGAGATTCAAAATCTCCATTATCCTCTCGTCACTTTGGTCACAGGCAGCTGTGCCATCGAGCGTGTCACATAGCGCTCAGATATCAGTGGGCCGCACACAATCCACAAGTGTCCACTGTCCACAAGTGTACGCAGAGATTCAAAATCTCCATTATCCTCTCGTCACTTTGGTCACAGGCAGCTGTGCCATCGAGCGTGTCACATAGCGCTCAGATATCAGTGGGCCGCACACAATCCACAAGTGTCCAGTATCCAAAAGTGTACGCAGAGATTCAAAATCTCCATTATCCTCTCGTCACTTTGGTCACAGGCAGCTGTGCCATCGAGCGTGTCACATAGCGCTCAGATATCAGTGGGCCGCACACAATCCACAAGTGTCCAGTGTCCAAAAGTGTACGCAGAGATTCAAAATCTCCATTATCCTCTCGTCACTTTGGTCACAGGCAGCTGTGCCATCGAGCGTGTCACATAGCGCTCAGATATCAGTGGGCCGCACACAATCCACAAGTGTCCACTGTCCACAAGTGTACGCAGAGATTCAAAATCTCCATTATCCTCTCGTCACTTTGGTCACAGGCAGCTGTGCCATCGAGCGTGTCACATAGCGCTCAGATATCAGTGGGCCGCACACAATCCACAAGTGTCCAGTGTCCAAAAGTGTACGCAGAGATTCAAAATCTCCATTATCCTCTCGTCACTTTGGTCACAGGCAGCTGTGCCATCGAGCGTGTCACATAGCGCTCAGATATCAGTGGGCCGCACACAACCCACAAGTGTCCAGTGTCCAAAAGTGTACGCAGAGATTCAAAATCTCCATTATCCTCTCGTCAATTTGGTCACAGGCAGCTGTGCCATCGAGCATGTCACATAGCGCTCAGATATCAGTGGGCCGCACAGAATCCACAAGTGTCCACTGCCCACAAGTGTACGCAGAGATTCAAAATCTCCATTATCCTCTCGTCACTTTGGTCACAGGCAGCTGTGCCATCGAGCGTGTCACATAGCGCTCAGATATCAGTGGGCCGCACACAATCCACAAGTGTCCACTGTCCACAAGTGTACGCAGAGATTCAAAATCTCCATTATCCTCTCGTCACTTTGGTCACAGGCAGCTGTGCCATCGAGCGTGTCACATAGCGCTCAGATATCAGTGGGCCGCACACAATCCACAAGTGTCCAGTGTCCAAAAGTGTACGCAGAGATTCAAAATCTCCATTATCCTCTCGTCACTTTGGTCACAGGCAGCTGTGCCATCGAGCGTGTCACATAGCGCTCAGATATCAGTGGGCCGCACACAATCCACAAGTGTCCAGTGTCCAAAAGTGTACGCAGAGATTCAAAATCTCCATTATCCTCTCGTCACTTTGGTCACAGGCAGCTGTGCCATCGAGCGTGTCACATAGTGCTCAGATATCAGTGGGCCGCACACAATCCACAAGTGTCCACTGTCCACAAGTGTACGCAGAGATTCAAAATCTCCATTATCCTCTCGTCACTTTGGTCACAGGCAGCTGTGCCATCGAGCGTGTCACATAACGCTCAGATATCAGTGGGCCGCACACAATCCACAAGTGTCCACTGTCCACAAGTGTGTGCAGAAATTCTAAAACTCCCCTGTCCTATAGACACCTTGTACCTTGTTTTACATTACTATATAGTTTGTTGGATTTTGTCTACATTTCTACCAAAAATGAGGAAGGCTGGTGGAAGAGGCCGTTGAATTGGGCGGGGGTTGGCAGCTGGTAATGATGGTGTTGGTGGTGGATCTGATGGTAGTGGCAAGAGCAAAATAGGACTGAATGCAGGAGGTGCTGACCCTGCGTCATCGTCTGGCTACATAAGGACTCGAACGCTTAGTTTTCTAGGAGTTGGCAAACCGCTTTTAAAGGCAGAGCATCAGGAAAAAGTTTTGTCTTACATTGCTGACTCAGCCTCCAGCTCTATCGCCTCCTCTTCTTCAGTTGTAAAAAGTAAAAGCACTGAGTCGTCATTGGAGGCTCATGTTCATGAACCACACCTTTCCTTGTGTCCTTCACCCCAACCAAGATTGAAGGATGACGCAGGCCATACTACTGATTACTCCATGGAGCTGTTTTCACCTACCATGCCTGGATTATCAAGTCAAATGGTGAATTACCCAGGCCAAGATGAATCTGACATGGAGTGCACTGATGCACAGCCGCTGATGGATGATTCTGCTGGTACATTCACTCAGAGCACTACATTGTCCTCGCAGTGTACAGAGCCAGATTTTGACCCTGATGAGACTCAGGTGCCCCTTCCCGCACACTATACCACCATACACGGTGACACAGAGAAAGGTGCACATGACATAGAAGAGGAGGTGATGGATGACCCAGTTATTGACCCAGATTGGCATCCATTGGGGGAAGAGGGTGCTGCTTCCAATAGCTCAGATGAGGAGCATCCACAGCAGACATCGACATCGCAACAGCTGTTATCTGGCAGGCCCGGAGCACTCCAAAGACAGGTTCCAAACATCAAAAGAGTTGCTGGACAGCTTGTCCAGAGGGTCAAAAGATCACAGCGTGCTAGGCCGCAAAATGTCTGCCAAAGTAGGAAGAGTGCAGTGTGGCAGTTTTTTGAACAAAATCCTCATGATCAGGCCAAGATTATCTGTAAGAAGTGCGCAAAGACCTTTAGCCGAGGGAAAAATCTGAAAAATTTGAATACCAGTTGCATGCTTAGACATTTAACCAGCATGCACTTGCAAGCGTGGACACAACACCAAACCTCAAGTGCCACATGTGCAACTGATCACAACGAAGATAGTCAGCAACGCTACATTGTTTCCCCCACTGTAAGCCCACCGGTTAGCACAGCAGCAAATGTTGAGGTGTCGTTGCAAGGCCACAGCAGTCAGGGAATCCCACTGTTTTATCAACGAAAGACTGATTCTAGGCCATCAGAAAGAACAACAACTCCATCACCATCATCAACCCTCTCTCAGTCCGCCCTGTCCACCGCTACTTCCACCATATGCAGCTCTCAAGTCCAGCTCACCCTCCCAGACACTATGAGTAGGTCAAGAAAGTACTCAGTCTCTCATCCGCGTACACTGGGTTTAAACGCTCACATTGCCAAACTAATCTCGTTTGAGATGATGCCCTTTCGGTTGGTGGAAAACACAGCTTTCCGCGAACTCATGGCCTATGCAGTACCACGCTATGACCTACCCAGTCGCCACTTCTTTTCTCGCAAAGCCATCCCAGCCCTCCACCATCATGTGAAAGACCGCATTGTCCATGCACTCAAGCAGTCAGTGAGCGGAAAGGTGCACCTCACAACTGATGCATGGTCCAGTCGGCATGGCCAGGGCCGTTACGTGTCCATCACTGCGCACTGGGTTAATGTGGTGGATGCAGGGTCCACAGGGGACAGCGGTGGTGGGACAGTGCTGCCTAGCCCACGGTATAGGAAACAGTTGGCTGTAGGCGTTCGACCCTCCTCCTCCTCCTCCAGAAGCGACAGCTCATCCACAGAGCGCAGTCGTACGAGCACTCCATCTGCAGCTGCCACTGTTGCACACGATGTGTCCCCCTATCGAGCAGCTAGTGGAAAGCGTCAGCAGGCTGTGTTGCAGATGATGTGTTTGGGCGACAGACACACCGCCGAGGTGCTGGCCGAGTACTTGAAGCGACAAACTGAGTCATGGCTGGGCAGTGTACATCTTGAGGCAGGCAAGGTAGTTAGTGATAACGGCCGTAATTTTGTGGCAGCCATAGCCCTTTCAAAACTCAGCCACATACCTTGGTTGGCTCACACCTTGAACCTGGTGGTGCAGTGCTTCCTCAAAAATTATCCGGAGTTAACAGCCCTGCTCCAGAAGGTGCGAAGACTGTGCGCGCACATCCGCCGGTCGCCTGTACACTCCGTTCGTATGCAGAAGCTGCAGCAATTGCTCCACCTTCCCAACCACCGCCTCATTATCGACATTGCAACAAGGTGGAACTCCACCCTGCACATGGTGGAGCGGCTGTGCGAGCAGAGGCAGGCCATAATGCATTTGTGGGAGGATACACGGCCAGGCACTTTGAGAGCAGACATGGAGTTGACAGGCGTGCAGTGGTCGAAGCTGAAAGACCTTTGTAAAGTCCTTCAGTGTTTTGAGGAATGCACACGGCTGGTAAGCGCAGACGACGCCATCCTAAGCATGAGCATCCCACTTATGCGTCTGCTCATGCAAACTTTGACGCACCTTAAGGAGCAGGCGTCTGCAGCCAATGTTGATGAGGAGGAAGAGGAGGAGGGAATCCTTGATGACATTCAGCCATTGTCTGCTCAGGGACCTCTCCTGGACGAGGTGGAGGAAGAAGAGGAGGAGGAGGATGATGATGGGGATGATTACTTAGGGGAGGAGGATGCATCTCGTGGGGCAAGTGAAAATGTTCGCGTGGCAAGGTCTGGTACAGGGTTTGTGCGTGACTGGAGGGATGTGGATTTGCCAGAAAATGCTCCTCCACCCAGCACTCGCAGTGCATCATTGACACCGGGAACATTGGCCCACATGTCAGATTATGCCTTGCGGATCCTAAAAAGGGACCCCCGCATTGCCAAAATGATGAACGATGACGACTACTGGTTGGCCAGCATCCTGGATCCACGCTATAAAGGCAAATTACAAAACATCATGCCACAGGAGAACCTTGACCTAATATTGGCTAATAAACAAGCAACTCTGGTAAATCGGTTGCTTGAGGCATTCCCAGCACACAGCAGCGGTGATGGTTCTCACACGAGCCGTACGGGCCGGGGGCAGCTTGGCAGAGGTGTTCGTGGTGCACACAGCAGAAGTGGCATTGGAGACAGGGGTTTCATGACAATGTTGTGGACTGATTTTTCAAATACCGCTCACACAACTGGTAATACCGCATCGATGGAAAGTGACAGGAGACAGCAGTTGTCAACTATGGTTACAAACTACTTTTCCTCCCATATCGATGTTCTCCCACACAGGTCATTCCCCTTTGACTATTGGGCCACTAAACTGGACACCTGGCCTGAATTGGCACAATATGCCTTACAGGAGCTCGCTTGCCCAGCTGCAAGTGTGCTATCGGAAAGAGTCTTCAGTGCAGCTGGATCAATCCTGACAGAAAAAAGGACCCGTCTGTCAACCCAAAATGTGGATGATCTAACCTTCATTAAAATGAACCACGCATGGGTTTCCAAGGATTTTGTCCCACCTTCCCCTGATGACACATAGGGTGACAGAAAAATGGCTTGCTTTGGTCCACCTCTTCCTGGTACTTCACCTATTTCGCCTTTTGCATCAGTTGAATGTCCAACATCAACATATGCCACTTTCTAAAACTCCCTAACTGTGCTGCCTCCCCCCCATGGCCGGGGTCACCACCTAGCGCACGACACCGTGCGAGTGCCGTTGCCCTGGACAGGTGGGTAGGCCGACTCTTGGGCGCGGGCACTGGCACAGGGTCCCTCATAGTGCAATCAAGTGTCTCTGACGGTGGTGGTGCACACCCGCCGTCAGACACACCGCTGTACTATGAGGGGCCCAGTGCCAGTACCGACGCCCACGAGTGGGCCCCCCTTGCTTGGCCAGGGCCCCAGCATTTGCAATCTTTACCTCTCCCTGCTCCTCCGCTGTGTAATCTGGGCTGTCAAATCCATACTGTGCCTGACACCGTCTGAGCCTGCCTCCTGAAACATATATTTTGAATGTGTACGCTATCCATACATGTTATCCAGGGATACGGTACCCTTTCTAACCTTTGTGCAATGACGTGCAATCCATACTGGGCCTAACACCGTCTGAGCCTGCCTCATGCTGTATAGACATATATTTTGAATGTGTACGCTATCCATACATGTTATCCGGGGATACGGTACCCCTTCTAACCATTGTGCAATGACGTGCAATCCATACTGGGCCTAACACCGTCTGAGCCTGCCTCATGCTGTATAGACATATATTTTGAATGTGTACGCTATCCATACATGTTATCCAGGGATACGGTACCCTTTCTAACCTTTGTGCAATCACGAGCAATCCATACTGGGCCTAACACCGTCTGAGCCTGCCTCATGCTGTATAGACATATATTTTGAATGTGTACGCTATCCATACATGTTATCCGGGGATACGGTACCCCTTCTAACCTTTGTGCAATGACGTGCAATCCATACTGGGCCTAACACCGTCTGAGCCTGCCTCATGCTGTAAAGACATATATTTTGAATGTGTACGCTATCCATACATGTTATCTGGGGATACGGTACCCCTTCTAACCTTTGTGCAATGACGTGCAATCCATACTAGGCCTAACACCGTCTGAGCCTGCCTCATGCTGTATAGACATATATTTTGAATGTGTACGCTATTGTCATGTCGGACGCTGTTCACACCACAGCATCCGGCAGGCAGAGGTAGTTCCACCTCCAGCCACTATAGCCTCAGTGGCGCCGGCCTGATCTTCAGGCTCTAGGGGGTTAATCCTGCTGGAGACCAGGTTGGATGGTTAGTCACGCCCACGGTCTTTAAATAGTCATGCTGGCCTATGGGCGTCGCCGATTATAGCTTGTGTTTCATACCAAGTGGTTCCGGTCTGGAGTGGAGGTGTTCAAGAGAGAGAGATTCATATCTGGTGTCGTATGATCCGTCGTTATCCTTTCTCCTCCCCATATTTGTGTTTAGTTGTGCCCTGTTCACATTACTGTTTATTCCTGTGTGTGTGCGGCGCAGTGCAGTTTAAGTTCTCCCTGTCTGTCATTATTTGTGTGGGAGCTTTGGTGGTGACTTCTCACTGGGTGGAGGGTTAAGTGCAGGGCTGAGCAGGAGATAAGGAAAGGTCGGAGGCTCAGGCATTTGCACCTTCAGCAAAAACCCTGGGTTGAGGGTCAGACAGGGTTTCCCCTAGTAAAGGGACACCACAGGGGCCCCGGGTATTTCAGCCTTAGTTGAACTAAGCCCACGTGACATTATAATCGGCCCACATTTTTTCAGGAGTCCATGGATCCATTAGATTCCATAACCCGCCAGTTGGCGGCGCTGTCCATACAGGTCTCCGAGTTGAATGGGGCAGTTCAGCAGCAGGGCCTGGTAGTAGCAAAGGTGCAAACGGCATCTGCAGGTATCGGTGCAGAGCCGAAGTTTCCGCTGCCAGAACGATTTTCAGGCGATCGCAGCAAATTTGTCGTATTTCGGGAGGCCTGCAAATTATACTTCCGCATGCGGCCAATATCCTCAGGTAATGAGGCCCAGCGAGTAGGGCTGGTGTTGTCATTACTGAGTGGTGACCCCCAAGCATGGGCATTTTCCTTACCACCTGACTCTGCTACATTTCATTCGGTCGATAATGTTTTTTCTGCCCTCGGGCTCATTTACGATGACCCTGACCGACTGGCTCTAGCGGAATCTAAAATCCGCGCCCTCCGCCAGGGGGAGGGCTTGGCAGAAGACTATTGTTCGGAATTTCGCCGCTGGGCTGTAGACACACAGTGGAATGACCCAGCACTGCGGAGCCAGTTTATTCATGGGGTATCAGGGAGGGTGAAACAAGCCCTCCTGATGTATGAGACTCCGGCATCATTGGAGTCTGCCATGAGTTTGGTGATACGTATTGATCGCCGTTTTCATCAGGGGGCACAGGAGACGCTACCTCTGGGGGAAAACAGAGGTGCAGGTGTGGTTGAAGTAGATGAGTCCCCTGAACCTATGCAGATTGCTGGCGTGGCACAGGTTCAGCCTCGCGCTCCGGGAGTCCGGAAGTCCGGAGCATGTTTCTACTGTGGTAAAGGAGGTCATTATGTTAACATTTGCCCGGTACTACCTAAGAGGGTCACACCGGCGGAAAACTGTTAAGCTCAGAGGGTATGGAGGAGACCCAACTGAGCGTATGCATATCCTCCATGATGGTATCTCAATGTATGCTCCCTGCCAAGGTTATTGTCGCCGGCAGAGAGCTACCTATATCAGTGTTTGTGGATAGCGGTTCCGCCACCAATCTCATAGATGAGGAGTTTGCACACACCGCCGGGTTTAAGATTGAAAAACTTCCTCACCCCATACAGGTGGTGACCATTAATGCTGTTCCCCTCCCTCAAGGGGAGATTACTGAGTTTGTGGCAGAGGTGAAACTCCACATTGGGGTCCTACATTCTGAGTCGGTTACATGTAGGGTCCTCCGTAATCTCCCAGCTCAAATGGTCCTGGGTTTTCCATGGCTGTCCAGGCACAACCCGGTAATTGATTGGAAAACTCAGGACATAGTACAATGGAGTGGTTTCTGCCAAGACAATTGCTTGGCCACATGTGTGTCCGCCGTGACGCCCAGCCTGCCGGAGGCTTTGCAGGATTTCGCGGATGTTTTCTCTGAGAAGGGTTGCTCAGAACTGCCTCCACATAGAGCCTATGACTGTGCTATTAGGTTAAAACCCGGGGCCAAATTACCTAAGGCCAGGATGTTTAATATTTCTGGTCCTGAGAGACAAGCTCTGAAAGACTACATCGCGGAGAGTCTGAGCAAAGGTCACATCCGGCCTTCGTCCTCGCCTGTAGCCGCGGGGTTTTTCTTCATTAAGAAGAAAGATGGGGGGTTACGCCCGTGTCTGGATTTCCGAGAGTTAAACCAGATTACTATCCGTGATCCCTACCCAATGCCGTTGATCCCGGATTTGTTCAACCAGGTAGCGGGGGCAAAATGGTTTTCCAAGCTGGACCTCAGGGGGGCGTATAACCTCATAAGGGTCCGTCAGGGGGATGAGTGGAAGACGGCGTTTAACACTCCTGAGGGTCATTTTGAGAGTCTGGTTATGCCGTTTGGGTTGACCACCGCGCCTGCCGTTTTCCAACATTTTATTAATGATGTCTTTGCTCATGTCCTGGGGAGATTTGTGATTGTATACCTGGATGATATCCTCATTTATTCTAGCGATCGGGACACTCATTTGCAGCATGTTAGGCAGGTGTTACAGTTGCTCCGGGAGAACCAGCTCTATGCTAAGCTGGAAAAATGTTTATTTTTTGTCCAGGAGTTGCCCTTTTTGGGATATATTGTGTCCGCAGCTGGTTTTAAAATGGACACCGCTAAGGTGCAAGCGGTGTTGCAATGGGAGAGGCCGGAGAGTCTGAAAGCACTCCAGCGGTTCCTTGGGTTTGCGAATTATTATAGGAAATTTATAAAACACTTTTCGACTGTCGCCAAACCGCTCACGGACATGACAAAAAAGGGTGCCGATCTGGCGAACTGGCCTGAGGTGGCTATACGTGCATTTGAGCGTCTGAAGAATAGTTTTGCTTCAGCCCCCATTCTGGTGCAACCAGACGTGTCTAAACCTTTTGTGGTAGAGGTTGATGCGTCGGAGGTGGGAGTGGGGGCAGTACTGTCTCAAGGCTCGTCCTTGAGCGAGATGCATCCATGCGCCTACTTCTCCAAGAAGTTGTCGCCGGCCGAACGGAATTATGATATCGGCAACAGGGAGTTGTTGGCCATCAAACTGGCTTTTGAGGAATGGCGACACTTCTTGGAGGGGGCGGCTCACCAGGTCACAGTTATCACCGACCATAAGAATCTGCTTTACCTGGAGTCGGCCAAGCGTCTGTCTCCTAGGCAGGCTCGCTGGGCATTGTTTTTTACTCGTTTCAATTTTCTTGTGACGTACCGTCCCGGGGCTAAAAACACCAAGGCGGATGCTTTGTCTAGGTGTTTTCTGGGGGGAGAACCTCGGGAAGAGCCGGTACCCATCCTCCAGAAAGGGGTAGTGGTCTTGGCTCTCACGACTGAGGTAGAGGCGGAGATTGCCGAGGCCCAAGAGGAGGTACCACCAGGACTTCCCGCCAACAAATCATTTGTACCCCTGCATCTTCGGCCTAAGGTGTTGAAGGAACACCACGATTCGGTACTGGCTGGTCACTCAGGGGTGAAGGGCACCTTAGAGCTGGTATCGCGTCGTTTCTGGTGGCCCAAAATCCGGCAGGACGTGGTCTCGTACGTGGCAGCTTGCATCACGTGCGCTAGGGCTAAGTCACCCCGAACCCGTCCTGCTGGCACGCTACAGCCTCTGGGGGTACCCAATAGGCCATGGACAGAAATCTCCATGGATTTTATCACTGACTTGCCAGCCTCGGCAGGGAACACGGTCATCCTGGTGGTGGTTGACCGTTTTTCAAAGATGGCGCATTTTGTGGCGTTGTCCTCTTTGCCCAATGCTAAGACGTTGGCTCAGGTATTTGTGAAGGAGGTGGTCAGACTCCACGGAGTACCGTCTGACATAGTATCTGATAGGGGTACGCAATTTGTGGCGAGGTTTTGGAAAGCTTTTTGCTCAAGGTTGGGGATCAAGTTGTCACATTCATCGGCGTTTCATCCACAGTCTAATGGACAAACTGAGCGCATGAACCAAAATCTAGAACAGTATGAAACACTAGAACAGTATGTACGATGCTTTGTGTCCGACAACCAGGAGGAGTGGTCTACTTTCCTTCCTCTGGCCGAATTCGCATTAAATAATCACCGCCAAGAGTCATCAGGAGAGTCTCCATTCTTTTGTGTGTACGGTCAACATCCTCAGTTTTGTACCTTACGTCAGGGTGGCTCCGGGGGTGTCCCGGAGGAGGATCAGCTAGGAGCCCAATTGTCATCAGTCTGGAGGCGGGTGAAACAGCGTTTGTTGAGCATGAGTGCCAGGTACAAACGGGTGGCTGACAGTAGACGCGTGCCAGGTCCGGACCTGTGTGTGGGTGAATGGGTGTGGTTAGCTACGAAGAACATAAAACTCAAAATCCCATCTTTAAAACTGGGTCCAAGGTTTATTGGGCCTTTTAGGATTTCTGCCATCATTAACCCAGTAGCTTATCGGTTGGAACTTCCCGCGGTGTACAAGATACACAACGTGTTTCACAGGGCTTTATTGAAAAAGGTGGTAGGCTTGGTGGACACGACGCCGATGCCACCTCCAGTCATGGTGGATGGCGAGTTAGAGTTCGAGGTCGCCAAGGTAGTGGACTCTCGAGTAGTACGCCGTACTCTTCAGTATTTGGTGCACTGGCGGGGGTATGGTCCAGAGGAGAGGTCTTGGGTTCCAGCCTCAGACATACATGCGGATCGGCTGGTCAGTTCTTTTCACCGTCGTCATCCGGACAAGCCGGGTCCTATGAGTCTTGAGGGCCCTGGGGTCCCTCGTAGAAGACGGGGTACTGTCATGTCGGACGCTGTTCACACCACAGCATCCGGCAGGCAGAGGTAGTTCCACCTCCAGCCACTATAGCCTCAGTGGCGCCGGCCTGATCTTCAGGCTCTCGGGGGTTAATCCTGCTGGAGACCAGGTTGGATGGTTAGTCACGCCCACGGTCTTTAAATAGTCATGCTGGCCTATGGGCGTCGCCGATTATAGCTTGTGTTTCATACCAAGTGGTTCCGGTCTGGAGTGGAGGTGTTCAAGAGAGAGAGATTCATATCTGGTGTCGTATGATCCGTCGTTATCCTTTCTCCTTCCCATATTTGTGTTTAGTTGTGCCCTGTTCACATTACTGTTTATTCCTGTGTGTGTGCGGCGCAGTGCAGTTTAAGTTCTCCCTGTCTGTCATTATTTGTGTGGGAGCTTTGGTGGTGACTTCTCACTGGGTGGAGGGTGGAGGGTTAAGTGCAGGGCTGAGCAGGAGATAAGGAAAGGTCGGAGGCTCAGGCATTTGCACCTTCAGCAAAAACCCTGGGTTGAGGGTCAGACAGGGTTTCCCCTAGTAAAGGGACACCACAGGGGCCCCGGGTATTTCAGCCTTAGTTGAACTAAGCCCCCGTGACAGCTATCCATACATGTTATCCAGGGATACGGTACCCTTTCTAACCTTTGTGCAATCACGAGCAATCCATACTGGGCCTAACACCGTCTGAGCCTGCCTCATGCTGTATAGACATATATTTTGAATGTGTACGCTATCCATACATGTTATCCGGGGATACGGTACCCCTTCTAACCTTTGTGCAATGACGTGCAATCCATACTGGGCCTAACACCGTCTGAGCCTGCCTCATGCTGTAAAGACATATATTTTGAATGTGTACGCTATCCATACATGTTATCTGGGGATACGGTACCCCTTCTAACCTTTGTGCAATGACGTGCAATCCATACTAGGCCTAACACCGTCTGAGCCTGCCTCATGCTGTATAGACATATATTTTGAATGTGTACGCTATCCATACATGTTATCCGGGGATACGGCACCCCTTCTAACCTTTGTGCAATGACGTGCAATCCATACTGGGCCTAACACCGTCTGAGCCTGCCTCATGCTGTATAGACATATATTTTGAATGTGTACGCTATCCATACATGTTATCCGGGGATACGGTACCCCTTCTAACCTTTGTGCAATGACGTGCAATCCATACTGGGCCTAACACCGTCTGAGCCTGCCTCATGCTGTATAGACATATATTTTGAATGTGTACGCTATCCATACATGTTATCCGGGGATACGGTACCCCTTCTAACCTATGTGCAATGACGTGCAATCCATACTGGGCCTAACACCGTCTGAGCCTGCCTCTTGCTGTATAGACATATATTTTGAATGTGTACGCTATCCATACATGTTATCCGGGGATACGGTACCCCTTCTAACCTTTGTGCAATGACGTGCAATCCATACTGGGCCTAACACCGTCTGAGCCTGCCTCATGCTGTATAGACATATATTTTGAATGTGTACGCTATCCATACATGTTATCCGGGGATACGGTACCCCTTCTAACCTTTGTGCAATGACGTGCAATCCATACTGGGCCTAACACCGTCTGAGCCTGCCTCATGCTGTATAGACATATATTTTGAATGTGTACGCTATCCATACATGTTATCCGGGGATACGGTACCCTTTCTAACCTTTGTGCAATCACGTGCAATCCATACTGGGCCTAACACCGTCTGAGCCTGCCTCATGCTGTATAGACATATATTTTGAATGTGTACGCTATCCATACATGTTATCCAGGGATACGGTACCCTTTCTAACCTTTGTGCAATCACGTGCAATCCATACTGGGCGTGAGAACGGCTGGCGAGCTGTTAAGCAAGCTACAGCACCTGTCCAGACAAGTACAGGGATTCCCTAGCGAGGAGACTTATTTGATTGTTTTCTATGTTGGGACAGCAATTTTTGGGGAGCACTATACTCTGGAGAATGATAGATGGGCCCACCATACACTGGAACATTCCAAAGGTGGACATCAGACACTGGAGCAGCATTTACAGGGCCCATTATACACTAGAGCATTAGAAATGGGGCCCATTATGTTTGGAGCATTATTTGGGCCCATAAGACAGTGGAGCTTCATCCATGGGGACTAATATATACTGTAGCATTATGTGGAGCTCATCATATACTGTTTCAAACATTATATGGGACCAATGAATTTGTATGGAGAAATAGATGGGCCTCGTCATGAGATGTAAAAAGTGAGGTATTTTTCATTGTACTATACCGCTATTTCTCTGCCGTATCGGAGCATGATGAGTTGTGGTATGTGTTAAAGGGGCGCTCTTTCGCCCAGGGCACATGAAAACCTGCAGCCAGCCCTCCCCCCCCCACAAATTTAGCCAAATAACCCCCATTTTTCAGTGCGTAACTTGTATTATGAAGTTAATTAAGGTTGACAAGCTTAAGTAAGAAGAATTGATGCTTTTGGCATTCAAATGGGCACTGTAGGTGTGTTTCCTGTCCTCCTCTCACTGCCGACTTTTATTCCCCATTGACTTACATTGGGTTTCGTGTTTCGGGACGACCCCGACTTTTCCCTATAATCGGACGATCTTGCTCGACCCGACTTTTGGAAAAGTCGGGTTTCACGAAACGAAACGCGACCTTAAAAAACCAAAAGTCGCTCAACTCTACTCATCACTAATTGATTGCAATGTTACATGTGGCCACTACATGACAGAGTGTGGAAGTTAATCAGTGTGTGTCTGAGGCACGTGAAGTGTTTGGGAAGCTGTATTACAGACTGTATGCACATCTAGATGATGAAGCTGTATGGAGCAACGCTGAGGAGTTAACAGACTGATTTTACTTGAATGTCCATAGATCCATAGCATTTATCCTCCCTGCTAGTCACAATGGCTTGGTGTCACATACGCACTTCCCAGCATGTGACATGAAATGCGGATTAATTTATCTCCTCTCATTCAATCCATCTCTCAATCTCCCTTTAAGACCAGGATCACACATGCGAGAAACACGGCCAAGTCTCGCATGTTAATACCCGGCACTAACACCGGCACTCAGGAGCGGAGTGTGCAGCTCTCCATGTATTGCTATGCGGCCGCACGCTCCGATCCGAGTACCAGCGGCAGTGCCGAAGATTAACATGCGAGACCCGGCCGTGTTTCTCACATGTGTGATCCCGGCCTTAGGCTGGAGTCACACATAGCGACTCACCAGCGATTCTGACAAAGATATCAATGTGTCAGGATCGCTGGTGAATCGCTATGTGATCGCTGGTGAGCTGTCAAACAGACAGCTTCCCCAGCGATCAGCACAGCAACGCCCAGCGCGGCGTCGCTGTGCACGTTAGTTACCAGCGCGCTGATGCAGGAAGCTGATAACTAAGGTACACATCGGGTATCCTAAGGGACGCACGTCCCTTGGATACCCGATGTGTTCATTAGTTACCAGCAGATCGCTGGTCTCCCACCTGTCACACGCAGCGATGCGTGGTGGCCAGCGGGAGACCAGCAACCAAAAAAAAGTCCTGGCCTTTCCTACAGCGATCAGCGATACCGGCAGGGGGGCCGGTCGCTGATCGCTGTCACATATAGCGTTCTCGCTGGTGAGATCGCTGTTGTGTGAAAAAAATTGTGACTCAGCAGCGATCTCGCTAGCGAAATCGCTATGTGTGACGGGGCCTTTAGGCTAGAAAGTGAGTATAAATCACGCTTTGACACCTTCAGCACACCCCGATTATTTAGCGCGCTGCCACCACTCAAAGACATGGGGTAATGAGTCCCCAAAATATGTAACTGTCAGACACTCAAAAGGCCACACATTCTCTGAAAGGTTATGGTACTTTTAGGGCATACAAGGATCAAAATTTATTAAAGATTTATGCTTTAATATAAAAATATACTGTGCTTACAATAAATATATAAAAAGGTAAAAATATAACGACACACAAGTATGCAAAACCGCTATAAAATAAAAATGGAGAAATACCAAAACTTTTCCATCTACAGTTGTCTTCTGTTTTCCTTGAGGGAAGGAGAATGGAATTATGGAGCACATCAGCCTATAGGCAGCCCGCACATGTGAACACCTTCTCTTTGTGTCACCCTGCTTTTTATAGTCTTGACTATGGGCTCATATTTCCAGGATGACCCGAATTGGCCCCTTTACAAAATGCCCGCTAGGAGACTCCACTGTTGTAGCCTAGAACCTAAGAGCTCAGCTTTACTCTTGGGCAGATCCAAATCTCTAAGAAGATCGTCCATTTCACTTTGTGTTATAAAGTGTGGTTTAGTTGTGGTTGCTGACAGAAAGTCGAGGTCGGTAAAGGAAGATACTTCATCACACCAAGTGCCCTCTACTTCCTCACTTGACTGGACTGAAAATGTTTCTGGTGCTTTTGGAACCGGCAGTTCTGTATGTGATACTGGGCATATTACAGATGGAATGTTTAAATACTGTAAAGTCCGCTTCTTCCTTGAAACTCCTTTGTTATTGGGCGGCACCATGCAGAAATAGCAATTGGTAGTGTGATCAGTTGGATCTCTCCAGATCATTGGGACTGCAAAATGCATAGATTGCCTCTTCCCATGCAACCTCTGGGTAAGATGTAATGCATATCTATTGCAGCCTATGTGAGGAGCCCAACTCTTGTCCTGGTCTCCTATTCTGCATCCAAAATTCAGGTTATAGGCTTTCCTTGCAACACAAACGTGACTTCTCGACATGTGTATCAAAAACTATCTGTTTGTTAATGTAAGATCAAGGCATATCTGAAAAAACATAGAAATATGTCAATATGCTAATAAAGAAAGCTAAGAAATCCTAAAACTGTATACCTTATACAGAGAGCATTTATAAAAATACTAGATGTGTGCCCGATGCTATCGCATCGGAAGGACAGTAACATCACGATGAGGGCAGCTTTGTGGTGCTGGGGGTGGCGGCCCACCCACTTCCGTGCAGTCACAACCATCAGGAAAGACGGTGTTTTACGGCCTGTGCTGGAGATGGTGTGCGGCGCCATCAGAGGGTGGCTGCACCCTATCTCCAGCACAGGCCTCAAGCTGCGGTCTTTCCTGCCGGCTGTGACTGCACGGACGTGGGTGAGCAGGCCGCGGCGGGATCCGGCCCGTGTAGTCAGGTGGTGGGTCCTGGCGGGGGTCCGGAGGCGGCATCCCTCTCATTACTCCCCACTCATTACACCCTCTCGATACACCCCTCGCACATCCGTCAGGAAAGATGGTGTTTTGCGGCATGTGCTGGAGATGGTGTGCGGCGCCACCAGAGGGTAGCTGCACCCAATCTCCATCACAGGCCTCAATCCGGGGTCTTTCCTGCCGGCTGTGACTGCACGGATGTGGGTGGTCAGGCAGAGGCGGGATCCGGTGCGTGTAGTCCGGCGGCGGCATCCCTCTCATTACTCCCCCCTCATTACACCCTCTCATTACACCCCCTCATTACACCCTCTCATTATACCCCCTTCATTACACCCCTCTCGTTACATTCCCTCGTTACACCCCTTTCACAGCCTCGTGATCACAGCGGCGGCCTGGATCCGAGCGGCAGCTGGGAACTGAGCGGCGGCTGGGATCCCAGCAGCGGTTGGGATCGCAGAGGCGACCTGGATCCGAGCGGCATCACTTGGGTGTTCCAAAATGGCGGTCGGCATACTTCCGGTGCGGCGCAGTGGATTGTGGGATTCGGGGACATCCAGACGGAAGTGAATGACAGACAATTTAAGGCAATTATGTATATAGAGGTGATGCAACTGTTATTAGGATTATGTCATATATGTACAAGTATATCAGAGGGCAATACAGAGATCTCTCCAATGAACTGTTTGTACCAAGGACTGTGACAAGAACAAGGGGGCAGTCTCTTCGTTTGGAGGAAAGACAATTTCTGCACCAGCATAGAAGAGGGTTCTTCACGGTAAGAGCAGTGAGGCTCTGGAATTCTCTTCCTGAGGAAGTGGTGATGGCCAACTCACTGAATGAATGTAAGAAAGGAATGGATGCTTTTCATGTGAGTAACAGTATAGAAGGTTACGAATAACATAATATTATAGGTAGATGGTTGACCCAGCTTAGGGGAAGGAATTTTTTTCCCTATGGAGAAAATTGGCTTCTACTCTGTGAGTTTTTTGCCTTCCCAGGATCAACAATGCAGAACAGCTGCACTAAAAATAGGCTGAACTAGATGGACATAAGGTCTTCCTTCAGCCTTCAAAACTATGTTACTATGTTACTATGTCATAGGAGCGGAGTTGACGTTTTTGGATTGGTCACCCTAAGATGATAGAATACTGAAGGCTCAAAAGCCTGAATAGATGATGTAATAGATGAGCTACTAATAATGCAATAATGATGAAATAATAAAGAGACATTTTTTTATAAGTCTGCATGAAGGGTGTCATAAGTAATTACATCATCTTCTGGATCTTAAAATTTAGAGTCAATCAGCAAATTTAAGCATCCTGTTTGTTTGCTGCTAAAGAAAATTAGTTAAGTCCAACTCTTTTTGTCACTGAACCACTTTAGCTGTAGAACAGTATAACATGACACAAGTTAATTGGCAGAGGCTGGTAAGCAACATAGAATCATAGAATCGCAGAGTTGGAAGGGACCTCCTGGGCCATCTGGTCCAACCCCCTGCTCAAAGCAGGATTCGCTAAATCATCCCAGTCAGATGTCTGTCCAGCCTCTGTTTGAAGACTTCCATTGAAGGAGAACTCACCACTTCTCGTGGCAGCTTGTTCCACATGTATATACAGCAGTTGATTGGGGCTCTTTAACAGTCTGAAATCAGCTCATGCACAGTAAATATTCTTGATCTATTGGGCAAGATTTCTCCTTGTGGAGAGTGACATGACAGGTCTGGCACGCGCCTCTAGGAAATTAAATATGCAAATTGTCTCTTCACAGAGGAAGAGAACTAGAACTCTAGTGTCACCTATGGGAGGTAGCACCTAGAGGCACCCAGCCAAATCAAATCTCATACTTTGCACTGATGAGTGGCAATACCCCGAAACACAATTTCGGCAAATTGAGATTCTGGTTTGGCTTTTTTCCTAAGTCATATTGCAAGGGTCGATACTGACTTTTAGAATTGCTACTTCCAATTGGTGGTGTTAGGGTCCTAGCCCTCTTCCTCTCTGAAAAGACAATTAACATAAATATTTTTGACTGATAGTGCAATATCTTAGCATTGGGGCCTGGTATGTATTGGACAGAAATATGTATATGAGATAATTAGACAAAAGATAGATAGATCGATAGATAGATCGATAGATAGATAGATAGATAGATAGATAGATAGATAGATAGATAGATAGATAGATATGGGATAGAAAGATATATAGATATAAGATAGATGCAGTTGAAATTTGAAGATTACATACACTATATAAAAAGACACATCTGCTTGTTTTTCTTAATATCTGACATGAAATCAGAATAAACCTTTTTCCCGTTTTAGGTCAATTAGGATTACCATAATTATTAATATTTGCCAAATGCCTGAATAATGAGAGAGAGAGAATGTTTGAAGGCATTTTTATTACTTTCTGCAAAGTCAAAAGTTTACATGCACTAAGATCACTATGTCTTTACACAATTCAGGACTGCTCATATGATGATGTCATGTGTTTGGAAGCTTCTGATAGTTTATTTGGCAACATCTGAGTTAATTAGAGACATGCCTGTGGATGTATTTTAATGCACACCTGAAACTCTCTACTTCTATGTGTAGCATCATGGGAAAGTCTCAAGAAATTAGCCAAGATATCAGGAAGAGAATTGTGGACTTGCACAAGACGGGTTCATCTTTGGGTACAATCTCATGACACCTGAACGTTCCTCATTAATCTGTATAAACAATTATACACAAGTATAAACAAGATGGGAATGTCCAGCCATCATACAGCTCAGGAAGTAGAGGGGTTCTGTACCCCAGAGACGAACGTGCTTTGGTCCGACAAGTGCATATCAACCCAAGGACAAAAGAAAAAGACCTTGTGAAGATGAAGGCGGAAGATGGTAAGATTGTGTCAATATCTACAGTGAGACGAGTACTGTATCAACATGGGCTGAAAGGCCACTCTGCCAGGAAGACACCATTACTCCAAAAGAAACATAAAAATAGCCAGAATAATGTTTGCAAACTTACACAGGAACACAGACCATAATTTCTGGAGACGTCCTGTGGTCTGATGAAACTAAAATTGAACTTTTTTGGCATAATGACCATCGTTACATTTGGAGGAAAAAGGGAGAAGCTTGGAAGCCTAAGAACACCATCCCAACTGTGAAGCACAGGGGTGACAGCATCATGTTGTGGGGTTGTTTGCTGCAGGAGGGACTGGTGCACTTTGCAAAATAGATGGCATCATGAGAAAAGAAGATTATGTGGCAATACTGAAGCAACATCTCAAGACATCAGCCATCAGAAAGTTGTGGGAAGCAGGGTGTGTTACAGTCCGCGCTGCCGAGATTCACAAATCACCTGGGATGCAAGATGTTGTAGCAGTGTACTCCTTTATTTCCTCCTACACGTTTCGGCGCCCTTCCTGGCACCTTCCTGAGAAAGGTGCCAGGAAGGGTGCCGAAACGCGTAGGAGCAAATAAAGGCCTACACTGCTACAACATCTTGCATCCCAGGTGATTTGTGAATCTCGGCAGCGCGGACTGTAACACACCCTGCTTTCCACAACTTTCTGAAGGTTTTTCCACGTGTGAGTGGTTGGTGGAGGTCCTGCAGCAGCTGATTCTGTGATATGCTCTCAAGCCAGTTGTGGGTTACACAACTGGAATAGGTGAGTGGAACTGTATTATACCGCTCATACTTCTAGTGTCACTAGTGATAGGGCACTATTGCGCCTCTTGTTCCCCCCACCATTTTTGTATTAAGACATCAGCCAGGAAGTTAAAGTTTGTGCAGAAATGGGTCTTCCAAATGGACAATTGTGGCACCCCAGAGTCTGGTTGCCACAGTGACATTGCCTCCCTCTAAAGGTTGATGTCATGCTTGGAGGCAGAGGGGGTCCCCATGCCAGGTAACACAGTGTACATGTCAATTCTTGCTCCAGGCCAGAAAGGGGAGCTTCCTTATAAATTCTGGCCAGCAGGTGGGGTTAGTGAGTCAGAAAGAAGCCAGCTGAGAAAGTAAACAGGGGAGTTGTCATAGAAACAGGAGAATTGGCAGTTGGTCTGTGGAGAGGGAAGGGACAGGAGCAGAGACAAGAGTGTTATGATTGAGTCACCGTAGGAGGCAAAAACAGAACTGCTAGCTAAGTCCAGAAAACCAGAGAGGTTGGCAGCTATCGGATTGCAGACCCCTGATCCTATCACAACAACTAACAGTAGCCGTGGGGGGTTCCTACGATGCCCTAGACCCCTCGATCACAGCCGGAGAATTAAATAGGCCTAAAGAAAGAAAGGGGAAATCTAAACTGCCCCAGATCAGACCCCAAAGCAATAGGCAGCCCCCAACATATAATGACGGTGAAGCAAGATGAAAACACTAACACAGACAGAAAGATAGACTGAGCAAAGACGGGGCCCAAACTACCTAGATAGGAAAGGACAGGAAGGCTGCTGTCTGCAATCCGTGAAAAACCCTATGAAAATAAGAGCCAACAGACTGACAGTGAAAAAGGCCCTGAAGACGCTAGGCTTCAAAAAAGCTATGTCAGTACTCAGGAATATTCTGAAGACAGAGCAACCGGCAAAAGGAGATTCAGCTCATCCCAGCAGGGAATGGCAGAATCCAGAAAAGCAAGGAAAACAAAAACAAAACATAAATGCAAACAGGCAAAGCAGAAAACAGCTTTAGGGAAGCAGGAATCAGACTGGTGTCCTAGAAGTCCACAGAGAAATCACCCACAGGGCAGAAGGGCGTCGGCAGCCTTATATCCAGTCAGTGACTCCACTCAGCCAGTCATCCTCATTAGGCTCAGGTGCCTGATAATCAGGCTCATTACCTTCCTTTACCAGAATAGGGAGTTCACCAGACCTCAGTGACGAAGGGGAAAATGAACTCACAACAGTACCTCCCCCTTGAGGAGGGGTCACCGAACCCTCAACCACGCCACCAGGGCGATCAGGGTGAGCCCGATGAAAGGCACGCACCAATCTTTTGGCATGAATATCAGAGGCAGAGACCCAGGAATTATCCTCCTGACCATAACCCTTCCACTTAACCAAATACTGGAGTCTCCGTCTAGCCAGACAGGAATCCAGTATTTTCTCTACCTCATATTCCATGTTACCTTCAACCAATACAGGGTCCGGAGGTGCCTCCCCAGGAACAACTGGTTCAACAAACCTCTTCAACAAGGACTTATGGAACACATTATGGATCTTAAATGTGACAGGAAGAGCCAAACGAAAAGAGACCGGATTAATAATCTCCAAAATCTTGTAAGGTCCAATAAATCTAGGCTTAAACTTAGGAGAAGCCACCTTCATAGCAATATTTTTTGATGATAACCACACCATATCACCAATCTTAAACTGGGGACCAATGGTCCTATGTTGATTGGAAAACCGCTGGGCCTTTTCCTGGGAGAGAGATAACTTATCCACCACTTGGTCCCAGATCTGGTGCATTCTCTCCACCACAGTGTCAACACCTGGGCAGGCAGAAGGCTCCACCTGCCCTGAAGAAAATCGAGGATGAAACCCAAAGTTACAAAAAAAAGTTGACCTCAAAGTGGCAGAACTAGCTCTATTATTTAAAGCAAATTCGGCCAAGGGCAAAAATGAAACCCAATCATCCTGATCAGCGGAAATAAAACATCTCAAATACGACTCCAAGGTCTGGTTTGTACTCTCTGTCTGCCCATTGGTCTGAGGGTGAAAAGCAGAGGAGAAGGACAACTGAATTCCCAGCTTGGAACAGAAAGTCCTCCAAAATCTAGACACAAACTGAACTCCTCTGTCAGATACAATGTTCTCAGGAATCCCGTGCAAGCGAACCACCTGTTGCAAAAACAGGGGTACCAACTCAGAGGAAGATGGCAACTTAGGGAGTGGTACAAGATGAACCATCTTAGAGAACCTATCACAAATCACCCAAATAACAGTCATTCTTTGAGAGACCGGCATATCAGAGATGAAATCCATTGAAATATGGGTCCATGGCCTCCTGGGGACCGGCAAAGGCATCAACAACCCACTAGAGCGAGAACAAGATTTAAACCGGGAGCAAGTCCCGCAGGACTGCACAAAATTGCTGACATCATGAGACAAGGTGGGCCACCAAAAAGAGTGACTCACCAGATCTCTAGTACCAAAAATACCTGGATGACCAGCCAATGCAGAGCAATGAACTTCAGACATCACTCTCTTCTTCCACTGGTCAGGAACATACAACTTTCCACTGGGACAACGCTCAGGTTTGTCCTCCTGGAACTCTTGCAGAGCAAGTCTCAAATCGGGCGAGATGGCAGAAAGAACTACCCCTTCGCTTAAGATGGTAGCAGGCTTGGTCACCACAGGAGAATCAGCAAAGAAACTCCTAGAGAGGGCGTCTGCCTTGACATTCTTAGTTCCAGGAAGAAAAGAGACCACAAAATCAAAACGTGTAAAAAACAAGGCCCACCTAGCCTGTCTAGGGTTCAAGCGTTTAGCCGACTCTAGGTAAATCAAATTCTTGTGGTCAGTGAGGACCACAACTTGATGTTTAGCTCCCTCCAACCAATGTCTCCACTCCTCAAATGCCTATTTCATGGCCAACAGTTCCCGATTCCCCACATCATAGTTACGTTCAGATGGAGAGAACTTTCGGGAAAAGAAAGCACAGGGATTCATTTTAGATGTTACAGGATCTTTATGGGACAAAACAGCTCCTGCACCAATCTCAGAAGCATCCACCTCTACCTGGAATGGGAGTGAGACATCAGGTTGCCGCAAAACCGGGGCGGAGGTAAATCTTCGCTTCAGCTCCTGAAAGGAAGCAACAGCCTCCGGAGACCAATTCAACACATCAGCACCCTTCTTAGTCAGATCAGTCAATGGCTTGGCAATACTAGAAAATTTTGCTATAAATTTCCGATAAAAATTAGCAAAACCCAAAAACTGGAGGGCCTTCAAAGAAGTGGGCTGAACCCAATCATAAATGGCCTGTACCTTGGCCGGGTCCATTTCAATAGTTGACGGAGACAAAATAAATCCCAAAAATGAAATCCTCTGTACTCCAAAAAGGCATTTTGATCCTTTGACATACAGGGAATTCTCCCTCAAGATCCGGAACACAGTCCGAATATGTTCCACATGAGAATCCCAATCCTTGGAGAAGATCAAAATATCATCCAGATAGATAATCAAAAATTTATCGACAAAGTCTCGGAAAATATCGTTCATGAAGCACTGGAAGACAGAAGGGGCATTAGTGAGCCCAAAAGGCATCACCAGGTACTCAAAATGTCCCTCCGGAGTATTAAACGCAGTCTTTCATTCATCCCCCTGCTTAATGCGGATAAGATTATACACCCCCCTGAGGTCAAGCTTGGTAAACCAGCAAGCATCTCTAACTCTAGAGAATAGATCCGAAATCAGGGGTAACGGATACTGATATTTAATAGTAATTTTATTGAGGGCACGATAATCAATACAAGGCCTTAAAAAAACATCCTTTTTGGCCACAAAAAAAAACCCGGCACCTAAGGGTGAAGAGGATGGTCTAAAATGACCCTTCTCCAACAACGCCTCCTTAATATAGGACCGCATAGCCTCGTGCTCGGGTACAGATAAATTGAAGAGCCGACCCTTGGGAAATTTACACTCCGGGCTTAGTTCAATAGCACAGTCATAACTCCTATGAGGAGGCAAGGATGCAGACTCATTCTCACTAAATACATCATAAAAGTCCGCCAAATAGTCAGGAACATCATGCGACTGAGGAGAGGTGGAAAAAACCGGAGCCTCACTAAAGGCACACCGACAACCCCAACTCACCACAGACACAGACTTCCAATCCAAAACTGGATTATGAATTTGCAACCAGGGAAACCCCAGAACAGCGGCATCATGCAGACCATGCAACACCAAAAATCTGCAATTTTCTTGATGGTCTGGGGCGACCCGCATGACCACCTGGGTCCAAAACTGAGGTTTATTTTTAGCCAAAGGAGTAGCATCATTCCCCCTCAAAGGGATAGGCGTCTGCAGAGGTGTCATCGGAAATCCACAACGTTTAGCAAAATCCAAGTCCATTAGGTTTAGCGCTGCTCCCGAATCCACAAAAGCCTTGGCGGAAAATGTGGACAGGGAGCAGATCAGAGTAACTGCCAGAAGAAACTTAGGTTGAACACCACCAACAGAAAACGTGTGTGCAAAGCGTTTCTCTCGTTTAGGACAAGCAGAAATAATATGCGAGGCATCTCCACAGAAAAAACACAGCTTATTACGCCTTCTGAACTCCTGACGTTGCTCCCTGGACAAAACTCTATCACATTGCATAGGTTCAGACGTCTGTTCAACCGGTGGCAACACCTCTCGTGCAATCCTGCGTTCACGTAAACGCCGATCAACCTGAATGGCTAATGACATAGAATCGTCCAGACCAGAGGGGACAGGAAATCCCACCATAGTATCTTTTACGGCTTCTGACAAACCCTTCCGAAAGAGAGCAGCCAAGGCATTATCATTCCAGGTAGTAAGGACCGCCCACTTTCGGAACTTTTGACAGTACAACTCTGCAGAATCTCGACCCTGGTTTAATGCCAACAGGGTCTTTTCAGCCTGATCAATGGCACTAGGTTCGTCATACAACAACCCCAAAGCTTGAAAGAATGCGTTCACATTAGTCAGAATAGGATCATCTGGTTTCAAAGAAAACGCCCAATCCTGGGGATCGCCACGCAGCAAATAGATGACAATTTTAACCTGCTGCGCGGAGCTCCCTGACGAGTTAGGCTTCAAGGCAAAAAATAATTTACAATTATTTTTGAAACTCAAAAACTTAGATCGATCCCCAAAAAATACATCAGGTGTAGGGATCTTTGGTTCAACAGCATGCGAACGAGCAAGGTAGGCGGAAATTCCCAGCACTTCCACAGCGAGCTGCTCCACACGATCAGACAATTGCTTTATCTCCATTGAGAGAAAAAAAATTCCCCCTATGGCCTCAGAGATATAGAGGAAAGAATATACACACTTTTTTTTTTTTTTTAAACACAATTCTTTCCTGCTATTGAGTACCCTAGGATCTGCAGTATCGCGGGTGATTCTGTTATGATTGAGTCACCGTAGGAGGCAAAAACAGAACTGCTAGCTAAGTCCAGAAAACCAGAGAGGTTGGCAGCTATCGCATTGCAGACCCCTGATCCTATCACAACAACTAACAGTAGCCGTGGGGGGTTCCTACGATGCCCTAGACCCCTCGATCACAGCCGGAGAATTAAATAGGCCTAAAGAAAGAAAGGGGAAATCTAAGCTGCCCCAGAGCAGACCCCAAAGCAATAGGCAGCCCCCAACATATAATGACGGTGAAGCAAGATGAAAACACTAACACAGACAGAAAGATAGACTAAGCAAACACAGGGCCCAAACTACCTAGATAGGAAAGGACAGGAAGGCTGCTGTCTGCAATCCGTGAAAAACCCTATGAAAATAAGAGCCAACAGACTGACAGTGAAAAAGGCCCTGAAGACGCTAGGCTTCAAAAAAGCTATGTCAGTACTCAGGAATATTCTGAAGACAGAGCAACCGGCAAAAGGAGATTCAGCTCATCCCAGCAGGGAATGGCAGAATCCAGAAAAGCAAGGAAAACAAAAACAAAACATAAATGCAAACAGGCAAAGCAGAAAACTTAGCTTTAGGGAAGCAGGAATCAGACTGGTGTCCTAGAAGTCCACAGAGAAATCACCCGCAGGGCAGAAGGGCGTCGGCAGCCTTATATCCAGTCAGTGACTCCACTCAGCCAGTCATCCTCATTAGGCTCAGGTGCCTGATAATCAGGCTCATTACCTTCCTTTACCAGAATAGGGAGTTCACCACACCTCAGTGACGAAGGGGAAAATGAACTCACAACACAAGAGCTCTGGGGAACTAAAATCGCATATAGCTGACCCAAGAGCATAGCACTGATAAAAAGGGACACCAGAGTCCTTGGCTGGGCGGGTGCTGTGTGCCCTGACAGCCGAATCTGGAGGGCAGGAGACCACAAGTTCCCTGGCCACACCGAACACCTGAAGGCACGGCTGCAGTCCAAGAGCCCGGGGCTGACAGTGGAAAGGACAGTACCCATGATATAGGCTCACGCTGTCTGCCATACAGGTTAGAAACCATCACGAAGGAGAGGGCTGCAGCTTAGCAGCAGGGACCCGAAAAGAGAAGGAAGGTCCCCAATCCCACCTGGCAGGGTTGATCCCCTGAATACCTCCAGACAAGCCGGACTTAATCCATCTTCTGTAATTAGTACCCCAGAGTGCATCTACTTTCAAGTTATAGGTAAAGAAAACTGCACCTCTCTGTGTCCTTCACTTATCCTCTGCACCCCAACGTTCACCACCATCTGAACAATCAAATATATTTGCCCTGGGGCCCTGCTCTACACATGGGGAGCCGAACCATCTTTGCTTTGTCACCATCAGCCCCAGTTTACCAAAACCGCAGCGTCGGCCACCCATTGTCGAACACTATGGGTGGCGTTACGACTGAACACCACATAACTATCCTCTATTTTATGACACAGCCAGGGCCACGGAAATGGATCACAGCCCCGTGAAATCCACCATAGAACTGTCCAATTCGATTCCGGGTACCCCACGGCCCTGGTGGGCGCGTCACAATTACCTGAAGCATACTACCAAAATGGTAACAAAGTGTTTTAAGGATAACAAAGTCAATGTTTTGGAGTGGCCATCACAAAGCCCTGATCTCAATCCCATTGAAAATTTATGGGCAAAGCTGAAAAGGCCGGTGAGAGCAAGACGACCTACAAACCTGGATCAGTTACACCAGTTTTGTCAGGAGGAATGAGCCCAAATTCTGACCAGCTATTGTGAGAAGCTTGTGGAAGGATATCCCAAATGTGTGACCCAAGTAATTAATCAGTTTAAGGGCAATGGTACAAAATACTAATGAAATGTATGTAAACTTTTGACTTTGCAGTGAGTAATAATAATACCATAAACATTCTCTCTTTCGCTCTCTCTCATTATTCTGGCATTTGGCAAATATTAATGATTATGGTAATCCTAACTGACCTAAAACAGAAAAGGTTTATTCTGATTTCATGTCAGATTGCCATGAACCAGTCCAGAGATTGTTTTTTGCTGTCTTCTCTTTGGACTGATCATGCGGGGGTTAATCCCCTCTGCCTCGTTTTGGAGCTGGCTGGGCTATTTCAGTCCTCTGCAGCCTGCGGGCCAGCGTCAGCTATACTGCAAGCTTCCAAGCTAGTGCCTCTGACCTGTATTCCTTTAGTGTTCCTCCTGCCCCTGATTACCTGGACTTGTGTATGACTCGGCTTGATCTCTGGACTCTGCTTCTGGTTTTTCCATTTCTGATACCATGCTTCCCGACTGGCTTAATGACCCACTGGCTTGTACCCAGACTACGTCTTACGTGTTACATTTCTGATATCACATTCCCGGTAGGTCCTGACTTCTTGCTCATCCTTGACTACGCACTTGCTGTCTCTCTTGTTACTTCTGCTCCTGACAGTTGTTGACTTCGGCTAGTCTGACCACTCTTTCGTTACCTGTGACACCTGTGCTGCTGCTCTGTGGTACTACACGGTGTGTGTGCAACCTCTCTTCCCTCACCAGCACCCCTTGGTGGAGATTGCACTGTACTGCACTGCAGCAGCACATTACAAGATATTCAGAAAAATATGCAGATGTGTCTTTTTATATAGTGTATGTAAACTTATGGTTTCAAATGTAGATAGATAGATAGATAGATAGATAGATATGAATATAAAAAGCACAGCAGAACTCTGTGAAGGCAAAGACATACGGAAACAATGTAAACATTGTCTCCATGCTGTGTTGTTACTCAGTAAGATGTACTAACAAAAAAAGCGAAGGTTCTTAGCGCATAAATTGACCAATTCATATGTGCCCATCAACCACAGTAAGGTGACACTTCTCTGATGGGTCCTATCATACCCCTTTCCTATCCTACTGAACATGCCACTTTTGGGCTAAAGCGCTACAATAAAAACCTGCCTCTCTTGTGCTATAAGCCTGCAATTTGAATGGGCAAGTAAAATTGTTTGAGAATACTTGTAGGTTAATGGGAGGAGAGCAGTGTCAGACTAGAGGCAGTCACAACCTCTAATAATAGACTAGAACCCAAAAGTGGCATGTTCAGTAGGATAGGAAAGGGGTATGATAGGACCCATCAGAGAAGTGTCACCTTGCCTTGGTTGATGGGCACACATGAATAGGCCAATTTATGCACTAAGAACATTTTTATTTTGTAAATACATCTTATTGAGTAACAATACAGCTTGGAGTTAAAGTTTCCATCGTTTCTGTATGTTTTTGCCTTCACAGAGTGCTGCTGTGCTTTTTTATACATATGGTGCAGTTATTGCAGCTTGCACCTATTCACACTAAGGAGGTTATTGTCAAACTTTTCAGGATAGATAGATAGATAGATAGATAGAGCTAGATGGAGTACTTTTTTTTGGATGTGATTCATTTACAAAATGTTTTTTTTCTTAGAGGTTTAATAACTACAAACCCCTCTCATGTTGTATAGGAAGCAATCTCTTTTTCTTTTTCCTTGCATAAAGAGGGTTATTCATTTTGTGAGAATTATACATGTTTTCTTCCCACTGAAGATCCAATTAAGAAGCAAAATCAGTGATGAATAGCTGAGTGTACAATTCAAGATTTACAACACCAATTATTATTGTTTGATTTATATATTAACAACTACGCTTGTAGCTTTTCAAAGTATCAGCATACAAATAAGTCAATAGAGAAATGATGAATGCAGAATGCGAGGATACAAATAAAAAAGAAATAAAGCGAGAAAGTTTGAAACCGCTCTCTGCTACAGATAGGCTTTATGGCGCAAATGGATTGTCATTAGTGTTGAGCGATACCGTTCAATACCCAAAAATATCATATAGGATGGTATCGCCCGATCCGAAAAAAATATCGGGTATCGCCGATTCCGATACCGGAAGTCCCATTCAAGTCAATGGGACTTCCGGTATCGGAATTAAAAAAAGCCCTTTATTTCCTTGTTGGCTAATTCTACATAATTGAAAACAAATAAGAATCATGTAGAATGTATTGTGGGAGGTGGAGGAGACATTAAAAGCATAGTGGTTTATTCAAATCACATGGCATAGCATTAATTCCAATTTTTTTTTTCAATACGTTCGGAGTTAAAAAGATATTGACTATGTTAACCTTTTTTTATATTTTGTCAGATATGTACTGTATGTTTCACAACTTCCATGCTCTTCACCTTCTTTTGTACTTCTCCCACACTTTCTCCTTCATGATCCGCAGCAGTAGCATTTTTTTCATCAACTTTTTCTTCACCTTATTCATCTTCTTCTTCTTCATCTTCTTCCCATTAATTTTTTTTTCCATTCTTCATATTTTTCTTATTCAGCTATTATTAATTTTAATATGCTATTTCTTCATCTTCTTCCTATTCTTCTTTGTCTTCATTTTCTTATGGTGACAGGCATTCCTGTAGTACTTATCTATAAAAGTTATAAGATTACACCTTACGTTCTGCCTGTCACAAAAGATTTACAACAGGATTTGTCCGCATTCAGTTTGGCCTGCAGCAGCAGGCATTTTCCAGGGGCACCACGAGGAGGAACGGACTCACCCCCATTTACTGCTTAGTCTTCTTCTGCTTATAATTTTGATTTCTTCTATGCTGATTTTTAGTCTTATGCTTAATGTTCTTCTGCTTTCTGTTCTTCTGCTTTTGCTTCTTCGGCTTCTTGTTCTTCTGTCTTTTGTTCTGTATCTTGGTGGTTGTCTTCATGTTCTTTGTCCTCTTGGTCTTATTATTTAGGGTCATATTTCTGGTCTTCTTTGGTGTGGTCTTCAGGGTCGTCATCATCAGGGTCGTCGTCATGGAGATCAATAAGGATTACCAAAGACAATTTCAAAAAGCTTGATCTTGGAAATGTAGCAGAAGGTACAAGAAGGCTGAGAAACTGGCGAGAACCAGCAGACAGTGCAGGCACCCGGATGGGTAGCAGAAGGAACAAGAGCCAATGGCACTACCGAGGACCAACTGACGGTGCTGGACCACGGTTACTAAGCAGAAGGTACCTGTGCTAAAAAGCACTACCAAGGACCAGCTGACGGTGCTGGACCTCGGATACCGAGATGGAGGCACCTAGGCCAAAGGCTGTGGCGAGAACCAGCAGACAGTGCTGGCACCCAGATGGGTAGCAGAAGGAACAAGAGCCAATGGCACTACCGAGGACCAACTGACGGTGCTGGACCACGGTTACTAAGCAGAAGGTACCTGTGCTAAAAAGCACTACCAAGGACCAGCTGACGGTGCTGGACCTCGGATACCGAGATGGAGGCACCTAGGCCAAAGGCTGTGGCGAGAACCAGCAGACAGTGCTGGCACCCGGATGGGTAGCAGAAGGAACAAGAGCCAATGGCACTACCGAGGACCAACTGACGGTGCTGGACCACGGTTACTAAGCAGAAGGTACCTGTGCTAAAAAGCACTACCAAGGACCAGCTGACGGTGCTGGACCTCGGATACCGAGATGGAGGCACCTAGGCCAAAGGCTGTGGCGAGAACCAGCAGACAGTGCTTTCACCCGGATGGGTAGCAGAAGGAACAAGAGCCAATGGCACTACCGAGGACCAACTGACGGTGCTGGACCACAGTTACTAAGCAGAAGGTACCTGTGCTAAAAAGCGCTGCCAAGGACCAGCTGACGGTGCTGGACTTCGGATACCGAGATGGAGGCACCTTGGCCAAAGGCTCTGGCGAGAATCAGCAGACAGTGCTGGAACCCGGGTGGGTAGCAGAAGGTACCCATTCAAAGCAAAGTAGCCAGGCCACAAGCCGGCCGCAGTTACCGAAACCCACAGTCCTACAGGGGGTCCATGTCCCATTGGTACTACGGATCCAGCCTTCAGTGCCAGTTCCCGCAGCCCACATAGGAGTCACCTAAACTGCAGGCACCGTAGAGTCGGCTAACCCGGCCGCAAGATGACAGGACAACGGATTGGTGGCATAGTGACCTTGACACTACCCGGAAACAGCAGGCGTGCTGAAAACAGGCTGGGCAACAGGGAGTACCCGTGCCAAAGACACTGCCGAGAACCAGCTGATGGTGCTGGAACCCAGATGGGTAGCAAAAGCTACAAGAGCCAATGGCACTACCGAGGAACAGCTGACGGTGCTGGACCACGGTTACTAGGCAGAAGGTACCTGTGCTAAAAAGCACTACCAAGGACCAGCTGACGGTGCTGGACTTCGGATACCGAGATGGAGGCACCTAGGCCAAAGGCTCTGGCGAGAACCAGCAGACAGTGCTGGAACCCGGGTGGGTAGCAGAAGGTACCCATTCAAAGCAAAGTAGCCAGGCCGCAAGCCGGCCGCAGTTACCGAAACCCACAGTCCTACAGGGGGTCCATGTCCCATTGGCACTACAGATCCAGCCTTCAGTGCCAGTTCCCGCAGCCCACATAGGAGTCACCTAAACTGCAGGCACCGTAGAGTCGGCTAACCCGGCCGCAAGATGACAGGACAACGGATTGGTGGCATAGTGACCTTGACACTACCCGGAAACAGCAGGCGTGCTGAAAACAGGCTGGGCAACAGGGAGTACCCGTGCCAAAGACACTGCCGAGAACCAGCTGACGGTGCTGGAACCCAGATGGGTAGCAAAAGCTACAAAAGCCAATGGCACTACCGAGGAACAGCTGACGGTGCTGGACCACGGTTACTAGGCAGAAGGTACCTGTGCTAAAAAGCACTACCAAGGACCAGCTGACGGTGCTGGACTTCAGATACCGAGATGGAGGCACCTAGGCCAAAGGCTCTGGCGAGAACCAGCAGACAGTGCTGGAACCCGGGTGGGTAGCAGAAGGTACCCATTCAAAGCAAAGTAGCCAGGCCGCAAGCCGGCCGCAGTTACCGAAACCCACAGTCCTACAGGGGGTCCATGTCCCATTGGCACTACGGATCCAGCCTTCAGTGCCAGTTCCCGCAGCCCACATAGGAGTCACCTAAACTGCAGGCACCGTAGAGTCGGCTAACCCGGCCGCAAGACGACAGGACAACGGATTGGTGGCATAGTGACCTTGACACTACCCGGAAACAGCAGGCGTGCTGAAAACAGGCTGGGCAACAGGGATTACCCGTGCCCAAGACACTGACGAGCACCAACTGGCGTTGTTGGAACCCAGGGACAATCAGGGTGCAGGCCGAGGCCTACTAGGAGCCAGGTGTAAAGCTGAGGTATTTTGACTTTGGAGGGAGCAGGACACTTTGCCCTCCACACAGCAGGGGATCAGCCGACGTGACATTACCGAACCCCACTTTCACATGAACGAGTGTGTTTTTCTGTGTGGACAGCACTTCCGAGCACCAACTAGCGTTGTTGGAACCCAGGGACAATCAGGGTGCAGGCTGAGGCCTACTAGGAGCCAGGTGTAAAGCTGAGGTATTTTGACCTTGGAGGGAGCAGGACACTTTGCCCTCCACACAGCAGGGGATCAGCCGACGTCACCGACCCCCACTTTCACATGAACAAGTGTGTTTTTCTGTGTGGACAGCACTTCCGAGCACCAACTAGCATTGTTGGAGCCCAGGGAGAATTATGGTGTAGGCCGAGGCCTACTTGGTGGTAGTTTTAGATTGTTTGTAGGCTACAACAGACTGTCAACGTGCTCCAATTAGGCATCTGTCTCCACTCTGTTTCCAGGATTTCACGTGACCACCAACACCGCCAGTTTATGCGTACAGCAGCCGTCTGCCCAATCCACACATGAACGAGTGTGTTTTTCTGTGTGGACAGTACTTCCGAGCACCAACTAGCGTTGTTGGAACCCAGGGACAATCAGGGTGCAGGCTGAGGCCTACTAGGAGCCAGGTGTAAAGCTGTGGTATTTTGAATTTGGAGGCAGCAGCAGTTTGCCCTCCACACAGCAGGGGATCAGCTGACGTTACCAAACCCCACTTTCACATGAACGAGTGTGTTTTTCTGTGTGGACAGCACTTCCGAGCAACAACTGACGATGCTGGAGCCCAGGGATAGTCATTTTGTAGGCTGAGGCCTACTTGGAGGCAGTTTAAGATAAGACGTTGTTTGACTTTGGAGGGAGCAGGACACTTTGCCCTCCACACAGCAGGGGATCATCTGACGTTACTGACCCCCACTTTCACATGAACGAGTGTGTTTTTCTGTGTGGACAGCACTTCCGAGCACCAACTAGCGTTGTTGGAGCCCAGGAACAATTAGGGTGCAGGCCAAGGCCTACTAGGAGCCAAGTGTAAAGCTGTGGTATTTTGAATTTGGAGGCAGCAGCAGTTTGCCCTCCACACAGCAGGGGATCAGCTGACGTTACCGAACCCCACTTTCACATGAACGAGTGTGTTTTTCTGTGTGGACAGCACTTCCGAGCACCAACTGGCATTGTTGGAGCCCAGGGACAATCAGGGTACAGGCCGAGGCCTACTAGGAGCCAGGTGTAAAGCTGTGGTATTTTGAATTTGGAGGCAGCAGCAGTTTGCCGTACACACAGCAGGGGATCAGCTGACGTTACCGAACCCCACTTACACATGAGCGAGTGTTTTGTCTGTGCGGACAGCACTTCCGAGCACCAACTGGCGTTGTTGGAGCCCAGGGACAATCAGGGTGCAGGCCGAGGCCTACTAGGAGCCAGGTGTAAAGCTGTGGTATTTTGAATTTGGAGGCAGCAGCAGTTTGCCGTACACACAGCAGGGGATCAGCTGACGTTACCGAACCCCACTTACACATGAGCGAGTGTTTTGTCTGTGCGGACAGCACTTCTGAGCACCAACTGGTGGTGTCGGAGCCCAGGGAAAATCAGGTAGTAGGCCGAGGCCTACTTGGAGCCAGGTGTAAATCTGAGGTTGTTTGACTGTGGAGGGAGAAGGACACTTTGCCGTACACACAGCAGGGGATCAGCTGACGTTACCGAACCCCACTTACACATGAGCGAGTGTTTGTCTGTGCGGACAGCACTTCTGAGCACCAACTGGCGGTGTCAGAGCTCAGGGAAAATCAGGTAGTAGGCCGAGGCCTACTTGGAGCCAGGTGTAAATCTGAGGTTGGTTGACTGTGGAGGGAGCAGGACACTTTGCCGTACACACAGCAGGGGATCAGCTGACGTTACCGAACCCCAGTTACACATGAGCGAGTGTTTTGTCTGTGCGGACAGCACTTCTGAGCAACAACGGGCGTTGCTGTAGCCCAGGGAAAATCAGGTAGTAGGCCGAGGCCTACTTGGTGGCAGTTTGCGATTGTTTCTAGACTACTACTAACTGTCAACGTACTCCAATTAGGCCTCTGTCTTCACTCTGTTTCGAGTATTTCCTCTGGCTTCCAACCACGCCAGTTGCTGCTCTGAAATGCCGTCTGCACAACCCACACTTGTTCCTGTGTTACTGGGGTTCTGTAACACCAGCTTCTCCCTAGAGGTGAGTCAGGCAATGTCTCCTGCTCTGTCCACATTTCCACTACAAGTAGTGGGAATGTAGACAAAGCAGGAGACATTGCCGTGCTCACCTCTGGAGATGAGCAGATGTTACAGGACCCAGGTAACACAGGAACAAGTGTGGATTGTGCAGACGGCACTTGAGAGCAGAAACAGGCGGTGTTGTAGGCCGGAGGAAATACTCAAAACAGAGTTGAGACAGAGGGCAAATCAGAGAACATATTAAATCAGAGGTGTCAGAAGTTGTAGGCAGCAGGAGAGTTTGCCGTACACACAGCAGGAGATCAGCTGACGTTACCGAACCCCACTTACACATGAGCGAGTGTTTTGTCTGTGCGGACAGCACTTCTGAGCACCAACTGGCGGTGTCGGAGCCCAGGGAAAATTAGGTAGTAGGCCGAGGCCTACTTGGAGCCAGGTGTAAATCTGAGGTTGTTTGACTGTGGAGGGAGCAGGACACTTTGCCATACACACAGCAGGGGATCAGCTGACGTTACCGAACCCCACTTACACATGAGCGAGTGTTTTGTCTGTGTGGACAGCACTTCTGAGCCCAACTGGCGGTGTCGGAGCCCAGGGAAAATCAGGTAGTAGGCCGAGGCCTACTTGGTGGCAGTTTGCGATTGTTTCTAGACTACTACTAACTGTCAACGTACTCCAATTAGGCCTCTGTCTTCACTCTGTTTCGAGTATTTCCTCTGGCTTCCAACCACACCTGTTGCTGCTCTGAAATGCCGTCTGCACAACCCACACTTGTTCCTGTGTTACTGGGGTTCTGTAACACCAGCTTCTCCCTAGAGGTGAGTCAAGCAATGTCTCCTGCTCTGTCCACATTTCCACTACAAGTAGTGGGAATGTAGACAAAGCAGGAGACATTGCCGTGCTCACCTCTGGAGATGAGCAGATGTTACAGGACCCAGGTAACACAGGAACAAGTGTGGATTGTGCAGACGGCACTTGAGAGCAGAAACAGGTGGTGTTGCAGGCCGGAGGAAATACTCAAAACAGAGTTGAGACAGAGGGCAAATCAGAGAACATATTAAATCAGAGGTAGTCAGAAGTTGTAGGCAGCAGGAGAGTTTGCCGTACACACAGCAGGGGATCAGCTGACGTTACCGAACCCCACTTATACATGAGCGAGTGTTTTGTCTGTGCGCACAGCACTTCTGAGCACCAACTGGCGGTGTCGGAGCCCAGGGAAAATCAGGTAGTAGGCCGAGGCCTACTTGGAGCCAGGTGTAAATCTGAGGTTGTTTGACTGTGGAGGGAGCAGGACTCTTTGCCATACACACAGCAGGGGATCAGCTGACGTTACCGAACCCCAGTTACACATGAGCGAGTGTTTTGTCTGTGCGGACAGCACTTCTGAGCAACAACGGGCGTTGCTGTAGCCCAGGAAATAAAGTTCAGGTCATAGAAACATGAACACAACAGGAGACCTGGATCCTGTTGCCAGCCAATTATTTATTCTGGAAGAGGACTGGCAAATTCAGGTGAGATCCAGGCCTTGTTCATTTTCACAAAAGTAAGCCGGTCAACATTATCGGCGGATAGTCGCATGCGACGGTCTGTTACCACACCACCTGCAGCACTAAAGACACGTTCCGATAATACACTGGCAGCAGGGCAAGCCAGCACCACCAATGCATACTGGGTAAGCTCTGGCCATGTATCCAGCTTAGAGACCCAATACTTGAACGGGGAAGAGCCGTCTGGGAGAACACTAACAGGGCACGACAAGTAGTCTGTCACCATCTGACGGAAACGTTGCCTCCTGCTGACTGGAGCCGTCTGTGATGGTGGAGCCGTTTGTGGCGGTCCCACAAAACTTTTCCACATTTGGGCCATACTGGCCTTGCCTTGTCCTGCGGCACTGCCTCTGCTACCTGTTTGTGCAGAGCTTCCTCCACTGCCTCTACCCACATGGCTGCTTTGAAAAGCACTACCAGCAACACTTGCGGGGGGAATGGAGAACATGATGGCCTGCACAAGTGTTTCTTGGTACTCCCGCATTTTTCGCTCCCGGTTCAACTGTGGTATGAGGCTTTGTAAGTTGTCCCGGTAGCGAGGATCTAGGAGGGTGTACACCCAATAATCAGCCGTGTGGAGAATGTTGGCGATGCGGCGGTCATTTAACAAGCACTGCAGCATGAAATCAACCATGTGCTGCAGACTGCCAACTGGACCGGAAACACTGTCCCCAGCTTGAGGCAGCATCTCTGCCTGCTCAGCATCACCCCACCCTCGCTGTACACACTGACTACTAGAGCCTTGTGTACCTCCCTCCTCTGGAGAGATGTGTTCCTCCTTCTCCATTGACTCCTCGTCATCCTCCTCACTAAGTGTCCCCTGCCTGGGCCTTTGTGTGGAAGCAAATTGCGCAGATTTGCCAGAAGCAGATGGCATTTCTGACTGCTCATCCTCGACCTCTTCAAAAACCTCCTCACTTAGTGCTTGTAAGGTTTTTTGAAGCAGACAGATGAGGGGGACAGTCATGCTGATTAGTGCATCATCTGCACTGGCCATCCGCGTGGAGTCATCAAAGGCACGCAAAACTTGGCAGATGTCCCTCATAGTGGCCCACTCAGTGGTGGTGAAGTGTGTCTGGCGCACAGTGCGACTTGTTTGCGCCTGATGCAGCTGGTACTCCATTACTGCTGCCTGCTGCTCACACAACCACTCCAACATATGTAACGTTGAATTCCACCTGGTGGGGAGGTCACATATGATGCGATGTTCTGGCAGGCGGAATCGTCGTTGCAGAGATGCAATGCGCGATCTTGCCATGCTGGAACGCCGCAAGTGAGCACACTCTAGGCGAACCTTGTGCAGCAGTGCATCAAGATCCGGATAGTCCCTCAGAAAGCTCTGCATGACCAAATTGAGCACGTGTGCCAGACATGGTATGTGAGTGAGGTTGCCTAGGCCCAGAGCTGCCACTAGATTTCGGCCATTGTCACTCACTACCAAACCTGGCAGGAGATTCGCTGGCACAAACCACACATCGCTCTCCTGCTTGATGGCATTCCAGAGCTCCTGTGCTGTGTGGCTCCGATTCCCCAAAGAAATTAATTTAAGGATGGCCTGTTGACGTTTGGCCACACCTGTGCTCATATCTGGCCTAACAGGCTCACGCAGTGCTGATTCCGAGGAACTAGAGTAGGAGGAGGACTCAATATGTACAGACTGCATTCCTGCAATCCTTGGAGTTGGCAGAATACGTACAGAGCCACTCTCCAGATCTGTACCCGGCTCCACAACATTGACCCAATGGGCAGTGAGGGAAAGGTATCGTCCCTGTCCATGGCTACTGGTCCACGCATCGGTGGTCAGGTGGACCTTGCTACTGACGGCATTTAGTAGCGCATTTTTAATTTTTCCCTCCACATGCTTTTGCAGGGCAGGGACGGCTTGCCTGCTGAAATAAAAGCGGCTGGGCACATTGTATTGTGGAACTGCCAATGACATAAAGTTCCGGAAGGTGTCAGTCTCCACCAGCCTGAATGACAGCATCTCAAGGGCCAGTAGTTTGGCAATGCCGGCATTCAGAGCCAGTGCTCGGGGATGGTTTGCCGAGTATGGCCGCTTTTTCTCCCATGCCTGTGCTACCGATTGCTGGTGAGTGGCCTGGGAGTGTGCTGATGACTGCGAACGTGGTTCAGTGGGTGGAATTTCACTGGGTCTCTGGACAACAGTGGCAGTGGTTCTTCCATGGCATTCCAGTGAGGAAGCCGAACCAGCTGTGTGTGAGCTGGAGGAAGAGGCCTCAACATGAGCTGAAGAGGTGGTAGGTGCTGCTGAAGGTTGGCCTACATCTTCAGTGTGTCTGTGTAACTCCACCTCGTGCTTGGTACGCACATGTTTCCACATATTTGTGGTATTGAGGTTGGTCACATTTTCCCCTCGTTTCACTTTCTGATGACACAGCTTGCATTTGACAAAGCAAATGTCATCTGCAACTGTGTCAAAAAAAGACCACGCACTGCAAGTCCTGGGAGCGCCCGTTTTGTGTTTTGGAAGAGGATTGCTCCTCACGGGTGCCAAAGTGGAGGCTACAGGCAACCAAGTCTGCCCCCGCCCTCTCCCTCCTCTTTTGGCCGTTCGGGGAATCTCTTCCTCAGAGCTGCTCCCACCACCTTCCTGTGGCTGACGCCATGATGGGTCAAGGACCTCATCATCTCCACTCCCCTCTTCAAGCACCGTCTGGTCCTGGGTTGTCTCGCCAGCACCGTACGCACCAGAAATTGGCAACTGAGTATCATCATCATCAGATGAGCACTGAGGTGTGCTGACAATAGGCACTGGCCCACCCGCCTCTTCAGATTCAGAGGGACAAAGCAGTTGCGCATCACTGCATACTCCCTCTTCTTCACGCTCTAGAATGCTGCTTGGCTGGCCACCTCTTTCCAAGCCAACAGATTCTGAGAACAGAAGTAAAGATTGAGAAGGCTCCTGTCCAGGGCTCTCAGACTGCCTGGGCAATTTGGCAGGTGGTGAAAAGACAGATGGTTGCTCTTCAGTGCTCTGGCCTTGGGAGGATGCGGAAGTCATTGAAGTGGATGCGTTAGCTGCCATCCATCCGACAACGGTTTCAATTTGTTCGTCACGCAGCAGTGGGGTACGGCGAGGTCCTACAAAGCTGCGCATGAAGGGCTGTTGCCTGGTAAAAGTGGGGGATGCCGGGTCACTGGTGGCCGCAGCAGACACCGAATCCCCACATCCTCTCCCTGCTGAATCCCCCCGTCCTCTCCCTGCTGAAACTCCACGGCCACGACCACGTGCCTTACTCCCTGCCTTCTTCATCTTGGTAGACTGATAAAGATAGGCAGAAAAGTAAAAAAGGGGTGGCTTAGTGTTCTTATTCCTGAACACCTGCTAACCAGTATAAGAAACACTAATTTGGCTAAGAGTGTGTGTACTACACTTTAATATGATCTAATGTGGCCTAGACAACTGTAAAGCGGAGTGTTTGGTGAACTTTATTTCCTTTTTTTTTTTTGGGGGGGGGGGGGAGAAAAGGATGTGACCAAAGTTTGAAAGCTATAGTATCACAAACTTTTTGGAGCGATTACAATGCAGGAAGCTAACCTACAATGCAATTGATGAGGCTCCAAAAAATAGGGTGATACTAGTCTGGCTGGCCCTGAAGGCCACAAGCCAGCAAAAAGGCTCCTCTATCTAATCCTATATAGTGTTTGCAACCAACCAATGACAATGGATGCGGTTGGAAGCACACTAATATAGGAGCAAAAATCTGGCTAAATTAGCTGCAAAAAAAGGACTATGTATGAGGCAGTGACGCACGCTGAGCGGACTACAGCTAGCGGTAGCTGTAGAACACACTGCAACGTGAGCTGCACTCACACACAGAGAGACCTATCAGACAGCCAAAAACAGTGCAGAGAAATGGGCTATAGCACTGAAAGGCTGCTGAAAGGCTCCGCTGTCCACTCCTTTAGTGTTTGCAACCAACGTATATGGATACGTATGGAAGCACACTATACAGGAGAAAAAAAAAGCAGCAATAAAAGAAAAATGTGTATGAGGCAGAGACACACGCTGGGCAGCCTACAAGCAGACGTGCCTGCAGGACACACTACACAGCGTGGGTCTGCACTCACACAGCCCTTGCAGACAGCTGTGAAAACAGCGCTGCTAGGGAAAAGCAAGCTACAGTGGTGGTTTATGTAGCCTGGGTTAAGCACTATATGTGTTTTGAGAATCGCTATTTCTAACTGTCCCTCACAGTCTTCAACAGCAGCCTGTCCCTAACTGAATTCACAGCAGAGTGACCAGAAATGGCGGCTGCAGCGGTTTTTATAGTGCATCATGACATCATTTCAGCAGCCAATCACAGCCATGCCAGTAGTTAACATGCCTACATGCCTAACAGGATGTGCCCACACTTCTGAGGATCCCCATTGGCTGAATCAAATCGAGCGGGCTCCTAGCATTATGGGAACTTCCGATTCCGGTATTCGATATGAAAAAAGTATCGGAACTAAGTATCGGAATTCCGATACAGCTAATATCGGCCGATACCCGATACTTGCGGTATCGGAATGCTCAACACTAATTGTCATATTAATTAAGCTTGTATACTTTTTTTTTTTTTAAATATTTTAGTTCATGTGGTTTACATTTGATACTGATATTAGTTTATCAGAAATGTGTGGCGAATGTTACAATAGTTTGCGAAACTTTGTTGGTCAACGTCTATTAGTTCAGACCAAAGGTAGAGAAAGGTTTTCCCATGTCATATATTCTTTTATCTATTTGCTTTATTGATAACACTATAGTCTATATTTCTTTTCCCAATTCCGTATATTTGGTTCTTAAAACAAAAAAGAGACATGTTCAGCACACAGTCTGTAATACTTCTTGTAGGCTAATCGAGACTGGAAAAGATGATGTGACACAACCCAACCACCAGTCACCGAACCCTGCAGCCAATCAACGGTCTCAGTGACTAGTGGTCATGACATCATCTTTTCCGGTAAGACAGATGGCCGTGCGGAAATAGAAGGCAGGTTTTGGGGGTGAGAAAGCCTTCTTTTTCAATAAGCATATCTTTCCACTGCTGACTTTTAAGAAGACAGGAAAATCCCTTTAATCTGACGTGTGTAATTGCCTCCAAATCATGCAGTACCTTAAAGGAACACTCGAATCACCCTTCGAACTCTATGAACAAATGATTCAATTTGAATATCTTTACTGAGATAAATCATGAGATTCATTGAGAACCAAATGATGTTTAACAGTGAAATCCAAAATCATCTGCCAATTAAGGGCTGGATTGCACAATGTCGGGAAAATCAAAGTAAAAAATTGAACAGGAGAATCCAATTTGTGTGAATTTCATAACGGCTACACATAAAGTGACGCAAACACAGGACATAGAATAAAAATCATAATGTTATTAGAATATGAAAAACAGTTGCATAACCAGTATAAAGAGTTTTTTTTAGTAGGAACAAGGGGGTTCCATCCATATACAGTGTCATCCATGGGAGTACAAACATCATATATAAGGCATATAATGAACAGATGCACAAAAGTGGATAACATGATTAACAGGCAAGTATATATTGTCTCAGTATCATAAATTGTGCACAGATGCAATGAAGAAACCAAAAAGAGAAAAACATAAGAGATAACAGCCGTAAATGAGCATCTCTCAGAGAAAGATAGATGCGTAGATCAACAGCGTAGTGCAAAACTTACCCATGGTATATTGAGATTCTGTCACACCACACTGCCCTGACGCGCATTTCACTTTCGCTTTCTCAAGAGGAGGTGTTCAAACAATAGTTTCCAACCAGGATACATATACATGTCCCCATCGATGTAGTAAATCGGCAGCTGATGTTCGCTTACTCGGTGTGTTTAAGCATCTTGGTATTCCACGCTGGCCATTTATGACGTGTTGTGCACATGTCAATGATGTCACAAGGTCATATTGCACCTGACATTTGCACAACGCATTTGTTGAATGGCAGTTTTACCAACATGGCGCATCTCGCTCTAAACAGTTGAAGCTTAATTGGCTCCACCGGTGGGGATATATATATATATATATATATATATATATTGTGTATGGCAACAGAAACGCGCGTCAGGGCAGTATGGCATGCCTCTCAATATACCATGGGTAAGTTTTGCACTACACTGTTAATGTCTTTACTCACTTTTGTGCATCTATCTGTTCGTTATATGTTTCCTGATATATGATGCTTGTACTCCCATGCATGACACTTTATACTTTTTATGGCTGGGCCCCCCTTTTAGTTCCTTCTAAAAAGACCTCTTTTTAATTATGTAACTGTCTTTCATGTTCTAATAAAATTATATTTTAATTTTATTTTTGTAGTTAATGGCTACTCTATCCCTTGACCTGTGTATGCATGTTATAGGAGTATTCCATCCTCCCTAAACTTTCCTTGCTTTTTCTGGGGGGGACTGCACTAGTCCTATAGTTCCATCCTAACCACATTTATTTAAGGTTTGTTATTTGAATATTTGGTACATAATGTGACTCAGTAGTGTATGCTGAGTGCATGTATGAACTTCCAACAACATTTGCATAGTATCCTGGGGATTGAGTCCTCCCAGATGTAGACTAGGGTATCAGTGAGCTGTCCACACATTGACCAAGTGAGGACGGACACTGTCCTGCACAATTAGTACCCAGGAACCCTTGCCTGAGAGTTAGGTCTGACAATGGCTCTGAGGATCTTATCCCAGTTCCTAACAGCACTCAGGATACTGTTGGCTATCATGCGTAGGTTTGTGTGACCCTCCTAGGATATGCCTCCCCAGACAATCACTGAGGCACCACCAAACTGGTCATGCAGGATATTGTCGTAGTCATCATAACGGCCATGACAGCATTCCAGACTCTTCCATGTTAATTACATGTGCTCAGTGTCAATCTGCTTTCATCTGTGATTAGAATGGTGGGCCAATGGCAGACCTGTCAATTCTGGTGTTCTTTGGCAAATGCCAATAAAGCTGCATAGGTCCTATTATGGGAAATTGGGCTGTCAAAGCACTCTCATGAAGTCCATTTCTCACAACTTGGTCAGAAACATGCATCTCTACAGTAGCTCAATAAAGGTAATTTTGCAGGGCTCTGGAAATGTTCCTGCTATTCCTCCTCCCAAAAAAGAGTAGTTGACTGGTCATTTCAATTAGTTGATGCCCCTCAACAGCCCTGTCTGACTCTCCTCGTGTAATGGTCTTCGTGTCTGCTCCACGTTCTTGAGACTGTGCTTGGAGAAACTGAAAACCTTCTTGCGACAGCATGTATGGTGCCATCCAAGTGGAGCTGGATTACCTGTGCTGCCTAAATGAGCTGCATGTACCTCCTCATGATAGCAAAATGAAAAATTAAAGAAGAATCTGTCAGGAAGGATAAGGAGAAAGAAATTGTCTGCAGCTTTCACATGCAAAGCCATTACATTTTGGCGACGAGGAGGTCACTCTCATTGGCGCAAAAAAAGGTGTCATTGATTCGCAGTTGCTTATGTTTCCTCAATGGGCAGATTAATATGCTTTAAGTTTCGTTGACTTGCAGTGATGTGCAAATGAGTCCAGAATTAATTTGAGAAATGTATTTTGTTTATTTTTTTTCCAAATAAGTATATAGTAATAATTTAAGTAAGGCATGCATTATATATCCATTGGTTAAAAGTAAGGGGCACCAACCACATTTTTTCACCCAATGACTTTGACTAACCTTGGGTTACTGTAGGCTTGATGTTGGTAGGAAAATAATAGTCTCGTCATTTCTCTGCTCTAAATCGAGTCGATCAGTGGGTTAAATGATATTTAAGTCTTGGACGCGTGATGTTGGAGACAGTTCTATATTCTGGGCCTCTTCCCAGAGGGATCCGAGAAGGAAACTGACAATGAAAAGGCATTAAAAGATAAAACTCTCAGAGCATTGTAAGAAGCCAGCTAAAAAATTGTCACTTTGCAGTGTGGCTTCGTGTCACTGATTTACATTGGGATGTTTTATTTTCCTCTCAGAATCCATTTTTTCTTCGTTGGCAATGTTACTTTCAAGGGATATGATTGCCCTTGTAGAAGCAGCTTATGTAAATGTATACGACCCAAAGGAACTGCAACTCTTAAAATTGCAATGACCCGCAAGCTGTATCCATTGTTTCAATTAATGAATAGGAAATTAACTAGGATCAGATTTAACTTAAGTGAGAAAATTAGAGCAATGTACACAAAATGAAGCGCAGGGCCTCGGAATTAATGTATAATTAATGCTTTGTTTCCAACGGTAATCATAACAGATTCTTCTACAATCACATTACGTAACCCTATCAAACTAATGGACACCACAGACTCTCAATGGAAGCAGTAGCTTTCCCAGTTACTTTTACGTAGATGTAATTGAATGAAAAATGCATCATTAATAGTAATCTTCAGTTATATAGAGCCAATATATTCCATATTACAATTGTCAATCTAAAAGTCAAGAAAAATGACAATCAGAAAAAATGAGACTAAAGGACAAAGGTCCTATCATACAAGAGTTTACAATTTATAGGAGAAAAGGCCCTGCACATAAGAGCTGACACTCTACAGGAGAGAGGACCTACTGTAGATGCTGCATTCATGATGGATCGTGGTGAAGCCAGTACGTTTCGTGGAATGCCAGGAGCTAATGATGAGTTACAGTATTCACAGTAAGAAATTATGAGGTCCTGGATTTCAGGACTTTTCCAGCAGTGTCAGAGGTGAAGTAACAATGAATAGAGAAATGTGAGCAGTGTGAAAAGAGAGGACAGGTCTAAGCCAAGAACAGGGCCTTTAGGCAACAATGTCCCAATGATCCCATCTTTAGTTTTCATTTTTCCTTCCTGCATTTCAATAGCTATAACTCTTTAAATTCTTTGGTTGATAGAACTGTATCAAGGCTTGATTTTTTTTCCTTGTACGATCGTCAGTTTTTAACATCACCATTTTGTGGTTCATATAACTTTGTGATCTCTTTTCATTCCATTTTTTGGGGGAGACAAAGTGATATTTTTATTTTTATATTTGTTTTTCATTTCTGCATTAATATTATGATATTATATTTGTGTGTGCAGCTACACACTTACTTTCAATATCAGCTAAAAAAGTGAACAGAAATATAGATTCTAGGAAAGGAGGGCAATAACGCTTTCTATATTTAAATATATATATATTTTTTTTTTCATTTTTATTCTACATTTTTTACTAGTCCCATGTGATCATTTGATCTCTTTTACAATACACTGCAATACTGACATTTTGCAAAGTATAAATTACCTAAATCCAATCATGGTAACCTTAATTACAAGCTGAGCTTCATAGATGTATAAACGTGATGGACACAGGGGCCTTCAGTCAGTTAGCTCTCTGGCTGATATGATATTATCATCTGCACTCTGTCATCCTGCTGCTAGGATGAGGGCAAAAGGGACACCTTCACCTATTTCCAACCTCGTAACCGCCACTATCGTGATCGACAGGGGTATCTGAGGGATTAAACTGTTGTAATTGGAGCCAGCAACTGCTCCGTTTGTTGAAAGCTCAGCTCCTGAGCCTGTTTCATACATGCAGAGCTCACATATGCAGTACAAGTATGGCCAGGGGTGTATTGAACGAGATCACAGAGGTCGTGATCACGAACGGGCCCATTCGGGTGGGGGTTCGCCAACGCCAGCTTAAATTTCAACAGAATGTGCACCCGCAGATGCACATTCAGTTGAAGTGTATTGCGAAATCATCGTGTACGTGACTAGGGGTGCTTGGAAGTGACGTCATGCGCTCCTGAAGCTTGCACTCTGACGTCAGTTGCCAGTTGCAGAAGTGGACGGCGTGCAGCAGTTAAATGGAGGGAAGGTGAGTATAATTATTTATTTTTTTCTATGCACTAAAGAACGGCAGCAGAATGGGGGACATATACCATAATGGGGGGCTATATATGCCAGGATGGGAACTAGGATAAGGAACATATACCAGGATGGGGGATATATATTCCAGAATGGGTCCAGGAAGGAGAACATATATACTAGGATAGTTGATATGTACATATCTATCAGGATGGGGCCAGGATGAGGAACATATATACCAAGATATTGGGCATATATATATATATATATATATATATATATACCATGATGAGGAACATACCGTATAAACCAGGATGGTGGACATACACTCACTGGCCACTTTATTAGGTACACCATGCTAGTAAGGGGTTGGACCCCCTTTTGCCTTCAGAACTGCCTCAATTCTTCGTGGCAGAGATTCAACAAGGTGCTGGAAGCATTCCTCAGAGATTTTGGACCATATTGACATGATGGCATCACACAGTTGGCGCAGATTTGTCGGCTGCACATCCCTGATGCGAATCTCCCGTTCCACCACATCCCAAAGATGCTCTATTGGATTGAGATCTGGTGACTGAGGAGGCCATTTGAGTACAGTGAACTCATTGTCATGTTCAAGAAACCAATCTGAGATGATTCGAGCTTTATGACATGGCGCATTATCCTGCTGAAAGTAGCCATCAGATGTTGGGTACATTGTGGTCATAAAGGGATGGACATGGTCAGCAACAATACTCAGGTAGGCTGTGGCGTTGCAACGATGCTCAATTGGTACCAAGGGGCCCAAAGAGTGCCAAGAAAAAATTCCCCACACCATGACACCACCACCACCAGCCTGAACCGTTGATACAAGGCAGGATGGATCCATGCTTTCATGTTGTTTACGCCAAATTCTGACCCTACCATCCGAATGTCGCAGCAGAAATCGAGACTCATCAGACCAGGCAACGTTTTTCCAATCTTCTACTGTCCAATTTCGATGAGCTTGTGCAAATTGTAGCCTCAGTTTCCTGTTCTTAGCTGAGAGGAGTGGTACCCAGTGTGGTCTTCTGCTGCTGTAGCCCATCTGCCTCAAAGTTCGACGCACTGTGCGTTCAGAGATGCTCTTCTGCCTACCTTGGTTGTAACGGGTGGCAATTTGAGTCACTGTTGCCTTTCTATCAGCTCGAACCAGTCTGCCCATTCTCCTCTGACCTCTGGCATCAACAAGGCATTTCCGGCCACAGAACTGCCGCTCACTGGATTTTTTTTCTTTTTCGGACCATTCTCTGTAAACCCTAGAGATGGTTGTGCGTGAAAATCCCAGTAGATCAGCAGTTTCTGAAATACTCAGACCAGCCCTTCTGGCACCAACAATCATGCCACGTTCAAAGGCACTCAAATCACCTTTCTTCCCCATACTGATGCTCGGTTTGAACTGCAGGAGATTGTCTTGACCATGTCTACATGCCTAAATGCACTGAGTTGCCGCCATGTGATTGGCTGATTAGAAATTAAGTCTTAACACACAGTTGGACAGGTGTACCTAATAAAGTGGCCAGTGAGTGTATACTGTATATGTATACCAAGAAGAAGGAGGGTCTGGTCCAAGTCTTGTACCAGGGTCCATCGGACTCTAGTTACACCACTGTGTATGGCTGATGTCATAGATTGAAACCTAGACAAGGGTGTGCTCTCATGCACTTGCACAGGTTCACTCGGGGCTGGCACTGAGTGGGGTGAAGAAAACTACAATGTCTGGAGGGGATTGTGGTGTTGAAGACAGAAATGGAAACATCAGGATTAGGTGAAGATGAAGAACACTATGGAGGAAGCAGAAAAAGATCAAATGTATTTTTTGTAAAAACTACCATAAAATATTCAACATGTGCTGCACAAAAATAAGGACATGTGAATGAATGCCTTCAGAAAAAGGCATAAATAGGCTTATTAAAGAAAAATGTCATGACATTGGCATTGTTGAGGTATTGTGAAAGTGTATGGACAGCCACACTCAAACCTACTCTTACCCAATTCGCCAGCTAATCCGAGATACTCCTTCAAATAAAAGCCGAGACACCAAATTCTTTGGAATGTTATGGCCACAGCAGCCATTGTTTAACAAACAATAAACATTAAAATAAAATACATTTTTCTAGGAGTCCATGAAGCTCCCAAGAATCTGGTGATTAGTATTACCCAAGCAAAAAGTGAACATAAGATGGCACCAAATTTTACTCCCAGCCACTACCATACTGGCTCGGGAGCACCAAAACCCCCAGAGGGGGTACCATTGTTCACAATAGACAACCAGGGGATCTGACCACCCCTGCCGAAACTCCTCTCCACAAATTCACCAGATCCACCATGTTGAACTCCCAAAACGGAGGACTCATATGCCAATGGATCCCCCAGACCAATTTCCACTAACTTCAAGGACTCCCCCCAACCGCCACAACGAAGGCCCTTGAACACCTCAAAGGTCAGAGACCCTACCAAACTGAAAAGCTATGGCCCTTTCGATGCCTTCCTGCAAACTGAGTGCCCAAATGTCACTACCCACTGCATTTAAATGAACGCCATCAGGCAGACAAAATTCACCCTCCCCTTTTTCTAATTCAAAATGCCTCACAGCAACACCCCCGTTTCTAGACACAAAGGAAGACACAGCTCTGTTAACCTTTATCCTAGCCTTGTCAATTTTAACCAAAGATCTCATATGATGCCAACGTTTACGTGGCACTAGCTCCGGCCACACAATAGTCAAACCCTGATACAAAAGCCACAACCATAATAAATCCTATTTTACATCTCTAACTAATTGTCTGAAAGGCCTTACCCCCAAATCGTTACCGCCGAAGTGCAGAACCAAAATGTCCGGAGCCCTATCCAATTGAACACTGTTATGAATCTCATGTAAGACCCTGTTCCAGTCATCCCCCTAAAACTGAGCCAACGGACCACCGCCAATCTTTGTGCAAGGCCAAGCTGTCTACCCTCCTTCCGCATGTCAGACTGTAAGGCTCCCCAATGGACATAGGAATGGCCGAATATCCACACCAGTAATGGTGAAGAACCTGGGGAAAAAAAAAACAAAAACACTAAACAATAAAAAGACATCAAAAAACAAATGAGAGCACATATGACATATTAAAATTCCCCGACCACCCCTTGCAGCCTAACATAAACACGATACCTACCGGACGGCTACCTTCCTATATGCCGAATAGCATCAGCACTAGAGTTGAGCGACTTTTGGTTTTTTAGGGTCGCGTTTCGTTTCGTGAAACCCGACTTTTCCAAAAGTCGGGTCGAGCAAGATCATCCGATTATAGGGAAAAGTCTGGGTCGTCCCGAAACACGAAACCCAATGTAAGTCAATGGGGAATAAAAGTCGGCAGTGAGAGGAGGACAGGAAACACACCTACAGTGCCCATTTGAATGCCAAAAGCATCAATTCTTCTTACTTAAGCTTGTCAACCTTAATTAACTTCATAATACAAGTTACGCACTGAAAAATGGGGGTTATTTGGCTAAAGTTGTGGGGGGGGCTGGCTCCAGGTTTTCATGTGCCCTGGGCGAAAGAGCGCCCCTTTAACACATACCACAACTCATCATGCTCCGATACGGCAGAGAAATAGCGGTATAGTACAATGAAAAATACTTCACTTTTTACATCTCATGACAAGGCCCATCTATTTCTCCATACAGAATCATTGGTCCCATATAATGTTTGAAACAGTATATGATGAGCTCCACATAATGCTACAGTATATGTTGGTCCCCATGGATGAAGCTCCACTGTCTTATGGGCCCAAATAATGCTCCAAACATAATGGGCCCCATTTCTAATGCTCTAGTGTATAATGGGCCCTGTAAATGCTGCTCCAGGGTCTGATGTCCACCTTTGGAATGTTCCAGTGTATGGTGGGCCCCATCTATCATTCTCCAGAGTATAGTGCTCCCCAAAAATTGCTGTCCCAACATTGAAAACAATCAAATAAGTCTCCTCGCTAGGGAATCCCTGTACTAGTCTGGACTTCTCGTCGTCCCCATCTTCCATCTCACTGCACAGTATTTCAACCTTGCAAGTGCTGTGATCCTGAGCAAGCAGGGGGGGCCCACTCGTTGGTAACGGCACTGGCACAGGGCCTCTGATAGTACGGTGGTGTGTCTGATGGCGGGTGGGCCGAACCTGCACTTTCATCTGCAGCTTCCTCTTTGTCACCGTGTAAGATGGAACTGTATATGGGAAGGGTAACCTGAGTTTCATCAGGGTCAGATTCAGGCCGTGTAGCGTGCGAGGGGAATGTAGTGGTCTGGGTCAATGTACCAGCAGATTCATCGAGCAGTGGCTGGGCATCAGTGCACTTGTGTCGCCCCCAGGAGTACGGTCGCCACAGTGGCATTACCTTCCTCCTAGGGAGTGTGATGTCATGCTTGGGAGCAACGAAGGATCTCTCTAGCAGGTTAACTGATTGGGCGGCGTTATTCCCACGAGTCATAACCCTCCAAACAGCGTTCATGAAGGCAAAGTGTTTGTTTTACGTGGGCAGTATGGTTGCAAAACTGAACCTTAAAGGAATGTCCAGAAGGGCACCACCAGGAGTGGAGCCTACGGTTAAATTCGACTCCACCTGGGAAACCTCAACCATGCCAGCTACAGAACAGATGCACACATTGCAAGCTTAATTCCGTTAACGAACGAGACTCTGTCATGCCCCGCGGTCCGAGTCCGGCTTACTAGAGGGACACGTGAGGCTCTGGCACATGAGATTGGCCAATAACTGGTGTGTCATGCCCTTACATGTCCGTGGCTGCATGTGCGCTACACTGAAAAGGCCAGCGTTTGTCGCTTACAGGTGCAGATAACCCGCTGAAAAACGTTAGTGATGGGGATCACTGATTACAATTATTACCCGCGAACAATGATTTCCCAGTAAGTGCAGGTCAACCGCAGTTCCGGAATTAGGCCTAACCGTCATTCCTGAAAAAATGAAAAACTTACGTGTGCAAACCACAGGTGCTGTAGCTTGCTTAACAGCTCGCCAGCCATTCTCACGCCCAGTTTGGATTACACGTGATTGCACAAAGGTGAGAAAGGGTACTGTATCCACAGATAACATTTATGGATAGCGTACACATTCAAAATATATGTCTATACATCAGGAGGCAGGCTCAGACGGTGTTAGGCCCAGTATGATTGCACGTGATTGCACAAAGGTTAGAAAGGGTACCGTTTCCCCGGATAAAATGTATGGATAGCATACACATTCAATATATATGTCTATACATCAGGAGACAGGCTCAGACGGTGTTAGGCCCAGTATGGATTGCACGTGATTGCACAAAGGTTAGAAAGGGTACCGTATCCCCAGATAACATGTATGGATAGCGTACACATTCAAAATATATGTCTATACATCAGGAGGCAGGCTCAGACGGTGTCAGGCCCAGTATGGATTTGACGGCCCAGATTACACAGCGGAGGAGCAGGGAGAGGTAAAGATTGCAAATGCTGGGGCCCTGCCCAAGCATGGGGGGCCCACTCGTGGGCGTCGGTACTGGCACTGGGCCCCTCATAGTACAGCGGTGTGTCTGACGGCGGGTGTGCACCACCACCGTCAGAGACACTTGATTGCACTATGAGGGACCCTGTGCCAGTGCCCGCGCCCAATAGTCGGCCTACCCACCTGTCCAGGGCAACGGCACTCGCACGGTGTCGTGCGCTAGGTGGTGACCCCGGCCATGGGGGGGGAGGCAGCACAGTTAGGGAGTTTTAGAAAGTGGCATATGTTGATGTTGGACATTCAGCTGATGCAAAAGGCGAAATAGGTGAAGTCCCAGGAAGAGGTGGACCAAAGCAAGCCATTTTTCTGTCACCCTATGTGTCATCAGGGGAAGGTGGGACAAAATCCTTGGAAACCCATGCATGGTTCATTTTAATGAAGGTTAGATCATCCACATTTTGGGTTGACAGACGGGTCCTTTTTTCTGTCAGGATTGATCCAGCTGCACTGAAGACTCTTTCCGATAGCACACTTGCAGCTGGGCAAGCGAGCTCCTGTAAGGCATATTGTGCCAATTCAGGCCAGGTGTCCAGTTTAGCGGCCCAATAGTCAAAGGGGAATGACCTGTGTGGGAGAACATCGATATGGGAGGAAAAGTAGTTTGCAACCATAGTTGACAACTGCTGTCTCCTGTCACTTTCCATCGATGTAGTATTACCAGTTGTGTGAGCGGTATTTGAAAAATCAGTCCACAACATTGTCATGAAACCCCTGTCTCCAACGCCACTTCTGCTGTGTGCACCACGAACACCTCTGCCAAGCTGCCCCTGGCCCGTACGGCTCGTGTGAGAACCATCACCGCTGCTGTGTGCTGGGAATGCCTCAAGCAACCGATTTACCAGAGTTGCTTGTTTATTAGCCAATATTAGGTCAAGGTTCTCCTGTGGCATGATGTTTTGTAATTTGCCTTTATAGCGTGGATCCAGGATGCTGGCCAACCAGTAGTCGTCATCGTTCATCATTTTAGCAATGCGGGGGTCCCTTTTTAGGATCTGCAAGGCATAATCTGACATGTGGACCAATGTTCCCGGTGTCAATGATGCACTGCGAATGCTGGGTGGAGGAGCACTTTCACATCCCTCCAGTCACGCACAAACCCTGTACCAGACCTTGCCACGCCAACATTTTCACTTGCCCCACGAGATGCATCCTCCTCCCCTAAGTAATCATCCCCATCATCATCCTCCTCCTCCTCTTCTTCCTCCACCTCATCCAGGAGAGGTCCCTGAGCAGACAATGGCTGAATGTCATCAAGGATTCCCTCCTCCTCTTCCTCCTCATCAACAGACGCCTGCTCCTTAAGGTGCGTCAAAGTTTGCATGAGCAGACGCATAAGTGGGATGCTCATGCTTAGGATGGCGTCGTCTGCGCTTACCAGCCGTGTGCATTCCTCAAAACACTGAAGGACTTTACAGAGGTCTTTCAGCTTCGACCACTGCACACCTGTCAACTCCATGTCTGCTCTCAAAGTGCCTGGCCGTGTATCCTCCCACAAATGCATTATGGCCTGCCTCTGCTCGCACAGCCGCTCCACCATGTGCAGGGTGGAGTTCCACCTTGTTGCAATGTCGATAATGAGGCGGTGGTTGGGAAGGTGGAGCAATCGCTGCAGCTTCTGCATACGAACGGAGTGTACAGGCGACCGGCGGATGTGCGCGCACAGTCTTCGCACCTTCTGGAGCAGGGCTGTTAACTCCGGATAATTTTTGAGGAAGCACTGCACCACCAGGTTCAAGGTGTGAGCCAAGCAAGGTATGTGGCTGAGTTTTGAAAGGGCTATGGCTGCCACAAAATTACGGCCGTTATCACTAACTACCTTGCCTGCCTCAAGATGTACACTGCCCAGCCATGACTCAGTTTGTCGCTTCAAGCACTCGGCCAGAACCTCGGCGGTGTGTCTGTTGCCCAAACACATCATCTGCAACACAGCCTGCTGACGCTTTCCACTAGCTGCTCGATAGGGGGACACATCGTGTGCAACAGTGGCAGCTGCAGATGGAGTGCTCGTACGACTGCGCTCTGTGGATGAGCTTTCGCTTCTGGAGGAGGAGGAGGAGGAGGAGGGTCGAGTGCCTACAGCCAACTGTTTCCTATACCGTGGGCTAGACAGCACTGTCCCACCACCGCTGTCCCCTGTGGACCCTGCATCCACCACATTAACCCAGTGCGCAGTGATGGACACGTAACGGCCCTGGCCATGCCGACTGGACCATGCATCAGTTGTGAGGTGCACCTTTCCGCTCACTGACTGCTTGAGTGCATGGACAATGCGGTCTTTCACATGATGGTGGAGGGCTGGGATGGCTTTGCGAGAGAAGAAGTGGCGACTGGGTAGGTCATAGCGTGGTACTGCATAGGCCATGAGTTCGCGGAAAGCTGTGCTTTCCACCAACCGAAAGGGCATCATCTCAAACGAGATTAGTTTGGCAATGGGGGCGTTCAAACCCAGTGTACGCGGATGAGAGACTGAGTACTTTCTTGACCTACTCATAGTGTCTGGGAGGGTGAGCTGGACTTGAGAGCTGCATATGGTGGAAGTAGCGGTGGACAGGGCGGACTGAGAGAGGGTTGATGATGGTGATGGAGTTGGTGTTCTTTCTGATGGCCTAGAATCAGTCTTTCGTTGATATAACAGTGGGATTCCCTGACTGCTGTGGCCTTGCAACGACACCTCAACATTTGCTGCTGTGCTAACCGGTGGGCTTACAGTGGGGGAAACAATGTAGCGTTGCTGACTACCTTCGTTGTGATCAGTTGCACATGTGGCACTTTAGGTTTGGTGTTGTATCCACGCTTGCAAGTGCATGCTGGTTAAATGTCTAAGCATGCAACTGGTATTCAAATTTTTCAGATTTTTCCCTCGGCTAAAGGTCTTTGCGCACTTCTTACAGATAACCTTGGCCTGATCATGAGGATTTTGTTCAAAAAAGTGCCACACTGCACTCTTCCTACTTTGGCAGACATTTTGCGGCCTAGCACGCTGTGATCTTTTGACCCTCTGGACAAGCTGTCCAGCAACTATTTTGATGTTTGGAACCTGTCTTTGGAGTGCTACGGGCCTGCCAGATAACAGCTGTTGCGATGTCGATGTCTGCTGTGGATGCTCCTCATCTGAGCTATTGGAAGCAGCACCCTCTTCCCCCAATGGATGCCAATCTGGGTCAACAACTGGGTCATCCATCACCTCCTCTTCTATGTCATGTGCACCTTCCTCTGTGTCACCCTGTATGGTGGTATAGTGTGCGGGAAGGGGCACCTGAGTCTCATCAGGGTCAGAATCTGGCTCTGTACACTGCGAGGACAATGTAGTGCTCTGAGTGAATGTACCAGCAGAATCATCCATCAGCGGCTGTGCATCAGTGCACTCCGTGTCAGATTCATCTTGGCCTGGGTAATTCACCATTTCACTTGATAATCCAGGCATGGTATGTGAAAACAGCTCCATGGAGTAATCAGTAGTATGGCCTGCGTCATCCTTCAATCTTGGTTGGGGTGAAGGACACAAGGAAAGGTGTGGTTCATGAACATGAGCCTCCAATGACGACTCAGTGCTTTCACATTTTACAACTGAAGAAGAGGAGGCGATAGAGCTGGAGGCTGAGTCAGCAATATAAGACAAAACTTTTTCCTGATGCTCTGGCTTTAAAAGCGGTTTGCCAACTCCTAGAAAACTAAGCGTTCGAGGCCTTATGTAGTCAGACGATGACACAGGCTCAACACCTCCTGCATTCGGTCCTATTTTGCTCTTGCCACTACCATCAGATCCACCACCAACACCATCATTACCAGCTGCCAACCCCCGCCCAATTCCACGGCCTCTTCCACCAGCCTTCCTCATTTTTGGTAGAAATGTAGACAAAATCCAACAAATTATATAGTAATGTAAAACAAGGTACAAGGTGTTTATAGGACAGGGGAGATTTTGAATTTCTGCAGACACTTGTGGACACTGGACACTTTTGGATTGTGTGAGGCCCAATGAATATCTGAGCGCTATGTGACAGGCTCGATGGCACAGCTGTGACCAAAGTGACTAGAGGATAAGGGAGATTTTGAAGCTCTGCACACAGTTTTGGACACTGGACACTTTTGGATTGTTTGAGGCCCAATGAATATCTGAGCGCTATGTGACAGGCTCGATGGCACAGCTGTGACCAAAGTGACTAGAGGATAAGGGAGATTTTGAATTTCTGCAGACACTTTTGGACACTGGACACTTTTGGATTGTGTGAGGCCCAATGAATATCTGAGCGCTATGTGACAGGCTCGATGGCACAGCTGTGACCAAAGTGACTAGAGGATAAGGGAGATTTTGAATCTCTGCACACACTTTTGGACACTGGACACTTTTGGATTGTGTGAGGCCCAATGAATATCTGAGCGCTATGTGACAGGCTCGATGGCACAGCTGTGACCAAAGTGACTAGAGGATAAGGGAGATTTTGAATCTCTGCATACACTTTTGGACACTGGACACTTTTGGATTGTGTGAGGCCCAATGAATATCTGAGCGCTATGTGACAGGCTCAATGGCACAGCTGTAACCAAAGTGACTAGAGGATAAGGGAGATTTTGAATCTCTGCACACACTTTTGGACACTGGACACTTTTGGATTGTGTGAGGCCCACTGATATCTGAGCGCTATGTCACAGGCTCGATGGCACAGCTGTGACCAAAGTGACTAGAGGATAAGGGAGATTTTGAATCTCTGCACACACTTTTGGACACTGGACACTTTTGGATTGTGTGAGGCCCAATGAATATCTGAGCGCTATGTGACAGGCTCGATGGCACAGCTGTGACCAAAGTGACTAGAGGATAAGGGAGATTTTGAATCTCTGCAGACACTTTTGGACACTGGACACTTTTGGATTGTGTGAGGCCCACTGATATCTGAGCGCTATGTCACAGGCTCGATGGCACAGCTGTGACCAAAGTGACTAGAGGATAAGGGATATTTTGAATCACTGCACACACTTTTGGACACTGGACACTTTTGGATTGTGTGAGGCCCACTGATATCTGAGCGCTATGTGACAGGCTCGATGGCACAGCTGTGACCAAAGTGACTAGAGGATAAGGGAGATTTTGAATCTCTGCACACACTTTTGGACACTGGACACTTTTGGATTGTGTGAGGCCCAATGAATATCTGAGCACTATGTGACAGGTTCGATGGCACAGCTGTGACCAAAGTGACTAGAGGATAAGGGAGATTTTGAATCTCTGCAGACACTTTTGGACACTGGACACTTTTGGATTATGTGAGGCCCACTGATATCTGAGCGCTATGTCACAGGCTCGATGGCACAGCTGTGACCAAAGTGACTAGAGGATAAGGGAGATTTTGAATCTCTGCACACACTTTTGGACACTGGACACTTTTGGATTGTGTGAGGCCCAATGAATATCGGAGCGCTATGTGACAGGCTCGATGGCACAGCTGTGACCAAAGTGACTAGAGGATAAGGGAGATTTTGAATCTCTGCACACACTTTTGGACACTGGACACTTTTGGATTGTGTGAGGCCCAATGAATATCTGAGCGCTATGTGACAGGCTCGATGGCACAGCTGTGACCAAAGTGACTAGAGGATAAGGGAGATTTTGAATTTCTGCAGTCACTTTTGAACACTGGACACTTTTGGATTGTGTGAGGCCCAATGAATATCTGAGCGCTATGTGACAGGCTCGATGGCACAGCTGTGACCACAGTGACTAGAGGATAAGGGAGATTTTGAATCTCTGCACACACTTTTGGACAGTGGACACTTTTGGATTGTGTGAGGCCCAATGAATATCTTAGCGCTATGTGACAGGCTCGTTGGCACAGCTGTGACCAAAGTGACTAGAGGATAAGGGAGATTTTGAATCTCTGCAGACACTTTTGGACACTGGACACTTTTGGAATGTGTGAGGACCACTGATATCTGAGCGCTATGTCACAGGCTCGATGGCACAGCTGTGACCAAAGTGACTAGAGGATAAGGGAGATTTTGAATCTCTGCACACACTTTTGGACACTGGACACATTTGGATTGTGTGAGGCCCACTGATATCTGAGCGCTATGTGACAGGCTCGATGGCACAGCTGTGACCAAAGTGACTAGAGGATAAGGGAGATTTTGAATCTCTGCACACACTTTTGGACACTGGACACTTTTGGATTGTGTGAGGCCCAATGAATATCTGAGCGCTATGTGACAGGCTCGATGGCACAGCTGTGACCAAAGTGACTAGAGGATAAGGGAGATTTTGAATCTCTGCAGAAACTTTTGGACACTGGACACTTTTGGATTGTGTGAGGCCCACTGATATCTGAGCGCTATGTCACAGGCTCGATGGCACAGCTGTGACCAAAGTGACTAGAGGATAAGGGAGATTTTGAATCTCTGCACACACTTTTGGACACTGGACACTTTTGGATTGTGTGAGGCCCAATGAATATCTGAGCGCTATGTGACAGGCTCGATGGCACAGCTGTGACCAAAGTGACTAGAGGATAAGGGAGATTTTGAATCTCTGCAGACACTTTTGGACACTGGACACTTTTGGATTGTGTGAGGCCCACTGATATCTGAGCGCTATGTCACAGGCTCAATGGCACAGCTGTGACCAAAGTGACTAGAGGATAAGGGAGATTTTGAATCTCTGCACACACTTTTGGACACTGGACACTTTTGGGTTGTGTGAGGCCCACTGATATCTGAGCGCTATGTAACAGGCTCGATGGCACAGCTGTGATCAAAGTGACTAGAGGATAAGGGAGATTTTGAATCTCTGCACACACTTTTGGACACTGGACACTTTTGGATTGTGTGAGGCCCAATGAATATCTGAGCGCTATGTGACAGTCTCGATGGCACAGCTGTGACCAATGTGACTAGAGGATAAAGGAGAGTTGAATCTCTGCAGACACTTTTGGACACTGGACAATTTTGGATTGTGTGAGGCTCACTGATATCTGAGCGCTATGTCACAGGCTCGATGGCACAGCTGTGACCAAAGTGACTAGAGGATAAGGGAGATTTTGAATCTCTGAACACACTTTTGGACACTGGACACTTTTGGATAGTGTGAGGCCCAAGGAATATCGGAGCGCTATGTGACAGGCTCGATGGCACAGCTGTGACCAAAGTGACTAGAGGATAAGGGAGATTTTGAATCTCTGCACACACTTTTGGACACTGGACACTTTTGGATTGTGGGAGGCCCAATGAATATCTGAGCGCTATGTGACAGGCTCGATGGCACAGCTGTGACCAAAGTGACTAGAGGATAAGGGAGATTTTGAATTTCTGCAGACACTTTTTGACACTGGACACTTTTGGATTGTGTGAGGCCCAATGAATATCTGAGCGCTGTGTGACAGGCTCGATGGCACAGCTGTGACCAAAGTGACTAGAGGATAAGGGAGATTTTGAATCTCTGCACACACTTTTGGACACTGGACACTTTTGGATTGTGTGAGGCCCACTGATATCTGAGCGCTATGTGACAGGCTCGATGGCACAGCTGTGACCAAAGTGACTAGAGGATAAGGGAGATTTTGAATCTCTGCACACACTTTTGGACACTGGACACTTTTGGATTGTGTGAGGCCCACTGATATCTGAGCGCTATGTGACAGGCTCGATGGCACAGCTGTGACCAAAGTGACTAGAGGATAAGGGAGATTTTGAATCTCTGCACACACTTTTGGACACTGGACACTTTTGGATTGTGTGAGGCCCAATGAATATCTGAGCGCTATGTGACAGGCTCGATGGCACAGCTGTGACCAAAGTGACTAGAGTATAAGGGAGATTTTGAATCTCTGCACACACTTTTGGACACTGGACACTTTTGGATTGTGTGAGGCCCAATGAATATCTGAGCGCTATGTGACAGGCTCGATGGCACAGCTGTGACCAAAGTGACTAGAGGATAAGGGAGATTTTGAAACTCTGCACACACTTTTGGACACTGGACACTTTTGGATTGTGTGAGGAACACTGATATCGGAGAGCTATGTCACAGGCTCGATGGCACAGCTGTGACCAAAGTGACTAGAGGATAAGGGAGATTTTCAATTTCTGCAGACACTTTTGGACACTGGACACTTTTGGATTATGTGAGGCCCAATGAATATCTGAGCGCTATGTGACAGGCTCGATGGCACAGCTGTGACCAAAGTGACTAGAGGATAAGGGAGATTTTGAATCTCTGCACACACTTTTGGACACTGGACACTTTTGGATTGTGTGAGGCCCACTGATATCTGAGCGCTATGTCACAGGCTCGATGGCACAGCTGTGACCAAAGTGACTAGAGGATAAGGGAGATTTTGAATCTCTGCACACACTTTTGGACACTGGACACTTTTGGGTTGTGTGAGGCCCACTGATATCTGAGCGCTATATGACAGGCTCGATGGCACAGCTGTGATCAAAGTGACTAGAGGATAAGGGAGATTTTGAATCTCTGCACACACTTTTGGACACTGGACACTTTTGGATTGTGTGAGGCCCAATGAATACCTGAGCGCTATGTGACAGGCTCGATGGCACAGCTGTGACCAATGTGACTAGAGGATAAGGGAGAGTTGAATCTCTGCAGACACTTTTGGACACTGGACACTTTTGGATTGTGTGAGGCTCACTGATATCTGAGCGCTATGTCACAGGCTCGATGGCACAGCTGTGACCAAAGTGACTAGAGGATAAGGGAGATTTTGAATCTCTGCACACACTTTTGGACACTGGACACTTTTGGATAGTGTGAGGCCCAATGAATATCGGAGCGCTATGTGACAGGCTCGATGGCACAGCTGTGACCAAAGTGACTAGAGGATAAGGGAGATTTTGAATCTCTGCACACACTTTTGGACACTGGACACTTTTGGATTGTGTGAGGCCCACTGATATCTGAGCGCTATGTCACAGGCTCGATGGCACAGCTGTGACCAAAGTGACTAGAGGATAAGGGAGATTTTGAATTTCTGCAGACACTTTTTGACACTGGACACTTTTGGACAGTGTGAGGCCCAATGAATATCTGAGCGCTATGTGACAGGCTCGATGGCACAGCTGTGACCAAAGTGACTAGATGATAAGGGAGATTTTGAATCTCTGCACACACTTTTGGACACTGGACACTTTTGGATTGTGTGAGGCCCACTGATATCTGAGTGCTATGTCACAGGCTCGATGGCACAGCTGTGACCAAAGTGACTAGAGGATAAGGGAGATTTTGAATTTCTGCAGACACTTTTTGACACTGGACACTTTTGGATTGTGTGAGGCCCAATGAATATCTGAGCGCTATGTGACAGGCTCGATGGCACAGCTGTGACCAAAGTGACTAGAGGATAAGGGAGATTTTGAATCTCTGCACACACTTTTGGACACTGGACACTTTTGGATTGTGTGAGGCCCACTGATATCTGAGCGCTATGTGACAGGCTCGATGGCACAGCTGTGACCAAAGTGACTAGAGGATAAGGGAGATTTTGAATCTCTGCACACACTTTTGGACACTGGACACTTTTGGATTGTGTGAGGCCCACTGATATCTGAGCGCTATGTGACAGGCTCGATGGCACAGCTGTGACCAAAGTGACTAGATGATAAGGGAGATTTTGAATCTCTGCACACACTTTTGGACACTGGACACTTTTGGATTGTGTGAGGCCCAATGAATATCTGAGCGCTATGTGACAGGCTCGATGGCACAGCTGTGACCAAAGTGACTAGAGTATAAGGGAGATTTTGAATCTCTGCACACACTTTTGGACACTGGACACTTTTGGATTGTGTGAGGCCCAATGAATATCTGAGCGCTATGTGACAGGCTCGATGGCACAGCTGTGACCAAAGTGACTAGAGGATAAGGGAGATTTTGAATCTCTGCACACACTTTTGGACACTGGACACTTTTGGATTGTGTGAGGCCCACTGATATCTGAGCGCTATGTGACAGGCTCGATGGCACAGCTGTGACCAAAGTGACTAGATGATAAGGGAGATTTTGAATCTCTGCACACACTTTTGGACACTGGACACTTTTGGATTGTGTGAGGCCCAATGAATATCTGAGCGCTATGTGACAGGCTCGATGGCACAGCTGTGACCAAAGTGACTAGAGTATAAGGGAGATTTTGAATCTCTGCACACACTTTTGGACACTGGACACTTTTGGATTGTGTGAGGCCCAATGAATATCTGAGCGCTATGTGACAGGCTCGATGGCACAGCTGTGACCAAAGTGACTAGAGGATAAGGGAGATTTTGAATCTCTGCACACACTTTTGGACACTGGACACTTTTGGATTGTGTGAGGCCCAATGAATATCTGAGCGCTATGTGACAGGCTCGATGGCACAGCTGTGACCAAAGTGACTAGAGGATAAGGGAGATTTTGAATTTCTGCAGACACTTTTGGACACTGGACACTTTTGGATTGTGTGAGGCCCACTGATATCTGAGCGCTATGTCACAGGCTCGATGGCACAGCTGTGACCAAAGTGACTAGAGGATAAGGGAGATTTTGAATTTCTGCAGACACTTTTTGACACTGGACACTTTTGGACAGTGTGAGGCCCAATGAATATCTGAGCGCTATGTGACAGGCTCGATGGCACAGCTGTGACCAAAGTGACTAGAGGATAAGGGAGATTTTGAATCTCTGCACACACTTTTGGACACTGGACACTTTTGGATTGTGTGAGGCCCACTGATATCTGAGCGCTATGTGACAGGCTCGATGGCACAGCTGTGACCAAAGTGACTAGAGGATAAGGGAGATTTTGAATCTCTGCACACACTTTTGGACACTGGACACTTTTGGATTGTGTGAGGCCCAATGAATATCTGAGCGCTATGTGACAGGCTCGATGGCACAGCTGTGACCAAAGTGACTAGAGTATAAGGGAGATTTTGAATCTCTGCACACACTTTTGGACACTGGACACTTTTGGATTGTGTGAGGCCCAATGAATATCTGAGCGCTATGTGACAGGCTCGATGGCACAGCTGTGACCAAAGTGACTAGAGGATAAGGGAGATTTTGAAACTCTGCACACACTTTTGGACACTGGACACTTTTGGATTGTGTGAGGAACACTGATATCGGAGAGCTACGTCACAGGCTCGATGGCACAGCTGTGACCAAAGTGACTAGAGGATAAGGGAGATTTTCAATTTCTGCAGACACTTTTGGACACTGGACACTTTTGGATTATGTGAGGCCCAATGAATATCTGAGCGCTATGTGACAGGCTCGATGGCACAGCTGTGACCAAAGTGACTAGAGGATAAGGGAGATTTTGAATCTCTGCACACACTTTTGGACACTGGACACTTTTGGATTGTGTGAGGCCCACTGATATCTGAGCGCTATGTGACAGGCTCGATGGCACAGCTGTGACCAAAGTGACTAGAGGATAAGGGAGATTTTGAATCTCTGCACACACTTTTGGACACTGGACACTTTTGGATTGTGTGAGGCCCAATGAATATCGGAGCGCTATGTGACAGGCTCGATGGCACAGCTGTGACCAAAGTGACTAGAGGATAAGGGAGATTTTGAATCTCTGCACACACTTTTGAACACTGGACACTTTTGGATTGTGTGAGGCCCAATGAATATCTGAGCGCTATGTGACAGGCTCGATGGCACAGCTGTGACCAAAGTGACTAGAGGATAAGGGAGATTTTGAATCTTTGCACACACTTTTGGACACTGGACACTTTTGGATTGTGTGAGGCCCAATGAATATCTGAGCCCTATGTGACAGGCTCGATGGCACAGCTGTGACCAAAGTGACTAGAGGATAAGGGAGATTTTGAATCTCTGCACACACTTTTGGACACTGGACACTTTTGGATTGTGTGAGGCCCACTGATATCTGAGCGCTATGTCAAAGGCTCGATGGCACAGCTGTGACCAAAGTGACTAGAGGATAAGGGAGATTTTGAATCTCTGCACACACTTTTGGACACTGGACACTTTTGGATTGTGTGAGGCCCACTGATATCTGAGCGCTATGTGCCAGGCTCGATGGCACAGCTGTGACCAAAGTGACTAGAGGATAAGGGAGATTTTGAATCTCTGCACACACTTTTGGACACTGGACACTTTTGGATTGTGTGAGGCCCAATGAATATCTGAGCGCTATGTGACAGGCTCGATGGCACAGCTGTGACCAAAGTGACTGGAGGATAAGGGAGATTTTGAATCTCTGCAGACACTTTTGGACACTGGACACTTTTGGATTGTGTGAGGCCCACTGATATCTGAGCGCTATGTCACAGGCTCGATGGCACAGCTGTGACCAAAGTGACTAGAGGATAAGGGAGATTTTGAATCTCTGAACACACTTTTGGACACTGGACACTTTTGGATTGTGTGAGGCCCAATGAATATCGGAGCGCTATGTGACAGGCTCGATGGCACAGCTGTGACCAAAGTGACTAGAGGATAAGGGAGATTTTGAATCTCTGCACACACTTTTGGACACTGGACACTTTTGGATTGTGTGAGGCCCAATGAATATCTGAGCGCTATGTGACAGGCTCGATGGCACAGCTATGACCAAAGTGACTAGAGGATAAGGGAGATTTTGAATTTCTGCAGACACTTTTGGACACTGGACACTTTTGGATTGTGTGAGGCCCAATGAATATCTAAACGCTATGTGACAGGCTCGATGGCACAGCTGTGACCAAAGTGACTGGAGGATAAGGGAGATTTTGAATCTCTGCACACACTTTTGGACACTGGACACTTTTGGATTGTGTGAGGCCCAATGAATATCTGAGCGCTATGTGACAGGCTCGATGGCACAGCAGTGACCAAAGTGACTAGAGGATAAGGGAGATTTTGAATCTCTGCAGACACTTTTGGACACTGGACACTTTTGGATTGTGTGAGGCCCACTGATATCTGAGCGCTATGTCAAAGGCTCGATGGCACAGCTGTGACCAAAGTGACTAGACGATAAGGGAGATTTTGAATCTCTGCACACACTTTTGGACACTGGACACTTTTGGATTGTGTGAGGCCCACTAATATCTGAGCGCTATGTGACAGGCTCGATGGCACAGCTGTGACCAAAGTGACTAGAGGATAAGGGAGATTTTGAATCTCTGCACACACTTTTGGACACTGGACACTTTTGGATTGTGTGAGGCCCAATGAATATCTGAGCACTATGTGACAGGCTCGATGGCACAGCTGTGACCAAAGTGACTAGAGGATAAGGGAGATTTTGAATCTCTGCAGACACGTTTGGACACTGGACACTTTTGGATTTTGTGAGGCCCACTGATATCTGAGCGCTATGTCACAGGCTTGATGGCACAGCTGTGACCAAAGTGACTAGAGGATAAGGGATATTTTGAATCTCTGCACACACTTTTTGACACTGGAAACTTTTGGATTGTGTGAGGCCCACTGACATCTGAGAGCTATGTGACAGGCTCGATGGCACAGCTGTGACCAAAGTGACTAGAGGATAAGGGAGATTTTGAATCTCTGCACACACTTTTGGACACTGGACACTTTTGGATTGTGTGAGGCCCAATGAATATCTGAGCACTATGTGACAGGTTCGATGGCACAGCTGTGACCAAAGTGACTAGAGGATAAGGGAGATTTTGAATCTCTGCAGACACTTTTGGACACTGGACACTTTTGGATTATGTGAGGCCCACTGATGTCTGAGCGCTATGTCACAGGCTCGATGGCACAGCTGTGACCAAAGTGACTAGAGGATAAGGGAGATTTTGAATTTCTGCACACACTTTTGGACACTGGACACTTTTGGATTGTGTGAGGCCCAATGAATATCGGAGCGCTATGTGACAGGCTCGATGGCACAGCTGTGACCAAAGTGACTAGAGGATAAGGGAGATTTTGAATCTCTGCACACACTTTTGGATACTGGACACTTTTGGATTGTGTGAGGCCCAATGAATATCTGAGCGCTATGTGACAGGCTCGATGGCACAGATGTGACCAAAGTGACTAGAGGATAAGGGAGATTTTGAATTTCTGCAGACACTTTTGAACACTGGACACTTTTGGATTGTGTGAGGCCCAATGAATATCTGAGCGCTATGTGACAGGCTCGATGGCACAGCTGTGACCACAGTGACTAGAGGATAAGGGAGATTTTGAATCTCTGCACACACTTTTGGACACTGGACACTTTTGGATTGTGTGAGGCCCAATGAATATCTGAGCGCTATGTGACAGGCTCGATGGCACAGCTGTGACCAAAGTGACTAGAGGATAAGGGAGATTTTGAATCTCTGCAGACACTTTTGGACACTGGACACTTTTGGATTGTGTGAGGCCCACTGATATCTGAGCGCTATGTCACAGGCTCGATGGCACAGCTGTGACCAAAGTGACTAGAGTATAAGGGAGATTTTGAATCTCTGCACACACTTTTGGACACTGGACACTTTTGGGTTGTGTGAGGCCCACTGATATCTGAGCGCTATATGACAGGCTCGATGGCACAGCTGTGATCAAAGTGACTAGAGGATAAGGGAGATTTTGAATCTCTGCACACACTTTTGGACACTGGACACTTTTGGATTGTGTGAGGCCCAATGAATACCTGAGCGCTATGTGACAGGCTCGATGGCACAGCTGTGACCAATGTGACTAGAGGATAAGGGAGAGTTGAATCTCTGCAGACACTTTTGGACACTGGACACTTTTGGATTGTGTGAGGCTCACTGATATCTGAGCGCTATGTCACAGGCTCGATGGCACAGCTGTGACCAAAGTGACTAGAGGATAAGGGAGATTTTGAATCTCTGAACACACTTTTGGACACTGGACACTTTTGGATAGTTTGAGGCCCAATGAATATCGGAGCGCTATGTGACAGGCTCGATGGCACAGCTGTGACCAAAGTGACTAGAGGATAAGGGAGATTTTGAATCTCTGCACACACTTTTGGACACTGGACACTTTTGGATTGTGTGAGGCCCAATGAATATCTGAGCGCTATGTGACAGGCTCGATGGCACAGCTGTGACCAAAGTGACTAGAGGATAAGGGAGATTTTGAATCTCTGCACACACTTTTGGACACTGGACACTTTTGGATTGTGTGAGGCCCACTGATATCTGAGCGCTATGTCACAGGCTCGATGGCACAGCTGTGACCAAAGTGACTAGAGGATAAGGGAGATTTTGAATTTCTGCAGACACTTTTTGACACTGGACACTTTTGGACAGTGTGAGGCCCAATGAATATCTGAGCGCTATGTGACAGGCTCGATGGCACAGCTGTGACCAAAGTGACTAGATGATAAGGGAGATTTTGAATCTCTGCACACACTTTTGGACACTGGACACTTTTGGATTGTGTGAGGCCCACTGATATCTGAGCGCTATGTCACAGGCTCGATGGCACAGCTGTGACCAAAGTGACTAGAGGATAAGGGAGATTTTGAATTTCTGCAGACACTTTTTGACACTGGACACTTTTGGATTGTGTGAGGCCCAATGAATATCTGAGCGCTATGTGACAGGCTCGATGGCACAGCTGTGACCAAAGTGACTAGAGGATAAGGGAGATTTTGAATCTCTGCACACACTTTTGGACACTGGACACTTTTGGATTGTGTGAGGCCCACTGATATCTGAGCGCTATGTGACAGGCTCGATGGCACAGCTGTGACCAAAGTGACTAGAGGATAAGGGAGATTTTGAATCTCTGCACACACTTTTGGACACTGGACACTTTTGGATTGTGTGAGGCCCACTGATATCTGAGCGCTATGTCAAGGGCTCGATGGCACAGCTGTGACCAAAGTGACTAGAGGATAAGGGAGATTTTGAATCTCTGCACACACTTTTGGACACTGGACACTTTTGGATTGTGTGAGGCCCAATGAATATCTGAGCGCTATGTGACAGGCTCGATGGCACAGCTGTGACCAAAGTGACTAGAGTATAAGGGAGATTTTGAATCTCTGCACACACTTTTGGACACTGGACACTTTTGGATTGTGTGAGGCCCAATGAATATCTGAGCGCTATGTGACAGGCTCGATGGCACAGCTGTGACCAAAGTGACTAGAGGATAAGGGAGATTTTGAAACTCTGCACACACTTTTGGACACTGGACACTTTTGGATTGTGTGAGGAACACTGATATCGGAGAGCTATGTCACAGGCTCGATGGCACAGCTGTGACCAAAGTGACTAGAGGATAAGGGAGATTTTCAATTTCTGCAGACACTTTTGGACACTGGACACTTTTGGATTATGTGAGGCCCAATGAATATCTGAGCGCTATGTGACAGGCTCGATGGCACAGCTGTGACCAAAGTGACTAGAGGATAAGGGAGATTTTGAATCTCTGCACACACTTTTGGACACTGGACACTTTTGGATTGTGTGAGGCCCACTGATATCTGAGCGCTATGTCACAGGCTCGATGGCACAGCTGAGACCAAAGTGACTAGAGGATAAGGGAGATTTTGAATCTCTGCACACACTTTTGGACACTGGACACTTTTGGATTGTGTGAGGCCCAATGAATATCGGAGCGCTATGTGACAGGCTCGATGGCACAGCTGTGACCAAAGTGACTAGAGGATAAGGGAGATTTTGAATCTCTGCACACACTTTTGAACACTGGACACTTTTGGATTGTGTGAGGCCCAATGAATATCTGAGCGCTATGTGACAGGCTCGATGGCACAGCTGTGACCAAAGTGACTAGAGGATAAGGGAGATTTTGAATCTCTGCACACACTTTTGGACACTGGACACTTTTGGATTGTGTGAGGCCCAATGAATATCTGAGCGCTATGTGACAGGCTCGATGGCACAGCTGTGACCAAAGTGAATGGAGGATAAGGGAGATTTTGAATCTCTGCAGACACTTTTGGACACTGGACACTTTTGGATTGTGTGAGGCCCACTGATATCTGAGCGCTATGTCACAGGCTCGATGGCACAGCTGTGACCAAAGTGACTAGAGGATAAGGGAGATTTTGAATCTCTGAACACACTTTTGGACACTGGACACTTTTGGATTGTGTGAGGCCCAATGAATATCGGAGCGCTATGTGACAGGCTCGATGGCACAGCTGTGACCAAAGTGACTAGAGGATAAGGGAGATTTTGAATCTCTGCACACACTTTTGGACACTGGACACTTTTGGATTGTGTGAGGCCCAATGAATATCTGAGCGCTATGTGACAGGCTCGATGGCACAGCTATGACCAAAGTGACTAGAGGATAAGGGAGATTTTGAATTTCTGCAGACACTTTTGGACACTGGACACTTTTGGATTGTGTGAGGCCCAATGAATATCTAAACGCTATGTGACAGGCTCGATGGCACAGCTGTGACCAAAGTGACTAGAGGATAAGGGAGATTTTGAATCTCTGAACACACTTTTGGACACTGGACACTTTTGGATTGTGTGAGGCCCAATGAATATCTGAGCGCTATGTGACAGGCTCGATGGCACAGCTGTGACCAAAGTGACTAGAGGATAAGGGAGATTTTGAATCTCTGCAGACACTTTTGGACACTGGACACTTTTGGATTGTGTGAGGCCCACTGATATCTGAGCGCTATGTCAAAGGCTCGATGGCACAGCTGTGACCAAAGTGACTAGACGATAAGGGAGATTTTGAATCTCTGCACACACTTTTGGACACTGGACACTTTTGGATTGTGTGAGGCCCACTAATATCTGAGCGCTATGTGACAGGCTCGATGGCACAGCTGTGACCAAAGTGACTAGAGGATAAGGGAGATTTTGAATCTCTGCACACACTTTTGGACACTGGACACTTTTGGATTGTGTGAGGCCCAATGAATATCTGAGCGCTATGTGACAGGCTCGATGGCACAGCTGTGACCAAAGTGACTAGAGGATAAGGGAGATTTTGAATCTCTGCAGACACGTTTGGACACTGGACACTTTTGGATTTTGTGAGGCCCACTGATATCTGAGCGCTATGTCACAGGCTTGATGGCACAGCTGTGACCAAAGTGACTAGAGGATAAGGGATATTTTGAATCTCTGCACACACTTTTGGACACTGGACACTTTTGGATTGTGTGAGGCCCACTGATATCTGAGAGCTATGTGACAGGCTCGATGGCACAGCTGTGACCAAAGTGACTAGAGGATAAGGGAGATTTTGAATCTCTGCACACACTTTTGGACACTGGACACTTTTGGATTGTGTGAGGCCCAATGAATATCTGAGCACTATGTGACAGGTTCGATGGCACAGCTGTGACCAAAGTGACTAGAGGATAAGGGAGATTTTGAATTTCTGCAGACACTTTTGAACACTGGACACTTTTGGATTGTGTGAGGCCCAATGAATATCTGAGCGCTATGTGACAGGCTCGATGGCACAGCTGTGACCACAGTGACTAGAGGATAAGGGAGATTTTGAATCTCTGCACACACTTTTGGACACTGGACACTTTTGGATTGTGTGAGGCCCAATGAATATCTGAGCGCTATGTGACAGGCTCGATGGCACAGCTGTGACCAAAGTGACTAGAGGATAAGGGAGATTTTGAATCTCTGCAGACACTTTTGGACACTGGACACTTTTGGATTGTGTGAGGACCACTGACATCTGAGCGCTATGTCACAGGCTCGATGGCACAGCTGTGACCAAAGTGACTAGAGGATAAGGGAGATTTTGAATCTCTGCACACACTTTTGGACACTGGACACTTTTGGATTGTGTGAGGCCCAATGAATATCTGAGCGCTATGTGACAGGCTCGATGGCACAGCTGTGACCAAAGTGACTAGAGGATAAGGGAGATTTTGAATCTCTGCACACACTTTTGGACACTGGACACTTTTGGATTGTGTGAGGCCCAATGAATATCTGAGCGCTATGTGACAGGCTCGATGGCACAGCTGTGACCAAAGTAACTAGAGGATAAGGGAGATTTTGAATCTCTGCACACACTTTTGCACACTGGACACTTTTGGATTGTGTGAGGCCCAATGAATATCTGAGCGCTATGTGACAGGCTCGATGGCACAGCTGTGACCAAAGTGACTAGAGGATAAGGGAGATTTTGAATTTCTGCAGACACTTTTGGACACTGGACACTTTTGGATTGTGTGAGGCCCAATGAATATCTGAGCGCTATGTGACAGGCTCGATGGCACAGCTGTGACCAAAGTGACTAGAGGATAAGGGAGATTTTGAATCTCTGCACACACTTTCGGACACTGGACACTTTTGGATTGTGTGAGGCCCAATGAATATCTGAGCGCTATGTGACAGGCTCGATGACACAGCTGTGACCAAAGTGACTAGAGGATAAGGGAGATTTTGAAACTCTGCACACACTTTTGGACACTGGACACTTTTGGATTGTGTGAGGCCCACTGATATCTGAGAGCTATGTCACAGGCTCGATGGCACAGCTGTGACCAAAGTGACTAGAGGATAAGGGAGATTTTCAATTTCTGCAGACACTTTTGGACACTGGACACTTTTGGATTATGTGAGGCCCAATGAATATCTGAGCGCTATGTGACAGGCTCGATGGCACAGCTGTGACCAAAGTGACTAGAGGATAAGGGAGATTTTGAATCTCTGCACACACTTTTGGACACTGGACACTTTTGGATTGTGTGAGGCCCACTGATATCTGAGCGCTATGTGACAGGCTCGATGGCACAGCTGTGACCAAAGTGACTAGAGGATAAGGGAGATTTTGAATCTCTGCACACACTTTTGGACACTGGACACTTTTGGATTGTGTGAGGCCCAATGAATATCGGAGCGCTATGTGACAGGCTCGATGGCACAGCTGTGACCAAAGTGACTAGAGGATAAGGGAGATTTTGAATCTCTGCACACACTTTTGAACACTGGACACTTTTGGATTGTGTGAGGCCCAATGAATATCTGAGCGCTATGTGACAGGCTCGATGGCACAGCTGTGACCAAAGTGACTAGAGGATAAGGGAGATTTTGAATTTCTGCAGACACTTTTGGACACTGGACACTTTTGGATTGTGTGAGGCCCAATGAATATCTGAGCGCTATGTGACAGGCTCGATGGCACAGCTGTGACCAAAGTGACTGGAGGATAGGGGAGATTTTGAATCTTTGCACACACTTTTGGACACTGGACACTTTTGGATTGTGTGAGGCCCAATGAATATCTGAGCGCTATGTGACAGGCTCGATGGCACAGCTGTGACCAAAGTGACTAGAGGATAAGGGAGATTTTGAATCTCTGCACACACTTTTGGACACTGGACACTTTTGGATTGTGTGAGGCCCACTGATATCTGAGCGCTATGTCAAGGGCTCGATGGCACAGCTGTGACCAAAGTGACTAGAGGATAAGGGAGATTTTGAATCTCTGCACACACTTTTGGACACTGGACACTTTTGGATTGTGTGAGGCCCAATGAATATCTGAGCGCTATGTGACAGGCTCGATGGCACAGCTGTGACCAAAGTGACTAGAGGATAAGGGAGATTTTGAATCTCTGCAGACACTTTTGAACACTGGACACTTTTGGATTGTGTGAGGCCCACTGATATCTGAGCGCTATGTCAAAGGCTCGATGGCACAGCTGTGACCAAAGTGACTAGACGATAAGGGAGATTTTGAATCTCTGCACACACTTTTGGACACTGGACACTTTTGGATTGTGTGAGGCCCACTAATATCTGAGCGCTATGTGACAGGCTCGATGGCACAGCTGTGACCAAAGTGACTAGAGGATAAGGGAGATTTTGAATCTCTGCACACACTTTTGGACACTGGACACTTTTGGATTGTGTGAGGCCCAATGAATATCTGAGCGCTATGTGACAGGCTCGATGGCACAGCTGTGACCAAAGTGACTAGAGGATAAGGGAGATTTTGAATCTCTGCAGACACTTTTGGACACTGGACACTTTTGGATTTTGTGAGGCCCACTGATATCTGAGCGCTATATCACAGGCTCGATGGCACAGCTGTGACCAAAGTGACTAGAGGATAAGGGAGATTTTGAATCTCTGCACACACTTTTGGACACTGGACACTTTTGGATTGTGTGAGGCCCAATGAATATCTGAGCACTATGTGACAGGTTCGATGGCACAGCTGTGACCAAAGTGACTAGAGGATAAGGGAGATTTTGAATCTCTGCAGACACTTTTGGACACTGGACACTTTTGGATTATGTGAGGCCCACTGATGTCTGAGCGCTATGTCACAGGCTCGATGGCACAGCTGTGACCAAAGTGACTAGAGGATAAGGGAGATTTTGAATTTCTGCACACACTTTTGGACACTGGACACTTTTGGATTGTGTGAGGCCCAATGAATATCGGAGCACTATGTGACAGGCTCGATGGCACAGCTGTGACCAAAGTGACTAGAGGATAAGGGAGATTTTGAATCTCTGCACACACTTTTGGATACTGGACACTTTTGGATTGTGTGAGGCCCAATGAATATCTGAGCGCTATGTGACAGGCTCGATGGCACAGCTGTGACCAAAGTGACTAGAGGATAAGGGAGATTTTGAATTTCTGCAGACACTTTTGAACACTGGACACTTTTGGATTGTGTGAGGCCCAATGAATATCTGAGCGCTATGTGACAGGCTCGATGGCACAGCTGTGACCACAGTGACTAGAGGATAAGGGAGATTTTGAATCTCTGCACACACTTTTGGACACTGGACACTTTTGGATTGTGTGAGGCCCAATGAATATCTGAGCGCTATGTGACAGGCTCGATGGCACAGCTGTGACCAAAGTGACTAGAGGATAAGGGAGATTTTGAATCTCTGCAGACACTTTTGGACACTGGACACTTTTGGATTGTGTGAGGCCCACTGATATCTGAGCGCTATGTCACAGGCTCGATGGCACAGCTGTGACCAAAGTGACTAGAGGATAAGGGAGATTTTGAATCTCTGCACACACTTTTGGACACTGGACACTTTTGGATTGTGTGAGGCCCAATGAATATCTGAGCGCTATGTGACAGGCTCGATGGCACAGCTGTGACCAAAGTGACTAGAGGATAAGGGAGATTTTGAATCTCTGCACACACTTTTGGACACTGGACACTTTTGGATTGTGTGAGGCCCAATGAATATCTGAGCGCTATGTGACAGGCTCGATGGCACAGCTGTGACCAAAGTAACTAGAGGATAAGGGAGATTTTGAATCTCTGCACACACTTTTGCACACTGGACACTTTTGGATTGTGTGAGGCCCAATGAATATCTGAGCGCTATGTGACAGGCTCGATGGCACAGCTGTGACCAAAGTGACTAGAGGATAAGGGAGATTTTGAATCTCTGCACACACTTTTGGACACTGGACACTTTTGGATTGTGTGAGGCCCAATGAATATCTGAGCGCTATGTGACAGGCTCGATGGCACAGCTGTGACCAAAGTGACTAGAGGATAAGGGAGATTTTGAAACTCTGCACACACTTTTGGACACTGGACACTTTTGGATTGTGTGAGGCCCAATGAATATCGGAGCGCTATGTGACAGGCTCGATGGCACAGCTGTGACCAAAGTGACTAGAGGATAAGGGAGATTTTGAATCTCTGCACACACTTTTGGACACTGGACACTTTTGGATTGTGTGAGGGCAATGAATATCTGAGCGCTATGTGACAGACTCGATGGCACAGCTGTGACCAAAGTGACTAGAGGATAGGGGAGATTTTGAATCTTTGCACACACTTTTGGACACTGGACACTTTTGGATTGTGTGAGGCCCAATGAATATCTGAGCGCTATGTGACAGGCTCGATGGCACAGCTGTGACCAAAGTGACTAGAGGATAAGGGAGATTTTGAATCTCTGCACACACTTTTGGACACTGGACACTTTTGGATTGTGTGAGGCCCACTGATATCTGAGCGCTATGTCAAAGGCTCGATGGCACAGCTGTGACCAAAGTGACTAGAGGATAAGGGAGATTTTGAATCTCTGCACACACTTTTGGACACTGGACACTTTTGGATTGTGTGAGGCCCACTGATATCTGAGCGCTATGTGACAGGCTCGATGGCACAGCTGTGACCAAAGTGACTAGAGGATAAGGGAGATTTTGAATCTCTGCACACACTTTTGGACACTGGACACTTTTGGATTGTGTGAGGCCCAATGAATATCTGAGCGCTATGTGACAGGCTCGATGGCACAGCTGTGACCAAAGTGACTGGAGGATAAGGGAGATTTTGAATCTCTGCAGACACTTTTGGACACTGGACACTTTTGGATTGTGTGAGGCCCACTGATATCTGAGCGCTATGTCACAGGCTCGATGGCACAGCTGTGACCAAAGTGACTAGAGGATAAGGGTTATTTTGAATCTCTGCACACACTTTTGGACACTGGACACTTTTGGATTGTGTGAGGCCCACTGATATCTGAGCGCTATGTCACAGGCTCGATGGCACAGCTGTGACCAAAGTGACTAGAGGATAAGGGAGATTTTGAATCTCTTCACACACTTTTGGACACTGGACACTTTTGGATTATGTGAGGCCCAATGAATATCTGAGCGCTATGTGACAGGCTCGATGGCACAGCTGTGACCAAAGTGACTAGAGGATAAGGGAGATTTTGAATCTCTGCACACACTTTTGGATACTGGACACTTTTGGATTGTGTGAGGCCCAATGAATATCTGAGCGCTATGTCACAGGCTCGATGGCACAGCTGTGACCAAAGTGACTAGAGGATAAGGGAGATTTTGAATTTCTGCAGACACTTTTGAACACTGGACACTTTTGGATTGTGTGAGGCCCAATGAATATCTGAGCGCTATGTGACAGGCTCGATATCACAGCTGTGACCACAGTGACTAGAGGATAAGGGAGATTTTGAATCTCTGCACACACTTTTGGACACTGGACACTTTTGGATTGTGTGAGGCCCAATGAATATCTGAGCGCTATGTGACAGGCTCGATGGCACAGCTGTGACCAAAGTGACTAGAGGATAAGGGAGATTTTGAATCTCTGCAGACACTTTTGGACACTGGACACTTTTGGATTGTGTGAGGACCACTGATATCTGAGCGCTATGTCACAGGCTCGATGGCACAGCTGTGACCAAAGTGACTAGAGGATAAGGGAGATTTTGAACCTCTGCACACACTTTTGGACACTGGACACTTTTGGATTGTGTGAGGCCCACTGATATCTGAGCGCTATGTGACAGGCTCGATGGCACAGCTGTGACCAAAGTGACTAGAGGATAAGGGAGATTTTGAATCTCTGCACACACTTTTGGACACTGGACACTTTTGGATTGTGTGAGGCCCAATGAATATCTGAGCGCTATGTGACAGGCTCGATGGCACAGCTGTGACCAAAGTGACTAGAGGATAAGGGAGATTTTGTATCTCTGCAGAAACTTTTGGACACTGGACACTTTTGAATTGTGTGAGGCCCACTGATATCTGAGCGCTAAGTCACAGGCTCGATGGCACAGCTGTGACCAAAGTGACTAGAGGATAAGGGAGATTTTGAATCTCTGCACACACTTTTGGACACTGGACACTTTTGGATTGTGTGAGGCCCACTGATATCTGAGCGCTATGTCACAGGCTCAATGGCACAGCTGTGACCAAAGTGACTAGAGGATAAGGGAGATTTTGAATCTCTGCACACACTTTTGGACACTGGACACTTTTGGATTGTGTGAGGCCCAATGAATATCTGAGCGCTATGTGACAGGCTCGATGGCACAGCTGTGACCACAGTGACTAGAGGATAAGGGAGATTTTGAATCTCTGCACACACTTTTGGACACTGGACACTTTTGGATTGTGTGAGGCCCAATGAATATCTGAGCGCTATGTGACAGGCTCGATGGCACAGCTGTGACCAAAGTGTCTAGAGGATAAGGGAGATTTTGAATCTCTGCAGACACTTTTGGACACTGGACACTTTTGGATTGTGTGAGGCCCACTGATATCTGAGCGCTATGTCACAGGCTCGATGGCACAGCTGTGACCAAAGTGACTAGAGGATAAGGGAGATTTTGAATCTCTGCACACACTTTTGGACACTGGACACTTTTGGATTGTGTGAGGCCCAATGAATATCTGAGCGCTATGTGACAGGCTCGATGACACAGCTGTGACCAAAGTGACTAGAGGATAAGGGAGAGTTGAATCTCTGCAGACACTTTTGGACACTGGACACTTTTGGATTGTGTGAGGCCCACTGATATCTGAGCGCTATGTCACAGGCTAGATGGCACAGCTGTGACCAAAGTGACTAGAGGATAAGGGAGATTTTGAATCTCTGAACACACTTTTGGACACTGGACACTTTTGGATAGTGTGAGGCCCAATGAATATCGGAGTGCTATGTGACAGGCTCGATGGCACAGCTGTGACCAAAGTGACTAGAGGATAAGGGAGATTTTGAATCTCTGCACACACCTTTGGACACTGGACACTTTTGGATTGTGTGAGGCCCAATGAATATCTGAGCGCTATGTGACAGGCTCGATGGCACATCTGTGACCAAAGTGACTAGAGGATAAGGGAGATTTTGAATTTCTGCAGACACTTTTGGACACTGGATACTTTTGGATTGTGTGAGGCCCAATGAATATCTGAGCGCTATGTGACAGGCTCGATGGCACAGCTGTGACCAAAGTGACTAGAGGATAAGGGAGATTTTGAATCTCTGCACACACTTTTGGACACTGGACACTTTTGGATTGTGTGAGGCCCAATGAATATCTGAGCTCTATGTGACAGGCTCGATGGCACAGCTGTGACCAAAGTGACTAGAGGATAAGGGAGATTTTGAATCTCTGCAGACACTTTTGGACACTGGACACTTTTGGATTGTGTGAGGCCCACTGATATCTGAGCGCTATGTCACAGGCTCGATGGCACAGCTGTGACCAAAGTGACTAGAGGATAAGGGAGATTTTGAATCTCTGCACACACTTTTGGACACTGGACACTTTTGGGTTGTGTGAGGCCCACGGATATCTGAGCGCTATGTGAAAGGCTCGATGGCACAGCTGTGATCAAAGTGACTAGAGGATAAGGGAGATTTTGAATCTCTGCACACACTTTTGGACACTGGACACTTTTGGATTGTGTGAAGCCCAATGAATATCTGAGCGCTATGTGACAGGCTCGATGGCACAGCTGTGACCAAAGTGACTAGAGGATAAGGGAGAGTTGAATCTCTGCAGACACTTTTGGACACTGGACACTTTTGGATTGTGTGAGGCCCACTGATATTTGAGCGCTATGTCACAGGCTCGATGGCACAGCTGTGACCAAAGTGACTAGAGGATAAGGGAGATTTTGAATCTCTGAACACAATTTTGGACACTGGACACTTTTGGATAGTGTGAGGCCCAATGAATATCGGAGCGCTATGTGACAGGCTCGATGGCACAGCTGTGACCAAAGTGACTAGAGGATAAGGGAGATTTTGAATCTCTGCACACACTTTTGGACACTGGACACTTTTGGATTGTGTGAGGCCCAATGAATATCTGAGCGCTATGTGACAGGCTCGATGGCACAGCTGTGACCAAAGTGACTAGAGGATAAGGGAGATTTTGAATCTCTGCACACACTTTTGGACACTGGACACTTTTGGATTGTGTGAGGCCCAGTGAATATCTGAGCGCTATGTGACAGGCTCGATGGCACAGCTGTGACCAAAGTGACTAGAGGATAAGGGAGATTTTGAATTTCTGCAGACACTTTTGGACACTGGACACTTTTGGATTGTGTGAGGCCCACTGATATCTGAGCGCTATGTCACAGGCTCGATGGCACAGCTGTGACCAAAGTGACTAGAGGATAAGGGAGATTTTGAATTTCTGCAGACACTTTTGGACACTGGACACTTTTGGATTGTGTGAGGCCCAATGAATATCTGAGCGCTATGTGACAGGCTCGATGGCACAGCTGTGACCAAAGTGACTAGATGATAAGGGAGATTTTGAATCTCTGCACACACTTTTGGACACTGGACACTTTTGGATTGTGTGAGGCCCACTGATATCTGAGCGCTATGTCACAGGCTCGATGGCACAGCTGTGACCAAAGTGACTAGAGGATAAGGGAGATTTTGAATTTCTGCAGACACTTTTTGACACTGGACACTTTTGGATTGTGTGAGGCCCAATGAATATCTGAGTGCTATGTGACAGGCTCGATGGCACAGCTGTGACCAAAGTGACTAGAGGATAAGGGAGATTTTGAATCTCTGCACACACTTTTGGACACTGGACACTTTTGGATTGTGTGAGGCCCACTGATATCTGAGCGCTATGTGACAGGCTCGATGGCACAGCTGTGACCAAAGTGACTAGAGGATAAGGGAGATTTTGAATCTCTGCACACACTTTTGGACACTGGACACTTTTGGATTGTGTGAGGCCCACTGATATCTGAGCGCTATGTGACAGGCTCGATGGCACAGCTGTGACCAAAGTGACTAGAGGATAAGGGAGATTTTGAATCTCTGCAAACACTTTTGGACACTGGACACTTTTGGATTGTGTGAGGCCCAATGAATATCTGAGCGCTATGTGACAGGCTCGATGGCACAGCTGTGACCAAAGTGACTAGAGGATAAGGGAGATTTTGAATCTCTGCAGACACTTTTGGACACTGGACACTTTTGGATTGTGTGAGGCCCACTGATATCTGAGCGCTATGTCACAGGCTCGATGGCACAGCTGTGACCAAAGTGACTAGAGGATAAGGGAGATTTTGAATCTCTTCACACTTTTGGACACTGGACACTTTTGGATTGTGTGAGGCCCAATGAATATCTGAGCGCTATGTGACAGGCTCGATGGCACAGCTGTGACCAAAGTGACTAGAGGATAAGGGAGATTTTGAATCTCTGCACACACTTTTGGACACTGGACACTTTTGGATTGTGTGAGGCCCAATGAATATCTGAGCGCTATGTGACAGGCTCGATGGCACAGCCGTGACAAAAGTGACTAGAGGATAAGGGAGATTTTGAATTTCTGCAGACACTTTTGGACACTGGACACTTTTGGATTGTGTGAGGCCCAATGAATATCTGAGCGCTATGTGACAGGCTCGATGGCACAGCTGTGACCAAAGTGACTAGAGAATAAGGGAGATTTTGAATCTCTGCACACACTTTTGGACACTGGACACTTTTGGATTGTGTGAGGCCCAATGAATATCTGAGCGCTATGTGACAGGCTCGATGGCACAGCTGTGACCAAAGTGACTAGAGGATAAGGGAGATTTTGAATCTCTGCACACACTTTTGGACACTGGACACTTTTGGATTGTGTGAGACCCACTGATATCTGAGAGCTATGTCACAGGCTCGATGGCACAGCTGTGACCAAAGTGACTAGAGGATAAGGGAGATTTTCAATTTCTGCAGACACTTTTGGACACTGGACACTTTTGGATTATGTGAGGCCCAATGAATATCTGAGCGCTATGTGACAGGCTCGATGGCACAGCTGTGACCAAAGTGACTAGAGGATAAGGGAGATTTTGAATCTCTGCAGACACTTTTGGACACTGGACACTTTTGGATTGTGTGAGGCCCATTGATATCTGAGCGCTATGTCACAGGCTCGATGGCACAGCTGTGACCAAAGTGACTAGAGGATAAGGGAGATTTTGAATCTCTGAACACACTTTTGGACACTGGACACTTTTGGATTGTGTGAGGCCCAATGAATATCGGAGCGCTATGTGACAGGCTCGATGGCACAGCTGTGACCAAAGTGACTAGAGGATAAGGGAGATTTTGAATCTCTGCACACACTTTTGGACACTGGACACTTTTGGATTGTGTGAGGCCCAATGAATATCTGAGCGCTATGTGACAGGCTCGATGGCACAGCTGTGACCAAAGTGACTAGAGGATAAGGGAGATTTTGAATTTCTGCAGACACTTTTGGACACTGGACACTTTTGGATTGTGTGAGGCCCAATGAATATCTGAACGCTATGTGACAGGCTCGATGGCACAGCTGTGACCAAAGTGACTAGAGGATAAGGGAGATTTTGAATCTCTGCACACACTTTTGGACACTGGACACTTTTGGATTGTGTGAGGCCCACTGATATCTGAGCGCTATGTCAAAGGCTCGATGGCACAGCTGTGACCAAAGTGACTAGACGATAAGGGAGATTTTGAATCTCTGCACACACTTTTGGACACTGGACACTTTTGGATTGTGTGAGGCCCACTAATATCTGAGCGCTATGTGACAGGCTCGATGGCACAGCTGTGACCAAAGTGACTAGAGGATAAGTGAGATTTTGAATCTCTGCACACACTTTTGGACACTGGACACTTTTGGATTGTGTGAGGCCCAATGAATATCTGAGCGCTATGTGACAGGCTCGATGGCACAGCTGTGACCAAAGTGACTAGAGGATAAGGGAGATTTTGAAACTCTGCACACACTTTTGGACACTGGACACTTTTGGATTGTATGAGGCCCAATGAATATCGGAGCGCTATGTGACAGGCTCGATGGCACAGCTGTGACCAAAGTGACTAGAGGATAAGGGAGATTTTGAATCTCTGCACACACTTTTGGACACTGGACACTTTTGGATTGTGTGAGGCCCAATGAATATCTGAGCGCTATGTCACAGGCTCAATGGCACAGCTGTGACCAAAGTGACTAGAGGATAAGGGAGATTTTGAATCTCTGCACACACTTTTGGACACTGGACACTTTTGGATTGTATGAGGCCCAATGAATATCGGAGCGCTATGTGACAGGCTCGATGGCACAGCTGTGACCAAAGTGACTAGAGGATAAGGGAGATTTTGAATCTCTGCACACACTTTTGGACACTGGACACTTTTGGATTGTGTGAGGCCCAATGAATATCGGAGCGCTATGTGACAGGCTCGATGGCACAGCTGTGACCAAAGTGACTAGAGGATAAGGGAGATTTTGAATCTCTGCACACACTTTTGGATACTGGACACTTTTGGATTGTGTGAGGCCCAATGAATATCTGAGCGCTATGTGACAGGCTCGATGGCACAGCTGTGACCAAAGTGACTAGAGGATGAGGGAGATTTTGAATCTCTGCACACACTTTTGAACACTGGACACTTTTGGATTGTGTGAGGCCCAATGAATATCTGAGCGCTATGTGACAGGCTCGATGGCACAGCTGTGATCAAAGTGACTAGAGGATAAGGGAGATTTTGAATCTCTGCACACACTTTTGGACACTGGACACTTTTGGATTGTGTGAGGCCCAATGAATATCTGAGCGCTATGTGACAGGCTCGATGGCACAGCTGTGACCAAAGTGACTAGAGGATAAGGGAGAGTTGAATCTCTGCAGACACTTTTGGACACTGGACACTTTTGGATTGTGTGAGGCCCACTGATATCTGAGCGCTATGTGACAGGCTCGATGGCACAGCTGTGACCAAAGTGACTAGAGGATAAGGGAGATTTTGAATCTCTGAACACACTTTTGGACACTGGACACTTTTGGATAGTGTGAGGCCCAATGAATATCGGAGCGCTATGTGACAGGCTCGATGGCACAGCTGTGACCAAAGTGACTAGAGGATAAGGGAGATTTTGAATCTCTGCACACAATTTTGGACACTGGACACTTTTGGATTGTGTGAGGCCCAATGAATATCTGAGCGCTATGTGACAGGCTCGATGGCACATCTGTGACCAAAGTGACTAGAGGTTAAGGGAGATTTTGAATTTCTGCAGACACTTTTGGACACTGGATACTTTTGGATTGTGTGAGGCCCAATGAATATCTGAGCGCTATGTGACAGGCTCGATGGCACAGCTGTGACCAAAGTGACTAGAGGATAAGGGAGATTTTGAATCTCTGCACACACTTTTGGACACTGGACACTTTTGGATTGTGTGAGGCCCAATGAATATCTGAGCGCTATGTGACAGGCTCAATGGCACAGCTGTGACCAAAGTGACTAGAGGATAAGGGAGATTTTGAATCTCTGCAGACACTTTTGGACACTGGACACTTTTGGATTGTGTGAGGCCCACTGATATCTGAGCGCTATGTCACAGGCTCGATGGCACAGCTGTGACCAAAGTGACTAGAGGATAAGGGAGATTTTGAATCTCTGCACACACTTTTGGACACTGGACACTTTTGGATTGTGTGAGGCCCACTGATATCTGAGCGCTATGTGACAGGCTCGATGGCACAGCTGTGATCAAAGTGACTAGAGGATAAGGGAGATTTTGAATCTCTGCACACACTTTTGGACACTGGACACTTTTGGATTGTGTGAGGCCCAATGAATATCTGAGCGCTATGTGACAGGCTCGATGGCACAGCTGTGACCAAAGTGACTAGACGATAAGGGAGAGTTGAATCTCTGCAGACACTTTTGGACACTGGACACTTTTGGATTGTGTGAGGCCCACTGATATCTGAGCGCTATGTCACAGGCTCGATGGCACAGCTGTGACCAAAGTGACTAGAGGATAAGGGAGATTTTGAATCTCTGAACACACTTTTGGACACTGGACACTTTTGGATAGTGTGAGGCCCAATGAATATCGGAGCGCTATGTAACAGGCTCGATGGCACTGCTGTGACCAAAGTGACTAGAGGATAAGGGAGATTTTGAATCTCTGCACACACTTTTGGACACTGGACACTTTTGGATTGTGTGAGGACCAATGAATATCTGAGCGCTATGTGACAGGCTCGATGGCACAGCTGTGACCAAAGTGACTAGAGGATAAGGGAGATTTTAAATCTCTGCAGACACTTTTGGACACTGGACACTTTTGGATTGTGTGAGGCCCACTGATATCTGAGCGCTATGTCACAGGCTCGATGGCACAGCTGTGACCAAAGTGACTAGAGGATAAGGGAGATTTTGAATCTCTTCACACTTTTGGACACTGGACACTTTTGGATTGTGTGAGGCCCAATGAATATCTGAGCGCTATGTGACAGGCTCGATGGCACAGCTGTGACCAAAGTGACTAGAGGATAAGGGAGATTTTGAATCTCTGCACACACTTTTGGACACTGGACACTTTTGGATTGTGTGAGGCCCAATGAATATCTGAGCGCTATGTGACAGGCTCGATGGCACAGCTGTGACCAAAGTGACTAGAGGATAAGGGAGATTTTGAATTTCTGCAGACACTTTTGGACACTGGACACTTTTGGATTGTGTGAGGCCCAATGAATATCTGAGCGCTATGTGACAGGCTCGATGGCACAGCTGTGACCAAAGTGACTAGAGGATAAGGGAGATTTTGAATCTCTGCACACACTTTTGGACACTGGACACTTTTGGATTGTGTGAGGCCCAATGAATATCTGAGCACTATGTGACAGGCTCGATGGCACAACTGTGACCAAAGTGACTAGAGGATAAGGGAGATTTTGAATCTCTGCACACACTTTTGGACACTGGACACTTTTGGATTGTGTGAGGCCCACTGATATCTGAGAGGTATGTCACAGGCTCGATGGCACAGCTGTGACCAAAGTGACTAGAGGATAAGGGAGATTTTCAATTTCTGCATACATTTTGGACACTGGACACTTTTGGATTATGTGAGGCCCAATGAATATCTGAGCGCTATGTGACAGGCTCGATGGCACAGCTGTGACCAAAGTGACTAGAGGATAAGGGAGATTTTGAATCTCTGCACACACTTTTGGACACTGGACACTTTTGGATTGTGTGAGGCCCACTGATATCTGAGCGCTATGTCACAGGCTCGATGGCACAGCTGTGACCAAAGTGACTAGAGGATAAGGGAGATTTTGAATCTCTGCACACACTTTTGGACACTGGACACTTTTGGATTGTGTGAGGCCCAATGAATATCGGAGCGCTATGTGACAGGCTCGATGGCACAGCTGTGACCAAAGTGACTAGATGATAAGGGAGATTTTGAATCTCTGCACACACTTTTGGACACTGGACACTTTTGGATTGTGTGAGGCCCACTGATATCTGAGCGCTATGTCACAGGCTCGATGGCACAGCTGTGACCAAAGTGACTAGAGGATAAGGGAGATTTTGAATTTCTGCAGACACTTTTTGACACTGGACACTTTTGGATTGTGTGAGGCCCAATGAATATCTGAGCGCTATGTGACAGGCTCGATGGCACAGCTGTGACCAAAGTGACTAGAGGATAAGGGAGATTTTGAATCTCTGCACACACTTTTGGACACTGGACACTTTTGGATTGTGTGAGGCCCACTGACATCTGAGCGCTATGTCACAGGCTCGATGGCACAGCTGTGACCAAAGTGACTAGAGGATAAGGGAGATTTTGAATCTCTGCACACACTTTTGGACACTGGACACTTTTGGATTGTGTGAGGCCCACTGATATCTGAGCGCTATGTGACAGGCTCGATGGCACAGCTGTGACCAAAGTGACTAGAGGATAAGGGAGATTTTGAATCTCTGCACACACTTTTGGACACTGGACACTTTTGGATTGTGTGAGGCCCAATGAATATCTGAGCGCTATGTGACAGGCTCGATGGCACAGCTTTGACCAAAGTGACTAGAGGATAAGGGAGATTTTGAATCTCTGCAGACACTTTTGGACACTGGACACTTTTGGATTGTGTGAGGCCCACTGATATCTGAGCGCTATGTCACAGGCTCGATGGTACAGCTGTGACCAAAGTGACTAGAGGATAAGGGAGATTTTGAATCTCTTCACACTTTTGGACACTGGACACTTTTGGATTGTGTGAGGCCCAATGAATATCTGAGCGCTATGTGACAGGCTCGATGGCACAGCTGTGACCAAAGTGACTAGAGGATAAGGGAGATTTTGAATCTCTGCAGACACTTTTGGACACTGGACACTTTTGGATTGTGTGAGGCCCAATGAATATCTGAGCGCTATGTGACAGGCTCGATGGCACAGCCGTGACCAAAGTGACTAGAGGATAAGGGAGATTTTGAATTTCTGCAGACACTTTTGGACACTGGACACTTTTGGATTGTGTGAGGCCCAATGAATATCTGAGCGCTATGTGACAGGCTCGATGGCACAGCTGTGACCAAAGTGACTAGAGGATAAGGGAGATTTTGAATCTCTGCACACACTTTTGGACACTGGACACTTTTGGATTGTGTGAGGCCCAATGAATATCTGAGCGCTATGTGACAGGCTCGATGGCACAGCTGTGACCAAAGTGACTAGAGGATAAGGGAGATTTTGAATCTCTGCACACAATTTTGGACACTGGACACTTTTGGATTGTGTGAGACCCACTGATATCTGAGAGCTATGTCACAGGCTCGATGGCACAGCTGTTACCAAAGTGACTAGAGGATAAGGGAGATTTTCAATTTCTGCAGACACTTTTGGACACTGGACACTTTTGGATTATGTGAGGCCCAATGAATATCTGAGCGCTATGTGACAGGCTCGATGGCACAGCTGTGACCAAAGTGACTAGAGGATAAGGGAGATTTTGAATCTCTGCACACACTTTTGGACACTGGACACTTTTGGATTGTGTGAGGCCCACTGATATCTGAGCGCTATGTCACAGGCTCGATGGCACAGCTGTGACCAAAGTGACTAGAGGATAAGGGAGATTTTGAATCTCTGCACACACTTTTGGACACTGGACACTTTTGGATTGTGTGAGGCCCAATGAATATCGGAGCGCTATGTGACAGGCTCGATGGCACAGCTGTGACCAAAGTGACTAGAGGATAAGGGAGATTTTGAATCTCTGCACACACTTTTGAACACTGGACACTTTTGGATTGTGTGAGGCCCAATGAATATCTGAGCGCTATGTGACAGGCTCGATGGCACAGCTGTGACCAAAGTGACTAGAGGATAAGGGAGATTTTGAATTTCTGCAGACACTTTTGGACACTGGACACTTTTGGATTGTGTGAGGCCCAATGAATATCTGAGCGCTATGTGACAGGCTCGATGGCACAGCTGTGACCAAAGTGACTAGAGGATAGGGGAGATTTTGAATCTTTGCACACACTTTTGGACACTGGACACTTTTGGATTGTGTGAGTCCCAATGAATATCTGAGCGCTATGTGACAGGCTCGATGGCACAGCTGTGACCAAAGTGACTAGAGGATAAGGGAGATTTTGAATCTCTGCAGACACTTTTGGACACTGGACACTTTTGGATTGTGTGAGGCCCAATGAATATCTGAGCGCTATGTGACAGGCTCGATGGCACAGCTGTCCCACAAAACTTTTCCACATTTGGGCCATACTGGCCTTGCCTTGTCCTGCGGCACTGCCTCTGCTACCTGTTTGTGCAGAGCTTCCTCCACTGCCTCTACCCACATGGCTGCTTTGAAAAGCACTACCAGCAACACTTGCGGGGGGAATGGAGAACATGATGGCCTGCACAAGTGTTTCTTGGTACTCCCGCATTTTTCGCTCCCGGTTCAACTGTGGTATGAGGCTTTGTAAGTTGTCCCGGTAGCGAGGATCTAGGAGGGTGTACACCCAATAATCAGCCGTGTGGAGAATGTTGGCGATGCGGCGGTCATTTAACAAGCACTGCAGCATGAAATCAACCATGTGCTGCAGACTGCCAACTGGACCGGAAACACTGTCCCCAGCTTGAGGCAGCATCTCTGCCTGCTCAGCATCACCCCACCCTCGCTGTACACACTGACTACTAGAGCCTTGTGTACCTCCCTCCTCTGGAGAGATGTGTTCCTCCTTCTCCATTGACTCCTCGTCATCCTCCTCACTAAGTGTCCCCTGCCTGGGCCTTTGTGTGGAAGCAAATTGCGCAGATTTGCCAGAAGCAGATGGCATTTCTGACTGCTCATCCTCGACCTCTTCAAAAACCTCCTCACTTAGTGCTTGTAAGGTTTTTTGAAGCAGACAGATGAGGGGGACAGTCATGCTGATTAGTGCATCATCTGCACTGGCCATCCGCGTGGAGTCATCAAAGGCACGCAAAACTTGGCAGATGTCCCTCATAGTGGCCCACTCAGTGGTGGTGAAGTGTGTCTGGCGCACAGTGCGACTTGTTTGCGCCTGATGCAGCTGGTACTCCATTACTGCTGCCTGCTGCTCACACAACCACTCCAACATATGTAACGTTGAATTCCACCTGGTGGGGAGGTCACATATGATGCGATGTTCTGGCAGGCGGAATCGTCGTTGCAGAGATGCAATGCGCGATCTTGCCATGCTGGAACGCCGCAAGTGAGCACACTCTAGGCGAACCTTGTGCAGCAGTGCATCAAGATCCGGATAGTCCCTCAGAAAGCTCTGCATGACCAAATTGAGCACGTGTGCCAGACATGGTATGTGAGTGAGGTTGCCTAGGCCCAGAGCTGCCACTAGATTTCGGCCATTGTCACTCACTACCAAACCTGGCAGGAGATTCGCTGGCACAAACCACACATCGCTCTCCTGCTTGATGGCATTCCAGAGCTCCTGTGCTGTGTGGCTCCGATTCCCCAAAGAAATTAATTTAAGGATGGCCTGTTGACGTTTGGCCACACCTGTGCTCATATCTGGCCTAACAGGCTCACGCAGTGCTGATTCCGAGGAACTAGAGTAGGAGGAGGACTCAATATGTACAGACTGCATTCCTGCAATCCTTGGAGTTGGCAGAATACGTACAGAGCCACTCTCCAGATCTGTACCCGGCTCCACAACATTGACCCAATGGGCAGTGAGGGAAAGGTATCGTCCCTGTCCATGGCTACTGGTCCACGCATCGGTGGTCAGGTGGACCTTGCTACTGACGGCATTTAGTAGCGCATTTTTAATTTTTCCCTCCACATGCTTTTGCAGGGCAGGGACGGCTTGCCTGCTGAAATAAAAGCGGCTGGGCACATTGTATTGTGGAACTGCCAATGACATAAAGTTCCGGAAGGTGTCAGTCTCCACCAGCCTGAATGACAGCATCTCAAGGGCCAGTAGTTTGGCAATGCCGGCATTCAGAGCCAGTGCTCGGGGATGGTTTGCCGAGTATGGCCGCTTTTTCTCCCATGCCTGTGCTACCGATTGCTGGTGAGTGGCCTGGGAGTGTGCTGATGACTGCGAACGTGGTTCAGTGGGTGGAATTTCACTGGGTCTCTGGACAACAGTGGCAGTGGTTCTTCCATGGCATTCCAGTGAGGAAGCCGAACCAGCTGTGTGTGAGCTGGAGGAAGAGGCCTCAACATGAGCTGAAGAGGTGGTAGGTGCTGCTGAAGGTTGGCCTACATCTTCAGTGTGTCTGTGTAACTCCACCTCGTGCTTGGTACGCACATGTTTCCACATATTTGTGGTATTGAGGTTGGTCACATTTTCCCCTCGTTTCACTTTCTGATGACACAGCTTGCATTTGACAAAGCAAATGTCATCTGCAACTGTGTCAAAAAAAGACCACGCACTGCAAGTCCTGGGAGCGCCCGTTTTGTGTTTTGGAAGAGGATTGCTCCTCACGGGTGCCAAAGTGGAGGCTACAGGCAACCAAGTCTGCCCCCGCCCTCTCCCTCCTCTTTTGGCCGTTCGGGGAATCTCTTCCTCAGAGCTGCTCCCACCACCTTCCTGTGGCTGACGCCATGATGGGTCAAGGACCTCATCATCTCCACTCCCCTCTTCAAGCACCGTCTGGTCCTGGGTTGTCTCGCCAGCACCGTACGCACCAGAAATTGGCAACTGAGTATCATCATCATCAGATGAGCACTGAGGTGTGCTGACAATAGGCACTGGCCCACCCGCCTCTTCAGATTCAGAGGGACAAAGCAGTTGCGCATCACTGCATACTCCCTCTTCTTCACGCTCTAGAATGCTGCTTGGCTGGCCACCTCTTTCCAAGCCAACAGATTCTGAGAACAGAAGTAAAGATTGAGAAGGCTCCTGTCCAGGGCTCTCAGACTGCCTGGGCAATTTGGCAGGTGGTGAAAAGACAGATGGTTGCTCTTCAGTGCTCTGGCCTTGGGAGGATGCGGAAGTCATTGAAGTGGATGCGTTAGCTGCCATCCATCCGACAACGGTTTCAATTTGTTCGTCACGCAGCAGTGGGGTACGGCGAGGTCCTACAAAGCTGCGCATGAAGGGCTGTTGCCTGGTAAAAGTGGGGGATGCCGGGTCACTGGTGGCCGCAGCAGACACCGAATCCCCACATCCTCTCCCTGCTGAATCCCCCCGTCCTCTCCCTGCTGAAACTCCACGGCCACGACCACGTGCCTTACTCCCTGCCTTCTTCATCTTGGTAGACTGATAAAGATAGGCAGAAAAGTAAAAAAGGGGTGGCTTAGTGTTCTTATTCCTGAACACCTGCTAACCAGTATAAGAAACACTAATTTGGCTAAGAGTGTGTGTACTACACTTTAATATGATCTAATGTGGCCTAGACAACTGTAAAGCGGAGTGTTTGGTGAACTTTATTTCCTTTTTTTTTTTTGGGGGGGGGGGGGAGAAAAGGATGTGACCAAAGTTTGAAAGCTATAGTATCACAAACTTTTTGGAGCGATTACAATGCAGGAAGCTAACCTACAATGCAATTGATGAGGCTCCAAAAAATAGGGTGATACTAGTCTGGCTGGCCCTGAAGGCCACAAGCCAGCAAAAAGGCTCCTCTATCTAATCCTATATAGTGTTTGCAACCAACCAATGACAATGGATGCGGTTGGAAGCACACTAATATAGGAGCAAAAATCTGGCTAAATTAGCTGCAAAAAAAGGACTATGTATGAGGCAGTGACGCACGCTGAGCGGACTACAGCTAGCGGTAGCTGTAGAACACACTGCAACGTGAGCTGCACTCACACACAGAGAGACCTATCAGACAGCCAAAAACAGTGCAGAGAAATGGGCTATAGCACTGAAAGGCTGCTGAAAGGCTCCGCTGTCCACTCCTTTAGTGTTTGCAACCAACGTATATGGATACGTATGGAAGCACACTATACAGGAGAAAAAAAAAGCAGCAATAAAAGAAAAATGTGTATGAGGCAGAGACACACGCTGGGCAGCCTACAAGCAGACGTGCCTGCAGGACACACTACACAGCGTGGGTCTGCACTCACACAGCCCTTGCAGACAGCTGTGAAAACAGCGCTGCTAGGGAAAAGCAAGCTACAGTGGTGGTTTATGTAGCCTGGGTTAAGCACTATATGTGTTTTGAGAATCGCTATTTCTAACTGTCCCTCACAGTCTTCAACAGCAGCCTGTCCCTAACTGAATTCACAGCAGAGTGACCAGAAATGGCGGCTGCAGCGGTTTTTATAGTGCATCATGACATCATTTCAGCAGCCAATCACAGCCATGCCAGTACTGGACACTTTTGGATTCTGTGAGGCCCAATGAATATCTGAGCGCTATGTGACAGGCTCGATGGCACAGCTATGACCAAAGTGACTAGAGGATAAGGGAGATTTTGAATTTCTGCAGACACTTTTGGACACTGGACACTTTTGGATTGTGTGAGGCCCAATGAATATCTAAACGCTATGTGACAGGCTCGATGGCACAGCTGTGACCAAAGTGACTGGAGGATAAGGGAGATTTTGAATCTCTGCACACACTTTTGGACACTGGACACTTTTGGATTGTGTGAGGCCCAATGAATATCTGAGCGCTATGTGACAGGCTCGATGGCACAGCAGTGACCAAAGTGACTAGAGGATAAGGGAGATTTTGAATCTCTGCAGACACTTTTGGACACTGGACACTTTTGGATTGTGTGAGGCCCACTGATATCTGAGCGCTATGTCAAAGGCTCGATGGCACAGCTGTGACCAAAGTGACTAGACGATAAGGGAGATTTTGAATCTCTGCACACACTTTTGGACACTGGACACTTTTGGATTGTGTGAGGCCCACTAATATCTGAGCGCTATGTGACAGGCTCGATGGCACAGCTGTGACCAAAGTGACTAGAGGATAAGGGAGATTTTGAATCTCTGCACACACTTTTGGACACTGGACACTTTTGGATTGTGTGAGGCCCAATGAATATCTGAGCACTATGTGACAGGCTCGATGGCACAGCTGTGACCAAAGTGACTAGAGGATAAGGGAGATTTTGAATCTCTGCAGACACGTTTGGACACTGGACACTTTTGGATTTTGTGAGGCCCACTGATATCTGAGCGCTATGTCACAGGCTTGATGGCACAGCTGTGACCAAAGTGACTAGAGGATAAGGGATATTTTGAATCTCTGCACACACTTTTTGACACTGGAAACTTTTGGATTGTGTGAGGCCCACTGACATCTGAGAGCTATGTGACAGGCTCGATGGCACAGCTGTGACCAAAGTGACTAGAGGATAAGGGAGATTTTGAATCTCTGCACACACTTTTGGACACTGGACACTTTTGGATTGTGTGAGGCCCAATGAATATCTGAGCACTATGTGACAGGTTCGATGGCACAGCTGTGACCAAAGTGACTAGAGGATAAGGGAGATTTTGAATCTCTGCAGACACTTTTGGACACTGGACACTTTTGGATTATGTGAGGCCCACTGATGTCTGAGCGCTATGTCACAGGCTCGATGGCACAGCTGTGACCAAAGTGACTAGAGGATAAGGGAGATTTTGAATTTCTGCACACACTTTTGGACACTGGACACTTTTGGATTGTGTGAGGCCCAATGAATATCGGAGCGCTATGTGACAGGCTCGATGGCACAGCTGTGACCAAAGTGACTAGAGGATAAGGGAGATTTTGAATCTCTGCACACACTTTTGGATACTGGACACTTTTGGATTGTGTGAGGCCCAATGAATATCTGAGCGCTATGTGACAGGCTCGATGGCACAGATGTGACCAAAGTGACTAGAGGATAAGGGAGATTTTGAATTTCTGCAGACACTTTTGAACACTGGACACTTTTGGATTGTGTGAGGCCCAATGAATATCTGAGCGCTATGTGACAGGCTCGATGGCACAGCTGTGACCACAGTGACTAGAGGATAAGGGAGATTTTGAATCTCTGCACACACTTTTGGACACTGGACACTTTTGGATTGTGTGAGGCCCAATGAATATCTGAGCGCTATGTGACAGGCTCGATGGCACAGCTGTGACCAAAGTGACTAGAGGATAAGGGAGATTTTGAATCTCTGCAGACACTTTTGGACACTGGACACTTTTGGATTGTGTGAGGCCCACTGATATCTGAGCGCTATGTCACAGGCTCGATGGCACAGCTGTGACCAAAGTGACTAGAGTATAAGGGAGATTTTGAATCTCTGCACACACTTTTGGACACTGGACACTTTTGGGTTGTGTGAGGCCCACTGATATCTGAGCGCTATATGACAGGCTCGATGGCACAGCTGTGATCAAAGTGACTAGAGGATAAGGGAGATTTTGAATCTCTGCACACACTTTTGGACACTGGACACTTTTGGATTGTGTGAGGCCCAATGAATACCTGAGCGCTATGTGACAGGCTCGATGGCACAGCTGTGACCAATGTGACTAGAGGATAAGGGAGAGTTGAATCTCTGCAGACACTTTTGGACACTGGACACTTTTGGATTGTGTGAGGCTCACTGATATCTGAGCGCTATGTCACAGGCTCGATGGCACAGCTGTGACCAAAGTGACTAGAGGATAAGGGAGATTTTGAATCTCTGAACACACTTTTGGACACTGGACACTTTTGGATAGTTTGAGGCCCAATGAATATCGGAGCGCTATGTGACAGGCTCGATGGCACAGCTGTGACCAAAGTGACTAGAGGATAAGGGAGATTTTGAATCTCTGCACACACTTTTGGACACTGGACACTTTTGGATTGTGTGAGGCCCAATGAATATCTGAGCGCTATGTGACAGGCTCGATGGCACAGCTGTGACCAAAGTGACTAGAGGATAAGGGAGATTTTGAATCTCTGCACACACTTTTGGACACTGGACACTTTTGGATTGTGTGAGGCCCACTGATATCTGAGCGCTATGTCACAGGCTCGATGGCACAGCTGTGACCAAAGTGACTAGAGGATAAGGGAGATTTTGAATTTCTGCAGACACTTTTTGACACTGGACACTTTTGGACAGTGTGAGGCCCAATGAATATCTGAGCGCTATGTGACAGGCTCGATGGCACAGCTGTGACCAAAGTGACTAGATGATAAGGGAGATTTTGAATCTCTGCACACACTTTTGGACACTGGACACTTTTGGATTGTGTGAGGCCCACTGATATCTGAGCGCTATGTCACAGGCTCGATGGCACAGCTGTGACCAAAGTGACTAGAGGATAAGGGAGATTTTGAATTTCTGCAGACACTTTTTGACACTGGACACTTTTGGATTGTGTGAGGCCCAATGAATATCTGAGCGCTATGTGACAGGCTCGATGGCACAGCTGTGACCAAAGTGACTAGAGGATAAGGGAGATTTTGAATCTCTGCACACACTTTTGGACACTGGACACTTTTGGATTGTGTGAGGCCCACTGATATCTGAGCGCTATGTGACAGGCTCGATGGCACAGCTGTGACCAAAGTGACTAGAGGATAAGGGAGATTTTGAATCTCTGCACACACTTTTGGACACTGGACACTTTTGGATTGTGTGAGGCCCACTGATATCTGAGCGCTATGTCAAGGGCTCGATGGCACAGCTGTGACCAAAGTGACTAGAGGATAAGGGAGATTTTGAATCTCTGCACACACTTTTGGACACTGGACACTTTTGGATTGTGTGAGGCCCAATGAATATCTGAGCGCTATGTGACAGGCTCGATGGCACAGCTGTGACCAAAGTGACTAGAGTATAAGGGAGATTTTGAATCTCTGCACACACTTTTGGACACTGGACACTTTTGGATTGTGTGAGGCCCAATGAATATCTGAGCGCTATGTGACAGGCTCGATGGCACAGCTGTGACCAAAGTGACTAGAGGATAAGGGAGATTTTGAAACTCTGCACACACTTTTGGACACTGGACACTTTTGGATTGTGTGAGGAACACTGATATCGGAGAGCTATGTCACAGGCTCGATGGCACAGCTGTGACCAAAGTGACTAGAGGATAAGGGAGATTTTCAATTTCTGCAGACACTTTTGGACACTGGACACTTTTGGATTATGTGAGGCCCAATGAATATCTGAGCGCTATGTGACAGGCTCGATGGCACAGCTGTGACCAAAGTGACTAGAGGATAAGGGAGATTTTGAATCTCTGCACACACTTTTGGACACTGGACACTTTTGGATTGTGTGAGGCCCACTGATATCTGAGCGCTATGTCACAGGCTCGATGGCACAGCTGAGACCAAAGTGACTAGAGGATAAGGGAGATTTTGAATCTCTGCACACACTTTTGGACACTGGACACTTTTGGATTGTGTGAGGCCCAATGAATATCGGAGCGCTATGTGACAGGCTCGATGGCACAGCTGTGACCAAAGTGACTAGAGGATAAGGGAGATTTTGAATCTCTGCACACACTTTTGAACACTGGACACTTTTGGATTGTGTGAGGCCCAATGAATATCTGAGCGCTATGTGACAGGCTCGATGGCACAGCTGTGACCAAAGTGACTAGAGGATAAGGGAGATTTTGAATCTCTGCACACACTTTTGGACACTGGACACTTTTGGATTGTGTGAGGCCCAATGAATATCTGAGCGCTATGTGACAGGCTCGATGGCACAGCTGTGACCAAAGTGAATGGAGGATAAGGGAGATTTTGAATCTCTGCAGACACTTTTGGACACTGGACACTTTTGGATTGTGTGAGGCCCACTGATATCTGAGCGCTATGTCACAGGCTCGATGGCACAGCTGTGACCAAAGTGACTAGAGGATAAGGGAGATTTTGAATCTCTGAACACACTTTTGGACACTGGACACTTTTGGATTGTGTGAGGCCCAATGAATATCGGAGCGCTATGTGACAGGCTCGATGGCACAGCTGTGACCAAAGTGACTAGAGGATAAGGGAGATTTTGAATCTCTGCACACACTTTTGGACACTGGACACTTTTGGATTGTGTGAGGCCCAATGAATATCTGAGCGCTATGTGACAGGCTCGATGGCACAGCTATGACCAAAGTGACTAGAGGATAAGGGAGATTTTGAATTTCTGCAGACACTTTTGGACACTGGACACTTTTGGATTGTGTGAGGCCCAATGAATATCTAAACGCTATGTGACAGGCTCGATGGCACAGCTGTGACCAAAGTGACTAGAGGATAAGGGAGATTTTGAATCTCTGAACACACTTTTGGACACTGGACACTTTTGGATTGTGTGAGGCCCAATGAATATCTGAGCGCTATGTGACAGGCTCGATGGCACAGCTGTGACCAAAGTGACTAGAGGATAAGGGAGATTTTGAATCTCTGCAGACACTTTTGGACACTGGACACTTTTGGATTGTGTGAGGCCCACTGATATCTGAGCGCTATGTCAAAGGCTCGATGGCACAGCTGTGACCAAAGTGACTAGACGATAAGGGAGATTTTGAATCTCTGCACACACTTTTGGACACTGGACACTTTTGGATTGTGTGAGGCCCACTAATATCTGAGCGCTATGTGACAGGCTCGATGGCACAGCTGTGACCAAAGTGACTAGAGGATAAGGGAGATTTTGAATCTCTGCACACACTTTTGGACACTGGACACTTTTGGATTGTGTGAGGCCCAATGAATATCTGAGCGCTATGTGACAGGCTCGATGGCACAGCTGTGACCAAAGTGACTAGAGGATAAGGGAGATTTTGAATCTCTGCAGACACGTTTGGACACTGGACACTTTTGGATTTTGTGAGGCCCACTGATATCTGAGCGCTATGTCACAGGCTTGATGGCACAGCTGTGACCAAAGTGACTAGAGGATAAGGGATATTTTGAATCTCTGCACACACTTTTGGACACTGGACACTTTTGGATTGTGTGAGGCCCACTGATATCTGAGAGCTATGTGACAGGCTCGATGGCACAGCTGTGACCAAAGTGACTAGAGGATAAGGGAGATTTTGAATCTCTGCACACACTTTTGGACACTGGACACTTTTGGATTGTGTGAGGCCCAATGAATATCTGAGCACTATGTGACAGGTTCGATGGCACAGCTGTGACCAAAGTGACTAGAGGATAAGGGAGATTTTGAATTTCTGCAGACACTTTTGAACACTGGACACTTTTGGATTGTGTGAGGCCCAATGAATATCTGAGCGCTATGTGACAGGCTCGATGGCACAGCTGTGACCACAGTGACTAGAGGATAAGGGAGATTTTGAATCTCTGCACACACTTTTGGACACTGGACACTTTTGGATTGTGTGAGGCCCAATGAATATCTGAGCGCTATGTGACAGGCTCGATGGCACAGCTGTGACCAAAGTGACTAGAGGATAAGGGAGATTTTGAATCTCTGCAGACACTTTTGGACACTGGACACTTTTGGATTGTGTGAGGACCACTGACATCTGAGCGCTATGTCACAGGCTCGATGGCACAGCTGTGACCAAAGTGACTAGAGGATAAGGGAGATTTTGAATCTCTGCACACACTTTTGGACACTGGACACTTTTGGATTGTGTGAGGCCCAATGAATATCTGAGCGCTATGTGACAGGCTCGATGGCACAGCTGTGACCAAAGTGACTAGAGGATAAGGGAGATTTTGAATCTCTGCACACACTTTTGGACACTGGACACTTTTGGATTGTGTGAGGCCCAATGAATATCTGAGCGCTATGTGACAGGCTCGATGGCACAGCTGTGACCAAAGTAACTAGAGGATAAGGGAGATTTTGAATCTCTGCACACACTTTTGCACACTGGACACTTTTGGATTGTGTGAGGCCCAATGAATATCTGAGCGCTATGTGACAGGCTCGATGGCACAGCTGTGACCAAAGTGACTAGAGGATAAGGGAGATTTTGAATTTCTGCAGACACTTTTGGACACTGGACACTTTTGGATTGTGTGAGGCCCAATGAATATCTGAGCGCTATGTGACAGGCTCGATGGCACAGCTGTGACCAAAGTGACTAGAGGATAAGGGAGATTTTGAATCTCTGCACACACTTTCGGACACTGGACACTTTTGGATTGTGTGAGGCCCAATGAATATCTGAGCGCTATGTGACAGGCTCGATGACACAGCTGTGACCAAAGTGACTAGAGGATAAGGGAGATTTTGAAACTCTGCACACACTTTTGGACACTGGACACTTTTGGATTGTGTGAGGCCCACTGATATCTGAGAGCTATGTCACAGGCTCGATGGCACAGCTGTGACCAAAGTGACTAGAGGATAAGGGAGATTTTCAATTTCTGCAGACACTTTTGGACACTGGACACTTTTGGATTATGTGAGGCCCAATGAATATCTGAGCGCTATGTGACAGGCTCGATGGCACAGCTGTGACCAAAGTGACTAGAGGATAAGGGAGATTTTGAATCTCTGCACACACTTTTGGACACTGGACACTTTTGGATTGTGTGAGGCCCACTGATATCTGAGCGCTATGTGACAGGCTCGATGGCACAGCTGTGACCAAAGTGACTAGAGGATAAGGGAGATTTTGAATCTCTGCACACACTTTTGGACACTGGACACTTTTGGATTGTGTGAGGCCCAATGAATATCGGAGCGCTATGTGACAGGCTCGATGGCACAGCTGTGACCAAAGTGACTAGAGGATAAGGGAGATTTTGAATCTCTGCACACACTTTTGAACACTGGACACTTTTGGATTGTGTGAGGCCCAATGAATATCTGAGCGCTATGTGACAGGCTCGATGGCACAGCTGTGACCAAAGTGACTAGAGGATAAGGGAGATTTTGAATTTCTGCAGACACTTTTGGACACTGGACACTTTTGGATTGTGTGAGGCCCAATGAATATCTGAGCGCTATGTGACAGGCTCGATGGCACAGCTGTGACCAAAGTGACTGGAGGATAGGGGAGATTTTGAATCTTTGCACACACTTTTGGACACTGGACACTTTTGGATTGTGTGAGGCCCAATGAATATCTGAGCGCTATGTGACAGGCTCGATGGCACAGCTGTGACCAAAGTGACTAGAGGATAAGGGAGATTTTGAATCTCTGCACACACTTTTGGACACTGGACACTTTTGGATTGTGTGAGGCCCACTGATATCTGAGCGCTATGTCAAGGGCTCGATGGCACAGCTGTGACCAAAGTGACTAGAGGATAAGGGAGATTTTGAATCTCTGCACACACTTTTGGACACTGGACACTTTTGGATTGTGTGAGGCCCAATGAATATCTGAGCGCTATGTGACAGGCTCGATGGCACAGCTGTGACCAAAGTGACTAGAGGATAAGGGAGATTTTGAATCTCTGCAGACACTTTTGAACACTGGACACTTTTGGATTGTGTGAGGCCCACTGATATCTGAGCGCTATGTCAAAGGCTCGATGGCACAGCTGTGACCAAAGTGACTAGACGATAAGGGAGATTTTGAATCTCTGCACACACTTTTGGACACTGGACACTTTTGGATTGTGTGAGGCCCACTAATATCTGAGCGCTATGTGACAGGCTCGATGGCACAGCTGTGACCAAAGTGACTAGAGGATAAGGGAGATTTTGAATCTCTGCACACACTTTTGGACACTGGACACTTTTGGATTGTGTGAGGCCCAATGAATATCTGAGCGCTATGTGACAGGCTCGATGGCACAGCTGTGACCAAAGTGACTAGAGGATAAGGGAGATTTTGAATCTCTGCAGACACTTTTGGACACTGGACACTTTTGGATTTTGTGAGGCCCACTGATATCTGAGCGCTATATCACAGGCTCGATGGCACAGCTGTGACCAAAGTGACTAGAGGATAAGGGAGATTTTGAATCTCTGCACACACTTTTGGACACTGGACACTTTTGGATTGTGTGAGGCCCAATGAATATCTGAGCACTATGTGACAGGTTCGATGGCACAGCTGTGACCAAAGTGACTAGAGGATAAGGGAGATTTTGAATCTCTGCAGACACTTTTGGACACTGGACACTTTTGGATTATGTGAGGCCCACTGATGTCTGAGCGCTATGTCACAGGCTCGATGGCACAGCTGTGACCAAAGTGACTAGAGGATAAGGGAGATTTTGAATTTCTGCACACACTTTTGGACACTGGACACTTTTGGATTGTGTGAGGCCCAATGAATATCGGAGCACTATGTGACAGGCTCGATGGCACAGCTGTGACCAAAGTGACTAGAGGATAAGGGAGATTTTGAATCTCTGCACACACTTTTGGATACTGGACACTTTTGGATTGTGTGAGGCCCAATGAATATCTGAGCGCTATGTGACAGGCTCGATGGCACAGCTGTGACCAAAGTGACTAGAGGATAAGGGAGATTTTGAATTTCTGCAGACACTTTTGAACACTGGACACTTTTGGATTGTGTGAGGCCCAATGAATATCTGAGCGCTATGTGACAGGCTCGATGGCACAGCTGTGACCACAGTGACTAGAGGATAAGGGAGATTTTGAATCTCTGCACACACTTTTGGACACTGGACACTTTTGGATTGTGTGAGGCCCAATGAATATCTGAGCGCTATGTGACAGGCTCGATGGCACAGCTGTGACCAAAGTGACTAGAGGATAAGGGAGATTTTGAATCTCTGCAGACACTTTTGGACACTGGACACTTTTGGATTGTGTGAGGCCCACTGATATCTGAGCGCTATGTCACAGGCTCGATGGCACAGCTGTGACCAAAGTGACTAGAGGATAAGGGAGATTTTGAATCTCTGCACACACTTTTGGACACTGGACACTTTTGGATTGTGTGAGGCCCAATGAATATCTGAGCGCTATGTGACAGGCTCGATGGCACAGCTGTGACCAAAGTGACTAGAGGATAAGGGAGATTTTGAATCTCTGCACACACTTTTGGACACTGGACACTTTTGGATTGTGTGAGGCCCAATGAATATCTGAGCGCTATGTGACAGGCTCGATGGCACAGCTGTGACCAAAGTAACTAGAGGATAAGGGAGATTTTGAATCTCTGCACACACTTTTGCACACTGGACACTTTTGGATTGTGTGAGGCCCAATGAATATCTGAGCGCTATGTGACAGGCTCGATGGCACAGCTGTGACCAAAGTGACTAGAGGATAAGGGAGATTTTGAATCTCTGCACACACTTTTGGACACTGGACACTTTTGGATTGTGTGAGGCCCAATGAATATCTGAGCGCTATGTGACAGGCTCGATGGCACAGCTGTGACCAAAGTGACTAGAGGATAAGGGAGATTTTGAAACTCTGCACACACTTTTGGACACTGGACACTTTTGGATTGTGTGAGGCCCAATGAATATCGGAGCGCTATGTGACAGGCTCGATGGCACAGCTGTGACCAAAGTGACTAGAGGATAAGGGAGATTTTGAATCTCTGCACACACTTTTGGACACTGGACACTTTTGGATTGTGTGAGGGCAATGAATATCTGAGCGCTATGTGACAGACTCGATGGCACAGCTGTGACCAAAGTGACTAGAGGATAGGGGAGATTTTGAATCTTTGCACACACTTTTGGACACTGGACACTTTTGGATTGTGTGAGGCCCAATGAATATCTGAGCGCTATGTGACAGGCTCGATGGCACAGCTGTGACCAAAGTGACTAGAGGATAAGGGAGATTTTGAATCTCTGCACACACTTTTGGACACTGGACACTTTTGGATTGTGTGAGGCCCACTGATATCTGAGCGCTATGTCAAAGGCTCGATGGCACAGCTGTGACCAAAGTGACTAGAGGATAAGGGAGATTTTGAATCTCTGCACACACTTTTGGACACTGGACACTTTTGGATTGTGTGAGGCCCACTGATATCTGAGCGCTATGTGACAGGCTCGATGGCACAGCTGTGACCAAAGTGACTAGAGGATAAGGGAGATTTTGAATCTCTGCACACACTTTTGGACACTGGACACTTTTGGATTGTGTGAGGCCCAATGAATATCTGAGCGCTATGTGACAGGCTCGATGGCACAGCTGTGACCAAAGTGACTGGAGGATAAGGGAGATTTTGAATCTCTGCAGACACTTTTGGACACTGGACACTTTTGGATTGTGTGAGGCCCACTGATATCTGAGCGCTATGTCACAGGCTCGATGGCACAGCTGTGACCAAAGTGACTAGAGGATAAGGGTTATTTTGAATCTCTGCACACACTTTTGGACACTGGACACTTTTGGATTGTGTGAGGCCCACTGATATCTGAGCGCTATGTCACAGGCTCGATGGCACAGCTGTGACCAAAGTGACTAGAGGATAAGGGAGATTTTGAATCTCTTCACACACTTTTGGACACTGGACACTTTTGGATTGTGTGAGGCCCAATGAATATCGGAGCGCTATGTGACAGGCTCGATGGCACAGCTGTGACCAAAGTGACTAGAGGATAAGGGAGATTTTGAATCTCTGCACACACTTTTGGATACTGGACACTTTTGGATTGTGTGAGGCCCAATGAATATCTGAGCGCTATGTCACAGGCTCGATGGCACAGCTGTGACCAAAGTGACTAGAGGATAAGGGAGATTTTGAATTTCTGCAGACACTTTTGAACACTGGACACTTTTGGATTGTGTGAGGCCCAATGAATATCTGAGCGCTATGTGACAGGCTCGATATCACAGCTGTGACCACAGTGACTAGAGGATAAGGGAGATTTTGAATCTCTGCACACACTTTTGGACACTGGACACTTTTGGATTGTGTGAGGCCCAATGAATATCTGAGCGCTATGTGACAGGCTCGATGGCACAGCTGTGACCAAAGTGACTAGAGGATAAGGGAGATTTTGAATCTCTGCAGACACTTTTGGACACTGGACACTTTTGGATTGTGTGAGGACCACTGATATCTGAGCGCTATGTCACAGGCTCGATGGCACAGCTGTGACCAAAGTGACTAGAGGATAAGGGAGATTTTGAACCTCTGCACACACTTTTGGACACTGGACACTTTTGGATTGTGTGAGGCCCACTGATATCTGAGCGCTATGTGACAGGCTCGATGGCACAGCTGTGACCAAAGTGACTAGAGGATAAGGGAGATTTTGAATCTCTGCACACACTTTTGGACACTGGACACTTTTGGATTGTGTGAGGCCCAATGAATATCTGAGCGCTATGTGACAGGCTCGATGGCACAGCTGTGACCAAAGTGACTAGAGGATAAGGGAGATTTTGTATCTCTGCAGAAACTTTTGGACACTGGACACTTTTGAATTGTGTGAGGCCCACTGATATCTGAGCGCTAAGTCACAGGCTCGATGGCACAGCTGTGACCAAAGTGACTAGAGGATAAGGGAGATTTTGAATCTCTGCACACACTTTTGGACACTGGACACTTTTGGATTGTGTGAGGCCCACTGATATCTGAGCGCTATGTCACAGGCTCAATGGCACAGCTGTGACCAAAGTGACTAGAGGATAAGGGAGATTTTGAATCTCTGCACACACTTTTGGACACTGGACACTTTTGGATTGTGTGAGGCCCAATGAATATCTGAGCGCTATGTGACAGGCTCGATGGCACAGCTGTGACCACAGTGACTAGAGGATAAGGGAGATTTTGAATCTCTGCACACACTTTTGGACACTGGACACTTTTGGATTGTGTGAGGCCCAATGAATATCTGAGCGCTATGTGACAGGCTCGATGGCACAGCTGTGACCAAAGTGTCTAGAGGATAAGGGAGATTTTGAATCTCTGCAGACACTTTTGGACACTGGACACTTTTGGATTGTGTGAGGCCCACTGATATCTGAGCGCTATGTCACAGGCTCGATGGCACAGCTGTGACCAAAGTGACTAGAGGATAAGGGAGATTTTGAATCTCTGCACACACTTTTGGACACTGGACACTTTTGGATTGTGTGAGGCCCAATGAATATCTGAGCGCTATGTGACAGGCTCGATGACACAGCTGTGACCAAAGTGACTAGAGGATAAGGGAGAGTTGAATCTCTGCAGACACTTTTGGACACTGGACACTTTTGGATTGTGTGAGGCCCACTGATATCTGAGCGCTATGTCACAGGCTAGATGGCACAGCTGTGACCAAAGTGACTAGAGGATAAGGGAGATTTTGAATCTCTGAACACACTTTTGGACACTGGACACTTTTGGATAGTGTGAGGCCCAATGAATATCGGAGTGCTATGTGACAGGCTCGATGGCACAGCTGTGACCAAAGTGACTAGAGGATAAGGGAGATTTTGAATCTCTGCACACACCTTTGGACACTGGACACTTTTGGATTGTGTGAGGCCCAATGAATATCTGAGCGCTATGTGACAGGCTCGATGGCACATCTGTGACCAAAGTGACTAGAGGATAAGGGAGATTTTGAATTTCTGCAGACACTTTTGGACACTGGATACTTTTGGATTGTGTGAGGCCCAATGAATATCTGAGCGCTATGTGACAGGCTCGATGGCACAGCTGTGACCAAAGTGACTAGAGGATAAGGGAGATTTTGAATCTCTGCACACACTTTTGGACACTGGACACTTTTGGATTGTGTGAGGCCCAATGAATATCTGAGCTCTATGTGACAGGCTCGATGGCACAGCTGTGACCAAAGTGACTAGAGGATAAGGGAGATTTTGAATCTCTGCAGACACTTTTGGACACTGGACACTTTTGGATTGTGTGAGGCCCACTGATATCTGAGCGCTATGTCACAGGCTCGATGGCACAGCTGTGACCAAAGTGACTAGAGGATAAGGGAGATTTTGAATCTCTGCACACACTTTTGGACACTGGACACTTTTGGGTTGTGTGAGGCCCACGGATATCTGAGCGCTATGTGAAAGGCTCGATGGCACAGCTGTGATCAAAGTGACTAGAGGATAAGGGAGATTTTGAATCTCTGCACACACTTTTGGACACTGGACACTTTTGGATTGTGTGAAGCCCAATGAATATCTGAGCGCTATGTGACAGGCTCGATGGCACAGCTGTGACCAAAGTGACTAGAGGATAAGGGAGAGTTGAATCTCTGCAGACACTTTTGGACACTGGACACTTTTGGATTGTGTGAGGCCCACTGATATTTGAGCGCTATGTCACAGGCTCGATGGCACAGCTGTGACCAAAGTGACTAGAGGATAAGGGAGATTTTGAATCTCTGAACACAATTTTGGACACTGGACACTTTTGGATAGTGTGAGGCCCAATGAATATCGGAGCGCTATGTGACAGGCTCGATGGCACAGCTGTGACCAAAGTGACTAGAGGATAAGGGAGATTTTGAATCTCTGCACACACTTTTGGACACTGGACACTTTTGGATTGTGTGAGGCCCAATGAATATCTGAGCGCTATGTGACAGGCTCGATGGCACAGCTGTGACCAAAGTGACTAGAGGATAAGGGAGATTTTGAATCTCTGCACACACTTTTGGACACTGGACACTTTTGGATTGTGTGAGGCCCAGTGAATATCTGAGCGCTATGTGACAGGCTCGATGGCACAGCTGTGACCAAAGTGACTAGAGGATAAGGGAGATTTTGAATTTCTGCAGACACTTTTGGACACTGGACACTTTTGGATTGTGTGAGGCCCACTGATATCTGAGCGCTATGTCACAGGCTCGATGGCACAGCTGTGACCAAAGTGACTAGAGGATAAGGGAGATTTTGAATTTCTGCAGACACTTTTGGACACTGGACACTTTTGGATTGTGTGAGGCCCAATGAATATCTGAGCGCTATGTGACAGGCTCGATGGCACAGCTGTGACCAAAGTGACTAGATGATAAGGGAGATTTTGAATCTCTGCACACACTTTTGGACACTGGACACTTTTGGATTGTGTGAGGCCCACTGATATCTGAGCGCTATGTCACAGGCTCGATGGCACAGCTGTGACCAAAGTGACTAGAGGATAAGGGAGATTTTGAATTTCTGCAGACACTTTTTGACACTGGACACTTTTGGATTGTGTGAGGCCCAATGAATATCTGAGTGCTATGTGACAGGCTCGATGGCACAGCTGTGACCAAAGTGACTAGAGGATAAGGGAGATTTTGAATCTCTGCACACACTTTTGGACACTGGACACTTTTGGATTGTGTGAGGCCCACTGATATCTGAGCGCTATGTGACAGGCTCGATGGCACAGCTGTGACCAAAGTGACTAGAGGATAAGGGAGATTTTGAATCTCTGCACACACTTTTGGACACTGGACACTTTTGGATTGTGTGAGGCCCACTGATATCTGAGCGCTATGTGACAGGCTCGATGGCACAGCTGTGACCAAAGTGACTAGAGGATAAGGGAGATTTTGAATCTCTGCAAACACTTTTGGACACTGGACACTTTTGGATTGTGTGAGGCCCAATGAATATCTGAGCGCTATGTGACAGGCTCGATGGCACAGCTGTGACCAAAGTGACTAGAGGATAAGGGAGATTTTGAATCTCTGCAGACACTTTTGGACACTGGACACTTTTGGATTGTGTGAGGCCCACTGATATCTGAGCGCTATGTCACAGGCTCGATGGCACAGCTGTGACCAAAGTGACTAGAGGATAAGGGAGATTTTGAATCTCTTCACACTTTTGGACACTGGACACTTTTGGATTGTGTGAGGCCCAATGAATATCTGAGCGCTATGTGACAGGCTCGATGGCACAGCTGTGACCAAAGTGACTAGAGGATAAGGGAGATTTTGAATCTCTGCACACACTTTTGGACACTGGACACTTTTGGATTGTGTGAGGCCCAATGAATATCTGAGCGCTATGTGACAGGCTCGATGGCACAGCCGTGACAAAAGTGACTAGAGGATAAGGGAGATTTTGAATTTCTGCAGACACTTTTGGACACTGGACACTTTTGGATTGTGTGAGGCCCAATGAATATCTGAGCGCTATGTGACAGGCTCGATGGCACAGCTGTGACCAAAGTGACTAGAGGATAAGGGAGATTTTGAATCTCTGCACACACTTTTGGACACTGGACACTTTTGGATTGTGTGAGACCCACTGATATCTGAGAGCTATGTCACAGGCTCGATGGCACAGCTGTGACCAAAGTGACTAGAGGATAAGGGAGATTTTCAATTTCTGCAGACACTTTTGGACACTGGACACTTTTGGATTATGTGAGGCCCAATGAATATCTGAGCGCTATGTGACAGGCTCGATGGCACAGCTGTGACCAAAGTGACTAGAGGATAAGGGAGATTTTGAATCTCTGCAGACACTTTTGGACACTGGACACTTTTGGATTGTGTGAGGCCCATTGATATCTGAGCGCTATGTCACAGGCTCGATGGCACAGCTGTGACCAAAGTGACTAGAGGATAAGGGAGATTTTGAATCTCTGAACACACTTTTGGACACTGGACACTTTTGGATTGTGTGAGGCCCAATGAATATCGGAGCGCTATGTGACAGGCTCGATGGCACAGCTGTGACCAAAGTGACTAGAGGATAAGGGAGATTTTGAATCTCTGCACACACTTTTGGACACTGGACACTTTTGGATTGTGTGAGGCCCAATGAATATCTGAGCGCTATGTGACAGGCTCGATGGCACAGCTGTGACCAAAGTGACTAGAGGATAAGGGAGATTTTGAATTTCTGCAGACACTTTTGGACACTGGACACTTTTGGATTGTGTGAGGCCCAATGAATATCTGAACGCTATGTGACAGGCTCGATGGCACAGCTGTGACCAAAGTGACTAGAGGATAAGGGAGATTTTGAATCTCTGCACACACTTTTGGACACTGGACACTTTTGGATTGTGTGAGGCCCACTGATATCTGAGCGCTATGTCAAAGGCTCGATGGCACAGCTGTGACCAAAGTGACTAGACGATAAGGGAGATTTTGAATCTCTGCACACACTTTTGGACACTGGACACTTTTGGATTGTGTGAGGCCCACTAATATCTGAGCGCTATGTGACAGGCTCGATGGCACAGCTGTGACCAAAGTGACTAGAGGATAAGTGAGATTTTGAATCTCTGCACACACTTTTGGACACTGGACACTTTTGGATTGTGTGAGGCCCAATGAATATCTGAGCGCTATGTGACAGGCTCGATGGCACAGCTGTGACCAAAGTGACTAGAGGATAAGGGAGATTTTGAAACTCTGCACACACTTTTGGACACTGGACACTTTTGGATTGTATGAGGCCCAATGAATATCGGAGCGCTATGTGACAGGCTCGATGGCACAGCTGTGACCAAAGTGACTAGAGGATAAGGGAGATTTTGAATCTCTGCACACACTTTTGGACACTGGACACTTTTGGATTGTGTGAGGCCCAATGAATATCTGAGCGCTATGTCACAGGCTCAATGGCACAGCTGTGACCAAAGTGACTAGAGGATAAGGGAGATTTTGAATCTCTGCACACACTTTTGGACACTGGACACTTTTGGATTGTATGAGGCCCAATGAATATCGGAGCGCTATGTGACAGGCTCGATGGCACAGCTGTGACCAAAGTGACTAGAGGATAAGGGAGATTTTGAATCTCTGCACACACTTTTGGACACTGGACACTTTTGGATTGTGTGAGGCCCAATGAATATCGGAGCGCTATGTGACAGGCTCGATGGCACAGCTGTGACCAAAGTGACTAGAGGATAAGGGAGATTTTGAATCTCTGCACACACTTTTGGATACTGGACACTTTTGGATTGTGTGAGGCCCAATGAATATCTGAGCGCTATGTGACAGGCTCGATGGCACAGCTGTGACCAAAGTGACTAGAGGATGAGGGAGATTTTGAATCTCTGCACACACTTTTGAACACTGGACACTTTTGGATTGTGTGAGGCCCAATGAATATCTGAGCGCTATGTGACAGGCTCGATGGCACAGCTGTGATCAAAGTGACTAGAGGATAAGGGAGATTTTGAATCTCTGCACACACTTTTGGACACTGGACACTTTTGGATTGTGTGAGGCCCAATGAATATCTGAGCGCTATGTGACAGGCTCGATGGCACAGCTGTGACCAAAGTGACTAGAGGATAAGGGAGAGTTGAATCTCTGCAGACACTTTTGGACACTGGACACTTTTGGATTGTGTGAGGCCCACTGATATCTGAGCGCTATGTGACAGGCTCGATGGCACAGCTGTGACCAAAGTGACTAGAGGATAAGGGAGATTTTGAATCTCTGAACACACTTTTGGACACTGGACACTTTTGGATAGTGTGAGGCCCAATGAATATCGGAGCGCTATGTGACAGGCTCGATGGCACAGCTGTGACCAAAGTGACTAGAGGATAAGGGAGATTTTGAATCTCTGCACACAATTTTGGACACTGGACACTTTTGGATTGTGTGAGGCCCAATGAATATCTGAGCGCTATGTGACAGGCTCGATGGCACATCTGTGACCAAAGTGACTAGAGGTTAAGGGAGATTTTGAATTTCTGCAGACACTTTTGGACACTGGATACTTTTGGATTGTGTGAGGCCCAATGAATATCTGAGCGCTATGTGACAGGCTCGATGGCACAGCTGTGACCAAAGTGACTAGAGGATAAGGGAGATTTTGAATCTCTGCACACACTTTTGGACACTGGACACTTTTGGATTGTGTGAGGCCCAATGAATATCTGAGCGCTATGTGACAGGCTCAATGGCACAGCTGTGACCAAAGTGACTAGAGGATAAGGGAGATTTTGAATCTCTGCAGACACTTTTGGACACTGGACACTTTTGGATTGTGTGAGGCCCACTGATATCTGAGCGCTATGTCACAGGCTCGATGGCACAGCTGTGACCAAAGTGACTAGAGGATAAGGGAGATTTTGAATCTCTGCACACACTTTTGGACACTGGACACTTTTGGATTGTGTGAGGCCCACTGATATCTGAGCGCTATGTGACAGGCTCGATGGCACAGCTGTGATCAAAGTGACTAGAGGATAAGGGAGATTTTGAATCTCTGCACACACTTTTGGACACTGGACACTTTTGGATTGTGTGAGGCCCAATGAATATCTGAGCGCTATGTGACAGGCTCGATGGCACAGCTGTGACCAAAGTGACTAGACGATAAGGGAGAGTTGAATCTCTGCAGACACTTTTGGACACTGGACACTTTTGGATTGTGTGAGGCCCACTGATATCTGAGCGCTATGTCACAGGCTCGATGGCACAGCTGTGACCAAAGTGACTAGAGGATAAGGGAGATTTTGAATCTCTGAACACACTTTTGGACACTGGACACTTTTGGATAGTGTGAGGCCCAATGAATATCGGAGCGCTATGTAACAGGCTCGATGGCACTGCTGTGACCAAAGTGACTAGAGGATAAGGGAGATTTTGAATCTCTGCACACACTTTTGGACACTGGACACTTTTGGATTGTGTGAGGACCAATGAATATCTGAGCGCTATGTGACAGGCTCGATGGCACAGCTGTGACCAAAGTGACTAGAGGATAAGGGAGATTTTAAATCTCTGCAGACACTTTTGGACACTGGACACTTTTGGATTGTGTGAGGCCCACTGATATCTGAGCGCTATGTCACAGGCTCGATGGCACAGCTGTGACCAAAGTGACTAGAGGATAAGGGAGATTTTGAATCTCTTCACACTTTTGGACACTGGACACTTTTGGATTGTGTGAGGCCCAATGAATATCTGAGCGCTATGTGACAGGCTCGATGGCACAGCTGTGACCAAAGTGACTAGAGGATAAGGGAGATTTTGAATCTCTGCACACACTTTTGGACACTGGACACTTTTGGATTGTGTGAGGCCCAATGAATATCTGAGCGCTATGTGACAGGCTCGATGGCACAGCTGTGACCAAAGTGACTAGAGGATAAGGGAGATTTTGAATTTCTGCAGACACTTTTGGACACTGGACACTTTTGGATTGTGTGAGGCCCAATGAATATCTGAGCGCTATGTGACAGGCTCGATGGCACAGCTGTGACCAAAGTGACTAGAGGATAAGGGAGATTTTGAATCTCTGCACACACTTTTGGACACTGGACACTTTTGGATTGTGTGAGGCCCAATGAATATCTGAGCACTATGTGACAGGCTCGATGGCACAACTGTGACCAAAGTGACTAGAGGATAAGGGAGATTTTGAATCTCTGCACACACTTTTGGACACTGGACACTTTTGGATTGTGTGAGGCCCACTGATATCTGAGAGGTATGTCACAGGCTCGATGGCACAGCTGTGACCAAAGTGACTAGAGGATAAGGGAGATTTTCAATTTCTGCAGACATTTTGGACACTGGACACTTTTGGATTATGTGAGGCCCAATGAATATCTGAGCGCTATGTGACAGGCTCGATGGCACAGCTGTGACCAAAGTGACTAGAGGATAAGGGAGATTTTGAATCTCTGCACACACTTTTGGACACTGGACACTTTTGGATTGTGTGAGGCCCACTGATATCTGAGCGCTATGTCACAGGCTCGATGGCACAGCTGTGACCAAAGTGACTAGAGGATAAGGGAGATTTTGAATCTCTGCACACACTTTTGGACACTGGACACTTTTGGATTGTGTGAGGCCCAATGAATATCGGAGCGCTATGTGACAGGCTCGATGGCACAGCTGTGACCAAAGTGACTAGATGATAAGGGAGATTTTGAATCTCTGCACACACTTTTGGACACTGGACACTTTTGGATTGTGTGAGGCCCACTGATATCTGAGCGCTATGTCACAGGCTCGATGGCACAGCTGTGACCAAAGTGACTAGAGGATAAGGGAGATTTTGAATTTCTGCAGACACTTTTTGACACTGGACACTTTTGGATTGTGTGAGGCCCAATGAATATCTGAGCGCTATGTGACAGGCTCGATGGCACAGCTGTGACCAAAGTGACTAGAGGATAAGGGAGATTTTGAATCTCTGCACACACTTTTGGACACTGGACACTTTTGGATTGTGTGAGGCCCACTGACATCTGAGCGCTATGTCACAGGCTCGATGGCACAGCTGTGACCAAAGTGACTAGAGGATAAGGGAGATTTTGAATCTCTGCACACACTTTTGGACACTGGACACTTTTGGATTGTGTGAGGCCCACTGATATCTGAGCGCTATGTGACAGGCTCGATGGCACAGCTGTGACCAAAGTGACTAGAGGATAAGGGAGATTTTGAATCTCTGCACACACTTTTGGACACTGGACACTTTTGGATTGTGTGAGGCCCAATGAATATCTGAGCGCTATGTGACAGGCTCGATGGCACAGCTTTGACCAAAAGTGACTAGAGGATAAGGGAGATTTTGAATCTCTGCAGACACTTTTGGACACTGGACACTTTTGGATTGTGTGAGGCCCACTGATATCTGAGCGCTATGTCACAGGCTCGATGGTACAGCTGTGACCAAAGTGACTAGAGGATAAGGGAGATTTTGAATCTCTTCACACTTTTGGACACTGGACACTTTTGGATTGTGTGAGGCCCAATGAATATCTGAGCGCTATGTGACAGGCTCGATGGCACAGCTGTGACCAAAGTGACTAGAGGATAAGGGAGATTTTGAATCTCTGCAGACACTTTTGGACACTGGACACTTTTGGATTGTGTGAGGCCCAATGAATATCTGAGCGCTATGTGACAGGCTCGATGGCACAGCCGTGACCAAAGTGACTAGAGGATAAGGGAGATTTTGAATTTCTGCAGACACTTTTGGACACTGGACACTTTTGGATTGTGTGAGGCCCAATGAATATCTGAGCGCTATGTGACAGGCTCGATGGCACAGCTGTGACCAAAGTGACTAGAGGATAAGGGAGATTTTGAATCTCTGCACACACTTTTGGACACTGGACACTTTTGGATTGTGTGAGGCCCAATGAATATCTGAGCGCTATGTGACAGGCTCGATGGCACAGCTGTGACCAAAGTGACTAGAGGATAAGGGAGATTTTGAATCTCTGCACACAATTTTGGACACTGGACACTTTTGGATTGTGTGAGACCCACTGATATCTGAGAGCTATGTCACAGGCTCGATGGCACAGCTGTTACCAAAGTGACTAGAGGATAAGGGAGATTTTCAATTTCTGCAGACACTTTTGGACACTGGACACTTTTGGATTATGTGAGGCCCAATGAATATCTGAGCGCTATGTGACAGGCTCGATGGCACAGCTGTGACCAAAGTGACTAGAGGATAAGGGAGATTTTGAATCTCTGCACACACTTTTGGACACTGGACACTTTTGGATTGTGTGAGGCCCACTGATATCTGAGCGCTATGTCACAGGCTCGATGGCACAGCTGTGACCAAAGTGACTAGAGGATAAGGGAGATTTTGAATCTCTGCACACACTTTTGGACACTGGACACTTTTGGATTGTGTGAGGCCCAATGAATATCGGAGCGCTATGTGACAGGCTCGATGGCACAGCTGTGACCAAAGTGACTAGAGGATAAGGGAGATTTTGAATCTCTGCACACACTTTTGAACACTGGACACTTTTGGATTGTGTGAGGCCCAATGAATATCTGAGCGCTATGTGACAGGCTCGATGGCACAGCTGTGACCAAAGTGACTAGAGGATAAGGGAGATTTTGAATTTCTGCAGACACTTTTGGACACTGGACACTTTTGGATTGTGTGAGGCCCAATGAATATCTGAGCGCTATGTGACAGGCTCGATGGCACAGCTGTGACCAAAGTGACTAGAGGATAGGGGAGATTTTGAATCTTTGCACACACTTTTGGACACTGGACACTTTTGGATTGTGTGAGTCCCAATGAATATCTGAGCGCTATGTGACAGGCTCGATGGCACAGCTGTGACCAAAGTGACTAGAGGATAAGGGAGATTTTGAATCTCTGCAGACACTTTTGGACACTGGACACTTTTGGATTGTGTGAGGCCCACTGATATCTGAGCGCTATGTCAAAGGCTCGATGGCACAGCTGTGAACAAAGTGACTAGAGGATAAGGGAGATTTTGAATCTCTGCACACACTTTTGGACACTGGACACTTTTGGATTGTGTGAGGGCCACTGATATCTGAGCGCTATGTCACAGGCTCGATGGCACAGCTGTGACCAAAGTGACTAGAGGATAAGGGAGATTTTGAATTTCTGCAGACACTTTTTGACACTGGACACTTTTGGATTGTGTGAGGCCCAATGAATATCTGAGCGCTATGTGACAGGCTCGATGGCACAGCTGTGACCAAAGTGACTAGATGATAAGGGAGATTTTGAATCTCTGCACACACTTTTGGACACTGGACACTTTTGGATTGTGTGAGGCCCACTGATATCTGAGCACTATGTCACAGGCTCGATGGCACAGCTGTGACCAAAGTGACTAGAGGATAAGGGAAATTTTGAATTTCTGCAGACACTTTTTGACACTGGACACTTTTAGATTGTGTGAGGCCCACTGATATCTGAGCGCTATGTGACAGGCTCGATGGCACAGCTGTGACCAAAGTGACTAGAGGATAAGGGAGATTTTGAATCTCTGCACACACTTTTGGACACTGGACACTTTTGGATTGTGTGAGGCCCAATGAATATCTGAGCGCTATGTGACAGGCTCGATGGCACAGCTGTGACCAAAGTGACTAGAGGATAAGGGAGATTTTGAATCTCTGCAGACACTTTTGGACACTGGACACTTTTGGATTGTGTGAGGCCCACTGATATCTGAGCGCTATGTCACAGGCTCGATGGCACAGCTGTGACCAAAGTGACTAGAGGATAAGGGAGATTTTGAATCTCTTCACACTTTTGGACACTGGACACTTTTGGATTGTGTGAGGCCCAATGAATATCTGAGCGCTATGTGACAGGCTCGATGGCACAGCTGTGACCAAAGTGACTAGAGGATTAGGGAGATTTTGAATCTCTGCACACACTTTTGGACACTGGACACTTTTGGATTGTGTGAGGCCCAATGAATATCTGAGCGCTATGTGACAGGCTCGATGGCACAGCTGTGACCAAAGTGACTAGAGGATAAGGGAGATTTTGAATTTCTGCAGACACTTTTGGACACTGGACACTTTTGGATTGTGTGAGGCCCAATGAATATCTGAGCGCTATGTGACAGGCTCGATGGCACAGCTGTGACCAAAGTGACTAGAGGATAAGGGAGATTTTGAATCTCTGCACACACTTTTGGACACTGGACACTTTTGGATTGTGTGAGGCCCAATGAATATCTGAGCGCTATGTGACAGGCTCGATGGCACAGCTGTGACCAAAGTGACTAGAGGATAAGGGAGATTTTGAATCTCTGCACACACTTTTGGACACTGGACACTTTTGGATTGTGTGAGACCCACTGATATCTGAGAGCTATGTCACAGGCTCGATGGCACAGCTGTGACCAAAGTGACTAGAGGATAAGGGAGATTTTCAATTTCTGCAGACACTTTTGGACACTGGATACTTTTGGATTATGTGAGGCCCAATGAATATCTGAGCGCTATGTGACAGGCTCGATGGCACAGCTGTGACCAAAGTGACTAGAGGATAAGGGAGATTTTGAATCTCTGCACACACTTTTGGACACTGGACACTTTTGGATTGTGTGAGGCCCACTGATATCTGAGCGCTATGTCACAGGCTCGATGGCACAGCTGTGACCAAAGTGACTAGAGGATAAGGGAGATTTTGAATCTCTGCACGCACTTTTGGACACTGGACACTTTTGGATTGTGTGAGGCCCAATGAATATCGGAGCGCTATGTGACAGGCTCGATGGCACAGCTGTGACCAAAGTGACTAGAGGATAAGGGAGATTTTGAATCTCTACACACACCTTTGAACACTGGACACTTTTGGATTGTGTGAGGCCCAATGAATATCTGAGCGCTATGTGACAGGCTCAATGGCACAGCTGTGACCAAAGTGACTAGAGGATAAGGGAGATTTTGAATTTCTGCAGACACTTTTGGACACTGGACACTTTTGGATTGTGTGAGGCCCAATGAATATCTGAGCGCTATGTGACAGGCTCGATGGCACAGCTGTGACCAAAGTGACTAGAGGATAGGGGAGATTTTGAATCTTTGCACACACTTTTGGACACTGGACACTTTTGGATTGTGTGAGTCCCAATGAATATCTGAGCGCTATGTGACAGGCTCGATGGCACAGCTGTGACCAAAGTGACTAGAGGATAAGGGAGATTTTGAATCTCTGCAGACACTTTTGGACACTGGACACTTTTGGATTGTGTGAGGCCCACTGATATCTGAGCGCTATGTCAAAGGCTCGATGGCACAGCTGTGACCAAAGTGACTAGAGGATAAGGGAGATTTTGAATCTCTGCACACACTTTTGGACACTGGACACTTTTGGATTGTGTGAGGCCCACTGATATCTGAGCGCTATGTGACAGGCTCGATGGCACAGCTGTGACCAAAGTGACTAGAGGATAAGGGAGATTTTGAATCTCTGCACACACTTTTGGACACTGGACACTTTTGGATTGTGTGAGGCCCAATGAATATCTGAGCGCTATGTGACAGGCTCGATGGCACAGCCGTGACCAAAGTGACTAGAGGATAAGGGAGATTTTGAATTTCTGCAGACACTTTTGGACACTGGACACTTTTGGATTGTGTGAGGCCCAATGAATATCTGAGCGCTATGTGACAGGCTCGATGGCACAGCTGTGACCAAAGTGACTAGAGAATAAGGGAGATTTTGAATCTCTGCACACACTTTTGGACACTGGACACTTTTGGATTGTGTGAGGCCCAATGAATATCTGAGCGCTATGTGACTGGCTCGATGGCACAGCTGTGACCAAAGTGACTAGAGGATAAGGGAGATTTTGAATCTCTGCACACACTTTTGGACACTGGACACTTTTGGATTGTGTGAGACCCACTGATATCTGAGAGCTATGTCACAGGCTCGATGGCACAGCTGTGACCAAAGTGACTAGAGGATAAGGGAGATTTTCAATTTCTGCAGACACTTTTGGACACTGGACACTTTTGGATTATGTGAGGCCCAATGAATATCTGAGCGCTATGTGACAGGCTCGATGGCACAGCTGTGACCAAAGTGACTAGAGGATAAGGGAGATTTTGAATCTCTGCAGACACTTTTGGACACTGGACACTTTTGGATTGTGTGAGGCCCATTGATATCTGAGCGCTATGTCACAGGCTCGATGGCACAGCTGTGACCAAAGTGACTAGAGGATAAGGGAGATTTTGAATCTCTGAACACACTTTTGGACACTGGACACTTTTGGATTGTGTGAGGCCCAATGAATATCGGAGCGCTATGTGACAGGCTCGATGGCACAGCTGTGACCAAAGTGACTAGAGGATAAGGGAGATTTTGAATCTCTGCACACACTTTTGGACACTGGACACTTTTGGATTGTGTGAGGCCCAATGAATATCTGAGCGCTATGTGACAGGCTCGATGGCACAGCTGTGACCAAAGTGACTAGAGGATAAGGGAGATTTTGAATTTCTGCAGACACTTTTGGACACTGGACACTTTTGGATTGTGTGAGGCCCAATGAATATCTGAACGCTATGTGACAGGCTCGATGGCACAGCTGTGACCAAAGTGACTAGAGGATAAGGGAGATTTTGAATCTCTGCACACACTTTTGGACACTGGACACTTTTGGATTGTGTGAGGCCCACTGATATCTGAGCGCTATGTCAAAGGCTCGATGGCACAGCTGTGACCAAAGTGACTAGACGATAAGGGAGATTTTGAATCTCTGCACACACTTTTGGACACTGGACACTTTTGGATTGTGTGAGGCCCACTAATATCTGAGCGCTATGTGACAGGCTCGATGGCACAGCTGTGACCAAAGTGACTAGAGGATAAGTGAGATTTTGAATCTCTGCACACACTTTTGGACACTGGACACTTTTGGATTGTGTGAGGCCCAATGAATATCTGAGCGCTATGTGACAGGCTCGATGGCACAGCTGTGACCAAAGTGACTAGAGGATAAGGGAGATTTTGAATCTCTGCACACACTTTTGGACACTGGACACTTTTGGATTGTGTGAGGCCCACTGATATCTGAGCGCTATGTGACAGGCTCGATGGCACAGCTGTGACCAAAGTGACTAGAGGATAAGGGAGATTTTGAATCTCTGCACACACTTTTGGACACTGGACACTTTTGGATTGTGTGAGGCCCACTGATATCTGAGCGCTATGTGACAGGCTCGATGGCACAGCTGTGACCAAAGTGACTAGAGGATAAGGGAGATTTTGAATCTCTGCACACACTTTTGGACACTGGACACTTTTGGATTGTGTGAGGCCCAATGAATATCTGAGCGCTATGTGACAGGCTCGATGGCACAGCTGTGACCAAAGTGACTAGAGTATAAGGGAGATTTTGAATCTCTGCACACACTTTTGGACACTGGACACTTTTGGATTGTGTGAGGCCCAATGAATATCTGAGCGCTATGTGACAGGCTCGATGGCACAGCTGTGACCAAAGTGACTAGAGGATAAGGGAGATTTTGAAACTCTGCACACACTTTTGGACACTGGACACTTTTGGATTGTGTGAGGAACACTGATATCGGAGAGCTATGTCACAGGCTCGATGGCACAGCTGTGACCAAAGTGACTAGAGGATAAGGGAGATTTTCAATTTCTGCAGACACTTTTGGACACTGGACACTTTTGGATTATGTGAGGCCCAATGAATATCTGAGCGCTATGTGACAGGCTCGATGGCACAGCTGTGACCAAAGTGACTAGAGGATAAGGGAGATTTTGAATCTCTGCACACACTTTTGGACACTGGACACTTTTGGATTGTGTGAGGCCCACTGATATCTGAGCGCTATGTCACAGGCTCGATGGCACAGCTGTGACCAAAGTGACTAGAGGATAAGGGAGATTTTGAATCTCTGCACACACTTTTGGACACTGGACACTTTTGGGTTGTGTGAGGCCCACTGATATCTGAGCGCTATATGACAGGCTCGATGGCACAGCTGTGATCAAAGTGACTAGAGGATAAGGGAGATTTTGAATCTCTGCACACACTTTTGGACACTGGACACTTTTGGATTGTGTGAGGCCCAATGAATACCTGAGCGCTATGTGACAGGCTCGATGGCACAGCTGTGACCAATGTGACTAGAGGATAAGGGAGAGTTGAATCTCTGCAGACACTTTTGGACACTGGACACTTTTGGATTGTGTGAGGCTCACTGATATCTGAGCGCTATGTCACAGGCTCGATGGCACAGCTGTGACCAAAGTGACTAGAGGATAAGGGAGATTTTGAATCTCTGCACACACTTTTGGACACTGGACACTTTTGGATAGTGTGAGGCCCAATGAATATCGGAGCGCTATGTGACAGGCTCGATGGCACAGCTGTGACCAAAGTGACTAGAGGATAAGGGAGATTTTGAATCTCTGCACACACTTTTGGACACTGGACACTTTTGGATTGTGTGAGGCCCACTGATATCTGAGCGCTATGTCACAGGCTCGATGGCACAGCTGTGACCAAAGTGACTAGAGGATAAGGGAGATTTTGAATTTCTGCAGACACTTTTTGACACTGGACACTTTTGGACAGTGTGAGGCCCAATGAATATCTGAGCGCTATGTGACAGGCTCGATGGCACAGCTGTGACCAAAGTGACTAGATGATAAGGGAGATTTTGAATCTCTGCACACACTTTTGGACACTGGACACTTTTGGATTGTGTGAGGCCCACTGATATCTGAGTGCTATGTCACAGGCTCGATGGCACAGCTGTGACCAAAGTGACTAGAGGATAAGGGAGATTTTGAATTTCTGCAGACACTTTTTGACACTGGACACTTTTGGATTGTGTGAGGCCCAATGAATATCTGAGCGCTATGTGACAGGCTCGATGGCACAGCTGTGACCAAAGTGACTAGAGGATAAGGGAGATTTTGAATCTCTGCACACACTTTTGGACACTGGACACTTTTGGATTGTGTGAGGCCCACTGATATCTGAGCGCTATGTGACAGGCTCGATGGCACAGCTGTGACCAAAGTGACTAGAGGATAAGGGAGATTTTGAATCTCTGCACACACTTTTGGACACTGGACACTTTTGGATTGTGTGAGGCCCACTGATATCTGAGCGCTATGTGACAGGCTCGATGGCACAGCTGTGACCAAAGTGACTAGATGATAAGGGAGATTTTGAATCTCTGCACACACTTTTGGACACTGGACACTTTTGGATTGTGTGAGGCCCAATGAATATCTGAGCGCTATGTGACAGGCTCGATGGCACAGCTGTGACCAAAGTGACTAGAGTATAAGGGAGATTTTGAATCTCTGCACACACTTTTGGACACTGGACACTTTTGGATTGTGTGAGGCCCAATGAATATCTGAGCGCTATGTGACAGGCTCGATGGCACAGCTGTGACCAAAGTGACTAGAGGATAAGGGAGATTTTGAATCTCTGCACACACTTTTGGACACTGGACACTTTTGGATTGTGTGAGGCCCACTGATATCTGAGCGCTATGTGACAGGCTCGATGGCACAGCTGTGACCAAAGTGACTAGATGATAAGGGAGATTTTGAATCTCTGCATACACTTTTGGACACTGGACACTTTTGGATTGTGTGAGGCCCAATGAATATCTGAGCGCTATGTGACAGGCTCGATGGCACAGCTGTGACCAAAGTGACTAGAGTATAAGGGAGATTTTGAATCTCTGCACACACTTTTGGACACTGGACACTTTTGGATTGTGTGAGGCCCAATGAATATCTGAGCGCTATGTGACAGGCTCGATGGCACAGCTGTGACCAAAGTGACTAGAGGATAAGGGAGATTTTGAATCTCTGCACACACTTTTGGACACTGGACACTTTTGGATTGTGTGAGGCCCAATGAATATCTGAGCGCTATGTGACAGGCTCGATGGCACAGCTGTGACCAAAGTGACTAGAGGATAAGGGAGATTTTGAATTTCTGCAGACACTTTTGGACACTGGACACTTTTGGATTGTGTGAGGCCCACTGATATCTGAGCGCTATGTCACAGGCTCGATGGCACAGCTGTGACCAAAGTGACTAGAGGATAAGGGAGATTTTGAATTTCTGCAGACACTTTTTGACACTGGACACTTTTGGACAGTGTGAGGCCCAATGAATATCTGAGCGCTATGTGACAGGCTCGATGGCACAGCTGTGACCAAAGTGACTAGATGATAAGGGAGATTTTGAATCTCTGCACACACTTTTGGACACTGGACACTTTTGGATTGTGTGAGGCCCACTGATATCTGAGCGCTATGTGACAGGCTCGATGGCACAGCTGTGACCAAAGTGACTAGAGGATAAGGGAGATTTTGAATCTCTGCACACACTTTTGGACACTGGACACTTTTGGATTGTGTGAGGCCCAATGAATATCTGAGCGCTATGTGACAGGCTCGATGGCACAGCTGTGACCAAAGTGACTAGAGTATAAGGGAGATTTTGAATCTCTGCACACACTTTTGGACACTGGACACTTTTGGATTGTGTGAGGCCCAATGAATATCTGAGCGCTATGTGACAGGCTCGATGGCACAGCTGTGACCAAAGTGACTAGAGGATAAGGGAGATTTTGAAACTCTGCACACACTTTTGGACACTGGACACTTTTGGATTGTGTGAGGAACACTGATATCGGAGAGCTACGTCACAGGCTCGATGGCACAGCTGTGACCAAAGTGACTAGAGGATAAGGGAGATTTTCAATTTCTGCAGACACTTTTGGACACTGGACACTTTTGGATTATGTGAGGCCCAATGAATATCTGAGCGCTATGTGACAGGCTCGATGGCACAGCTGTGACCAAAGTGACTAGAGGATAAGGGAGATTTTGAATCTCTGCACACACTTTTGGACACTGGACACTTTTGGATTGTGTGAGGCCCACTGATATCTGAGCGCTATGTGACAGGCTCGATGGCACAGCTGTGACCAAAGTGACTAGAGGATAAGGGAGATTTTGAATCTCTGCACACACTTTTGGACACTGGACACTTTTGGATTGTGTGAGGCCCAATGAATATCGGAGCGCTATGTGACAGGCTCGATGGCACAGCTGTGACCAAAGTGACTAGAGGATAAGGGAGATTTTGAATCTCTGCACACACTTTTGAACACTGGACACTTTTGGATTGTGTGAGGCCCAATGAATATCTGAGCGCTATGTGACAGGCTCGATGGCACAGCTGTGACCAAAGTGACTAGAGGATAAGGGAGATTTTGAATCTTTGCACACACTTTTGGACACTGGACACTTTTGGATTGTGTGAGGCCCAATGAATATCTGAGCCCTATGTGACAGGCTCGATGGCACAGCTGTGACCAAAGTGACTAGAGGATAAGGGAGATTTTGAATCTCTGCACACACTTTTGGACACTGGACACTTTTGGATTGTGTGAGGCCCACTGATATCTGAGCGCTATGTCAAAGGCTCGATGGCACAGCTGTGACCAAAGTGACTAGAGGATAAGGGAGATTTTGAATCTCTGCACACACTTTTGGACACTGGACACTTTTGGATTGTGTGAGGCCCACTGATATCTGAGCGCTATGTGCCAGGCTCGATGGCACAGCTGTGACCAAAGTGACTAGAGGATAAGGGAGATTTTGAATCTCTGCACACACTTTTGGACACTGGACACTTTTGGATTGTGTGAGGCCCAATGAATATCTGAGCGCTATGTGACAGGCTCGATGGCACAGCTGTGACCAAAGTGACTGGAGGATAAGGGAGATTTTGAATCTCTGCAGACACTTTTGGACACTGGACACTTTTGGATTGTGTGAGGCCCACTGATATCTGAGCGCTATGTCACAGGCTCGATGGCACAGCTGTGACCAAAGTGACTAGAGGATAAGGGAGATTTTGAATCTCTGAACACACTTTTGGACACTGGACACTTTTGGATTGTGTGAGGCCCAATGAATATCGGAGCGCTATGTGACAGGCTCGATGGCACAGCTGTGACCAAAGTGACTAGAGGATAAGGGAGATTTTGAATCTCTGCACACACTTTTGGACACTGGACACTTTTGGATTGTGTGAGGCCCAATGAATATCTGAGCGCTATGTGACAGGCTCGATGGCACAGCTATGACCAAAGTGACTAGAGGATAAGGGAGATTTTGAATTTCTGCAGACACTTTTGGACACTGGACACTTTTGGATTGTGTGAGGCCCAATGAATATCTAAACGCTATGTGACAGGCTCGATGGCACAGCTGTGACCAAAGTGACTGGAGGATAAGGGAGATTTTGAATCTCTGCACACACTTTTGGACACTGGACACTTTTGGATTGTGTGAGGCCCAATGAATATCTGAGCGCTATGTGACAGGCTCGATGGCACAGCAGTGACCAAAGTGACTAGAGGATAAGGGAGATTTTGAATCTCTGCAGACACTTTTGGACACTGGACACTTTTGGATTGTGTGAGGCCCACTGATATCTGAGCGCTATGTCAAAGGCTCGATGGCACAGCTGTGACCAAAGTGACTAGACGATAAGGGAGATTTTGAATCTCTGCACACACTTTTGGACACTGGACACTTTTGGATTGTGTGAGGCCCACTAATATCTGAGCGTTATGTGACAGGCTCGATGGCACAGCTGTGACCAAAGTGACTAGAGGATAAGGGAGATTTTGAATCTCTGCACACACTTTTGAACACTGGACACTTTTGGATTGTGTGAGGCCCAATGAATATCTGAGCGCTATGTGACAGGCTCGATGGCACAGCTGTGACCAAAGTGACTAGAGGATAAGGGAGATTTTGAATCTCTGCACACACTTTTGGACACTGGACACTTTTGGATTGTGTGAGGCCCAATGAATATCTGAGCGCTATGTGACAGGCTCGATGGCACAGCTGTGACCAAAGTGAATGGAGGATAAGGGAGATTTTGAATCTCTGCAGACACTTTTGGACACTGGACACTTTTGGATTGTGTGAGGCCCACTGATATCTGAGCGCTATGTCACAGGCTCGATGGCACAGCTGTGACCAAAGTGACTAGAGGATAAGGGAGATTTTGAATCTCTGAACACACTTTTGGACACTGGACACTTTTGGATTGTGTGAGGCCCAATGAATATCGGAGCGCTATGTGACAGGCTCGATGGCACAGCTGTGACCAAAGTGACTAGAGGATAAGGGAGATTTTGAATCTCTGCACACACTTTTGGACACTGGACACTTTTGGATTGTGTGAGGCCCAATGAATATCTGAGCGCTATGTGACAGGCTCGATGGCACAGCTATGACCAAAGTGACTAGAGGATAAGGGAGATTTTGAATTTCTGCAGACACTTTTGGACACTGGACACTTTTGGATTGTGTGAGGCCCAATGAATATCTAAACGCTATGTGACAGGCTCGATGGCACAGCTGTGACCAAAGTGACTAGAGGATAAGGGAGATTTTGAATCTCTGAACACACTTTTGGACACTGGACACTTTTGGATTGTGTGAGGCCCAATGAATATCTGAGCGCTATGTGACAGGCTCGATGGCACAGCTGTGACCAAAGTGACTAGAGGATAAGGGAGATTTTGAATCTCTGCAGACACTTTTGGACACTGGACACTTTTGGATTGTGTGAGGCCCACTGATATCTGAGCGCTATGTCAAAGGCTCGATGGCACAGCTGTGACCAAAGTGACTAGACGATAAGGGAGATTTTGAATCTCTGCACACACTTTTGGACACTGGACACTTTTGGATTGTGTGAGGCCCACTAATATCTGAGCGCTATGTGACAGGCTCGATGGCACAGCTGTGACCAAAGTGACTAGAGGATAAGGGAGATTTTGAATCTCTGCACACACTTTTGGACACTGGACACTTTTGGATTGTGTGAGGCCCAATGAATATCTGAGCGCTATGTGACAGGCTCGATGGCACAGCTGTGACCAAAGTGACTAGAGGATAAGGGAGATTTTGAATCTCTGCAGACACGTTTGGACACTGGACACTTTTGGATTTTGTGAGGCCCACTGATATCTGAGCGCTATGTCACAGGCTTGATGGCACAGCTGTGACCAAAGTGACTAGAGGATAAGGGATATTTTGAATCTCTGCACACACTTTTGGACACTGGACACTTTTGGATTGTGTGAGGCCCACTGATATCTGAGAGCTATGTGACAGGCTCGATGGCACAGCTGTGACCAAAGTGACTAGAGGATAAGGGAGATTTTGAATCTCTGCACACACTTTTGGACACTGGACACTTTTGGATTGTGTGAGGCCCAATGAATATCTGAGCACTATGTGACAGGTTCGATGGCACAGCTGTGACCAAAGTGACTAGAGGATAAGGGAGATTTTGAATTTCTGCAGACACTTTTGAACACTGGACACTTTTGGATTGTGTGAGGCCCAATGAATATCTGAGCGCTATGTGACAGGCTCGATGGCACAGCTGTGACCACAGTGACTAGAGGATAAGGGAGATTTTGAATCTCTGCACACACTTTTGGACACTGGACACTTTTGGATTGTGTGAGGCCCAATGAATATCTGAGCGCTATGTGACAGGCTCGATGGCACAGCTGTGACCAAAGTGACTAGAGGATAAGGGAGATTTTGAATCTCTGCAGACACTTTTGGACACTGGACACTTTTGGATTGTGTGAGGACCACTGACATCTGAGCGCTATGTCACAGGCTCGATGGCACAGCTGTGACCAAAGTGACTAGAGGATAAGGGAGATTTTGAATCTCTGCACACACTTTTGGACACTGGACACTTTTGGATTGTGTGAGGCCCAATGAATATCTGAGCGCTATGTGACAGGCTCGATGGCACAGCTGTGACCAAAGTGACTAGAGGATAAGGGAGATTTTGAATTTCTGCACACACTTTTGGACACTGGACACTTTTGGATTGTGTGAGGCCCAATGAATATCTGAGCGCTATGTGACAGGCTCGATGGCACAGCTGTGACCAAAGTAACTAGAGGATAGGGGAGATTTTGAATCTCTGCACACACTTTTGCATACTGGACACTTTTGGATTGTGTGAGGCCCAATGAATATCTGAGCGCTATGTGACAGGCTCGATGGCACAGCTGTGACCAAAGTGACTAGAGGATAAGGGAGATTTTGAATTTCTGCAGACACTTTTGGACACTGGACACTTTTGGATTGTGTGAGGCCCAATGAATATCTGAGCGCTATGTGACAGGCTCGATGGCACAGCTGTGACCAAAGTGACTAGAGGATAAGGGAGATTTTGAATCTCTGCACACACTTTCGGACACTGGACACTTTTGGATTGTGTGAGGCCCAATGAATATCTGAGCGCTATGTGACAGGCTCGATGACACAGCTGTGACCAAAGTGACTAGAGGATAAGGGAGATTTTGAAACTCTGCACACACTTTTGGACACTGGACACTTTTGGATTGTGTGAGGCCCACTGATATCTGAGAGCTATGTCACAGGCTCGATGGCACAGCTGTGACCAAAGTGACTAGAGGATAAGGGAGATTTTCAATTTCTGCAGACACTTTTGGACACTGGACACTTTTGGATTATGTGAGGCCCAATGAATATCTGAGCGCTATGTGACAGGCTCGATGGCACAGCTGTGACCAAAGTGACTAGAGGATAAGGGAGATTTTGAATCTCTGCACACACTTTTGGACACTGGACACTTTTGGATTGTGTGAGGCCCACTGATATCTGAGCGCTATGTGACAGGCTCGATGGCACAGCTGTGACCAAAGTGACTAGAGGATAAGGGAGATTTTGAATCTCTGCACACACTTTTGGACACTGGACACTTTTGGATTGTGTGAGGCCCAATGAATATCGGAGCGCTATGTGACAGGCTCGATGGCACAGCTGTGACCAAAGTGACTAGAGGATAAGGGAGATTTTGAATCTCTGCACACACTTTTGAACACTGGACACTTTTGGATTGTGTGAGGCCCAATGAATATCTGAGCGCTATGTGACAGGCTCGATGGCACAGCTGTGACCAAAGTGACTAGAGGATAAGGGAGATTTTGAATTTCTGCAGACACTTTTGGACACTGGACACTTTTGGATTGTGTGAGGCCCAATGAATATCTGAGCGCTATGTGACAGGCTCGATGGCACAGCTGTGACCAAAGTGACTGGAGGATAGGGGAGATTTTGAATCTTTGCACACACTTTTGGACACTGGACACTTTTGGATTGTGTGAGGCCCAATGAATATCTGAGCGCTATGTGACAGGCTCGATGGCACAGCTGTGACCAAAGTGACTAGAGGATAAGGGAGATTTTGAATCTCTGCACACACTTTTGGACACTGGACACTTTTGGATTGTGTGAGGCCCACTGATATCTGAGCGCTATGTCAAGGGCTCGATGGCACAGCTGTGACCAAAGTGACTAGAGGATAAGGGAGATTTTGAATCTCTGCACACACTTTTGGACACTGGACACTTTTGGATTGTGTGAGGCCCAATGAATATCTGAGCGCTATGTGACAGGCTCGATGGCACAGCTGTGACCAAAGTGACTAGAGGATAAGGGAGATTTTGAATCTCTGCAGACACTTTTGAACACTGGACACTTTTGGATTGTGTGAGGCCCACTGATATCTGAGCGCTATGTCAAAGGCTCGATGGCACAGCTGTGACCAAAGTGACTAGACGATAAGGGAGATTTTGAATCTCTGCACACACTTTTGGACACTGGACACTTTTGGATTGTGTGAGGCCCACTAATATCTGAGCGCTATGTGACAGGCTCGATGGCACAGCTGTGACCAAAGTGACTAGAGGATAAGGGAGATTTTGAATCTCTGCACACACTTTTGGACACTGGACACTTTTGGATTGTGTGAGGCCCAATGAATATCTGAGCGCTATGTGACAGGCTCGATGGCACAGCTGTGACCAAAGTGACTAGAGGATAAGGGAGATTTTGAATCTCTGCAGACACTTTTGGACACTGGACACTTTTGGATTTTGTGAGGCCCACTGATATCTGAGCGCTATATCACAGGCTCGATGGCACAGCTGTGACCAAAGTGACTAGAGGATAAGGGAGATTTTGAATCTCTGCACACACTTTTGGACACTGGACACTTTTGGATTGTGTGAGGCCCAATGAATATCTGAGCACTATGTGACAGGTTCGATGGCACAGCTGTGACCAAAGTGACTAGAGGATAAGGGAGATTTTGAATCTCTGCAGACACTTTTGGACACTGGACACTTTTGGATTATGTGAGGCCCACTGATGTCTGAGCGCTATGTCACAGGCTCGATGGCACAGCTGTGACCAAAGTGACTAGAGGATAAGGGAGATTTTGAATTTCTGCACACACTTTTGGACACTGGACACTTTTGGATTGTGTGAGGCCCAATGAATATCGGAGCACTATGTGACAGGCTCGATGGCACAGCTGTGACCAAAGTGACTAGAGGATAAGGGAGATTTTGAATCTCTGCACACACTTTTGGATACTGGACACTTTTGGATTGTGTGAGGCCCAATGAATATCTGAGCGCTATGTGACAGGCTCGATGGCACAGCTGTGACCAAAGTGACTAGAGGATAAGGGAGATTTTGAATTTCTGCAGACACTTTTGAACACTGGACACTTTTGGATTGTGTGAGGCCCAATGAATATCTGAGCGCTATGTGACAGGCTCGATGGCACAGCTGTGACCACAGTGACTAGAGGATAAGGGAGATTTTGAATCTCTGCACACACTTTTGGACACTGGACACTTTTGGATTGTGTGAGGCCCAATGAATATCTGAGCGCTATGTGACAGGCTCGATGGCACAGCTGTGACCAAAGTGACTAGAGGATAAGGGAGATTTTGAATCTCTGCAGACACTTTTGGACACTGGACACTTTTGGATTGTGTGAGGCCCACTGATATCTGAGCGCTATGTCACAGGCTCGATGGCACAGCTGTGACCAAAGTGACTAGAGGATAAGGGAGATTTTGAATCTCTGCACACACTTTTGGACACTGGACACTTTTGGATTGTGTGAGGCCCAATGAATATCTGAGCGCTATGTGACAGGCTCGATGGCACAGCTGTGACCAAAGTGACTAGAGGATAAGGGAGATTTTGAATCTCTGCACACACTTTTGGACACTGGACACTTTTGGATTGTGTGAGGCCCAATGAATATCTGAGCGCTATGTGACAGGCTCGATGGCACAGCTGTGACCAAAGTAACTAGAGGATAAGGGAGATTTTGAATCTCTGCACACACTTTTGCACACTGGACACTTTTGGATTGTGTGAGGCCCAATGAATATCTGAGCGCTATGTGACAGGCTCGATGGCACAGCTGTGACCAAAGTGACTAGAGGATAAGGGAGATTTTGAATCTCTGCACACACTTTTGGACACTGGACACTTTTGGATTGTGTGAGGCCCAATGAATATCTGAGCGCTATGTGACAGGCTCGATGGCACAGCTGTGACCAAAGTGACTAGAGGATAAGGGAGATTTTGAAACTCTGCACACACTTTTGGACACTGGACACTTTTGGATTGTGTGAGGCCCAATGAATATCGGAGCGCTATGTGACAGGCTCGATGGCACAGCTGTGACCAAAGTGACTAGAGGATAAGGGAGATTTTGAATCTCTGCACACACTTTTGGACACTGGACACTTTTGGATTGTGTGAGGGCAATGAATATCTGAGCGCTATGTGACAGACTCGATGGCACAGCTGTGACCAAAGTGACTAGAGGATAGGGGAGATTTTGAATCTTTGCACACACTTTTGGACACTGGACACTTTTGGATTGTGTGAGGCCCAATGAATATCTGAGCGCTATGTGACAGGCTCGATGGCACAGCTGTGACCAAAGTGACTAGAGGATAAGGGAGATTTTGAATCTCTGCACACACTTTTGGACACTGGACACTTTTGGATTGTGTGAGGCCCACTGATATCTGAGCGCTATGTCAAAGGCTCGATGGCACAGCTGTGACCAAAGTGACTAGAGGATAAGGGAGATTTTGAATCTCTGCACACACTTTTGGACACTGGACACTTTTGGATTGTGTGAGGCCCACTGATATCTGAGCGCTATGTGACAGGCTCGATGGCACAGCTGTGACCAAAGTGACTAGAGGATAAGGGAGATTTTGAATCTCTGCACACACTTTTGGACACTGGACACTTTTGGATTGTGTGAGGCCCAATGAATATCTGAGCGCTATGTGACAGGCTCGATGGCACAGCTGTGACCAAAGTGACTGGAGGATAAGGGAGATTTTGAATCTCTGCAGACACTTTTGGACACTGGACACTTTTGGATTGTGTGAGGCCCACTGATATCTGAGCGCTATGTCACAGGCTCGATGGCACAGCTGTGACCAAAGTGACTAGAGGATAAGGGTTATTTTGAATCTCTGCACACACTTTTGGACACTGGACACTTTTGGATTGTGTGAGGCCCACTGATATCTGAGCGCTATGTCACAGGCTCGATGGCACAGCTGTGACCAAAGTGACTAGAGGATAAGGGAGATTTTGAATCTCTTCACACACTTTTGGACACTGGACACTTTTGGATTGTGTGAGGCCCAATGAATATCGGAGCGCTATGTGACAGGCTCGATGGCACAGCTGTGACCAAAGTGACTAGAGGATAAGGGAGATTTTGAATCTCTGCACACACTTTTGGATACTGGACACTTTTGGATTGTGTGAGGCCCAATGAATATCTGAGCGCTATGTCACAGGCTCGATGGCACAGCTGTGACCAAAGTGACTAGAGGATAAGGGAGATTTTGAATTTCTGCAGACACTTTTGAACACTGGACACTTTTGGATTGTGTGAGGCCCAATGAATATCTGAGCGCTATGTGACAGGCTCGATATCACAGCTGTGACCACAGTGACTAGAGGATAAGGGAGATTTTGAATCTCTGCACACACTTTTGGACACTGGACACTTTTGGATTGTGTGAGGCCCAATGAATATCTGAGCGCTATGTGACAGGCTCGATGGCACAGCTGTGACCAAATTGACTAGAGGATAAGGGAGATTTTGAATCTCTGCAGACACTTTTGGACACTGGACACTTTTGGATTGTGTGAGGACCACTGATATCTGAGCGCTATGTCACAGGCTCGATGGCACAGCTGTGACCAAAGTGACTAGAGGATAAGGGAGATTTTGAACCTCTGCACACACTTTTGGACACTGGACACTTTTGGATTGTGTGAGGCCCACTGATATCTGAGCGCTATGTGACAGGCTCGATGGCACAGCTGTGACCAAAGTGACTAGAGGATAAGGGAGATTTTGAATCTCTGCACACACTTTTGGACACTGGACACTTTTGGATTGTGTGAGGCCCAATGAATATCTGAGCGCTATGTGACAGGCTCGATGGCACAGCTGTGACCAAAGTGACTAGAGGATAAGGGAGATTTTGTATCTCTGCAGAAACTTTTGGACACTGGACACTTTTGAATTGTGTGAGGCCCACTGATATCTGAGCGCTAAGTCACAGGCTCGATGGCACAGCTGTGACCAAAGTGACTAGAGGATAAGGGAGATTTTGAATCTCTGCACACACTTTTGGACACTGGACACTTTTGGATTGTGTGAGGCCCACTGATATCTGAGCGCTATGTCACAGGCTCAATGGCACAGCTGTGACCAAAGTGACTAGAGGATAAGGGAGATTTTGAATCTCTGCACACACTTTTGGACACTGGACACTTTTGGATTGTGTGAGGCCCAATGAATATCTGAGCGCTATGTGACAGGCTCGATGGCACAGCTGTGACCACAGTGACTAGAGGATAAGGGAGATTTTGAATCTCTGCACACACTTTTGGACACTGGACACTTTTGGATTGTGTGAGGCCCAATGAATATCTGAGCGCTATGTGACAGGCTCGATGGCACAGCTGTGACCAAAGTGTCTAGAGGATAAGGGAGATTTTGAATCTCTGCAGACACTTTTGGACACTGGACACTTTTGGATTGTGTGAGGCCCACTGATATCTGAGCGCTATGTCACAGGCTCGATGGCACAGCTGTGACCAAAGTGACTAGAGGATAAGGGAGATTTTGAATCTCTGCACACACTTTTGGACACTGGACACTTTTGGATTGTGTGAGGCCCAATGAATATCTGAGCGCTATGTGACAGGCTCGATGACACAGCTGTGACCAAAGTGACTAGAGGATAAGGGAGAGTTGAATCTCTGCAGACACTTTTGGACACTGGACACTTTTGGATTGTGTGAGGCCCACTGATATCTGAGCGCTATGTCACAGGCTAGATGGCACAGCTGTGACCAAAGTGACTAGAGGATAAGGGAGATTTTGAATCTCTGAACACACTTTTGGACACTGGACACTTTTGGATAGTGTGAGGCCCAATGAATATCGGAGTGCTATGTGACAGGCTCGATGGCACAGCTGTGACCAAAGTGACTAGAGGATAAGGGAGATTTTGAATCTCTGCACACACCTTTGGACACTGGACACTTTTGGATTGTGTGAGGCCCAATGAATATCTGAGCGCTATGTGACAGGCTCGATGGCACATCTGTGACCAAAGTGACTAGAGGATAAGGGAGATTTTGAATTTCTGCAGACACTTTTGGACACTGGATACTTTTGGATTGTGTGAGGCCCAATGAATATCTGAGCGCTATGTGACAGGCTCGATGGCACAGCTGTGACCAAAGTGACTAGAGGATAAGGGAGATTTTGAATCTCTGCACACACTTTTGGACACTGGACACTTTTGGATTGTGTGAGGCCCAATGAATATCTGAGCTCTATGTGACAGGCTCGATGGCACAGCTGTGACCAAAGTGACTAGAGGATAAGGGAGATTTTGAATCTCTGCAGACACTTTTGGACACTGGACACTTTTGGATTGTGTGAGGCCCACTGATATCTGAGCGCTATGTCACAGGCTCGATGGCACAGCTGTGACCAAAGTGACTAGAGGATAAGGGAGATTTTGAATCTCTGCACACACTTTTGGACACTGGACACTTTTGGGTTGTGTGAGGCCCACGGATATCTGAGCGCTATGTGAAAGGCTCGATGGCACAGCTGTGATCAAAGTGACTAGAGGATAAGGGAGATTTTGAATCTCTGCACACACTTTTGGACACTGGACACTTTTGGATTGTGTGAAGCCCAATGAATATCTGAGCGCTATGTGACAGGCTCGATGGCACAGCTGTGACCAAAGTGACTAGAGGATAAGGGAGAGTTGAATCTCTGCAGACACTTTTGGACACTGGACACTTTTGGATTGTGTGAGGCCCACTGATATTTGAGCGCTATGTCACAGGCTCGATGGCACAGCTGTGACCAAAGTGACTAGAGGATAAGGGAGATTTTGAATCTCTGAACACAATTTTGGACACTGGACACTTTTGGATAGTGTGAGGCCCAATGAATATCGGAGCGCTATGTGACAGGCTCGATGGCACAGCTGTGACCAAAGTGACTAGAGGATAAGGGAGATTTTGAATCTCTGCACACACTTTTGGACACTGGACACTTTTGGATTGTGTGAGGCCCAATGAATATCTGAGCGCTATGTGACAGGCTCGATGGCACAGCTGTGACCAAAGTGACTAGAGGATAAGGGAGATTTTGAATCTCTGCACACACTTTTGGACACTGGACACTTTTGGATTGTGTGAGGCCCAGTGAATATCTGAGCGCTATGTGACAGGCTCGATGGCACAGCTGTGACCAAAGTGACTAGAGGATAAGGGAGATTTTGAATTTCTGCAGACACTTTTGGACACTGGACACTTTTGGATTGTGTGAGGCCCACTGATATCTGAGCGCTATGTCACAGGCTCGATGGCACAGCTGTGACCAAAGTGACTAGAGGATAAGGGAGATTTTGAATTTCTGCAGACACTTTTGGACACTGGACACTTTTGGATTGTGTGAGGCCCAATGAATATCTGAGCGCTATGTGACAGGCTCGATGGCACAGCTGTGACCAAAGTGACTAGATGATAAGGGAGATTTTGAATCTCTGCACACACTTTTGGACACTGGACACTTTTGGATTGTGTGAGGCCCACTGATATCTGAGCGCTATGTCACAGGCTCGATGGCACAGCTGTGACCAAAGTGACTAGAGGATAAGGGAGATTTTGAATTTCTGCAGACACTTTTTGACACTGGACACTTTTGGATTGTGTGAGGCCCAATGAATATCTGAGTGCTATGTGACAGGCTCGATGGCACAGCTGTGACCAAAGTGACTAGAGGATAAGGGAGATTTTGAATCTCTGCACACACTTTTGGACACTGGACACTTTTGGATTGTGTGAGGCCCACTGATATCTGAGCGCTATGTGACAGGCTCGATGGCACAGCTGTGACCAAAGTGACTAGAGGATAAGGGAGATTTTGAATCTCTGCACACACTTTTGGACACTGGACACTTTTGGATTGTGTGAGGCCCACTGATATCTGAGCGCTATGTGACAGGCTCGATGGCACAGCTGTGACCAAAGTGACTAGAGGATAAGGGAGATTTTGAATCTCTGCAAACACTTTTGGACACTGGACACTTTTGGATTGTGTGAGGCCCAATGAATATCTGAGCGCTATGTGACAGGCTCGATGGCACAGCTGTGACCAAAGTGACTAGAGGATAAGGGAGATTTTGAATCTCTGCAGACACTTTTGGACACTGGACACTTTTGGATTGTGTGAGGCCCACTGATATCTGAGCGCTATGTCACAGGCTCGATGGCACAGCTGTGACCAAAGTGACTAGAGGATAAGGGAGATTTTGAATCTCTTCACACTTTTGGACACTGGACACTTTTGGATTGTGTGAGGCCCAATGAATATCTGAGCGCTATGTGACAGGCTCGATGGCACAGCTGTGACCAAAGTGACTAGAGGATAAGGGAGATTTTGAATCTCTGCACACACTTTTGGACACTGGACACTTTTGGATTGTGTGAGGCCCAATGAATATCTGAGCGCTATGTGACAGGCTCGATGGCACAGCCGTGACAAAAGTGACTAGAGGATAAGGGAGATTTTGAATTTCTGCAGACACTTTTGGACACTGGACACTTTTGGATTGTGTGAGGCCCAATGAATATCTGAGCGCTATGTGACAGGCTCGATGGCACAGCTGTGACCAAAGTGACTAGAGAATAAGGGAGATTTTGAATCTCTGCACACACTTTTGGACACTGGACACTTTTGGATTGTGTGAGGCCCAATGAATATCTGAGCGCTATGTGACAGGCTCGATGGCACAGCTGTGACCAAAGTGACTAGAGGATAAGGGAGATTTTGAATCTCTGCACACACTTTTGGACACTGGACACTTTTGGATTGTGTGAGACCCACTGATATCTGAGAGCTATGTCACAGGCTCGATGGCACAGCTGTGACCAAAGTGACTAGAGGATAAGGGAGATTTTCAATTTCTGCAGACACTTTTGGACACTGGACACTTTTGGATTATGTGAGGCCCAATGAATATCTGAGCGCTATGTGACAGGCTCGATGGCACAGCTGTGACCAAAGTGACTAGAGGATAAGGGAGATTTTGAATCTCTGCAGACACTTTTGGACACTGGACACTTTTGGATTGTGTGAGGCCCATTGATATCTGAGCGCTATGTCACAGGCTCGATGGCACAGCTGTGACCAAAGTGACTAGAGGATAAGGGAGATTTTGAATCTCTGAACACACTTTTGGACACTGGACACTTTTGGATTGTGTGAGGCCCAATGAATATCGGAGCGCTATGTGACAGGCTCGATGGCACAGCTGTGACCAAAGTGACTAGAGGATAAGGGAGATTTTGAATCTCTGCACACACTTTTGGACACTGGACACTTTTGGATTGTGTGAGGCCCAATGAATATCTGAGCGCTATGTGACAGGCTCGATGGCACAGCTGTGACCAAAGTGACTAGAGGATAAGGGAGATTTTGAATTTCTGCAGACACTTTTGGACACTGGACACTTTTGGATTGTGTGAGGCCCAATGAATATCTGAACGCTATGTGACAGGCTCGATGGCACAGCTGTGACCAAAGTGACTAGAGGATAAGGGAGATTTTGAATCTCTGCACACACTTTTGGACACTGGACACTTTTGGATTGTGTGAGGCCCACTGATATCTGAGCGCTATGTCAAAGGCTCGATGGCACAGCTGTGACCAAAGTGACTAGACGATAAGGGAGATTTTGAATCTCTGCACACACTTTTGGACACTGGACACTTTTGGATTGTGTGAGGCCCACTAATATCTGAGCGCTATGTGACAGGCTCGATGGCACAGCTGTGACCAAAGTGACTAGAGGATAAGTGAGATTTTGAATCTCTGCACACACTTTTGGACACTGGACACTTTTGGATTGTGTGAGGCCCAATGAATATCTGAGCGCTATGTGACAGGCTCGATGGCACAGCTGTGACCAAAGTGACTAGAGGATAAGGGAGATTTTGAAACTCTGCACACACTTTTGGACACTGGACACTTTTGGATTGTATGAGGCCCAATGAATATCGGAGCGCTATGTGACAGGCTCGATGGCACAGCTGTGACCAAAGTGACTAGAGGATAAGGGAGATTTTGAATCTCTGCACACACTTTTGGACACTGGACACTTTTGGATTGTGTGAGGCCCAATGAATATCTGAGCGCTATGTCACAGGCTCAATGGCACAGCTGTGACCAAAGTGACTAGAGGATAAGGGAGATTTTGAATCTCTGCACACACTTTTGGACACTGGACACTTTTGGATTGTATGAGGCCCAATGAATATCGGAGCGCTATGTGACAGGCTCGATGGCACAGCTGTGACCAAAGTGACTAGAGGATAAGGGAGATTTTGAATCTCTGCACACACTTTTGGACACTGGACACTTTTGGATTGTGTGAGGCCCAATGAATATCGGAGCGCTATGTGACAGGCTCGATGGCACAGCTGTGACCAAAGTGACTAGAGGATAAGGGAGATTTTGAATCTCTGCACACACTTTTGGATACTGGACACTTTTGGATTGTGTGAGGCCCAATGAATATCTGAGCGCTATGTGACAGGCTCGATGGCACAGCTGTGACCAAAGTGACTAGAGGATGAGGGAGATTTTGAATCTCTGCACACACTTTTGAACACTGGACACTTTTGGATTGTGTGAGGCCCAATGAATATCTGAGCGCTATGTGACAGGCTCGATGGCACAGCTGTGATCAAAGTGACTAGAGGATAAGGGAGATTTTGAATCTCTGCACACACTTTTGGACACTGGACACTTTTGGATTGTGTGAGGCCCAATGAATATCTGAGCGCTATGTGACAGGCTCGATGGCACAGCTGTGACCAAAGTGACTAGAGGATAAGGGAGAGTTGAATCTCTGCAGACACTTTTGGACACTGGACACTTTTGGATTGTGTGAGGCCCACTGATATCTGAGCGCTATGTGACAGGCTCGATGGCACAGCTGTGACCAAAGTGACTAGAGGATAAGGGAGATTTTGAATCTCTGAACACACTTTTGGACACTGGACACTTTTGGATAGTGTGAGGCCCAATGAATATCGGAGCGCTATGTGACAGGCTCGATGGCACAGCTGTGACCAAAGTGACTAGAGGATAAGGGAGATTTTGAATCTCTGCACACAATTTTGGACACTGGACACTTTTGGATTGTGTGAGGCCCAATGAATATCTGAGCGCTATGTGACAGGCTCGATGGCACATCTGTGACCAAAGTGACTAGAGGTTAAGGGAGATTTTGAATTTCTGCAGACACTTTTGGACACTGGATACTTTTGGATTGTGTGAGGCCCAATGAATATCTGAGCGCTATGTGACAGGCTCGATGGCACAGCTGTGACCAAAGTGACTAGAGGATAAGGGAGATTTTGAATCTCTGCACACACTTTTGGACACTGGACACTTTTGGATTGTGTGAGGCCCAATGAATATCTGAGCGCTATGTGACAGGCTCAATGGCACAGCTGTGACCAAAGTGACTAGAGGATAAGGGAGATTTTGAATCTCTGCAGACACTTTTGGACACTGGACACTTTTGGATTGTGTGAGGCCCACTGATATCTGAGCGCTATGTCACAGGCTCGATGGCACAGCTGTGACCAAAGTGACTAGAGGATAAGGGAGATTTTGAATCTCTGCACACACTTTTGGACACTGGACACTTTTGGATTGTGTGAGGCCCACTGATATCTGAGCGCTATGTGACAGGCTCGATGGCACAGCTGTGATCAAAGTGACTAGAGGATAAGGGAGATTTTGAATCTCTGCACACACTTTTGGACACTGGACACTTTTGGATTGTGTGAGGCCCAATGAATATCTGAGCGCTATGTGACAGGCTCGATGGCACAGCTGTGACCAAAGTGACTAGACGATAAGGGAGAGTTGAATCTCTGCAGACACTTTTGGACACTGGACACTTTTGGATTGTGTGAGGCCCACTGATATCTGAGCGCTATGTCACAGGCTCGATGGCACAGCTGTGACCAAAGTGACTAGAGGATAAGGGAGATTTTGAATCTCTGAACACACTTTTGGACACTGGACACTTTTGGATAGTGTGAGGCCCAATGAATATCGGAGCGCTATGTAACAGGCTCGATGGCACTGCTGTGACCAAAGTGACTAGAGGATAAGGGAGATTTTGAATCTCTGCACACACTTTTGGACACTGGACACTTTTGGATTGTGTGAGGACCAATGAATATCTGAGCGCTATGTGACAGGCTCGATGGCACAGCTGTGACCAAAGTGACTAGAGGATAAGGGAGATTTTAAATCTCTGCAGACACTTTTGGACACTGGACACTTTTGGATTGTGTGAGGCCCACTGATATCTGAGCGCTATGTCACAGGCTCGATGGCACAGCTGTGACCAAAGTGACTAGAGGATAAGGGAGATTTTGAATCTCTTCACACTTTTGGACACTGGACACTTTTGGATTGTGTGAGGCCCAATGAATATCTGAGCGCTATGTGACAGGCTCGATGGCACAGCTGTGACCAAAGTGACTAGAGGATAAGGGAGATTTTGAATCTCTGCACACACTTTTGGACACTGGACACTTTTGGATTGTGTGAGGCCCAATGAATATCTGAGCGCTATGTGACAGGCTCGATGGCACAGCTGTGACCAAAGTGACTAGAGGATAAGGGAGATTTTGAATTTCTGCAGACACTTTTGGACACTGGACACTTTTGGATTGTGTGAGGCCCAATGAATATCTGAGCGCTATGTGACAGGCTCGATGGCACAGCTGTGACCAAAGTGACTAGAGGATAAGGGAGATTTTGAATCTCTGCACACACTTTTGGACACTGGACACTTTTGGATTGTGTGAGGCCCAATGAATATCTGAGCACTATGTGACAGGCTCGATGGCACAACTGTGACCAAAGTGACTAGAGGATAAGGGAGATTTTGAATCTCTGCACACACTTTTGGACACTGGACACTTTTGGATTGTGTGAGGCCCACTGATATCTGAGAGGTATGTCACAGGCTCGATGGCACAGCTGTGACCAAAGTGACTAGAGGATAAGGGAGATTTTCAATTTCTGCAGACATTTTGGACACTGGACACTTTTGGATTATGTGAGGCCCAATGAATATCTGAGCGCTATGTGACAGGCTCGATGGCACAGCTGTGACCAAAGTGACTAGAGGATAAGGGAGATTTTGAATCTCTGCACACACTTTTGGACACTGGACACTTTTGGATTGTGTGAGGCCCACTGATATCTGAGCGCTATGTCACAGGCTCGATGGCACAGCTGTGACCAAAGTGACTAGAGGATAAGGGAGATTTTGAATCTCTGCACACACTTTTGGACACTGGACACTTTTGGATTGTGTGAGGCCCAATGAATATCGGAGCGCTATGTGACAGGCTCGATGGCACAGCTGTGACCAAAGTGACTAGATGATAAGGGAGATTTTGAATCTCTGCACACACTTTTGGACACTGGACACTTTTGGATTGTGTGAGGCCCACTGATATCTGAGCGCTATGTCACAGGCTCGATGGCACAGCTGTGACCAAAGTGACTAGAGGATAAGGGAGATTTTGAATTTCTGCAGACACTTTTTGACACTGGACACTTTTGGATTGTGTGAGGCCCAATGAATATCTGAGCGCTATGTGACAGGCTCGATGGCACAGCTGTGACCAAAGTGACTAGAGGATAAGGGAGATTTTGAATCTCTGCACACACTTTTGGACACTGGACACTTTTGGATTGTGTGAGGCCCACTGACATCTGAGCGCTATGTCACAGGCTCGATGGCACAGCTGTGACCAAAGTGACTAGAGGATAAGGGAGATTTTGAATCTCTGCACACACTTTTGGACACTGGACACTTTTGGATTGTGTGAGGCCCACTGATATCTGAGCGCTATGTGACAGGCTCGATGGCACAGCTGTGACCAAAGTGACTAGAGGATAAGGGAGATTTTGAATCTCTGCACACACTTTTGGACACTGGACACTTTTGGATTGTGTGAGGCCCAATGAATATCTGAGCGCTATGTGACAGGCTCGATGGCACAGCTTTGACCAAAGTGACTAGAGGATAAGGGAGATTTTGAATCTCTGCAGACACTTTTGGACACTGGACACTTTTGGATTGTGTGAGGCCCACTGATATCTGAGCGCTATGTCACAGGCTCGATGGTACAGCTGTGACCAAAGTGACTAGAGGATAAGGGAGATTTTGAATCTCTTCACACTTTTGGACACTGGACACTTTTGGATTGTGTGAGGCCCAATGAATATCTGAGCGCTATGTGACAGGCTCGATGGCACAGCTGTGACCAAAGTGACTAGAGGATAAGGGAGATTTTGAATCTCTGCAGACACTTTTGAACACTGGACACTTTTGGATTGTGTGAGGCCCAATGAATATCTGAGCGCTATGTGACAGGCTCGATGGCACAGCCGTGACCAAAGTGACTAGAGGATAAGGGAGATTTTGAATTTCTGCAGACACTTTTGGACACTGGACACTTTTGGATTGTGTGAGGCCCAATGAATATCTGAGCGCTATGTGACAGGCTCGATGGCACAGCTGTGACCAAAGTGACTAGAGGATAAGGGAGATTTTGAATCTCTGCACACACTTTTGGACACTGGACACTTTTGGATTGTGTGAGGCCCAATGAATATCTGAGCGCTATGTGACAGGCTCGATGGCACAGCTGTGACCAAAGTGACTAGAGGATAAGGGAGATTTTGAATCTCTGCACACAATTTTGGACACTGGACACTTTTGGATTGTGTGAGACCCACTGATATCTGAGAGCTATGTCACAGGCTCGATGGCACAGCTGTTACCAAAGTGACTAGAGGATAAGGGAGATTTTCAATTTCTGCAGACACTTTTGGACACTGGACACTTTTGGATTATGTGAGGCCCAATGAATATCTGAGCGCTATGTGACAGGCTCGATGGCACAGCTGTGACCAAAGTGACTAGAGGATAAGGGAGATTTTGAATCTCTGCACACACTTTTGGACACTGGACACTTTTGGATTGTGTGAGGCCCACTGATATCTGAGCGCTATGTCACAGGCTCGATGGCACAGCTGTGACCAAAGTGACTAGAGGATAAGGGAGATTTTGAATCTCTGCACACACTTTTGGACACTGGACACTTTTGGATTGTGTGAGGCCCAATGAATATCGGAGCGCTATGTGACAGGCTCGATGGCACAGCTGTGACCAAAGTGACTAGAGGATAAGGGAGATTTTGAATCTCTGCACACACTTTTGAACACTGGACACTTTTGGATTGTGTGAGGCCCAATGAATATCTGAGCGCTATGTGACAGGCTCGATGGCACAGCTGTGACCAAAGTGACTAGAGGATAAGGGAGATTTTGAATTTCTGCACACACTTTTGGACACTGGACACTTTTGGATTGTGTGAGGCCCAATGAATATCTGAGCGCTATGTGACAGGCTCGATGGCACAGCTGTGACCAAAGTGACTAGAGGATAGGGGAGATTTTGAATCTTTGCACACACTTTTGGACACTGGACACTTTTGGATTGTGTGAGTCCCAATGAATATCTGAGCGCTATGTGACAGGCTCGATGGCACAGCTGTGACCAAAGTGACTAGAGGATAAGGGAGATTTTGAATCTCTGCAGACACTTTTGGACACTGGACACTTTTGGATTGTGTGAGGCCCACTGATATCTGAGCGCTATGTCAAAGGCTCGATGGCACAGCTGTGAACAAAGTGACTAGAGGATAAGGGAGATTTTGAATCTCTGCACACACTTTTGGACACTGGACACTTTTGGATTGTGTGAGGGCCACTGATATCTGAGCGCTATGTCACAGGCTCGATGGCACAGCTGTGACCAAAGTGACTAGAGGATAAGGGAGATTTTGAATTTCTGCAGACACTTTTTGACACTGGACACTTTTGGATTGTGTGAGGCCCAATGAATATCTGAGCGCTATGTGACAGGCTCGATGGCACAGCTGTGACCAAAGTGACTAGATGATAAGGGAGATTTTGAATCTCTGCACACACTTTTGGACACTGGACACTTTTGGATTGTGTGAGGCCCACTGATATCTGAGCACTATGTCACAGGCTCGATGGCACAGCTGTGACCAAAGTGACTAGAGGATAAGGGAAATTTTGAATTTCTGCAGACACTTTTTGACACTGGACACTTTTAGATTGTGTGAGGCCCACTAATATCTGAGCGCTATGTGACAGGCTCGATGGCACAGCTGTGACCAAAGTGACTAGAGGATAAGGGAGATTTTGAATCTCTGCACACACTTTTGGACACTGGACACTTTTGGATTGTGTGAGGCCCAATGAATATCTGAGCGCTATGTGACAGGCTCGATGGCACAGCTGTGACCAAAGTGACTAGAGGATAAGGGAGATTTTGAATCTCTGCAGACACTTTTGGACACTGGACACTTTTGGATTGTGTGAGGCCCACTGATATCTGAGCGCTATGTCACAGGCTCGATGGCACAGCTGTGACCAAAGTGACTAGAGGATAAGGGAGATTTTGAATCTCTTCACACTTTTGGACACTGGACACTTTTGGATTGTGTGAGGCCCAATGAATATCTGAGCGCTATGTGACAGGCTCGATGGCACAGCTGTGACCAAAGTGACTAGAGGATTAGGGAGATTTTGAATCTCTGCACACACTTTTGGACACTGGACACTTTTGGATTGTGTGAGGCCCAATGAATATCTGAGCGCTATGTGACAGGCTCGATGGCACAGCTGTGACCAAAGTGACTAGAGGATAAGGGAGATTTTGAATTTCTGCAGACACTTTTGGACACTGGACACTTTTGGATTGTGTGAGGCCCAATGAATATCTGAGCGCTATGTGACAGGCTCGATGGCACAGCTGTGACCAAAGTGACTAGAGGATAAGGGAGATTTTGAATCTCTGCACACACTTTTGGACACTGGACACTTTTGGATTGTGTGAGGCCCAATGAATATCTGAGCGCTATGTGACAGGCTCGATGGCACAGCTGTGACCAAAGTGACTAGAGGATAAGGGAGATTTTGAATCTCTGCACACACTTTTGGACACTGGACACTTTTGGATTGTGTGAGACCCACTGATATCTGAGAGCTATGTCACAGGCTCGATGGCACAGCTGTGACCAAAGTGACTAGAGGATAAGGGAGATTTTCAATTTCTGCAGACACTTTTGGACACTGGATACTTTTGGATTATGTGAGGCCCAATGAATATCTGAGCGCTATGTGACAGGCTCGATGGCACAGCTGTGACCAAAGTGACTAGAGGATAAGGGAGATTTTGAATCTCTGCACACACTTTTGGACACTGGACACTTTTGGATTGTGTGAGGCCCACTGATATCTGAGCGCTATGTCATAGGCTCGATGGCACAGCTGTGACCAAAGTGACTAGAGGATAAGGGAGATTTTGAATCTCTGCACGCACTTTTGGACACTGGACACTTTTGGATTGTGTGAGGCCCAATGAATATCGGAGCGCTATGTGACAGGCTCGATGGCACAGCTGTGACCAAAGTGACTAGAGGATAAGGGAGATTTTGAATCTCTGCACACACCTTTGAACACTGGACACTTTTGGATTGTGTGAGGCCCAATGAATATCTGAGCGCTATGTGACAGGCTCAATGGCACAGCTGTGACCAAAGTGACTAGAGGATAAGGGAGATTTTGAATTTCTGCAGACACTTTTGGACACTGGACACTTTTGGATTGTGTGAGGCCCAATGAATATCTGAGCGCTATGTGACAGGCTCGATGGCACAGCTGTGACCAAAGTGACTAGAGGATAGGGGAGATTTTGAATCTTTGCACACACTTTTGGACACTGGACACTTTTGGATTGTGTGAGTCCCAATGAATATCTGAGCGCTATGTGACAGGCTCGATGGCACAGCTGTGACCAAAGTGACTAGAGGATAAGGGAGATTTTGAATCTCTGCAGACACTTTTGGACACTGGACACTTTTGGATTGTGTGAGGCCCACTGATATCTGAGCGCTATGTCAAAGGCTCGATGGCACAGCTGTGACCAAAGTGACTAGAGGATAAGGGAGATTTTGAATCTCTGCACACACTTTTGGACACTGGACACTTTTGGATTGTGTGAGGCCCACTGATATCTGAGCGCTATGTGACAGGCTCGATGGCACAGCTGTGACCAAAGTGACTAGAGGATAAGGGAGATTTTGAATCTCTGCACACACTTTTGGACACTGGACACTTTTGGATTGTGTGAGGCCCAATGAATATCTGAGCGCTATGTGACAGGCTCGATGGCACAGCCGTGACCAAAGTGACTAGAGGATAAGGGAGATTTTGAATTTCTGCAGACACTTTTGGACACTGGACACTTTTGGATTGTGTGAGGCCCAATGAATATCTGAGCGCTATGTGACAGGCTCGATGGCACAGCTGTGACCAAAGTGACTAGAGAATAAGGGAGATTTTGAATCTCTGCACACACTTTTGGACACTGGACACTTTTGGATTGTGTGAGGCCCAATGAATATCTGAGCGCTATGTGACAGGCTCGATGGCACAGCTGTGACCAAAGTGACTAGAGGATAAGGGAGATTTTGAATCTCTGCACACACTTTTGGACACTGGACACTTTTGGATTGTGTGAGACCCACTGATATCTGAGAGCTATGTCACAGGCTCGATGGCACAGCTGTGACCAAAGTGACTAGAGGATAAGGGAGATTTTCAATTTCTGCAGACACTTTTGGACACTGGACACTTTTGGATTATGTGAGGCCCAATGAATATCTGAGCGCTATGTGACAGGCTCGATGGCACAGCTGTGACCAAAGTGACTAGAGGATAAGGGAGATTTTGAATCTCTGCAGACACTTTTGGACACTGGACACTTTTGGATTGTGTGAGGCCCATTGATATCTGAGCGCTATGTCACAGGCTCGATGGCACAGCTGTGACCAAAGTGACTAGAGGATAAGGGAGATTTTGAATCTCTGAACACACTTTTGGACACTGGACACTTTTGGATTGTGTGAGGCCCAATGAATATCGGAGCGCTATGTGACAGGCTCGATGGCACAGCTGTGACCAAAGTGACTAGAGGATAAGGGAGATTTTGAATCTCTGCACACACTTTTGGACACTGGACACTTTTGGATTGTGTGAGGCCCAATGAATATCTGAGCGCTATGTGACAGGCTCGATGGCACAGCTGTGACCAAAGTGACTAGAGGATAAGGGAGATTTTGAATTTCTGCAGACACTTTTGGACACTGGACACTTTTGGATTGTGTGAGGCCCAATGAATATCTGAACGCTATGTGACAGGCTCGATGGCACAGCTGTGACCAAAGTGACTAGAGGATAAGGGAGATTTTGAATCTCTGCACACACTTTTGGACACTGGACACTTTTGGATTGTGTGAGGCCCACTGATATCTGAGCGCTATGTCAAAGGCTCGATGGCACAGCTGTGACCAAAGTGACTAGACGATAAGGGAGATTTTGAATCTCTGCACACACTTTTGGACACTGGACACTTTTGGATTGTGTGAGGCCCACTAATATCTGAGCGCTATGTGACAGGCTCGATGGCACAGCTGTGACCAAAGTGACTAGAGGATAAGTGAGATTTTGAATCTCTGCACACACTTTTGGACACTGGACACTTTTGGATTGTGTGAGGCCCAATGAATATCTGAGCGCTATGTGACAGGCTCGATGGCACAGCTGTGACCAAAGTGACTAGAGGATAAGGGAGATTTTGAATCTCTGCAGACACTTTTGGACACTGGACACTTTTGGATTTTGTGAGGCCCACTGATATCTGAGCGCTATGTCACAGGCTCGATGGCACAGCTGTGACCAAAGTGACTAGAGGATAAGGGATATTTTGAATCTCTGCACACACTTTTGGACACTGGACACTTTTGGATTGTGTGAGGCCCACTGATATCTGAGCGCTATGTGACAGGCTCGATGGCACAGCTGTGACCAAAGTGACTAGAGGATAAGGGAGATTTTGAAACTCTGCACACACTTTTGGACACTGGACACTTTTGGATTGTGTGAGGCCCAATGAATATCTGAGCACTATGTGACAGATTCGATGGCACAGCTGTGACCAAAGTGACTAGAGGATAAGGGAGATTTTGAATCTCTGCAGACACTTTTGGACACTGGACACTTTTGGATTATGTGAGGCCCACTGATGTCTGAGCGCTATGTCACAGGCTCGATGGCACAGCTGTGACCAAAGTGACTAGAGGATAAGGGAGATTTTGAATCTCTGCAGACACTTTTGGACACTGGACACTTTTGGATTGTGTGAGGCCCACTGATATCTGAGCGCTATGCAAAGGCTCGATGGCACAGCTGTGACCAAAGTGACTAGAGGATAAGGGAGATTTTGAATCTCTGCACACACTTTTGGACACTGGACACTTTTGGATTGTGTGAGGCCCACTGATATCTGAGCGCTATGTGACAGGCTCGATGGCACAGCTGTGACCAAAGTGACTAGAGGATAAGGGAGATTTTGAATCTCTGCACACACTTTTGGACACTGGACACTTTTGTATTGTGTGAGGCCCAATGAATATCTGAGCGCTATGTGACAGGCTCGATGGCACAGCCGTGACCAAAGTGACTAGAGGATAAGGGAGATTTTGAATTTCTGCAGACACTTTTGGACACTGGACACTTTTGGATTGTGTGAGGCCCAATGAATATCTGAGCGCTATGTGACAGGCTCGATGGCACAGCTGTGACCAAAGTGACTAGAGAATAAGGGAGATTTTGAATCTCTGCACACACTTTTGGACACTGGACACTTTTGGATTGTGTGAGGCCCAATGAATATCTGAGCGCTATGTGACAGGCTCGATGGCACAGCTGTGACCAAAGTGACTAGAGGATAAGGGAGATTTTGAATCTCTGCACACACTTTTGGACACTGGACACTTTTGGATTGTGTGAGATCCACTGATATCTGAGAGCTATGTCACAGGCTCGATGGCACAGCTGTGACCAAAGTGACTAGAGGATAAGGGAGATTTTCAATTTCTGCAGACACTTTTGGACACTGGACACTTTTGGATTATGTGAGGCCCAATGAATATCTGAGCGCTATGTGACAGGCTCGATGGCACAGCTGTGACCAAAGTGACTAGAGGATAAGGGAGATTTTGAATCTCTGCAGACACTTTTGGACACTGGACACTTTTGGATTGTGTGAGGCCCACTGATATCTGAGCGCTATGTGACAGGCTCGATGGCACAGCTGTGACCAAAGTGACTAGAGGATAAGGGAGATTTTGAATCTCTGCACACACTTTTGGACACTGGACACTTTTGGATTGTGTGAGGCCCAATGAATATCTGAGCGCTATGTGACAGGCTCGATGGCACAGCCGTGACCAAAGTGACTAGAGGATAAGGGAGATTTTGAATTTCTGCAGACACTTTTGGACACTGGACACTTTTGGATTGTGTGAGGCCCAATGAATATCTGAGCGCTATGTGACAGGCTCGATGGCACAGCTGTGACCAAAGTGACTAGAGAATAAGGGAGATTTTGAATCTCTGCACACACTTTTGGACACTGGACACTTTTGGATTGTGTGAGGCCCAATGAATATCTGAGCGCTATGTGACAGGCTCGATGGCACAGCTGTGACCAAAGTGACTAGAGGATAAGGGAGATTTTGAATCTCTGCACACACTTTTGGACACTGGACACTTTTGGATTGTGTGAGACCCACTGATATCTGAGAGCTATGTCACAGGCTCGATGGCACAGCTGTGACCAAAGTGACTAGAGGATAAGGGAGATTTTCAATTTCTGCAGACACTTTTGGACACTGGACACTTTTGGATTATGTGAGGCCCAATGAATATCTGAGCGCTATGTGACAGGCTCGATGGCACAGCTGTGACCAAAGTGACTAGAGGATAAGGGAGATTTTGAATCTCTGCAGACACTTTTGGACACTGGACACTTTTGGATTGTGTGAGGCCCATTGATATCTGAGCGCTATGTCACAGGCTCGATGGCACAGCTGTGACCAAAGTGACTAGAGGATAAGGGAGATTTTGAATCTCTGAACACACTTTTGGACACTGGACACTTTTGGATTGTGTGAGGCCCAATGAATATCGGAGCGCTATGTGACAGGCTCGATGGCACAGCTGTGACCAAAGTGACTAGAGGATAAGGGAGATTTTGAATCTCTGCACACACTTTTGGACACTGGACACTTTTGGATTGTGTGAGGCCCAATGAATATCTGAGCGCTATGTGACAGGCTCGATGGCACAGCTGTGACCAAAGTGACTAGAGGATAAGGGAGATTTTGAATTTCTGCAGACACTTTTGGACACTGGACACTTTTGGATTGTGTGAGGCCCAATGAATATCTGAACGCTATGTGACAGGCTCGATGGCACAGCTGTGACCAAAGTGACTAGAGGATAAGGGAGATTTTGAATCTCTGCACACACTTTTGGACACTGGACACTTTTGGATTGTGTGAGGCCCACTGATATCTGAGCGCTATGTCAAAGGCTCGATGGCACAGCTGTGACCAAAGTGACTAGACGATAAGGGAGATTTTGAATCTCTGCACACACTTTTGGACACTGGACACTTTTGGATTGTGTGAGGCCCACTAATATCTGAGCGCTATGTGACAGGCTCGATGGCACAGCTGTGACCAAAGTGACTAGAGGATAAGTGAGATTTTGAATCTCTGCACACACTTTTGGACACTGGACACTTTTGGATTGTGTGAGGCCCAATGAATATCTGAGCGCTATGTGACAGGCTCGATGGCACAGCTGTGACCAAAGTGACTAGAGGATAAGGGAGATTTTGAATCTCTGCAGACACTTTTGGACACTGGACACTTTTGGATTTTGTGAGGCCCACTGATATCTGAGCGCTATGTCACAGGCTCGATGGCACAGCTGTGACCAAAGTGACTAGAGGATAAGGGATATTTTGAATCTCTGCACACACTTTTGGACACTGGACACTTTTGGATTGTGTGAGGCCCACTGATATCTGAGCGCTATGTGACAGGCTCGATGGCACAGCTGTGACCAAAGTGACTAGAGGATAAGGGAGATTTTGAAACTCTGCACACACTTTTGGACACTGGACACTTTTGGATTGTGTGAGGCCCAATGAATATCTGAGCACTATGTGACAGATTCGATGGCACAGCTGTGACCAAAGTGACTAGAGGATAAGGGAGATTTTGAATCTCTGCAGACACTTTTGGACACTGGACACTTTTGGATTATGTGAGGCCCACTGATGTCTGAGCGCTATGTCACAGGCTCGATGGCACAGCTGTGACCAAAGTGACTAGAGGATAAGGGAGATTTTGAATCTCTGCAGACACTTTTGGACACTGGACACTTTTGGATTGTGTGAGGCCCACTGATATCTGAGCGCTATGCAAAGGCTCGATGGCACAGCTGTGACCAAAGTGACTAGAGGATAAGGGAGATTTTGAATCTCTGCACACACTTTTGGACACTGGACACTTTTGGATTGTGTGAGGCCCACTGATATCTGAGCGCTATGTGACAGGCTCGATGGCACAGCTGTGACCAAAGTGACTAGAGGATAAGGGAGATTTTGAATCTCTGCACACACTTTTGGACACTGGACACTTTTGTATTGTGTGAGGCCCAATGAATATCTGAGCGCTATGTGACAGGCTCGATGGCACAGCCGTGACCAAAGTGACTAGAGGATAAGGGAGATTTTGAATTTCTGCAGACACTTTTGGACACTGGACACTTTTGGATTGTGTGAGGCCCAATGAATATCTGAGCGCTATGTGACAGGCTCGATGGCACAGCTGTGACCAAAGTGACTAGAGAATAAGGGAGATTTTGAATCTCTGCACACACTTTTGGACACTGGACACTTTTGGATTGTGTGAGGCCCAATGAATATCTGAGCGCTATGTGACAGGCTCGATGGCACAGCTGTGACCAAAGTGACTAGAGGATAAGGGAGATTTTGAATCTCTGCACACACTTTTGGACACTGGACACTTTTGGATTGTGTGAGATCCACTGATATCTGAGAGCTATGTCACAGGCTCGATGGCACAGCTGTGACCAAAGTGACTAGAGGATAAGGGAGATTTTCAATTTCTGCAGACACTTTTGGACACTGGACACTTTTGGATTATGTGAGGCCCAATGAATATCTGAGCGCTATGTGACAGGCTCGATGGCACAGCTGTGACCAAAGTGACTAGAGGATAAGGGAGATTTTGAATCTCTGCAGACACTTTTGGACACTGGACACTTTTGGATTGTGTGAGGCCCATTGATATCTGAGCGCTATGTCACAGGCTCGATGGCACAGCTGTGACCAAAGTGACTAGAGGATAAGGGAGATTTTGAATCTCTGAACACACTTTTGGACACTGGACACTTTTGGATTGTGTGAGGCCCAATGAATATCGGAGCGCTATGTGACAGGCTCGATGGCACAGCTGTGACCAAAGTGACTAGAGGATAAGGGAGATTTTGAATCTCTGCACACACTTTTGGACACTGGACACTTTTGGATTGTGTGAGGCCCAATGAATATCTGAGCGCTATGTGACAGGCTCGATGGCACAGCTGTGACCAAAGTGACTAGAGGATAAGGGAGATTTTGAATTTCTGCAGACACTTTTGGACACTGGACACTTTTGGATTGTGTGAGGCCCAATGAATATCTGAACGCTATGTGACAGGCTCGATGGCACAGCTGTGACCAAAGTGACTAGAGGATAAGGGAGATTTTGAATCTCTGCACACACTTTTGGACACTGGACACTTTTGGATTGTGTGAGGCCCACTGATATCTGAGCGCTATGTCAAAGGCTCGATGGCACAGCTGTGACCAAAGTGACTAGACGATAAGGGAGATTTTGAATCTCTGCACACACTTTTGGACACTGGACACTTTTGGATTGTGTGAGGCCCACTAATATCTGAGCGCTATGTGACAGGCTCGATGGCACAGCTGTGACCAAAGTGACTAGAGGATAAGTGAGATTTTGAATCTCTGCACACACTTTTGGACACTGGACACTTTTGGATTGTGTGAGGCCCAATGAATATCTGAGCGCTATGTGACAGGCTCGATGGCACAGCTGTGACCAAAGTGACTAGAGGATAAGGGAGATTTTGAATCTCTGCAGACACTTTTGGACACTGGACACTTTTGGATTTTGTGAGGCCCACTGATATCTGAGCGCTATGTCACAGGCTCGATGGCACAGCTGTGACCAAAGTGACTAGAGGATAAGGGATATTTTGAATCTCTGCACACACTTTTGGACACTGGACACTTTTGGATTGTGTGAGGCCCACTGATATCTGAGCGCTATGTGACAGGCTCGATGGCACAGCTGTGACCAAAGTGACTAGAGGATAAGGGAGATTTTGAAACTCTGCACACACTTTTGGACACTGGACACTTTTGGATTGTGTGAGGCCCAATGAATATCTGAGCACTATGTGACAGATTCGATGGCACAGCTGTGACCAAAGTGACTAGAGGATAAGGGAGATTTTGAATCTCTGCAGACACTTTTGGACACTGGACACTTTTGGATTATGTGAGGCCCACTGATGTCTGAGCGCTATGTCACAGGCTCGATGGCACAGCTGTGACCAAAGTGACTAGAGGATAAGGGAGATTTTGAATCTCTGCAGACACTTTTGGACACTGGACACTTTTGGATTGTGTGAGGCCCACTGATATCTGAGCGCTATGTCACAGGCTCAATGGCACAGCTGTGACCAAAGTGACTAGAGGATAAGGGAGATTTTGAATCTCTGCAGACAATTTTGGACACTGGACACTTTTGGATTGTGTGAGGCCCACTGATATCTGAGCGCTATGTCACAGGCTCAATGGCACAGCTGTGACCAAAGTGACTAGAGGATAAGGGAGATTTTGAATCTCTGCACACACTTTTGGACACTGGACACTTTTGGATTGTGTGAGGCCCAATGAATATCGGAGCGCTATGTGACAGGCTCGATGGCACAGCTGTGACCAAAGTGACTAGAGGATAAGGGAGATTTTGAATCTCTGCACACACTTTTGGATACTGGACACTTTTGGATTGTGTGAGGCCCAATGAATATCTGAGCGCTATGTGACAGGCTCGATGGCACAGCTGTGACCAAAGTGACTAGAGGATAAGGGAGATTTTGAATCTCTGCACACACTTTTGAACACTGGACACTTTTGGATTGTGTGAGGCCCAATGAATATCTGAGCGCTATGTGACAGGCTCGATGGCACAGCTGTGATCAAAGTGACTAGAGGATAAGGGAGATTTTGAATCTCTGCACACACTTTTGGACACTGGACACTTTTGGATTGTGTGAGGCCCAATGAATATCTGAGCGCTATGTGACAGGCTCGATGGCACAGCTGTGACCAAAGTGACTAGAGGATAAGGGAGAGTTGAATCTCTGCAGACACTTTTGGACACTGGACACTTTTGGATTGTGTGAGGCCCACTGATATCTGAGCGCTATGTGACAGGCTCGATGGCACAGCTGTGACCAAAGTGACTAGAGGATAAGGGAGATTTTGAATCTCTGAACACACTTTTGGACACTGGACACTTTTGGATAGTGTGAGGCCCAATGAATATCGGAGCGCTATGTGACAGGCTCGATGGCACAGCTGTGACCAAAGTGACTAGAGGATAAGGGAGATTTTGAATCTCTGCACACACTTTTGGACACTGGACACTTTTGGATTGTGTGAGGCCCAATGAATATCTGAGCGCTATGTGACAGGCTCGATGGCACATCTGTGACCAAAGTGACTAGAGGTTAAGGGAGATTTTGAATTTCTGCAGACACTTTTGGACACTGGATACTTTTGGATTGTGTGAGGCCCAATGAATATCTGAGCGCTATGTGACAGGCTCGATGGCACAGCTGTGACCAAAGTGACTAGAGGATAAGGGAGATTTTGAATCTCTGCACACACTTTTGGACACTGGACACTTTTGGATTGTGTGAGGCCCAATGAATATCTGAGCGCTATGTGACAGGCTCAATGGCACAGCTGTGACCAAAGTGACTAGAGGATAAGGGAGATTTTGAATCTCTGCAGACACTTTTGGACACTGGACACTTTTGGATTGTGTGAGGCCCACTGATATCTGAGCGCTATGTCACAGGCTCGATGGCACAGCTGTGACCAAAGTGACTAGAGGATAAGGGAGATTTTGAATCTCTGCACACACTTTTGGACACTGGACACTTTTGGATTGTGTGAGGCCCACTGATATCTGAGCGCTATGTGACAGGCTCGATGGCACAGCTGTGATCAAAGTGACTAGAGGATAAGGGAGATTTTGAATCTCTGCACACACTTTTGGACACTGGACACTTTTGGATTGTGTGAGGCCCAATGAATATCTGAGCGCTATGTGACAGGCTCGATGGCACAGCTGTGACCAAAGTGACTAGACGATAAGGGAGAGTTGAATCTCTGCAGACACTTTTGGACACTGGACACTTATGGATTGTGTGAGGCCCACTGATATCTGAGCGCTATGTCACAGGCTCGATGGCACAGCTGTGACCAAAGTGACTAGAGGATAAGGGAGATTTTGAATCTCTGAACACACTTTTGGACACTGGACACTTTTGGATAGTGTGAGGCCCAATGAATATCGGAGCGCTATGTAACAGGCTCGATGGCACAGCTGTGACCAAAGTGACTAGAGGATAAGGGAGATTTTGAATCTCTGCACACACTTTTGGACACTGGACACTTTTGAATTGTGTGAGGACCAATGAATATCTGAGCGCTATGTGACAGGCTCGATGGCACAGCTGTGACCAAAGTGACTAGAGGATAAGGGAGATTTTAAATCTCTGCAGACACTTTTGGACACTGGACACTTTTGGATTGTGTGAGGCCCACTGATATCTGAGCGCTATGTCACAGGCTCGATGGCACAGCTGTGACCAAAGTGACTAGAGGATAAGGGAGATTTTGAATCTCTTCACACTTTTGGACACTGGACACTTTTGGATTGTGTGAGGCCCAATGAATATCTGAGCGCTATGTGACAGGCTCGATGGCACAGCTGTGACCAAAGTGACTAGAGGATAAGGGAGATTTTGAATCTCTGCACACACTTTTGGACACTGGACACTTTTGGATTGTGTGAGGCCCAATGAATATCTGAGCGCTATGTGACAGGCTCGATGGCACAGCTGTGACCAAAGTGACTAGAGGATAAGGGAGATTTTGAATTTCTGCAGACACTTTTGGACACTGGACACTTTTGGATTGTGTGAGGCCCAATGAATATCTGAGCGCTATGTGACAGGCTCGATGGCACAGCTGTGACCAAAGTGACTAGAGGATAAGGGAGATTTTGAATCTCTGCACACACTTTTGGACACTGGACACTTTTGGATTGTGTGAGGCCCAATGAATATCTGAGCACTATGTGACAGGCTCGATGGCACAACTGTGACCAAAGTGACTAGAGGATAAGGGAGATTTTGAATCTCTGCACACACTTTTGAACACTGGACACTTTTGGATTGTGTGAGGCCCACTGATATCTGAGAGGTATGTCACAGGCTCGATGGCACAGCTGTGACCAAAGTGACTAGAGGATAAGGGAGATTTTCAATTTCTGCAGACATTTTGGACACTGGACACTTTTGGATTATGTGAGGCCCAATGAATAATTGAGCACTATGTGACAGGCTCGATGGCACAGCTGTGACCAAAGTGACTAGAGGATAAGGGAGATTTTGAATCTCTGCACACACTTTTGGACACTGGACACTTTTGGATTGTGTGAGGCCCACTGATATCTGAGCGCTATGTCACAGGCTCGATGGCACAGCTGTGACCAAAGTGACTAGAGGATAAGGGAGATTTTGAATCTCTGCACACACTTTTGGACACTGGACACTTTTGGATTGTGTGAGGCCCAATGAATATCGGAGCGCTATGTGACAGGCTCGATGGCACAGCTGTGACCAAAGTGACTAGATGATAAGGGAGATTTTGAATCTCTGCACACACTTTTGGACACTGGACACTTTTGGATTGTGTGAGGCCCACTGATATCTGAGCGCTATGTCACAGGCTCGATGGCACAGCTGTGACCAAAGTGACTAGAGGATAAGGGAGATTTTGAATTTCTGCAGACACTTTTTGACACTGGACACTTTTGGATTGTGTGAGGCCCAATGAATATCTGAGCGCTATGTGACAGGCTCGATGGCACAGCTGTGACCAAAGTGACTAGAGGATAAGGGAGATTTTGAATCTCTGCACACACTTTTGGACACTGGACACTTTTGGATTGTGTGAGGCCCACTGACATCTGAGCGCTATGTCACAGGCTCGATGGCACAGCTGTGACCAAAGTGACTAGAGGATAAGGGAGATTTTGAATCTCTGCACACACTTTTGGACACTGGACACTTTTGGATTGTGTGAGGCCAATGATATCTGAGCGCTATGTGACAGGCTCGATGGCACAGCTGTGACCAAAGTGACTAGAGGATAAGGGAGATTTTGAATCTCTGCACACACTTTTGGACACTGGACACTTTTGGATTGTGTGAGGCCCAATGAATATCTGAGCGCTATGTGACAGGCTCGATGGCACAGCTGTGACCAAAGTGACTAGAGGATAAGGGAGATTTTGAATCTCTGCAGACACTTTTGGACACTGGACACTTTTGGATTGTGTGAGGCCCAATGAATATCTGAGCGCTATGTGACAGGCTCGATGGCACAGCCGTGACCAAAGTGACTAGAGGATAAGGGAGATTTTGAATTTCTGCAGACACTTTTGGACACTGGACACTTTTGGATTGTGTGAGGCCCAATGAATATCTGAGCGCTATGTGACAGGCTCGATGGCACAGCTGTGACCAAAGTGACTAGAGGATAAGGGAGATTTTGAATCTCTGCACACACTTTTGGACACTGGACACTTTTGGATTGTGTGAGGCCCAATGAATATCTGAGCGCTATGTGACAGGCTCGATGGCACAGCTGTGACCAAAGTGACTAGAGGATAAGGGAGATTTTGAATCTCTGCACACACTTTTGGACACTGGACACTTTTGGATTGTGTGAGACCCACTGATATCTGAGAGCTATGTCACAGGCTCGATGGCACAGCTGTTACCAAAGTGACTAGAGGATAAGGGAGATTTTCAATTTCTGCAGACACTTTTGGACACTGGACACTTTTGGATTATGTGAGGCCCAATGAATATCTGAGCGCTATGTGACAGGCTCGATGGCACAGCTGTGACCAAAGTGACAAGAGGATAAGGGAGATTTTGAATCTCTGCACACACTTTTGGACACTGGACACTTTTGGATTGTGTGAGGCCCACTGATATCTGAGCGCTATGTCACAGGCTCGATGGCACAGCTGTGACCAAAGTGACTAGAGGATAAGGGAGATTTTGAATCTCTGCACACACTTTTGGACACTGGACACTTTTGGATTGTGTGAGGCCCAATGAATATCGGAGCGCTATGTGACAGGCTCGATGGCACAGCTGTGACCAAAGTGACTAGAGGATAAGGGAGATTTTGAATCTCTGCACACACTTTTGAACACTGGACACTTTTGGATTGTGTGAGGCCCAATGAATATCTGAGCGCTATGTGACAGGCTCGATGGCACAGCTGTGACCAAAGTGACTAGAGGATAGGGGAGATTTTGAATCTTTGCACACACTTTTGGACACTGGACACTTTTGGATTGTGTGAGTCCCAATGAATATCTGAGCGCTATGTGACAGGCTCGATGGCACAGCTGTGACCAAAGTGACTAGAGGATAAGGGAGATTTTGAATCTCTGCAGACACTTTTGGACACTGGACACTTTTGGATTGTGTGAGGCCCACTGATATCTGAGCGCTATGTCAAAGGCTCGATGGCACAGCTGTGACCAAAGTGACTAGAGGATAAGGGAGATTTTGAATCTCTGCACACACTTTTGGACACTGGACACTTTTGGATTGTGTGAGGGCCACTGATATCTGAGCGCTATGTCACAGGCTCGATGGCACAGCTGTGACCAAAGTGACTAGAGGATAAGGGAGATTTTGAATTTCTGCAGACACTTTTTGACACTGGACACTTTTGGATTGTGTGAGGCCCAATGAATATCTGAGCGCTATGTGACAGGCTCGATGGCACAGCTGTGACCAAAGTGACTAGATGATAAGGGAGATTTTGAATCTCTGCACACACTTTTGGACACTGGACACTTTTGGATTGTGTGAGGCCCACTGATATCTGAGCGCTATGTCACAGGCTCGATGGCACAGCTGTGACCAAAGTGACTAGAGGATAAGGGAAATTTTGAATTTCTGCAGACACTTTTTGACACTGGACACTTTTGGATTGTGTGAGGCCCAATGAATATCTGAGCGCTATGTGACAGGCTCGATGGCACAGCTGTGACCAAAGTGACTAGAGGATAAGGGAGATTTTGAATCTCTGCACACACTTTTGGACACTGGACACTTTTAGATTGTGTGAGGCCCACTGATATCTGAGCGCTATGTGACAGGCTCGATGGCACAGCTGTGACCAAAGTGACTAGAGGATAAGGGAGATTTTGAATCTCTGCACACACTTTTGGACAATGGACACTTTTGGATTGTGTGAGGCCCAATGAATATCTGAGCGCTATGTGACAGGCTCGATGGCACAGCTGTGACCAAAGTGACTAGAGGATAAGGGAGATTTTGAATCTCTGCAGACACTTTTGGACACTGGACACTTTTGGATTGTGTGAGGCCCACTGATATCTGAGCGCTATGTCACAGGCTCGATGGCACAGCTGTGACCAAAGTGACTAGAGGATAAGGGAGATTTTGAATCTCTTCACACTTTTGGACACTGGACACTTTTGGATTGTGTGAGGCCCAATGAATATCTGAGCGCTATGTGACAGGCTCGATGGCACAGCTGTGACCAAAGTGACTAGAGGATAAGGGAGATTTTGAATCTCTGCACACACTTTTGGACACTGGACACTTTTGGATTGTGTGAGGCCCAATGAATATCTGAGCGCTATGTGACAGGCTCGATGGCACAGCTGTGACCAAAGTGACTAGAGGATAAGGGAGATTTTGAATTTCTGCAGACACTTTTGGACACTGGACACTTTTGGATTGTGTGAGGCCCAATGAATATCTGAGCGCTATGTGACAGGCTCGATGGCACAGCTGTGACCAAAGTGACTAGAGGATAAGGGAGATTTTGAATCTCTGCACACACTTTTGGACACTGGACACTTTTGGATTGTGTGAGGCCCAATGAATATCTGAGCGCTATGTGACAGGCTCGATGGCACAGCTGTGACCAAAGTGACTAGAGGATAAGGGAGATTTTGAATCTCTGCACACACTTTTGGACACTGGACACTTTTGGATTGTGTGAGACCCACTGATATCTGAGAGCTATGTCACAGGCTCGATGGCACAGCTGTGACCAAAGTGACTAGAGGATAAGGGAGATTTTCAATTTCTGCAGACACTTTTGGACACTGGATACTTTTGGATTATGTGAGGCCCAATGAATATCTGAGCGCTATGTGACAGGCTCGATGGCACAGCTGTGACCAAAGTGACTAGAGGATAAGGGAGATTTTGAATCTCTGCACACACTTTTGGACACTGGACACTTTTGGATTGTGTGAGGCCCACTGATATCTGAGCGCTATGTCACAGGCTCGATGGCACAGCTGTGACCAAAGTGACTAGAGGATAAGGGAGATTTTGAATCTCTGCACGCACTTTTGGACACTGGACACTTTTGGATTGTGTGAGGCCCAATGAATATCGGAGCGCTATGTGACAGGCTCGATGGCACAGCTGTGACCAAAGTGACTAGAGGATAAGGGAGATTTTGAATCTCTGCACACACTTTTGAACACTGGACACTTTTGGATTGTGTGAGGCCCAATGAATATCTGAGCGCTATGTGACAGGCTCGATGGCACAGCTGTGACCAAAGTGACTAGAGGATAAGGGAGATTTTGAATTTCTGCAGACACTTTTGGACACTGGACACTTTTGGATTGTGTGAGGCCCAATGAATATCTGAGCGCTATGTGACAGGCTCGATGGCACAGCTGTGACCAAAGTGACTAGAGGATAGGGGAGATTTTGAATCTTTGCACACACTTTTGGACACTGGACACTTTTGGATTGTGTGAGTCCCAATGAATATCTGAGCGCTATGTGACAGGCTCGATGGCACAGCTGTGACCAAAGTGACTAGAGGATAAGGGAGATTTTGAATCTCTGCAGACACTTTTGGACACTGGACACTTTTGGATTGTGTGAGGCCCACTGATATCTGAGCGCTATGTCAAAGGCTCGATGGCACAGCTGTGACCAAAGTGACTAGAGGATAAGGGAGATTTTGAATCTCTGCACACACTTTTGGACACTGGACACTTTTGGATTGTGTGAGGCCCACTGATATCTGAGCGCTATGTGACAGGCTCGATGGCACAGCTGTGACCAAAGTGACTAGAGGATAAGGGAGATTTTGAATCTCTGCACACACTTTTGGACACTGGACACTTTTGGATTGTGTGAGGCCCAATGAATATCTGAGCGCTATGTGACAGGCTCGATGGCACAGCTGTGACCAAAGTGACTGGAGGATAAGGGAGATTTTGAATCTCTGCAGACACTTTTGGACACTGGACACTTTTGGATTGTGTGAGGCCCACTGATATCTGAGCGCTATGTCACAGGCTCGATGGCACAGCTGTGACCAAAGTGACTAGAGGATAAGGGAGATTTTGAATCTCTGAACACACTTTTGGACACTGGACACTTTTGGATTGTGTGAGGCCCAATGAATATCGGAGCGCTATGTGACAGGCTCGATGGCACAGCTGTGACCAAAGTGACTAGAGGATAAGGGAGGTTTGGAATCTCTGCACACACTTTTGGACACTGGACACTTTTGGATTGTGTGAGGCCCAATGAATATCTGAGCGCTATGTGACAGGCTCGATGGCACAGCTGTGACCAAAGTGACTAGAGGATAAGGGAGATTTTGAATTTCTGCAGACACTTTTGGACACTGGACACTTTTGGATTGTGTGAGGCCCAATGAATATCTGAACGCTATGTGACAGGCTCGATGGCACAGCTGTGACCAAAGTGACTAGAGGATAAGGGAGATTTTGAATCTCTGCACACACTTTTGGACACTGGACACTTTTGGATTGTGTGAGGCCCAATGAATATCTGAGCGCTATGTGACAGGCTCGATGGCACAGCTGTGATCAAAGTGACTAGAGGATAAGGGAGATTTTGAATCTCTGCAGACACTTTTGGACACTGGACACTTTTGGATTGTGTGAGGCCCACTGATATCTGAGCGCTATGTCAAAGGCTCGATGGCACAGCTGTGACCAAAGTGACTAGAGGATAAGGGAGATTTTGAATCTCTGCACACACTTTTGGACACTGGACACTTTTGGATTGTGTGAGGCCCACTAATATCTGAGCGCTATGTGACAGGCTCGATGGCACAGCTGTGACCAAAGTGACTAGAGGATAAGTGAGATTTTGAATCTCTGCACACACTTTTGGACACTGGACACTTTTGGATTGTGTGAGGCCCAATGAATATCTGAGCGCTATGTGACAGGCTCGATGGCACAGCTGTGACCAAAGTGACTAGAGGATAAGGGAGATTTTGAATCTCTGCAGACACTTTTGGACACTGGACACTTTTGGATTTTGTGAGGCCCACTGATATCTGAGCGCTATGTCACAGGCTCGATGGCACAGCTGTGACCAAAGTGACTAGAGGATAAGGGATATTTTGAATCTCTGCACACACTTTTGGACACTGGATACTTTTGGATTGTGTGAGGCCCACTGATATCTGAGCGCTATGTGACAGGCTCGATGGCACAGCTGTGACCAAAGTGACTAGAGGATAAGGGAGATTTTGAATCTCTGCACACACTTTTGGACACTGGACACTTTTGGATTGTGTGAGGCCCAATGAATATCTGAGCACTATGTGACAGGTTCGATGGCACAGCTGTGACCAAAGTGACTAGAGGATAAGGGAGATTTTGAATCTCTGCAGACACTTTTGGACACTGGACACTTTTGGATTATGTGAGGCCCACTGATGTCTGAGCGCTATGTCACAGGCTCGATGGCACAGCTGTGACCAAAGTGACTAGAGGATAAGGGAGATTTTGAATTTCTGCACACACTTTTGGACACTGGACACTTTTGGATTGTGTGAGGCCCAATGAATATCGGAGCGCTATGTGACAGGCTCGATGGCACAGCTGTGACCAAAGTGACAAGAGGATAAGGGAGATTTTGAATCTCTGCACACACTTTTGGATACTGGACACTTTTGGATTGTGTGAGGCCCAATGAATATCTGAGCGCTATGTGACAGGCTCGATGGCACAGCTGTGACCAAAGTGACTAGAGGATAAGGGAGATTTTGAATTTCTGCAGACACTTTTGAACACTGGACACTTTTGGATTGTGTGAGGCCCAATGAATATCTGAGCGCTATGTGACAGGCTCGATGGCACAGCTGTGACCACAGTGACTAGAGCATAAGGGAGATTTTGAATCTCTGCACACACTTTTGGACACTGGACACTTTTGGATTGTGTGAGGCCCAATGAATATCTGAGCGCTATGTGACAGGCTCGATGGCACAGCTGTGACGAAAGTGACTAGAGGATAAGGGAGATTTTGAATCTCTGCAGACACTTTTGGACACTGGACACTTTTGGATTGTGTGAGGACCACTGATATCTGAGCGCTATGTCACAGGCTCGATGGCACAGCTGTGACCAAAGTGACTAGAGGATAAGGGAGATTTTGAATCTCTGCACACACTTTTGGACACTGGACACTTTTGGATTGTGTGAGGCCCACTGATATCTGAGCGCTATGTGACAGGCTCGATGGCACAGCTGTGACCAAAGTGACTAGAGGATAAGGGAGATTTTGAATCTCTGCACACACTTTTGGACACTGGACACTTTTGGATTGTGTGAGGCCCAATGAATATCTGAGCGCTATGTGACAGGCTCGATGGCACAGCTGTGACCAAAGTGACTAGAGGATAAGGGAGATTTTGAATCTCTGCACACACTTTTGGACACTGGACACTTTTGGATTGTGTGAGGCCCAATGAATATCTGAGCGCTATGTGACAGGCTCGATGGCACAGCTGTGACCAAAGTAACTAGAGGATAAGGGAGATTTTGAATCTCTGCACACACTTTTGGACACTGGACACTTTTGGATTGTGTGAGGCCCAATGAATATCTGAGCGCTATGTGACAGGCTCGATGGCACAGCTGTGACCAAAGTGACTAGAGGATAAGGGAGATTTTGAATTTCTGCAGACACTTTTGGACACTGGACACTTTTGGATTGTGTGAGGCCCAATGAATATCTGAGCGCTATGTGACAGTTTCGATGGCACAGCTGTGTCCAAAGTGACTAGAGGATAAGGGAGATTTTGAATCTCTGCACACACTTTTGGACACTGGACACTTTTGGATTGTGTGAGGCCCAATGAATATCTGAGCGCTATGTAACAGGCTCGATGGCACAGCTGTGACCAAAGTGACTAGAGGATAAGGGAGATTTTGAAACTCTGCACACACTTTTGGACACTGGACACTTTTGGATTGTGTGAGGCCCACTGATTTCTGAGAGCTATGTCACAGGCTCGATGGCACAGCTGTGACCAAAGTGACTAGAGGATAAGGGAGATTTTGAATCTCTGCACACACTTTTGGACACTGGACACTTTTGGATTGTGTGAGGCCCACTGATATCTGAGCGCTATGTGACAGGCTCGATGACACAGCTGTGACCAAAGTGACTAGAGGATAAGGGAGATTTTGAATCTCTGCACACACTTTTGGACACTGGACACTTTTGGATTGTGTGAGGCCCAATGAATATCGGAGCGCTATGTGACAGGCTCGATGGCACAGCTGTGACCAAAGTGACTAGAGGATAACGGAGATTTTGAATCTCTGCACACACTTTTGAACACTGGACACTTTTGGATTGTGTGAGGCCCAATGAATATCTGAGCGCTATGTGACAGGCTCGATGGCACAGCTGTGACCAAAGTGACTAGAGGATAAGGGAGATTTTGAATTTCTGCAGACACTTTTGGACACTGGACACTTTTGGATTGTGTGAGGCCCAATGAATATCTGAGCGCTATGTGACAGGCTCGATGGCACAGCTGTGACCAAAGTGACTAGAGGATAGGGGAGATTTTGAATCTTTGCACACACTTTTGGACACTGGACACTTTTGGATTGTGTGAGGCCCAATGAATATCTGAGCGCTATGTGACATGCTCGATGGCACAGCTGTGACCAAAGTGACTAGAGGATAAGGGAGATTTTGAATCTCTGCACACACTTTTGGACACTGGACACTTTTGGATTGTGTGAGGCCCACTGATATCTGAGCGCTATGTCAAAGGCTCGATGGCACAGCTGTGACCAAAGTGACTAGAGGATAAGGGAGATTTTGAATCTCTGCACACACTTTTGGACACTGGACACTTTTGGATTGTGTGAGGCCCACTGATATCTGAGCGCTATGTGACAGGCTCGATGGCACAGCTGTGACCAAAGTGACTAGAGGATAAGGGAGATTTTGAATCTCTGCACACACTTTTGGACACTGGACACTTTTGGATTGTGTGAGGCCCAATGAATATCTGAGCGCTATGTGACAGGCTCGATGGCACAGCTGTGACCAAAGTGACTGGAGGATAAGGGAGATTTTGAATCTCTGCAGACACTTTTGGACACTGGACACTTTTGGATTGTGTGAGGCCCACTGATATCTGAGCGCTATGTCACAGGCTCGATGGCACAGCTGTGACCAAAGTGACTAGAGTATAAGGGAGATTTTGAATCTCTGAACACACTTTTGGACACTGGACACTTTTGGATTGTGTGAGGCCCAATGAATATCGGAGCGCTATGTGACAGGCTCGATGGCACAGCTGTGACCAAAGTGACTAGAGGATAAGGGAGATTTTGAATCTCTGCACACACTTTTGGACACTGGACACTTTTGGATTGTGTGAGGCCCAATGAATATCTGAGCGCTATGTGACAGGCTCGATGGCACAGCTGTGACCAAAGTGACTAGAGGATAAGGGAGATTTTGAATTTCTGCAGACACTTTTGGACACTGGACACTTTTGGATTGTGTGAGGCCCAATGAATATCTGAACGCTATGTGACAGGCTCGATGGCACAGCTGTGACCAAAGTGACTAGAGGATAAGGGAGATTTTGAATCTCTGCACACACTTTTGGACACTGGACACTTTTGGATTGTGTGAGGCCCAATGAATATCTGAGCGCTATGTGACAGGCTCGATGGCACAGCTGTGACCAAAGTGACTAGAGGATAAGAGAGATTTTGAATCTCTGCAGACACTTTTGGACACTGGACACTTTTGGATTGTGTGAGGCCCACTGATATCTGAGCGCTATGTCAAAGGCTCGATGGCACAGCTGTGACCAAAGTGACTAGACGATAAGGGAGATTTTGAATCTCTGCACACACTTTTGGACACTGGACACTTTTGGATTGTGTGAGGCCCACTAATATCTGAGCGCTATGTGACAGGCTCGATGGCACAGCTGTGACCAAAGTGACTAGAGGATAAGGGAGATTTTGAATCTCTGCAAACACTTTTGGACACTGGACACTTTTGGATTGCGTGAGGCCCAATGAATATCTGAGCGCTATGTGACAGGCTCGATGGCACAGCTGTGACCAAAGTGACTAGAGGATAAGGGAGATTTTGAATCTCTGCAGACACTTTTGGACACTGGACACTTTTGGATTTTGTGAGGCCCACTGATATCTGATCGCTATATCACAGGCTCGATGGCACAGCTGTTACCAAAGTGACTAGAGGATAAGGGATATTTTGAATCTCTGCACACACTTTTGGACACTGGACACTTTTGGATTGTGTGAGGCCCAATGAATATCGGAGCGCTATGTGACAGGCTCGATGGCACAGCTGTGACCAAAGTGACTAGATGATAAGGGAGATTTTGAATCTCTGCACACACTTTTGGATACTGGACACTTTTGGATTGTGTGAGGCCCAATGAATATCTGAGCGCTATGTGACAGGCTCGATGGCACAGCTGTGACCAAAGTGACTAGAGGATAAGGGAGATTTTGAATTTTGACAGACACTTTTGAACACTGGACACTTTTGGATTGTGTGAGGCCCAATGAATATCTGAGCGCTATGTGACAGGCTCGATGGCACAGCTGTGACCAAAGTGACTAGAGGATAAGGGAGATTTTGAATCTCTGCAGACACTTTTGGACACTGGACACTTTTGGATTGTGTGAGGACCACTGATATCTGAGCGCTATGTCACAGGCTCGATGGCACAGCTGTGACCAAAGTGACTAGAGGATAAGGGAGATTTTGAATCTCTGCACACACTTTTGGACACTGGACACTTTTGGATTGTGTGAGGCCCACTGATATCTGAGCGCTATGTGACAGGCTCGATGGCACAGCTGTGACCAAAGTGACTAGAGGATAAGGGAGATTTTGAATTTCTGCAGACACTTTTGGACACTGGACACTTTTGGATTGTGTGAGGCCCAATGAATATCTGAGCGCTATGTGACAGGCTCGATGGCACAGCTGTGACCAAAGTGACTAGAGGATAAGGGAGATTTTGAATCTCTGCACACACTTTTGGACACTGGACACTTTTGGATTGTGTGAGGCCCAATGAATATCTGAGCGCTATGTGACAGGCTCGATGGCACAGCTGTGACCAAAGTGACTAGAGGATAAGGGAGATTTTGAATTTCTGCAGACACTTTTGGACACTGGACACTTTTGGATTGTGTGAGGCCCAATGAATATCTGAGCGCTATGTGACAGGCTCGATAGCACAGCTGTGACCAAAGTGACTAGAGGATAAGGGAGATTTTGAATTTCTGCAGACACTTTTGGACACTGGACACTTTTGGATTGTGTGAGGCCCAATGATTATCTGAGCACTATGTGACAGGCTCGATGGCACAGCTGTGACCAAAGTGACTAGAGGATAATGGAGATTTTGAATCTCTGCACACACTTTTGGACACTGGACACTTTTGGATTGTGTGAGGCCCACTGATATCTGAGCGCTATGTCACAGGCTCGATGGCACAGCTGTGACAAAAGTGACTAGAGGATAAGGGAGATTGGATTGCTTTTAAAAAAGCAGTTTGCAGAGCAGTGGGTAAACAGCAATGCCAGCCTGTCAGGAAGCCTTAAAAGGCAGCCCAACAACCAACACCACTGATATACCACAATATAGCCTCCCCTTGCACTGCACACACAGTGACTGGTGTGTTGTGCAGGCCAAATTGCTAGCAGCAGAAGCAGTTTTTTTTTCTTCTCAGCAGGACAAAAAAAAAAAATTGGGATTGCTTTTAAAAAAGCAGTTTGCGGAGCAGTGGGTAAACAGCAATGCAGGAATGTCAGGAAGCCTTAGAAGGCAGCCCAACAACCAACACCACTGATACACCACTATATAGCCTCCCCTTGCACTGCACACACAGTGACTGGTGTGTTGTGCAGGCCAAATCGCTAGCAGCAGAAGCAGTTTTTTTGTCTTCTTCCCTGCCTAACGCTCTCCCTACAGAATCAGCAACCTCTCCCTATACTGAGATCGGCAGAAGTAAGATGGCAGTCGGCGTGCACGCCCTTTTATACCCCCTGTGACGCCCACCAAAGCAAGCCAATCACTTGCATGCCCTTCTGAAAGATGGTGGTGACCCCTGCTTATGTCATCACGTTGCCCACAGTGTCCGTGGATCCTGATTGGCTGAAAAAGAGCGCAAAACAAACTTTTGAAACGCGACTTTGGCGCGTAAGTCACCGACCTCGTGGCCGACCTCATCCTAGGGTCGGGTTTCGTTTCATGAAACCCGACTTTGCCAAAAGTCGGCAACTTTTGAATTTTTTCGACCCGTTTCGCTCAACTCTAATCAGCACCCAATCCTCCCAATGCCGCCTCTTTTGCAGCCCCAATCCTAAAAGAGTGAGGAGCAAAACGAGATTCATTCAACCCCAACAAATTAACAGCCTTCCTAAAAATCACCGTGAACTGATACCGAAATAAAAAGGCACCATCAGTATGACACAACAGGGCTCCATCCCTACTCAGCCTGAAAGACCAAAAACGCTTCAAACAACCAACTGGACACATAGCTGAACCATCAACCGAACCCAACACAACACACCTGCCCCTTCCCTCCTGATCTGGTTTCGAACGGCACAACCAAAACTCCACTTGTTCGGATGACAATGACACGTCCCTATCTAACAGCCCCCCCATCACTTTTTTGCTAGGAGAAACCAACTTACCGACTCTCAGTGTCCCAAAAAAGGCTAAAGAAAAAGCCAACCTAAAAAAGGCAAAGCTCAAAACAGAAAGAAATTAAAACTCCTCCCAATCTTCCCAACAGACTAAAATACACCTGACGCCGCCTCAAGTCCCGATGGTTATGCTTCTGGCGGAAACCCTTGACTGCCTGTTTTACCAAAAAGACTTTGGGCAAATCCAATTGACCCTGCAACTTAAAACCAAAAGCCAGGGCTGCCATAACACGCTACACCATTCGCAGACTAACCCTCCAAAGCTCCTCTATTCAACCAAGACAACAAAATCCCCACCTGACTATCCACCCCCTGGTCTACAGGATCCCCTAACTATCAAACATTCCCAGCATGACTAGATTGCCTGATAAGTCTCCCAAGTCTTAGGAGCCAGTGACGACCTTATCAATGACTCAGCGTCCCAAAGACCACATTCCAGAGTTCTGCAGGGCACTCCAATCCGATGACCTCCGCCTCTGGAACCAACAAACAAGAACGATCGAACCGTAAGCGAGAAAGAGAGGCAGGGATGGAATTGTGAACCCCTGGCACATGAGACGCTGTCAGATGAGAATTCAAAGCCAAACAGTTTAGGACCAACTGCCTCAGCACCCACACAACCGGAGGTGACGACGCAGTCAGACGATTGATTGCACAAACCACTCCCATGTTGTCACAGTTAAAATGAATTCACCTGTCACGGAACCTGTCAATGATCTCCTGCAATGCAATGTTTTTTACCAAACCAGAAGAAATCCAAGCCACCGGCCACTTAGCCGCACACCACTGGCCCTTAAAGTAAGCACCAAAACCGATCCCTCCTTCTGCATCAGTAAACAATTCTAAAGTATCGTTGTCAACCACCTCCTCCATATGCAACAATTGGCCATTATAATCCTCCAAAAATGTACTCCAAACAGTCAAATCTTCTTTAAGTTTAGCCGACAAACGGATAAAATGACGCGGAGCCCGAACTCTAGCCTTGCACTGGCCAACCATCATGAAAAGACTCTCCCCATGGGCATGATTCGACATGCAAAATTAAGCTTCCCCAACAACGACTGAAGATCCCATTATGACAACTTCTTCAAACGACACGCCCTGATCACCTCCTCCTACAACTTGACCACTTTCTCCTCCGGTGTTAGGCGTCGGATTTCTGTCGCTGCACAGCGAGAATCCCGAGCCTTCCTTCCAGCGGTCTCCCATTCCTCTCCAGCCGCAGAGGAGGTTGCTCAGCAAACTCATCGTTCCAGGCACTCTGCCCAGACCAGCTCCGTGGGTTTGCTTGCTGCTGCCACCTCTGGCACAGCTATGGCAATACATGCTGCTCAGCAGCGAGATTCTCCAGGGACTAAGTCCCCATGTCAGGCCACTGAGCATGCCCGTGGAGTGATCTCCCATTGGAGATCGAAGGTCACGTGCTCGGGTCCTGCTTCTGTTCGGATTGGCTCAACCAAGAAGCCAGGAAGGTCCCAGACGCTCACGGCTATAAAAGGTTCGCATGGCTGCTCGGCCATGCACTAGGATAGACTGTATTTACAGACTATGTGGAGTGAGTGGTGTATGCACGTATGAATGCCTCTGGTGAATGACTCATTAAGAAACCCCTACCCTTGGTACGCATGTGTTGTGCAGCCTAGCCTGCTAGCGGCCAGGCTTAGGCGTCGGTAGGTCAGAGGTTGAGTCAGGCATCAGTCCTCACCAGGGACTCGGCACATGCTCCACTCTGCGCGCTCAGTGGGCCTAGAGAGACTCTAACCCCGTGTCCTTGGGGTAGAGTTCTGTGGCTGTACACTGTGCACTCTTTTGGCCGGGCTCTGTGAGCTAAACAGGCTCCGGCATTTACGTTCAGCGGTTGTGCGGCTCTGTGCATTAACAGAGTTCGTCCCTGTTCACATTGGGTGACGTAACCCACGTGTGGCTGTTTTTCTCACCGCTTAATTCTTCTGCCATTTTCTAGCAGCAGTGTACCACCTCTGCATGGTGAGCCCCAGGCTGCGAACGCACCTACTACTATTTTATAATTTGGTGCGTTCCGCCAGCCTTAACATTCGGCAACCTGAAATCCCAATTCACTGTGTCAATAACAATGCCCAAAAAACGTAAACACGTATTCGGGCCTTTCGTTTTGGCCATAGCCAAAGGAACGCTGAAACAATCAGCCACCCATTCAATCCCTCTCAAAATCCGTAGGCAACACTCAGACCCAGCCGGGCCAATGCACAAATAATCATCCAGGTAATGGATGATAGAATCGAAAACTGAAACGCTCCGGACCACCCACTCCAGAAAAGAGCTAAAAGCTTCAAACAGGGACACAAAAGGGAACAACCCATCGGCAAACACCTGTCCACAAAAAAAATCCCCTTCCCAAAAGCAATCCAACAGTTTAACACTGTTCGGATGAACCGGCAACAACCGAAACACTGACTCAATATCTGTTTTAGCCAAGAGGGCCCCGCTGCCGAACTTGTGAACCCAAGCCACAGCTTCATCAAATGATGCATAAACCATGGAGCAGAGCTCAGGGACAATACCATCAATAACCGACAGTCCCCGAGGATAAGACCGATGATGGATCAAATGAAATTTTCCCGCCTCCTTTTTAGGCACAACTCCCAAAGGCGAAACAACAAGATCCTCTAAAGGCGGCTCTGCGAAGCTACCGGCCATGCGACCCAAGGACACCTCCTTATGCAATTTCTCCGATACCACCTCACCGTACAACACCGCTGACTGCAGAGTCTTAATGACATGAGGAACAACAAATGGGGGTGCCGGAATCACAAAACCCTCTTTCAAACCTGAAAACAACAACTCTGCCTTTACTTTATCCGGATACCTATTTAGATAATGGGTCACCTTTTCCAGCTTCACCGGCATCTCGTCCTTGAGGATTACCGCCCCCGACTTTGACTTAACTTTTCAAAAACATTAAGAGGGCCCCATAAGAGGAGCCGCTGCAATGGGAGCAAAGATGCTTAAATTAGCAATTGGCTCAGAATCTGCACTGCCCTTCGTTGAACTGCCAACACAGACCCAATTTGCGCCCCCTGATTATCCCGATTGACCTGCGGACCCTAAAGTACTGGGCTAATTAACTTGGCTGGGGCTTCCGCCCCCCTCAAAGGAATGGACAAACTTATACTGCGCCATGACTCTCAACCAAAGTCCAATGTCCTTTAGCTCCACCTGAGTGCCGGCCGAATAGCCTTCCTCTGCCTAAATTGCTCATCGTACCTGAGCCACGCATGCCCCCCATATACACTATGAGCCTCCCCGATGCAATCCATATTGCAAAATAACCCAGAACAATTTTCAGGCACCTTTTCCCCTATAACACTAGGCAAAATTGCAAAAGCCTGAAGCCAATTAATAGACGTCTGGGGGATCAGACGCCACCACTGCTTCTCCTCTTCCTCTTTCTTACTGTCGTCTTTCCTACCCTTGTATAAATTACATTTCTCCAGATGAAGCAAAGAAAAAATTTCCACATACTCATTCTTCCAAAACCACTCCCTAATCTCCTGCTTATGATGTGCCCCCAATGGACCCTCAAAACACACATAAACCTCCACATTTGCCATGTCATCTATGTGAATCCAACATTCCTTTTCTTTCTCAGTTTGTACCGAAACAGAGACAGGTTCAGCCAGCAAAACTACCACTTGCTCTGTTCTGACCAGCCAAAAATGCCCCGTCACTTGCGGACCCACCCAAGCCGATAAATGCCCCTGCTCAACCATCCCACGATCTAACCTAGCCAACAAGCTCCGGACATTAGTCAAGGCCTCCCTGACGTCCCCACTTTCCATAAAGCCCAAAATCCCTGCACCCACAGTAGCATTAGACACAACTCCCTGACTACTGCTGAAAAAAACTGAAGGAACAGAAAATGGCAGATATGGACCAGACATGGACACATACTCACAGGCTGCAAGGGGGCTGTGGGCCCTCCAGCTGTAATGCCTGGATCCAGATGCCCCTGCACTGAGCTGACCAGGCTTGTCACCGTAACAAGCGACTGCCGTCACAACAATAGCGGCTCCACTTGGGACTTTGTCCCTTGAAGATGGTCAATTGCAAGAAGGGGCCTCAACCGATGGCTCTCCGCATGGGTATGTGCCTTGGATGCAGGAGAACACCCTGCTGCACTGCTTGAAGGAAGTGCCAGCCCGGTGACGTCAGAGGCCGAGCCGCCCACCAGAGAAACAACATCAATGACTTTATTGACATTCCCCGAAGCAGAGGCAGGCTGCCCGTCCGGGTCCTCACTGCGGCAGTCTCCCGTGACCTCAGGCCCCAGACGCTGGCCCGCACGCACCAGCTCCACCCCCTGACAAACACGAGGCGAAGGACCCCGCCTGGCAGTAGGATTCCTCCCAGGCCGGGGCCTGCTGGCTGTAGATCTTACCGGCGCCCGGCCTGGAGGGTCCCTGGAGGGGCTCCTGCACCTACTGGGGGCCCGTGGAGCTGAATCAGGGGATAATCTCTCTGGGGCCATGCTCTCCGTGACCACCGCTCCCGTGATAGTGCAGCAGCTACCAACCCCGCGCTCACATCCAGGATGCCCGCCACTCACGCCTCCAACCAGCTGGGAGGGTGGGAAGCTGCCGCAGCCCTCAAGCTCTCCAGAACGCTATCTGATGTGGACGTGGTGAGTATACTTCATGCACTAGAGAGCGGGAACTGACAGGGCCCCACCCTATACACTAACCCCTTTAATTAACATTCACTCCACCCTCCAACCCACTGTCATGTCGGCCTGCATGTACGCCGTGGGGGGAGGGGTGCAACTCCGCTCTGGCCTTACCTTTAATCCAACATTAATAAAACCTTAGTCTTGCAGAATTACCAGGATTATTACATAGTCATAGGTAGTAAGGGATTGTTCATTGTGTTTTTACCACAATATTCTCCGCTCGTTTTTCAAGAATAAAAAACGCTGCACCAGCAAAGTGAATAACATTTCTGAAATCTCATACACACGCTGTTTATTCTTTGCTTGTAGATTTCAACCATCATGGCATTTTTCCATTCTGCAGCGTGCCAGTTCTCTCAGAGTTTTATCAGTATTTTTATCTCTTTCAAATGAATAGTGAGAAAATGCAAAGAGAGATGGCATCATGTTTAAGGGTGTTGCAGCACCTGAAACGCGTAGATGCCATCTGTGATTTTAACATGAATGTTTTACTAGTCGCCTTTTGTAAAATACCTATTTGAATAAAGAAGATTGCATGTCCGTTGGGCTGGATTATTCTTCCTTTACTACAGTCTTCCAGTGTCGACACAGAGCCACCATTCCTGCTCTGGACTGCATGGGAATCACCTCACAGTGAGCTGGATAAACCCCATCTTCTCTTCTTGCAATCACTGTCCTCTTGCTCCATCTTTCTCTCTTTGTCTCTCTACTTGCCTCTACCTCCATCCCTTTCTTTCTCCTCCACTCTCTATATCTCTCCCTCCATCTCATTGTTATTCACAGGAATTTGTTACATGTAAATCAAATTTTGGGTTGGGGGATTTGGCAAAGATGGCAAATTCGAGTTTCAAACAATCCACTCATCTCTTGACCTGCGTGGTGTGTCCACTCATCTCTAGGCCCTGCTTCATTTGGATGGTGCTTCCTATGTCATCTACACAGTGAACCCCGTGGTGCTCCTGCGCAGGCGCACTTTCTCTGCTCTGCTGAGGGCAAAGTAAAGCACTGTCCTGCGCATGCACTGGTTTTACCTCCGGGTCATCAGCGCTCTTTGGTCTGTCCCTGCGCATGCTCACTATAGTAGATTACTGAGTAGTGTGTGGGTCGCCCTCCCAGGGCTGTGGAGTACTTGGTACCGGGCCGGTCTCTCAGAGGGGAATGTCACAGCAGCGATGACCCGGTCCGTGGCCCTGGACGCCCATGTAAAAGGGAATTAAGTGATGGAATAAAGTTTATGAGTGATTCGTGATGCCACCTGTGGTGTTCGACAAGGGAAGTGTTAAGCCGACGCTGCAGACAGATCCTCTGGGACAGATGGTGTGGTGCAGCAGTGATGTTATAGCCCTCCACAGGAAGGGCTGTAGTCCCAGGGCAGAGTAGATGAAGAGAATAGGGGTTGAGGAAGAGGGTGCAGTGTCTGGCACAGAGATGTAGCAGTGCTGGAGAAGTTGCAGAAAGAAGGCAAGGACAGAGCGGAATGTAGTTTCTTTACCTTTACTTTGTAAGTGCAGTCCAGGGTCCAGATTACAGATGGCACAGGAGATTATTAGCCTGGAAGCAACTCAGGAATCTCTCTCTGCAGATAGGTTGTGTAGTCTCCTCTCTAGCGCTTACTTGAGGTATATGCAGTACTGTATTACACTGAAGTTCCTCGTTCTTGTTCCCTCTCAGATCCACCTCGTATGGCAGACAGCTGTAGCCTTCTATCTCTTCTCTTGGCTCACCCGTTGCTGTTGTGCCTCCGAGTCTTGGGAATAGAGCATTTACAGCTTCCTATTCCTCTGGTTTCTGTTGCAGGACCTTCAGTATCCATACAACCATGGAGACCAGGCTCCAGATCATGCGCTCCAGCTGGGGACGAGCTCTCAACTCCGCTCAGTCTCCCAGCTTCACTCTCCATGTCTACACACTTTGGCCTCCTCACACTAACTCCTCATCTCCCTTCCTGGCCCTCAGAGAGCACTCCTCCCCCAATTCTGGTTCAGAGCTCCCTCTGCTGGCCCGAAGTGGGAACTGTGTTGCATGTTATGGTTAACTGCTAGAGAGACCATCATTGCTTCCAAGCCTGACATCACCCTCCCTGGAGGAAGGCAATGCCACTGTGGTGACCATACTCTTGGGGGCGCCACATGAGCCTCGCATAGGAGTGTGATGAGGACACTGTGTGGATGATGTAAGACTCATCATCCACATGAAGCAGGGCCTAGAGATGGAGTGTATGCATCTCCCAGGGCTAAAGATGAGTGGATTGCTTGAAACTCGAATTTGCCATCTTTGCTAAATTCCCCAACCCAAAATTTGATTTACATTTAATAAATTCACCACAAAGAGATAAAGTGAGTGAGACTGGAGGAGAGAGAAAGAGATGGAAGGAGAGGCAAGTAGAGAGACAGAGAAAGATGGAGCAAGAAGGAAAGAAAGAGAGGGAGGAAAAGAGTGAGATGGAGAGATAGGGAAAAAGAGAGAGCGAAGCAAAGATAGATAGTAGCCCTTGTTACCCTGTAAGGTCATAGGTCCAAATATCATTGGGCACTGTCTGCTCAAGCGCCCCATAGTAGCTGCAATTGAATACTGTATATGCCACTAATGCTTGATGTCGACTTGTAATCTCATAATAGATCCCTCATTGGTGGCGGCATCAAATACACTTTAAGTTTTCCTGACCCTAGGCCTCATTTATCAAAACTAATCAAATTTGATTCTAATTTCCTGAACCAATTTTTGGGGATTCGTACCCTCATGAATAAAGAAAAATTTACATTTTGTTGGATTCTTTTGAGGGGTTACCATGAAAAACTTTATACTCATTGTAATGTATAATAATTAGATCTTTCTCTTTAAGCAAGCCAGACTTATGGGACTTGGGGGGTGGAGACAAGAGGGATGAGAAGGGAAGTTTCAGTTTCACTTCTGTGTAGCATGGGAATGCAACTGTTATGCTGTGTGCTGGAGGACGAAGAATAAAACATATCTAAAGTTTAATACATTGAATTCTTCATAACGTGTGGATATTACAACTGGCGACGAGGATGGGATATAATCACCTACTGCTGTGAGTACGGACTCTATTTTACCGCTTCAAACGCCAGCACCACTGAGAGACTCTATCATGGCTGACTACTTGCACACATTCCCACAATTTGATATGACTGATGTCATTAATCTCTCCCATAACTGGAGAAAATGGCTAAACAGATTTGAGAATTTCCTAGAAGCCATGGACATAAAGGAGGAGAAAAGAAAGAGAGCTTTGCTCCTGCATTGTGCAGGCCCAGGAGTCTATGACATATACAGTACGTTACCTGCAGCAGAAACAGACACATACAGCAACTGCACTAAAGCTCTCACTGGCTACTTCAACCCCAAACAGAACATCAGATATGAAAGATATAAATTCAGGATTGCCAAGCAGCTTCCAGAAGAGTCCATAGACACTTATGTCACACGGCTGAAAGAGTTAGCACATGGATGTGCCTTTACAGATGTAGATGATGAAATCCTAACTCAAATAATTGTCACCTGCTCGTCTAATAACCTAAGGCGTAAGGCTCTGCAGCAGGATATCTCTCTACATGATTTGCTCAAAATGGCCCGTGCTATAGAAATAGCAGATCATCAGGCTACCGTAATGGAGAATGGGGATAAATTACATGTGCATAATCTCAAACAGAAAAATTTACCAGACAAACAAGCCCAGAAACAGAAGAAATGCTATAGATGTGGACAGGATTTCCCTCACCACCAGAACAAATGTCCAGCTATGGGACAAACCTGCAGTAAATGTGGAAAAGGGAATCATTTTGCAGCTGTTTGCAAATCAGCGCACTACAAGCCTCTGCTGCCTATGACAAAATCTGCAGATGTAAAAGTGATAAATCAGGACACAGAAGAAATGTCTGCGACTGAGAACTATGTGTTCACTACCTCTGTCACTGGTTCAGTACAGTCTCCCTGTGTTACACTCTCAATCTGCAACACTGACATTACCTTTACAATAGATACAGGAGCTTCAGTGGATATCATAGATGGCACTACATATGAACAATTGAAAACAAGGCCAGTCTTACAACAAGTGCAGACTAAAATCTTTCCTTATGGATCTAAAACACCTCTAGCTATAATGGGACAATTTGATGCTGAAATTAGATATAAAGAAAACAGGCAGAAAACCACTTTCCACACATTACAAGGATCGGGAGGCTGTCTTCTCAGCTATCACACTGCCTTGGAGCTAGGGCTCATCCAGATTATTCATACCATAACTGACCCTGCGGATATGGATGTACAAACTATGGTGAACAGCTTTCCCTCCCTATTTAGTGGTTTCGGAAAACTAAAGGACTCTCAAGTACACCTTCATGTGGATGACAATGTTCGTCCAGTAGCCCAGCCTCACAGGCGTATTCCATTTCACCTGAGACAGAAGGTAGAAAAGGAACTCCAATTGCTCATGGATGAGGACGTTATTGAAACTGTTACTGGTCCCACTCCGTGGGTCTCTCCACTTGTGGTAGTTCCAAAACCAAAGACTCCTGATCAAGTGAGACTGTGTGTTGACATGCGCCTGCCCAACACCGCTATCCAGAGGGAAAGACATATCTCACCTACGATTGATGACATCATTCATTTATTAAATGGAGCCACCGTCTTCTCAAAGCTCGACCTCAATAAGGGATATCATCAATTAGAACTGAGTCCAGAGTCCCGATACTTGACCACATTTTCCACCCATGTGGGCCTCAGAAGATACAAAAGATTGACTTTTGGAGTCTGCTCAGCAGCAGAAATTTTTCAGGATGCAATAAGGAGTGTCATTCAACACATCCCAAATGCCTTTAATTACAGTGATGACATATTGGTTTTTGGTAAAACTCAAGCTGAGCATAATCGTGCTCTATATGCTATCTTCGAATGTCTGCTTTCTGCTGGACTCACTTTAAACTGTCGGGGTCGTAAACGACAATGAATCCTCATTCACCAGTCATTCCAAATCATTGTGCGAGCGCAAAACATCTGGTACCGATTAAGAATGACTCAGACACGCAGCTGATTCAGTCTTAGCTAATGTCCTGCATCCACACCTGTCAGGAGCAGTACAACAACTGGCTTTTATTTACAAATACACAATACTATATGGAGTGTTAGGGGAAGGCGTGCATTAGGCGGGGTTTATGCAGTATACATCTAGTGTCCAGTCTCTCTCTGATTCGTCAAAACGTCTCCCGATGGTTACTTCCTCTTCACATTCCTGAGTTATCTTTTTTAGGAGAAATGAAACTTAACTTAACTCTTTAGACACTGAATTTAAGTGAAAGTGAACACTGGCAGCCATCTTTAATACAGTTACATTTGCATTAGCAAGCAATTAGGAAAAACTTATTGTTTCACAGTATAAAAATATAAAAGTTATATAAGAAAATATATTTTCACCTTGACAATCCCCCCTAAACACTAAGTTTTTCCCTTAATGAAAGATCCTTCGAGACTGTCCATGTGATGGGAAAAGGGGAGGTGGATTTCTTCATCCAGACACCTCAGAAGCTCTCCCCTAGCGAGAGGCCTCCAGGCAGCTGAACCCTTCACTAACCTCACATGGAGTTCTCCCGCTGTCCCTAAACTAAGTCTCTTAACATCATCTGAGAATGGGGGTTTTTGTCTACTCTCTTGAGGGGAATATACTTAGGGATCTTCCCTAGATCAGTACCATCGTACTCTGGTGGGTCTACTTCTTGATTGAGGAAGGTGCCAGTCGGAGTTGCTTTGGCAATAACCTTTTTATACAAGGGAATAACACAACAAAGAGTTATTGATCCAATTACAAGGAGGGCAATCAGTACTATACAAGCTTGTTGAAGGAATTCCTTGAGTCCACCCAACCAGCCGGAAAAGAAAGATGTGTCTACTCCAGCATTAGTTTTCAATTCTGCTGCTAACCCAGTTATCTTTTTAAGGGCTATCATGGTTTTTCCATTCACTCCAGAGTTCTGAGGGATATAGGTACAACACTCCTCTCCCACCATCCCACAAACTCCTCCTTTCTCAGCTAATATCATATCAAGGGCTAGTCGATTTTGGAGTGTCATTCTAGTGTTAGGGCCCAATTCTTCAACTATACCTTGGAAGGCATCTTGGCTGAAATTGACAAACCTTTGTTCACTGTAATATATGTAATTGATCCATTCAACATTTTTATTAATCTGCACCTGTGGGATTATAGAAGCAAAGCCAGCATAGATCTGGTTCTGGGCTTTAAATTGGTCAGGCACCCCCCTTGGCACTCCAATAGCATCAATATATACTAGTGGATCTTCTTCATAACTCATATGGAGCTGATCGAGGCTTCTCCTTTTCCTGGTAGGTTCATCAGGTATCTTTAGATCCCAGGGTAGAATCTTGAACTGCATAGCTAGTTTAACAAGGGTGCATTGGCCTGTCCAGGCATTCGGCAACCTAGGACGGAGCTTACCATCTCCACATAACCAATAAATGTCATACATATATTGTGTATGTTTGATTAACAAGTCAGTATCTAGAGAACTATTCTCTTTGCAGAAACCTGTCTCGAAGATCCCTACTGGTGTACCTGTGGTGTCGTGGGAATTATAGCAGGTGTAATTGTCAGCTAATACAGTTACTTCTCCTGGGACCTTTAGTTTGGGTTCCTTATGAATTAGTGGGACGTAATCTGGGCAATCAGTGGGCTTCAAACCTTTCAACAAATTCATAACACAGGCAGTGGTGTTTAGGTATGCTCTGAGTATTCAACTGGTCATTCGGAATAACAAAGGTAGCTGGAGTCAAAAGACCCAGAGTACAAGCACCTTTTACCCCTACTGGCAACCATTTATATGCATTGTCTCCACATACCCAGAACATGTCACTAGGTAGGTCCCATAGGGCTGAATGTTGTAATACCAGTCTATGAACTAAATCTATGAACGCAGATACATTCTGAAGCATACACCAATTTGGAAGTTGTCCTAAAGGGCTACAATACCCTACATCGGGATTTCTACAGGTGGGAGTTCCTTTCTCATATCCAGATGACTCGTTGCAAGGTATATTACCTGAAATATTAAAACAAGTTTCATTATTGCCCTGGGGAAATAAATTGGAATACTCCCAGGACGTGTTATGCAACCTTCTTTCTAGCAGTATTGGTTTGAAGGCATCAGTAGAGTGGGAAGTTACATTAAAACTAACTTGTAGGCCATACATTGGAATTTGCCCCAGGTAGGTTAACCGAGTTCTATTCCTGGGTACCCAAGCCCCCCCTTTATATGCCAGATATTGAAGGTATGTGTTACTTCCTGAAAGATTACCCTGCCACCAAGGGTATCCTACCCATCCCACAATAGGTATACCAACAGTTGTGTTCCATAACTTCACATTATTTGTGGCATTATTAGCAAGTGTATCAGAACAACTGGTCCAGGCAAATAATTCCTCGGGTGGCACAGGAATAACAAGGAACGGAATACTAGTGGCCGATATTGGTGAATGTGTGCAGATCCAGCAATCTGCTGGAGACTGAGTGTCTTTTGACCAATCATTTAGTATTTTTTCATGATGTTGTATAAACTTATTATTCAAGGACATTGGAGAATTTAGATTGTCCCACGCAGCTACCATTATTACAGATAATGCAACAAAACCAAACCAAAACATTATGCACTCTTATGCTTTGTTAATTCCTGTGGCTAGTTTGCAATGCGATGCGTGGATCCAGGTTGGTCGTCCTTCCAACTTAACAGAAGTAGGCGTTGTTAGGAGTACTTGGTAAGGTCCTTGATATCGGGGTTCAAGGGTCTTTCTGGAGTGTTTCTTGACATATACGTAATCACCAGGTTGTAGACAGTGAGTTCCTTCCACACTATCTGGATCTGGAATGGAAGAGAAAACTAGAGAATGCATTTGAGTTAAATGCTTTTGCAACTGGATTACATAACTGTCAAATTATCCACATTGAGTGTTAAGACCTGTGGGTAGTACAACCCTGTGTTCGGTGGTCTTCCAAACAGTATCTCGAAGGGTGACAGTTTAGCTTTCCCCGTGGGTGTGTACCTTACTGAGAATAATGCTAATGGGAGACACTCTGGCCATGGTTTATGGGTTTGCTCCATGGTTTTCTGTATTTTCAATTTTAGTGTCCCGTTCATTCTCTCTACCTTCCCTGAACTCTGTGGGTGGTAGGGTGTATGAAATGCTTGTTCTACACCTATCATTTGCATTACATTTTGCATTACCTCAGCAGTAAAGTGTGTACCTCTGTCTGATTCAATTGTTTCAGGGACACCGAATCGTGGTACTAGTTCCATCACCAGTTTCTTTGCAGTAGCTCGAGCTGTAGCCGTTTTCACCGGGTAGGCCTCTGGCCATCCAGAGAAGAGATCTACACATACTAGGATATTTGCATACACTCCTACCTTGGTAGCTGTATGTCGTCAATCTGCCGTCTCTGAAACGGGTAGAGAGGCCTAGGTGTCGCTTTCTTAGGGACTTTTACTGTTTTACCTGGGTTGTGCTGTGCACAGATGAGGCATGATTGTACAAGTTTCGCGGCTGCGCAACTGAAGCCAGGAGCGATCCAGAAGGCATCTACCATGGCACACATGTGACTTTTTGAGGTGTGATTGGGGCCATGTGCTGCTTGCGCCATGATTGGGAACAGGGACTTTGGTGGGCACATTTTATCCTTATTCTCCCATACTCCATTTGAGTTCAGCTCAGCTCCCAGTCTCCCCCGGTGTACCTTCTCTGTTTGGGCAGCCTTTTGCTGGAGGGATTTCAGGACATCTAGACCCAATGTGGCTGGAATACGCTGACTCCCCGCCACCGTCCACTGCTCTCTCTAGGCCGCCTTGTGCTATTTTAGCAGCCTCGTTCGCCCTTCTGTTGCCCTCTACCTCCACGGAGTCACCTTTGTGTGTGCTTTTACCTTGACAATGCCAACCTGGACTGGTAACATCAATGCCTCCATCAATTGTTTCACCAGCTCTGCATTTTTAATGGGCTTCGAATCTGTGAAAATATTAGCGACTTTACCTGCAGCGGCTCTACACGCCTCAGTGAGTGCCTTCAACTCTGCCTCCTGCGCCGACATGTGAGGAGAGAGTGGTTCCGCTCGGATTACCTCATGTGAGGATACTACTGCATATCCAGTGTAGAATCGTCCATCCTGGTGGTATCTGGGGCCATCTACAAAAAAGAAACTCAAAGTCTGCATTAGGAACAGGTTTTTCATGAATGTGTGCAAACCCAACTGTCTCCTGACTCATCAGTTCTATGCAGACATGTTCATGCGTCATGTCAAAGTATCCTTCCTCACTTGCTAATATGGTCACCAATTCCCCCTTTTCTGAATCCACAGGCAGGAGGGTGGCTGGATTCAGAACGTTACATCTTTTGAGGAGTGACATACTCAGGAATTAGTAGAGCACACTCAAGTCAGAGCTGTCTGGCCATAGACAGATGTTTTGGTTGAACTTGTAGGAGTATGGCATGGATGTCATGTGGGGAATAGATTGTCAAAAGAAACGTCAGTGTCATCTCACATGCCTTCCCTATTACGTCTCCACTTTTTTCCTTGTGCTCCAGCATACATGACAGGTCGTTTTATTGTCCTTGTTTGCTCAATTTTTTAGCTACCTTAAGGAGGTCTTTTGGATCTACATGTCTTCATTCAGGTCTGGCTGTCTGTACTGCGTCTCGTAAGTCTTTGTTCATACCGTCAATGAATGCATCCACCAGTATTCTAACATCAAGTGGGTTTATGCAAATGTACCCCATGTCTGCCCATTTCAGCTGTAACCGTCCAAGGTATATCTCTACTCTCTCTCCTCTTTGCTGTGTCACATTAGTCAGGAGTACAGACTGCTCTGATTGTTCCACTGCAGCCCATTGTCTTAGTGACTCACAGTACGTCTCCCCAGATCGTGCAGATTTATCATCCATGCCCCAAGCCTGATTCTTTGTCACATCTGTGTGTCTTAATTATATGATCTAGTGCGTCACCTGCCTTTAAACTCACCAACCTCTCTAAGTCTGCCCAGGTACACTTATATGTTTGCTGTACTTCCTTTATGTGTCTGTAAAACGGGAATGGTTGGTCTTCAGGGGCAGGCAGCTGCTTCAGCAAAGCTAGCTGGTCAGAGGGGCTCCAGGGATAATACACCTGTATCTTTCTTATTCTAGTCACACTTCAAGGTCCTGAAGGGGTTGGCCGTCTGATGTCTACTGTCAGCTTACTCCTCAAGGGCCAATGTCCCCACTACCCACTATCCACACTATTATGTCAGCTTCTTATGATCTTGTCTGGATAGGATTTAGTGCAATTCTCTTAGGTCAGTAGCACAGGTCACACAAGTAGCTATTCAGTCTGGATTTGTCTGAGTCTGACCACAGTGTTTACAAGTCCATCTGTTTTGTCTGGGTCTCTGTTTACACTTTGTCAATCAAACATTCATAATACACCTTCCACACTGCTGCACATTCTCAAGCATCATTTATTCACTTGCTATTTTCTTCCCTTGTCTGTGCCTTTTTGTACATCCAAACATTCACACTCTGGTATTTTTGCCTTTTTCAATGTTTGTCCCACTTGTTTTACTGCTTCCTTCCTTCTCTGTCTCTTGTAATTTGACACAATTTGCTATACAAATCAATCACACAACTAGAAGCAGGTTCAAACACATTAATGACCAAGCAATCACTTACAATTCCCTTCTAAATTAGGCACCATATCTTACTTTTAACTTCCAATCTTCAATTAAGTACTGTTGCTTTAAAATGCACAAATCTTTCAGCGTGTACCTTACGGATAGAATTACAGAGAATTTTGAGCACAGCTCACACTCAGCAGAGATAAGAGCGAAGGGAGAAGAAAAACTGTGCAGCGGTATCCTTCACCCCTCCCGTCAGAATGCAGCGTCGTCCTTCACAGAATTCTGTAGTTCTTTAGACTTATCAAAATCAATTTCTACAAAGAAACTCAAAATCACGGGATTTCACTGTAAGGGCAGATAACTGTATAATGAGATTAACCATGCCTTGCCCTTTTTAGCTATCTGTTGGGCCAAACCACCTCTATGTGACAGGGTAGAGTTAGCTGGGTTCACTATGGCTCCTACCTGGTGGGTAACTATGTCCCCATACCCCACTGAGAAAAGAACCTGGGAGCCCTGAGGTGTGATGTAATAGCGTGAATGACAGGGGAACCAGATTTCAGGGTCATGGGGCAACCTAGAGGATTTGTTGAGAGGGGTAGGTAGTGGGCTCCTTCCGGGCCGGGGGGATTCGAACGGACCTAATAGCAGTGGCGGGGCAGGGGGAATTGTAGCAACCTGATTGTCAGAATCTTCTGATCCCTCATCATCTCCGATAGCTTGGCGCCTCATACGCATTACGGACCGGAAAGCCGTACTGCCGGTCAGGGCATCAAGAGTGAAGGGACCTTGACCAGGTTTATTTACAAATATCACAGTGGGTTGCACCGGGAGACTAGGCCCAGAGGCCGGAACAGAAACAGGAACATTAGAGGTGGGAACAGCATCGGTCGGTGCCGGAGGTTTCTCAGGAAGTGGTGGTCCCTGATAGTACTCGCCGGAAAGTGTTACCAGCGGACATAGTGGCTGGGGAGGAATTCCGGGTGCACCAAGATGGCTGCCGGTGGAGGCGTGGCATGCCCCACTTCCGTCCATGGTCTGGGCGGAACCCCAAGGACGGCCCGCCCCACACACGGCAGGTTTCCACCCAGGTTGGATTCTGCACGCCACAAACAGGACACACCCACGTTTCTGGAGAGCTCGTCTTGTCGCCATTATAGGGCGGTGGTTGGGACTGCATTTTCATCATCAGTGGCACGGCGGCCATTTTACAATCTATAAGATCACAGTTCAAAGGCATTTTATAACCAAACACAGGTTCCGCATTGTCTGATCCTCCTTCCCCATCAATCTCTTTCCATCCTTCATTCTTCAAGCCTCGCGCAACTCGCAGATGAGCTTGTGCTTGTTCTAACAATCCTTTATCTTTCAACATGCCTCGTTTGTTCTCTATGAGATTATGCCACATAGCCGGCTGTAATCTCCCTGACGAGGGCAATCCTACATGCTTATACAATCTCTCAACATTCTTGACTGCCTTCTTGCCTTCCCGTGACGCTACTATTGCCTTGACCTCCACAGCATCCTCATCTAACTTGTGGGGCACAGACTTCTTCTGCTTTAAGATACGCAGCATGACTCTTACAGAATACTATGGTTCTCTGCAGAAAAACCACTGGTAGCGATATCAACACTGATGTTCCACAGTACGGAGCCTCACGTTCGACGTACTAGGAAAAGAGCCTCGCGCTCAATATTTCCTTTCCCTAACCTTGAACAGCAGTGATTAACAGATTATCCTGCCACGATATTCCAACAGTCGGGAGGCGGTCTCCTAGTGAGAGCCCTCCACAGAAATACAGGTGGTCCCTTCTCGGGACGTCTTAATTACCTAGCTGGTACAATATCACAGAGGCTGCGTCTCCTATCCCTTCCTCTAGGTTGCCCCACAATCTGCAACTAGCTCAATTTATCACTCCACTTCACTACTAGACAATAGTCACGGGTAGGGTGGTTGAATGGAGTACAATGACCGGTGGAGGAGGTGTGGTGTACACGAGGACGCGCATAATGCGACGTATCTCAGTTGCTGGTTCAGAGCGTGGCACAGGATCGCACTCAGTCTCACCACTCGACCGGTCACCCCTCAGACCCAAGGAGACCACAGACAAACCAATAACGGCTGAGACACTAGCAAGTGTGACACATACAGTGTATATGATCTCACTTACCGTGTTTTGGAGGGTGATCAGTCCTCGAGGTCAGCCACTACAGGTATCATCCACAGACATCCAGGCATGGGTCCAGAGGAGCCTCGGATCACTGTCCACGCCCCACGTTGGGCGCCAAATTGTCGGGGTCGTAAACGACAATGAATCCTCATTCACCAGTCATTCCAAATCATTGTGCGAGCGCAAAACATCTGGTACCGATTAAGAATGACTCAGACACGCAGCTGGCGTGCATTAGGCGGGGTTTATGCAGTATACATCTAGTGTCCAGTCTCTCTCTGATTCATCAAAACGTCTCCCGATGGTTACTTCCTCTTCACATTCCTGAGTTATCTTTTTTAGGAGAAATGAAACTTAACTTAACTCTTTAGACACTGAATTTAAGTGAAAGTGAACACTGGCAGCCATCTTTAATACAGTTACATTTGCATTAGCAAGCAATTAGGAAAAACTTATTGTTTCACAGTATAAAAATATAAAAGTTATATAAGAAAATATATTTTCACCTTGACAAACAAAGAGAAGTGCGAGTTTGACAAGGGTTCATTAGAATTCTATGGTCACATCTTCTCGGCAAAAGGAGTACAACCCGACCCCAAGAAAGTGGAAGCTATCAGAACAGCCTCAATTCCACAGGATACCAGTGAAGTGCGTTCTTTCCTTGGAATGGCAAGTTACTGTGCTAGATATATTCCGAATTTTTCAACAATCAGCAATCCACTACGGGAACTTACAAAACAAAGTTGTATTTTTCAATGGTCTCAAGACTGTCAGGCCTCTTTTGAAACAATTAAAAATGAACTCTGCTCGACGACCACTATGGCTTATTTTGATCCAGCTCTTCGAACTGAACTGATTGTGGACGCCAGTCCCATGGGACTGGGTGCTATTCTAGCGCAATACAAGGATAACAATCAAAATCCTCACATCATTTCTTATGCAAGTAAGAGCTTAACAAACACTGAAAGAAAATATTCTCAACCTGAAAAAGAAAGCTTGGCAGTTGTCTGGGGATGTGAACACTTTCACTTATTTCTCTATGGAGCTCCCTTCACCATTGTCACAGATCATCAAGCACTTCTTGCAATTTTTGGAAATCCCAGAGCTAAAATGCCTGCACGAATTGAACGATGGGGCCTACGTCTACAGGACTACAACTATAAAATTGTTCACAAACCTGGAAAATACAGCAATCCGGCTGATTATCTTTCAAGACATCCTACTAATGATGATATACCTGTGCATTCCTCCATTGAAGAATACCTACGTTTTGTTACAGATCATGCCGTGCCAAAAGCACTTTCTCTTGATCAGTTTATAAATGAAACAACAAAAGACAAGACACTCTGTGCCCTAATACAAATCATCCAAAATCGAAGGTGGCATGAAATTCAAAAGGAAAAATTTCCTGATTCTGAGATTGATCTGAAAGAGTTAAAACTATTCTCAAACGTACGTGAGGAATTATCAGTCACTGAAGAACACCTCATTCTTCGAGGTACCAAACTAGTTGTACCTAAGACTTTGCGTAACTTAGTCATACAGATAGCACATGAAGGTCATTTAGGAATTGTTGGCACAAAGAAGTTACTCAGAGAAAAAGTGTGGTTCCCAAACATGGATCACTTGGTGGAAGAAAAGATTAGACGCTGTTCTACTTGTCAATTAATCACTCCATCATCAAACTTAGAGCCATTACAAATGTCTCCGTTACCCACTGCTGTCTGGGAGGAAGTGGCAGTCGATATATATGGACCATTGCCAAATGGCCAATACATTCTCGTAACAATTGATGAATATTCTCGATACCCTGTCATTTCATTTATCTATTCAACATCTGCTAATAATGTCATACCAGAGCTGGACGACATTTTCTCGGCATATGGTATTCCAAGAGTGGTCAAAACAGACAATGGACCTCCATTCAATGGACATGTGTTTACACAATTTTCTGAATACTTGGGATTCAATCACAGGAAAATCGCACCTTGCTGGCCGCAAGCCAATGGAATTGTGGAACGTTTTATGCGCACTCTGGGGAAACGTATCAAGGCAGCGAGTCTGGAGCACATCCCACTGAAACAGTCATTATACAAATTCATGCGTAATTACCGCAATACGCCACACTCCACTACTAATGCTGCTCCAGCTCATTTAATGTTCAGCAGAACCCTGCGTATACGTCTCCCTGATGTGACCAGCCATCCCCGACCGAGTGACTCCTCAGTGAGATCCACAGATTTCTCCAACAAACAAGCCATGAAACGTTATGCAGACAGAAGGCGAAGGACACAGTCAAGTGCCATCGAAAGAGGGGATGTCGTGGTGGTACGTCAAAGACCAACCAACAAGACCTCACCTGTATATGGTCCTGCAAAATATTATGTTACTAAAAGGAAAGGCAGCATGATCACAGCTGAACGAGATGGACACTCCATAACGTGAAATTCTTCATATTATAAAGTCATACCGCAGAATGATGACAATGAACTCTCTTTGGTGGAAGATTTGGTATCCGATGGTGGAGAGGACCAACAAGAGGTAGCTGGTCCATCAATAATGAACCCTCTCAATGAGCCCAGACGTTATCCCACACGAGAGAGAAGAGCTCCATCGAGGCTTATTGAAGAAGTGTAACTACAGTTTTGTTTTTTGTTTTTTGTTTGTTTCTCTGATTTTGGAATTGAACAAATAAGACAAAACGGACATATGATTTCTTTGGACATTTTCATGTTGTTGCATTTATCAGTAATATAGATTATTTATAAAAAAAAAAAAAAGAGGGGATGATGTAATGTATAATAATTAGATCTGTCTCTTCTGTCACTTCTGTGTAGCATGGGAATGCAACTGTTATGCTGTGTGCTGGAGGACGAAGAATAAAACATATCTTAAGTTTAATAATTTGAATTCTTCATAACGTGTGGATATTACACTCATCTTTTCAATAGCTTTTCTTGCACCCGCCTTGACCACCTCAATCCCTACTGTAGCTCCCCGATCACACCAGACTACTCTTCCATTGGTTTGAAACCAATCTGAGGCCTGTGAATGGCCACACACAGTGGCATAGAGGATGCGACACAAGTCATGATGTCGGGGCTCCGCCTCACACCCATGTTACAGAGTGAGGTCAATCTGAGGCCTGTGGATGGCCTCTAATAGTCTTGTAGGATGGCGAAACACATCATGACATGGGTCACCCCTCTACACACACGTGATCAAGTGAGGTCAATCATAGGCCTCAGATTCGTCTCAGCTCCATAATAGAGGAATAAAAGAACAGATAACCAATTTGAACCTAATTCATTCTGACTGAATCAAATATTCCAGGCTAGTATCTGCCCGATTCGTCCAGCAACCAATCACAGTACAGCTTTTATTTTTTTCTAAGGAATTAATATGATGAAAGCTAAGCTCTGATTGGCTGCAATGGAAGAGGCAAGTTTTCCTCTCAAGAAAGTTTTGATAAATAATGTGTATCAGGTTTTGACATTACAGAAACATTATAAAACACAGAATTATATACGCAACACATTCTAATACTTGCTAATCCTAAACTATGTATAAAAGATGCTCCGTCACGCATGGTAAGGTCATCCGACACTAACCAAGGCGCTTCTGTGATTTTATAATACGCAAATGTTTAATCCTGGGATTTTCGAAACAGCATGAAGAAAATCCGTTTTAAGAGGTTAATTCATATGGCCTCTTAAAACATGTACTGACATAATAAAGAGCAAAAATATCGCTTCTGCCGAGCATGTAATGAAAACACTTTATCATTTTTAAAGCCTATTCATCTCTACGGAATCTTCAAAATGTTCAAATACTTTTCAACAATCTTAATTTTTTTTCTAATGAAAAATAATATTAAAGGAGCATTCCTAATGAAACTGATACACTGGGATATATCTAATGTATGGCCTAAGTGGGTGGAGAATGTCACAGGGATTTAAAGGGAATCTATCAACAGGTTTTTGCTCCACTATCTGAGAGCAGTATAATGTAGCATTAGAGACCATGATTCCAGTGATGTGCCACTTATTGGGCTGCTTGCTGCAGTTTTGATAATATCACTGTTCTCTCTGCTGCTGTTCTCTGAATGCTGACCTTTGTATAATCCCGCCCACACCACTGATTGGCAACTTTCTGCGTACAGCACTGTGCATAGGCACAAAGCTGCCAATTAGTAGTGGGAGCAAGGTTATACAGAGCTCATGAATATGGAGGACTAAATGGCAGCAGGTTTACTAGTGCCCCAATGATAATTTCCTGCTGATGAAACTGTGATTTTATCAAAACTACGGCAGGATTAATCTCTTGCTAATCAGTCAAATCTTCAGAAGGTGACTGCTTGAAGTCTTGCGCCCCTTGCAATGATGGGGAACAGAGATCAGTAGCCTGCTTCTGACAAGGCAAGAAGGGGGAGGCTTCTGCTGCAGCCAGTTGATTTCCAGCTACACACAAGAGAGTGTTTGGAGGAGAAGGCGGACATGGCTGAGCTTCTGAAACACACTGAGATTTTTACCAAAGTTTTCAGTTTTAGCCCCTTCAAGCTTTGGACAATTTCTGCTTTTCATTTTCATTTTTCATTGCATCAGCTCTGCTATAGATAGCAAATATCACAGTCTCCTATTATCGCCAGCTACAGGCTGCTTTTCACAGCAGAACCGTCGTGACAAGCATGGAGGTCTTTTTTAGCAGACCTCAGTCTGTCATGGCAACCTATCGGCACTCTGCTATCAAATTACAGATGCACCGAGGGGCGCGCGGAATGACTTTCTCCCATGCCACATTAAATTATGCTGTCACACATTGACAGTGGCATTTAACAGATTAACAGCCAAGAGCAAGGATCCGCTCCAGTCGCCGCTGTAAGAGGTAGATGATGGCTGAATATTTCAGCCATCATCTGCCGTGTCGAGCCCACATCAAAGTCAGGGACTGGTGAACTGTAATAAGAGATGAAAGAGGTTAAGAAAAAAAATAAAGAAAATAGTATGCTTGGTTACTATTTTATTTTTTGTACTTTTTCAAGTTTCTTTTAAAAGGATTATAGCATGATGACAAGATTGTAAGAGGTGCAAAGATGTCAGTCGGACCAGGGCTTTGGTTCTTGAGTAAGCGTAAAAGACCTTTCACCACATAATAAACCAGTAACATAACTGACACATGGTGGTTGGAAAAAGATTGTTATAGATTTGCATCAAGGAGCTTCATGGAACAAGGCTTAAAAGGAAGCTATTCTTTGAATCAGTTTTTTTTGTTATTTTTACAAAATTTTGGGCAATATTTTTTTTCATATGCCTTGAAATTGTAAAAATTCTTATTTTTATTTTTAATATAGATTGTGCTATTGAAAAAAATCAATAAAGGGAAGATATAATGAGAAAATGACCTACTTTTTAAATTAGGTTTTAGCATTCATTTTTTAAAATTATTTTATTTTTTTTTCCTCTATCACAATCTGTATTAAAAATAAAAAAATGAGAAATATTGCATTTGTCACACTGACCACTGGGGCTTTTTAGACTCTAACTTCCTGTTGTTTTAGGAATCAAAATGTGACACTAGTAATTATTTACGGTCAAGTCGTGAGGTGGGAAATTCAAGGGTCCCGAGGTCGAAAGCCAGGAGAGTACGTCATACACAGGGGCAAAGGCAAAGTCAGGTCACAGTCTAGGGTCAGAATTCCAAGAAGATAGAAGACAAAGGGGCTAGGTAAATGGATGATCAAAGGCAAATCCAAGATCAGGCAAGAAAGATCAGAATACTAGAACGTAAAGCACAGGGCAAACACACACTACTTGAGCAGAGCTACAACTGGCAGAGCTTAGAGGCAGATGGCTATATAGCCTGAGAATCACTCCGAAAAAGAGAAACCCAGATCGCCCCTGCCTCGGTTGGGCAACTGAACTGTGACCCATCATGCTGACAGCTCATCACGCTCAAGTCTCAGATTGGACTGCTGAGCTGTCAATCTCAGTACTGACAGCTCAGGATGTCAGTGACCCAGATTGTACACCTGAGCTGCCATTCACCACACTGAGTGGAGGAATCATGGCAACACATGTGCATGGCAACTATGTTCAGACCCTGACAGAAAAAAGGATCCGTCTGTCGACCCAAAATGTTAATGATCTAACCTTCATTAAAATGAACCATGCATGGGTTTCAAAGGATTTTGTCCCACCTTCCCCTGCTGACATGTAGGTTGCCAGAAAAATGTCTCGCTTTTGTCCTCCTCTTCCTCGGACTTCTCCAATTCCTCCATTTGCAGCTGTTGAATGTCCAACATCAACATATGCCATTTTTTCAACCTCTCTAACTGGGCTGCCTCCCCCCTAGGGTCGGGGTCACCACCTGGCGCATGCACCTGTGCGAGTGCCGTTGCCCTGGACAGGTGGGTGAGCCCACTCTTGGGCGACGGCACTGGCACAGGGTCCCTCATAGTACAATCAAGTGTCTCTGACGGTGGGAGTGCACACCCGCCGCCAGACACACCGGCGTACTATGAGGGGCCCTGTGCCAGTATCGCCACCCACGAGTGGGCCTCCCCTGCTTGCTCAGGGCCCCAGCACTTGCAATACTTACCTCTCCCTGCTCCACCGCTGTGTAGTCAGGGCTGTTAAATCCTTCACTGGGACTGCCAATACAAATTTGGTGAACTGATAGATGATGGTTAAGATGTAGCTATGCCCTGTCCTGCTGGGCTCTATCTTCAGATGATCAATGGCTTCCATTTGTTATGGACGTCGACTCACAATGAGATGCAGTGGTGGTTTATTATCAGCTTTCACGGTTTTCCTATTCACAGACGTGTGACATTCCTGCCCACATTTTTAAATGTGTCCTCTCATGCCAATCCAATAGAATCGCCTACGGCCTGTGGTTTCTGTCTTTTACACTCCAAAGTTACCTGACAGATCATGATAGGCAGTGAGGACAATGTCTACATCTCTCCCTGTGATCACAATTTGATGGAGATGAGTAACGGTGATGGGATCCACGGTACTGCAATACAGCAAACCTTTCTTCACAAGAACTGTTTTCGCTGTCTCCACAGACAAAGTAATTGAGGGTCAGCATCGCCTCTGAGAATTCTCCCGGGAGTTTTTCCTTTGATTAGTAATTCCAAAATTTCCGCTATCACTCTGTCGAGGTAGCTATTTAGGGAGGGCTAAATTAACCCTTCACGGTTGAGCCAGTGATGTCCAAATTATTCCAGTGTTGCTAGCAACTCAAATGACCACACGGAGACTGGGGTCTCTGTACGGGAGGATCGAGGCAGATCACTAAGCCCCTTTATTTTAGTCACTTCTTTTATAATCTTTTGCTTAATTATGCAAAGTTCTCATCTACCAATAGCATTATTTCACTTTATAAGCCAATAATATTGCAAGAAAACCGGAAACTACATATATGTCCGTACCTAAATAGCGTAGAAAGTAGTATAATGGCATATTTTTCAGAGTTTTACACCCCCCCTTATCTTTGTACCTGATGAGAACAGTCTGGTTTCATGACAGCCCATGCCAATTATAAAAATTTATCTTACAGCAGCAAAAATTAAGAAACGAAGCCTCCAAAGAATGGATAAAACGAAACTTCAACTCTGATTTTAGCATTAACCCTTCACATTCCCCCCTAGATAAATTTTTTTAACACATATGCAGCATCAGAGGTGCTATCCCAAGCTAACAGCTTGAGGGGTACTGGTCTTCACATGGCTAATGCCGTGTTATCAGTCATGGCTGTCGCGGCGCACCCGTCCCCCCTGTATACTGCAGTTCACGAATAACAATTTTTGATGACGGTGGTGGGGATCATTTGTAGGTAGCCATGTGCTTGGCTTCAACATCTTCATCAAGTAGCCTTTTGAGATCGGTGGAGAGAAAGGCAGGGGCAACGACACCTTTGGTATCATCATTAGCTGGCTTAGTGTAGAATTTCCTAATACATACAGAAATACACCAAAGAACAAGTTTTAGTATCACATATACAACAAGGATATAGGCAGCAACGTGTAACAAGCTTTGTAAGATCCCAGCTATCCAGCCCCCAATTCCCTTAAATCAATTGGCTGGATTGAGAAAGTAGAAGGTGTCTGACCACCAACTGTCCTTAGTACGATCATTATCTTTATTGTGTTGATCTCTGAGTCTTTGAATATCTTCTAACTTTAACTTTTAACTTCTACCAATAATAATATGAAAAATGCGAAAAACAAAACATTATGCCCCTTCATTTGCTATTGGCTTGTTGGGTGATGAGGAGAACTTGATAGGGACCGTCATACAAGGGTTCTAGTCCGTGCTTCCTGACATACCTCTTCACGACTACCAAATCACCAGGCTTCAGGTTATGACAGGTGTCGGTTTCTGCTGAATCTGGAAAAGAAAAGAAAACTAGAACATAGGTGTTAGCAAGATTTTTACTAAGCAGAATAACATATTGAACAGCACGGTCAGTTTCTTCTGATAACTGCTGGGGCTGGAAATTTGCAACTGGGGGCCTAGTACCAAACAATATCTCATATGATGACAGGCCATGTTTTGCAATAGGGGTAGTACGGATGTGGTATAGTACAATGGGTAGGAGCTCTGGCCATGGAGCCTTAGTCTCCTGCATCATTTTGGTCAGTTGTCCCTTCAATGTGCCATTCAACCTCTCAACTTCCCCACTGGATTGTGGGTGATACGGAGTATGGAGGGCTACAGTGGATCCAAGCATTGTCAGAACTTCTTAGTACACATGAGAAGAAAAGGCCGGACCTTGATCACTTTCAACTTCTAGAACCCCATATCTGCATATAACTTTCATCACCAGTTTCTTCGCTGTGGTCTTTGCAGTCATGTTGGTAACAGGGAATGCTTCCGGCCAACTGGAGAACCGAGGCCCAGTAGAATTTTTGTACCAGTGCGAGGGCCTGATTCTTTCTTTGATATATAGGTCTATGTGCCCATATGGCAATAGCAGGGTACCTCCGCTTAGGGAGACACACAAGTTGGTCCTTTTTCCAGAGACCATTATCCATTCGTGCCCCCATCAGTCTTCCATTGCTTCACCTCTTCCTTTGGAGACATTCTCTGCGTTGTCATTAAGCGGTCTCTCAGGCTTTGACAGAAAACTTCAGTCTCTCGTAGATCATCAGGTTCTTGTTGGGTCAGTGCTTCTTGTAACTGTTTACGCTTAGAGCGTGTGGTCACCATAGTTGGTATGACTGGTTTAACGGGTAAGAGAGCAGCGGCTTTTGCTTGCATATCCGCAAATGTGTTGCCAACAGTCTGTGGACTGTTCCTAGGACCGTGCGCCTTAACTTTGATAATAACACCTGAGTAGGTAATTTGATCGAGTCCATGAGGGTTTTAACAGCTTCAGCATTTTTCACTGGGGTTCCAGCAGTAGTAATAAACCCTCGATTGGCCCATAGAGCGCCAAAATCGTGAGCAATACCAAATGCATACCATGAGTCCGTGTATATATTAGCCCGTCTGTTCTTGGCCAAAGCACATGCAGTAGACAGAGCCTGGAGTTCTGCTTCTTGTGCTGACTGTGAGGGCGGGAGTGGAGCTGCGTGCACTATAGTGTCCTCTGTGGTAACAGCATATCCCGTGTGGAATCTACCAAACTCATCAGCATATCTTGAACCATCCGTGTACAACACCAGATCGGGATTTGGAAGTGGATTCTCACTGACATTTGGTGGAGTAGCTGTTTCTTCTATCAGAAATTGGGAACAATCATGTTGGAGGTAATCCTCATCACTGCCACCTTCCCTTATAGTTCATTATGCCGTCTTTCAAGGCGTTGTAAAGGGGTTGCATTATGCGGGATGCATCCGGTATCCACTGACAAAAATAAATGCACAGTCCAAGAAAACGCTGGAGTTCAGTTTCATCTAGTTTCATCTTTTGGGAAAGGAAGGGAGCTGACAGCTATTTTTCTTTCTTCTGTGAGGTGTCTGGCACCCTGAAGGAGACAGTGACCCAAGAATATCACTTGACCAAGGCAGAACTGAAGTCTCGAGGCCGAAACCTGACAGTTCAGTGCTGCCAGATGCTTAAGGAGGTTAACAAAGGCAACAATGGCAAAAGACACCTGCTCATATTTTTGCAAACTGGTTGGGACTGTTTTGGGCCCCTTGTGACATAACTGTCCATATTACCTGTCGTTCCTGATAAGTGAATGCAAATAGAAACTGGCAGTCTGGGTGTAAAGGAATGCTAAAGAAGGCATTGGTAAGATCAATAACTGTGAACCAAGCAGCATCCTGGGGTATTTGGGACAAAAGAATATGTGGATTAGGCACCAGGTTTGAGAAACACTTTTACTGGTTCTACAGGCATTTTCCCTATATCATTTGACCCTTTTGACCAGAGTTTAGATAGTATCTCTGAGAGGTATGGGGTGAGTCACTGATCCTCAGACAATATTGGGGTTGGATCTGAGCCTGTCAGGGCCAGGCCATCATAACCGTGAGAAGGGCATGCAAAATACAGATTTCCTCACTGTCTTCATCTACATAGGGATTATATAACAAAAAAAAACCATCTGACCATCATCTTGGAATTGTATTCCGGAGCGGAACTGTGATAATGAATCTGCCCCTAGTAAATTTACTGGACATGTGGGAGAGATCACGAACTAAGCAGTAACGAGAATTAGCAGTGAGGGGCTGAGGAGCATTGTTCCCACTAGCTGAAGTCTGAGGGGAGGCGAGAGTTTGCTGTGTGCTCCAATGATACTCAATGATACTGATAAGAGACTGGCTGTGTGCTCACAGCTGCGGTGGGGGCGAAGGGGGATATGGTGTGGGCTAAGATGGGATGGGGTACTGAAGCAGCTGCAGCTGCTAGCTTGCTAGTTCTCTTTTTTTTTCTCTCTCTCTCTCTGAACAGAGCGGGTTAAAGTCTTCTGAAAACTTTTTTTTTCCTCTGGAGCTGGTAAATGGAAGGGGTAGATACTCAACCACTAGCAATAACGGGGACTAAGGCTGGCGGCGGATGGTAATAGGTGACGTTAGCAGAGGTGGGGGCTGCAACTTCTCGGTCTTCTTGTGCCACAATTATAACAGACCTCTCTCCACTGAGGATTAGTAACTCCACATACAGCACAGATCCACCCGGCAGGATCATAGGGTGGGGGCATACTGAGTTTTGGTAGTCCAGGATACATCGGTGCCTTAGGGTTAAGGGGCACAGAGCTTACAGTCAGGAGGAGAGGCTTGATTTCCTGGGGAGGAACCTTATCATCTAGCAGGGAAACTTCTTGTTTCAAATCATCACTTTTAACTATTCGACTGCAAATCATCACTTTTAACTATTCGACTGCCTGACACATTAATATCAGTCTTAGTTCCTTCTTAACCAATCACATTCTCAATTCTTTCCTGTACCACAACACTTTCAGTCTTTTTCACAGTGTTAGACAATTTTCCTTTTTTCCACATAGCAATAAAAACAATCAGAATTCACTTACTGTTCAATTTCCACATAACCTTCATTATACAATTCATGTGCCAAGCTACGGAATTCCTCAGCGCCTTCAAGTAATCCATCATCAGTCAATCTTCCTTTATTTATTTATTTTGGGTTTTTTTAACTCCTTCATCCCATAACGTAGGCTGCATCCTCCCGCCCTTAGGAAATCCCAGAATCGAAAATATTTTTCCTGCATTCCTGACACATTTCTTTCCTCTTCTTTGAATCATAAGACTAACAGTATCTGATCCTTCACACAATTCCAAACTTTTCTTTTTCTTCCACAGAAACATAATTTAGAGCTAAATATCCTGACAAATTGTGCACAATACTGGAGCAGCCGTCTCCGTTTGTTCCACAGGGTCAACCCCCTCTGGGAAGCCCAAAATTCACGGTACTCAGTGAAAGGAGGAGGGCGTCTCAGACTATCCCTCCGGACACCTCTGGTTATATATATCTATCTATATATACCTGAGTTACGTATCCTACCCATCTTCGATCACATGACCACGCCTGATAACTAACAATGATCAGGAATTCAGGATATTTTGACTATAAAGAGAGTCACAATCACTGGTCAGTCCGGGGTGTCCATCCCTTATGAGGTACGGTTCGAGCACTGGGCCCCCAACGGGACTACATCTCTATATGATTCCACCCATGAATCACCCCACCAGAGGACAAACCTCAGATCCTCTTTGCAGCAACAAGCACAGGAAAACCACACCAATGGTCAGTCTGAACAGTATAACTGCCAACTTACCGTGGTTGTGGGGGATGATCAGTCCCAATTTTCCAGCACCCGTGTCCTTTGTCTTGTTGTCCTCCGGGGGCAGAGGCATCCCTGTTCGGGGTCCCAACATTGGGTGCCACTGTCGAGGTAGCTATTTAGGGAGGGCTAAATTAACCCTTCATGGTTGAGCCAGTGATGTCCAAATTATTCCAGTGTTGCTAGCAACTCAAATGACCACACGGAGACTGGGGTCTCTGTACGGGAGGATCGAGGCAGATCACTAAGCCCCTTTATTTTAGTCACTTCTTTTATAATCTTTTGCTTAATTATGCAAAGTTCTCATCTACCAATAGCATTATTTCACTTTATAAGCCAATAATATTGCAAGAAAACCAGAAACTACATATATGTCCGTACCTAAATAGCGTAGAAAGTAGTATAATGGCATATTTTTCAGAGTTTTACACCCCCCCCTTATCTTTGTACCTGATGAGAACAGTCTGGTTTCATGACAGCCCATGCCAATTATAAAAATTCATCTTACAACAACAAAAATTAAGAAACGAAACCTCCAAAGAATGGATAAAACGAAACTTCAACTCTGATTTTAGTATTAACCCTTCACAACTCGACTTTCCGTCTGTACTTGTATCCATCTCGTTTCCTCTTTCGGAGAGTCTGGACTGTCTTACTGAGACTGAAATATATATGAAGATTGAAAAATACCCCAACAGTGTATACTGGTGTACGCTTCGAATACATTACCATTTTTCTACTTTTTAGATTCTTGTCTAATCCATACTGAGGCTGTGAGTGTCATTGTCGGACTCCGGAAATATACACGGAGATTTTTAATGTTTAAACTATGCTATATATACCTGGTATCCAGTGATACTGTACCCTTTCTCAACTTTCTACAATCTTGTCGAATCCATACTGGGCCTGAGACCGTCTGAGTCTGCCTCCTGATATATAAACATAGATTTTTAATGTGTAATCTATGCTACATATATACCTGTTATCCGGTGATACTGTACCCTTTCTCAACTTTCTACAATCTTGTCAAATCCATACTGGACCTGAGACCGTCTGAGTCTGCCTCCTGATTTATAGACATAGATTTTTAATGTGTAAACTATGCTACTTATATACCTGTTACCCGGTGATACTGTACCCTTTCTCAACTTTCTACAATCTTGTCAAATCCATACTGGGCCTGAGACTGTCTGAGTCTGCCTCCTGATATATAGACATAGATTTTTAATGTGTAAACTATGCTATATATCTGTTATCCGGTGATACTGTACCCTTTTTCAGCTTTCTACAATCTTGTTGAATCCATACTAGGCCTGAGACCGTCTGAGTCTGCCTCCTGATTAGAGGTGAGCGGTTTTTGAGTTGACCTGTTCACCAAGTTCAAATTCAAGCTGTTTTGGATGGTGTTAGAGCCGTTCGTCGAACTCGAACACTTTGCTTAAAATTCGGCTGTTCGAGGTTCCGTTCGAGAACGGTTTGTTCACCAAAAGCGTAACTATTTTCACATTAATAATGGTTTTCTATGTTAATAGACAGTTTCATGGCATAGTAGTGGTGTCTGGTAGCCAGCGGTGTAGTACACCTGTCAAGGAGCTACACCGTGTGTGTTTCTAATAATTTTTTACTGCATCTTGTCCAGAAAATCCTTTTGGGCCTTCACTGTCTGCTACTCAGCAGAGGAGCCCATCCGTGAACCTAGCTATGCCGCCTGTTTATGAAAGAACCAGTCTTTTACTGCATTTAGCCCAGTTAATACTTCGGGCCTAGTAACTGTGTCTGCTACTCAGCAGAGGAGCCCACCCGTGAACCAAGCTGTGCCGCCTGTTTATGTAAGAACCATTTTTTAACTCCATTTAGCCCAGTGAATACATTGGGCCTAGTACCTGTGTCTACTGCTCAGCAGAGGAGCCCACCCATGAACCTAGCTATGCCGCCTGTCAGGGGCGTATCTAGGGGGGGGCAGCCGGGGCAGTTGCCCCAGGAGCAGCCAGCAGGGGGGGCGCAGTCGGGCCGCCTAATGCAGCGGTCCGCAGTGTCCTCCTTGGCGGCTGCGTTCTGCCGCCCCCCCGGCCTGAGAGTCGGCGGTTCTCTGTGTCAGCGCAGAGAAGGAGCACGTGCCGGCTCCCAGGGAACAATTGTACTGGCGTCACAGACGCCAGTATAAATGAAGCTCTGAGCGCCGGGCCAGAGCGACGTCAGCATTGTGATCAGGTCATGTGATCACGCTGCTGACGTCACTCCCCGGCTCCCAAAGCAAACGCTGGTGGTAAGTGTGCTCCTCTGTGGAGCTGAAGAACCACCGAAGATGGGAGATGAGGGGGAGTTAATGAGTGGAGATGGGGGGGATTTGTAGAGGGGATGGCGGTTAAAGTGTGGGGGTATTTAGAGTGGGGATGGGGGTTAATGAGTGGGGATGGGGGTTAATGTGTGTGGGGGTTAATGAGTGGGGATGCCATGGGGTTAATGTGTGGGGGGATTTGGAGTGGAGATGGGGGTTATTTAATGTGATGGGGGTTAATGAGTGGGGATTTGGGTTAATGTGTGCGGGGGGGTTAATGAATGGGGATGGGGGTTAATGTGTGGGGGCGTTAATGAGTGGGGATGGGGGTTAATGAGTGGGGATGGGGGTTAATATGTGTGGGGGTTAATGAATGGGGATGGGGGTTAATGTGTGGGGGTATTTGGAGTGGAGATGGTTATTTAATGTGTGGGGGGATTTGGAGTGGTGATGGGGTTAATGAGTGGGGATTGGGTTAATGTGTGCGGGGGTTAATGAATGGGGATGGGGGTTAATGTGTGGGGGTATTTGGAGTGGGGGTGGGCGGATTTGGAGTGCTGATGGGGGTTAATGAGTGGGGATTGGGTTAATGTGTGGGGGTATTTGGAGTGGGGATGGGGGTTATTTAATGTGTGTGGGGGATTTGGAGTGGGGATGGGGGGTACTTAATGTGTGTGGGGGATTGGGGATGGGGGGATTTAATGTGTGGGGAGATTTGAGGACACAAAATAAAGAGTATGTATGAGGAAACAGTATGGGGGATTGGTGCAGACAGTATGGGGAGTGAACAGGTTAATGTATGTGGACACAGTATGGGGAGTCAGGGATATGTGTGAGCAGACAGTATAGAGAGTGAGGGGGTAAATATATGAGGAGACAGTATGGTGAACAGGTGGGATGCTAGAGGGGAATAGTGTGAGGCGACAGTATATTGCAGATATTTGTATTTAGGGGCATTATAATGACACTTCTATCTTTAAGGGCGTCGTGTGGAGATTTGCTGCAGAAGACCGGAGAAGATGGAAGTCTGCAGAGACGAGATGTGGATGAGAAAACTCATCATGGGGTCTAGAAGAAAAGGTGACTGACTGCAGAGACGACGTCATCTATAAGGTACCTGGATGTAAATGTTATTTGTGCTACTGACTTATTCTCATGTTTTTATTTGTTAGGAACATTAAAGGGTTTGTCCAGGTTTGTGCTGAATCTGCAGTCATTCTATGTGACTGCAGACTTCTGAATTCTCACAGTGCTCACTGAACGCTGTTAGGATTCTCTCGTGCCGGTAATTTACATATGCGGTCACATGCTGACTAGACATGTGTGGCCTCACTCAATGAAAATGAACGGAGCGAGGCCGGGCACGTCTAGTCAGAATGTGGCCAGAAGTATATAAATCACATGCTTGTGCTGACATGACTGTACATCGGCAAGGGAGAATCCTAAAAGTGTGCAGTGCATTTGTTGTGAGAATTCAGAAGCTGCAGTGTCAGGATTCAGCTCTGCAGGTTGCCGTAGTCATCACATGGACACTTCACTCATATGCGATTTTCATAGGTATGGTCCTGTGACAACGAGCTTCTCTTCCTGCTTCTCTCAGTTTTTTACTGAACATTGAGAGCATTAGGAAGTGCAGCTCGCAGGTACATGGCTAAGTGTGCAAGTCGCATATGTACTTGGGTGGGGGGGGCGCCGAACCGAATTCTTGCTCCGGGTGCCAGAAAGCCTAGATACGCCTCTGCCGCCTGTTTATGTAAGCACTGTCTGCTACTCAGCAGAGTTGCCCACCCGTGAACCAAGCTATGCCACCTGTTTATGTAAGAACTGCGTGCTACTCAGCAGAGGAGCCCAGCTGTTAAGCAAGCTACAGCACCTGTGGTTTGGACACTTAATTTTTTCACATTCTTTCTGGAATGCCAGTTAGGCCTAATTCCGGAACTCCGGTTGACCTGCACTTACTGGGAAATCCTCGTTCGCGGGGAAGAATTGGAATCCCAGATCCTCATCAGTAATGGGGTTCAGCTGGTTATCTGAGCCTGTAAGCAACACACGCTGGTCCTTTCAGTGTAGCGCGCATGCAGCCCCGGACATGTAAGGGCATGACAGACCTGTTATTGCTCGATCTCGCATGTCCTTCTAGTAAGCTGGACGCAGACCACGGGGGCATGCCGGAGTCTCGTTCGTTAACAGAATTAAGCTGACAAATCGCTAGCACAACTAAAAACGGCCATGCACCACCACCCACAGAATCGACAAAGCTTGCAATCTGTCCATCTTTTCCGTGGCTGGCATGGTTGAGGCTGCCCGTGTGGAGTCCAATTAAGCCGCAGGCTCCATTCCTGGTGGTGCCCTTCTGGACATTCCTTTAAGGTTCAGCTTTGCAACCATACTGCCCCCGGAAACCAAACACTTTGCCTTCATGGACGCTGTTCGGAGGGTCGTGGGAACAACGCCACCCGATCGGCAGTTGACATAATTTAAGGTGGGAAGTCCTACGGTATATGATCGTCTTCAATTTTAGAATTTTAGATTTTTTTTTATTTTAGGTTTTTAGTCCAGCCTTTCTAGACTTTATAAGGGCATGACATGCCTATATCTGTGTCTCCTCCTCCTCCTTTTCCTCCTCCACCTCTTTTCTATATGTAGTTGCCCTTTTCCATATGTTATTTTTGTCTTCTGAGCATTTTCTCTGCTTTGGGACACCTTTTAAGGTGTTTTGTAATTGTTTTCTATATGTTTGTATGTGTTTGTGTTTGCCTGCCATTGTTTTCAATGGGGTTCGACGGTGTTCAACACTACTCCTGTTATATAGACGTACATTTTTATTGTTTAAACTATGCTATATATACCTGGCATCTGGTGATACTGTACCCTTTCTACCAGGAAGTCCTCCTCCACCCACCACTCTAAGTGTATCATTGACACCTGGAACATTGGCCCACATGTGTGATTATTTCTTGCAGATCTTCTTTTTATATTTTGGTGTGATCCATCCTGAGCATGTGAGAGTCTGTGGGTTACTCCTGCAATTTATATGTAGAATTAAAAATTACCCCAACACTGTATACAGCTCTACGCTTGTGATACATTACCCATTTACTGCTTTTTATATTCTGGTCTAATCCAAACTGACCAAGTGAGAGTCTGTTTCTGACTGTGGAAATAAATACTGAGATTGACAATGACCCCCTACACTGTGTACAGCTGTATGCTTCAGATCCATAACCGCTTTATGGCTTTTTATATTGTGTTGTAATCCATACTGAGCCTGAGCATCTGTGCCAGCCTCCTGAAATATATATGGAGATTTAGAATGTTTAAACTATACTATATATGCCTGGTATCTGATGATACTGTACCCTTTTTCTACTTTTTATATTCTTGTCTAATTCATACTGAGCCTGTGAGCGTCTCTGTGCGACTCATGAAATATATAGAGAGATTGACAATTATCCTTTGACTGTATAGAGCTGTACGCTTCTGATACAGTACCATATAGCTGATGTTATTTTGGGTACTTTTTCTCCAAAATTTGGAAGTATGGTGAAGAGGCCGCAGACGTGGGCGTGGGGGGGCCAGCTGGTATTGATGGTGGTGGTGCATCTGCTGGTAGTGGCAAAAGCACAATAGCAGCTAAGGCAGGAGGTGTTGAGCCTGCGTCATAGTCTGGCTCCAGAACGTCTGAGCATCAGGAACTGGTTTTGGCTTACATTGCCGAAACAGACTCCAGCAAATATGCCCTCCTCTTCTGAAGTTTCAAAAAATGCAAGCACTGAGTCATCAAGTGCTGGCTCCTGGTCAGGAAGAACCCCTTTCCTTGTTTCCTTCACCCCCACCAAAAGTGAATGATGCAGCAGGCCACACTTCACATTAGTCCATGTAGCTCTTTCTCACATACCATGCCTGGGTTATCAACTCAAATCATGAATTCCCCAGTACAAGATGAATCTGACATGGAGTGTGGGTGGCCAGCCAGGGCAGTGGGGTTAATCAGTACCGGGCCGGTGTCTCAGAGGGATGTGTCACGGTGGTGGTGACCCAGTCAATGGGCCTGGGCAACCATGCAAAGGGGTGAATAACGTTTATAGGTGAATGATACGTGACATCACCTGTGGTTTCTGATCAGATTGACCAGCGCTGCAGTGTCGCTTCTCTGGGACAGATGTGGTGCAGCTAAGATGTAGAAGCCCTACACAGGTAGGGCCGTAGTCGCAGGGCAGATGAAAGAGTTGGTAGATGGTGTGCAGTGCAGGATGTAGCAGAGCCGTGCGCCAGGTGCAGGAGAAAGATGACAAACACAGTCGTGCAGTTCCTTTACCTGCACTTGGTAAGTGCCGTCCAGGACCCAGAGTACAGATGGAGAAGAAGTTGGTTAGCATGGAAGCAAATTAGGAATTCTCTCTCTGCAGATAGGTATTGTGGCCTACGTTCTAGCGCTTATCTGAGGTACTCGCAGTACTGAGTTCACTTAAGTTCCCCCTGTTGACTCTCTTTTGAAACTTTCTCGTATGGCAGGCAGCAGTAGCCTTTTCCTTCTTGCTCACACAAGTCACTGCTGGGGCCTCCGAGCCTTAGTTGGGAACAGAGCATTTACAGCTGCTACTTCCTCCAGTTTCTGCAGCAGGACCGTCAGTGTCCCTACAAACTCAAAGACCGGAATCCAGACCATGCGCTCCAGCTAGGAGTGAGCCTTAACTCTGCTCATCCTCTAGCTCCCAATCTCAGGTCCACACACTTCCCCTTCCCTTCACAAACTGCACTACCTTCCCTCCTCCCGACCACAGAGAGCAGCTCCTCAGCAGTCAGGTTCAGAGCGCTCTCCCTGCTGGCCTGGAGTGGGAACTGTGTTGTGTGTTGGTTTAACTGCTAGAGAGATCCTTCGTTGCCGCCAAGCATGACATCACACTCCCTAGGAGGAAGGTAATGCCACTGTGGTGATCATACTCCTGGGGGCGCCACAAGTGCACTGATGCCCAGCCACTGCTAGATGATTCTGCTGGTACATTGACCCAGACCACTACATTCCCCTTGCACTCTACACAGCCAGAATCTGACCCTGATGAAACTCAGGTTCCCCTTCCCACATACTATACCACCTTACACGGTGACAAAGAGGAAGGTACAGATGAAAGTGCAGGTTTCTTGAGCAGTTGGGGGGGCATACTCATAGGCGGCGGCACTGGCACAGGGCCCCTCATAGTATGCAAAAGTGTCTCTGCCGGTGGGACACAACGCCGTACTATGAGGGGCCCTCTGCCAGTGCCGTCGCCAACGAGTGGCCCCCCTGCTTGTTCAGGATCACAGCACTTGCAGAGTTGAAATACTTACCTCTCCCTGCTCCACCGCTGTGACGTCTTCCGCGTTTCCTGACAGTGACATTCTGGTCAGAGAGAGCGATGACATCACGTCTGTACGCCCTCTGCCTAAACAGTCCAAGTGCAGAGAGATGGAAGATGGGGACGACGAGGAGTCCAGACTAGTACAGGGATTCCATAGCGAGGAGACTTATTTAAATGTTTTCAATGTTGGGACAGCAATTTTTGGGGAGCACTATACTCTGGAGAATGATATATGGGGCCCATCATACACTGGAACATTCCAAAGGTGGACATCAGACACTGGAGCAGCATTTACAGGGCCCATTATACACTGGAGCATTAGAAATGGGGCCCATTATATATGGAGCATTATTTGGGCCCATAAGACAGTGGAGCTTCATCCATGGGTACCAACATATACTGTAGCATTATGTGGAGCTCATCATATACTGTATCGAACATTATATGGGACCAATGATTCTGTATGGAGAAATATATGGGCCTCATTACTCTGTATGGCGCACTATGCGGTGGCCATAATACTGTATGGAGTAATACACTGTCCGTTTTTGGAGCTATTGGAGAATTTAAAATGGATATCAGTCATGTGATGTAAGAAGTGAAGTATTTTTCACTGTACAATACCGCTATTTCTCTGCCGTATCAGAGGATCATGAATTGTGGCATGTGTTAAAGGAGCCCAGTGACACTCTTTGGCCCTGGGCCCACGAAAATCTGGAGCTAGCCCTACCCCCCCCCACAACTTTAGCCAAATAACCCCCTGTTTTCAATGCCTAACTATTATTATAAAGTAAATTAAGGTTGACAAGCTTAAGTAATAAGAATTGATGTTTTTGGCATTAAAATGGGCACTGTAGGTGTGTTTCCTGTCCTCCACTCCCTGCTGACCTTGGTTCCCCATTGACTTGCATTGGGTTTCGTGTTTCAGTCGGCCTTCTACTTTTCACGATAATCGGCCGATTTTGTTCTACCTGACTTTTGCAAAAGTCAGGTTTCATGAAACCCGACTCGACCCGAAAAAGGCAAAGTCGCTCATCTCTAGTGATGAAGCATCTAATGTGCAGAAGTCATTGTGCAGAGAGATGGCGAATAAGATAATCTGTGACATCGACCTTTGGGATTGGTGGATCTCATGTTATCAAACTCTTCCTGGAAAGAGGAATTATGAGTTTAAAAAAGCCCCAGTGGCAAGTGTAAAGATTGTAAGATTACTTCTTTTATAACAAAGATCGTGATTAGAGTTGAGCGATACCGTCCGATACTTCAAAGTATCGTATCGGATGGTATCGGCCGATCTTTAAAAAAAGTATCGGTATCGCCGATTCCGATACCGGAAGTCCCATTCAAGTCTATGGGACTTCCGGTATCGGAATAAGAAAAACCCTTTCCTGCCCTTGTACAGCCTCTCTGGGGTCTGTACGGGCCTTTCGGGGGGCTGTGCCGGCCTGCCAGGGGGTCTGTGCAGGCTCCGGTGGTCTGTGCCGGCCTGCCGGTGGTCTGTGCAGGCTCCGGTGGTCTGTGCCGGCCTGCCGGTGGTCTGTGCAGGCTCCGGGGGGCTGTGCCGGCCTGCCGGGGGGCTGTGCAGGCTCCGGGGGGCTGTGCCGGCCTCCCGGGGGGCTGTGCCGGCCTGCCGGGGGGCTGTGCCGGCCTGCCGGTGGTCTGTGCAGGCTCCGGGGGTCTGTGCAGGCATCGTCCGATGGGACTACAAGTCCCATCGGGCGATGCCTGCTACCATGACAGTGATTGACACATTAGCCAATGATGGGACAGTAGTAGTCCCATCATCCGGCTAATGTGTTAAATGTAAAAAAAAAAAAAAAAAAAATTACATGCTACATACATACAACATGCATACTACATACATGCTACATTCATACTACATACTACATACATGCTACATTCATACTACATAAATACTACATGCAACATACATACTACATGTATACTACATGCATGCTACATACATACTGCATGCTACATACATACCACATATATACTACATACATACTACATGCATGCTACATACATACAACATGCATACTACATACATGCTACATTCATACTACATACTACATACATGCTACATTCATACTACATAAATACTACATGCAACATACATACTACATATATACTACATGCATGCTACATACATACTACATGCTACATACATACTACATATATACTACATACATACTACATACATACTACATGCATGCTACATGCATGCTACATACATACCACATACATAACACATATATACTACATGCATGCTACATACATACTACATGCTACATACATACCATATACATACTACATGCATGCTACATACATACTACATGCATGCTACATACATACTACATACATACTACATGCATGCTACATACATACTACATGCATGCTACATACTACATGCTACATACATACTACATACATACTACATGCTACATACATACCACATATATACTACATGCATGCTACATACATACTACATGCATGCTACATACTACATGCTACATACATGCTACATACATACTACATGCTACATATATACTACATACATACTACATGCATGCTACATACATACTACATGCATGCTACATACTACATGCTACATACATGCTACATACATACTACATGCTACATACATACCACATACATACTACATATATACTAACTGCATGCTACATACATACTGCATGCTACATGCATGCTACATACATACTACATACATACTACATGCTACATACATACCACATATATACTACATACATACTACATACAATACATTCATACAATACATACATAGACATACAGTACATATAACATAGAGTAACATACTTACCAATACTTGTCACATTGTTCCCCGAAGCCATTGTCGTCTACGGAATAAATATTAACATAACAAACCACAAAAATACTCACCCACGATCCGAAGCAGTCCACGAGTGTGTCCCACGACGATCTTGGGTAGAGAACTGCAGCATCAGCTGTTGCTGCCGTTCTCTACGGGCTGCAGGAATCCAGTGACGGAAGGTAGGTATCCTTCCGCACTGTATTCCTCCGCCACTTAAAAAAAAAAAAAGTCCCTAGTCTCACTTTATGCCATTGCTGTGTGGGAATTTCCCACGCAGCAATGGCATAAAGTGAGACTAGGGACTTTTTTTTTTTTAAGTGGCGTAGGAATACAGTGCGGAAGGATACCTACCTTCCGTCATTGGATTCCTGCAGCCCGTAGAGAACGGCAGCATCATCTGATGCTGCAGTTCTCTACCCAAGATCGTCGTGGGACACACTCGTGGACTGCTTCAGATCGTGGGTGAGTATTTTTGTGGTTTGTTATGTTAATATTTATTCCGGAAAAGACAATGGCTTCGGGGAACAATGTGACAAGTATTGGTAAGTATGTTACTCTATGTTATATGTACTGTATGTCTATGTATGTATTGTATGAATGTATTGTATGTAGTATGTATGTAGTATATATGTGGTATGTATGTAGCATGTAGTATGTATGTAGTATGTATGTAGCATGCATGTAGCATGCAGTATGTATGTAGCATGCATGTAGTATATATGTAGTATGTATGTAGCATGTAGTATGTATGTAGCATGTATGTAGTATGTATGTGGTATGTATGTAGCATGTAGTATGTATGTAGCATGCATGTAGTATATATGTAGTATGTATGTAGTATGTATGTGGCATGTAGCATGCATGTAGTATGTATGTAGCATGCATGTAGTATGTATGTAGCATGCATGTAGTATGTATGTAGTATGTATGTAGTATGTAGCATGTATGTAGTATGTATGTGGCATGTATGTAGCATGTAGTATGTATGTAGCATGCATGTAGTATATATGTAGTATGTATGTAGTATGTATGTGGTATGTATGTAGCATGCATGTAGCATGCATGTAGTATGTATGTAGCATGCATGTAGTATGTATGTAGCATGCATGTAGTATGTATGTAGTATGTATGTAGTATGTATGTAGCATGCAGTATGTATGTAGCATGTATGTAGTATGTATGTAGTATATATGTAGTATGTATGTAGTATATATGTAGTATGTATGTAGTATATATGTAGTATGTATGTAGTATATATGTAGTATGTATGTAGTATATATGTAGTATGTATGTAGCATGTAGTATGTATGTAGCATGCATGTAGTATGTATGTAGCATGTAGTATGTATGTAGCATGCATGTAGTATGTATGTAGCATGTAGTATATATGTGTTATGTATGTAGTATGTATGTAGTATGTATGTAGTATATATGTAGTATGTATGTAGCATGTAGTATGTATGTAGTATTTTTTTTTTTTTTTTTTTTTAACATTTAACACATTAGCCGGATGATGGGACTACTACTGTCCCATCATTGGCTAATGTGTCAATCACTGTCATGGTAGCAGGCATCGCCCGATGGGACTTGTAGTCCCATCGGACGATGCCTGCACAGACCCCCGGACATCAGCACAGCCCCCCGGCAGGCCGGCACAGCCCCCCGGCAGGCCGGTACAGACCCCCACAGGGTGCACAGCCCCCCGGCAGGCCGGCACAGCCCCCCGGCAGGCCGGTACAGACCCCCACAGGGTGCACAGACCACCGGCAGGCCGGCACAGCCCCCCGGCAGGCCGGTACAGACCCCCACAGGGTGCACAGACCACCGGCAGGCCAGCACAGCCCCCCGGCAGGCCGGTACAGACCCCGGGCAGTCCACACAGCCCCCCGGCAGGCCGGCACAGCCCCCCGGCAGGCCGGCAGAGACCCCCGGAAGGCCCGAAATGACGGCGCATCATGATGCGCACACACCGCGCATCATGATGACGTCAGGCCGTCAATCAACTTTGAACTTCCGATTCCGATGCCGAATTCCGATATTGAAAAAATATCGGAAGTCGGTATCGGAATTCCGATACAGCAAGTATCGGCCGATACCCGATACTTGCGGTATCGGAATGCTCAACACTAATCGTGATATCAAAAAAAAAATATTTTAAAAAAGTGTCTTCTTTTTTTTTTAAAACTCCACGTAACACAAACACCTGATTTAAACAATAGTTTATTTTCTGATTAGAGCTGCCCTCTAAAGAGAATCTATCAGCAGGTTTTTGCTACGTCATCTGAGATCAGTATAGTGCAGGAAAATGATTCCAATGATGTATCACTTAGTTTACTGTATGAAACAGTTGTGACACAATCAGAGATTTTAGATGTAGCCTGAGCTGATAAAGCTGCCCCTGTACACAGCAGGCTCTCTATGTACATTGTCTATGGACAGTGAGCTGCTTATCACAGGAGGGGGCGTGGTCAGTCCAGCAGTCATGTGAGCACCAGACCTGCCAGTGATAATGTCCGTGTGATAAAACCTTCATTGTAAGCAAACACACAGCTTAATAAGTGACATATCATTGAAATCTGTGATTCAGCCCCAACTCCTGTTGTCTTCAGATTACATGGCAAAACCTGCTGACAGATTCCCTGTAATGGAACAAAACTTCATGGAAGGAAAACTACTAGCAGAAAACTATCATAAGGTGATTTGAGTGTGTTTATATTTCTTGAACTTGAGTTATGAAGTGAACCCTCAGCTTGTTGATAAGCTGATCAGAGAGTGACCCACTTTTGGGACCTGTAGTGATCACTTACACTCTACGGGTGAACCCATTTGCAAGAGTTCAGTTTTCCTCCAGCACGATCACTGGGAAAAAATAAAGAAAATTCTCAGCTGTCTGTATAATGTGTCAGTCCTTGTAGTCAATCTCCCCTCTGGTTCCTACATTAGTGTCCTGAATTAGAATCCTCCTCTGTTAACTCAATTTAGTTTTACCCATTTGGAAAGTAAAAATGTTCTATTTTTATTTGTTTGATATTTTTTAAACCAGATCAGCCCTTTAAGGGTTTCAGTTCAGTTTTTCTCAACAGCAAAAAATTGGGTGACCCCATCAAAAACTCCACCAATTATCTTTCACCTTTGTTATCTGTTGATAAGTATCTCTATTTTCTCATCCAATTTGATCTCTCCAATAGCTCCATTCCTCCAGTGACTGACATTTGAGAAGGGCACGGAGCACAAATTACGTGACCTTTCTTGCTCCTTTTTTATAGAACAAAAATATATATATATATATCATGTCTCATACAACAACTTCATTTTCTTGCTTGACATTTTCAGAGCTGATTGAGACTATTTATATCTTTGTGTACATCTGTACTTCAGAGATATAACACTACCACAGTTTGGTAAAAGGGACTGGTACAAAGACGTAAAAACAAGAAGACAAATGTACAACTCCAATATGGTAGAGCTAGATAGATAGATATTTGATAGATAGATAGATAGATAGATAGATAGATAGATAGATAGATAGATAGATAGATTTTCATAAATATATCGCAGAGGCGTAGCTAGGGTTTTGGTTCTCAGTGGGCCCCTAACCAGGTAACCTTGATTAGGCGCCCCCTAATAGTGGAGGAGAACCTCAGCAGATAACCGCACTAGTGCTGAAAATAATTTTCTTATAAAGACCAACATTGATATTACCAACTTTTTGTCAGTGGTAGATACCAGTCCTACGGCACATATAAGAGATCACAGCATAGTTACAGATAATGACTTACCGCTGACTTTCTTTCTGATGGAATCGTTCACTTTTCACGTCTTTTCCATCTGGCCTGACATGACAGCTTCTTAAAGCCAGGACTTGGCTTCAGAGATTACAACAAAGACACATTTCACGTCTCACATTTTCAGCACCGTCCCCAATGGGACTATTCCCAACCTGCACAATGTCCTCATTCTGCTCATACCCCAATACTGAGCCGCTGCTGCCGTATGTGTCGCTATTACTGCACCTATTGTGTGGTTCTGTGTGACCTCTAAATTCTAAAGCAACCCTCTAGAATATAGTAATGCTGGGTGCAAGTGCCCTAGAAAACAGTGCCCACATTTTGTCCCCTAAAAAGTAATAATTCCCTCTGTGTGCCCCTTTGACAGTCACAGTAACCTGAGTTCCCCTATAACAAGTGCCCACTTTACATTTAATAATGTCCAGAGCCTCCCCCTGCACAGCTCCCCTTTACACAGTATGATGCTCTCTTATACACAGTCTAATGCCCCCTCACTGTATATATATGCCGACCTCTTAGTATCCCCCAAACTCCTTGATAGCTCCAACTCTGTAATCTCCACCCTGTATGATGGCCCCCTAGATAGCCTCCATATAGTATAATGCACCAGGAAATTGTCAATATAGTCCTCAATATAGTATAATGCACTCCCCATAGGCAGACTCTATATAGTATAATGCACCCCCCATAGGCAGCCTCTACAGTATAATGCAGCCCTTAATATAATGCACCCCCATAGGCAGCCTTTATAGTATAATGCATCCCCTAAAATATTGTACTCCCATAGGCAGCCTCTACAGAATAATTCAGCCCCTAATATAATGCACCCCCATAAGCAGCCTCTATAGCATATTGCAGCCCTGAATATAATGCACCTCCATAGGCAGCCTCTATAGTATAATGCAGCCCCTAAAATATTGCACTCCCATAGGCAGCCTCTATAGAATAATGCATCCCCTAATACAATGCACCACCATAGGCAGCCTCTATAGCATAATGCAGCCCCGAATATAATGCACCTCTATAGGCAGACTCTATAGTATAATGCAGCCCCTAATATAATGCACCCCTATAGGCATCCTCCATAGAATAATGCAGTCCCTAATATAATGCACCCCCATGGGCAGACTCTATGTTATAATGTAGTCCCAAATATAATACACATGTGTGGTTAGACCGCACATAGAGTGCTGTGTACAGTTTTGGGAATGGTGCTCAGGAAGGATATAATGGAACTAGAGCGAGTACAAAGGAGGGCAACAAAATTAATAAAGGGGATGGGGGGAACTACAATACCCAGAGAGATTAGCAAAATTAGGATAATTTAGTCTGGAAAAGAGACGACTGAGGGGCGATCTAATAACCATGTATAGGTATATAAGGGGAAAATACAAATATCTTTCAGAGGATCTGTTTATACCAAAGAAGATGATGGTCACAAGGAGGCATTCTCTGCGTCTGGAGGAGAGAAGGTTTTTCCACCAACATAGAAGAGGATTCTTTACTGTTAGGGCAGTGAGAATCTGGAATTCCTTGCTTGAGGGGGTGGTGATGGTGAACTCAGTAAAGCGGTTCAAGAGAGGCCTGGATGTCTTCCTGGAGCGTAACAGTATTGTATCTTACAGTTATTAGGTTCTTTAGAAGAACGTAGATCTGGGGACTTATTCTGACGGAATATAGGCTGCCTATGGGGGGTGAATATAGGCTGAACTGAATGGACAAATGTCTTTTTTTCAGCCTTGCTATGTTACTATGTATAATGCAACCCCTAATATAATGCACGCCACACAGGCAGACTCTATAGTATAACTCATCCCATAATATAATGCACCCCGACAGGCAGATTCTATAGAATAATGAAGCCCCTAATATAATGCACCCCAATAGGCAGCCTCTACAGAATAATGCAACCCTTAATATAATGCACCCCCATAGGCAGCCTCTATAGTATAATGCAGCCCATAGTATAGTGCATCCCCATAGGCAGCCTCTATAGTATAATGCAGCCACTAATATAATGCACCAACATAGATAGCCTATATGGAATAATGCAGCTTCATAAAAAAATCCAACACTCACCTTTCTTCCTGGTTTCTTTGCTGTTCTGAGCGCAGGCATATCACCGGACCGCAGGCAATGAGTAATGACATCATTGTGTCCCCCTGTCAGTGTCAGTGAGAAGGGTATGATGGGAGAGGGAGTGTAATGCTCCCATTCCCATTAAAACAGTCAACTGTATCAGCATCTAGCCGATACAATTGATCTTGCGATAATTGCTGGCACCGGGCCCCCCTCCACATACTCAGTGGCCCTGTTCTGCCTCAGAATGTAACTTGACGTTCTCTTCACCAGACCTACTAGAGACTGAAGATGCCTGCTCAGGATTCGTCTTCAGCCTGGTCACCAAGATGTCAAGTCCACCAGACAGGGAGGTTCCTGGGGGAAGATCATTGGTACAATCGCTGGGACTGTGAGGCAACATCGCCTTCGGTTCCCTTTCTTTGGAGACACCAGCACACAGTGACTCGGTGACTAGCAGACCTGGTGGAGAAGATGGCAACACTGCTGGCTGACCTGGACGTATGGGGACTAGATACCTCTTGTGACTCAGCTGTCCCCAACGAAGCACCACACGTGGTCTTGAGACTAGAACAGGCCCTTGAGTTCTCAGCTCTGGACAACCGATGTTAATATCAGACAGCACATGGAAGGCGATCTTCTCCATGTATAATGCTCCGATCAGGAGCTTAAGCTATTAGGACATGACTTGGCTACTTCTGAGCAGGGCACGTCCTTCACTTGACAAAACCTTCACCGAATTCTGGAGCTGTCTGACATGAGTCTGACACCAACTCTTTATGCTGCATGAACTCTCCTGCTGAACCGAAGCCACCACGTGGCACAGATACAATTATAGCCATTTGTAGAGAGGGACTACTCCCGCCAAGGGCAGCCTCTCCCACTGGCCCAAGGATTTGGATTTCTTTAAGCTTCACTGGACAAAGACCGTCAGGATATTCCTCACAACCACAGTGAAACTAAAATCGCTTCTCACGACTGAGTTCCAGCTTTGGCTTAGCCTGCCAAACAAAATCGACCTTTACAGATTCTGAATGGGTAGCTGCCTCAACAGGCTGTCAAATGGATGGTCTTTGAAAGAACAGGACCAGATGTGATGGTTTCCTTACACGTGTCACCCGTCTGGTCTGCTCCTGGAAGCTAGGAAGGGAAGTTCTTTCAATAGATTTTTGGTTCGGATCGTTGAATAAAATTCAGAAGGCCACCAGGAAGGCTTGCAGGTCTGAGGTGATAGGAGTCTCTTTCTCCCATAGGGGAATGAGCCATGTCAGTGCATGTCCTGATAGGTAGCACATTAGGAATCCCACTGTGGGTAGACCTGAAGAATACTGTTGGCTGAAAACTTCATAGTGCTGCATTGAGGTATCTCCAGACTCCAGAGCATAATAAACTTAAGGTATAGAAAAAAAAAAAACTAATACTCACCTTTCTGGCTGACCCCACTGCTTGATGTCCACTGTCTGGTCCTCAGAGCTATAGAGAAGACAGGGTTGTGGGTGCTGACAAGGCACCGCGTCCATTACTGCTGGGGCCAGGCTTACCATTGCAGGAGGGAAGGAGATTGAGGATGGAGCAGACCCTTGACTTGTGAAGAGGGGGCGTGGTGGGCCAGGGGGGTATGGGAGGGTTTGTGAGGGAAAAGGAGAAGGGATTCCCGCCAGAGATAGGAGTCAGTGAGGACCGGTGCTGAGCCGCGGGTAAAGATAGGCCGCGTTTACAGTCGGGATCTCATCTGGTGTGCGGAGGAGCGTACACCGAGTGCAGGAACTCAGCCACAACATAACGGACTAGGGGCTCAGCGGGTCAGACCGGTGACCTCTCACTGCGGACAGAAGTGAGACCAACTTGTTAGGCTATCGAACCCAGGAGTTACACTAAGTGAAACTGACCTATATAAACTACCATCTTGAGTTATTTCTTGCCCTTTGTACCTGTCAGCTTTTACCTTGTTTATTCCCTGTTGCTCCCTGTGAGGAGGTCCCTGTACCCATTAAACCAATAATTGTTTTCCCCTGTTAACTCTTGCTCTGTGCCTCTGTGTCACTGCATCAGCAGGATGAATTCTTTGGACACAGATGCTGCAGATCAATCCACCATGAGCTCCCCAAGGTCTAGCTTGCCATTGGGGGCCATCTCCCAAAATTCACGGGGAGTAATATGATGCTGTGGGACTGTACTGAGAGGGTTAAGAGCATGTTGAGGATGCACCCCATGATGACTGCTATGCAGGCTGAGATTGCTTTAATGGCCCTGGATGGTGAGGCCCAGTACTCTGTTATGTTCCGCTAACATCATGAGTGGGATTCACTGGGTAAGGTGATGCAGATCCTAGAAGAAATGCATGGTGACCCACAGATGTTGGGAAGCTGCAGATGCGACTGTTTCACTGCGTTCAATGAGAGGGAGAGACTGTGACTCAGTATATCAATGCATTGCAGTCGGTGAATGCGCATATCTCTAAGCGGGATGATGTGGGGACCATGGGAATAGGGCCCCCTGATATTATGTTAAGAGATCAGTTTGTGTTGGGCCTCACGGATGTGTCTCTCACGCTGGCTTTGCGAGAAAGTCTGCGTACTAGCCCACTTATGACCTTCCTAGAAGTGGGGGCGGAGGCACATGTGAGAGAACAGGAACAGGGGGTGGCGGACCTAGCACGGTCCGGAGCAATGAGGTACCCACCCTGCCTCCAGCAGAGCCGGAGTGGACCCAAGAGATCCGAAGGGAAATACAAGAAATGCGGGATGAATGGTCCAGCCTCAGAAGAGCTTTTGCCCCCGCCCTGGCCTAAGAAACGTTGAGAGCTGACCCCACATCAAGAGATAGGAGTGATTCAGGATCCCGCCCTTCCGTCGAACCCTGCCGGGGAGAGAGACAACCCAGTGCAAAATGGGACTCGACTTGTTACAGGTGTGGAAACAAAAAACACTATGCCAGAGGCTGTGCAAGCTGAGGTCGGTCCTTGCCACGACAGCCATTAAACTAGTGGGTTCCGTGGCTGAGGGGTGCAGCCCGAAGCGTGAAAGTCAAAGGAAGACTGAAAAAAAAACCCGAAGGCATAGTTTTCACGAGCCCTACAGTCTGGGCTGAAGTAAATGGGCGAGCTGTTCACTGTGTGATTGACATCGGGTCACAGGTGACCACCAAGACGGAAGCTTTTTTCAGACATTTCTCAGAAGTATTGTGGCCAGAGTGGGGGTCAGTAATTAGATTGACAGCAGCCAACTAGTTGCCCATCCCAGTCGCAGGGGTGGTCTGGATGGAGATCAGAGTGTGCGGAAAGGATGTGTCATGATCCATTAGGCCGAAAAGGGGTCGTCTTGGTCACTGGGAATGTCAGCTGTGGGCCCGTAATGACCCTCGGGATGAATGTACTGAAAGAGATTGGACAGCTCTTGATCAATGAGCCACGAGAGAACTTTTTGAACAAGTGGAGCCCACAAACCCCTCAACGGAAGTTGTTCCAGCAACTGATCCGAGCTGCCCAAGCTCAGGAAACATTGGGTGAAGGGAAAGTGTTTGGGGAAGGTGATGGTTCCTGCAGCTGCCAAACTTACCCTACCTCCTGGCCAGACAGTGCTCACGTTACCAGTACGAGCTTATACACCTCTTGCGGGGGTGGAAGTGCAGATAGAGCTGACATCAATGGATTGACGAGACTTTCACCTCAGCAGGTGGGGCAAGTGGAAGAAGTGCTAGAGCGTTATCAGGAGGTCTTCGTCCACCATGAAGATGACTTCGGTTACACTCAGGTCATTGCTCATGAGATCTCTATGGGGTGTGCTGCACCAGTTCAGGAGAGATACCGACAGATACCTTCCCAAAAGTATAAAGAAGTGAAGAAGATGCTAGCTCACATTTTGCAGAGTGGAGTGATACGGGAAAGTCAGAGGCCGTGGGCAGCTCCCATTGTTCTGGTCCTGAAGAAAGACAGGACCTTATGTTTCTGCATTGATTACAGATGACTGAATGCCTGTACAGTGCGGGACTTCTACCCAGTGCCAAGAATTGAGGAGTCCCTATCTGCATTGGGAAAGTTAAAGTACTTCTTGTCCCTCGATCTGGGAGGTGGGTACTGGCAGGTGCCCATGGCTGAACACGACCGGCCGAAGAGGGTGTTCGTACTTCCCATGGGACTATTTGAGTTTAACCGTATGCCCTTCGGCTTGACCAATGCCCCCAAGACATTCGCACCCCATGCATTCCTATGGCATTCCGCACATGCTGTGCTAATGCTGCGCTTTTTTCCGCAGCGGAATCGCATCACGGAATAAAACGCAGCATGCTCATTCTTTTTGCGGAATCGCAAAGAATTGCCGCGATTCTGCACCCATAGGAATGCATGAGAACCGCTTACTTCCCGCATGTGGCTATGCCCATCATGTGCAAAGTTAAGCGTCTCATGTGCGGATGGTACCCACGGTCTGGAGGAGAGGAGACTGCCCTCCAGGCCCTGGGTACCATACCCCTGTAAAAAAAAGAATAAAAAATAAAAAATTGGGGTATATTTACCTTCCGGTGTCACGCGCAGCCTTCCCGGGCCTCAGCGCTCCTAGTAATGCCTTGCGGCAAGGACCTGTGATGACGTAGTCTCACGTTACTCTAGCGGTCTCGTGAGATCACTATAGCAACGCGAGATCAACGTCGTCACAGGTCTCGCAAGGCATCGCTGGGAACGGGAGCGTCGCTGAGGCTGCGCGGGACATCAGAAGGTAAATATACCCCGATTTTTTATTTTTTTATCATTTTTAACATTCTATCTTTTACTATTGATGCCGCATAGGCAGCCTCAATAGTAAAAAGCTGGTCACACTTGTCAAACACTATGTTTGACGAGTGTGACCAACCTGTCAATCACTTTCCAAGCAATGCTTCAAATCGCTTGGAAAGCACTTGAATTTCGCACACGAAAATCGTAGCAAAAACGCGAACATAATCACGGTAAAATCGCGCAGAAAAAAACACGCATTTTCTGGGAAGGAGTCCCGTTTTGAGTGTCCGGTTTAAAATGCTACGTGGGCACATAACCTAAGGAAAGTTTATATGATCTGTGGGCAGTCCTATCAAAAATGCAGGGAGGAAAGGAACGAGTGATAGCGTATGTGAACCGGTCCCTTCACGACTCAGAACGTAACCCAGACAATTATAGCTCCTTCAAGCTGGGACTAAAGTACTGGCACTTGTGTAGGTGGTGACTGAGAAGTTCGCAGAGTACTTATCTGGTTCAGAGGTCCTGGTGTGGACAGATAATAATCCCCTGGCCCACCTGGAAAATGCAAAGTTGGGGGCCTTAGAACGGCGATAGGTGGCCCACATGGTGAAGTATCGGTACAAGATCGCCTAATGAGCCTGGGCCGAGAACACCCACTCTGGCACTCACTCTAGGGTGACTTATGAGCAAATTGAGTATGATCAAGATGAAAAGTTGGAGGCAAAAGTGATTCCTGGCTTCCGGGGCTTTGCCAAATCGTTGGTGGCAAAGCAGGGACAGATCGGAGAGGCGTCTGAAGAACAGGTGTTGGGATGACCCCAAGATGTCTGGGTTCAACTTCAACAGACAGATAAGGAAATCGCCCAGCTGCGACAGTGGGTGGCACTGAAACAACTCCCCAGCCGGCGAGAGAGAAACGCTCTGTCTCCAGGAACCCTGCGGATTCTGGGGCAAAGGGAAAGGCTTCACTTGGAGGGTGGATTGCTATACCAGAGAGTACAGCTGCTACGAGAAGTGGTGGTCGCTTGGCAAGTAGTTCTCCCAAAGAAGTTGATCAGAGTAGTGGTTACGGAGGCCCAGGAGTGAGGGGCTCACTTTGGTTCAGAAAAGATATTCCAGTGGTTGCAGTAATTGGTGTATCACCCACAATTGAGGACTACGGTGGAGGATGCTTGCCAACAATGTTGGAGATGTGAGCTAGCCAAACCCCCAGAGCAGCGGGCCCCGATACAGACCATCGTGACTTCTGCCCTCTTGGAGGTTCTGATCGATTACTTGACTGTAGGCCCAGTGCATTTCAGGTATGAACATTGCCTGGTAATGACGGACCATTTCACAAAGTTTGCTGTGTTGACCCCAATCAGATACGAGACCTCCGAGTCTGCCACACAGGCCATCTGCTGGGATTTCAGCTGCGTGTTCGGTTGCACAAAGAGGATCCATTCCGACCAAGGTGCCTGCTTCCAGGGCTAAGTGATAGAAGACTTGCACTGTTTATACCCGATTGAGAAGTCAAGAACTACTCCATATCACCCTCAGAGGAATGGGGCCTGTGATCGCTTCACTCGGACGCTGATCCAGATGCTTTGAACGGTAGATGAAGATCGGAAGATATGATGGCCTGAGTTCGTGGCTGAACTAATATGGGTATACAACAATCGAGTGCATAGTACGACGGGGTTCACTCCATATATCTTGCTGTTCGGGCGAAGGGGGCAAGAGATCACTGAGTTGGACCCAGAGGAGGACTACCCATGGACAGGGGTGTCTGCCTGGGTTCTAGAATGCACGGCCATCGACTGCAGACCCTCCGTTGGCTGGTACAGACGAAGTTTCAAGAACTCAAGCATCATGAGGCATCACATATCTGAGGGACAGTTCTGAGACCAGGGGTTTTGGTGTTGGTCCGGAACAAGCGGTCCCAGGGGAAGCTAGAAAAGCGATGGGAGTGGACCCCGCATTGAGTGACACGACGACTCGGTTCTGACGGAACGGTGTATGAAATTCAGCCTGAATGGATGGAGGGAGTGCCTACCCAGGTGGTTCACCGTAGCATGCTGTGGCCCTACCTGTCCAAAGGACGGAAAGACTCGCCGAAAGCTACCAAGGTACCCACTTTGATGATTCTTTGATGAAGAAGGGGTGCCAGCTTCGGCCCCAGACCTCAACACTTCGCTTCCTGTTACTCCCAGAGAGTTGAGCACTGTGTTACCAATGTTTGAAGCCATGGGACCGGCGTGCCCACTGGACCAAGTAGCTCCCCACCTCCCATTAGTCCACCCTGATTATGCCGATCAGAGCGAACAACAGCTGGGTTGCCTCCCACCCGTTATGAGCAAGATCAATACATCTGGCATGGAATCTTCCAAGAAGTTAAGAAATGTGAACGCCTGGTGGAAGAGCTCTCGCTCATGGAATGGGGAGTTAAAGGAGAATGGGGGTGTAGAGGAAAAGACCGGGCTGTGAGTGCTGACAAGGCACCGGGTCCGGAACTGCTGGTGCCGGGCCTACCATTACAGGAGGGAAGGAGATTGAGGACAGAGAAGACCCTTGACTTGTGTAGAGGGGGCAAGGTGAGCCAGGGGGGTATAAGAGGGTTTGCGTGGGAAAAGAGAAGGGCTTCGCACCACAGAAAGGAGTCAGTGAGGACCGGTGCTGAGCCGTGGGTAGAGATATGCCACGTTTATGGTCGGGTACAGCAAGGACTCTCAGACCTCATCAGGTGTGCGAAGTAACATACGCTGATGAAGGATCTCAGCAGATTACTCTTTGCTGTGCCGCAGCATAACTGATTAGAGGCTCAGTGGGTCAGACCGATGACCACCTGCTGCCACCAGAAGTGAGACCAACTTGTTAGGCAGGGAAACTGGAAGAAATCAGCACTGGCCTCAGCCGGCAGCCAGCTATCCAACCCGGGAGTAGAGGAAGACCCCTATATAAACTGCCATCTTGAGTTATTTCTTTACCTTTGTACTCTTCAGCCTTCATCTTGTTTATTCCCTGTTGCTCCCTGCAAGGAGGTTAACCCTGTACTCATTAAACCAATAATTGTTTTCCCCTGTTAACCCTTGCTCTGTGCCTCTGTGTCACTGCATCCTAATACCTGTGTTTCATAGCCCCTTCTTACTGCTGCCGGGCTCTGAAATCTAGTGCATCTGGGTCGCCGTCCCAGGGCTGTGGGGTACTCGGTACCAGGCCCGATGAGCTTCAATGAGAGATGTTACGGCAGCTGGGACCCGGCCTGTGGCCCTGGGCGCCCATTATAAAAGGGGGAAAAGTTCAGTGTGCTTATGTGGATTAAAGTTTATGAATTGATTCGTGACGCCACCTGTGGTGTTCGGCAATGATGATGTTAAGCCGACGATGCAGACAGATCCTCTGGGACAGATGGTGTGGTGCAGCAATGATGTTATAGCCCTCCACAGGCAGGGCTGTAGTCCCAGGGCAGTGTAGGTGAAGAGACACGTAGATGGTGCAGTGTCAGGCGCAGGGGGATGCAGCAGTGCTGAGCAGGTTGATGCAGGAATAGGTGGAGGACACCAGGGCATGTAGTTCCAAAGCATTACTCACAGTCTGTTGTGGTACCAGGGCCCGCATCCGTGCCGTGTCCTCCGGGTCAGGAGCTCAGCCAACCTCCAGGCAAGTGATGAAGTTCTCCTTTCCAACACTCCGCCAGCATATGCCTTTTCTGAACGTCTCCCTTATTGCGCCTATAGTGAAGTACTCACAGTAATGGGTTACACTGGAGTTCCTCCTGTCAGATGTTCCTATGAACTCTACTTATACTGCAGACAGCTGTAGCCTGCTTCGGGGACTCCTTACTACCTCGTCCCGGCTCACTCACGATGCTGTTGTGCCCCCAAGTCTGGTGTGGGAATAAAGTGGTGACAACTTCTATTCCTCCGGTGTCTGCTGCAGGACCATTAGTATCCATGCAACCTCGGTGACCGGACCCCGGCCTTGCGCATAAAACTGGGAAGGGTTCTCCTCTAACCCTATTCCTTATTTCTCTTCTTCTCCTCATGTTCCGTACTAATCCTTTCCCTTCTTATGGAGAGTCAGGCGTTCTATCAATGTCCCTTTCCTGTGCCAGCGCACCCAGGTCACTGAGGTCGGTTGCAGCACTTCCTTCATCCATCCCACCCCGGAGATCTCCTCTCATAGACTGACTAAATCCTACACTCTTCCTGCTCTTTTGGTGCAAAACTAAACTCCACCCGCCTCCCAGCATGCTTCGTGTTCCAAGCAGGGAGCCACCAAAGGGTGCTTTGCTACACTAGTATGTTGTGTGGGATGCAGGTGTTGGAGTGTGGTCAGGTGTCTCCACCTTACCTGGATTGTGGGGTACCACACCTCAGGAGGTGCAGTTCCTCTGTGGCGACTGAGCCCTCAGGGGCGCCACATACCCCCCGTTAAACACAGCATGTCCGCAAGCTGCAAAAGAAGCAAAGATGGAAAAATACAGGAACATACAAAATGTTTGTAATGCTAAATAAACAGTTCTTATCTAAACTTCCCAATGTGGGAGGCAATCACTCTTGAACGTTGCAAACAATTTTAACTAACTATCTATGCCCTAATACAGTACCTAATTCAAAGTGCTATTGTCAGTAAACTCACTACCTCTTCAAGTATTATCAGTAACACATTTCTTCATCATTTCTTCTTTCACATTTTCTACTTTCTGCTATTAACCTTAAGTGACAACCGCTGATGCCTGGTTCATCACCTATAAATTTTAAATCTTTATTCAAATATTAGCACTAGTCTAATTTCCCTAAAACATTCACTATTTACTTTTTCTATCAAAAATGCTAAACATTATTAAAAAGTGGAATATAGACATTGATCCAGCCAAGATGCTTTGAAATGTCCTTATTCCAAACGTAAAACGCTAATTAGTGAGGTTGTCCTTATTCTTAAAAAGACTTATGTAAAATCAAGAAAGGGCATCTAAAGAGGTTCAACTATATACATCACAGTTCTGGATCATTCAGTGTCCATGATCTCCACAGTTCAGTAAGAAAAACGCTGCCAATAAAACTGGGCAACAAAAACTGGAATTAACGGGGAAACATAATGATAACAAAAATAGAAAAAACAGGCACAATGGTGCAAATACCCTCCTGGGTAACAGAGTTAGTTTTTGGTATGCTCTTTAATGTTGGTGGTCTTCTCCTGGGGTGCTGGAAGCTGATGACTTGGGCTGCCTCCAGGGAAGAAATTGTGGATGTCCTCTTCCTGCTTACTGGCCACAAATTGCAGGTACTCTTTTTCTCCTGGAGTGAGGCTGGCATCTGCCTGTATAGGTAGCACATCAACTGCTGCTGGTGATATCTCTGCTGCCTGTAATTATGCAGAAGTTGCAGCTGGTACCAAGGGATGTTGTTCCTCAATTTCAGGCGGTACTGCAGATAGTGGCACTACTACCTGTTGCTACCGGTATAGCGCCAATTGGGTGTTGTCACTTGATGCCTGAGCAATCACTGGACCATTTCTGTCTACGGGTGCCATCCCTAGCACCAGGATCATGGTCGGGGCAGTGGCCGTACCTGGTGCTTCTCGATGAGGCTCCAGTTCTGGCACGGGTACAGTGTGGCAAACAATGGCAGCCATAACCCTCGAGGCTGCCTGGTAGACGGACGGCAGCTGGGTCTGTACTGGTGCAGGGTTGGCACCTGCCAAGTCCTCCGGGGTGGACCCGCGTGGCCGCGCCAGGTCCGGGTTGGGCCTCAGCCCCTGCTCCACCGCTTGCTCCGGGACTCTCATGTATCTCCTTCTGGCAGGCCGCATCCAGTGGCAGCACCAGTTTGGAGGTGGAGGTGGGCGCTGTAGATGGTATCGCAGCGGCCGTATGCCCCGCAGGGGCTGCCTGGGAGCAAGTGTTTTTTCTCCATTGCGTTCTCCTGGCCTCCGCCCATCCTCCATTATGGCATTCTCTCTTTCTTCTTCCTGTCTGGACTCTTTTCCCGCCACCGGCTCTCGCTCCTCCTTCTGAGGGCGGCGTCTTCTTCCTACTCCTCCATACCAAGCCAGTATACGAACCCCTCAGGGGGGTGGGCCATGTTGCGGTTGCATAGAAGTTCAGGCTTGGGAGGCCCAGGACAGTTTGCGGTCTCTTCTTAGGACCACCAATGTTGTCACACCCTTCTTCTCCACGCCGGCAGCCATTTTTAGAGTCCATTTCACAGTCTATCAAATTAGTTATTCTGCACATTGTCAGCAATCTTTAAGTCCAATAAATCTTAGGCATACAGAACCCGGTGACACCGGGCTTCGTCATCCTGTTCGTGACCCCAAGTTGGGTCGCCTTCCCTGGGCTGTGGGGTACTCGGTACCGGGCCCGATGCGCTTCAGTGGGAGACGTCACGGCAGCTGGGACCCGGCCCATGGCCCTCGGCGCCCATTGTAAAAGGGGGAAAAGTTCAGTGTGCTTATGTGGATTAAAGTTTATGAATTGATTTGTGACGCCACCTGTGGTGTTCGGCAATGATGATGTTAAGCCGACGCTGCAGACAGATCCTCTGGGACAGATGGTGTGGTGCAGCAATGATGTTATAGCCCTCTATAGGCAGGGCTGTAGTCCCAGGGCAGTGCAGGTGAAGTGACACATAGATGGTGCAGTGGGATGCAGCAGTGCTGAGCAGGTTGACGCAGGAATAAGTGGAGGACACTAGGGCATGTAGTTCCAAAGCTTTACTCACAGTCTGTTGTGGTACCAGGGCCCGCATCCTTGCTGTGTCCTCCGGGTCAGGGGCTCAGCTAACCTCCAGGCAAGATGAAGTTCTCCTTTCCAACACTCCGCCAACATATGCCTTTTCTGAACATCTCCCTTATTGCACCTATAGTGAAGTACTCACAGTACTAAGTTACACTGGAGTTCCTCCTGTCAGATGTTTCTATGAACTCTACTTGTACGGCAGACAGCTTGCTTGGGGGACTCCTTACTACCTAGTCCCGGCTCACTATCATTGCTGTTGTGCCCCCAAGTTTGGTGTGGGAATAAAGTGGTGACAACTTCAATTCCTCCAGTGTCTGCTGCAGGACCATTAGTATCCATACAACCTCAGGGACAGGACCCCGACCTTGCGCATAGAACTGGGAAGGGTTCTCCTCTAACCCTAATTCTTATGGAGAGTTAGGCTTTCTATCAATGTCCCTTTCCTGTGCCAGCGGACCCAGGTCACTGAGGTCGGCTGCAGCACTTCCTTCATCCATCCCACTCCGGGGATCTCCTCTCACAGACTGACTAAATCCTAAACTCTTCCCGCTCTTTTGGTGCAAAACTAAACTCCACTCGCCTCCCAGCACGCTTCGTGTTCCAAGCAGGGAGCCACCAAAGTGTGCTTTGCTACACTACTATGTTGTGTGGGATGCAGGTGTTGGCGTGTGGTCAGGTGTCCTTACCTGGATGGTGGGGTACCACACCTCAGGAGGTGTGGCGACTGCACCCTCAGGGGCGCCACACATCTTCATGTAAGACCAGGGATGTTCATGCACTTTAACGCATCATAAGATCGTGGTGCACATCATGGCTGGAAGTCCCAGCCTAGCAGGAAGAGGGACTGGCAGTGGTAAGAAGAGGCGGCAAGAACCAGATAGGAACAGCAAGCAGCAGTGGCGGACGGAGAGGTAAGTGGTTAAATATTAGTAGATTGTTTTCTTTTAAGCTGGCCCCCGTCTTCCTGAATTGTAAAATTTTAGAAGAATGCAATTCCACCTAAATTAATTTGCCCATCTTAATTTGGCATAAAGATCAAATCTGGCCAAGATGTTAAATCCCTGAATCACACTTTGAGATTCCCTTGTGCTAAATCATTTCATTCTTTAAATTGCTACTTAAAATATAAAAAAAATTTGATGCAAAATATTCCTTCTTACTGGTTTAGCGTTTTTCTCAATATAGAATTTCTTGCAACTCATTGAGAATCTGGACTAGGTGCAGAGCTAGAAAGAAATCAGGCAACATTGCATGATGGACCGGCCAGTTCCTTGCTGTTACTTACTGCTGCTTGTGTTGAATTGTGACCTCAACAACAACTCTTTCTTAAGAATCAATACAGCTCTGTGGCATACTATTTACTTAAGTGCTTCTTACTAAAGAGAATGTTTCACAAACTACTGTATGGAGGGGATGGATAGATAGAAATAGATGATAGATAGATAGATAGATAGATAGATAGATAGATAGATAGATAGATGATAGAAAAAGAAAACACAGCACCATTCATGAGCCAAGATATATTCAAACACTGAAGACGTTGAATCTAAACTGTGTTATTACTCAGTAAGATGTACTTACAAAAGGGAGGTCACCTTGCTGTGGTTGATGGGCACACATGAATTGGCCAATTTATGCGCTAAGAACCTTCATTTTTGTAAGTACATCTTACTGAGTAATAACACAGTTTAGAGTCAATGTCTTCAGTGTTTGAATGTATCTTGGCTCATATACAGGGCTGCTGTGTTTTCTTTTTCTATATAATGGCGCTATGGCAGCTTGTACCTGTTCACACTTAAGAGGTGCTAGTCATGCTTTTTCTTTATATTTTACTATTGGAGATAGATAGATATGAGATCGATAGATAGATAGATAGATAGTTAGACAGATAAGAGAAAAAAATGATCAACTAATTGCGAATCATATTCATATCATTCAAATTTTATGAAATTTAAGGTCCCGGAGAAATCAATTTGCTGTATGATTTGTGCAAATTGCCAAAGAAGCATACACTCCTTTTTTAGACATTGCATAAAATTGCATCAGACAACGAAGATTCACATTTAAAAATTCAAATTTAAAAAAGGTTTGATCATCTTTGATTGAAAAAAAATCTGTGAGAAATTACGGTAGTTACTTTTGCTTTTTTGAGCCCAAACTATTAAAAACATACCATAATTTTCTTATGGTTATAAAGCTCATGGTTTTTATGTAGTATATCCAAGTCTTGGAATACAATGCAGAGTGATATGATGGATGGTGGGATTTTTGTAGACTCCTTCTTATGTAGATCTTCAATCTTCAATTTTACATACTGTGGTTTTCGCAAGGTAACTAGGACTTGCTAAGGTTCAAGATTCACACTGTGAAGTTCTCACTGAACTTGTGCCTTTGCTGTTAATTACATGCCGTTCGTTTTCAATAGGTGAAATCGAAATTCCTCATACAACTTCATCCCAGAGACCAGCACTGGGACACAAAGGTGAAATGAAGTGGCCCATGCATTGGTAAAGAGCAGGAGAATCAATACACTGAGGAACCCTAAGTAGTGAGTAGATTGCATGGCATTTTCTAACTGTAGAAGTAAAGGAAAGCTAACGTGGTTGTTTTGTTGTTTTTTGGGTTAATTATAATTTCAGGTCTAGTCTTTACACAGATAATACAAAAAGTGGAGTTTTCTCTAAGACTTTCAAGCCTCACCTTTGTTCTGTTCCATGATTTCCTTTGTGCACTTGCCCTATCAATCCAGTAGACGGATGACCTTCAGCATCTTATCCAAGACATTTATAAAGCATGCCCTGTGATGGCCTTTGTGACCAAGTCTTTTGAAATGTTTGTCTCCTTTTTTAATATCAAAGTTTCTCCAAGAGCGTCAAACCTAATCTACCATGGAAATTGCACAATTTACTAGTTTTATTCCACACACAATCTTTTTCTAAGGAATTGTGACAGTTGATTTACTTTAAAGAGACTATCCCATAAATTGTAAAAATAAAAATCTTGAGAGTAATCCAAACTATGTTTAACCATATTGTACCAATCTGCAAAAAACAATACTCTCTAATGCAATTGTCACCCATTTTTAGCCTCTTTACTCCTGAGCTGTACCGGTATCTTCACTCCATCATAGTTGTTTGTCCTAGATGTCCTAAGCAGGGAGAGACCCCTATGTTTTGTGAATGGGTCACCAAGGAGGACAGCAGGCCCAGGCTAAGCCACAGAAAACCAGAGAGGTTGGTAACTAAGCGGATTGCAGTCACCTGATCCTATCCACACAACTAGCAGTAGCCGCGGAGCGTACCTACGATGATCCTAGACGCCTCGGCACAGCCGGAGAACTAAATAAGCCTAAAGCAAGAAAGAGGAAATCTAAACTGCCCCGGAGCAGACCCCAAAGGAATAGATAGCCCCCAAACATATATTGTCAGTGAGACAAGATGAAAACAAAAACGCAGGCAGAAAAATAGACTGAGCAAATGATGGGGCCCACACTGACTAGACAGGACAGGAAAGGAAAGACACTGTCTGCAGTCATGCAAAAAAACCCTGCAAAAAGTCCAACATGTCTGATGCACAAAAACACTGAAGTCGCATGAGTTTGCCCCCACTATATCAGCACTTTGGTATATTCTGAAAGCAAAGCAAAAAGAGACCAATATAACAGGGCACAAAACAAACTGGCACAAGCAGTAACATATGGGCAATCATTCAACACAGCCCCAGCAGGAGCTAGCTGACCCGCACAAAGCAGAGAGACAAAACCAGATCAAATGCAAACAGAATAGCAAATGAACCACTTAGCTGAACCATGCAGGGAAAGAGCAAGAGACATCAGACCTCAGAAGGCACAGGAAGAAAATCACCAGCAGGGATAGAGGGAGTCAGGTGTCTTAAATCCCAATCAGAAACCCCAGATCTCCAATTGTCTTCCTCATTATCAGGTGGCAAGCCTCTGTCAATCAGATCAGCTCCACTACCTCCAGTAACCACCAGAGGGAGCCCAGTAAGAGAACTCGCAACCCCTCTGTCAATCTTACCAGCTTCACTACCTTCAGTAATAACCAGAGGGAAGCCAGAGAGAGAATTCACAACACTTATGTGTGGGGGAAAATGTCAAACACAAGCTGGATCGAGGAAAACTGTGGATAACTAAGGATTCATTCACATTTTAACTAGTATTTTGATCCCAATCGTAGAATCCTGAGTGTCCCAGAAAATGTACTCTTAATGATTGATAAGTGATGGTGTATCCTATCTTTATGCCATCTCTTCGTGTAGTAGGAAAACTACTTTAAAGTGAACCTGCCAGTAACTAATGCATGAAACATAGACAGGTTCCATCATAACATATATTAATGTTTCAAATTGAAATGCTGCAGCATTCAGATAAAATAGGCTCTGAACAGGGCGGTAGGAACAATGAGGCTAAAAGGGCTAGTCACAAGGCTGATCTTGTCCACTTCTTCCTGCCTGGCTAAACCTGATTGACAAGTCTTTCCCTATGCACACAATTTTACAGACATTTGTATATACACATTGTGACACCCATGCTGACATATACAGTGGGGCAAAAAAGTATTTAGTCAGTCAGCAATAGTGCAAGTTCCACCACTTAAAAAGATGAGAGGCGTCTGTAATTTACATCATAGGTAGACCTCAACTATGGGAGACAAACTGAGAAAAAAAAATCCAGAAAATCACATTGTCTGTTTTTTTTTTCATTTTATTTGCATATTATGGTGGAAAATAAGTATTTGGTCAGAAACAGGCAATCAAGATTTCTGGCTCTCACAGACCTGTAACTTCTTCTTTAAGAGTCTCCTCTTTCCTCCACTCATTACCTGTAGTAATGGCACCTGTTTAAACTTGTTATCAGTATAAAAAGACACCTGTGCACACCCTCAAACAGTCTGACTCCAAACTCCACTATGGTGAAGACCAAAGAGCTGTCAAAGGACACCAGAAACAAAATTGTAACCCTGCACCAGGCTGGGAAGACTGAATCTGTAATAGCCAACCAGCTTGGAGTGAAGAAATCAACTGTGGGAGCAATAATTAGAAAATGGAAGACATACAAGACCACTGATAATCTCCCTCGATCTGGTGCTCCACGCAAAATCCCACTCCGTGGGGTTAGAATGATCACAAGAACGGTGAGCAAAAATCCCAGAACCACGCGGGGGGACCTAGTGAATGAACTGCAGAGAGCTGGGACCAATGTAACAAGGCCTACCATAAGTAACACACTACGCCATCATGGACTCAGATCCTGCAGTGCCAGACGTGTCCCACTGCTTAAGCCTGTACATGTCCGGGCCCGTCTGAAGTTTGCTAGAGAGCATTTGGATGATCCAGAGGAGTTTTGGGAGAATGTCCTATGGTCTGATGAAACCAAACTGGAACTGTTTGGTAGAAACACAACTTGTTGTGTTTGGAGGAAAAAGAATACTGAGTTGCATCCATCAAACACCATACCTACTGTAAAGCATGGTGGTGGAAACATCATGCTTTGGGGCTGTTTCTCTGCAAAGGGGCCAGGACGACTGATCCGGGTACATGAAAGAATGAATGGGGCCACGTATCGTGAGATTTTGAGTGCAAACCTCCTTCCATCAGCAAGGGCATTGAATATGAAACGTGGCTGGGTCTTTCAACATGACCATGATCCAAAGCACACCGCCAGGGCAACGAAGGAGTGGCTTCGTAAGAAGCATTTCAAGGTCCTGGAGTGGCCTAGCCAGTCTCCAGATCTCAACCCTATAGAAAACCTTTGGAGGGAGTTGAAAGTCCGTGTTGCCAAGCGAAAAGCCAAAAACATCACTGCTCTAGAGGAGATCTGCATGGAGGAATGGGCCAACATACCAACAACAGTGTGTGGCAACCTTGTGAAGACTTACAGAAAACGTTTGACCTCTGTCATTGCCAACAAAGGATATATCACAAAGTATTGAGATGAAATTTTGTTTCTGACCAAATACTTATTTTCCACCATAATATGCAAATAAAATGAAAAAAAAACAGACAATGTGATTTTCTGGATTTTTTTTTCTCAGTTTGTCTCCCATAGTTGAGGTCTACCTATGATGTAAATTACAGACGCCTTTCATCTTTTTAAGTGGTGGAACTTGCACTATTGCTGACTGACTAAATACTTTTTTGCCCCACTGTACTATACTTTTATATCTCTATATATAAAACTGAATGTGTGTGTGTGTATCACCAACCAATCACAAAGCATCTTTCATTTCAACAGAGCTGTTCAAAAGAAGCTGAGCTATGATTGGTTGCTATGAGCAACAGTTTTCCTTGCAACCAATCACTAAGTATCTCTCATTTCACCAGAGCTGGTTAAAAGAAGCTGAGCTGTGATTGGTTGCTATGAGCAAGTTTTCCCACTTGACAACACCTCAGCAGTCACTGACATGGTGGGAGAAATCTAGCATCCCCAGGAACATAAGCTCCAACCCATTGTCTGCCCCCCAAAAAGGAGCACAGAGCATATGACAGAAATGAATCCCCCCTCCCTGCCCATATCCCCATCACACACCCTCCATCCCATAGGCACATCTTCCCTCTTAAAGGGATCATTGGTATGGAAGTCAGAGCAAATCCATCCAGGGCTTTGGTTTTGACCCCAGGCCTCTCTTAAAGGGATCTCCGGTATGAAAGTTAGGACCGTTCCATTCTGCTCTGTGGTTCTGACCCCAGTTTATCTTAAAGGGATCATTGGTATGGAATTTAGGGCAAATCCATCCAGTGCTTTGGTTCTGACCCCAGGCCTTTCCGATATGGAAGTTAGGGCAATTGCCTTCAAATGCTCTGGTACTGACCCCAGGCTCTCTTAAAGGGATCTCCTGTGTGGAAGTTAGGGCAAATCCCTCAGCGCTCTGATTCTGACCCCAGGGTTCTATTAAAGGGATCATTGGTATGGAAGTCAGGGCGAATCCACTCAGCGCTCTGGTTCTGATCCCAGGCTCTCTTAAAGGGATCCCTGGTATGGAAGTTAGGGCAAATCTACTCAGTGCTCTGGTTCTGACCCAAGGCCAATCTTAAAGGGATCCCCGGTATGGAAGTGAGGGCAAATCCACTCTGCGCTTTGGTGCTGACCCCAGGCCTCTCTTAAAGGGATCTCCGGTATGGAAGTTATGGTAAATCCCTCAGCGCTCTGATTCTCACCCCAGGCTTCTATAAAAGGGATCATTGGTATGGAAGTCAGGGCAAATCCACGCAGCGCTCTGGTTCTGACACCAGGCTTCTCTTAAGGGAATCCCCGGTATGGAAGTTAGGACCGTTCCACTTAGCGCTCTGGTTCTGACCCCAGGCTAATGGAATGATGTGGGATATTAGGGGTAGTAGTCCGGTGGCTCTGGCTGATGGGACGATGTGGGATATTAGTGGTAGTAGTCCGGTAGCTCTGGCTGATGGGACGATGTGGGGTATTAGAGGTAGTAGTCCGGTGGCTCTGGCTGATAGGACGATGTGAGATATTAGGGGTTGTTGTCCGGTAGCTCTGACTCTGGCTGATGGGATGATATGGGATATTTTAGTGAATGTGGCTATGCAAAGTGGGCGGGGCTGTACACTCAGCTTTATATATATAGATATAATCATTATAATTTGTTATAACTAACCATAGTTAGTTACTATGCCCGGGCGGCGCCGGTCTCTTCAGCTAGTATATATATATATATATATATATATATATAAAATTGCCTTGTAATATTTTCATTTCCTGTTCTGTCCAGATGTCACCGTATCCCAGAATTCCAAGCGGAGGAAGTTCACCGACCGCCATATTGGGACACCCAAGTGATGGGTGTCTCAATATAGAAACTGCTGCTGGTACCAACCTATTGCACGGTACCACCATCGGAACACCGTCGCACCACACACACACATATACACACACTCTATACTCCATATGCACCACACACACGCACACACACACACTATATGCTGTACACACCACACACACCCTCACATACACACACTCACACTCTCACACTAACACTCATGCAGCCTTTTGCGCGGTACCACCAGCAGAACACTGTCACACCGCACCGGCGTGAATTCCATGCAGGTACAGTGAATCATCGGCTGATCACGGCGGCAGATGCGAGACATGTCTATAGGCAGAGGAAGCTGGTTACATTAAAAGGGTTTTCCCATGAACGAAAGTTCATTTTAAAATTTGTCTGTGTCTGACCGTGTACGGCGCATACTGCAACTGCTGGGCAGGGGAGGAAGCAAAAGACAATACTGACATTACAGCAGGGGATCACGGAGGATTCATTTTGTGAGGTAAAATATTTCACTGACTGCTTTTAAACAATATTTTACCTCACAAAATGTATCCTCTGCAATCTCCTGCTGTAATGTCAGTATTGTCTTTTGCTTCCTCCGCTGCCCAGGAGCTGTGGTATGTTCTGTACACGGTCAGACACAGGGGTGAGAGAGACAGAGCACAGGGGGGAGACAGCTCAAATGGTCAGCACATAAGGGGAGAACACAGGAAGGAGAGAAACAGCAGACAAGGGGGATAGCACATGGGGTACACAGGTCAAAGAAGAGAGCAAAGACGGGAGAAGTCAGCACATGGGGAAAGAGAGAGTGAATAGGTGGGTGAGCACATGGGGGGAGAGATTCTCAACGCTGCAAAGCCTGCCCCCATCGTGACATTACCGCCCTCCCGATTTGATAGCATCAGGCCTCCATCTAGTATACACTACCGTTCAAAAGGTTGGGGTCACCAAGACAATTTTGTGTTTTCCATGAAAACTCATACTTTTATTAATGAAATGAGTAGCCAAATGAATTTAAAATCTAGTCCAGACATTGACAAGGTTCGAAAAAAAGATTTTTATTTGAAAAAATAATTTTCTCTTTCAAACTTTGCTTTTGTCAAAGAATGCTCCCTTTGCAGCAATTACAGCATTGCAGACCTTTGGCATTCTAGCAGTTAATTTGCTGAGGTAATCTGGAGAAATTTCACCCCATGCTTCCAGAAGCCCCTCCCACAAGTTAGTTTGGCTTGATGGGCACTTTTTGCGTACCATACGGTCAAGTTGCTCCCACAACTGCTCAATGGGGCTGAGATCTGGTGACTGCGCTGGTCACTCCCTTACAGATAGAATACCAGCTGCCTGCTTCTTCCCTAAATAGTTCTTGCATAATTTGGAGGTGTGCTTTGGGTCATTGTTCTGTTGTAGGATGAAATTGGCTCCAATCAAGCGCTGTCCACAGGGTATGGCATGGCGTTGCAAAATGGAGTGATAGCCTTCCTTATTCAAAATCCCTTTTACCTTGTACAAATCTCCCACTTTACCAGCACCAAAGCAACCCCAGACCATCACATTACCTCCTCCATGCTTGACAGATGGCGTCAGGCACTCTTCCAGCATCTTTTCAGTTGTTGTGCGTCTCACAAATGTTCTTCTGTGTGATCCAAATACCTCAAACTTGGATTTGTCTGTCCATAACACTTTTTTCCAATCTTCGTCTGTCCAGTGTCTGTGTTCTTTTGCCCATATTAAACTTTTCCTTTTATTAGCCAGTCTCAGATGTGGCTTTTTTTTGCAAATCTGCCCTGAAAGCCAGCATCCTGGAGTTGCCTCTACAATGTGGACGTTGACACTGGCGTTTTGCGCGTACTATTTAATGAAGCTGCCAGTTGAGGACCTGTGAGGCGTCGATTTCTCAGGGAGTAGTACACATCGTCGTAGGAAATCTTCAGTTTCTTGGCAATTTCTCACATAGAATAGCCTTCATTTCTAAGAACAAGAATAGACTGTCGAGCTCCACATGAAAGTTCTTTTTTTCTGGCCATTTTGAGAGTTTAATGGAACCAAAAAATGTAATGCTCCAGATTCTCAACTAGCTCAAAGGAAGGTCAGGTTTATAGCTTCTCTAATCAGCCAAACTGTTTTCAGCTGTGCTAACATACTTGCACAAGGATTTTCAAGGGTATTCTAACCATCCATTAGCTTTTTACACAGTTAGCAAACACAAAGTCCCATAAGAACACTGGAGTGATGGTTGTTGGAAATGGGCCTCTATATACCTATGAAGATATTGCATTACAAACCAGACGTTTGCAGCTAGACTAGTCATTTACCACATTAACAATGTATAGAGTGTATTTCTGAATCATTTAATGATACAGTAGCTTCATTGGAAAAAACTGTGCTTTTCTTTAAAAAATAAGGAAATTTCTAAGTGACCCGAAACTTTTGAAAAGGTAGTGTATATACTGTATATATCTACACACACATATAAATCTAACAAGAGCCAACAGTACAGATGATTCACAAATCTGTTTGCATCACATTATAACTTCTTCCTGTATGCATATTGTGTGTGTATTGTCACCAGGTCAAAAGTGGCCAATTAAATTTATTACGTTTAACGTAGTGGTAATTTTTATAGTCTTTGCATAGGCAAGCCAGGCTCACAGGGTAATAATGCTGAGCAGCCACCTAAAGACACGCCCCAGAGGTTCCTGTAAGCCACATCCTTTAAAAAAAACAGTAAAAAAATTAGCACTGAACAAAAAGGCCCATATCTCTTGGATTGCATGGCAAATCTTAAAAATAGAAAAAATGGAGTAATAAAATAAGTGCATAAACTGGACATTTTTGTCATGGTGTGAGGGCGTATTTAAGCAGTGTACCGCCTGTACTGCTGTCACTTGCTTCAGTCCTTTTCCAAATGAAGACACAAGGGTAGTCAGATCTGCACATCTACTCACACATAAATTCACACTGTGGCACATGCAGAGAAATAGGAGTAATCCAGCTCACCACTTTGTAGAAAAAAGTGTACGGAAAAAATTGCTCTGTCAGCAGCAGGCAGAGACAAACTGGTTTGGGTTATCCAGCAGCAAATCCGAGGGAAGCTGTGGTTAAAAACAGCAATGTATTTAATACATTTAAAAATTCAAAAAACTGGAAAAAGGAAGTAGAAAATAGCTGTTCCCAGAAGTATACCTTTCCTTAGGCGTTTAGAACTGTTGCGTTCTTCGTCATAGTATGGTATGAATTTATTAATTTTTAAATGTATTAACCCCTTTATGACCTTAGACATATAGGCACAGCATAGGTCGCTTCCCCCTGTTTTGATGCGGGCTCCGGCGATGAGCCCGCAACTTTTCCGGCGTATATCTGCTGATTTGATCATGATCCACCGGCTGCTGTTAACATGTCAAATGGTGTTGTCAAGCTTTTATAGCAGCATTCAACATGCTTGCGCCGGAAGCACATCACAAACCTCACCCATCGATGCTTGTGTCGCATGACTGCAGGTCGCTGAAGGGTTCGCATGACAACTCGGGATCTACAGGAGACCCCTGTGGATGTCATTGCTGGATTACTATGAACGCCGCACTGTGGCCAGCACTCATAGGAGATGAATATTTTAGCTATACATGGGAGGTCTGAAGATCCCATGGAGACTATTGAAGCTAGTAAAAAGTAAAAAAAAAGTTTAAATTTTTTTTAAAAATATGTAAAAAATACAAACATTTAAATCACCCCCTCTTCATCCCACTCAAAATAAAATAATTAAGAAAATACACATTTTTGATATTGCCAGGTTCAGAATCGCCCTATCTACCAATATATAAAAAGAATTAATCTGCTTGGATAACGGCACAACGGAAAAAAAATAAAAACTTAAGAATTAATGGGCAATCAAAAGATCAATCTATACCAAAGTGGTGTCAATAAAAAAAAAATTGTAGCACATGAAAAATTTAGTGAGAGGAAACCAACTTCACAAGTTTCTTGGTTAGCTTCAAAGGCAAGATACCAGAAATCTTTAGCAAGTACTGCATATTTTCCATCTCGGTCTTGTTTTTTGTCTCTTCAGTTTACGGTATTTGTATTCTCCGCTAGTTAACTGCATTTTCTTGTAGGGTAATTTTTTTTTTTTTTATTTCCTCTTGTTACTTTACCTTTGCATGTTTTTACAATGCTTTATATTAATCTCACCTCTTCCATTTTACCTATTATCTTTCTTTTTTGTTTCTATCGTTGTCATTTGCTATTTTCCCTTGACATGTATTTGGCACAACATCACACTTTGAAGATTACTAGCTTCTCTTATAATTTTGCTTTGGATGCTGATGGAGTCTGTTAGAATTTATGCTCTGTATATAGTATACATCCATCAAAAAATGTATATTAAAAAGGTTTGGATGCTTTTGGCTGATTAATATATAGGAGCTTACTGACATCCACTTCAGAATTACAAAACAATTCTGTCATCGGCAGCAGGATTTCCATGTTACACACATACTACAGCGCAGGAGCGGGATGTATTATGAAAAATATTAGATTTTTAAAATGTATTTACAGTTACAAAGAAAAGTACCGGTAACTGAACTCTGTAAATATCTGCATTTCTGCATTAACTACAAATAAATCAAGTTTGATCATTTTTTAACATACAAAGATTGGGGAGAAAACAAGGGGAACTGCTACCTTGGATCTAATCCTTATAAACAGGGAGGAAATGGTTGAGGAGGTAAAAGTGGCTGGGACCCTAGGAGGTAGCGACCATGCTATTTTAGAATTTTGGATAATTAGAGGCGGAAGACCTGTGAAGACTCAGACGTCAAGGTTAGATTTCAGAAAGGCAGATTTTAAGGGATTCAGAAAGAGAATTGGAGGTATCCAATGGCTGGATATCCTTAAAGACAAAAATGTCCAGGAATGATGGGAAATCTTGAAAAATGAAATTCTCAAAGCACAATTGTTAACAATTCCGAAAAGAGGGAAGAATAGGAAGCATTTAAGGAAACCACGATGGATGAACACAGAACTTAAGCACATGCTAAAAAGTAAGAAAAAAATGTTTATAAAATGGAAAGAGGGAGGCATATCTAAAGAAGAATATAATGCTGTCTGCAGAACCTGCAGGGCACAAATCAGGTTATCTAAAGCTGAAAATGAATTGAGGCTTGCAAGAGATGTCAAAAGCAATAATAAAGGATTTTGGGGATATGTCAAAAGTAAAAGAAAAGTCAAAGATGCTATAGGATTTTTACAGGATGAAAATGATGAAATGGTAAGACAGGATGTTGAGAAGGCTGAACTTTTAAATTCCTATTTTGCATCTGTTTTCTCTCAGAAAGGAAATGTAACATCAACTGTTCTTCACTGTCCTATTAAGGGAATAGAAGAATCCAGGATATCTATAAACAGAAAGATAGTGAGGAAACACTTAGCTAACCTAAATGAATTCAAGTCTCCAGGTCCAGATGAATTACACCCCAGAGTACTGAAGGAGATAGCAGAAGAAATTTTTGAACCTCTCTCCATAATCTTTGAAAATTCTTGGAGAACAGGAGAAGTGCCAGAAGACTGGAGAAGAGCAAATGTTGTTCCTATCTTCAAAAAGGGGAAGAAGGTGGACCCAGGCAACTATAGGCCGGTGAGTCTGACTTCTATACCAGGAAAGATCTTTGAACAAATTATTAAACAACATGTATGTCAGTACCTGGATAAGAATGAATTGATTAAACAGAGTCAGCATGGGTTTGTAACTAATAAGTCATGTCAGACTAACTTAATTTCCTTCTATGACGGAATCACTGATTGGGTGGATCAAGGAAATGCTGTAGATATAGTATATCTTGACTTCAGCAAAGCATTTGACAAAGTATCTCATACAATCCTTATTGAAAAAATGACTGGAATGGACAAGGCAACTGTTATGTGGATTCATAACTGGCTTAGTGATCGGACCCAAAGAGTGGTCGTAAATGGCTGCACATCCAGTTGGAAGAATGTCTCAAGTGGGGTACCACAGGGCTCTGTCCTGGGCCCTGTATTGTTCAACATCTTTATCAACGATTTAGATGAAGGAATTGAGGGTAAACTGATTAAATTTGCTGATGACACAAAGCTAGGAGGGATAGCTAATACTAGAGAAGAGAGAGAGAGGATTCAAAAAGATATAAATAAACTGGAGAAGTGGGCAGCAACTAACAGAATGGTTTTTAACAGGGAGAAATGCAAAGTACTACATCTGGGCAATAAAAATGAAAAAAGCATATACAGAATGGGAGGAATAGGGCTAAGCAACAGCACATGTGAAAAAGACTTGGGTATACTAATAGATCACAGACTGAATATGAGTCAACAGTGTGATGCAGCAGCAGCAAAAAAGGCAAATGCAATTCTAGGATGTATTAACAGAAGCATACAGTCTAGATCACGTGAAGTCATTATTTCCCTCTACTCCTCTTTGGTCAGACCTCATCTGGAATATTGTGTCCAGTTTTGGGCACCACATTTTAAAAAAGACATCAACAAACTGGAGCAAGTTCAGAAAAGAGCGACCAGAATGGTGACCGGTCTGCAAACCCTGTCTTATGAGGAAAGGTTGCAGGATTTGGGAATGTTTAGTTTGCAAAAGAGAAGACTGAGAGGAGACTTAATAGCTGTCTACAAATATCTAAAGGGCTGTCACATTGTAGAAGGATCAACTTTATTCTCATTTGCACAAGGAAAGACTAGAAGCAATGGGATGAAACTGAATGGGAGGAGACACAGATTAGATATTAGAAAAAACTTTTTGACAGTTAGAGTGATCAATGAGTGGAACAGGCTGCCACGAGAAGTGGTGAGTTCTCCTTCAATGGAAGTCTTCAAACAGAGGCTGGACAGACATCTGACTGGGATGATTTAGCGAATCCTGCTTTGAGCAGGGGGTTGGACCAGATGGCCCAGGAGGTCCCTTCCAACTCTACAATTCTATGATTCTATGATTCTATATACAGTATATAACCCTTACAAATATGAACAAAAATACTTGGCACTCAAAAATTAAGAAGCAGTGTATTCTTTATTTAGCATCCAGACAAAAATAGACTCATATCTTATGAACGTTTTCGGTCCAACAACGGACCTTCATCAGAAAGGTTTTTTGGTTTCTTTTGGTAGAAAACTATAATTTACAGACAGTGTAAACAAGAGAACAAAACAAAAAAAAATTTTTGTCAGAAACTGCAACAGACATAGGTTTCTATTACAATTGCATTTAAAAAGGGTCAAACGTCAGAAGAATAATCTATAGTGAAGGATGGTGACCGCAGAAATTCATTCCAGCAGTGTAGAAGAAGCTCTCAGAGTTCATCTGTGTCATATTTGAAGCTATGTGCTCCCGGAGTGTTCATCAGTACGAGAAAGATGCCTACAGTGACATATATGTTTATCTGAAAGAGATATACCTGCAAAAGATACCGATAGGGTAATAGATATCCTTAGGTGGTGATGAAGGTCCGCTGTTGGACCGAAAACGTTCATACGATATGAGTCTATTTTTGTCTGGATGCTAAATAAAGAATACACTGCTTCTTAATTTTTGAGTGCCAAGTATTTTTGTACATATTTACGGGTTGGAAACCTTACTTGAGCACCGAACAAGCTCCTTTTTTTTCCTCTGGAGTGCCGTGTTTTTTTTCCTTACAAATATGAGACATATATTTCCTGCAGCAAATGTACAATAAAAAATTGCAAAGAAAGCATGTTAAATCCCCTAAATGATAGAATATTCTCATGTACTCACCTACATCGTAGAACGTAAACTGGAATAATAGTTCATATGATAGTAGATAATGCGGTCTGTATAGAGTAGGTCCAATAAAACAGTTTTAATTTACAAGCTTTCCTGTTACTAATCCTCTTGAAGACAACCTTTCATCAATATTGTTGTGCTGAACTCGATACGTTGTGTAATAGTGGCTGCAGAGTGAAATAAAACGTTGTTATTTTTTTATTTTGCCTCTCTGTTATGGAAATATTAGAAGTCATATTATTTGGTATGTAATGAGTTACATTTTGTAAAGTCTAAGTGGGTGTTACCAGACAGTTTTCACTGGGGCGTGCACTTCTCCTCCTCTATGATGCTTACCAATTATGAGCAGGCAGGAACACAGCAGCAGCCACCACAGTAGCTTAGAGCAGGTTTCTCAGTGTGTTAAATGTATGACAGACAGCCCTGACCTCCTTGTCTAACATCCCGCATGATTAGAGAGTACATATGACTAAAACTTTTCATATAAGGTTGATGTAATGGGAAGGACAGATAAGTTTAGCTATGTCACACTGCAAACCTTTCTATGAGCTATCCTCCTCTCCTAACACTGTCATCTCTGCTGTACCACCCATCTCTCACACTGCCTGTCTGTTGTGCTCAGGGCAACTTGTAATCGTTCTGCAGTGAAATCAGAGCAGGGTGTTATTTCATCTCATACAGGAGTAGCCCAGAACAGACTCACAGACACAGAAACCTGCTCTAAGCTGTGGGGGAAATATGTTCTTTCTCTATTTTGTAGCTGCCTGCTTATGATTGGTCAGACTCGTACAAGGAGAAGAAGTACAAATTCCTATGTGATAACACTCACTTAGACAACAAAAATTAAGTCATACTCATTAGGTGTCGAAGACTTTGCTAATATTTCCAAAATGACAGGCAAGATAAAAAAATGAAAACATGTTTTAATCCAGCCATTATTACATTGTGTGTCCAGTTCAACATGAAAAATTTGGTGAAAGGTTCCTTTAATTAGTAGTCCCATCTTGGACTATAATGTTCAATATGCTTCTGGTACTCCGATCCCTGACGAACGAAAGCATTACGCTTTGAAAAACATTAGAAGGCTGTTAGACCATCTACATGTAACACCGGTGACTTGCATGGTTAGCTGGTGACATCATACTCACTGTGTATGACACTCTGCTCCTCCCAGTGTTAGGCTATCTCACTGAGCTGCCTCTTGCAGCATTCCCAGCAGTGATGCATCATCCTGTTTCTGGAAAGTCTTCTCTTGGCTAAAGGGAGGAGTGGCCAGGCTCTGCAGAAATTTAACCCACTGTGTCCTGCAAAGTTTTGCTTCAATGGCTTGCCAGTAGGTTATTCACTATTTTAGGCAAGTCCACCTTCCACACCTTGCCTGAACATAGGCTACTCCCATGTATCCTGTCTAGGTGAATTATTGTTGTGCCTCTCCTGCTAGTGACCTGGCTTATTAATTTGCTTTGTATTTTGATGATGTGCTTGCTACCCTGATGTTGCACGGTCTGACAACTTCACTGTCTGTGCCCTCTGGGCTTCGTGTTGTGCCTCTGACCGTTTGGTCAGATTCTGCAGGTCCAGAAACTGCCCTGGTGTGACAGCTGGTGACTACCCTATTAGGCCAAGCCTATCCTCACCAACCGAGGCTCTAGTGAAGACCAGGTAGTCACTTAGTTACGCACCTCTAGGGTAAGCACACCCACCACCATCACACTAGGCTTCTGTTGTGGGTGACATCACCAACTAGAGCTATTTGTGTTACATGTGTTCAAGCAAAAACTACTGACCAGAGCACCAGAAACTTATGGGACATTATAGCTCATGTCAGGACTACTATTTAGTATGTAAAGTAAACTTGGCATTTGGATGTGGAAAAGGTAGATATTTGTTTGTGCAGGCAATCCAAAACAGAAGTTCTGGTCCTAAAATAGACCTTCAGTAACACTGTATATAATATAAATGTGATGTAACATTCAGTAAATAATACAGCCAAAGGAAAAAAATGAAATACCAGGAATAATACTTGGAAGAAGAGGAACTTACAGATAGTAGAAAAAAATGGTAAAAATAGAAACTAAAAAAAATACCTGTGCAATCTGGTAAGAACTGTTTTAATGACGTGCTTCTCCTCTCCCTGTACCATTTCCACCCAGTACATTGCTTACACATTTGTGTTCGACCACATACGGTTTATTTGGGTCCCTTCTTTCTGATTTGGCTCAGTGGTGTCTCCTTCAGCCGATACTTACTTCCATTTTCATTATATTTCTTTTTTCCATTTTTTATATTTTTTTTTTATTTTTTCAGCTTCTATTTTTAACCGTCTTTTCGCCCACACACTATCTGTGAGTTTCACATCTTCCAAGTATTATTTCTGGTATTTCATTTTTTTTTTCCTTCGGTTGTATTGTCTACCGAATGTCACATCACATTTATATTATAAGTAGAGTTGAGCGATACCAGCCGATACTTGAAAATATCGGATCGGAATGGATCGGCCGATCTTAAAAAAAGTATCGGTATCGCCGATTCCGATACCGGGAACCAATGCAAGTCAATGGGGCCAAAATATCGGAATTAAAAAAAACCCTTTCTTTCCTTGTAGGTTAATTCTACATGAAGAAAAACAACTAAGAATAATGTAGAATGTATTGTGGGAGGTGGAGGAGACATTAAAGCCATAGAGGTTTAGCCCAATCAAATGGAATAGCAGGAATTAAACTTTTTTTTTTAAAGATGTTAGGAGTTACAAAGATATTGACTATGTTAGCCTCATTTATATTTTGCCAGACATGTATGTCTTCTTCTTCTACTTCCTTTTTTTACATTCTTCTTCTTCTTCTTCTACTTCCTTTTTTTACATTCTTCTTCTTCTTCTACTACTTCCTTTTTTTACATTCTTCTTCTTATTCCTTTTTTTACATTCTTCTTCTTCTTCTTCTACTTCCTTTTTTTACATTCTTCTTCTTCTTCTTCTTCTTCTTCTTCTTCTTCTTCTTCTTCCTTTTCTTACATTCTTCATATTCTTCTTATTCAACAATTATTATTCTACATATTCAGCTTCTTCATCTTCTTCCTATTCTTCTTCATCATATTCTTGTTTGTGTCAGGCATTCCTGTAGTTGTTATCTAGAAAAGTTAGAAGTTTACACCTTCCGTTCTGCCTGTCACAAAAGATTTACAACAGGATTTGTCCGCGTTCAGTTTGGCCTGCAGAAGCAGGCCTTTTCCAGGGGCACCACGAGGAGGAACGGACTCACCCCCATACACTGCTTAGTCTTCTTCTGCTTATAAATAAGATAATATCATTTGCTCAGAGTATTAGTCTTATGCTTAATGTTCTTCTGCTTTGTTTTTTTTATGCTTCTTTGTCTTCTCTCTCTTGTTGTTCTGCATCTTGGTGGTTGTCTTCCTGTTCTTTGTCCTCTTGAACCAGCTGACGGTACTGGCACCCGGAGGGGCAGCAGAAGGAACAAGAGCCAATGGCACTACCGAGGACCAGCTGACGGTGCTGGAACCCGGTTACTAAGCAGGAGGTACCTGTGCTACAAAGCACTACCAAGGACCAGCAGACGTTGCCGGAACTCGGATACCGAGATGGAGGCACCTAGGCCAAAGGCTCTGACGAGAACCAGCTGACGGTGCTGGAACCCGGAGGGGTAGCATAAGCTGCAAGAGCAAATGGAAATAGCGAGGACCAGCTGACAGTGCTGGCACCCGGAGGGGCAGCAGAAGGAATAAGAGCCAATGGCACAACCGAGGACCAGCTGACGGTGCTGGAACCCGGTTACTAAGCAGGAGGTACCTGTGCTACAAAGCACTACCAAGGACCAGCAGACGTTGCCGGAACTCGGATACCGAGATGGAGGCACCTAGGCCAAAGGCTCTGACGAGAACCAGCTGACGGTGCTGGAACCCGGAGGGGTAGCATAAGCTGCAAGAGCAAATGGAAATAGCGAGGACCAGCTGACAGTGCTGGCACCCGGAGGGGCAGCAGAAGGAATAAGAGCCAATGGCACAACCGAGGACCAGCTGACGGTGCTGGAACCCGGTTACTAAGCAGGAGGTACCTGTGCTACAAAGCACTACCAAGGACCAGCAGACATTGCTGGAACTCGGATACCGAGATGGAGGCACCTAGGCCAAAGGCTCTGATGAGAACCAGCTGACGGTGCTGGAACCCGGAGGGGTATCAGAAGTTACCCCTGAAAAGCAAAGTTGGCATGCCGCAAGCTGGCCGCAGTTACCAAATCACACAGTCCTACAGGGGGTGCTTGTCCTACTGGCACTATGGAACAAACCTTTCTTACCAGAACCCGCAGTCCACATAGGAAGCACCTAAACTGCTGGCACCCTAGCCTCGGCTAACCCAACCGCAACACGACATGGCAACTTGGGGTGGCAAACTGACATTGACACTTCCCGGAAACAGCAGGCAGGGCTGGAACCAAGCTGGGCAGGAGGGAGTACCCGTGCCAAAGTCAGTTATGAGCAGCAACTGGCGATGTTGGAGCCCAGGACAAGCACTTAGCAGGCTGAGGCCTGATGTGCTGTCAATTGGGAGGCAGCAGGACAGATTGCCATCAAAACAGCAGGGGAACAGCTGACGTTACTGAACCCCACAAACACAGGAGCTAGTGTTTTACTCTGTGAAGACGGCACTTCCGAGCAACAACTGGCTGTGTTGAAGCCCAGGGACAAGCACGGAGCAGGCTTAGGCTGCATTGAAGAAATTTTAAGATCGGTTGTAGACTACTAATTTGAACCAAGCTCCACTTAGGCCTGTGGATTCACTGATTTTCGTATTTCCCCTGTCCTCCAACCCCGCCAGTTACAGCTCCGAAGTGGCGTCTGCACAATCCACACTTGTTCCTGTGTTACAGGTGTTCAGTCCGGTCAGTTAATCCCCTGATGTGTGTCCGGCAATGTCGCCTGCTCTGTCCACATTCCGATAATGGGAATGTGGACAGAGCAGGCGACATTGCCGGACACACATCAGGGGATTAACTGATCGGACTGAACACCTGTAACACAGGAACAAGTGTGGATTGTGCAGACGCCACTTCGGAGCTGTAACTGGCAGGGTTGGAGGACAGGGGAAATACGAGAGACAGTGGAGCCACAGGCCTAATTGGAGCACGGTTAAAAATCAGTAGTGGTACGACTGTGTAGGCAGCAGGAGACTTTGCCATCCACACAGCAGGGGATCAGCTGACATTACTGAACCCCACTGAGACACGGGAGCAAGTATCTCTTTCCGTGTGGACGGCACTTCCGAACTACAACTGGCTGTGTTGAAGCCCAGGAAATAGGAGGGTGTAGGCAGAGGCCTACTGTATTTTGAATGAGTTTACAGCAGGAGAGACTGCCATCCACACAGCAGGGGATCAGCTGACGTTACTGAACCCCACTGAGACACGGGAGCAAGTGTCTCTTTCCGTGTGGACGGCACTTCCGAACTACAACTGGCTGTGTTGAAGCCCAGGAAATAGGAGGGTGTAGGCAGAGGCCTACTGTATTTTGAATGAGTTTACAGCAGGAGAGACTGCCATCCACACAGCAGGGGATCAGCTGACGTTACTGAACCCCACTGAGACACGGGAGCAAGTATCTCTTTCCGTGTGGACGGCACTTCCGAACTACAACTGGCTGTGTTGAAGCCCAGGAAATAGGAGGGTGTAGGCAGAGGCCTACTGTATTTTGAATGAGTTTACAGCAGGAGAGACTGCCATCCACACAGCAGGGGATCAGCTGACGTTACTGAACCCCACTGAGACACGGGAGCAAGTGTCTCTTTCCGTGTGGACGGCACTTCCGAACTACAACTGGCTGTGTTGAAGCCCAGGAAATAGGAGGGTGTAGGCAGAGGCCTACTGTATTTTGAATGAGTTTACAGCAGGAGAGACTGCCATCCACACAGCAGGGGATCAGCTGACGTTACTGAACCCCACTGAGACACGGGAGCAAGTATCTCTTTCCGTGTGGACGGCACTTCCGAACTACAACTGGCTGTGTTGAAGCCCAGGAAATAGGAGGGTGTAGGCAGAGGCCTACTGAATTTTGAATGAGGTGACAGCAGGAGAGACTGCCATCCACACAGCAGGGGATCAGCTGACGTTACTGAACCCCACTGAGACACGGGAGCAAGTATCTCTTTCCGTGTGGACGGCACTTCCGAACTACAACTGGCTGTGTTGAAGCCCAGGAAATAGGAGGGTGTAGGCAGAGGCCTACTGTATTTTGAATGAGTTTACAGCAGGAGAGACTGCCATCCACACAGCAGGGGATCAGCTGACGTTACTGAACCCCACTGAGACACGGGAGCAAGTATCTCTTTCCGTGTGGACGGCACTTCCGAACTACAACTGGCTGTGTTGAAGCCCAGGAAATAGGAGGGTGTAGGCAGAGGCCTACTGAATTTTGAATGAGGTGACAGCAGGAGAGACTGCCATCCACACAGCAGGGGATCAGCTGACGTTACTGAACCCCACTGAGACACGGGAGCAAGTATCTCTTTCCGTGTGGACGGCACTTCCGAACTACAACTGGCTGTGTTGAAGCCCAGGAAATAGGAGGGTGTAGGCAGAGGCCTACTGTATTTTGAATGAGTTTACAGCAGGAGAGACTGCCATCCACACAGCAGGGGATCAGCTGACGTTACTGAACCCCACTGAGACACGGGAGCAAGTATCTCTTTCCGTGTGGACGGCACTTCCGAACTACAACTGGCTGTGTTGAAGCCCAGGAAATAGGAGGGTGTAGGCAGAGGCCTACTGAATTTTGAATGAGGTGACAGCAGGAGAGACTGCCATCCACACAGCAGGGGATCAGCTGACGTTACTGAACCCCACTGAGACACGGGAGCTAGTATCTCTTTCCGTGTGGACGGCACTTCCGAACTACAACTGGCTGTGTTGAAGCCCAGGAAATAGGAGGGTGTAGGCAGAGGCCTACTGTATTTTGAATGAGTTTACAGCAGGAGAGACTGCCATCCACACAGCAGGGGATCAGCTGACGTTACTGAACCCCACTGAGACACGGGAGCAAGTATCTCTTTCCGTGTGGACGGCACTTCCGAACTACAACTGGCTGTGTTGAAGCCCAGGAAATAGGAGGGTGTAGGCAGAGGCCTACTGAATTTTGAATGAGGTGACAGCAGGAGAGACTGCCATCCACACAGCAGGGGATCAGCTGACGTTACTGAACCCCACTGAGACACGGGAGCAAGTATCTCTTTCCGTGTGGACGGCACTTCCGAACTACAACTGGCTGTGTTGAAGCCCAGGAAATAGGAGGGTGTAGGCAGAGGCCTACTGTATTTTGAATGAGTTTACAGCAGGAGAGACTGCCATCCACACAGCAGGGGATCAGCTGACGTTACTGAACCCCACTGAGACACGGGAGCAAGTGTCTCTTTCCGTGTGGACGGCACTTCCGAACTACAACTGGCTGTGTTGAAGCCCAGGAAATAGGAGGGTGTAGGCAGAGGCCTACTGTATTTTGAATGAGTTTACAGCAGGAGAGACTGCCATCCACACAGCAGGGGATCAGCTGACGTTACTGAACCCCACTGAGACACGGGAGCAAGTATCTCTTTCCGTGTGGACGGCACTTCCGAACTACAACTGGCTGTGTTGAAGCCCAGGAAATAGGAGGGTGAAGGCAGAGGCCTACTGAATTTTGAATGAGGTGACAGCAGGAGAGACTGCCATCCACACAGCAGGGGATCAGCTGACGTTACTGAACCCCACTGAGACACGGGAGCAAGTGTCTCTTTCCGTGTGGACGGCACTTCCGAACTACAACTGGCTGTGTTGAAGCCCAGGAAATAGGAGGGTGTAGGCAGAGGCCTACTGTATTTTGAATGAGTTTACAGCAGGAGAGACTGCCATCCACACAGCAGGGGATCAGCTGACGTTACTGAACCCCACTGAGACACGGGAGCAAGTATCTCTTTCCGTGTGGACGGCACTTCCGAACTACAACTGGCTGTGTTGAAGCCCAGGAAATAGGAGGGTGTAGGCAGAGGCCTACTGAATTTTGAATGAGGTGACAGCAGGAGAGACTGCCATCCACACAGCAGGGGATCAGCTGACGTTACTGAACCCCACTGAGACACGGGAGCAAGTATCTCTTTCCGTGTGGACGGCACTTCCGAACTACAACTGGCTGTGTTGAAGCCCAGGAAATAGGAGGGTGTAGGCAGAGGCCTACTGTATTTTGAATGAGTTTACAGCAGGAGAGACTGCCATCCACACAGCAGGGGATCAGCTGACGTTACTGAACCCCACTGAGACACGGGAGCAAGTATCTCTTTCCGTGTGGACGGCACTTCCGAACTACAACTGGCTGTGTTGAAGCCCAGGAAATAGGAGGGTGTAGGCAGAGGCCTACTGTCTTTGTAATGCGGAGACAGCAGGAGAGACTGCCATCTCCACAGCAGGGGAACAGCTGGCAGTGCTGAACCCCACTAACACTTGAACGAATGTGTTTGGCTCTGTGGAGACGACACTTCTGAACACCAACTGACGCTGTTGGAGCCCAGGATTAGGCGAGGAGCAGGCTGGGGCCTACTGGATTTTGGCAGGTGAAGGCAGCAGGAGACTTGCCATCTCCACAGCAGGGGAACAGCTGGCAGTGCTGAACCCCACTAAAACTTGAACGAATGTGTTTGGTTCTGTGGAGACGACACTTCTGAACACCAACTGACGCTGTTGGAGCCCAGGATTAGGCGAGGAGCAGGCTGGGGCCTACTGGATTTTGGCAGGTGAATGCAGCAGGAGACTTGCCATCTCCACAGCAGGGGAACAGCTGGCAGTGCTGAACCCCACTAACACTTGAACGAATGTGTTTGGCTCTGTGGAGACGACACTTCTGAACACCAACTGACGCTGTTGGAGCCCAGGATTAGGCGAGGAGCAGGCTGGGGCCTACTGGATTTTGGCAGGTGAATGCAGCAGGAGACTTGCCATCTCCACAGCAGGGGAACAGCTGGCAGTGCTGAACCCCACTAACACTTGAACGAATGTGTTTGGCTCTGTGGAGACGACACTTCTGAACACCAACTGACGCTGTTGGAGCCCAGGATTAGGCGAGGAGCAGGCTGGGGCCTACTGGATTTTGGCAGGTGAGTGCAGCAGGAGACTTGCCATCTCCACAGCAGGGGAACAGCTGGCAGTGCTGAACCCCACTAACACTTGAACGAATGTGTTTGGCTCTGTGGAGACGACACTTCTGAACACCAACTGACGCTGTTGGAGCCCAGGATTAGGCGAGGAGCAGGCTGGGGCCTACTGGATTTTGGCAGGTGAATGCAGCAGGAGACTTGCCATCTCCACAGCAGGGGAACAGCTGGCAGTGCTGAACCCCACTAACACTTGAACGAATGTGTTTGGCTCTGTGGAGACGACACTTCTGAACACCAACTGACGCTGTTGGAGCCCAGGATTAGGCGAGGAGCAGGCTGGGGCCTGCTGGATTTTGGCAGGTGAATGCAGCAGGAGACTTGCCATCTCCACAGCAGGGGAACAGCTGGCAGTGCTGAACCCCACTAACACTTGAACGAATGTGTTTGGCTCTGTGGAGACGACACTTCTGAACACCAACTGACGCTGTTGGAGCCCAGGATTAGGCGAGGAGCAGGCTGGGGCCTACTGGATTTTGGCAGGTGAATGCAGCAGGAGACTTGCCATCTCCACAGCAGGGGAACAGCTGGCAGTGCTGAACCCCACTAACACTTGAACGAATGTGTTTGGCTCTGTGGAGACGACACTTCTGAACACCAACTGACGCTGTTGGAGCCCAGGATTAGGCGAGGAGCAGGCTGGGGCCTACTGGATTTTGGCAGGTGAATGCAGCAGGAGACTTGCCATCTCCACAGCAGGGGAACAGCTGGCAGTGCTGAACCCCACTAACACTTGAACGAATGTGTTTGGCTCTGTGGAGACGACACTTCTGAACACCAACTGACGCTGTTGGAGCCCAGGATTAGGCGAGGAGCAGGCTGGGGCCTACTGGATTTTGGCAGGTGAATGCAGCAGGAGACTTGCCATCTCCACAGCAGGGGAACAGCTGGCAGTGCTGAACCCCACTAACACTTGAACGAATGTGTTTGGCTCTGTGGAGACGACACTTCTGAACACCAACTGACGCTGTTGGAGCCCAGGATTAGGCGAGGAGCAGGCTGGGGCCTACTGGATTTTGGCAGGTGAATGCAGCAGGAGACTTGCCATCTCCACAGCAGGGGAACAGCTGGCAGTGCTGAACCCCACTAACACTTGAACGAATGTGTTTGGCTCTGTGGAGACGACACTTCTGAACACCAACTGACGCTGTTGGAGCCCAGGATTAGGCGAGGAGCAGGCTGGGGCCTACTGGATTTTGGCAGGTGAAGGCAGCAGGAGACTTGCCATCTCCACAGCAGGGGAACAGCTGGCAGTGCTGAACCCCACTAACACTTGAACGAATGTGTTTGGCTCTGTGGAGACGACACTTCTGAACACCAACTGACGCTGTTGGTGCCCAGGATTACGCATGCCGCATGCAGAGGCCAATGGGCAGCGGTTTTTATGGAGGTTGTGGACTACTACTGATTCTAACCATGCTCCACTTAGGCCTCTGGCTCCACTGTCTCTACTATTTACCCTGGCCTCCAACCCCGCCAGCTACATCTCTGAAGTGGCGTCAGCACAATCTACACTTGTTCCTGTGTTACTGGTGCTCAGTCCCATCAGTTGATCCCCTGATGTTTGTCCGGCAAGTTCGCCAGCTCTGTCCTCATTCCCACTACTGGTTATGGGAATGTGGACAGAGCAGGAGACCTTGCCGGACACACATCAGGGGATAAACTGATGGGACTGAGCCACAGGAACACAGGAACAAGTGTAGATTGTGCTGACGCCACTTCAGAGATGTAGATGGCGGGGTTGGAGGTCAGGGGAAATAGTAGAGACAGTGGAGCCAGAGACCTAAGTTGGGCACGGTTAAAAATCAGTAGTGGTTTGAATGTTGATGGAGCTGGTGACTCTGCCGTCCACACAGCAGGGGATCAGCTGGCATTACTGAACCCCAGTAACACAGGAGCTAGTGTGTTTCTCTGTGCAGACGACACATCTGAGCGACAACTGGCTGTGTTGAAGCACAGGGATTATAGTTCAGGTGGTAGAAAAATGAACACACCAGCAGACCTGGATACAGTTGCCAACCACTAATTTAGTCTGTAAGAGGAATGGCAAAGTCTTTGGAGATCCAGGCCTTGTTCATTTTCAGAAAAGTCAGCCGGTCAACATTATCGGAAGATAGTCGCGTGCGACGGTCTGTTAGTACACCACCTGCGGCACTAAAGACACGTTCCGATAATACACTGGCAGCAGGGCAAGCCAGCACCTCCAATGCATACTGGCTAAGCTCTGGCCATGTATCCAGCTTAGAGACCCAAAACTTGAAGGGGGAAGAGCCATCTGGGAGTACAGCGACAGGGCAAGACATGTAGTCTGACACCATCTGACGGAAGCGTTGCCTCCTGCTGACTCGAGGCGTCGCTGATGGTGTAGACAATTGTGGTGGACACACAAAACTTTGCCACATTTGGGCCATAGTGGTCTTGCCTTGTGCTGCGGCACTGCCTCTGCTCCCTCTTTGTGCAGAGTTTCCTCCACTGCCTCGACGCACAGAGCTGCTTTGTAAAGCACTTGCAACAATGCTGTCGGGTGGAATGGAAAACATTATGGACTGCACCAGTGACTCTTCGTACTCCCGCATTTTACGCTCCCGGTTCAACGTTGGTATGAGCCTTTGTACGCTGTCCCGGTAGCGAGGATCTAGGAGGGTGTACACCCAATAATCAGCCGAGACGAGAATGTGGGCGATGCGGCGGTCGTTTCTCAGGCACTGCAGCATGAAATCAACCATGTGCTGCAGACTCCCAACTGCCAAAGAACCGCTGTCCCCTGTTTGAGGCGTGACCTCGACCTGCTCTGCATCACCCCACCCTCGCTGTACATACTGAGTAGAGGTTTGTGTACCTCCCTCCTCTGGAGAGATGTCTTCCTCCTCCATCGACTCCTCCTCATCCTCCTCACAAAGTGTCCCCTGCCTAGGCCTTTGTGAGGAAACACGTAGCGCAGACTGTCCAGAAGCAGATGGCATTTGGGACTCCTCATCCTCCACCTCTTCTGAAACCTCATCCCTTAGTGCTTGCAGTGTTTGTTGAAGCAGGCAGATAAGGGGGACAGTCATGCTGACTAGTGCATCATCTGCACTCGCCATCCGCGTGGATTCATCGAAGGCACGCAAAACGAGGCAGATGTCCTTCATAGAGGCCCACTCAATGGTGCTGAAGTGTGAACGGCGCACAGTGCGACTTGTTTGCGCCTGATGCAGCTGGTACTCCATGACTGCTGCCTGCTGCTCACACAACCGCTCCAACATATGTAACGTTGAATTCCACCGGGTGGGTAGGTCACATATGATGCGATGTTCTGGAAGGCCAAATCGTCGCTGCAGAGCAGCGAGGCGCGATCTTGCCGTGCTGGAACGTCGCAAGTGAGCGCACTCTATGCGGACCTTGTGCAACAGTGCATCAAGATCCGGATAGTCCCTCAGAAAGCTCTGCACGACCAAGTTAAGAACATGTGCCAGACATGGGATGTGTGTGAGGTTGCCTAGGCCAAGAGCTGCCACCAGATTTCGGCCATTGTCACACACTACCAAGCCCGGCTGGAGATTCGCTGGCCCAAACCACACATCGCTCTCCAGCTTGATAGCATTCCAGAGCTCCTGCGCTGTGTGGCTTCGATTCCCCAAAGAAATTAATTTGAGTACAGCCTGTTGACGTTTGGCCACGGCTGTGCTCATATCGGTCGTAACAGGCTCCTGCTCTGCTGTTTCTGAGGAACTTGAGTAGGAGGAGGAGTCTATGTGTACAGACTGGAGTCCTGCAATCCGTGGCGTTGGAAGAACACGTACAGCGCCACTCTCCAGATCCGTACCCGGCTCCACAACATTGACCCAGTGGGCAGTGAGGGAAAGGTATCGTCCCTGTCCATGGTTACTGGTCCACGCATCGGTGGTCAGGTGGACCTTGCTACTAACGGCGTTTAGTAGCGCATGTTTTATTTTGCCCTCAACATGTTTCTGCAGGGCAGGGACGGCTCGCCTGCTGAAATAAAAGCGGCTGGGCACGTTGTATTGGGGGACTGCCAATGCCATTAAGTCCCGGAAGGTGTCAGTGTCCACCAGCCTGAATGACAGCATTTCAACTGCCAGAAGTTTGGCAATGCCAGCATTCAGAGACTGTGCTCGGGGATGGTTTGCCGAGTAAGGGCGCCTTTTATCCCATGCCTGTGCTACCGATGGCTGTGATGGATGGGAACGTGCTGTTATGGGTGGAATCTGACAGGGTCTCCGGACAACAGTGGCAGAGGTTCTTCCTTGGCGATCCTGTGAGGAAGCCGAACCAGCAGTGTGTGAGCTGGAGGAAGAGGGCCCAACACGAACTGAAGAGGTGGTAGGTGGTGCTGTACGTTGGCCTACGTCTTGAGGGTGTCTCTGCAACTCCAACTCGTGCTTGGTGCGCACATGTTTCCACATATTTGTGGTATTGAGGTTGCTGACATTTCTCCCTCTTTTGACTCTCTGATGACACAGCTTGCATTTGACAAAGCAAATGTCATCTGCAACTGTGTCAAAAAAGGACCACGCACTGCAACTCTTGTGAGCGCCCGGTTTGCCTTTGGAAGGAGGAATGCTCCTAACGGGTGCCGAAGTGGAGGGTACAGGCAACCAAGTCTTCCCCCTCCCTCTGCCTCCTGTTTTGGCCGGTAGGGGAATCTCTTCCTCCGAGCTGCTCCCACCACCTTCCTGTTGCTCACGCCATGATGGGTCAAGGACCTCATCATCTTCCCTCCCCTCTTCAAACAGCTGCTTCTCCGGGGTTGTCTCGCCAGCACCGTACGCACCAGAAAGTGGCAACTGAGTCTCGTCATCATCTGATGCGTACTGAGGTGTGCTGACCATAGGCACTGGCCCACTCGCCTCTTCAGATTCAGAGGGACAAAGAAGTTGCGCATCACTGCATACTCCCTCTTCTTCACATTCAGGAATGCTGCTTGGCTGGCCCCCTCTTTCCAAGCCAACAGATTCCGAGAACAGAAGTAGAGATTGTGATGGCTCCTGTCCATGTCTCTCTGACTGCCTGGGCACTTTGGCAGGTGGTGAAGAGACAGATGGTTGCTCTTCGGTGCTCTGACCCTGAGAGGATGCGGAAGTAATTGAAGTCGATGCGTTAGCTGCCATCCATCCGACAACGGCTTCAATTTGTTCCTCCCGCAGCAGTGGGGTACGTTGAGGTCCTACAAAGCTGCGCATAAAGGACTGTTGCCTGCTAAAACTGGGGGATGCTGATCCACTGGTGCCCGCAGCAGGCCCAGAATCCCCACGTCCTCTACCTGTAGAATCCCCACGTCCTCTCCCTGCAGAATCCCCACGTCCTCTCCCTGCTGAAACTCCACGCCCACGCCCACGCCCCCGCGCCTTACTCCCTGCCTTCTTCATCTTGCAAGACTGCTTAAGATAGGCAAAAAAGGACAAAGGGGGGCCTTAGTGTGCTTATTCCTGAACAGCTGGTTACAGGTACAAGAAACACTAATTTTATGAAGTGTGTGTGTGTGGACTAGACTTTAATAGGAGCTGATGTGGCCTACACAAGTTCAAAATGTAGTGTTTGGTGAACTTTTTATGTGGTTTCTTTGTTTGAAACAAACTCAAAGTATGAGAACAAAGAATTGAAACTGATAGTATCACCAACTTTTTGGAGCTATTACAATGCAGGCAGGTAACCTACAATGCAAAAGATGAGGCTCCAAAAAAATTGGGTAATACTAATCTGGCTGCGCCGGCAGGGCACAAGCCAGAAAAAAAGGCTCCTCTATCTACTCCTATATAGTGTTTGCAACCAACCAATGTTGATGGATACGGATGGATGCACACTAATAGGAGAAGAAAAAATGAGCTGCACTCAGAGACAAATATGTGTGAGGCAGTGACGCACGTTGAGCGTCCTACAACCAGACGTAGCTGCAGGACACTCTACTCAGCGTGAGCTGCACTCACACACAGTCAGAGACCTCTCAGACAGCCGTCAACAGTGCAGCTAAGTGGGCACTGGCACTGACAGGCTGCAGAAAGGCTCCGCTGTGTACTCCTATATAGTGTTTGCAACCACCGTAGATTGAGACGGATGGATGCACACTAATAGAAGAAAAAATGAGCTGCACTCAAATAAAAATATGTGTGAGGCAGTGACGCACGCTGAGCGTCCTACAGCCAGACGTAGCTGCAGGACACACTACTCAGCGTGAGCTGCACTCACACACAGTCAGAGACCTCTCAGACAGCCGTGAACAGTGCAGCAAAGTGGACACTAGCACTGAAAGGCTGCAGAAAGGCTCCGCTGTCTACTACTAGTGTTTGCAACCAACGTATATGGATACGGATGGAAGCACACTAGATTGAAATTATTTAAAAAATGCAGCTCAAAAAATAAAAGATGTATGAGGCAGCAGTGATCACACTGGGTGGCCTACAGCCTGACGTGGCTGCAGGACCCACTCCACAGCGTGAGCTGCACTCACACAGCCCTTGCAGACAGCTGTGAAAACAGCGCTGCTAGGGAAAAGCAAGCTACAGTGGTGGTTTATGTAGCCTGGATAAAGCACAATATTGTTTTTAGAATCGCTATTTCTAACTGTCCCTCACAGTCTTCTACAGCAGCCTGTCCCTAACTGAATTCACAGCAGAGTGACCAGAAATGGCGGCTGCGGTGGCTTTTATAGTGCATCATGACATCATTTCGGCAGCCAATCACAGCCATGCCAATAGTTAACATGCCTACATGCCTAACAGGATGTGCCCACACTTCGGAGGATTCCCATTGGCTTAATCAAAGCAAGCAGGCTCATAGCATGATGGGAACTTCCTATTCCGATTCCGATCCCGGAATCCGATATGAAAAAAGTATCGGAATTAAGTATCGGAATTCCGATACCGCTAATATCGGCCGATACCCGATACTTGCGGTATCGGAATGCTCAACACTAATTATAAGCAGTGTTACTGAAGAAGGTCCATTTTATGACCGAGACGTCTGATTTGAATTGCCTGCACAATGAGATATCTACCTTTTTTACATCCGAGTGCCAAATTTACTTTACATCCTTAAAATGATAGGATCCTACTGGGTCACCAAATATGGGAGTGCTGAGCTTACTATTATTTAGAGCATAACAGGAAAACACGTGGATTAAAACTGCTCTATTGGACTTAAGTGATGGCATCATCTACTATCATATGAACTAAATACAAATACCCCAAACACTGGAAATAATAAAGGGCTCAACTCACTGAACAATACAAAATAAAGAGAATCTCATGCAAAAACTATTAAGCATAACAAGAGATCAAAATAGAGTTTTTCAAAGCTCAAATATAATTTATTGAAATAATGATAAACAGAGCATGAGTGCTAGTATAGGTTGCAGCAGACATAAACACAAAATGATTATGCAGCACCTTGAAAGAATTATTGAAGAATATATAGATATTTTTGTACAGCATAAGCAGTTATTTCACAGATGTAGAACACAATAGAAAGCAACCCACCAATTGAAGTAATATATATTCCCTGAAAAGGGTGTTACATACAATCAGTACCCAGGGTAGGAAACTATCTATAAAGTGCAAGAGTGCTTTGTGCTAATAAGCCCAAAGGGCGTTGAATGTAAACTAAATGAAGTAAAAAATGCCTGTGCACAAAAACTGAATATGAGGGCTGCATTAAAGAGTAACTCTTACATGTGATGTGAATGCTGCTGTCAGACCTGCCGCCCCTACGCGCGTTACGCCGCAGCTTCCTCAGGAGGCGTGGTTTCAATATGCCCCGGATCTAGTATTTATAGTGCGGTCAACCAATGAGCCGCTTTCCCTAATAAGGGATGTAGATTTCAAGACATGCGCACTAGCGCCCATAGTGACGTCAATAGTGACTCATCCAGTTCCTAAAGTCCACAGAATAGGCGGCGCATGCGCTGTAGAGTCCCCCTAGCAAACAGGGAGTCTGTCATCAGCGCTCAACGGCATGAGGACAGCTCGAGCTGCTAAGCAGCCAGAAACAGCCAAACACCTACTGAGCACGTCCGAAGACTCCTAGTGAGGACAAAACTGGGCATGCGCACAGAAGAGGACCAATTGAATATGGAATACTAATCCTGTTTAGACATCAACCCTTGTGGGAAATGTAAAGTGATCTAGACATATAGCAAAATATTGCACAAGGTAAAGGTTGAATAACAATGAAAAATGGATAAGAATTTACCAAAATTAGGCAGAATATAACACAGAAGTGATTATACGGTGTAATGATCAATAATAATAAGTGTACATAACATACAGTGTATACAATAAATGAATGTGTACACAATAAACACAGGACACATGAGTCACATACTGTGTATATTATGAACACAGGTGTGCGCACATAAATTAAGGCGCATAAAAAAGTAAGGAAAAGTTTTTTTATCCTTATAAATATAAATATCCTATAAATACATAGACACCGCTATTAAATACCAAGTGTCATATTAAACTAAATGTGCAAATATGTGGCACACTACAACTACCATATGTAGTGTATCAAAATACTTGTGTAAAAATACATGAAAAAAATATACACAAAAAACATTATATTGTTAAAAATAAGGAGACAAACAGTATAAATGAGACCATACACAAAAACACATAAACAGGACATAAATTTCTTGTATATGACTTGTTTCTTCATGTAGTAACCAACAGTCATCGAAATAGAGCTCCGTATCAAATCATATACTGCGATTCAGATAGAGAACTGGAATATAAACAAAAATTGAAATTAAAAACAGATAAAATCCAGGCTTAAAAGATACCCATATAGCTTTTACAAAAAGGACCCGAAACCTTTACTCTCATTTAATCCCATAGGGACCATGGTGTTGAGTCTATAAATCCATCGACTCTCCACTTGTGATAAGACTCGAAACAGATCACCACCCCTCATGCCCAAGGATACCTGATCAACTGCAAAAATTTTCAAACCTTTAGCTTCAGAATTGTGGAAGGTTCTAAAATGTCTTGGGAGCGTCTTTAGTTGTTCTTCATCTTTAGCTTCCTTAGCTTTTTCTATGTCACGAACATGCTCGCGAACTCTTATTCTAAATTCCCTTGTGGTCATTCCGATATAAATCTTACCACAAGGGCAGTTTGCATAATAGATCACTCCTTTCGAGGAACAAGTTAAGCATTTTCTAATTGAAAATGTCTTAGAATAATCTGAGTTCCAAAAACTGTTGGTCTTAATCGTATTTGCACACGCTTTACAACTTCGACAGGGAAAAAAACCTTTGATTTCACCAAAAATACCTTTTTGCACTTTTTGTTTAGGAGCTAAATAACTCCGTACCAGCAGATCAGACAAATTCCTAGATCTTTTGGCTGTAATGCACGGTCTTTCTGATAAAGTTTTTTTAAAAATTGGGTCAGTATGTAATACATGCCAATGAGAATTGATTATGTTTGTGAATTTGCTCCATTGTTCATTAAATGGAGTAATCAACCTCACTTGATTATTATCTGCCGTTTGAATTTTTTTATTATACAAAAGTTGATCCCTAGGTATATGCTGAACCTTGTTATAGGCATTAAGAATTGCCCTATGTCCATAGCCTCTTTCACGAAACCTTGTATATAAGTCTGCTGCTTGTTTTTGATACGTTTGTTCAGACGAACATATCCTCTTAGCTCGAAGGTATTGTCCCACAGGGATTGAGCGAATAGTAGATTTTAAATGAGAGGAACCTGCATGCAAAATAGAATTTGTTGCAGTCGGCTTCCTAAATATATCTGTGGAGATTGAACCAACATCATTCTTTAGGATATCAATATCCAAAAAATTAACCCTATGTCCATATGAATAGGTGAGATTTATATTTAAATTATTGTTATTCAAGGCTACCATCAAAGTTTTCAACTCATCTATTGAACCTTCCCAAACAAATAAAACGTCATCAATAAATCTCATCCAATTGTGGACTTTCTCTATACCTGTCACCGGAGAACACTGAAAAATTTCCCTCTCCCAAAATCCCAAAAATAAATTAGCGTAAGCGGGAGCACACGCCGCCCCCATAGCTGTACCCTGTGTTTGCAAAAAAACTTGATCTTTAAAAATAAAACAATTGTGTGTTAAAATAAATTTTAATAAATTCAAAATCAGGGTGACTAAGGGGGGATCTAAATTGCTATTCTGTAAAAACCACGAAACCGCCTCAAGTGCCTGGTCATGACGGATGGAGGTGTATAAAGCCTCAACATCCGCCGTGACCAGGATCATGTCTTCATCGAGATGTATTTGGTCTAGTCTCCGTAATGCCGCTGTGGTATCAAGAATATGAGATGGCAATGTGTTCACCAATGGTTTCAAATAAAAATCAATTATTCGACAAATGAGTTCACTCAGGCCCTCATTGCCCGATACTATTGGGCGACCAGGCGGATCATCCACGTTTTTGTGAATCTTTGGAATTAAATATAGAGTTGGCAACTTAGGTTTTAATGATTGGATAGTGTCCAATAGTGATTTAGGAATAACACCACACTCATAAGCATTGGATAAGATATCAATAAGTTCTCTCTGGTATTCAAGCAAAGGTACATTGGTCAGTTTTTTATAACAGTTTACATCAGACAAAAGTGTATGGGCCTGTTTCTCATAAAGCTCCAATGGCCAAATTACTAAATTTCCTCCTTTATCTGCTTTTTTAAAAATCACATCAGTCCAGCCTTGCAGTTCTGAGATTATTTTTCTTTCATTTTTGTTAGTTGGACTAGCATAATAATTATTTTTCAACTTTTCTATATCTTGTGTCACTAATTTAACAAAAATGTCAACAGCTGGACATGAATTTATATTGGGAAATGTTTTTGATTTGTTGAACAAAGAAACGGGAAAATAACTCACCGTCTCAGAGGAGTAGTTTTCTTCAGCTAGAGATTCTAAAATTTCAAGAGCTACTTTTTCCTCATCCGAATTAAGTTGCAATCCCATGTTATTTTTCTCATGGAATCTTTTAAGTATCAACTTCCTTGCAAATAGATGCACATCTTTTATTGCCGTGAAGGAATCTAGTTGTTGACATGGAGAAAAGGTTAGTCCCTTTTCCAATAATTCAATCTGTTCGTTCGAAAGAATATGTGAGGAAAGATTTATTACCTTGCGTTTATCATTTTTCCTAGTGCCAAAATTAGTTTGGTACCTTGCTGTACCTCTAGCTCGGCCCCCAAATCTTGTTCTCACACGTCTAGGAGTATAATATTCCCTTTCGTGAATGGAGGCAGCACTACTCGAAATTGAAGAGATAGAGGAAACTGAAGGACTCCTAGTAGAGGATTGAATATTGTTTTCCTCAGAGAGTTTATTTTGCCAACGAAAAACTCTTTTCTGATTATAATCTTGTACATCACGTTGGTATTTCTTCATTTTATTTTTACTGATCTGATTTTCCCATTTTTCTAGATCTTGATCAAGGTCCCGATAAAATTTATCCAAAATCTCCCTGGGTATTTTAGCCGCCATCTCAGCCTGTAATTTATTAAGTTCCTAATCCATTTCCTTCAAAATCCCAGTATTTTTTGTATTGATAATTTCCATAAAGGAAAAAGAGCATGCTGAGGAAACACTCTCCCACTTAGTAATCAATTCAAAATCATCTAACCCAAATGTCGGATATAGCTGTATACGAAGACCTCGGGGTATAATCTTCTGTTTGATATAATTATCTATAGATGTTTTGGTCCACCATATACGTGTTTTCTTATTTGTCAAATTTTTATATTTAGACAACAGTCCCTTTTCATCATTCTGGGCATCATTAAAATTAGCAGAAACACTCTGTTTAAACAAATCAGACGCTTTCACTTGCCAAGCTTTCTCTTTGGCTTTAAAGTCCATTAGGGGAATCAAACTGTTGTAAAACAAAACATACAAATTAAATACAAATACCCCAAACACTGGAAATAATAAAGGGCTCAACTCACTGAACAATACAAAATAAAGAGAATCTCATGCAAAAACTATTAAGCATAACAAGAGATCAAAATAGAGTTTTTCAAAGCTCAAATATAATTTATTGAAATAATGATAAACAGAGCATGAGTGCTAGTATAGGTTGCAGCAGACATAAACACAAAATGATTATGCAGCACCTTGAAAGAATTATTGAAGAATATATAGATATTTTTGTACAGCATAAGCAGTTATTTCACAGATGTAGAACACAATAGAAAGCAACCCACCAATTGAAGTAATATATATTCCCTGAAAAGGGTGTTACATACAATCAGTACCCAGGGTAGGAAACTATCTATAAAGTGCAAGAGTGCTTTGTGCTAATAAGCCCAAAGGGCGTTGAATGTAAACTAAATGAAGTAAAAAATGCCTGTGCACAAAACCTGAATATAAGGGCTGCATTAAAGAGTAACACTTACATGTGATGTGAATGCTGCTGTCAGACCTGCCGCCCCTACGCGCGTTACGCCGCAGCTTCCTCAGGAGGCGTGGTTTCAATATGCCCCGGATCTAGTATTTATAGTGCGGTCAACCAATGAGCCGCTTTCCCTAATAAGGGACGTAGATTTCAAGACATGCGCACTAGCGCCCATAGTGACGTCAATAGTGACTCATCCAGTTCCTAAAGTCCACAGAATAGGCGGCGCATGCGCTGTAGAGTCCCCCTAGCAAACAGGGAGTCTGTCATCAGCGCTCAACGGCATGAGGACAGCTCGAGCTGCTAAGCAGCCAGAAACAGCCAAACACCTACTGAGCACGTCCGAAGACTCCTAGTGAGTACAAAACTGGGCATGCGCACAGAAGAGGACCAATTGAATATGGAATACTAATCCTGTTTAGACATCAACCCTTGTGGGAAATGTAAAGTGATCTAGACATATAGCAAAATATTGCACAAGGTAAAGGTTGAATAACAATGAAAAATGGATAAGAATTTACCAAAATTAGGCAGAATATAACACAGAAGTGATTATACGGTGTAATGATCAATAATAATAAGTGTACATAACATACAGTGTATACAATAAATGAATGTGTACACAATAAACACAGGACACATGAGTCACATACTGTGTATATTATGAACACAGGTGTGCGCACATAAATTAAGGCGCATAAAAAAGTAAGGAAAAGTTTTTTTATCCTTATAAATATAAATATCCTATAAATACATAGACACCGCTATTAAATACCAAGTGTCATATTAAACTAAATGTGCAAATATGTGGCACACTACAACTACCATATGTAGTGTATCAAAATACTTGTGTAAAAATACATGAAAAAAATATACACAAAAAACATTATATTGTTAAAAATAAGGAGACAAACAGTATAAACGAGACCATACACAAAAACACATAAACAGGACATAAATTTCTTGTATATGACTTGTTCCTTCATGTAGTAACCAACAGTCATCGAAATAGAGCTCCGTATCAAATCATATACTGCGCGTAGGGGCGGCAGGTCTGACAGCAGCATTCACATCACATGTAAGTGTTACTCTTTAATGCAGCCCTTATATTCAGGTTTTGTGCACAGGCATTTTTTACTTCATTTAGTTTACATTCAACGCCCTTTGGGCTTATTAGCACAAAGCACTCTTGCACTTTATAGATAGTTTCCTACCCTGGGTACTGATTGTATGTAACACCCTTTTCAGGGAATATATATTACTTCAATTGGTGGGTTGCTTTCTATTGTGTTCTACATCTGTGAAATAACTGCTTATGCTGTACAAAAATATCTATATATTCTTCAATAATTCTTTCAAGGTGCTGCATAATCATTTTGTGTTTATGTCTGCTGCAACCTATACTAGCACTCATGCTCTGTTTATCATTATTTCAATAAATTATATTTGAGCTTTGAAAAACTCTATTTTGATCTCTTGTTATGCTTAATAGTTTTTGCATGAGATTCTCTTTATTTTGTATTGTTCAGTGAGTTGAGCCCTTTATTATTTCCAGTGTTTGGGGTATTTGTATTTAATTTGTATGTTCTGTTTTACAACAGTTTGATTCCCCTAATGGACTTTAAAGCCAAAGAGAAAGCTTGGCAAGTGAAAGCGTCTGATTTGTTTAAACAGAGTGTTTCTGCTAATTTTAATGATGCCCAGAATGATGAAAAGGGACTGTTGTCTAAATATAAAAATTTGACAAATAAGAAAACACGTATATGGTGGACCAAAACATCTATAGATAATTATATCAAACAGAAGATTATACCCCGAGGTCTTCGTATACAGCTATATCCGACATTTGGGTTAGATGATTTTGAATTGATTACTAAGTGGGAGAGTGTTTCCTCAGCATGCTCTTTTTCCTTTATGGAAATTATCAATACAAAAAATACTGGGATTTTGAAGGAAATGGATGAGGAACTTAATAAATTACAGGCTGAGATGGCGGCTAAAATACCCAGGGAGATTTTGGATAAATTTTATCGGGACCTTGATCAAGATCTAGAAAAATGGGAAAATCAGATCAGTAAAAATAAAATGAAGAAATACCAACGTGATGTACAAGATTATAATCAGAAAAGAGTTTTTCGTTGGCAAAATAAACTCTCTGAGGAAAACAATATTCAATCCTCTACTAGGAGTCCTTCAGTTTCCTCTATCTCTTCAATTTCGAGTAGTGCTGCCTCCATTCACGAAAGGGAATATTATACTCCTAGACGTGTGAGAACAAGATTTGGGGGCCGAGCTAGAGGTACAGCAAGGTACCAAACTAATTTTGGCACTAGGAAAATGATAAACCCAAGGTAATAAATAGTGTTGAGCATTCCGATACCGCAAGTATCGGGTATCGGCCGATACTTGCTGTATCGGAATTCCGATACCGACTTCCGATATTTTTTCAATATCGGAATTCGGCATCGGAATCGGAAGTTCAAAGTTGATTGACAGGCTGACGTCATCATGATGCGCGGTGTGTGCGCATCATGATGCGCCGTCATTTCGGCCTTCCGGGGGTCTCTGCCGGCCTGCCGGGGGGCTGTGTGGACTGCCCGGGGTCTGTACCGGCCTGCCGGGGGGCTGTGCCGGCCTGCCGGTGGTCTGTGCACCCTGTGGGGGTCTGTACCGGCCTGCCGGGGGGCTGTGCCGGCCTGCCGGTGGTCTGTGCACCCTGTGGGGGTCTGTACCGGCCTGCCGGGGGGGCTGTGCCGGCCTGCCGGGGGGCTGTGCTGATGTCCGGGGGTCTGTGCAAGCATCGTCCGATGGGACTACAAGTCCCATCGGGCGATGCCTGCTACCATGACAGTGATTGACACATTAGCCAATGATGGGACAGTAGTAGTCCCATCATCCGGCTAATGTGTTAAATGTTAAAAAAAAAAAAAAAAAAAAATACTACATACATACTACATACATACTACATGCATGCTACATACATACTACATGCTACATACATACTACATGCTACATACATACTACATATATACTACATGCATGCTACATACATACTACATGCTACATACATACTACATATATACCACATGCATGCTACATACATACTACATGCTACATACATACTACATGCTACATACATACTACATATATACTACATACATACTACATACATGCTACATACATGCTACATACTGCATGCTACATACATACTACATACATACTACATACATACTACATGCATGCTACATACATACTACATACATACTACATACATGCTACATACATACCACATATATACTACATACATGCTACATGCTACATACATACTACATACATACTACATATATACTACATGCATGCTACATACATACTACATATACTACATGCATGCTACATACATACTGCATGCTACATGCATGCTACATACATATTGCATGCTACATGCATGCTACATACATACTACATACATACTACATGCATGCTACATACATACTACATACATACTACATACATGCTACATACATACCACATATATACTACATACATGCTACATGCTTCATACATACTACATACATACTACATACATGCTACATACATACTACATATATACTACATGCATGCTACATACATACTACGTATATACTACATGCATGCTACATACATACTGCATGCTACATGCATGCTACATACATACTACATACATACTACATGCTACATACTTACCACATATATACTACATACATACAATACATTCATACAATACATACATAGACATACAGTACATATAACATAGAGTAACATACTTACCAATACTTGTCACATTGTTCCCCGAAGCCATTGTCTTTTCCGGAATAAATATTAACATAACAAACCACAAAAATACTCACCCACGATCCGAAGCAGTCCACGAGTGTGTCCCACGACGATCTTGGGTAGAGAACTGCAGCATCAGATGATGCTGCCGTTCTCTACGGGCTGCAGGAATCCAATGACGGAAGGTAGGTATCCTTCCGCACTGTATTCCTCCACCACTTAAAAAAAAAAAAAGTCCCTAGTCTCACTTTATGCCATTGCTGCGTGGGAAATTCTCACACAGCAATGGCATAAAGTGAGACTAGGGACTTTTTTTTTTTTAAGTGGCGGAGGAATACAGTGCGGAAGGATACCTACCTTCCGTCATTGGATTCCTACAGCCCGTAGAGAACGGCAGCATCAGCTGATGCTGCTGTTCTCTACCCAAGATCGTCGTGGGACACACTCGTGGACTGCTTCGGATCGTGGGTGAGTATTTTTGTGGTTTGTTATGTTAATATTTATTCCGGAAAAGACAATGGCTTCGGGGAACAATGTGACAAGTATTGGTAAGTATGTTACTCTATGTTATATGTACTGTATGTCTATGTATGTATTGTATGAATGTATTGTATGTATGTAGTATATATGTGGTATGCATGTAGCATGTAGTATGTATGTAGTATGTATGTAGCATGCATGTAGCATGCATGTAGTATATATGTAGTATGTATGTGGTATGTATGTAGCATGTAGTATGTATGTAGCATGCATGTAGTATGTATGTAGTATGTATGTAGCATGCATGTAGTATATATGTAGTATGTATGTAGCATGTAGTATGTAGCATGCATGTAGTATATATGTAGTATGTATGTAGCATGTAGTATGTATGTAGCATGCATGTAGTATGTATGTAGCATGTAGTATGTATGTAGCATGCATGTAGTATATATGTAGTATGTATGTAGCATGTAGTATGTATGTAGCATGCATGTAGTATATATGTAGTATGTATGTAGCATGTAGTATGTATGTAGCATGCATGTAGTATATATGTAGTATGTAGCATGTAGTATGTATGTAGCATGCATGTAGTATGTATGTAGCATGCATGTAGTATGTATGTGGTATGTATGTAGCATGTAGTATGTATGTAGCATGCATGTAGTATATATGTGTTATGTATGTAGCATGTAGCATGCATGTAGCATGCATGTAGTATGTATGTAGTATGTATGTGGTATGTACTGTATGTAGCATGCATGTAGTATGTATGTAATATATATGTGGTATGTATGTAGCATGTAGTATGTATGTAGCATGCAGTATGTATGTAGCATGCATGTAGTATGTATGTAGTATATATGTAGTTTGTATGTTGCATGTAGTATTTATGTAGTATGAATGTAGCATGTATGTAGTATGTAGTATGAATGTAGCATGTATGTAGTATGCATGTTGTATGTATGTAGCATGTATGTAGCATGTAATTTTTTTTTTTTTTTTTTTACATTCAACACATTAGCCGGATGATGGGACTACTACTGTCCCATCATTGGCTAATGTGTCAATCACTGTCATGGTAGCAGGCATCGCCCGATGGGACTTGTAGTCCCATCGGACGATGCCTGCACAGACCCCCGAAGCCTGCACAGACCACCGGCAGGCCGGCACAGCCCCCCGGCAGGCCGGCACAGCCCCCCGGAGCCTGCACAGCCCACCGGCAGGCGGGCACAGCCCCCCGGCAGGCCGGCACAGCCCCCCGGAGCCTGCACAGCCCCCCGGCAGGCCGGCACAGCCCACCGGAGCCTGCACAGACCACCGGTAGGCCGGCACAGCCCCCCGGCAGGCCGGCACAGACCACCGGAGCCTGCACAGACCCCCTGGCAGGCCGGCACAGCCCCCCGAAAGGCCCGTACAGACCCCAGAGAGGCTGTACAAGGCAAAAACAGGGTTTTTCTTATTCCGATACCGGAAGTCCCATAGACTTGAATGGGACTTCCGGTATCGGAATCGGCGATACCGATACTTTTTTTTAAAGATCGGCCGATCCATTCCGATCCGATACTTTGAAGTATCGGACGGTATCGCTCAACTCTAGTAATAAATCTTTCCTCACATATTCTTTCGAACGAACAGATTGAATTATTGGAAAAGGGACTAACCTTTTCTCCATGTCAACAACTAGATTCCTTCACGGCAATAAAAGATGTGCATCTATTTGCAAGGAAGTTGATACTTAAAAGATTCCATGAGAAAAATAACATGGGATTGCAACTTAATTCGGATGAGGAAAAAGTAGCTCTTGAAATTTTAGAATCTCTAGCTGAAGAAAACTACTCCTCTGAGACGGTGAGTTCTTTTCCCGTTTCTTTGTTCAACAAATCAAAAACATTTCCCAATATAAATTCATGTCCAGCTGTTGACATTTTTGTTAAATTAGTGACACAAGATATAGAAAAGTTGAAAAATAATTATTATGCTAGTCCAACTAACAAAAATGAAAGAAAAATAATCTCAGAACTGCAAGGCTGGACTGATGTGATTTTTAAAAAAGCAGATAAAGGAGGAAATTTAGTAATTTGGCCATTGGAGCTTTATGAGAAACAGGCCCATACACTTTTGTCTAATGTAAACTGTTATAAAAAACTGACCCATGTACCTTTGCTTGAATACCAGAGAGAACTTATTGATATCTTATCCAATGCTTATGAGTGTGGTGTTATTCCTAAATCACTATTGGACACTATCCAATCATTAAAACCTAAGTTGCCAACTCTATATTTAATTCCAAAGATTCACAAAAACGTGGATGATCCGCCTGGTCGCCCAATAGTATCGGGCAATGAGGGCCTGAGTGAACTCATTTGTCGAATAATTGATTTTTATTTGAAACCATTGGTGAACACGTTGCCATCTCATATTCTTGATACCACAGCGGCATTACGGAGACTAGACCAAATACATCTCGATGAAGACATGTTCCTGGTCACGGCGGATGTTGAGGCTTTATACACCTCCATCCGTCATGACCAGGGACTTGAGGCGGTTTCGTGGTTTTTACAGAATAGCAATTTAGATCCCCCTTAGTCACCCTGATTTTGAATTTATTAAAATTTATTTTAACACACAATTGTTTTATTTTTAAAGATCAAGTTTTTTTTCAAACACAGGGTACAGCTATGGGGGCGGCGTGTGCTCCCGCTTACGCTAATTTATTTTTGGGATTTTGGGAGAGGGAAATTTTTCAGTGTTCTCCGGTGACAGGTATAGAGAAAGTCCACAATTGGATGAGATTTATTGATGACGTTTTATTTGTTTGGGAAGGTTCAATAGATGAGTTGAAAACTTTGATGGTAGCCTTGAATAACAATAATTTAAATATAAATCTCACCTATTCATATGGACATAGGGTTAATTTTTTGGATATTGATATCCTAAAGAATGATGTTGGTTCAATCTCCACAGATATATTTAGGAAGCCGACTGCAACAAATTCTATTTTGCATGCAGGTTCCTCTCATTTAAAATCTACTATTCGCTCAATCCCTGTGGGACAATACCTTCGAGCTAAGAGGATATGTTCGTCTGAACAAACGTATCAAAAACAAGCAGCAGACTTATATACAAGGTTTCGTGAAAGAGGCTATGGACATAGGGCAATTCTTAATGCCTATAACAAGGTTCAGCATATACCTAGGGATCAACTTTTGTATAATAAAAAAATTCAAACGGCAGATAATAATCAAGTGAGGTTGATTACTCCATTTAATGAACAATGGAGTAAATTCACAAACATAATCAATTCTCATTGGCATGTATTACATACTGACCCAATTTTTAAAAAAACTTTATCAGAAAGACCGTGCATTACAGCCAAAAGATCTAGGAATTTGTCTGATCTGCTGGTACGGAGTTATTTAGCTCCTAAACAAAAAGTGCAAAAAGGTATTTTTGGTGAAATCAAAGGTTTTTTTCCCTGTCGAAGTTGTAAAGCGTGTGCAAATACGATTAAGACCAACAGTTTTTGGAACTCAGATTATTCTAAGACATTTTCAATTAGAAAATGCTTAACTTGTTCCTCGAAGGGAGTGATCTATTATGCAAACTGCCCTTGTGGTAAGATTTATATCGGAATGACCACAAGGGAATTCAGAATAAGAGTTCGCGAGCATGTTCGTGACATAGAAAAAGCTAAGGAAGCTAAAGATGAAGAACAACTAAAGACGCTCCCAAGACATTTTAGAACCTTCCACAATTCTGAAGCTAAAGGTTTGAAAATGTTTGCAGTTGATCAGGTATCCTTGGGCATGAGGGGTGGTGATCTGTTTCGAGTCTTATCACAAGTGGAGAGTCGATGGATTTATAGACTCAACACCATGGTCCCTATGGGATTAAATGAGAGTAATGGTTTTGGGTCCTTTTTGTAAAAGCTATATGGGTATCTTTTAAGCCTGGATTTTATCTGTTTTTAATTTCAATTTTTGTTTATATTCCAGTTCTTTATCTGAATCGCAGTATATGATTTGATACGGAGCTCTATTTCGATGACTGTTGATTACTACATGAAGAAACAAGTCATATACAAGAAATTTATGTCCTGTTTATGTGTTTTTGTGTATGGTCTCGTTTATACTGTTTGTCTCCTTATTTTTAACAATATAATGTTTTTTGTGTATATTTTTTTCATGTATTTTTACACAAGTATTTTGATACACTACATATGGTAGTTGTAGTGTGCCACATATTTGCACATTTAGTTTAATATGACACTTGGTATTTAATAGCGGTGTCTATGTATTTATAGGATATTTATATTTATAAGGATAAAAAAACTTTTCCTTACTTTTTTATGCGCCTTAATTTATGTGCGCACACCTGTGTTCATAATATACACAGTATGTGACTCATGTGTCCTGTGTTTATTGTGTACACATTCATTTATTGTATACACTGTATGTTATGTACACTTATTATTATTGATCATTACACCGTATAATCACTTCTGTGTTATATTCTGCCTAATTTTGGTAAATTCTTATCCATTTTTCATTGTTATTCAACCTTTACCTTGTGCAATATTTTGCTATATGTCTAGATCACTTTACATTTCCCACAAGGGTTGATGTCTAAACAGGATTAGTATTCCATATTCAATTGGTCCTCTTCTGTGCGCATGCCCAGTTTTGTCCTCACTAGGAGTCTTCGGACGTGCTCAGTAGGTGTTTGGCTGTTTCTGGCTGTTTAGCAGCTCGAGCTGTCCTCATGCCGTTGAGCGCTGATGACAGACTCCCTGTTTGCTAGGGGGACTCTACAGCGCATGCGCCGCCTATTCTGTGGACTTTAGGAACTGGATGAGTCACTATTGACGTCACTATGGGCACTAGTGCGCATGTCTTGAAATCTACGTCCCTTATTAGGGAAAGCGGCTCATTGGTTGATCGCACTATAAATACTAGATCCGGGGCATATTGAAACCACGCCTCCTGAGGAAGCTGCGGCGTAACGCGCGTAGGGGCGGCAGGTCTGACAGCAGCATTCACATCACATGTAAGTGTTACTCTTTAATGCAGCCCTTATATTCAGGTTTTGTGCACAGGCATTTTTTACTTCATTTAGTTTACATTCAACGCCCTTTGGGCTTATTAGCACAAAGCACTCTTGCACTTTATAGATAGTTTCCTACCCTGGGTACTGATTGTATGTAACACCCTTTTCAGGGAATATATATTACTTCAATTGGTGGGTTGCTTTCTATTGTGTTCTACATCTGTGAAATAACTGCTTATGCTGTACAAAAATATCTATATATTCTTCAATAATTCTTTCAAGGTGCTGCATAATCATTTTGTGTTTATGTCTGCTGCAACCTATACTAGCACTCATGCTCTGATTATCATTATTTCAATAAATTATATTTGAGCTTTGAAAAACTCTATTTTGATCTCTTGTTATGCTTAATAGTTTTTGCATGAGATTCTCTTTATTTTGTATCATATGAACTACCGGTATATTGTTCTAGTCTACATTTCACGAGATAGGTCAGTTCATATTTACTTATATTTACTCTGGTGCCGCTATTCAAGTGAGATTATTCTATCAATTACGCTGTTTTGCAAGCTTTCCTTGCCATTTATATTACGTTTAACACATGAGATTTTTGTCTCATAGGCTGAGGGGTCATATATAGCACTCTTTGTATTTTATTCGCGTGTGTAGAAAATGCACCTATCCCGCGGCTAAAGAGTAAGTTCAGTTATTTATTGATTGATTGTTATTTAAGTCATAATTATAGACGAAAATAAGTTCACGAGAATAATAACTTCCCTGGAGTTGATCCCTATTTAGTTCACAAACCGTTCATGTCTTTTATTGAGTATGTTCAGTATATATTCACAGTGCGGGGAGAAAATCTAAGTGAACCTTTCCATTAGAAAGATGAGAATGGAAGTGTGGGTTTCCCAAGGGCTTTGTCCAATAAATAAAGGCATACAAAGCTTAGTTACTGACAAGTCTCCTCTTCTTAAGAAAGAAATCTGAAGCATGAATAAGTGGAAAGCACTTTCATAGGACCTTAAGAAACAAGTTATGAGGGTAGAAAGGCTACAAACTATTGCTGAAGACGTGGGTGTACATTAATCCATGGTTAGACAAATTGTCTAATAATGGAGATAATTTTGACTATTGCTACCCTTCTCAGAATTGGGCATTGTATCATTCCAAGTGCATAATGGACAATCTTAGAATGGTACTTTGCAAAGACTCTAAAAACTGCAAAACCTTTGTTTATATGTCCTATACTGGAAAAACAGTGAAAAAGAATTGAAGTCATGAAAGCACAACCACTATCCAAAAAAAATCAATGAGGTGTCGCAAAAGCTCTGTTGTTACTTGGCGGCTTCAAAATGGCAACCATGAACATTCTTGGCACTAGCTACTCTGCTCTCCATATTCAAAGGGTTGTCCTGGCCTTCACCCCTTAATCCCTGTACAGGGATCTGGACTTACACAGGGACCCCTAGGCTGGTACATAGAGTTAGCTGTTGCTCGGTGGTGCAAGCTGGAAAGAAGAATAGTCAGGTACTCAGGTCAGAACCGAGAGGTACAGAAGTCACAAAATTATTAGGCTGAAGAAACATCAAAAAACGAATCAACATTATAGAACTGAATAAATCAAGATGAAACAATAGAAGCACAGAGCAAAGGTATAAACCAGGTAACGCAACATTTGACTGGCATTGGGAGCTGATTCTCAGGGGTTTAAATAGCAAGCAGCCCCACCCAGTGCTGACAGCAGGAAGAAACACAAATTACAGAATTTAACTCCATGGCATCAGGACTGGAAAGAGCCACGATCCCTAGGAATAAAACAGGGCTACTGAATAGTTACTCTATGTAATCTGATGAGCAAAGCAAGAGCGGCAGGGATAGGCACCAACACGGCTGTCACATGATGACTTATGGACAAAGAAGACAAAAGTGTAACTTAAAGCACAAATTTGCAATGCTATGTTTTGAGGAAAGAGAACACTGTGTAGGTACGTGTGCCGACCGGGGGTGACCCTTTTCTTCGCCATGAACAGACTGAGACAGAGACTGTAGTGCGTCCAACAGGTCCTCTTTATTGGCCGTCCTCTTGACAACCGCAGCAACACACAGCAGCTGCACGACAAACTCCGCAGCACCACATAGCAGCTGCTCGAGTCCGCACACAGGCCCGGGTACATCCACTACCTTCTTCCTCCTGAATGACGTCCCTCGCGGCTCTTTCACTGCAGCTGCCCTAGGCCTATCTACTGCAGAGCTTCGCCTGCCCGAGTCTGTCTGTCTTGTGGTACCCCAGGCTCTCTCTGTCTGCGACTTCTCTTGTCAGGGCCACCCCCCTGACTGTCTCTATTGTCAGTCCCTTCCGGAGCTTCTTCCTTCCGTCCACCTCTCTCTGTAGTCTTCTCCTCTCTTCAGCTCCTCTCCCTGGACTGACTGTTCTGGAACTCTCTAGCCTACTTTTATCCCCTCTCTCTCTGGGAATTCCCCTCTAGAGTTCCTGTAACCCTGCCCCCCATGACTGTGCGTTTTCATAGCCGTAAGCTGATCTAAAGTCCTTTTCTCACAGCTCTCTACTCCCATCTTCTGGCCAAACTTCAGTATTACACCCATCTTTCCTTTCTCCAGCTGTCTCCCTTCTTTCAATACAACACTCCACCTACAATACACTATACCTTTACCTTCCCACTGCAGACAGGTCCGTACGTCAGTCCACTTCCCATACAACTGCACACTAACACCACAAAAAAAATTTCATGAGTAATATATGTAGCTATGAAAGCAGACGTGTCAGGAGTAGAGTTGAGCGAAATGGGTCGAAAAAATTCAAAAGTCGCCGACTTTTGGCAAAGTCGGGGTTCATGAAACGAAACCCGACCCTAGGATGAGGTCGGCCACGAGGTCGGCGACTTACGCGCCAAAGTCGCGTTTCAAAAGTTTGTTTTGCGCTCTTTTTCAGCCAATCAGGATCCACGGACACTGTGGGCAATGTGATGACATAGGCACGGGTCACCACCATCTTTCAGAAGGGCATGCAAGTGATTGGCTTGCTTTGGTGGTCGTCACAGGGGGTATAAAAGGGCGTGCACGCCGACCGCCATCTTACTTCTGCCGATCTCAGTATAGGGAGAGGTTGCTGCTGATTCTGTAGGGAGAGCGTTAGGCAGGGAAGAAGACCAAAAAACTGCTTCTGCTGCTAGCGATTTGGCCTGCACAACACACCAGTCACTGTGTGTGCAGTGCAAGGGGAGGCTATATAGTGGTGTATCAGTGGTGTTGGTTGTTGGGCTGCCTTCTAAGGCTTCCTGACAGGCTGGCATTGCTGTTTACCCACTGCTTCGCAAACTGCTTTTTTAAAAGCAATCCAATCTCCCTTATCCTCTAGTCACTTTGGTCACAGCTGTGCCATCGAGCCTGTCACATAGCGCTCAGATATTCATTGGGCCTCAAACTGCTTTTTTAAAAGCAATCCCAATTTTTTTTTTTGTCCTGCGAGAAGAAAAAAAAACTGCTTCTGCTGCTGATAGCAATTTGGCCTGCACAACACACCAGTCACTGTGTGCAGTGCAAGGGGAGGCTATATAGTGGTGTATCAGTGGTGTTGGTTGTTGGGCTGCCTTTTAAGGCTTCCTGACAGGCTGGCATTGCTGTCTACCCACTGCTCCGCAAACTGCTTTTTTAAAAGCAATCCAATCTCCCTTATCCTCTAGTCACTTAGGTCACAGCTGTGCCATCGAGCTTGTCACATAGCGCTCAGATATTCAATGGGCCTCACACAATCCAAAAGTGTCCAGTGTCCAAAAGTGTGTGCAGAGATTCAAACTCTCACTTATCCTCTAGTCACTTAGGTCACAGCTGTGCCATCGAGCTTGTCACATAGCGCTCAGATATTCATTGGGCCTCACACAATCCAAAAGTGTCCAGTGTCCAAAAGTGTGTGCAGAGATTCAAACTCTCACTTATCCTCTAGTCACTTAGGTCACAGCTGTGCCATCAAGCTTGTCACATAGCGCTCAGATATTCATTGGGCCTCACACAATCCAAAAGTGTCCAGTGTCCAAAAGTGTGTGCAGAGATTCAAACTCTCACTTATCCTCTAGTCACTTAGGTCACAGCTGTGCCATCGAGCTTGTCACATAGCGCTCAGATATTCATTGGGCCTCACACAATCCAAAAGTGTCCAGTGTCCAAAAGTGTGTGCAGAGATTCAAACTCTCTTATCCTCTAGTCACTTAGGTCACAGCTGTGCCATCGAGCTTGTCACATAGCGCTCAGATATTCATTGGGCCTCACACAATCCAAAAGTGTCCAGTGTCCAAAAGTGTGTGCAGAGATTCAAACTCTCACTTATCCTCTAGTCACTTAGGTCACAGCTGTGCCATCGAGCTTGTCACATAGCGCTCAGATATTCATTGGGCCTCACACAATCCAAAAGTGTCCAGTGTCCAAAAGTGTGTGCAGAGATTCAAACTCTCACTTATCCTCTAGTCACTTAGGTCACAGCTGTGCCATCGAGCTTGTCACATAGCGCTCAGATATTCATTGGGCCTCACACAATCCAAAAGTGTCCAGTGTCCAAAAGTGTGTGCAGAGATTCAAACTCTCACTTATCCTCTAGTCACTTAGGTCACAGCTGTGCCATCGAGCTTGTCACATAGCGCTCAGATATTCATTGGGCCTCACACAATCCAAAAGTGTCCAGTGTCCAAAAGTGTGTGCAGAGATTCAAACTCTCACTTATCCTCTAGTCACTTAGGTCACAGCTGTGCCATCGAGCTTGTCACATAGCGCTCAGATATTCATTGGGCCTCACACAATCCAAAAGTGTCCAGTGTCCAAAAGTGTGTGCAGAGATTCAAAATCTCACTTATTCTCTAGTCACTTAGGTCACAGCTGTGCCATCGAGCTTGTCACATAGCGCTCAGATATTCATTGGGCCTCACACAATCCAAAAGTGTCCAGTGTCCAAAAGTGTGTGCAGAGATTCAAACTCTCACTTATCCTCTAGTCACTTAGGTCACAGCTGTGCCATCGAGCTTGTCACATAGCGCTCAGATATTCATTGGGCCTCACACAATCCAAAAGTGTCCAGTGTCCAAAAGTGTGTGCAGAGATTCAAACTCTCACTTATCCTCTAGTCACTTAGGTCACATCTGTGCCATCGAGCTTGTCACATAGCGCTCAGATATTCATTGGGCCTCACACAATCCAAAAGTGTCCAGTGTCCAAAAGTGTGTGCAGAGATTCAAACTCTCACTTATCCTCTAGTCACTTAGGTCACAGCTGTGCCATCGAGCTTGTCACATAGCGCTCAGATATTCATTGGGCCTCACACAATCCAAAAGTGTCCAGTGTCCAAAAGTGTGTGCAGAGATTCAAAATCTCACTTATTCTCTAGTCACTTAGGTCACAGCTGTGCCATCGAGCTTGTCACATAGCGCTCAGATATTCATTGGGCCTCACACAATCCAAAAGTGTCCAGTGTCCAAAAGTGTGTGCAGAGATTCAAACTCTCACTTATCCTCTAGTCACTTAGGTCACAGCTGTGCCATCGAGCTTGTCACATAGCGCTCAGATATTCATTGGGCCTCACACAATCCAAAAGTGTCCAGTGTCCAAAAGTGTGTGCAGAGATTCAAAATCTCACTTATTCTCTAGTCACTTAGGTCACAGCTGTGCCATCGAGCCTGTCACATAGCGCTCAGATATTCATTGGGCCTCACACAATCCAAAAGTGTCCAGTGTCCAAAAGTGTGTGCAGAGATTCAAAATCTCACTTATTCTCTAGTCACTTAGGTCACAGCTGTGCCATCGAGCTTGTCACATAGCGCTCAGATATTCATTGGGCCTCACACAATCCAAAAGTGTCCAGTGTCCAAAAGTGTGTGCAGAGATTCAAACTCTCACTTATCCTCTAGTCACTTAGGTCACAGCTGTGCCATCGAGCTTGTCACATAGCACTCAGATATTCATTGGGCCTCACACAATCCCAAAGTGTCCAGTGTCCAAAAGTGTGTGCAGAGATTCAAACTCTCTTATCCTCTAGTCACTTAGGTCACAGCTGTGCCATCGAGCTTGTCACATAGCGCTCAGATATTCATTGGGCCTCACACAATCCAAAAGTGTCCAGTGTCCAAAAGTGTGTGCAGAGATTCAAAATCTCACTTATTCTCTAGTCACTTAGGTCACAGCTGTACCATCGAGCCTGTCACATAGCGCTCAGATATCAGTGGGCCTCACACAATCCAAAAGTGTCCAGTGTCCAAAAGTGTGAGCAGAGATTCAAAATCTCACTTATTCTCTAGTCACTTAGGTCACAGCTGTGCCATCGAGACTGTCACATAGCGCTCAGATATCAGTGGGCCTCACACAATCCAAAAGTGTCCAGTGTCCAAAAGTGTGTGCAGAAATTCAAAATCTCCCCTGTCCTATAGACACCTTGTTTTACATACTATATAGTTTGTTGGATTTTGTCTACATTTCTACCAAAAATGAGGAAGGCTGGTGGAAGAGGCCGTGGAATTGGGCGGGGGTTGGCAGCTGGTAATGATGGTGTTGGTGGTGGATCTGATGGTAGTGGCAAGAGCAAAATAGGACCGAATGCAGGAGGTGTTGAGCCTGCGTCATCGTCTGGCTACATAAGGCCTCGAACGCTTAGTTTTCTTGGAGTTGGCAAACCGCTTTTAAAGCCAGAGCATCAGGAAGAAGTTTTGTCTTACATTGCTGAGTCAGCCTCCAGCTTTATCGCCTCCTCTTCTTCAGTTGTAAAAAGTAAAAGCACTGAGTCGTCATTGGAGGCTCAAGTTCATGAACCACACCTTTCCTTGTGTCCTTCACCCCAACCAAGATTGAAGGATGACGCAGGCCATACTACTGATTACTCCATGGAGTTGTTTTCACATACCATGCCTGGATTATCAAGTGAAATGGTGAATTACCCAGGCCAAGATGAATCTGACATGGAGTGCACTGATGCACAGCCGCTGATGGATGATTCTGCTGGTACATTCACTCAGAGCACTACATTGTCCTCGCAGTGTACAGAGCCAGATTCTGACCCTGATGAGACTCAGGTGCCCCTTCCCGCACACTATACCACCATACACGGTGACACAGAGGAAGGTGCACATGACATAGAAGAGGAGGTGATGGATGACCCAGTTGTTGACCCAGATTGGCATCCATTGGGGGAAGAGGGTGCTGCTTCCAACAGCTCAGATGAGGAGCATCCACAGCAGACATCGACATCGCAACAGCTGTTATCTGGCAGGCCCGGAGCACTCCAAAGACAGGTTCCAAACATCAAAAGAGTTGCTGGACAGCTTGTCCAGAGGGTCAAAAGATCACAGCGTGCTAGGCCGCAAAATGTCTGCCAAAGTAGGAAGAGTGCAGTGTGGCACTTTTTTGAACAAAATCCTCATGATCAGGCCAAGGTTATCTGTAAGAAGTGCGCAAAGACCTTTAGCCGAGGGAAAAATCTGAAAAATTTGAATACCAGTTGCATGCTTAGACATTTAACCAGCATGCACTTGCAAGCGTGGACACAACACCAAACCTCAAGTGCCACATGTGCAACTGATCACAACGAAGGTAGTCAGCAACGCTACATTGTTTCCCCCACTGTAAGCCCACCGGTTAGCACAGCAGCAAATGTTGAGGTGTCGTTGCAAGGCCACAGCAGTCAGGGAATCCCACTGTTATATCAACGAAAGACTGATTCTAGGCCATCAGAAAGAACACCAACTCCATCACCATCATCAACCCTCTCTCAGTCCACCCTGTCCACCGCTACTTCCACCATATGCAGCTCTCAAGTCCAGCTCACCCTCCCAGACACTATGAGTAGGTCAAGAAAGTACTCAGTCTCTCATCCGCGTACACTGGGTTTGAACGCCCACATTGCCAAACTAATCTCATTTGAGATGATGCCCTTTCGGTTGGTGGAAAGCACAGCTTTCCGCGAACTCATGGCCTATGCAGTACCACGCTATGACCTACCCAGTCGCCACTTCTTCTCTCGCAAAGCCATCCCAGTCCTCCACCATCATGTGAAAGACCGCATTGTCCATGCACTCAAGCAGTCAGTGAGCGGAAAGGTGCACCTCACAACTGATGCATGGTCCAGTCGGCATGGCCAGGGCCGTTACGTGTCCATCACTGCGCACTGGGTTAATGTGGTGGATGCAGGGTCCACAGGGGACAGCGGTGGTGGGACAGTGCTGCCTAGCCCACGGTATAGGAAACAGTTGGCTGTAGGCGTTCGACCCTCCTCCTCCTCCACCTCCTCCAGAAGCGAAAGCTCGTCCACAGAGCGCAGTTGTACGAGCACTCCATCTACAGCTGCCACTATTGCACACGATGTTTCCCCCTATCGAGCAGCTAGTGGAAAGCGTCAGCAGGCTGTGTTGCAGATGATGTGTTTGGGCGACAGACACACCGCCGAGGCGCTGGCCGAGTACTTGAAGCGACAAACTGAGTCATGGCTGGGCAGTGTACATCTTGAGGCAGGCAAGGTAGTTAGTGATAACGGCCGTAATTTTGTGGCAGCCATAGCCCTTTCAAAACTCAGCCACATACCTTGCTTGGCTCACACCTTGAACCTGGTGGTGCAGTGCTTCCTCAAAAATTATCCGGAGTTAACAGCCCTGCTCCAGAAGGTGCGAAGACTGTGCGCGCACATCCGCCGGTCGCCTGTACACTCCGTTCGTATGCAGAAGCTGCAGCGATTGCTCCACCTTCCCAACCACCGCCTCATTATCGACATTGCAACAAGGTGGAACTCCACCCTGCACATGGTGGAGCGGCTGTGCGAGCAGAGGCAGGCCATAATGCATTTGTGGGAGGATACACGGCCAGGCACTTTGAGAGCAGACATGGAGTTGACAGGTGTGCAGTGGTCGAAGCTGAAAGACCTTTGTAAAGTCCTTCAGTGTTTTGAGGAATGCACACGGCTGGTAAGCGCAGACGACGCCATCCTAAGCATGAGCATCCCACTTATGCGTCTGCTCATGCAAACTTTGACGCACCTTAAGGAGCAGGCGTCTGCAGCCAATGTTGATGAGGAGGAAGAGGAGGAGGGAATCCTTGATGACATTCAGCCATTGTCTGCTCAGGGACCTCTCCTGGACGAGGTGGAGGAAGAAGAGGAGGAGGAGGAGGATGATGGGGATGATTACTTAGGGGAGGAGGATGCATCTCATGGGGCAAGTGAAAATGTTGGTGTGGCAAGGTCTGGTACAGGGTTTGTGCGTGACTGGAGGGATGTGGATTTGCCAGAAAGTGCTCCTCCACCCAGCACTCGCAGTGCATCATTGACACCGGGAACATTGGCCCACATGTCAGATTATGCCTTGCAGATCCTAAAAAGGGACCCCCGCATTGCCAAAATGATGAACGATGACGACTACTGGTTGGCCAGCATCCTGGATCCACGCTATAAAGGCAAATTACAAAACATCATGCCACAGGAGAACCTTGACCTAATATTGGCTAATAAACAAGCAACTCTGGTAAATCGGTTGCTTGAGGCATTCCCAGCACACAGCAGCGGTGATGGTTCTCACACGAGCCGTACGGGCCGGGGGCAGCTTGGCAGAGGTGTTTGTGGTGCACACAGCAGAAGTGGCGTTGGAGACAGGGGTTTCATGACAATGTTGTGGACTGATTTTTCAAATACCGCTCACACAACTGGTAATACTGCATCGATGGAAAGTGACAGGAGACAGCAGTTGTCAACTATGGTAACAAACTACTTTTCCTCCCATATCGATGTTCTCCCACACAGGTCATTCCCCTTTGACTATTGGGCCGCTAAACTGGACACCTGGCCTGAATTGGCACAATATGCCTTACAGGAGTTCGCTTGCCCAGCTGCAAGTGTGCTATCGGAAAGAGTCTTCAGTGCAGCTGGATCAATCCTGACAGAAAAAAGGACCCGTCTGTCAACCCAAAATGTGGATGATCTAACCTTCATTAAAATGAACCACGCATGGGTTTCCAAGGATTTTGTCCCACCTTCCCCTGATGACACAAAGGGTGACAGAAAAATGGCTTGCTTTGGTCCACCTCTTCCTGGTACTTCACCTATTTCGCCTTTTGCATCAGCTGAATGTCCAACATCAACATATGCCACTTTCTAAAACTCCCTAACTGTGCTGCCTCCCCCCCCATGGCCGGGGTCACCACCTGTCATGTCGGACGCTGTTCACACCACAGCATCCGGCAGGCAGAGGTAGTTCCACCTCCAGCCACTATAGCCTCAGTGGCGCCGGCCTGATCTTCAGGCTCTCGGGGGTTAATCCTGCTGGAGACCAGGTTGGATGGTTAGTCACGCCCACGGTCTTTAAATAGTCATGCTGGCCTATGGGCGTCGCCGATTATAGCTTGTGTTTCATACCAAGTGGTTCCGGTCTGGAGTGGAGGTGTTCAAGAGAGAGAGATTCATATCTGGTGTCGTATGATCCGTCGTTATCCTTTCTCCTTCCCATATTTGTGTTTAGTTGTGCCCTGTTCACATTACTGTTTATTCCTGTGTGTGTGCGGCGCAGTGCAGTTTAAGTTCTCCCTGTCTGTCATTATTTGTGTGGGAGCTTTGGTGGTGACTTCTCACTGGGTGGAGGGTGGAGGGTTAAGTGCAGGGCTGAGCAGGAGATAAGGAAAGGTCGGAGGCTCAGGCATTTGCACCTTCAGCAAAAACCCTGGGTTGAGGGTCAGACAGGGTTTCCCCTAGTAAAGGGACACCACAGGGGCCCCGGGTATTTCAGCCTTAGTTGAACTAAGCCCCCGTGACATTATAATCGGCCCACATTTTTTCAGGAGTCCATGGATCCCATGGATTCCATAACCCGCCAGTTGGCGGCGCTGTCCATACAGGTCTCCGAGTTGAATGGGGCAGTTCAGCAGCAGGGCCTGGTAGTAGCAAAGGTGCAAACGGCATCTGCAGGTATCGGTGCAGAGCCGAAGTTTCCGCTGCCAGAACGATTTTCAGGCGATCGCAGCAAATTTGTCGTATTTCGGGAGGCCTGCAAATTATACTTCCGCATGCGGCCAATATCCTCAGGTAATGAGGCCCAGCGAGTAGGGCTGGTGTTGTCATTACTGAGTGGTGACCCCCAAGCATGGGCATTTTCCTTACCACCTGACTCTGCTACATTTCATTCGGTCGATAATGTTTTTTCTGCCCTCGGGCTCATTTACGATGACCCTGACCGACTGGCTCTAGCGGAATCTAAAATCCGCGCCCTCCGCCAGGGGGAGCGCTTGGCAGAAGACTATTGTTCGGAATTTCGCCGCTGGGCTGTAGACACACAGTGGAATGACCCAGCACTGCGGAGCCAGTTTATTCATGGGGTATCAGGGAGGGTGAAACAAGCCCTCCTGATGTATGAGACTCCGGCATCATTGGAGTCTGCCATGAGTTTGGTGATACGTATTGATCGCCGTTTTCGTCAGGGGGCACAGGAGACGCTACCTCTGGGGGAAAACAGAGGTGCAGGTGTGGTTGAAGTAGATGAGTCCCCTGAACCTATGCAGATTGCTGGCGTGGCACAGGTTCAGCCTCGCGCTCCGGGAGTCCGGAAGTCCGGAGCATGTTTCTACTGTGGTAAAGGTGGTCATTATGTTAACGTTTGCCCGGTACTACCTAAGAGGGTCACACCGGCGGAAAACTGTTAAGCTCAGAGGGTATGGAGGAGACCCAACTGAGCGTATGCATATCCTCCATGATGGTATCTCAATGTATGCTCCCTGCCAAGGTTATTGTCGCCGGCAGAGAGCTACCTATATCAGTGTTTGTGGATAGCGGTTCCGCCACCAATCTCATAGATGAGGAGTTTGCACACACCGCCGGGTTTAAGATTGAAAAACTTCCTCACCCCATACAGGTGGTGACCATTAATGCTGTTCCCCTCCCTCAAGGGGAGATTACTGAGTTTGTGGCAGAGGTGAAACTCCACATTGGGGTCCTACATTCTGAGTCGGTTACATGTAGGGTCCTCCGTAATCTCCCAGCTCAAATGGTCCTGGGTTTTCCATGGCTGTCCAGGCACAACCCGGTAATTGATTGGAAAACTCAGGACATAGTACAATGGAGTGGTTTCTGCCAAGACAATTGCTTGGCCACATGTGTGTCCGCCGTGACGCCCAGCCTGCCGGAGGCTTTGCAGGATTTCGCGGATGTTTTCTCTGAGAAGGGTTGCTCAGAACTGCCTCCACATAGAGCCTATGACTGTGCTATTAGGCTAAAACCCGGGGCCAAATTACCTAAGGCCAGGATGTTTAATATTTCTGGCCCTGAGAGACAAGCTCTGAAAGACTACATCGCGGAGAGTCTGAGCAAAGGTCACATCCGGCCTTCGTCCTCGCCTGTAGCCGCGGGGTTTTTCTTCATTAAGAAGAAAGATGGGGGGTTACGCCCGTGTCTGGATTTCCGAGAGTTAAACCAGATTACTATCCGTGATCCCTACCCAATGCCGTTGATCCCGGATTTGTTCAACCAGGTAGCGGGGGCAAAATGGTTTTCCAAGCTGGACCTCAGGGGGGCGTATAACCTCATAAGGGTCCGTCAGGGGGATGAGTGGAAGACGGCGTTTAACACTCCTGAGGGTCATTTTGAGAGTCTGGTTATGCCGTTTGGGTTGACCACCGCGCCTGCCGTTTTCCAACATTTTATTAATGATGTCTTTGCTCATGTCCTGGGGAGATTTGTGATTGTATACCTGGATGATATCCTCATTTATTCTAGCGATTGGGACACTCATTTGCAGCATGTTAGGCAGGTGTTACAGTTGCTCCGGGAGAACCAGCTCTATGCTAAGCTGGAAAAATGTTTATTTTTTGTCCAGGAGTTGCCCTTTTTGGGATATATTGTGTCCGCAGCTGGTTTTAAAATGGACACCGCTAAGGTGCAAGCGGTGTTGCAATGGGAGAGGCCGGAGAGTCTGAAAGCACTCCAGCGGTTCCTGGGGTTTGCGAATTATTATAGGAAATTTATAAAACACTTTTCGACTGTCGCCAAACCGCTCACGGACATGACAAAAAAGGGTGCCGATCTGGCGAACTGGCCTGAGGTGGCTATACGTGCATTTGAGCGTCTGAAGAATAGTTTTGCTTCAGCCCCCATTCTGGTGCAACCAGACGTGTCTAAACCTTTTGTGGTAGAGGTTGATGCGTCGGAGGTGGGAGTGGGGGCAGTACTGTCTCAAGGCTCGTCCTTGAGCGAGATGCATCCATGCGCCTACTTCTCCAAGAAGTTGTCGCCGGCCGAACGGAATTATGATATCGGCAACAGGGAGTTGTTGGCCATCAAGCTGGCTTTTGAGGAATGGCGACACTTCTTGGAGGGGGCGGCTCACCAGGTCACAGTTATCACCGACCATAAGAATCTGCTCTACCTGGAGTCGGCCAAGCGTCTGTCTCCTAGGCAGGCTCGCTGGGCATTGTTTTTTACTCGTTTCAATTTTCTTGTGACGTACCGTCCCGGGGCTAAAAACACCAAGGCGGATGCTTTGTCTAGGTGTTTTCCGGGGGGAGAACCTCGGGAAGAGCCGGTACCCATCCTCCAGAAAGGGGTAGTGGTCTCGGCTCTCACGACTGAGGTAGAGGCGGAGATTGCCGAGGCCCAAGAGGAGGTACCACCAGGACTTCCCGCCAACAAATCATTTGTACCCCTGCATCTTCGGCCTAAGGTGTTGAAGGAACACCACGATTCGGTACTGGCTGGTCACCCAGGGGTGAAGGGCACCTTAGAGCTGGTATCGCGTCGTTTCTGGTGGCCCAAAATCCGGCAGGACGTGGTCTCGTACGTGGCAGCTTGCATCACGTGCGCTAGGGCTAAGTCACCCCGAACCCGTCCTGCTGGCACGCTACAGCCTCTGGGGGTACCCAATAGGCCATGGACAGAAATCTCCATGGATTTTATCACTGACTTGCCAGCCTCGGCAGGGAACACGGTCATCCTGGTGGTGGTTGACCGTTTTTCAAAGATGGCGCATTTTGTGGCGTTGTCTTCTTTGCCCAATGCTAAGACGTTGGCTCAGGTATTTGTGAAGGAGGTGGTCAGACTCCACGGAGTACCGTCTGACATAGTATCTGATAGGGGTACGCAATTTGTGGCGAGGTTTTGGAAAGCTTTTTGCTCAAGGTTGGGGATCAAGTTGTCACATTCATCGGCGTTTCATCCACAGTCTAATGGACAAACTGAGCGCATGAACCAAAATCTTGAACAGTATTTACGATGCTTTGTGTCCGACAACCAGGAGGAGTGGTCTACTTTCCTTCCTCTGGCCGAATTCGCATTAAATAATCACCGCCAAGAGTCATCAGGAGAGTCTCCATTCTTTTGTGTGTACGGTCAACATCCTCAGTTTTGTACCTTACGTCAGGGTGACTCCGGGGGTGTCCCGGAGGAGGATCAGCTAGGAGCCCAATTGTCATCAGTCTGGAGGCGGGTGAAACAGCGTTTGTTGAGCATGAGTGCCAGGTACAAACGGGTGGCTGACAGTAGACGCGTGCCAGGTCCGGACCTGTGTGTGGGTGAATGGGTGTGGTTAGCTACGAAGAACATAAAACTCAAAATCCCTTCTTTAAAACTGGGTCCAAGGTTTATTGGGCCTTTTAGGATTTCTGCCATCATTAACCCAGTGGCTTATCGGTTGGAACTTCCCGCAGTGTACAAGATACACAACGTGTTTCACAGGGCTTTATTGAAAAAGGTGGTAGGCTCTGTGGACACAACGCCGATGCCACCTCCAGTCATGGTGGATGGCGAGTTAGAGTTCGAGGTCGCCAAGGTAGTGGACTCTCGAGTAGTACGCCGTACTCTTCAGTATTTGGTGCACTGGCGGGGGTATGGTCCAGAGGAGAGGTCTTGGGTTCCAGCCTCAGACATACATGCGGATCGGCTGGTCAGTTCTTTTCACCGTCGTCATCCGGACAAGCCGGGTCCTATGAGTCTTGAGGGCCCTGGGGTCCCTCGTAGAAGACGGGGTACTGTCATGTCGGACGCTGTTCACACCACAGCATCCGGCAGGCAGAGGTAGTTCCACCTCCAGCCACTATAGCCTCAGTGGCGCCGGCCTGATCTTCAGGCTCTCGGGGGTTAATCCTGCTGGAGACCAGGTTGGATGGTTAGTCACGCCCACGGTCTTTAAATAGTCATGCTGGCCTATGGGCGTCGCCGATTATAGCTTGTGTTTCATACCAAGTGGTTCCGGTCTGGAGTGGAGGTGTTCAAGAGAGAGAGATTCATATCTGGTGTCGTATGATCCGTCGTTATCCTTTCTCCTTCCCATATTTGTGTTTAGTTGTGCCCTGTTCACATTACTGTTTATTCCTGTGTGTGTGCGGCGCAGTGCAGTTTAAGTTCTCCCTGTCTGTCATTATTTGTGTGGGAGCTTTGGTGGTGACTTCTCACTGGGTGGAGGGTGGAGGGTTAAGTGCAGGGCTGAGCAGGAGATAAGGAAAGGTCGGAGGCTCAGGCATTTGCACCTTCAGCAAAAACCCTGGGTTGAGGGTCAGACAGGGTTTCCCCTAGTAAAGGGACACCACAGGGGCCCCGGGTATTTCAGCCTTAGTTGAACTAAGCCCCCGTGACACCACCTACCGCACGACACCGTGCGAGTGCCGTTGCCCTGGACAGGTGGGTAGGCCGACTCTTGGGCGCGGGCACTGGCACAGGGTCCCTCATAGTGCAATCAAGTGTCTCTGATGGTGGTGGTGCACACCCGCCGTCAGACACACCGCTGTACTATGAGGGGCCCAGTGCCAGTACCGACGCCCACGAGTGGGCCCCCCTTGCTAGGGCAGGGCCCCAGCATTTGCAATCTTTACCTCTCCCTGCTCCTCCGCTGTGTAATCTGGGCCGTCAAATCCATACTGTGCCTGGCACCGTCTGAGCCTGCCTCCTGAGACATATATTTTGAATGTGTACGCTATCCATACATGTTATCCAGGGATACGGTACCCTTTCTAACCTTTGTGCAATCACGTGCAATCCATACTGGGCCTAACACCGTCTGAGCCTGCCTCATGCTGTATAGACATATATTTTGAATGTGTACGCTATCCATACATGTTATCCAGGGATACGGTACCCTTTCTAACCTTTGTGCAATCACGTGCAATCCATACTGGGCCTAACACCGTCTGAGCCTGCCTCATGCTGTATAGACATATATTTTGAATGTGTACGCTATCCATACATGTTATCCAGGGATACGGTACCCTTTCTAACCTTTGTGCAATCACGTGCAATCCATACTGGGCCTAACACCGTCTGAGCCTGCCTCATGCTGTATAGACATATATTTTGAATGTGTACGCTATCCATACATGTTATCCAGGGATACGGTACCCTTTCTAACCTTTGTGCAATCACGTGCAATCCATACTGGGCCTAACACCGTCTGAGCCTGCCTCCTGAGACATATATTTTGAATGTGTACGCTATCCATACATGTTATCCAGGGATACGGTACCCTTTCTAACCTTTGTGCAATCACGTGCAATCCATACTGGGCCTAACACCGTCTGAGCCTGCCTCATGCTGTATAGACATATATTTTGAATGTGTACGCTATCCATACATGTTATCCGGGGATACGGTACCCTTTCTAACCTTTGTGCAATCACGTGCAATCCATACTGGGCCTAACACCGTCTGAGCCTGCCTCATGCTGTATAGACATATATTTTGAATGTGTACGCTATCCATACATGTTATCCAGGGATACGGTACCCTTTCTAACCTTTGTGCAATCACGTGCAATCCATACTGGGCCTAACACCGTCTGAGCCTGCCTCCTGAGACATATATTTTGAATGTGTACGCTATCCATACATGTTATCCAGGGATACGGTACCCTTTCTAACCTTTGTGCAATCACGTGCAATCCATACTGGGCCTAACACCGTCTGAGCCTGCCTCATGCTGTATAGACATATATTTTGAATGTGTACGCTATCCATACATGTTATCCGGGGATACGGTACCCTTTCTAACCTTTGTGCAATCACGTGCAATCCATACTTGGCCTAACACCGTCTGAGCCTGCCTCCTGAGACATATATTTTGAATGTGTACGCTATCAATACATGTTATCTGGGGATACTGTACCCTTTCTCACCTTTGTGCAATCACGTGTAATCCATACTGGGCGTGAGAACGGCTGGCGAGCTGTTAAGCAAGCTACAGCACCTGTCCAGACAAGTACAGGGATTCCCTAGCGAGGAGACTTATTTGATTGTTTTCAATGTTGGGACAGCAATTTTTGGGGAGCACTATACTCTGGAGAATGATAGATGGGGCCCACCATACACTGGAACATTCCAAAGGTGGACATCAGACACTGGAGCAGCATTTACAGGGCCCATTATACACTAGAGCATTAGAAATGGGGCCCATTATGTTTGGAGCATTATTTGGGCCCATAAGACAGTGGAGCTTCATCCATGGGGACCAACATATACTGTAGCATTATGTGGAGCTCATCATAGAATCATAGAATCATAGAATCGTAGAGTTGGAAGGGACCTCCTGGGCCATCTGGTCCAACCCCCTGCTCAAAGCAGGATTCGCTAAATCATCCCAGTCAGATGTCTGTCCAGCCTCTGTTTGAAGACTTCCATTGAAGGAGAACTCACCACTTCTCGTGGCAGCCTGTTCCACTCATTGATCACTCTAACTGTCAAAAAGTTTTTTCTAATATCTAATCTGTGTCTCCTCCCATTCAGTTTCATCCCATTGCTTCTAGTCTTTCCTTGTGCAAATGAGAATAAAGTTGATCCTTCTACAATGTGACAGCCCTTTAGATATTTGTAGACAGCTATTAAGTCTCCTCTCAGTCTTCTCTTTTGCAAACTAAACATTCCCAAATCCTGCAACCTTTCCTCATAAGACAGGGTTTGCAGACATTATATGGGACCAATGATTCTGTATGGAGAAATAGATGGGCCTCGTCATGAGATGTAAAAAGTGAGGTATTTTTCATTGTACTATACCGCTATTTCTCTGCCGTATCGGAGCATGATGAGTTGTGGTATGTGTTAAAGGGGCGCTCTTTCGCCCAGGGCACATGAAAACCTGGAGCCAGCCCTCCCCCCCCACAGTTTGTAGCCAAATAACCCCCATTTTTCAGTGCGTAACTTGTATTATGAAGTTAATTAAGGTTGACAAGCTTAAGTAAGAAGAATTGATGCTTTTGGCATTCAAATGGGCACTGTAGGTGTGTTTCCTGTCCTCCTCTCACTGCCGACTTTTATTCCCCATTGACTTACATTGGGTTTCGTGTTTCGGGACGACCCCGACTTTTCCCTATAATCGGACGATCTTGCTCGACCCGACTTTTGGAAAAGTCGGGTTTCACGAAACGAAACGCGACCCTAAAAAACCAAAAGTCGCTCAACTCTAGTCAGGAGAGCTAGTTCTCTTCATGTTTCATGTTCCTTAGAAGCCAGAATGTCCAGGTGGAGATCACAACCTGACACCTTTTACACTGCGTACTTCCCAATATATCAGGATATTCTTTCCTATGCTAATAGATCCCACAAGTCATACTGCACCTAATCAGCCAGCTGATGCATTCAACGCTGCTTCATCTGTAATAAAATGATCATTTACAATTATGCAACCACAATCTGTGACTTTCTAACACAACCCAACAGATGAATTATTATAAAAGAGAGAAAAGGTCTTTAAAAGCAAATAGTAAAAAAAAAAAATAGAAAACACCATCATCTTGGCCTCCAAAACACCATAAAATTGTCTGAAAGATAAATCTAGAAATACATTTCAAAGCCACTTGGAAAAAACTGATAATACAATATTTTTATTACAACATAAAACTCATGTGAACTTTATAGTGTATAGTGGAAGTCACATAGCTCATAAGTTTTAAGTTTAGTTTTCAAGTATCCAGAGAATTGGATTCTGTTATTTCTCCGCCATGACGGCAAAGGAAACTCTTCTAGATACATCCTCATTTACATGACGCGTTGAGTAGCAGATGTTGCTTTAATAACTTAGCTTGGTATAGTCACAAAATTAGAATAGAAAGTAATGAGATAATCCACATACTTCTGAGAACAAGTCAAGGATACCATATGCGTCTTTGGTTCCACCTTGGTCATTAGAAAATCAAGGCCTGTCGACTTCATCATACTTTGTTCCCAAATTTCTTATAAATACACACAGCAGGAATATTTTTAGCATTTCAAATGTAAGGCGACGATGAAGGAAAACATTACGTGCTGTTTATTATCATGTGCGTAGGTCTTAAAATGTCCTACTAGTGTGGAATGTGGTCTAGTTCAGTGATGGATGCTTCTAATTCTAAGATATTTAAAGTCATTTCTCTACATCTGAGCTGCTACGTTGGTCATTCTGAAGTACTATGCAAAACCTAAATACAATTCAAAAGGATTCTCCTTTATTTTTTACTTAATTTTGTTATTTACCATGAAAGGGGACTGTCATGATCCCAGTGCAGGTTTTTGAGCTGCACACCGGGGGTTAATGTCTGGAGCTCTGTGCAGGTTTTGACCTGCACACTTGGGGTTAATGATTGTGGCCTCTTTCTGGTTCTGGGAGAGCTTCATAAACCCCTGGGTAGCTTCAATCCCTGCCAGTTATACTTTTGCCTTTGGCCTAGTGTGCTGACCCCCGTGTGCCTGTTTGTTGCTATAGCTTGTTTATATGGTTCTGACCCGGTTCTGTTTCCCGTTGTGAGTTTGCCTGTTGATTTTGTACTGCGTTATTATCTGTGTATGACTCATTGCCTGTGACTTGACTACTCTCTGCTCGCCCCTCTTGTACCTTGCAGCTATCTGTGTATGACTCATTGGCTACGTCCTGACTATTCTCCCTGTCTATGCCCCTTGGTAACTTTGTCTCGCAGTTACTCTGCTAGGAATTGTCTTGCAGCTCCTAGCTCTGTGGAGTCTAGGCCACGCCTCTAGCAGTCACGTGCTTCAAGTCCTGCGGCTCTGAAGTACGCATCTATTCGGTTGCTGCCCGCTCCACAGGTATCTTTGAGCACTGTTCGCTTTACTCAGGACACGCGCACTGGCTCAGTGAGCAAGTTCAGTGTGGTGTCTCTGACATTATAACTGGCCTACCATTTTTTTTTTCTCTCCTCACTTCTGCAGCATGGATCCAATGTGTGCTTTATCTGAGCAGGTGATAAGCTTGACTCAGTCACTGCAGAAGCTTAGTTTGGAACACCAAGCTCTGGCCCAGTCCCAACGGCGGGTTGAGGACTCAGTTCAGGGGGTACTTTCCGCTGGTTTCCAGCAGGTGGGGAATAGAGATGTCATTTTAGTCCCACCTGAATCCCCGGTTAAATTGCCAGATATATTTTCTGGTAACAAGGATGAGTTCAGGGCATTTAAGGAGGGCTGTAAGCTTTTTTTTTCTTTGAGACCCCGCTCCTCTGGGGATGAGAAACAGAGGGTGGGGGTGGTGATGTCCCTGCTTAGGGGGTCCCCACAAGCCTGGGCATTCTCGCTTTCCTCTTCTGCCCCTGAGAGAATGTCTGTGGATGCATTTTTTGAAGCCTTAGGGCTTATTTATGATGAGCCTGATAGAGTGCGGTTGGCTGAGGACAAAGTAATGAGTGTCTGTCAGGGGGAGCACTCGGCCGAATGGTTCTGTACTGAATTCAGACGTTGGGCAGCGGAGATTTCCTGGAGTGATGCCGCCCTTCGGGGGCTGTTCCACAGAGGCCTGTGTGAACGTCTGAAGGATGCTTTGGCACTCCATCCTCCGCCTGACTCCCTGGAGGATGCCATGACCCAAGCGGTTCGTATGGATCGCAGACTGCGGGCTAGAGGCATTATGCAACGGGAATCGCCCTTATTCTTCAGTGGAGATGAGACCCAGACTCTTCCTATGGCTATGGAGGTGAGCGCTGTCACCTGTGAGGGAAAGGAAAGAAGACGCCGCCGAGAAAAGCAGTTGTGCTTCTATTGTGGGAAATCTGGACATTGGCAGAAGGACTGCCCCTCCTGTCCGTCATCCTCCAAGATGGCGGGAAACGACTAGGTCTGGGTAGTAATCGAGGAGGCTACCCAGACCTTCAGGTACAATTTTCCTCATGTGCAAAAATGGTGCTGCAGGTGGAACTGGAACTTGGTTATGGTCCTGTTCAGACTACTGCTTTTATTGACTGCGGTTCGGCTGTGAACCTGATTGATACCAAGGTTATGACTCTTAATAAGATAGGGACAGTCAGGCTTCATGATCCTGTTAAACTTGTGGCAATTGACTCATCTCCTCTTACCCAAGATGGTATCTGTTGCAGGTCTGAACTTTTTTCTCTAAAAGTGGGTTCCACTCATGTGGAGAAACTAAGTTGTCTGGTGCTAGATAACTTGCCTGCAGGACTGGTACTGGGGATGCCTTGGCTTCAACGCCATAATCCTACCATTGATTGGGTTACAGGGGAAATCACTCAATGGGGATGCAATAATAAATGTGGTAACCGGGGACATCTTGTTAACGCTGTTAAATCCGTGTCTGTGTCGTCTGTCGATCTGGAAGGTATTCCGGAGTACCTGAAAGATTTCGAAGACGTTTTTTCCGAAAGTGAGGCTGAGGCGCTGCCACCACATAGACCCTATGATTGTGCCATTGATTTAGTACCCGGAGCCAAGTTACCTAAGGCTCGATTGTTCAATTTGTCTGGGCCTGAGCGCCAAGCCATGAAGGAGTACATAGCTGAGAGTCTCCGCAAAGGGCATATCAGGCCTTCTGTGTCACCTGTGGCAGCAGGGTTCTTTTTTGTGAAGAAAAAAGATGGTGGTTTGCGGCCGTGCCTCGACTTTCGGGAACTGAACAAGATAACGGTTAGGAACTCTTACCCGCTTCCCCTCATCCCAGACTTATGCAACCAGTTAGCTGGGGCCCAATGGTTCTCCAAGTTAGATCTGTGGGGGGCCTACAATCTGATAAGGGTTCGGGAAGGGGACGAGTGGAAAACGGCATTCCTCACATCAGAAGGACTCTTTGAGAACCTGGTAATGCCATTTGGGTTAACTAATGCACCCGCTATTTTCCAAAATTTCATCAATGTTGTGTTTTCTGATCTGATAGGCCATTTTGTTATTATTTATTTGGATGATATTTTGGTGTATTCCCCGGACAGTCAATCTCACTTGCAACATCTAAAGACAGTTCTCCAGAGACTCAGGGAGAACCACTTGTTCGCCAAATTGGAAAAATGTTCATTTTTTGTACAGGAGCTGTCTTTTTTGGGGTTGATTGTGTCCTGTGAGGGGTTTCGTATGGATCCTAAGAAGGTGCTGGCGATCGCTGACTGGGTTCAGCCTCGAGATCTCAAGAGGCTCCAGCGCATCTTAGGATTTGCGAACTATTACAGGAGATTCATTAAAGGTTTCTCACAAGTGGTGAAACCACTCACGGATCTTACCCAGAAGGGAGCTGATGTAAAAAATTGGTCGGTACTCGCTAAGGAATCCTTCTCAGCGATTAAGAAATGTTTTATGTCTGCCCCGGTGTTGGTGCAACCTGACCCGTCCAAACCATTCATTGTGGAGGTGGATGCTTCTGAAGTGGGGGCTGTGCTGTCCCAGGGTCCGGCCACACTTACCAATCTCAAACCCTGTGCCTTCTTCTCCAAGAAGTTCTCTTCAGCTGAGAAAAACTATGATGTAGGCAATAGAGAACTTATTGCGGTCAAGCTGGCGTTTGAGGAATGGAGGCACTTTTTGGAAGGGGCGGCTCACCCTATCACGGTTGTCACGGATCACAAAAATTTGGCATACCTTGAATCTGCTAAGAGGCTTACTCCTAGACAGGCCCGTTGGTCACTTTTTTTTTCACGATTTCAGTTCTCAATTACTTTTCGACCGGGGTCCAAAAATGTTAAAGCGGATGCCCTGTCCAGAAGTTTTGATCCAGTGTCTCCCCCTGAGCCGCCGTCCTCCATTCTTCCCCCAGGGGTGGTAGTGGCGGGGGTCTCAACTGAGTTGGAACAAGAAATCCTAAGGGCTCAGGCCCTAGCTCCGGCAACCAGGCCAAGCGATAAACTGTTTGTTCCAGATTCATTGCGGCCTAGACTTCTGCAGGAGTTTCATGATTCTAGGCTGCGTGCTCATCCAGGTATCACGGCCACTAGAGAGGCAGTAGCCAGGGGTTTTTGGTGGCCTTCATTAAGGTCCGATGTCAAGGAATTTGTTTCTGCTTGTGACATATGTGCCCGTTCCAAAAGCTCGCATAACCGACCGGCTGGGGAACTCATACCTTTACCGGTTCCTGATAGGCCATGGACTCATCTTTCCATGGATTTTATTACCGGCCTTCCACCTTCCAGGGGCAATACCGTGATCTGGGTGGTGGTAGATAGGTTTTCTAAACAGGCCCATTTCATTCCCTTGGCAGCATTACCTTCAACAGAAACGTTGTCAAGATTGTTTGTGCAGCATGTGGTCCGATTGCATGGGGTACCCCTGAATGTTGTGTCTGACAGAGGTGTGCAGTTTGTGACCAAATTTTGGAGGGCGTTCTGTATGAAATTGGGCATCTCACTCTCCTTCTCGTCGGCATATCACCCGGAGAGTAATGGTCAGACAGAACGCACCAATCAATCCCTGGAACAAATTCTCAGGTGTCTGACCTCCGCCAGACAGGAGGATTGGTGTGATGCGTTACCATTGGCTGAATTCGCTTTTAACAACCGGGTGAGTCAGTCCACCAACATGTCCCCTTTCCTGATTAACTATGGCTTTAATCCGCATTTTGGGGAGCTTTCTCGGGTGGATTCCGGTTGTCCAGGAGCAGAGGGGTCCTTTCAACGGTTAAAAAACCTCTGGGCTGAAGTCCGGCGTAATATCTCTCGAGCCCAGGGGAGATACAAATATTTTGCGGTCAAAAAGAGAGCCACAGGTGGGAGAGAAGGTTTGGCTCTCCACGCGTAACATCAACTTAAAGGTACCATCAGTTAAGTTGGGACCAAAGTTCATTGGTCCGTACGAGATTATGGAGATAGTCAACCCTGTGGCATATAGGTTGCGTCTCCCCACCTCTTTAAAAATATCTAATGTGTTCCATAAGTCTCTGTTGAAACCAGCAGGATCTGTCAAAGAGAACTCTGAGACTGTTGTTCCTCCAGTGCTGGTGGAGGATCAATTGGAGTATGAGGTCGGACATATTGTGGACTCTCGGCGGGTGCGCCGCTCTTTGCAGTACCTGGTCCACTGGAAGGGATATGGACCAGAAGAGCGCTCATGGGTCCCTGCTCGCTCGGTACATGCAGATCGCCTGGTTCAGGCGTTCCATGCCAAGTACCCGGGGAAGCCTGGGGGTCCAGAGGCCCCCCGTTAAGAGGGGGGTACTGTCATGATCCCAGTGCAGGTTTTTGAGCTGCACACCGGGGGTTAATGTCTGGAGCTCTGTGCAGGTTTTGACCTGCACACTTGGGGTTAATGATTGTGGCCTCTTTCTGGTTCTGGGAGAGCTTCATAAACCCCTGGGTAGCTTCAATCCCTGCCAGTTATACTTTTGCCTTTGGCCTAGTGTGCTGACCCCGTGTGCCTGTGTGTTGCTATAGCTTGTTTATATGGTTCTGACCCGATTCTGTTTCCCGTTGTGAGTTTGCCTGTTGATTTTGTACTGCGTTATTATCTGTGTATGACTCATTGCCTGTGACCTGACTACTCTCTGCTCGCCCCTCTGGTACCTTGCAGCTATCTCTGTGTGTGACTCATTGGCTACGTCCTGACTATCCTCCCTGTCTATGCCCCTTGGTAACTTTGTCTCGCAGTTACTCTGCTAGGAATTGTCTTGCAGCTCCTAGCTCTGTGGAGTTTAGGCCACGCCTCTAGCAGTCACGTGCTTCAGGTCCTGCGGCTCTGAAGTACGCATCTATTCGGTTGCTGCCCGCTCCACAGGTATCTTTGAGCACTGTTCGCTTTACTCAGGACACGCGCACTGGCTCAGTGAGCAAGTTCAGTGCGGTATCTCTGATAGGGACAATACAAATATCTCTCCAAGGATCTGTTTATACCAAGAAAGGTGACGGTCACAAGGGGGCATTCTCTACGTCTGGAGGAGAGAAGGTTTTACCACCAACATACAGCTCTGGCAAAAATTAAGAGACCACTGCACAGTTTTATAAAAATCAGCTTCTCTCCATGTCTGACAGCCATTCCATTCCAGTGCCAGTTGAATTCCAACCAGAGTACACCTCATTCTACTTAATGTGCTTCTGATTAGGTGATCACCTGAACCAAATCTTATTAACAAAGGAAAGTATAAAACACCCTGCTGTGGTGTTCACAATCCTCTTGCAATAGGACAAGCTGGATGGCAAAACAAGTGCTAGTAATATCCCAAAAGTAATAGGAATGAAAAAATAGCTTTTAACCATACCAAAGGAGTTGAAAAGAAAGTCTTGTGTGAAGAAAAGAAGGGCTCAATTCTGACTTTAGCAGCAGAGGGATACAGTGAGCATCATGTTGCCTCCATCCTTAAAATTTCTAATACGGCAGTCCATTACAACAAGGTCAAGCAGCAGACATTGGGGACAACAAAGCTACAGACCGGCAGAGGGCGAAAACGACATCTTATTCGAATGTCATTCAGCAACCGCAGGATAACATCAAGTGAACCAAAAAAGGAATGGCAAATGGTAACTAGGGTGAAGTGCACGGCAAGAACAGTTCGTAACAGGCTCCTAGAGGCAGTGCTCATGTCATGTAAAGCTAGAAAAAAGCCTTTCATCAATGAGAAGCAAAGGCGAGCCAGGCTCAAGGTTGCCAAAGACCATATGGAGTGGACCACAGAGGATTGGAGTAAGGTCATCTTCTCTGATGAGTCTAATTTTCAGCTTTGCCCTACACCTGGTCATCTAATGGTTAGACGGAGACCTGGAGAGGCGTACAAGGCACAGTGTCTTTCATCCATTGTGAAATTTGGTGGAGGATCGGTGATGATCTGGGGATGCTTCAGCAAGGCTGGAAATGGGCAGGTTAATCTTTGCGAAGGACGTATGAATCAAGCCGCATACAAGCTTATCTTGGAAAAACAGTTGATTTCTTCTGCCCAGGCAATGTTCCCCAACTCTGAGGATTGGTTTTTCCAGCAGGACAATGCGCCTTGCCACACAGCTAGGTCAATCAATGTGTGGATGAAGGACCAGCACATCAAATTCCTGTCATGGGCAGCCCAACCTTCAGACCTGAACCCCATTGAAAACCTCTGGAATTTAATAAAGAGGAAGATGGATGGTCACAAGCATCAAACAAAGAAGAACTGCTTAAATTTTTGTACCAGGAGTGGCATAAGGTCACCCAAAAAGCAGTGTTAAAGACTGGTAGAAAGCATGCCAAGACGTATGAAAGCTGTGATTAAAAATCATGAATATTCCACAAAATATTGATTTCTGAACTCTTCCTGAGTTAAAACATTAGTATTGTTGTTTCTAAATGATTGTGAACTTGCTTTCTTAGCATTATTTGAGGTCTGCAAGCACTGCATTTTTTTGTTCTTTTGACCATTTGTTATTTTCTGAAAATAAATACAAAATGTAGTGCTTGGAAATTCAGAGCCATGTTGTCAGTAGTTTACAGAATAAAACAGCAATTTACATTTTACTCTAAAATTTATCTATAAAGAGAAAAATAAGACAAACTGATAATTTTGCAGAGGTCTCTCAATTTTTGTCAGAGTTGTAGAAGATGATTCTTTACCCCTAATAAGGGCAGTGAGAATCTGGAATTCCTTGCCTGGTGATGGCGAACTCAGTCAAGGTGATCAAGAGAGGCCTGGATGTCTTCCTGGAGCATAACAATATTGTATCTTACACTCATTAGGTTCTTTAGAAGGACGTAGATCTGGGGATTTATTCTGAAGGAATATAGGCTGAACTGGAAGGACAAATGGCTTTCTTCGGCCTTGCTAACTATGTTACTATGTTACTATGAACAGAGAAAAATGACATGATTAATAATAATTTGTTTCTGTCAGTAGGATATGTCACGGCAGCATCACTCTGCTCATTATGTAATGTCTCCTCATGTCTGGCCTTCCCACTGAGTCCGCTTCAGGCAGCACTGTTGAACCTGCATGTGACTTCCATCTAGCCTTAGGGGGTGTGACCTGTCCCTGCAGGAATTTAACCTTGCTGTGTACTGCAGAGATTAGGTTCCCCGGCATATCCCGTGCCAGCAGGACCTATAATTGACAACACCTCCTACCATTCCTCACCTGAACATTGCTTCACGTTTATGCTGTTGCCAATATTCCGTTTCCCATTACCGACCCAGCTAGTTTTCCCATCCTGTCTGACCTCGCCGTTCCTAATCTAGGTTACATCACCTAATCCTGTTGTGCCTGCCTAGACCTCGGAACCGCCTCTGTTTCACCCCTTATACCACGCCTCTGACTCTCCTGTCAGCAGCTGCAGACTCGGGGATTGCCTTGGTGTGGTGAATACCAACTGTCAAGCCTACCTTCACCATCAGAGGCTCTAGTGAATACCCGGTAGTCACTTAGTTACACCCCTCCTAGGTAAGCCCGGTCCGTGGTGCAGTGGGTCTACACCATGAGCGTTACAGGATCAACGATCCTAAGCATGTGGGTCATAGAAAGTTGAATAAAATGATATTTTGGTGTCTGTGATCTTGATATATAAATAATCTGTTAAGATCTATAGGCCGGATTTAGATCTCCCTTAGAATCTGCTTCCAGAGATTATTTTAGATGAAAGGAGGCACTACCAATGTGTGACCTGTAGATCAAGAGAGCAGACTGTCAATCGTTACATGTCTCACTCTGGTAACACCTCTTTTACTTTAAAATAAACTCTGGAGGCAGATTTTCAGGGAGATCTATGTCCGGGCCATAGTATAAGAAATTCCAGCACTCAAAAGAAATACAGTGGGGAAAAAAAGTATTTAGTCAGTCAGCAATAGTGCAAGTTCCACCACTTAAAAAGATGAGAGGCGTCTGTAATTTACATCATAGGTAGACCTCAACTATGGGAGACAAACTGAGGAAAAAAAATCCAGAAAATCACATTGTCTGTTTTTTTTTCATGTTATTTGCATATTATGGTGGAAAATAAGTATTTGGTCAGAAACAAAATTTCATCTCAATACTTTGTGATATATCCTTTGTTGGCAATGACAGAGGTCAAACGTTTTCTGTAAGTCTTCACAAGGTTGCCACACACTGTTGTTGGTATGTTGGCCCATTCCTCCATGCAGATCTCCTCTAGAGCAGTGATGTTTTTGGCTTTTCGCTTGGCAACACAGACTTTCAACTCCCTCCAAAGGTTTTCTATAGGGTTGAAATCTGGAGACTGGCTAGGCCACTCCAGGACCTTGAAATGCTTCTTACGAAGCCACTCCTTCGTTGCCCTGGCGGTGTGCTTTGGATCATTGTCATGTTGAAAGACCCAGCCACGTTTCATCTTCAATGCCCTTGCTGATGGAAGGAGGTTTGCACTCAAAATCTCACGATACATGGCCCAATTCATTCTTTCATGTACCCGGATCAGTCGTCCTGGCCCCTTTGCAGAGAAACAGCCCCAAAGCATGATGTTTCTACCACCATGCTTTACAGTAGGTATGGTGTTTGATGGATGCAACTCAGTATTCTTTTTCCTCCAAACACGACAAGTTGTGTTTCTACCAAACAGTTCCAGTTTGGTTTCATCAGACCATAGGACATTCTCCCAAAACTCCTCTGGATCATCCAAATGCTCTCTAGCAAACTTCAGACGGGCCCGGACATGTACAGGCTTAAGCAGTGGGACACGTCTGGCACTGCAGGATCTGAGTCCATGGTGGTGTAGTGTGTTACTTATGGTAGGCCTTGTTACATTGGTCCCAGCTCTCTGCAGTTCATTCACTAGGTCCCCCCGCGTGGTTCTGGGATTTTTGCTCACCGTTCTTGTGATCATTCTGACCCCACAGGGTGGGATTGTGCGTGGAGCACCAGATCGAGGGAGATTATCAGTGGTCTTGTATGTCTTCCATTTTCTAATTATTGCTCCCACGGTTGATTTCTTCACTCCAAGCTGGTTGGCTATTGCAGATTCAGTCTTCCCAGCCTGGTGCAGGGCTACAATTTTGTTTCTGGTGTCCTTTGACAGCTCTTTGGTCTTCACCATAGTGGAGTTTGGAGTCAGACTGTTTGAGGGTGTGCACAGGTGTCTTTTTATACTGATAACAAGTTTAAACAGGTGCCATTACTACAGGTAATGAGTGGAGGAAAGAGGAGACTCTTAAAGAAGAAGTTACAGGTCTGTGAGAGCCAGAAATCTTGATTGCTTGTTTCTGACCAAATACTTATTTTCCACCATAATATGCAAATAAAATGAAAAAAAAAACAGACAATGTGATTTTCTGGATTTTTTTTTCTCAGTTTGTCTCCCATAGTTGAGGTCTACCTATGATGTAAATTACAGACGCCTCTCATCTTTTTAAGTGGTGGAACTTGCACTATTGCTGACTGACTAAATACTTTTTTTCCCCACTGTATATGCAGAAGAAATTTATTATACAACAGATTCTCCCAAAATTATATGACGTTTCGGTCTACAACTCAGACCTTCATCAGACTAGAGGTATGGAGATATATGTGAGCATGGAAAGTCCAGGGAAGACAGCCACGATAAGCAGCAATATTCTCCTTTTTGGAGGGAAGGAGAGAGAAAAAGTGGCTTTACCACGGGGCGACCCAGCCCCCCTGCCAGCGCTGCATGCACGCCTGACTATGTGCCCACAGGGACTTTCTCCCTTTGTCCCAAGACCTTGATATCTCTCTCCTCCCCTCCAAAAAGGAGAATATTGCTACTTATCGTGGCTGCCTTCCATGGACTTTCCATGCTCACATATACCTCCATACCTCTAGTCTGATGAAGGTCTGAGTTGTAGACCGAAACGTCAAATCATTTTGGGAGAATCTGTTGTATAATAAATTTCTTCGGCATATATTTCTTTTGAGTGCCGGAATTTCTTATACTATACATTTTGAGGAGTGGTATCCTTTTCCGTTCACCTCGAAGACGGAGTGACATGTACTCTATTCTTGTATGTCCGGGCCATAGATATTAACAGCTCATTTACATATTAAGAAAAACAATATGAACTTATTGGGAATAAGAAATTTCATCGCAGATATCAATGTATCATTTTATTAAGCTTCCTATTAAATACATGCCAAAAAGATGACTTAGGAGGGTTAATCCTACTGACAGATACCCTTTAAGACCTCCAAGGAAGAAAATTTGGATACCAATATCAGAAGTTAAAGCAGCTACTTCAGGTTGAAAAAAAAACATTCTCTATCTTTTTTTCCCCAATATCTGTCATGGGGAGAGTTGTCAAATCCTCATATACAGTGCCCAGAATACAGTACACCCCCTTTAGCAAAGTAAGATTTTAATAAATATATCAACCAATACAAGAACAATTTCCAAAATGTTGAAAAGATTGAGTTTCTTACAACATTTTTAACCCATAAAATGAATTTCAGGTAATATAACTTTCATTACAAAATCTTCGGTTTTACTCAAATGAGTTGATGTGAAAATGAATAAACACCTCATCAAAAACTACTACATCCACTAATGTTGTATGACATCCATGATTTTTTAGGTGAGCGCCAAGTGTTCCGTGCATGAAATGAACAAGTTGAAGACATATTGTAGCATCTATTATTTTCCATTCTTCAAAAACGACTTCTCTTGAATCCTGGATGCTGGATGGAGAGTGATGACAACTTGTCTCTTCAGAATTCCCCATAGGTGCTCAGTTGGGGTCAGATCAGGAGACACTTGGTCATTCAATCACTTTCACCCTGTTCTTCTTCATACATAACAGATGTGTGTTTTGGATCATTGTCATGTTGGAAAAGTGGACGTCTACCCAAGACATGGAGTGATGGGAGCATTTTCTCTTTCACTAAAGAGCAGAACATCTGTGAATTCATTATACCATCAATGAAATGTAGCTCCCTACATCAGCAGTACTCATGCAGCCACCACCATGTTTCACTGTAGAACCAAACATTTAGAAAAATGAATAAAAATGTATGATGCCTACTTTGAAACATGGTGGTGGTATTGTGCAATGCTTACTAGTCCCACAACTGGAACATGCTATCCTTTGATCGCATTGATGATACACTGTACAACCTATTTTGTACAGTGCATTATTGTCTAACCTGACAATGTTTGACTAACAGCTAGCCTATTAGGTCCCGCCCATGGCGGAATCTGACAGTATAAGGGATATACCAGACATGGAGGCCATTTTTAGGCTTCCAGTTGTAATAGCAACCCATCAGCACCCTGCTGTGGGGATGCAGATGGGCTAACAAAGTGAATGACAATGAATGGAGCCGAGGTTGAGTGTGCATTCAGGAAGCTATTACATAGCCTCATTCTTGGGGTTCCAGAGCCCCAAAATCAGGATCGCTGTAGATAGGGAATAACTTTTTTTGGGGGGTGGAAAACCCATTCATCCCTCACATATTCTACAGACATCATATTTTGAATATGATTTCAGAATATTTGAATATGATTCATTCAGCTTGGCGACCTAAGTGTGGATTATCTGGCTTGTCTCCTGCAGAGTTGGCTGAGATCTGTCTGGCTTATGCCTGAGATGACTAACAAGATTTCCAGGATACTTAGTTATTCAGGTGCCAAAATCTATGTTGGTTATTCTAAATAAATGACTAAAAGTAAAAATATTCTCAGCATTTTTACCCACAATTTTAAAATTATTTTGTAATCAAAACTGTTATGTATTTATATCAATTTTACTTCTTTTTTACTCTTTTTTTTCTTGCAATGGTTAAATGTGTGGTGATTATTTTGCAGCTTTACAGTCATATATCCTGAGCGGGGTAATGGGCTGCATTATCTCTCAGTATTATTTATATGGTGAGGGAGAATTCCTGGGTGATTTCTGAGTATAATTACCCAGCTTGCTCATGTATTCCGATTCCATTCTAAATAAAGTCAGGACACGCTCGGCCCACTTTCTATCAATCTACTTTAATCTTTACCATCAACAAGTGGTTTAAGATGAAAATTCCCATTCTGTCAAACATCGCGCTGCTGTTTAATTTGTAAAATGTAACGTCGCATCCGACCAGATAGTATATTAAATGGATCCTATCTCCTGGTGGCGTTTTCAAAATGTTCAATTTGTCAGGATTTACAAAACCAAGATCAGAAACTCTGATAGTTTGTAAAGTCCCACACTGTGTTCATTGTATAACCACTGAAAAACAATGATAAGGAACCTCTGTGGCATTTGTACAAAACATCTCAGTTTCCAATGTTGCGATGTGGACATTTTTTCGTTTGTAGCATCTGTCTGATGTGCTGACCTTACAAGATGTGTCAGAAAGCAATAAGGCCTCCATCAATATTCAGGATTAATACGTTTAATATTGCTTGTTGCCTGTTTCTGTGGTGTCCATCAAAGGGATTATATTACATCATAGAGGCGGGGAAATTTCAATAAACTGTTCAGCAAAAAAAGCCAAGTGAGTAGTGTAACAGTGCCCCAGATCACAGATGTCGAGGGGCAATATTATAACAAAAGATCCATACTTAGAAAAAAATACTTTTTTTTTTTCAAGAAAGAGTGCCACTCTTATCCAGTGTCTCTGTTTGGTATTGCAGCTCACGCGTATTCACTTAAATGGTCATTGTTATTTCTACAAACTTTGAAAATATATATTTATCAGAGAAATATGTTATTCCTTCACTTATAAGGCCTCCTATGCCTCCTGAGCTCATCATTCATTTTGAAAAAAGGTTGGTATGCCTGCGCAGGAGCACGATGCTGGGGAGCCATGAACCAAGCAGAATGGCAGCATCGCAAGAAGATGGGAGGCGCTGGACCCACGATGCCCATCGGACTGGTCGCTCCCCCAGGGTGAGTATAATAAAACTTATTTTTCTTATCTTTCAGGTCAGATCGGGGGCTTATCTATATCTTATCGTATCTTATATCGGCCAAAGTGCTGACAGGTTCGCGTTAAAGATTTCCCCTGACCAACTTCTTGTGGAATGAGAGCAATGAAACTTGGCACAATTATTAGTTCTTCTCTACATAGGTGCCACCTAGGGACACACACTTCTCCAATCTCTTTAAACAACAGTAAACATCTCACTTGTAGAAGTCAACAGGTTGTTCCAAAAGCCACGTTGTGACTTCAGAGTTTCCTTATCTTTAAAATGCTTGCCCTTCAAAAATAACTTCATTGTTCGATAGAGGTTGAAGTCCGATGGTGCGAGGTCAGGTGAATAAGGGGGATGCGATAGAATTTCAAAGCCACAGAGGCATGCTTCCATTTGGGCAACATGTGCGTTGTGAACTGGTGCATTCTCTTGCAGAAGGCAGACACCTTTGGAGAGCATGCCATGTCTCTTGGTTTTGATGGTCTCCCCCAATTTCCACAGCAGTGAAGCATAGTATGCCCCAGTGATCGTGGTACTGTTAGCGTGGGTGGTCAGGAGCCAGAATCTCCAGGAGTGGACCCTCTGGACCGTGGCACCGAGGGGCCCAGGGCGAGCTGCCAGGTGGAACCAACCCCTATAGAGGGACCGTTAGGAGCAGGCCCAGGGGTTCGAGTACCACGGTAGCCGGTACCGAGAGGGGCGGCTCAGAATGGGCTGGAGTAGGAGTGTGGGACTGAAGCGTAGACTGGAATATGGAGAGGTGGCTGGAGCGGAACACAGGAGACAGGACTGGAGTAGGACTGTAGGAGTGTGGATAGCTGGATGGAGCAGGAACACCGAAGGCAGGACTGGAGTAGGATGGAACAGGAACACAGGAACAGGAACACAGGAACAGAACTGGAGTAGGAGGAACCGGAACGCTGGAGCAGGACTGGAGTAGGATGGAGCTGGAACACAGGAACAGGACTGGAGTAGGAAGGAACAGGAACGCTGGAGCAGGACTGGAGTAGGATGGAACTGGAACAAAGCAACAGGACTGGAGTAGGAAGGAACAGGTACGCTGGAGCAGGACTGGAGTATACTTCAGGTAACACGGGAGACAGGGCTGCGAGGCTGCTGCAGGAAACAGCGTGGATGGAACTGAGAGGCTGCAGAGAGCACAGGAGGAAGCAGGGCCCAGTGTGCAAGGTAACACAACGATCAGGCGCCTCCCTCAGGGGGAAGCGGCCTGATATAGCCCCGTCTGGTCTGCCATTGATCCAAAGGTGCTTCCGGGTCAGGGCACAGCCAGAGCACAAGAAGCAGCAGGGAGGCGCGGCCGCGGCCTATGGCGCATGCGCATTGCATGCAGGGATGGCGTCGGCCGCGAGCCCATCAGAGGTGACCACCGTGGCAGTCGGGTGGAGAGAGGCTGCGGCGTGGAAGCGGAGGCCGGCTGCGGCGTGGGAGCGGAGGCCGGCTGCTGTGTGGGAGCAGAAGCCAGGTGAGTATGATGGAGCGGTGTAACAGGTACCCTTTGCTAGGAAATCCATCAATACTCTGTGCTGGTCCCACAATGTCTGTTCGCTATTTCATCTTTCTTTTCTGCTCGCTTTTTAAAACTGAATATGGAGAAAACAGAATTCGTCATCTTTCCTCCATCTCACTCTACCCCTTCACCAGACCTATCCATCAATGTCAATGGCTGCTCACTTTCCCAGTCCCACATGCTCGGTGCCTCGGGGTGATCCTCGACTCTACCCTCTCTTTCAAGCCATATATTCAAACCCTTGCCTCCTCCTGCCGACTCCAACTCAAAAATATTTCCCGGATACCTACATTCCTTGACCAAGAAACTACGAAAACGCTTGTGCACGCCATCATCATCTACCGCCTCAAATATTGCAACCTCCTACTCTCTGGCCTCCCCTCTAGCACTCTTGCACCTCTCCAATCTATCCTAAACTCTGCTGCCTGACTAATCCACCTCTCTCCCCATTATTCCCCAGTCTCTCCTTTCTACCAAGCCCTTCACTGGCTTCTTATTGTCCAGAGGTTCCAGATCAAAACCCTAGCTATGACACACAAAGCCATCCACAACCTGTCACCTCCATACATCTGTGACATGGTCTCCCAGTATTTACCTACGTGCAATCTTCGATCCTCTCAAGATCTCCTTCTCTACTCCCCTCATATCTCTTTTTCCCACAATCACATACAAGACTTTTCCTGTGCTTCCCCCATACTCTTGAACTCTCTACCCCAACACATCAGATTTTCACCTACCACAGAAACCTTCAAAAGGAATCTGAAGACCCACATCTTCCCGAACACCTATAACTTGCAGTGATCCTCAGTCTACTGAACCACCGCACAACCAGCTCTACCCTCTCCTAGTGTATACTCACCCATCCCCAGTAAACTGTGAGCCCTTGTGGGCAGGGTCCTCTCTTCCTTTGTGCCTTGTATTGCTCATGTTTATTGTGCTTGTCTTTGTATGCCCCTTTCACATGTAAAGCGCCATTAAATAAATGGCGCTATAAAAATGAATAATAATAATAAATACTGTGAGCATGACGTTGAATGCCTCGGATTATGCACGTGTCATCTTTGGAGGCAGTAAGTCATGATGCTTCCATTGCATCGACTGAACTTTAGTCTCTGGATCATAGCGATGGACCCAGCTTTCATCCTGTGTGATCAGTCTGTTGAAATAGTCCTCCTGGTTTCCATGCCACATCGTCAATAGAGCCTTGGAGTATTCAACTTGTTCCTGCTTCTGGAAAGGTGTCAGCAGCCAGGGAACCCAGCAATCGGATACCTTATGCACGTGAAGATGGTCTTGGATGATTTTTCCCATAGACTGATCTTGACATTTTGTGCTAGGTGGCAAATGGTTATGAGTAGAGTTGAGCGATACCGTCCGATACTTCAAAGTATCGGATCGGAATGGATCGGCCGATCTTTAAAAAAAGTATCGGTATCGCCGATTCCGATACCGGAAGTCCCATTCAAGTCTATGGGACTTCCGGTATCGGAATAAGAAAAACCCTGTTTTTGCCTTGTACAGCCTCTCTGGGGTCTGTACGGGCCTTTCGGGGGGCTGTGCCGGCCTGCCAGGGGGTCTGTGCAGGCTCCGGTGGTCTGTGCCGGCCTGCCGGGGGGCTGTGCCGGCCTGCCGGTGGTCTGTGCAGGCTCCGGTGGGCTGTGCCGGCCTGCCGGGGGGCTGTGCAGGCTCCAGGGGGCTGTGCCGGCCTGCCGGGGGGCTGTGCCGACCTGCCGGTGGTCTGTGCAGGCTCCGGGGGGCTGTGCCGGCCTGCCGGGGGGCTGTGCCGGCCTGCCGGTGGTCTGTGCAGGCTTCGGGGGTCTGTGCAGGCATCGTCCGATGGGACTACAAGTCCCATCGGGCGATGCCTGCTACCATGACAGTGATTGACACATTAGCCAATGATGGGACAGTAGTAGTCCCGTCATCCGGCTAATGTGTTGAATGTAAAAAAAAAAAAAAAAAAATTACATGCTACATACATACAACATGCATACTACATACATGCTACATTCATACTACATACTACATACATGCTACATTCATACTACATAAATACTACATGCAACATACATACTACATATATACTACATACATACTACATGCATGCTACATACATACTGCATGCTACATACATACTACATGCTACATACATACCACATATATACTACATACATTCTACATGCATGCTACATACATACCACATACATACTACATACATACTACATACATACTACATGCATGCTACATGCATGCTACATGCTACATACATAACACATATATACTACATGCATGCTACATACATACTACATGCTACATACATACCACATACATACTACATGCATGCTACATACATACTACATGCATGCTACATACATACTACATGCTACATACTACATATATACTACATGCATGCTACATACATACTACATGCTACATACATACTACATATATACTACATGCATGCTACATACATACTACATGCTACATACATACTACATATATACTACATGCATGCTACATACATACTACATGCTACATACATACTACATATATACTACATGCATGCTACATACATACTACATGCTACATACATACTACATATATACTACATGCATGCTACATACATACTACATGCTACATACATACTACATATATACTACATGCATGCTACATACATACTACATGCTACATACATACTACATATATACTACATGCATGCTACATACTACATGCTACATACATACTACATATATACTACATGCATGCTACATACATACTACATACATACTACATGCATGCTACATACATACTACATGCTACATACATACCACATACATACTACATATATACTACATGCATGCTACATACATACTGCATGCTACATGCATGCTACATACATACTACATACATACTACATGCTACATACATACCACATATATACTACATACATACAATACATTCATACAATACATACATAGACATACAGTACATATAACATAGAGTAACATACTTACCAATACTTGTCACATTGTTCCCCGAAGCCATTGTCTTTTCCGGAATAAATATTAACATAACAAACCACAAAAATACTCACCCACGATCCGAAGCAGTCCACGAGTGTGTCCCACGACGATCTTGGGTAGAGAACGGCAGCATCAGCTGATGTTGCCGTTCTCTACGGGCTGTAGGAATCCAATGACGGAAGGTAGGTATCCTTCCGCACTGTATTCCTCCGCCACTTAAAAAAAAAAAAAGTCCCTAGTCTCACTTTATGCCATTGCTGTGTGGGAACTTGATGACTTCTCTGTATTCCACTGGGTCCGTTATCAAACCTCACACCACTTCAGCACCTGTGAAATCAGGACCGTTCTGAGTTGCAAATTGGCAGGTAGCCTATAGAGACTTATATCATTACATACAGTGGGGAAAAAAAGTATTTAGTCAGTCAGCAATAGTGCAAGTTCCACCACTTAAAAAGATGAGAGGCGTCTGTAATTTACATCATAGGTAGACCTCAACTATGGGAGACAAACTGAGAAAAAAAAATCCAGAAAATCACATTGTCTGTTTTTTTTTCATTTTATTTGCATATTATGGTGGAAAATAAGTATTTGGTCAGAAACAAGCAATCAAGATTTCTGGCTCTCACAGACCTGTAACTTCTTCTTTAAGAGTCTCCTCTTTCCTCCACTCATTACCTGTAGTAATGGCACCTGTTTAAACTTGTTATCAGTATAAAAAGACACCTGTGCACACCCTCAAACAGTCTGACTCCAAACTCCACTATGGTGAAGACCAAAGAGCTGTCAAAGGACACCAGAAACAAAATTGTAGCCCTGCACCAGGCTGGGAAGACTGAATCTGCAATAGCCAACCAGCTTGGAGTGAAGAAATCAACTGTGGGAGCAATAATTAGAAAATGGAAGACATACAAGACCACTGATAATCTCCCTCGATCTGGTGCTCCACGCAAAATCCCACCCCGTGGGGTCAGAATGATCACAAGAACGGTGAGCAAAAATCCCAGAACAACGCGGGGGGACCTAGTGAATTAACTGCAGAGAGCTGGGACCAATGTAACAAGGCCTACCATAAGTAACACACTACGCCACCATGGACTCAGATCCTGCAGTGCCAGACGTGTCCCACTGCTTAAGCCTGTACATGTCCGGGCCCGTCTGAAGTTTGCTAGAGAGCATTTGGATGATCCAGAGGAGTTTTGGGAGAATGTCCTAGGGTCTGATGAAACCAAACTGGAACTGTTTGGTAGAAACACAACTTGTCGTGTTTGGAGGAAAAAGAATACTGAGTTGCATCCATCAAACACCATACCTACTGTAAAGCATGGTGGTGGAAACATCATGCTTTGGGGCTGTTTCTCTGCAAAGGGGCCAGGACGACTGATCCGGGTACATGAAAGTATGAATGGGGCCATGTATCGTGAGATTTTGAGTGCAAACCTCCTTCCATCAGCAAGGGCATTGAAGATGAAACGTGGCTGGGTCTTTCAACATGACAATGATCCAAAGCACACCGCCAGGGCAACGAAGGAGTGGCTTCGTAAGAAGCATTTCAAGGTCCTGGAGTGGCCTAGCCAGTCTCCAGATCTCAACCCTATAGAAAACCTTTGGAGGGAGATGAAAGTCCGTGTTGCCAAGCGAAAAGCCAAAAACATCACTGCTCTAGAGGAGATCTGCATGGAGGAATGGGCCAACATACCAACAACAGTGTGTGGCAACCTTGTGAAGACTTACAGAAAACGTTTGACCTCTGTCATTGCCAACAAAGGATATATCACAAAGTATTGAGATGAAATTTTGTTTCTGACCAAATACTTATTTTCCACCATAATATGCAAATAAAATGAAAAAAAAACAGACAATGTGATTTTCTGGATTTTTTTTTCTCAGTTTGTCTCCCATAGTTGAAGTCTACCTATGATGTAAATTACAGACGCCTCTCATCTATTTAAGTGGTGGAACTTGCACTATTGCTGACTGACTAAATACTTTTTTTCCCCACTGTATGTGCATTTTCAACGTCCTGTGATAAATAGAAGTGAGTCAGGGGAAATCTTTAAAGATCGCCTCTCGTATCTGCGATAAGATGTCTTATTTCAGAGAAATCCACGGTTTTCTTAATATGTAAATCAGCTGTTCAGATCTATTGGCCGGACATAGATCTCCCTGAGCCTCTGCTTCCATCCAGAGATTATTTTAAATGAAAGGGAGCATTACCAGTGTGAGACATGTAGATCAGTAGAGCAGACTGTCAGTCATCACATGTCTCACTCTGGTAATGGCCACTGTCATTTACAATATGCTCTGGAGGCAGATTCTCAGGGATATCTATGTCCTGCGCATAGATCTTAACGGCTCATTTATATACTATGAATAAATGTGGATTTTTCAAGAATAAGACATTGGATCGCACATATCGAATTATTATTTTATTCAACTTCCTATGAACTGCATATCCATCTAGATGGCTTAGGTTGATCCAAATGACAGGTTCCATTTAAATCTGTAAACACATACACAGACCGGGTGTCCATGTAATGAAAAATAAAATAAAGATTTATCAGATCAGGTCGCATTCTCCCATCTCTCCATCCTTCAGTTCTGATGTTGATATGCCAATTGTAGGCACTAGTAGCAGTGAAAATGGATCAACATGGGCAGCACCAATCTCAGCTAGATGTGATGCTCTGTAGGTTGTGACACCGTTCTATCATAGTTAGTAGTAGTTTTCTTTTTTTCATGTGCTATAGTAGCTCTTCCTTTGAATTGGACAAGACAGGTTAGCCTTCACTCCCTATCAATCAGCATTGGACATTTACAGTATAACCCTGTTACTATTTCCCCAGTTCTCCTTCCTTGGACAACTTTTAGTAGATACCAACCACTGTATACAACTAACATCACAACACCCAGATGTCTAGTCATGATTGTTTCACCACTACTATAGTAGCTCAGATCCTTACACTTGCTATAGGAGCTGCATATATTTATGGCATTAGTTGTGTACTGCATGAGACAACAATCGCCTGTATTCTTCATATGTCTGGCCTGTGGGGTAATTGCAAACATATGTTTGACACAAAGGCAATAGTGTGAATCACCAAAACAACTGTACCCATAGTGAAGAATGGTGGAGGAGGCATCATTATACTTTGGGGCTGTTTTTCAGGGGCATTCGTCAAGGTGGAGAGAATTATGAACAGTTCTAAATATCAGTCAATTTAAAATAGAAAAACATTCAGGCCTCTCCTAAAAAGCTGAATATGAAGAGGAATTTAACCATTCAGCACAACAACGACTCTAACCATATCTTTAAATCCACAACTAGACCAGAGTTTTGGAATAGCCCAGCTAGAGCCCAGACCTGAATCCAACTGAAAATCTGAGGGTGACCTGAAGTTGGCGCTATACACAGGAGATTCTCTTGCAATCTAACAGATGTGGAGCTTCTGCAAGGAAGAGTGGGCGAAGATTGCCCATTCTAGATATGCAACACTGACAAACGCCTACCCAAAAAGCCCAGATGTCATAAATTCAAAGAGAGCTTCAACAAAGTATTAGTTTACGAGTGTGCAGAATTATGCACCCACATTAATGAAGTTCTTTATTTTTATTTTTCCACCCAAAAAAAGAGTTCAGTTTGTTTCTCAATGGTTTTGTGCAGACTATGGAGGACAATAAATGATTCTTCTTGATTTGAATTTTTCACATGACAAAAATGTGGCCTATTAACAGAGACTGGTAGACTTTTTATAACTACTACTGTACTTTAGCCATAGATCTTGAGCCACCCCTATTATTGCAGAACATTCCATCTACTTTTTATGAGTCCGGATTTCAGCCTCTTTGTATTATTGATTTTGCTTACAGTTTGATCCTGTGTTTTCTTCTGCTAAGTTCCCCTGTGTGCGTTTCCATTGCACTAACACTATGTACTTATTTTCGATAAATCTTCTGATTAACCTTTTTTGTGACTTAGGTGGTGTCCTGAAGTTTATATTACTCCTCGGTTCCCTTTGTGGAGCAGCTGCCTTGTCTTCCAGCTCACATTGTTTGTCATTATGAATCCCATAGCTATATTCCTGTCTCTAGTATTCTCTCTAGCGGGGATGTACAACACAAAAACTACATGAATGCAGGAGAGAAAGGGTTGATGTTACTTACACTGTATGCTACAGTTTCTACTGAATGACAATTCGCATGTACTTTTCACAGATGAAGGAATTGATTGACTACAACACAAATAATTCATCACGAAATTTCCCTTTCCAGAATACTGGATTCTTGTGAATCCCAAATTTTCCGAATTTGATTTGTGAGATGCCAGCAGAATTGATACCAATTGGGTAAGTTTTTGGGGTGCTCGGGAGGGGATAAAATAAGAAAAAAACCTTATATTTACCTGTTCTAGACCTGTCTTCTGGCACCACGTATACCACCGGCACAGCTACCAGGTCCCCGATACAGATCTTCTATTCCCCTGACACTGAGATCCACATGGTCACATGGGGGCAAAGCGAGTCATTGACGTCAATTACATGCAATGGTCCCACATGACTGCGGTGGTATAGGCAATACAAGGAGACAGGTGAGGGCCTAGAACAGGTGAGTACAGTTGTGCTCAAAAGTTTACATACCCCGGCAGAATTTTTGCTTTCTCGGCCTTTCTTCAGAGAATATGAATGATAACACCAAAACTTTTTCTCCACTCATGGTTAGTGGTTGGGTGAAGCCATTTATTGTCAAACTACTGTGTTTTCTCTTTTTAAATCATAATGACAACCCAAAACATCCAAATGACCCTGATCAAAATTTCACAACCGCTGGTGATTTTGGCCTATTATTTACATATTATTATTATGTATTAAACACCCTAAGGGCTCTGTCACACATAGCGACTCACCAGCGATCCCGACAACGATATGAACTTGTCAGGATCGCTGGTGAGTCGCTACATGATCGCTGGTGAGCTGTCAAACAGGCAGCTTCACCAGCGATCAGCACCAGCAACGATGAGCGCTCGTGTTGCTGTGTACCTTAGATACCAGCGCGCTGGTGCAGGGAGCTGGTAACCAAGGTAAACAGCGGGTTTCTAAGCGCCGTGCGGCACTTAGAAACCCGCTGTTTACCTTGGTTACCAACTCCCTGCACCAGCGCGCTGGTATCTAAGGTGCACAGAGGGTTTCTAAGCGCCGCGCAGCGCTTAGAAACCCAATGTTTAACTTGGATACGAGCTGGGAGCTCGCTGATCGCTGCTCTCCCGCCTGCCATACACAGTGATGCGTGCTGGCCAGCGGGAGACCAACGATCCAAAAAAAAAGTCCAGGGCATTCCAGCACGATCAGCGATACCCAGCATGGGGGGGCGGTCGCTGATACCTGTCACACACAGCGATCTCGCTGGTAAGATCGCTGTTGCGTCACAAAACTTGTGACTCAGCAGTGATCTCGCTAGCGATCTCGCTGTGTGTGACGGGGACTTAAGACACAGAGATCAGAACTATTTAAGGTGCATCAGGACACAAACATTATAGTCACTCATCAGATATTATATGTAGCGCAGAAATGAGTCCAACATGAATTTTTTTGGTCTTTTCCAACCACCTGCCTTTTGGAACTGCATATTTGTCTTTCCTGAATAGGTGTTTTTTTTCCAGCTTTTCGGCAAATGAGATGTCTCCACCTTTCCTCTCACAGCATCCAGTTGAACTAACAACCAAGAGGGAAAAACTGCAGCAGCATCCCCTTCCTCCCCCTTATCCCTGTTTTGTATTTACTCCACTACTTTACTAGATGAGTTTTATGCGCCTTCATCAAAATTCAGTATATAGGTGTAGAAGATCTATAGTACAGGCTGCTGAAAGGCCCCCTAATAAATATTTCTTATATTAAAAGGGTTTTACACTATTGGGAACTTTTTTTGCTTAAAAGAGTTATCTGGGACTTTGCAAATTTTTTTGAACTTAGACATTTAGTTGCAATCTGCCTTCTTGTTCTGCCATGTGGCGATATTTGCTGATTCAGAGTGGTCCCTGACTGATCATGTCGGTGGCATAGGACCTTCCCTTCTTCTGCTTTATTACATGGCGAAATTGCTCACTGCTGATGTCATGTTGATTGACAGCCGGCTCCTCATTGCCTAACTGCGAGGAGGCGGCAGTCAATCACCATAATTTTGGCAGAGATGCCCCACCAACAGAGCAGACTATAAGAGAAGGTACTGCCCGGTTGATGTGAGAAGAGATGAAACACGAGAAACACTGTCTGAGCCGGCAGAGATCATCACTGGACAAAACAGACAGATAGTGAGCAGTTAAATTCATAGCCCTATGTAACCAAATCCCAGCTAATCCCTTTAAATGTGTGTATTTGGGGTTAAAAATTACTAAACATTCTTTACCATTTTGCATTTACAGACTTGATGTTTCCCTGCACGTTCAACTTTGATGTGGTCATAAATCAGCTGAAAGAAGCTCAGATAAAGACAGATAAAAGAGTTATAAATCCTGCATCAGGTCATCATATGCAAATGTGGCACCCCCAGGAGTATGGTCGCCACAGTGGCATTACCTTCCTCTTAGGGAGTGTGATGTCATGCTTGGAAGCAATAAAGGGTCTCTCTATCAGTTAAATACAACACACAGCACAGTTCCCACTCCAGGCCAGCAGAGGGAGCTCTGAACTAAAACTGGGGGAGGAGCTGCTCTCTGGGGCCAGGAAGGGGAAATTAGTTAGTTTGTGTGAGGAGGGAAACGTGAGTGGACATGAGGAGAGGAGCTGGAAGATTGAGCAGAGCTCAGGCTCACTTCTAGCTGTGGCGCATGGTATGGAGCCCGGTCTCCAAGGTTGTACGGATACTGATGTTCCTGCAGCAGAAACCGGAGGAATAGGAAGCTGTAAATGCTCTGTTCCCACATAAGACTCGGAGGTACAACAGCAACGAGTGAGCCAGAAGAAGAAGGCTACAGCTGTCTGCCATACGAGGGAGTTCTAAAAGAAAACAAGCAAGTGGAACTTCAGTGTAACACAGTACTGCAAGTACCTCAGATAAGCGCTAGAAAGGAGATTACACAACCCATCTGCATAGAGAGATTCCTAAGTTGCTTACAAGCTGGCCAGCCTCTGTTCCATCTGTAATCTGGACCCTGGACTGCACTTACAAAGCACAGTAAAGGTAACGGAAACTGCACCCTGTTGTGTCATTGCATTCTTCCTGTAAACTCTCCAGCACTGCAACATCTCTGTGCCTGACACTACACCCTCTTCCTCAACACCTATTCTCACTGCCCTGGGACTACAGCTCTACCTGTGGGGAGCTATTACATCTTGCTGCCTTATACCATCTGTCCCAGAGGATCTGTCTGCAGCGTCGGTTTAACCCCTACATTGCCGAGCACCACAGGTGGCGTCACGTATCATCCACTAATAAACTTTAACCAGCCACGCTTAACCCCTTTTACATGGACGCCTAGGCCCACGGACCAGGTCACTGCTACTGTGACACTTCCCTCTGAGAAACCGGCCCGGTACCGAGTACCCCACTGCCCTGGCAGGCAATTCACAACCAGAAGCTACTAAAGGCAAATGGTGTAAAAAATTTTATGAAGCTCAATTAAAAAAATTAATTTTAGCCACGATTATATCCGTTTCGGTCCCCAAAAGGGGACAACCCGTTTACAACTTATATATCCCAAACTGCTAATAAATTCACTTTCTTTGAAGTGCTACTTAGTCAATTTTCTGGTTCAATATTATCCCGTGTATTATATTTGCTTTTTACTAAAGATAATTGAATCTTCCAAAAATTACCTTTGGCAGATTTGATTGAGTCACCTGGTAATTTTAAATCAGTCCAAATAAAATTCAATTCAAATCAAATCTGCTCCAAAAAGATGTTTATTATACTCTGAGATCTTTCTAGCTACTACAGCATACAAATTGGAAAACCGGTGTGTAACGCTGGTGGGTGTGGACCACTGCCCCGCGGGCCCGGCTTATCCTGGAGAGGCATGACTAAGTGACTACCGTGTATTTGCCAGAGCCTCTGATGATAAGTATAGGCTTTGCCGCTAATAGTCACTAGGTACCACTCCAAAGCATTCCCCGGGTCTTCAGCAGCTGACCGGAGTCTCGGAAGTGCGGGTACACAGTACAGAGGTGCGAGACAGAGGCATAGTCAGATGGTCTGAGGTTGGGGCAGTCAGCACAGAATTAGTAAATGTAGCCAAGGTCAGGAGCAGAGAGGTCAGGCAGGATGGGTAAACAGGCCGGGTCGTTAATGAGAAGCGGAATATAGAAGAATGCATAAACGTGTGCTACTTAATAGGAACCGAGGTTCAGGTGGGGAGTGGTAGGAGCAAATGCCTAATAAAGCCCCTGCTAGCACGGCATAGGCAGGGGATGCTAATCTCTGTAGGACACACCCGGGTTAAATTCTTGCAGAGACCATCCACACCCTCCTAGGGTTTAATGAATGCTATAGCAGAAGCATTGTTGCAAGAAGCAGACTCAGCGGGAGGAAGACGTGACGCGGTGAGAAACCACATGGTGAGTAGAGGGGCGCTGAGAAGGCAAGCAGGTTACCGCCAGACAGAATATGGTCCCTTGCAAGAGCAATATATGGACCCTTTACAGTCCAAAAACGTATCATCATGCACAATTCCACTTCATTGGGAAGTTGGCCCCCTTACCTCAAGAGCCCCGTTGTACCAAAGATATCAAATAGCTCAACTCTACTGTTTGCAAATCTGTCACTTGCAAAGGGTCAATGAACTGAGCTGTGGCCCGAGGGTCTTGAAGCCTCTCTCACGGAAAAACTGGAAAAAAGGGAATCAACTCCAGTTCCTCCTGCTTCCAGTTGAAAGAACCACCAGCGGTCCATTTTTATATCTTTTTACATAACACTCCCAGTATGTTTTTAAAGAATTCCTAACAATTTCCTTCCTATTGTTAATATTTTGGACTACATTTTTCTTTTCTTTTGCCTGCTCTCCGCACTATCCGATACAATCTCATATTAAAAGACAGCAGAAAAAACTTTGACAAAGCCCATTGCAAGTTTTGAAAGACATCGAAAACCAAGAATTGAAAATTGCTACTTATGCTTTATGACCATTTCTATTTCCTAAGTGTTTTTATGACTTCTCAATTCCTGATTTATTTACACTACCAAAAACTAATAAAATCTACAAGGCTGTACTAGAAATTCAGGAACACGAACATAACACTCTGCAGAGTATTTAATGTGGTTTTATGATGTTTGAGCATAAACACTTTTATTTTTCTCGGTATATAATAAAGGTTCTTGTAAGAGTATTGATGGGCCATAAATAGTACTGTTGATTCTGCCGCAGTAGGGTGTGGCCCGTCTTAATTGTCTGTGGCCAAATTGGATCTTTGGTAGAGATTTTACGTGCACGGAGAAAAGAATACACAAGACAAGGTGTATCATGTCAATATGATTCTTCTCTGTCTTTAATCCAAAAATGAACAGCTTTTATACAGAGTTTGTGTTATTACATCATGGGTACATTTCTAAGTTAGTATTTACCGTTCCCATGCCGCTACATATCACTATGTACGTTTCTGAGTTACTGTTTACTGTTCTCATATGCTACATAATCACCGTGTACATAAGTATTGTTCTTTAGCCCGATCCACCCAATCCACCCAGTATTGCGGTATTATATGAAGCCTAGGTGGGTCATGCACAGAAATAATTCAGCAGAAAGCCAGAAGTATCTTAAAGCAACATGATCCTAATATTCTACAAAGCCACTATATAGTGGTACAGTTTTGATTCTTGTATATATTCATGTGCCATATATTCTCCCCTTAACAGTCCCTCCTTTGGAGATATGCAAAATCAAAATCCTAATCTCGTCGAACCTATCGATCTGTCCTCCCGGCCTACCTATCTCAACAATGCTGGAACCTAGCTAACTAATCTTCACCGTATATACGAGACGACCCATCTCTAGTAGATGGACCCCCTCCTAACGGACTTTGCACAGGAGGAAGTCAGATCCTGGACTTTCCCTCGTTGGTTTGCTTCAAGCAGGCATATTCCGGAGGTGGTGCTTGCATGTTTTCATTGGGACATCTTTCATACAGGGGATCTTCAAAATCGGCATGCATGGTCATCACTGTGGTTTCCATAGTTTTCATCATCATTTTCTTAAGGCATGGCACTATGCAGCATAGAATTAAAGAAAATATGATCAAAGGACATAAAATAACTTTTGCAAACTTAATGGGTTAATAATTGCCTTTAAGGCATCCCCAGTGTATTTTATAAACCGTTGTTGATTATTGTATAAATAGTTTATCCGCTTTGCATTCTTATTTACGGGGATGGTGGGTTTAAACACAACTATTGTCTCGTTCTCGACTTTGAATTTGTCAGGTGCTCCCTGTGTGCCCCCACTGGTATCTATGCTTCTTAGCCAAAATTTACCTTTTGTGTCACCATTTTCCCTCCCAAGTTTAGTACTTGAGCCTAGTACATATAACCCTTGCTCATACTCTGAAGGGTTGTCAATAGTAAGGTACAGAACTATGCATCCCTCCTTGGGGCAGTGAGTGGCAGTGACAGGGAGTATTGAATCTGGAAGGCCACTCTGACCCTTAAAATGGGCTTTGGACAGGGTCATGCGACTTAATAGGCTTATTCCCCATTTGTCCCTTCGCTGTAGGGCCTGGGCTGGTTGATGTCTCCAGTCACTTTCACCAGTGTGCCACCCAACAAGAGACTAATCCTCCCAGTTTGAACCTTTCCCTATTTCTGCAGTAGTGACACAGATGAATTGTGTATTAAACCTGATATGAAACTGTGCCATGGGGCCTGGACATTCTTATTGTGAGACAGTAGTCAAATTGATATGTTACTCTTGGGGTGGAGACATTATACTAGAAAGTCAGTATGCCCTTCTCATGAGTGACTACTCCTTGGTGACTGACTACCCCTTGAGCTAGGAAAAAGGATAAGTGCCAGATGGATGAAGAGTGGCAGCCGCTACTGGACTCTGGATCCGGCATCTCCTTGCAGTGGGAAGCGAGGACCCATGGACTGCTGCGATAGTTGACAGGACTTGGAACAGGCTGTCATCTCTAGGTTCAAGGGTACGTCTGTTGAACCTCTTGGTGATGAGGACTCAGTCACCGGGCAGGATCTGGTGGGCTCCTATGTCCTCAGGATCTGGGATGGATGAAAAGACTCGAAAATGCATTTTAGTCACATGTTTTTAAACTTAGTCTACATATAGGCAATTATACTTGTGCGTGTATGTGACCCAAGGGAAAGACTAAACTCTTATGCTATGACCCCTGTTTCCTGTATAACATCAAGTATGTAGAATTTTGTTCGAGGCCTTAAATTTTCCTTGTTCATCCTTAGGCGTATTTCATCCTGTATAACTTCATCTTAGGTCCATTTCTTCTTTTCTTCCTTGGATACTTGTTTCTGGAGTGTTATTCCTTTTCCTCTGTTTCCGTGTCAACCGGTATTACTGCTGCTTCTTTTGCTGTTACTTCAGCTAGTCTGTTGCCCACTGCTTCCCTTGAAGTGTCTCCAGTGTGTGTGCTTTTACTTTTACCACCGCAACTCTTCCTGGCATCAACAAGGACTCCATTAATTCTTGTATGGCTTTGTGGTGTCAGACTGGCGTTCCGTTAGCCGTGATGAAGCCTCTTTCCCTCCAGATTGATCTTGACAGCTTCATGTTGAGTGGACCTCTCGTATGCTTCTGTCAAGGCCCGCAGTCCTGCCTTTGGATGTAGGCAGTGGTTTTGCTGGCAGCAAGTTACTTCTGTGGCTACTGCTATACCAGTGTGCGAACGGCCTTCTTGGTCTGCATACCTTGGTCTAGCCACAAAGAGCATCAGGTCAGGAAATCCAGGTGTTCTCTTGCCTCATGACAGCAAGACAATCGCGTTCAGCCATTTCAGAGTCGACTACCTCTTCCACTAATGTGTCAGAGATGTGGTTTTCATCCTCCATCTTCCTCCCCCCTTTGGCAGAGGTAGAAGAGTAGCTGGATTATGGACAGCACATCTGGAGATGGTGACGTTGTCCGGGAGCAGAGTAGGGCATTGCAGACAGAAATATCAGAAGCTTTATCCAGCACAGGTGGGTTGCAAACACGGTTCTCATGCAGGTTTGGACTTCACGAGTCACTTGGTCAGGTTTTGGAGAGTAGAAGCCAGGAGGGCATTGTCTTCCTCCGTGAAGCTGTGTTAGGACTCCATTTACATGGTCAGGCTTCTTCATGACAAACAGACAAAACAGTTCAGTATAGCGTGGCAGTCCTAGAGCTGTGAAAATGTGATTGCAATTTAGCATATAAAACACACCGATACCTTCTTTGGTTAACCTTAAAATAGTTATAAAAAAGGTTGCGTGTGTAGAAGAGCAGTATTGTCTTGGCTGTCTTCAGTCAGGGTCAGAGGTCATCCATATGTATTGTAAAAAAAAAAGTGGCTGTGGGATGTATCCTCTTCCAGGGCTCCAGGACCGTGGTCATGGCTCGGGTGAACATAGAGAGGCTATACTGTGCCCCTTGAGGCATCATAGTCCAAATATATTGCTGGCCCTCGTGTGAAAACAAGCAGGTACTGGCTTGCAGCATGTAGAAATAAACTGAAGAAAGCATTGGCCAGGTCAATCACCGTGAACCATAGAAAAATAAATAGAATTGATAAAAACAAAACATAGTGTGTGGGTTTGGTACCATAGATGTGTTCAGTACTATAACTTCATTGACAGCACATAAGTCATGTATTATCCATAACTTCATAGAAATAATTGCAAATAATGAAATGGAGGGTAAATATTGCAATTTCCTTGGCAGCTGGGCTACTGGCTTCTGCCCCACCTTTACAAACTGGATTTTCAGCCTGCCAATATTGAGTCTGGGATCAGTGCCATTAGTTCAACACCCACATGATCTACAGATGTGTCCTGTAAAAAAAAGAAAAGACTACATACTTCTTCAGCAAGTAGATCAATGTCCCTGATCAATCTTCTGATTGCATCGGGACCCACCAGGAATTTGAGAGGAGTATCCTCAACCCCTGTCTGGGTGAGAGATGTTGTTTCTCTATTGTATTATTGTGGGGGGGGCTGCAAGAGTATACGTACTTTCATGGGTTGTGGAATCAGTATGCCAATACCCTATTAAAATCTGGAGCTCGGTATTGGTGGGTGTCAAGCTTCTTCCAAATGGGGACTAATTTGCATTTCAAATCTGAGATCCAGAAACTTTTTGTTACATTGGTGGAAGAAATTATCCACAGGTTCTCCTTTTCCCTGCATATTTCCAGGAGTCCTTGTGTGGAGTAGATTGTGTACAAAAGAATGAGCTTTGAGGCTTAAAAGATGATGATGATGATGATTATGTCCCCTCACCATATAACGATAAATACTGTAGATTATCAGTCTGAGCTATTTATTTCCTGTCTCCTCCTGTTCTGTTTAATTATATACCTCCATGTCATATTCATCTTTTTCTTCATTATTCTTTTCATAAATTACATTAATTAATAAAACTATAATGGATGCTGGACAGGATGTAGCACAAGACGTGCCGTCTATATAAATAGTTGGAAAGAAGGTACGGCTCTTTGGGTTGCTCATCTGACAGTCAGAACAAGTCTCACGATGTTCTGCATTCTGCGTTTGACAGCTGGCACACGTCCAGTCATCGGGAATGTATATAGAAGTATAAATGAATGTAATGCAGATATTGCAACTGACATCTTCCTGTGTAAATATTTGTTTTGCACAAAATTCAGCAATCTTGTTATATTCCTCTCCTCATGCCTTTTTTCCTAACTTCCTCTGCCATCTTATAAAATGCTTCAGGGTCCTGTAACACCTCATAATACCTGAGGCTGAGACGCTGCTCTCCACTCATTAACACATTCTTCTATCCCTTCTTATCTAATGCTCCTCCCCTCGGGATCGGAGGGTTTCTTAACGTACATTTTCTTTCTCACTCCACTATGGGTCATATCTGTCTTATAGATATTGACTGACTGCTCCCACCCATTCTATCATCTGAATTCTGAGTATATCTGAAAAACATGTATGTGGGCGTCTTGAAACAAATTCTCACGGGGTTATGAACAGTTGGATATGTGACTGTAAAAGCTGTATGTACTCCTTATGTCCGAGTAAAGGGGTCTTCAGTGAACATAGTGATGTCTAGCTATCTTGAACACAGTAATATAGGGAATTAACCAACAACTAACACCAGAGTATTTCACAAATCTTGTGTATCCAGAAACTGCGTAGTATAAAAATACCTTATAAATTGTTAAAATTTCTGTTTCCTCAAAACTTTCGCTCTAAAACATTTCAAAGAAAACCATCTCATAGAGAAATGTAGTGACATTAGTAAAACAATAACTAAAAAGTAACAATAGACCTCGGATCTCACAGAGATATCTGTACAAATCAAGCAATTACCATTCAAGTAATTCTCTTTCTACCTGAACCAACTAACCTTATAATTATAGTATGCAGAACAAAACCAGTTTATCCAATTCTCTAATTTCACAACATATATATGTATGCACACATAGAATGCATTCAAAAATTTTAACCACATGCTAGTACGCCTCCTGCAAATTATACACACTACAAAAGACAAAAGACAATGAATTTAAAACTGGTACTGACATCAAATACTGCGAATCCTTGACACCAAAAAAATTCGCAATTTACCTATCCATATGCCAGCCTGATTTGTAGAGGTGAAAAATCTACACCTGGGCAAACCATACTTTTCAGGGAGAGAGCAATCACTCAGTCACATCAACACGGTAATTGAAATTACCCTTCCACCCATATAACTTATGAACCTATGCTGCAGCTAAAACACCATCATCTTAGCCAGATGATGTCCGGTGGGAAACCCGCAAGAAGTCACCAACCACTTAGAGGTTGGAAAATCACTGAGAGTAATCAAGCCCCTGCTCCCACTTGCCCACTGGGAGAGACACAGTTCAGACTTCTGCGATCATCGGTCAAGCCGAGAGCAGGACCGGAACCAGAGTGACAGTGAATTTGCTCAGTACGTCTCCCTATCTATATTTTTTTCCTTTTCAGGCTGGCTGAGGTAACAATCACATATGCAAACAACCAAAACAGCAAAGCAGAGAGGCAAAGCAGATAAGGCAGACAATTAAACTTTTAGATTACCGTAATTATAAATATGCTTGAAGGGTTACTGTGTGTATACTATAAAACAACTTATTACACTCTATATTTTATATCCTCCGGACTGAATACAGATAATGTAGCGTGATTGTTAAACACTTTGCATTCAGGAAATGCAGCTGAAATAGCAGTCTAACCAGTATGGCAGTATATTCAATATGAGAGCTGCGGACAGGCGTGTCACAACAATGCATCAATACTTCAAACATAAAAAAAAACTATTATGAATGTATTCCTTATCCCTTTCACTGTTCTTTTGTTACCAAGGCAACTAGGGCTGGGCTTTTTGTCACTTTAGGTATAGTAAATAGTGGTAATCACCTCTAGATAGGTGGTTGATATTTCAGCAGAGTGGGGAAAATTTAGTAATCACCTCTTTCCTTAAAAACTACCGTGTCATTCACGTCACCGGGCCCAGTTTATACTGTGGGCGTATGGCCGGACGTGAGCACCTATATGTGTATATATATATATATATACCTATAACTTCTTCGACCGTCTAAGGTCGGAACCAGGGTGATAACCCAGTGTGAACACCCCCTTTGTACTCTGCTCTGTTTTGTTTCTAGTAGCGCTAGTGCAGTATGAAATAGTTTTTATCAGATACTTGACAGATTCTAGACACACCCTCTGAATTGGTTAGACCGGACAATACACACAGACAATTAAGGAATTATATACCTGACCGGGTCCGTAGGCTCAGGACTTTCAAACGTGGTCAGTTTAAGGGTTCAGAGAAGACAGCCAACTATCTCCTCCCAGCCGGACGTGAATACAGAAGGTTAGGTAAGATGATATATTTTCTCACCAGGTCTCGAGCTGCAGTCTCGTCCCGCTGGAAAGACGTCCGTCCTGGGGGGAGATTTTGTTGCGGCTGTGATCATCTGGTATCGTCCTGAGCCCCACTGTTTGAGCGCCAACTGTTGATTCTGCCGCAGTAGGGTGTGGCCCGTCTTAATTGTCTGTGGCCAAATTGGATCTTTGGTAGAGATTTTATGTGCACGGAGAAAAGAATACACAAGACAAGGTGTATCATGTCAATATGATTCTTCTCTGTCTTTAATCCAAAAATGAACAGCTTTTATACAGAGTTTGTGTTATTACATCATGGGTACATTTCTAAGTTAGTATTTACCGTTCCCATGCCGCTACATATCACTATGTACGTTTCTGAGTTACTGTTTACTGTTCTCATATGCTACATAATCACCGTTTACATAACTATTGTTCTTTAGCCCGATCCACCCAATCCACCCAGTATTGCGGTATTATATGAAGCCTAGGTGGGTCATGCACAGAAATAATTCAGCAGAAAGCCAGAAGTATCTTAAAGCAACATGATCCTAATATTCTACAAAGCCACTATATAGTGGTACTGTTTTGATTCTTGTATATATTCATGTGCCATATATTCTCCCCTTAACAGTACATACTATTGTCAAAAATGCATTGGAGCCCCCTTCAAAATTATATAAATGATCTAAATTCAGGGACGGCCTTATGGGTCGCCCTCCCAGGGCTGTGGGGTACTCGGTACCCGGCCGGTCTCTCAGAGGGGAATGTCACAGCAGCAGTGACCCGGTCCGCGGCCCTGGGCGCCCATGTAAAAGGGAAATTAAGTGGTGGAATAAAGTTTATAAGTGATTCGTGACACCACCTGTGGTGTTCGGCAATGAAGATGTTAAGCCGACGCTGCAGACAGATCCTTTGGGACAGATGGTGTGGTGCAGCAATGATAGTGTAGCCCTCCACAGGCAGAGCTGTAATCCCAGGGCAGTAGAGTTGAGCGACTTTTGGTTTTTTAGGGTCGCGTTTCGTTTCGTGAAACCCGACTTTTCCAAAAGTCGGGTCGAGCAAGATCGTCCGATTATAGGGAAAAGTCGGGGTCGTCCCGAAACACGAAACCCAATGTAAGTCAATGGGGAATAAAAGTCGGCAGTGAGAGGAGGACAGGAAACACACCAACAGTGCCCATTTGAATGCCAAAAGCATCAATTCTTCTTACTTAAGCTTGTCAACCTTAATTAACTTCATAATACAAGTTACGCACTGAAAAATGGGGGTTATTTGGCTACAGACTGTGGGGGGGGAGGGCTGGCTCCAGGTTTTCATGTGCCCTGGGCGAAAGAGCGCCCCTTTAACACATACCACAACTCATCATGCTCCGATAAGGCAGAGAAATAGCGGTATAGTACAATGAAAAATACCTCACTTTTTACATCTCATGACGAGGCCCATCTATTTCTCCATACAGAATCATTGGTCCCATATAATGTTTGAAACAGTATATGATGAGCTCCACATAATGCTACAGTATATGTTGGTCCCCATGGATGAAGCTCTACTGTCTTATGGGCCCAAATAATGCTCCAAACATAATGGGCCCCATTTCTAATGCTCTAGTGTATAATGGGCCCTGTAAATGCTGCTCCAGTGTCTGATGTCCACCTTTGGAATGTTCCAGTGTATGGTGGGCCCCATCTATCATTCTCAGACGGTGTTAGGCCCAGTATGGATTGCACGTGATTGCACAAAGGTTAGAAAGGGTACCGTATCCCCAGATAACATGTATGGATAGCGTACACATTCAAAATATATGTCTCAGGAGGCAGGCTCAGATGGTGTTAGGCCCAGTATGGATTGCACGTGATTGCACAAAGGTTAGAAAGGGTACCGTATCCCCAGATAACATGTATGGATAGCGTACACATTCAAAATATATGTATCAGGAGGCAGGCTCAGATGGTGTTAGGCCCAGTATGGATTGCACGTGATTGCACAAAGGTTAGAAAGGGTACCGTATCCCCAGATAACATGTATGGATAGCGTACACATTCAAAATATATGTCTCAGTAGGCAGGCTCAGACGGTGTTAGGCCCAGTATGGATTGCACGTGATTGCACAAAGGTTAGAAAGGGTACCGTATCCCCAGATAACATGTATGGATAGCGTACACATTCAAAATATATGTCTCAGGAGGCAGGCTCAGACGGTGTTAGGCCCAGTATGGATTGCACGTGATTGCACAAAGGTTAGAAAGGGTACCGTATCCCCAGATAACATGTATGGATAGCGTACACATTCAAAATATATGTCTCAGGAGGCAGGCTCAGACGGTGTTAGGCCCAGTATGGATTGCACGTGATTGCACAAAGGTTAGAAAGGGTACCGTATCCCCGGATAACATGTATGGATAGCGTACACATTCAAAATATATGTCTCAGGAGGCAGGCTCAGACAGTGTTAGGCCCAGTATGGATTGCACGTGATTGCACAAAGGTTAGAAAGGGTACCGTATCCCCAGATAACATGTATGGATAGCGTACACATTCAAAATATATGTCTATACATCAGGAGGCAGGCTCAGACGGTGTCAGGCACAGTATGGATTTGACGGCCCAGATTACACAGCGGAGGAGCAGGGAGAGGTAAAGATTGCAAATGCTGGGGCCCTGCCCAAGCAAGGGGGGCCCACTCGTGGGCGTCGGTACTGGCACTGGGCCCCTCATAGTACAGCGGTGTGTCTGACGGCGGGTGTGCACCACCACCGTCAGAGACACTTGATTGCACTATGAGGGACCCTGTGCCAGTGCCCGCGCCCAAGAGTCGGCCGACCCACCTGTCCAGGGCAACGGCACTCGCACGGTGTCGTGCGCTAGGTGGTGACCCCGGCCATGGGAGGGGAGGCAGCACAGTTAGGGAGTTTTAGAAAGTGGCATATGTTGATGTTGGACAATCAGCTGATGCAAAAGGCGAAATAGGTGAAGTACCAGGAAGAGGTGGACCAAAGCAAGCCATTTTTCTGTCACCCTATGTGTCATCAGGGGAAGGTGGGACAAAATCCTTGGAAACCCATGCGTGGTTCATTTTAATGAAGGTTAGATCATCCACATTTTGGGTTGACAGACGGGTCCTTTTTTCTGTCAGGATTGATCCAGCTGCACTGAAGACTCTTTCCGATAGCACACTTGCAGCTGGGCAAGCGAGCTCCTGTAAGGCATATTGGGCCAATTCAGGCCAGGTGTCCAGTTTAGCGGCCCAATAGTCAAAGGGGAATGACCTGTGTGGGAGAACATCGATATGGGAGGAAAAGTAGTTTGTAACCATAGTTGACAACTGCTGTCTCCTGTCACTTTCCATCGATGCAGTATTACCAGTTGTGTGAGCGGTATTTGAAAAATCAGTCCACAACATTGTCATGAAACCCCTGTCTCCAACGCCACTTCTGCTGTGTGCACCACGAACACCTCTGCCAAGCTGCCCCCGGCCCGTACGGCTCGTGTGAGAACCATCACCGCTGCTGTGTGCTGGGAATGCCTCAAGCAACCGATTTACCAGAGTTGCTTGTTTATTAGCCAATATTAGGTCAAGGTTCTCCTGTGGCATGATGTTTTGTAATTTGCCTTTATAGCGTGGATCCAGGATGCTGGCCAACCAGTAGTCGTCATCGTTCATCATTTTGGCAATGCGGGGGTCCCTTTTTAGGATCCGCAAGGCATAATCTGACATGTGGGCCAATGTTCCCGGTGTCAATGATGCACTGCAAGTGCTGGGTGGAGGAGCACTTTCTGGCAAATCCACATCCCTCCAGTCACGCACAAACCCTGTACCAGACCTTGCCACGCCAACATTTTCACTTGCCCCACGAGATGCATCCTCCTCCCCTAAGTAATCATCCCCATCATCATCCTCCTCCTCCTCTTCTTCCTCCACCTCGTCCAGGAGAGGTCCCTGAGCAGACAATGGCTGAATGTCATCAAGGATTCCCTCCTCCTCTTCCTCCTCATCAACATTGGCTGCAGACGCCTGCTCCTTAAGGTGCGTCAAAGTTTGCATGAGCAGACGCATAAGTGGGATGCTCATGCTTAGGATGGCGTCGTCTGCGCTTACCAGCCGTGTGCATTCCTCAAAACACTGAAGGACTTTACAAAGGTCTTTCAGCTTCGACCACTGCACACCTGTCAACTCCATGTCTGCTCTCAAAGTGCCTGGCCGTGTATCCTCCCACAAATGCATTATGGCCTGCCTCTGCTCGCACAGCCGCTCCACCATGTGCAGGGTGGAGTTCCACCTTGTTGCAATGTCGATAATGAGGCGGTGGTTGGGAAGGTGGAGCAATCGCTGCAGCTTCTGCATACGAACGGAGTGTACAGGCGACCGGCGGATGTGCGCGCACAGTCTTCGCACCTTCTGGAGCAGGGCTGTTAACTCCAGATAATTTTTGAGGAAGCACTGCACCACCAGGTTCAAGGTGTGAGCCAAGCAAGGTATGTGGCTGAGTTTTGAAAGGGCTATGGCTGCCACAAAATTACGGCCGTTATCACTAACTACCTTGCCTGCCTCAAGATGTACACTGCCCAGTCATAACTCAGTTTGTCGCTTCAAGTACTCGGCCAGCACCTCGGCGGTGTGTCTGTCGCCCAAACACATCATCTGCAACACAGCCTGCTGACGCTTTCCACTAGCTGCTCGATAGGGGGACACATCGTGTGCAACAGTGGCAGCTGCAGATGGAGTGCTCGTACGACTGCGCTCTGTGGACGAGCTTTCGCTTCTGGAGGAGGAGGAGGAGGAGGAGGGTCGAACGCCTACAGCCAACTGTTTCCTATACCGTGGGCTAGGCAGCACTGTCCCACCACCGCTGTCCCCTGTGGACCCTGCATCCACCACATTAACCCAGTGCACAGTGATGGACACGTAACGGCCCTGGCCATGCCGACTGGACCATGCATCAGTTGTGAGGTGCACCTTTCCGCTCACTGACTGCTTGAGTGCATGGACAATGCGGTCTTTCACATGATGGTGGAGGGCTGGGATGGCTTTGCGAGAGAAGAAGTGGCGACTGGGTAGGTCATAGCGTGGTACTGCATAGGCCATGAGTTCGCGGAAAGCTGTGCTTTCCACCAACCGAAAGGGCATCATCTCAAATGAGATTAGTTTGGCAATGTGGGCGTTCAAACCCAGTGTACGCGGATGAGAGACTGAGTACTTTCTTGACCTACTCATAGTGTCTGGGAGGGTGAGCTGGACTTGAGAGCTGCATATGGTGGAAGTAGAGGTGGACAGGGCGGACTGAGAGAGGGTTGATGATGGTGATGGAGTTGGTGTTCTTTCTGATGGCCTAGAATCAGTCTTTCGTTGATATAACAGTGGGATTCCCTGACTGCTGTGGTCTTGCAACGACACCTCAACATTTGCTGCTGTGCTAACCGGTGGGCTTACAGTGGGGGAAACAATGTAGCGTTGCTGACTACCTTCGTTGTGATCAGTTGCACATGTGGCACTTGAGGTTTGGTGTTGTGTCCACGCTTGCAAGTGCATGCTGGTTAAATGTCTAAGCATGCAACTGGTATTCAAATTTTTCAGATTTTTCCCTCGGCTAAAGGTTTTTGCGCACTTCTTACAGATAACCTTGGCCTGATCATGAGGATTTTGGTCAAAAAAGTGCCACACTGCACTCTTCCTACTTTGGCAGACATTTTGCGGCCTAGCACGCTGTGATCTTTTGACCCTCTGGACAAGCTGTCCAGCAACTCTTTTGATGTTTGGAACCTGTCTTTGGAGTGCTCCGGGCCTGCCAGATAACAGCTGTTGCGATGTCGATGTCTGCTGTGGATGCTCCTCATCTGAGCTATTGGAAGCAGCACCCTCTTCCCCCAATGGATGCCAATCTGGGTCAATAACTGGGTCATCCATCACCTCCTCTTCTATGTCATGTGCACCTTCCTCTGTGTCACCGTGTATGGTGGTATAGTGTGCGGGAAGGGGCACCTGAGTCTCATCAGGGTCAGAATCTGGCTCTGTACACTGCGAGGACAATGTAGTGCTCTGAGTGAATGTACCAGCAGAATCATCCATCAGCGGCTGTGCATCAGTGCACTCCGTGTCAGATTCATCTTGGCCTGGGTAATTCACCATTTCACTTGATAATCCAGGCATGGTATGTGAAAACAGCTCCATGGAGTAATCAGTAGTATGGCCTGCGTCATCCTTAAATCTTGGTTGGGGTGAAGGACACAAGGAAAGGTGTGGTTCATGAACATGAGCCTCCAATGACGACTCAGTGCTTTTACTTTTTACAACTGAAGAAGAGGAGGCGATAGAGCTGGAGGCTGAGTCAGCAATGTAAGACAAAACTTTTTCCTGATGCTCTGGCTTTAAAAGCGGTTTGCCAACTCCTAGAAAACTAAGCGTTCGAGGCCTTATGTAGCCAGACAATGACGCAGGGTCAGCACCTCCTGCATTCGGTCCTATTTTGCTCTTGCCACTACCATCAGATCCACCACCAACACCATCATTACCAGCTGCCAACCTCCGCCCAATTCCACGGCCTCTTCCACCAGCCTTCCTCATTTTTGGTAGAAATGTAGACAAAATCCAACAAACTATATAGTAATGTAAAACAAGGTACAAGGTGTCTATAGGACAGGGGAGATTTTGAATTTCTGCAGACACTTGTGGACACTGGACACTTTTGGATTGTGTGAGGCCCACTGATATCTGAGCGCTATGTGACAGGCTCGATGGCACAGCTGTGACCAAAGTGACTAGAGGATAAGGGAGATTTTGAATCTCTGCACACACTTTTGGACACTGGACACTTTTGGATTGTGTGAGGCCCACTGATATCTGAGCGCTATGTCACAGGCTCGATGGCACAGCTGTGACCAAAGTGACTAGAGGATAAGGGAGATTTTGAATCTCTGCACACACTTTTGGACACTGGACACTTTTGGATTGTGTGAGGCCCACTGATATCTGAGCGCTATGTCACAGGCTCGATGGCACAGCTGTGACCAAAGTGACTAGAGGATAAGGGAGATTTTGAATCTCTGCACACACTTTTGGACACTGGATGGACACTTTTGGATTGTGTGAGGCCCACTGATATCTGAGCGCTATGTGACAGGCTCTGTGGCACAGCTGTGACCAAAGTGACTAGAGGATAAGGGAGATTTTGAATCTCTGCACACACTTTTGGACACTGGACACTTTTGGATTGTGTGAGGCCCACTGATATCTGAGCGCTATGTCACAGGCTCGATGGCACAGCTGTGACCAAAGTGACTAGAGGATAAGGGAGATTTTGAATCTCTGCACACACTTTTGGACACTGGACACTTTTGGATTGTGTGAGGCCCACTGATATCTGAGCGCTATGTGACAGGCTCGATGGCACAGCTGTGACCAAAGTGACTAGAGGATAAGGGAGATTTTGAATCTCTGCACACACTTTTGGACACTGGACACTTTTGGATTGTGTGAGGCCCAATGAATATCTGAGCGCTATGTGACAGGCTCGATGGCACAGCTGTGACAAAAGTGACTAGAGGATAAGGGAGATTGGATTGCTTTTAAAAAAGCAGTTTGCGGAGCAGTGGGTAAACAACAATGCAGGAATGTCAGGAAGCCTTAGAAGGCAGCCCAACAACCAACACCACTGATACACCACTATATAGCCTCCCCTTGCACTGCACACACAGTGACTGGTGTGTTGTGCAGGCCAAATTGCTAGCAGCAGAAGCAGTTTTTTTTTCTTCTCAGAAGGACAAAAAAAAAAATTGGGATTGCTTTTAAAAAAGCAGTTTGCGGAGCAGTGGGTAAACAGCAATGCAGGAATGTCAGGAAGCCTTAGAAGGCAGCCCAACAACCAACACCACTGATACACCACTATATAGCCTCCCCTTGCACTGCACACACAGTGACTGGTGTGTTGTGCAGGCCAAATCGCTAGCAGCAGAAGCAGTTTTTTTGTCTTCTTCCCTGCCTAAAGCTCTCCCTACAGAATCAGCAGCAACCTCTCCCTATACTAAGATCGGCAGAAGTAAGATGGCAGTCGGCATGCACGCCCTTTTATACCCCCTGTGACGCCCACCAAAGCAAGCCAATCACTTGCATGCCCTTCTGAAAGATGGTGGTGACCTGTGCCTATGTCATCACGTTGCCCACAGTGTCCGTGGATCCTGATTGGCTGAAAAAGAGCGCAAAACAAACTTTTGAAACGCGACTTTGGCGCGTAAGTCGCCGACCTCGTGGCCGACCTCATCCTAGGGTCGGGTTTCGTTTCATGAAACCAGACTTTGCCAAAAGTCGGCGACTTTTGAATTTTTTCGACCCGTTTCGCTCAACTCTACAGGGCAGTGTAGCTGAATGTTTAGGAAGAGGGTGCAATGGTTGGCACAGAGATGTATCAGTGCCGGGGAGGTTGCAGCAAGAAAGCAAGGACACAACAGGTTGCAGTTTCATTACCTTTACTTGGCAAATGTGGGACGCCCTCACACTCAGGGCTGTGGGGTACTCAGTACCGGGCCCGGTTGATCTCAGTGGGGGTTGTCATGGTAGCTGTGACCCGGGGCGCCCATTGTAATCGTTCAGTGTCAATGAATAAGTCGTGACGCCACCTGTGGTGTTCGGCAATGTAGATGTTAGGCCGACGCTGCAGACAGATCCTCTGGGACAGATGGTGTGGTGCAGCAGTGATGGTATAGCCCTCCACAGGCAGGGCTGTTGTCTCAGGGCAGAGTAGATATGGTGACACTTAGATGGTGTAGTGTCAGGCGCAGGAGATGTAGCAGTGCCGGGCAGGTTGACGCGTGAATAAGTGGAGGACACCAGAGCATGTAGTTCCAAAGCTTTACTCACAGTCTGTTGTAGAAACAGGTGCCTGCTTCCGTGCCGTGTCCTCCGGGTCTGGGACTCAGTCAACCCCCAGGCCGGATGGAATCTTCCTTTCCAACACTCCGCCAACTTGTGCCTTTCTGAACGTCTCCTCTTATAGCGCCTTTAGATGAAGTATTCCTAGTACTGAGTTACACTGGAGTTCCACTTCTCTGATGTTCCTATGAACTCTACTTGTACGGCAGACAGCTGTAGCCTGCTTCGCGGACTCCTTGCTTCTAAGTCCCGGCTCACTATCCAGTTGCTGTTGTGCCCCCAAGTCTTGTGTGGGAATAAAGTGGTCACTAGAGTTCAGCGACTTTTGGTTTTTTAGGGTCGCGTTTCGTTTCGTGAAACCCGACTTTTCCAAAAGTCGGGTCGAGCAAGATCGTCCGATTATAGGGAAAAGTCGGGGTCGTCCCGAAACACGAAACCCAATGTAAGTCAATGGGGAATAAAAGTCGGCAGTGAGAGGAGGACAGGAAACACACCTACAGTGCCCATTTGAATGCCAAAAGCATCAATTCTTCTTACTTAAGCTTGTCAACCTTAATTAACTTCATAATACAAGTTACGCACTGAAAAATGGGGGTTATTTGGCTAAAGTTGTGGGGGGGAGGGCTGGCTGCAGGTTTTCATGTGCCCTGGGCGAAAGAGCGCCCCTTTAACACATACCACAACTCATCATGCTCCGATACGGCAGATAAATAGCGGTATAGTACAATGAAAAATACCTCACTTTTTACATCTCATGACGAGGCCCATCTATTTCTCCATACAGAATCATTGGTCCAATATAATGTTTGAAACAGTATATGATGAGCTCCACATAATGCTACAGTATATGTTGGTCCCCATGGATGAAGCTCCACTGTCTTATGGGCCCAAATAATGCTCCAAACATAATGGGCCCCATTTCTAATGCTCTAGTGTATAATGGGCCCTGTAAATGCTGCTCCAGTGTCTGATGTCCACCATTGGAATGTTCCAGTGTATGGTGGGCCCCATCTATCATTCTCCAGAGTATAGTGCTCCCCAAAAATTGCTGTCCCAACATTGAAAACAATCAAATAAGTCTCCTTGCTAGGGAATCCCTGTACTTCTCTGGACAGGTGCTGTAGCTTGCTTAACAGCTCGCCAGCCGTTCTCACGCCCAGTATGGATTGCACGTGATTGCACAAAGGTTAGAAAGGGTACCGTATCCCTGGATAACATGTATGGATAGCGTACACATTCAAAATATATGTCTCAGGAGGCAGGCTCAGACGGTGTTAGGCCCAGTATGGATTGCACGTGATTGCACAAAGGTTAGAAAGGGTACCGTATCCCTGGATAACATGTATGGATAGCGTACACATTCAAAATATATGTCTATACAGCATGAGGCAGGCTCAGACGGTGTTAGGCCCAGTATGGATTGCACGTGATTGCACAAAGGTTAGAAAGGGTACCGTATCCCTGGATAACATGTATGGATAGCGTACACATTCAAAATATATGTCTATACAGCATGAGGCAGGCTCAGACGGTGTTAGGCCCAGTATGGATTGCACGTGATTGCACAAAGGTTAGAAAGGGTACCGTATCCCTGGATAACATGTATGGATAGCGTACACATTCAAAATATATGTCTGAGGAGGCAGGCTCAGACAGTGTTAGGCCCAGTATGGATTGCACGTGATTGCACAAAGGTTAGAAAGGGTACCGTATCCCTGGATAACATGTATGGATAGCGTACACATTCAAAATATATGTCTATACAGCATGAGGCAGGCTCAGACGGTGTTAGGCCCAGTATGGATTGCACGTCATTGCACAAAGGTTAGAAAGGGTACCGTATCCCTGGATAACATGTATGGATAGCGTACACATTCAAAATATATGTCTATACAGCATGAGGCAGGCTCAGATGGTGTTAGGCCCAGTATGGATTGCACGTGATTGCACAAAGGTTAGAAAGGGTACCGTATCCCTGGATAACATGTATGGATAGCGTACACATTCAAAATATATGTCTATACAGCATGAGGCAGGCTCAGACGGTGTTAGGCCCAGTATGGATTGCACGTGATTGCACAAAGGTTAGAAAGGGTACAGTATCCCTGGATAACATGTATGGATAGCGTACACATTCAAAATATATGTCTATACAGCATGAGGCAGGCTCAGACGGTGTTAGGCCCAGTATGGATTGCACGTGATTGCACAAAGGTTAGAAAGGGTACCGTATCCCTGGATAACATGTATGGATAGCGTACACATTCAAAATATATGTCTATACAGCATGAGGCAGGCTCAGACGGTGTTAGGCCCAGTATGGATTGCACGTGATTGCACAAAGGTTAGAAAGGGTACCGTATCCCTGGATAACATGTATGGATAGCGTACACATTCAAAATATATGTCTCAGGAGGCAGGCTCAGACGGTGTTAGGCCCAGTATGGATTTGACGGCCCAGATTACACAGCGGAGGAGCAGGGAGAGGTAAAGATTGCAAATGCTGGGGCCCTGCCCAAGCAAGGGGGGCCCACTCGTGGGCGTCGGTACTGGCACTGGGCCCCTCATAGTACAGCGGTGTGTCTGACGGCGGGTGTGCACCACCACCGTCAGAGACACTTGATTGCACTATGAGGGACCCTGTGCCAGTGCCCACGCCCAAGAGTCGGCCTACCCACCTGTCCAGGGCAACGGCACTAGCACGGTGTCGTGCGCTAGGTGTTGACCCCGGCCATGGGGGGGGAGGCAGCACAGTTAGGGAGTTTTAGAAAGTGGCATATGTTGATGTTGGACATTCAGCTGATGCAAAAGGCGAAATAAGTGAAGTACCAGGAATAGGTGGACCAAAGCAAGCCATTTTTCTGTCACCCTATGTGTCATCAGGGGAAGGTGGGACAAAATCCTTGGAAACCCATGCGTGGTTCATTTTAATGAAGGTTAGATCATCCACATTTTGGGTTGACAGACGGGTCCTTTTTTCTGTCAGGATTGATCCAGCTGCACTGAAGACTCTTTCCGATAGCACACTTGCAGCTGGGCAAGCGAGCTCCTGTAAGGCATATTGGGCCAATTCAGGCCAGGTGTCCAGTTTAGCGGCCCAATAGTCAAAGGGGAATGACCTGTGTGGGAGAACATCGATATGGGAGGAAAAGTAGTTTGTAACCATAGTTGACAACTGCTGTCTCCTGTCACTTTCCATCGATGCAGTATTACCAGTTGTGTGAGCGGTATTTGAAAAATCAGTCCACAACATTGTCATGAAACCCCTGTCTCCAACGCCACTTCTGCTGTGTGCACCACGAACACCTCTGCCAAGCTGCCCCCGGCCCGTACGGCTCGTGTGAGAACCATCACCGCTGCTGTGTGCTGGGAATGCCTCAAGGAACCGATTTACCAGAGTTGCTTGTTTATTAGCCAATATTAGGTCAAGGTTCTCCTGTGGCATGATGTTTTGTAATTTGCCTTTATAGCGTGGATCCAGGATGCTGGCCAACCAGTAGTCGTCATCGTTCATCATTTTGGCAATGCGGGGGTCCCTTTTTAGGATCTGCAAGGCATAATCTGACATGTGGGCCAATGTTCCCGGTGTCAATGATGCACTGCGAGTGCTGGGTGGAGGAGCACTTTCTGGCAAATCCACATCCCTCCAGTCACGCACAAACCCTGTACCAGACCTTGCCACGCCAACATTTTCACTTGCCCCACGAGATGCATCCTCCTCCCCTAAGTAATCATCCCCATCATCCTCCTCCTCCTCCTCTTCTTCCTCCACCTCGTCCAGGAGAGGTCCCTGAGCAGACAATGGCTGAATGTCATCAAGGATTCCCTCCTCCTCTTCCTCCTCATCAACATTGGCTGCAGACGCCTGCTCCTTAAGGTGCGTCAAAGTTTGCATGAGCAGACGCATAAGTGGGATGCTCATGCTTAGGATGGCGTCGTCTGCGCTTACCAGCCGTGTGCATTCCTCAAAACACTGAAGGACTTTACAAAGGTCTTTCAGCTTCGACCACTGCACGCCTGTCAACTCCATGTCTGCTCTCAAAGTGCCTGGCCGTGTATCCTCCCACAAATGCATTATGGCCTGCCTCTGCTCGCACAGCCGCTCCACCATGTGCAGGGTGGAGTTCCACCTTGTTGCAATGTCGATAATGAGGCGGTGGTTGGGAAGGTGGAGCAATCGCTGCAGCTTCTGCATACGAACGGAGTGTACAGGCGACCGGCGGATGTGCGCGCACAGTCTTCGCACCTTCTGGAGCAGGGCTGTTAACTCCGGATAATTTTTGAGGAAGCACTGCACCACCAGGTTCAAGGTGTGAGCCAAGCAAGGTATGTGGCTGAGTTTTGAAAGGGCTATGGCTGCCACAAAATTACGGCCGTTATCACTAACTACCTTGCCTGCCTCAAGATGTACACTGCCCAGCCATGACTCAGTTTGTCGCTTCAAGTACTCGGCCAGCACCTCGGCGGTGTGTCTGTCGCCCAAACACATCATCTGCAACACAGCCTGCTGACGCTTTCCACTAGCTGCTCGATAGGGGGACACATCGTGTGCAACAGTGGCAGCTGCAGATGGAGTGCTCGTACGACTGCGCTCTGTGGACGAGCTTTCGCTTCTGGAGGAGGAGGAGGAGGAGGAGGAGGAGGGTCGAACGCCTACAGCCAACTGTTTCCTATACCGTGGGCTAGGCAGCACTGTCCCACCACCGCTGTCCCCTGTGGACCCTGCATCCACCACATTAACCCAGTGAGCAGTGATGGACACGTAACGGCCCTGGCCATGCCGACTGGACCATGCATCAGTTGTAAGGTGCACCTTTCCGCTCACTGACTGCTTGAGTGCATGGACAATGCGGTCTTTCACATGATGGTGGAGGGCTGGGATGGCTTTGCGAGAGAAGAAGTGGCGACTGGGTAGGCCATAGCGTGGTACTGCATAGGCCATTAGTTTGCGGAAAGCTGTGCTTTCCACCAACCGAAAGGGCATCATCTCAAACGAGATTAGTTTGGCAATGTGGGCGTTCAAACCCAGTGTACGCGGATGAGAGACTGAGTACTTTCTTGACCTACTCATAGTGTCTGGGAGGGTGAGCTGGACTTGAGAGCTGCATATGGTGGAAGTAGCGGTGGACAGGGCGGACTGAGAGAGGGTTGATGATGGTGATGGAGTTGGTGTTCTTTCTGATGGCCTAGAATCAGTCTTTCGTTGATATAACAGTGGGATTCCCTGACTGCTGTGGTCTTGCAACGACACCTCAACATTTGCTGCTGTGCTAACCGGTGGGCTTACAGTGGGGGAAACAATGTAGCGTTGCTGACTACCTTCGTTGTGATCAGTTGCATATGTGGCACTTGAGGTTTGGTGTTGTGTCCACGCTTGCAAGTGCATGCTGGTTAAATGTCTAAGCATGCAACTGGTATTCAAATTTTTCAGATTTTTCCCTCGGCTAAAGGTCTTTGCGCACTTCTTACAGATAACCTTGGCCTGATCATGAGGATTTTGTTCAAAAAAGTGCCACACTGCACTCTTCCTACTTTGGCAGACATTTTGCGGCCTAGCACGCTGTGATCTTTTGACCCTCTGGACAAGCTGTCCTTCAACTCTTTTGATGTTTGGAACCTGTCTTTTGAGTGCTCCGGGCCTGCCAGATAACAGCTGTTGCGATGTCGATGTCTGCTGTGGATGCTCCTCATCTGAGCTATTGGAAGCAGCACCCTCTTCCCCCAATGGATGCCAATCTGGGTCAACAACTGGGTCATCCATCACCTCCTCTTCTATGTCATGTGCACCTTCCTCTGTGTCACCGTGTATGGTGGTATAGTGTGCGGGAAGGGGCACCTGACTCTCATCAGGGTCAGAATCTGGCTCTGTACACTGCGAGGACAATGTAGTGCTCTGAGTGAATGTACCAGCAGAATCATCCATCAGCGGCTGTGCATCAGTGCACTCCATGTCAGATTCATCTTGGCCTGGGTAATTCACCATTTCACTTGATAATCCAGGCATGGTATGTGAAAACAGCTCCATGGAGTAATCAGTAGTATGGCCTGCGTCATCCTTCAATCTTGGTTGGGGTGAAGGACACAAGGAAAGGTGTGGTTCATGAACATGAGCCTCCAATGACGACTCAGTGCTTTTACTTTTTACAACTGAAGAAGAGGAGGCGATAGAGCTGGAGGCTGAGTCAGCAATGTAAGACAAAACTTTTTCCTGATGCTCTGGCTTTAAAAGCGGTTTGCCAACTCCTAGAAAACTAAGCGTTCGATGCCTTATGTAGCCAGGCGATGACGCAGGGTCAGCACCTCCTGCATTTGGTCCTATTTTGCTCCTGCCACTACCATCAGATCCACCACCAACACCATCATTACCAGCTGCCAACCCCCGCCCAATTCCACGGCCTCTTCCACCAGCCTTCCTCATTTTTGGTATAAATGTAGACAAAATCCAACAAACTATATAGTAATGTAAAACAAGGTACAAGGTGTCTATAGGACAGGGGAGATTTAGAATTTCTGCACACACTTGTGGACAGTGGACACTTTTGGATTGTGTGAGGCCCACTGATATCTGAGCGCTATGTGACAGGCTCGATGGCACAGCTGTGACCAAAGTGATGAGAGGATAAGGGAGATTTTGAATCTCTGCGCACACTTTTGGACACTGGACACTTGTGGATTGTGTGAGGCCCACTGATATCTGAGCGCTATGTGACAGGCTCGATGGCACAGCTGCCTGTGACAAAAGTGACGAGAGGATAATGGAGATTTTGAATCTCTGCGCACACTTTTGGACACTGGACACTTGTGGATTGTGTGAGGCCCACTGATATCTGAGCGCTATGTGACAGGCTCGATGGCACAACTGCCTGTGACAAAAGTGACGAGAGGATAATGGAGATTTTGAATCTCTGCGCACACTTTTGGACACTGGACACTTGTGGATTGTGTGAGGCCCACTGATATCTGAGCGCTATGTGACAGGCTCGATTGCACAGCTGCCTGTGACAAAAGTGACGAGAGGATAAGGGAGATTTTGAATCTCTGCGCACACTTTTGGACACTGGACACTTGTGGATTGTGTGAGGCCCACTGATATCTGAGCGCTATGTGACAGGCTCGATGGCACAGCTGCCTGTGACAAAAGTGACGAGAGGATAATGGAGATTTTGAATCTCTGCGCACACTTTTGGACACTGGACACTTGTGGATTGTGTGAGGCCCACTGATATCTGAGCGCTATGTGACAGGCTCGATGGCACAGCTGCCTGTGACAAAAGTGACGAGAGGATAATGGAGATTTTGAATCTCTGCGCACACTTTTGGACACTGGACACTTGTGGATTGTGTGAGGCCCACTGATATCTGAGCGCTATGTGACAGGCTCGATGGCACAGCTGTGACAAAAGTGACTAGAGGATAAGGGAGATTGGATTGCTTTTAAAAAAGCAGTTTGCGGAGCAGTGGGTAAACAGCAATGCCAGCGTGTCAGGAAGCCTTAAAAGGCAGCCCAACAACTAACACCACTGATACACCACTATATAGCCTCCCCTTGCACTGCACACACAGTGACTTGTGTGTTGTGCAGGCCAAATCGCTAGCAGCAGAAGCAGTTTTTTTGTCTTCTTCCCTGCCTAACGCTCTCCCTACAGAATCAGCAGCAACCTCTCCCTATACTAAGATCGGCAGAAGTAAGATGGCGGTCGGCGTGCACGCCCTTTTATACCCCCTGTGACGCCCACCAAAGCAAGCCAATCACTTGCATGCCCTTCTGAAAGATGGTGGTGACCCGTGCCTAGGTCATCACGTTGCCCACAGTGTCCGTGGATCCTGATTGGCTGAAAAAGAGCGCAAAACAAACTTTTGAAACGCGACTTTGGCGCGTAAGTCGCCGACCTCGTGGCCGACCTCATCCTAGGGTCGGGTTTCGTTTCATGAAACCCGACTTTGCCAAAAGTCGGGGACTTTTGAATTTTTTCGACCCGTTTCGCTCAACTCTAGTGGTCACTACTTCTATTCCTCCGGTGTCTGCTGCAGGACCATTAGTGTTGTGAACTCATCTGTTCATTCATCTTTTGTGTCCAAGGATCTCCCTCTTCTGGTGAAGGAAGGTAGTGAGGCTGATTTGGATGAAAGAAACCAAACACCTGATCAGGTAGATTGTGACTGGGTAACGGGAACTACAGACTGGATATAAGGCAGCCGACGCCCTTCTGAGTCGCTGGTGATTTCGCTGCTGGATTCTTGGAGACCAGTCTGATTCCTGCTTCCCAAAGATAAGTTTTTGCTCTGCTATTGAACTTATTAGTTTTGGTTTTGTTTACCTTGTTTTTTGAGTTCATCCATCCCTGGCCGGGGGTGTGCTGGATTCTTTTTCCTTGATCAGTGTTCTCTTTTGCTCTGCTTCCAGAATATTCTGAGTGCTGATATAGGGTTTGAAGTCTAGTGACTTCAGGGTCCTTTTTGCTTATCAGTTGTGTTGGTAATTTTGTTGGCAGGGTTTTCTCGGATTGCAGACAGCAGATTTTCTGTCCTGTCCTTTTTAGTTAGCTTGGGCCCCATTGTTGGCTCAACCTATCTTTCTGTGTTAGTGTTTTCATCTTGCGTCACCGTCATTAAATGTTGGGGGCTGCCTATTGCTTTGGGGTCTGCTCTGGAGCAGTCACTTTTTCCCTTTTCTCTCTTTAGGCTTGTGTAGATCTCCGACTGTGACGAGGTGTCTAGGATCACCGTAGGAACACTCCACGGCTACTGCTAGTTGTGTGATAGGATCAGGGGTCTGCAATCCGCTAGTTTCCAACCTCTCTGATTTTCTGGGCTGAGCTTGTGTTTTGTTTTTTCCTCCTCAGTGACTCAATCATAACACATTAGTATCCGTACAACCTCGGGGACCGGGCCCCGGCCTTGCGCTTAGAACTTCTAGGAAGGGTTCTCTTCTCACCCTCGTCCTCTGTTCTCTTTTACTCCTCACGTTCTGTACTAATCCTTTCTTCCTATGGAGAGTCAGGCTTTCAGTCTATGTTGCTCTCTCTCCCATTCCCGTGCCAGCAGACCCAGGTCACTGGGATCTGCTGCAGCACTTCCATCCATCTATCCCTCTCTCTAGGGATCTTCTTCTCTCTCTCCAACGAACTACTGACTCACCAACTTAAACTCTTCCTACTCCTTGAAATGTAATCTAACTCCACCCACCTCCCAGCACGTTTTGTGTTCCAAGCAGGGAGTCACCAATGGGTGCTTTGCTACACTCCAAGCAGGGAGCCGCCGAATGTGCTTTGCTACACTACTTTGTGGTGTGGGATGCAGGTGTTGGAGTCAGGAGTCTCCACCTTACCTGGATGGTGGGATACCACACCTCAGGAGGAGGTGCAGTACCTCTGTGGTGACTGAGCCTCAGGGGTGCCACAAATGCAGTCCAGGGTCCTGGTTACAGATGGCACAGGAGCAGGATGGCACAGGAGCAGGCTAGCCTGGAAGCAACTCAGGGATCTCTCTAACAGATGGGTTGTGTAGTCTCCTTCCTAGCACTGGCTTGAGGTACATCCAGTACAGAGTTACACTGAAGTTCCTCCTTCTTACCTTCTCTTTGAACTACCTTGTATGGCAGACAGCTGTAGCCCTCTATCTCTCTTGGCTCACCCGTCGCTGTTGTGCCTCCGAGTCTTAGTTGGGAATAGAGCATTTACAGCTTCCTATTCCTCTGGTTTCTGGTGCAGGACCATCAGTATCCATACACCCGGGGAGACCAGGTTCCAGTTCTTGCGCTCACACTGGGAGGGAGCTCTCTCTCCTCAGCTCAACCTCCAGCTTCTCTACACACGTCTACACATGTGGCCCTTCTCACACTAACTGACTAATTTCCCTTCCTGGCCCTCAGAGAGCACCCCTCCCCCAATTCTGGTTCAGAGCTCCCTCTGCTGGCCTGGAGTGGGAACTGTGTTGCATGAAAATGATTAACTGCTAGAGAGACCCTTCATTGCTTCCAAGCCTGACATCACCCTCCCGGGAGGAAGGCAATGCCACTGTGGCAACCATACGCCTGGGGGCGCCACATTCCCCCCTAGTGCAAGTCAGCACTCCTGGGCTGAAGGATAAACATGTAAACAACATAAACAAATAAACAATTATAGGTGTACAAGATTGAAAAAGGAAAAATTTACAAAAACCAAATGCTCAAAAAGAGTCCTATGACGATAAGTCCAAGCATCAATGTCTATAGTCCATTCCTGGGCATTTGGTGAACTATATACAGGAAAGTCTTTGACCACACCTAGTCCAGTGGTGCAAAATGTCCATAAAACAAAACTGGTTTATTCAAAAGGGAAACTCTTACAGATTATCTGTAGGTACAAAACTTGAGAACAGTTACATTTTTACACACAATTTCAATATTTACATGACTCTAACTTGATTATATGTGGAATCTAATGGGTGGTATACCTTGGGTTGTGCGGGTAGACCTGCGTAACTCTGGTGTGGGTAAACTGGGTAGTGGTCTGCAAACTCTTAGACTCACCATGGGTATGACAGATTCACCACTGGCAGGGCGAGGATTCTCCGGCTCCACTGCTGGTGCGGCATCTGCTACCTGAACTTCCTGATTTTCAACGTTCTCTTGAGTCTCTTCTTGTACTACCAGTTGGGGGAAGGTTAGGACAGGAACTACCCATTCGTGTCCAGTTTGCAGGGAATTCACCAAGTACAGTACTGACCTTTTCTTCCTCTTCTTCAATGGGCTGAAGATTGTTTTGTTCTTCCATCCTTTCTTACAACTGGTCAGGGCACAGTTTCAGATGATCTCTTGATATTGCTGCTGAGTTTTCTCCTCCATCTTTACTAATAAGGCACACCTTGGTATTGTCAAAGTTTGAGGGTAGAAAGGTGTAGGGTTCAGCTTCCCATTGATCATCCAATTTATGCAGTCTTCTTTTCCTCTTGAGGACTTGTTCTCCTGGTGACAAGGGAACTGCAGGTGCATGTTGGTTGTAGTGCCTTTCTTGTTTTTGTCTTGCCTGAGCTAGACTCTTCTCCACACACTCTTGTACTCTACGGTACTGTTGTTGTCTTTCTGTATCCCAGTCAGCTTCTGGTGATGTTACTTCAGGTGTAAGGACTCCCATGTCCAAATCAATAGGCAGCTTACCAGGCCTCGCTCTCTTTAGGTAGGCTGGAGTGCAGTTGGTGGAATTCACAAGAATGTGGTTGTAGAGGTCTACCAGATCTGGCAACTTCTCTGGCCACAGATTCCTCTCTTCCAAAGGCAAGGTTTTCAGTAGGTCTATCACCACCTGGTTCATCTTTTCACACATGCCATTGGTCTGTGGATGGTACGGGGTTGTCCTGATCTTCTTGCAACCGTACAAGTTACAGAATTCCTGGAACACTTCTGCCTCGAAAGCTGGACCTTGATCTGTAAGCACTCTCTCAGGGTAACCGTGTGGTCGACAAAAGTGCTGTTGGAAGGCTCTGGCTGCTGTTCTGGCTGTTTGATCCTTGACAGGCACAACTACCAGGAATCTTGAGTAGTGGTCAACGATGGTAAGAGCATAAATGTAGCCTGAACGGCTTGGGACCAGCTTCACATCGTCCAGGGCAACCAACTCAAGTGGCTGTTTGGTTATTATTGGCTGTAGAGGAGCTCTCTGGCTGTTTCGATCCTTTCTGCGCAGGTTATATTGTCCACACTCCCGGCACCACTTTTCAATGGCTTTCCTCATACCAGCCCAGTAGAATCTCTCCCGGAGCAAGGCCTCCAACTTCTTCCATCCGAAGTGTCCAGCTCCATTGTGGTATGCTTCCAAGACCATTGATGCCTCTCTCTTTGGGACTACCACCTGCCAGACCAGCTCATGAGTGCGGGCATTGATACTCCTCCGACACAGCTTTCCTTCATAGATGAACAGCCTGCCTCTTTTATTCCACAACTGCTGAGTTTTTCCAGGAGCATCCGACTCTGGGCGTGAGTCAGCTTGTGACAGTAGCTCCTTCACCATGCGGACTGCGGGGTCATTATCCTGCGTTTCTGCCCAATCGTGATGGGGCAAAGGATTCAGGGTGACCTCTTTCAAGCCAGACCGCCTGTTTCTCACTCCTTGAGCACATTGGGCCGCAATTGGCCGGTGGAAGGGAGGTAACTCTATTTCTTCAAGAGCCTCAGGGTCTTCTCCTGCATCTGGCAGATTAGGCATTCTGGACAGCGCATCAGCATTGGCATTCTTGTGCCCTGCTTGGTTCTTGATGGTAAACTCATAGTTAGACAGCCAGGCCATCCATCGCTGCTCCAGTGCACCTAGCTTTGCAGTCTCCAAGTGAGTCAACGGGTTGTTTTCCGTGAATATGGTAAACTTGGCTGAAGCTAGGTAATGCTCGAATCTTTCAGTCACAGCCCAGACTATGGCGAGGAACTCCAGCTTGAAGGAACTGTAGTTGTCTGGGTTCCTTTCAGTGGGACGCAGCTTCCTGCTGGCGTAGGAGATCACTCTTTCTTTGCCATTCTGTACCTGTGACAGTACTGCTCCAAGTCCCACATTGCTGGCATCAGTATACAACACAAAGGGTTGGTCATAATCTGTGTAGGCCAGAACTTCATCCCCTGTGAGAGCCATCTTCAGTCGAGGGAAGGATCTCTCCAACTCCTCAGTCCATTCATAGGTGGAACTTTTCTGTTTGGCCTTCTTGGACTGCCCAACCAGAAGATTTTGCATAGGGGTGGCTATCTCCGTAAAGCCTTTGATGAACCTTCGGAAGTAACCTACCAACCCGAGGAATTAGCGTACTTCATGGAGGTTGCTGGGCTTCGGCCAGTCTTGGATGACTGTGACTTTGTCCGGATCTGGTGCCACACCTTCTGCACTCACTACATGACCGAGGTACTGGACCTTGGGCTTCAGGAGGTGGCTTTTGGAAGGCTTCACCTTCAGGCCAAAGTTGGACAAGGCTTCAAACACCTCAGCCAGGTGCTTCAGATGGTCTTCATAAGTCTTGGAGAAAACAATGACATCATCAAGGTACAAAAGGACTGTCTCAAAGTTCTTGTGTCCCAGGGAGCACGCCATCAGCCGTTGAAATGTTCCTGGGGCGGTGAAGAGACCGAATGGCATATAGTTGAACTCACAGAGACCCCTCAGGGTGGTAAATGCTGTTTTCTCCTCATCTGCCTCTGCCACGGGAACTCGCCAATAGCCACTAGTGAGATCCAAGGTAGAAAAGTAGTTAGCAGTTTTAAGTGCAGCTAAGGACTCCTCAATTCTAGGTAATGGGTAGGCATCTTTATGTGTAATGCTATTGATTTTCCTGTAATCAACACACATTCTCATGGCACCATCCTTTTTCTTTACAAAAACTATTGGAGCTGCCCAGGGGCTACAACTGTCTCTGATAACCCCAGCTTCCTTCATTTCTCTCAACATACCTTTAGCACATTGGTATTGTGTTGGGGGTATAGGCCGGTACCTTTCATTAATAGGGGGATGATCTCCAGTGGGGATATGATGTTGAACCCCTTTTGCCTTCCCAAAATTTAGGTGGTGTTAACTGAATACCCGCTCATATTCCTGGGTCATTCTGTAAACCCCATTTTTCTGGTATGAAGGTGTGGAGTCAGTTCCCACCTGCAATTACTGGCACCATTCCTCCAGCTGCTTTGCAGAGCCATTGTCCTCCACCTGGTCGGATGAGACCAAGGGCTCTGCTGGCTGCATTGCGTTGTTACTGACAGTAAGCAGCTTAGCAACTGTGGCATTCCCAGGTATTGTGGCCTCCTCCTCCCCACAATTCAAAAGGCGTACAGGTACTCTCCATTTGCGGACATCAACTACCCCTCTGGCTGTCAGGACAGTGGGCCTGCTATCAGAGTACACTGGCTCTACCTTTGCCTGGTAATCTTTTCCTCTGAGGCCTATGGCTGCCCGACACCAAATCAACATTTCACATCTGGGGGGTATTGCAATGGGGAAAGCATCGCTCACTCTGATGCTGCCAATTTCTCCGCCAGAGCGTTCTACCTGCTGTCTTTGCATCAGGGCCTTGATCTCCTTCTGCAGGACCCATTGTTCACTGGAACCAGCAGCCTCAGCCACCTGTTGCAACAAGACAATAACCTCGGAAAGACAATTTTCAATCACATTGGTACCAAGAAGAGTCATCATTGGGTTACATTCTCGTCGATCAATATCCACAACTATCAGACCTTGAGATTTCAACTCTACTCGACCCACTTTAACAGTAATTTCTTTACATCCCACTTGTGGTAAAGACTGACCATTACTGGCAACTTCTATGAGTTCATCATTTGGGCCGCTAGTGAGTTCAGAATCAGCCCAAAACCTCTTGTACAGGATATAGGGCATAGTTGTCACCTGGGAGCCAATGTCCAGCAAAGCGTTCATGGGGATGCCGTCAATCACCACTGGAAGGACTGGTTTCCCTCCAACATACTTGGCTCGCCAGTTCTTTGGGCCTTGTGGTCCTACTCCTGGGGTTTGGCCCTCTGCCCCAGGGGTTGCTCGTTTAAATAACAGTACCTTGCAATGTGGCCTGCCCTGTGGCAGTGACGACAGATGGGACGTCCGTCCTGGTCATAGTGATCGTTGTTCCTTCCTCGGAGTGGCGGGATCCTCTTCTTCTTTAGCCACGGGACATCCTCTGGACTGGAGGCAAGCTGGACCTTCTCCTTGGAGGATACCTGCAGGGACTGCACATTTTTGGCAAGTGCAGCCATACCTTTGGTCAACTCCTGGACCTGAAGACGCAGCTCCTCAGATGGATCTTTATCCAGAGTCTGTGCATCCGCCTCCCGAGGGATGGAAGGGAAAGATGTTGCTTCCTGGTGGTAGGTGATCGCTGGGCGCCTAGGGGGCCCTGAACTGCTGACAGTTGGTTCATGCAGCACCCGGATAGCCCTATCCTTGAAATCAGCAAAGTCTAGATCAGGGTTCTGTAGGGCTATGATGCGCAGCTGTGCTCTGTGGGTGCTGGATAAGAGTCCCTCAATGAATTGCTCTTTAACAGTCTGTCTCTATCCTGCACGCTGTCTGGATCCATCTGCTTTATGGCTTGCAGCACCTTCTGCAGGTTAAGAGCATAGTCCCGTATACTGTCCTGCGCTCTCTGCTTACGCCCAAAGAATCTCATCTTTATTTCAGCTGCAGTGCTGGTGTCAAAGGTGCTTCTTAGCTTAGCCAAGATCTTTTTAACAGTCTCCTTATCAGTGTCCTGCCAGGCTTTTACCTCTCTCTGTGCTGCACCTGTTAGCTGCCCAATAAGAATGTTCACTTTCTGACTTTCAGACAGGGGATATACCTCAAGCAAACTGCACAGTCTCTCTTTGAAGTCACTCAGGGTATGTGACTCCCCTGAATACTGCGGTAGCCATGCTGCTCCCGGTATGTAAGGCATAGACAGCGGCATTATGGGGACCGCTGTGGTGGGTGCTATTGGAGCCGCAGCCACGTTGGGACTTGCATCTTGCGGCGCTGGGGGGTTAGCCGGAGCGTCTGCCGCTACATTGGCGTTGTCCTCAGACATTTTCTCTCCCCCCTAGTTAACGTGGGCCAGGCTGCGGGGTTGCGCTGGCTTATCGGATGCCACTCCTCGGCTCGATCAGGGGGCGCCGGAACTGCAGGCCTCAGCTTCTCACTTCCCGCGTGCTCTTCTCCTTTCGCGCTTCTCGGCTGGTTCTGCCCACAAAGGTCTGCCCCCTTTTCTTCCCGCGCGCGCCAATCAGCGGGATAATGGTGGCAATGGCGGCAATTTCGCACACAGTCTATAGCACCAAACACTGTCTCTGGCACACAGGAACCGGGGATACCGGGCTCCGTAATCCTGTTCGTGACGCTAAAATGGGTCGCCCTCCCAGGGCTGTGGGGTACTCAGTACCGGGCCGGTCTCTCAGAGGGGAATGTCACAGCAGCGGTGACCCGGTCCGTGGCCCTGGGCGCCCATGTAAAAGGGAAATTAAGTGGTGGAATAAAGTTTATAAGTGATTTGTGACGCCACCTGTGGTGTTCGGCAATGAAGATGTTAAGCCGACGCTGCAGACAGATCCTCTGGGACAGAGGGTGTGGTGCAGCAATGATGGTGTAGCCCTCCACAGGCAGGGCTGTAATCCCAGGGCAGTGTAGCTGAATGTTTAGGAAGAGGGTGCAGTGGTTGGCACAGAGATGTAGCAGTGCCAGGGAGGTTTCAGCAAGAAGGCAAGGACACAATAGGTTGCAGTTTCTTTTCCTTTACTGGGCACATGCAGTCCAGGGTCCTGGTTACAGATGGCACAGGAGCAGGCTAGCCTGGAAGCAACTCAGGGATCTCTCTATCATATGGGTTGTGTAGTCTCCTTCCTAGCGCTGGCTTGAGGTACATGCAGTACAGGGTTACACTGAAGTTCCTCCTTCTTATCTTCTCTGAGAACTACCTCGTATGGCAGACAGCTGTAGCCCTCTATCTCTCTTGGCTCACCCGTCGCTGTTTTGCCTCCGAGTCTTAGTTGGGAATAGAGCATTTACAGCTTCCTATTCCTCTGGTTTCTGGTACAGGCCCGTCAGTATCCATACACCTGTGGAGACCAGGCTCCAGTTCATGCGCTCTCACTGGGAGGGAGCTCTCTATCCTCAGCTCAACCTCCAGCTTCTCTCCACACGTCTACACACGTGGCCCTCCTCACACTAACTGAATAATTTCCCTTCCTGGCCCTCAGAGAGCACTCCTCCCCCAATTCTGGTTCAGAGCGCCCTCTCCTGGCCTGGAGTGGGAACTGTGTTGCATGAAAATGATTAACTGCTAGAGAGACCCTTGATTGCTTCCTAGCCTGACATCACCCTCCCCGGAGGAAGGCAATGCCACTGTGGCGACCATACTCCTGGGGGCGCCACACTTATATTGAACGGATGCACAGTGCCATTTGTGCCATGCAATACGAGAATAACCAAACCATATATTGCCTAATTAGCAGCCGTTCACCATGGTCTATGGCACCATTGTATGCCATACACTATGGTGCCAAAATGCCATCACCAATTAATACAGATATCTAAATAACAATACAATACAGTACTGCCACGCCATACACTGAAAATATAATATACTGTGCCGTATCTAAGTAAATAATGCCATACAGGACTAAAAAATTACCACCATACCGTGCTACCGTGCCCAAGTGAAAGCTCCAGACAAAAATCGTCCAACTACAGTGCATAAAGTGTTTTAAAGGGGCATTACAGTTAAAACAAGCTTTGTCACCTGTCCACAGGACTGCCTAGACCAGAACAGATCCCTGGATCACAGCATTTCTATGCATGCTGTGAGAATCATGTGGGAATAGTGGATGAGGGCAGGTATATCTCGCCCAGATTCCTTTCCTATGTGGCCTAGTCTGGTCAGTATCGCACCTGCTTACTAATGGATAATGGGAGGTGGATATAAAAGGATGCCAGGTGGTTGTGTGAGTGTCTCAGCCTGGGAACACAGAGAGCCTGTCTGTGTGAGAGACACACGTGAGTGGAAGCAGTGCCCACTGCAACTGTGGTTTGGCTGGACGGGAGAAGCCTGCCAGTTGGTAGTTAGGTTGTCCATTGTTTAGTTAGTGCCGGACAGGCAAGGATTTGTTTTATGTTTTATTTCCTTTTGCATTGCTTTCACCGTTAATAAACCTGACCCAGGGTCAGTTACACCCGAATCCCAGCTCTGCGCCTGAGTTTCATGCTGAATGCACGTGACCTTTGACCCCAGCAAAGGCGATCCCGGAGTGTTTTATCACATTGTGGTGGAGAACGCGGGCATCACGTTGCAAGCATGAGCATGGAGGACGTGGTGAAAGCGCTGGTACAGTCCACCGCCGTCCAGCAAGAAGCTAATCGGGTGATGATGGCCCAGCTGAAGGAGTTGGTGAACATGACAGTTGCCGATCGTTCGCTTCTCCAGCAGGTGGCGCAGCGCTTGGCAAGCTTACCTGAGCTTAACCTGGAAGCCGAGTCGAGAGTGATTCACGTGAGTCGGTACTGGCAGAAAATGACGACCGAAGATGATGTCGAGGCATACCTGACCACGTTTGAACGGACGGCCGTGCGAGAAAAATGGCCGAAGGCACGATGGGCCGGCCTGATTGCCCCGTTTCTTTCCGGTGAGGCCCAAAAGGCTTATTATGACTTAGAGCCTGAAGCCGCGCAGGACTTTGACAAATTGAAAGCCGAGATCTTGGCCCGGCTGGGAGTGACGACCGCTGTCCGTGCACAGAGAGTGCATCAATGGACTTATCAGCCGGATAAACCACCGCGGTCACAGATGTTCGACCTGATCCACATGACGAAGAAGTGGCTACAACCCGAGGTGTTGACAGCGCCAGAGATAATCCAGAGAGTCGTCATGGACAAGTACCTGAGAGCTCTACCGCCAGCCCTGAGGAAGTGGGTAAGCCATGGAAATCCTACGACGGCAGATCAACTGGTGGATCTGGTTGAACGTTACTCCGTGGCGGAAGGACTCCGAGACGACGCTACCCACCTCGTTCTTCATCATCTCCACATGGAACCGGTAAGACTGTTCCAGGGAGTAGGGGAGATGGAAAAATCCCTAAGACAGTGGGGGAGTAAAACGGGACTGCCCGCACTGCGAGGCCGAGAGTAACGAACTATGGTCTAAGCAAGGGGCCCGTTAGGTGTTTCCGCTGCCAAGAGATGGGACATATTGCTGCGAACTGTCCGGTCACTACTGAACCCATGCAGTGCAACGTCACAGACTCTAAAAACCGCATGTCTATGGTTGCACGGGTAGTGAGTGTGAATGCCGGTCAAAAGGATGTGGAAAAACACTTGTGTGATTTAGTAACTGTTGATGGCAAAAATGTGGTGGCATTGTTAGACTCGGGAAGTGTGGTGACTCTGGTGAAGGCCAGTCTGGTGTCAGCCCCGACTGGACCATCAGACAAATTTTCTGTAACGTGTGTGCATGGAGACACCTGTTCGTACCTCACCACGGTCATATACCTTACAACTTCCTATGGGTCTGTGCAACATAAAGTGGGACTCGTCCCGGCGTTATTGCATGATGTTATCCTGGGCCGGGATTTTCCCCACTTCTGGCAATTGTGGGAGAATCAGTTGATACCCCAGGGTAGTAGTGTACATGATTCTTCTCCCAGGGCGCGTGTGGGTCCCGAACCCCTGGAAGAGGTCTCCCCGGAAGACTCTGGGGAAGAGTCTGCGGGAAATGACCTGCAGTCCCGTTTTCAGTCATGGCGGGTGATACGGAGGAGACCAGGGAAGAGGAGGAGGCCGACAGCCGTCCACCTCCCCGTTTGCCAGATTTAGAAGTTCAGAAAGATGACTTCCAAAGTGAGCAAATAAAGGATCCTACCCTTTCTCAGGCTAGGACAAATGTAAAAGTGATAAATGGGGTACCCGTAGAACCTGGCTCTAGGCTGGCATATCCTTACATGGTTCTGGAGAATGATTTACTCTATCAGATAGAGAAAAAGGGGGAAGATACGGTGCAACTATTAGTCGTGCCAAAACCCTACCGGCGGCAGGTGCTGGACCTGGCCCACGGACATGTGATGGGAGGTCACCTGGGAGTCCAGAAAACCACCGAAAGGATATTACACTGTTTTGTTTGGCCAGGCATGCATCACAATATTTGTGTATATTCTGAGTCTTGTCCTGACTGCCAAGCCTCTGCACCTAAGCCCCGGTTCTGTAGCCCTTTGGTACCCCTACCTATTATTGAAGTCCCGTTTGAGAGGATTGGGATGGATTTAGTTGGGCCCCTTCCACGGTCTGCACGTGGATACCAACATATCCTGGTCATCTTGGATTATGCCACTCGTTACCCGGAGGCCATCCCTTTGCGTAACACGGCCACCAAGACGATTGCCAAGGAACTGGTGCATGTGTTTAGTTGGGTCGGTATACCAAAACAGATACTCACCGACCAGGGGACCCCCTTTATGTCCAGGATAATGAAGGAGCTCTGCCGATTGTTACAAATCGAACCGTTACGCACATCCGTGTATCACCCTCAAACAGACGGGTTGGTTGAACGGTTCAATAAAACTCTGAAGCAGATGCTGAGGTGATAGACAAGGATGGGAAGAACTGGGACTATTTACTGCCGTATTTGCTTTTTGCCATCAGGGAAGTACCCCAGTCTTCCACGGGATTCTCGCCTTTCGAGTTGTTGTACGCCCGACGTCCTCGCGGACTGTTAGACGTTGCAAAAGAAACCTGGGAGGGTCAGGTCACTCCATTTAAAACAGTGATAGATCACGTCACACAAATGCAGGACCGTATTGTGGCTGTTATGCCTATCGTCAAAGAACACATGATACAGGCTCAAGGAGCCCAAAAAAGAATCTATGATAGGGGCGCCAAGATCCGTACGTTTGCACCCGGAGATAGGGTGTTGATCCTGGTCCCCACGGTGGACAGTAAGTTCCTGGCAAAGTGGCAGGGCCCCTTTGAGATCAAGGAAAGAGTTGGTGAAGTAAACTACAAAGTATACCAGGCAGGTAAACGGAAACCTGAACAGATTTATCACGTAAATCTGATAAAGCCCTGGAAGGATCGGTCTGCCTTGTCAGCGGAGCTGGCCCGTCCTGTCTGCTCGCATACCGTACCGGAGGTACGGGTTGCAGAGACTCTCTCGGAGCGGCAAAAGACTGAGGTCAGGCAGTTTCTACTTCACAACCAAAAGTTTTTCTCAGAAAAACCCGGGCAGACTATGCTAATGAAACATGACATCGTAACGGAACCTGGTGTCACAGTTCACGTAAAGCCCTACCGAATCCCGGCAGCGCGCCGTGAAGCCGTTTCCCGAGAAGTGAAGGCAATGTTAGAGTTAGGAGTCATTGAGGAATCGCACAGTCCGTGGTCCAGCCCGATTGTGCTAATTCCTAAACCGGACGGCACCATCCGGTTCTGCAATGACTTCAGGAAACTGATTGTGGTCTCAAAATTTGATGCCTATCCTATGCCCCGGGTTGACGAGTTAATAGATCGGTTAGGAAAAGCCCGGTATATTACGACCCTAGATCTAACAAAGGGGTATTGGCAGATCCCTCTGGCTGAGGCTGCCAGAGAAAAGGCGGCATTTGCTACGCCGGAAGGTTTATTTCAGTATGTGTATATGCCGTTTGGACTGCACGGGGCACCGGCGACCTTCCAGAGACTGATGGATCGAGTCTTGAGGCCACATAGGTGGTACGCTTCGGCCTATTTGGATGACATTGTCATTTACAGCTTGGACTGGGAGACTCATCTCCAGAAAGTACAAGCTGTGATTGACGACCTGTGGGAGGCAGGTCTAACCGCGAACCCCAAGAAATGTCACCTCGGGCTAGAAGAAGCCCGGTATTTGGGGTATGTAATTGGGAGGGGTGTTGTTAAACCCCAGGTTGATAAGATTCAGGCCGTTCAGGACTGGCCACAACCTGTCAACAAGAAGCAGGTACAAGCCTTCCTGGGGATCGCCGGCTATTATCGCCGGTTCATACCCAATTTTGCAGCCATCGCTACCCCCTGACGGATCTTACAAAAGGGAAAGACTCCATCATGATTAAATGGAGTTTAGCGGCTGAAGAAGCCTTCCATAGCCTAAAACGGGCACTTTGCTCTCAGCCCGTACTGGTGACTCCGGACTTCCGCAGCGAGTTTGTGGTACAAACAGATGCCTCTGATACCGGTATCGGGGCCGTACTCTCACAAGTGAGGGACGGAGTGGAACACCCAGTCCTCTATCTCAGCAGGAAGCTGAATAAACACGAGCAAAGGTATGCAGTCGTAAAAAAAGAGTGCCTCGCCATTAAGTGGGCTCTAGAGGCCCTCAAATATTACCTGGTGGGCCGAAAGTTCAGGCTGATCACTGACCATGCCCCTCTCAAGTGGATGCACTTGAACAAGGAACGGAATAGCCGGGTGACCCGGTGGTTCCTTGCCCTGCAGGCCTACACTTTTATGGTGGAGCACCGCCCAGGGGTACAGATGGGGAATGCAGATGCCCTGTCCCGAGTGCACTGTTTGGCGGGTGTCATTGCTCGACCAGAGTGGTCTGAGCAGAGGGGGGGGGATATGTGAGAATCATGTGGGAATAGTGGATGAGGGCAGGTATATCTCGCCCAGATTCCTTTCCTATGTGGCCTAGTCTGGTCATTATCGCACCTGCTTACTAATGGATAATGGGAGGTGGATATAAAAGGATGCCAGGTGGTTGTGTGAGTGTCTCAGCCTGGGAACACAGAGAGCCTGTCTGTGTGAGAGACACACGTGAGTGGAAGCAGTGCCCACTGCAACTGTGGTTTGGCTGGACGGGAGAAGCCCGCCAGTTGGTAGTTAGGTTGTCCATTGTTTAGTTAGTGCCGGACAGGCAAGGATTTGTTTTATGTTTTATTTCCTTTTGCATTGCTTTCACCGTTAATAAACCTGACCCAGGGTCAGTTACACCCGAATCCCAGCTCTGCGCCTGAGTTTCATGCTGAATGCGCGTGACCTTTGACCCCAGCAAAGGCGATCCCGGAGTGTTTTATCACAATGCATATTGCCAACCCATTAACCGGCTGTAACACCGCTGGTGATAACCAAATCCGGCTCTTGGCTTTCTACAACAGTCGATCCGGACGTTATGGCTTATCCTGTCGGTATGCCATCACACTTAAAAGTGTCTATAGCCCTTTAATAATATTATTATATATTACATTTCCTATTTGTCGCAAGAGCATATAGTTGGATGAACCGCACCTGGTGGACACCCATAGGGTGGTCCTTTCTACAAATATGCATGCACCATCTCTACAATGTGTCAGGAATTTGATATTCAGTTTAGATCACAGGATGTCCGGCATCTGGCCAGTCAGCGATCAACAGCCGGATCAAACAGTGTGTGCAGCTGGAACAGCAAAGTTGCGTAAGCGGTGTAGGCGCTGTCCCCAGGTACTAAATCTCGCCTCCTATTGAAGTGAATAAGAGATGAACCTGTGCATACTTAAAGGGAACATGCAACTAAATTCATTGTCTATGCACAGGAAAGGCAAAAAATGTATGACTGCTAGGAGTCCCACAAATCACTAGATGTTGGGTCCTTAACACCTCGTTCCTTCTTCCCTGCATGTGCATGACATTAGTGATGATGATCTTGAACAGAGGGGTAGTCACACATGTTCTCTCTTGCCTTTCATTTCTATAGGGGCCAATGCACCAGCCAAGCATTTTTATCAGCAGTAGTGCTCATGTGTGGCCACCTTTCCATTCAATTTATGTAGAAACAGAAAGGGTCCTAGGACTCACTTTCTCATAATTGGTGAACATTCCAGTGGTTGGAGCACCGCCTATCATACATTTAGCCGCTGTTCTGTGGTTAGGTGATAATTGTTATTCTGTGATGTCTCTAAATGGTATCCTGTAAGGGACAAGCAAACCGCTCTGGGTCAATACTTTGTAAAAGGCTGCCCCTTCTCTACTGATCCCAGCAGGAAATCTCAGCGCAATCTGAAGCAAAAATCAACATATTGAAAGACTAATGTACCCCAGTACTAGTCTATAAAATGTGCCAGAACTAAAGGACTAAAAATCTAAAGTACCCCAGTATTGGTCTATGAAATGCACCAGAACTAAAGTATTCAAGTAATAAAAGACAAAAGTACCCAAGTAATAACCTCTAAAATGTGTCAAAACTAAAGTACTAAAGGACTAAAATACCCCAGTACTGGTCTCTAAAATGTGATAGAACTAAGGGACTAAAGAACTAAAGTACCCAATTACTGGTCTCTAAAATGTGCTAGAACTAAAGGACTAAAGGACTAAAAGACTAAAGTACCCCAGTACTAGTCTATAAAATATGCCACTACTAAAGTACTAAAGGAATAAAAGACTAAAATACCCCAGTGCTGGTCACTAAAATGTGATGCAAAAACAAACTTATATTTCAACTTCAATAGTAAAAAAAAAAAAAATCACACTAAAACGAAGTAGGTATACTGCCGTTCTAATTGCCAGGTATGATATAAATTATATTAGATACTTGTCAAATATTTTTTCATCATAATGAGCCAAATGACAGCAGACCTGCGCCATTTTTCATTATATTTTTTTTGACATGTTGCTTTCTGACCCCACTTCTTTGTTCTTATTCGGAAATAAATAAATCATAACCTCAGGTGGGTGGAAATGAAGCAGCTCCAGAACATAAAGCTAATGAAGTCCTCCACTGTGCGTCGCTTTCTGGGCTAGTTAACCCCATTCTTGACAGATGACTTACAACAATATGTTATGTTGAATTATTGAATTTTTCTTTGCAAAATAAAAAGTCACGGCTTTGATGTAACCTGGTTTGAATATTAGATTTTGTAATTTAGAATATTGAGTAACATTTTCTATTGTTGTTGCTGTTTGTCCACTATCACTTCTGCTCACATAAAAGTAAAATTTATCAAATACATGACCGCTGAACTAGCAAAACAAAATGTGAAAGAAAATTTCAGTAAGTCAGGCTTAGAGGAAATCTGTCAATAATATCAGCCACCCCAAAATAACTACTTAAAGTATATGGACATACAGGTCTTTGAAAGCTAAATTTATGAACACCTTTATATCTTCAATCTGCTGCTGCAGTCCCGAGAAATGACAGGTTTAATTAATATGCAAATGAGGAGTTAAGTACTCGTAATGTAATTTTGTTGCTGTTTTCCCTCTCAGCACCAGTCTCTTTAGCTAGACTGATAGCTCACTGTGTGACATCAGGTGCCAGGCAAGCAAATTATGAAGATCTGGATGGGACAAAATTGCACAGATAGGGCAATACTGTAAGGAACAAAATGGCGTTGGCACTCCCGCAAACAGAGGCGCAGGAGCACAAAGAAAACCAAGACAACACAGCAGTAACTGCAACTCTTCCCCTTCAAATATATCCCTTCAATCTCAAGTACCAAACAACATTGTGATAAAGACCCTAGTGAGGTCAAAACATCCTTACTTTGTCGCATACTTAAAATCACAATTAATTTTGTTTGTTCACACGAAATAAAGAAGCTTTCATCACCAAAAAACAGAGTGTGCGGTGAATCTCCCTAGCCATCCACATAGGAGAGACGGACTGAAGGTTTTGTGGGTACTAGCCTCTGTTGCGCTAGCCAATAGGTCTTGTTCCTCCTCTTTCTCAGCCTCCACATCCTCATTGTTACCCAGTCCGCACTAAGCAGATGAGATGAGGCTGAACTGGGTAGTATATCCCTGTCTCATGTCTTCCTCCATTTCCACCTGGTCTGCATGCATAGCTTCATGTTTAATTGTGAGCAGCGACTGTTTAAATAGGCACAGAAGTGGAATTATTGCGATGACTATGACGCTATCGTCGCTCACCATCATTGTGGAGTCCTGAACGTCTTGGACAACCTCACAAATGTCAGACATTAATGGCCACTCTTCAGTTGTTATGTGCAGAGGCTGACCAGAATACTGACTGGCATGGTGGAGCTGGTACTCAACAACTGGCTCTAGTGCTCACAAAGACTTGCCAGCATATGCAGTGTGGAGAGCATACGTGTGAGAAAGTCACATACCAGTCAGTGAACTGGCATTTGCATGCACTGCAGTAGCACTGCCAGGGTGACGGCAGATGTAGCCGACTTGCGGACGTGGGTGCTGACGTGTTGTACCTTGACCAGAACCTCTGTCAAGTTTGGATATGTTTTCAGAAACCCCTGAACTACCAAGTTGATCACATGTGTCAAGCACATGTGTGAGCTTGCCAAGCTTCCAGCCACTCCCAGGTTATGCCCATTATCACACATGACCATGCCTGGTTGGATGCACTGGGGCAAAAGCCACAAATCTGATTGGTCTGTTATTCCTTCAAGTAACTGCCGCGGTGTACAGCTTGTCTCTTAAACAAATTAGATTCAGAAGAGCTTGTTGCCACTTCACTGAGGCAGTTCTGCAGAGCTTCCAGCTTCCGACTGATGTGGACGACGATGTGCTCTGAGTAAACAAATCGGAGATGGAGGAAGAGGAGGAGTAGGAGGGGGTGCAGAAACTGATGTATGACGTGAAGGAAACCCTGATAGAAGTAGGGTCAGCAATCCTTGGTGGACATGTGAAGTGCCAGGGCGGGAATCCACAATGTTTACCCAGTGTTCCATCAGGGAAATTAGTGTCCCTGAGAAAACCAGACAGGCCTAAATACATCTGCACTAACCAGGGTGCAGTGGACCCAAGAAAAAATGGCAGCTGCACAGGTGCAGTAATACCAAATGAAATAGCCAGCCTACAATCAGGGATTGGCCATTTCGGTACACCAGTGCGAAAAAATAATCCGCATGTGGCAGTGTTCACACAGGGATTGCAGAGCTTCTGGTTCGCAGCCTCTTAGTAACACAATAGAGGGGGGCTGCCCAGTGCTAACTAAAATGCATCTCGTGTGAACAGAGGCCACAGTTAGCAGAACCATTTGGGCCCAACTGCACCCTGAAAAAAATACAGTGCACAAAAACATATCAATATATGTAAGGTATTAGTTGATATTTCATTTGGTATTATTGCACCTGTGCAGTTGCCATTTTGCTTGGGTCCGCTGCACCCTGGTTAGTGCAGATGTATTTAGGCCTGTCTGGTTTTCTCTTGATTTTTTTTTTCTGGAGGATTTTTTCCTCTTTCTGACATCCGACGTACTATCCTGTCCATGGGACCCGGGCACCTATGCCCATGGACGGGATAGTACGTCTAGCGCGATCAGCGGCGCGCATGTGGTGAGCTGATCATCACAGCTGACACCCGGCACAATGTGTCAGGGGCGGTCACAGACCACCCCCGACACGTTAACCCCTTGCACACCGCGATCAAACATGATCGCGGTGTACTGGGGGTTAAAGGGAAGCATCGGCAGGGAGGGGGCTCCCTCCGTGCTTCCCTGAGCCCCCCACGGCAGCGCAATGTGCAGCGCTGCTGCGGGGGGCTCCTTTCCTGCAGGCCCCCGAATCCAAGATGGCGACGGGGGCCTTCGGGGGCCTGCAGGAAGCTGGCTTCCTCAGTGCCTGCAAAGCGCAGGCATGAGGAAGCCTTCTGCACTGCCTGTGACAGATTGCTGATCTGTCACTGTGATCTGTGATGTGACAGATCAGCGATCTGTCACAGGACAGTGATGTCCCACCTGGGACTATTTAATAAAGTTAAAAAAAAAAAAAAAGTGTTAAAATAAATTAAAAAAAAATCACCAAATAAATTAGAAAAAAAAAATATATATTCCCCCAAATAAATCCATTTTTTGGAAATAAAAAAAACCAAAACAATAAAAGTACACATGTTAGGTATCGCCACGTTCGTAACGACCCGCCCTATAAAACTGTCCCATTAGTTAACCCCTTTAGCGAACCACTTAAAAAATAAAAATAAAAAACGAAGCAAAAAATAACGATTTATTATCATACTGCCAAACAAAAAGTGTAATAACGCGCGATCAAAAAGATGCATATAAATATCCATGGTACCGCTGAAAACATCGTCTTGTCCCGCAAAAAATGAGCCACCACACAGCATCATCAGCGAAAAAATTAAAAAGTTATAGCTCGCAGAATAAAGCGATGCAAAAATAATTATTTTTTATATAAAATAGTTTTCATTGCATAAAACCAACAAAACATAAAAAAACAACCTAAATGAGGTATCGCTGTAACCGTACCGACCCGAAGAATAAAACCGCTTTATCAATTTTATTGCACGCGGAACGGTGTAAACGCACCCCCCCAAAAGAAATTCATGAAACGCTGGTTTTTGTTCATTCTGCGTCCCAAAAATCAGAATAAAAAGCGATCAAAAAATTTCACGTGCCCGAAAATGGTACCAATAAAAACATCAACTCGTCCCACAAAAAATAAGACCTCAAATGACTCGGTGGGTCAAAATACGGAAAAATTATAGCTCTCAAAATGTGGTGATGCAAAAACTATTTTTACAATAAAAAGCGTCTTTTAGCGTGCGACAGCTGCCAAATATAAAAACCGCCATGAATAGTAAATCAAACCCCCCGTTATCACCCCCTTAGTTAGGGAAAAATAATAAAATAAAAAAATGTATTTATTTCCATTTTTCCATTAGGGTTAGGGTTAGGGCTAGGGTTAGGGTAGGGTTAGGGCTAGGGTTAGGGTTAGGGCTAGGGTTAGGGTTAGGGCTAGGGTTAGGGCTAGGCTTAGGGTTAGGGTTAGGGCTGAAATTAGGGTTAGGGGTGTGTTGGGGTTCGGGTTGGAGTTAGAATTGGGGGTTTCCACTGTTTGGGCACATCAGGGACTCTCCAAATGCAACATGGCGTCTGATCTCAATTCCAGCCAATCCTGAGTTGAAAAAGTCAAATAGTGCTCCTTCCCTTCCAAGCTCTGCCATGCGCCCAAACAGTGTTTTACCCCCACATATTGGGTATCAGCCTACTCAGGTCAAATTGCAAAACAATTTTTGGGGTCCAATTTCTCCTGTTACCCTTAGGAAAATAAAAAATTGGGGGCAAAAATATCATTTTTGTGGAAAAAAATGATTTTTTTATTTTCACGTCCGAGCGTTATAAACTTCTTTGAAGCACTTGGGGGTTCAAAGTGCTCACCACACATCTAGATAAGTTCCGTGGGGGGTCTAGTGTCCAAAATGGGGTCACTTGTGGGGAGTTTCAATAGTTTAGGTACATCAGGGGCTCTCCAAACGCACATGACACCCGCAGACCATTCCATCAAAGTCTGCATTCCAAAACGTCACTGCTTCCCTTCCGAGCCCCGACGTGTGTCCATACAGTAGTTTTCTCCCACATATGGGTGTCAGCGTACTCATGACAAATTGGACAACAACTTTTGGGGTCCAATTTCTCCTGTAACCCTTGGGAAAATGAAAAAATTGGGGACTAATTGATCATGTTTGTGGAAAAAATACGATTTTTTTATTTTCATGCCCGGACATTATAAACTTCTTTGAAGCCCTTGGGGGTTCAAAGTGCTCACCACACATCTAGATAAGTTCCTTAGGGGGTCTCGTTTCCAAAATGGGGTCATTTGTGGGGGGTTTCCACTGTTTAGGTACATTAGGGGCTCTCCAAAGGCAACATGACACCCGCAGACCATTCCATCAAAGTCTGCATTCCAAAACGTCACTACTTCCCTTCCGAGCCCTGACGTGTGTCCATACAATAGTTTTCTCCCACATATGGGGTGTCAGCGTACTCAGGACAAATTGGACAACAACTTTTGGGGTTCAATTTCTCCTGTTACCCTTGGGAAAATAAAAAAATTGGGGACTAATTGATCATGTTTGTGGAAAAAATACGATTTTTTTATTTTAATGCCCTGGCATTATAAACTTCTGTGAAGCCTTTGGGGGTTCAAAGTGCTCACCTCACATCTAGATAAGTTCCTTAGGGGGTCTAGTTTTCAAAATGGGGTCATTTGTGGGGGGGTTCCACTGTTTAGGTACATTAGGGGCTCTCCAAAGGCAACATGACACCCGCAGACCATTCCATCAAAGTCTGCATTCCAAAATGTCACTACTTCCCTTCCGAGCCCCGACGTGTGCCCAAACAGTAGTTTTCTCCCACATGTGGGGTATCAGCATACTCAGGACAAATTGGACAACAACTTTTGGGGTCCAATTTCTCCTGGTACCCTTGGGAAAATAAAAAAATGGTGACTAAAAGATCATGTTTGTGGAAAAAATACGAATTTTTTATTTTCACGCCCGGGCGTTATAAACTTCTGTGAAGCACTGGGGGGTTCAAAGTGCTCACCACACATCTAGATAAGTTCCTTGGGGGGTCTAGTTTACAAAATGGTGTCATTTGTGGGGGGTTTCCACTGTTTAGGTACATCAGGGGTTTTCCAATCGCGACATGATGTCCGATCTCAATTCCAGCCAAAAACGTCAAATGGCGCTGCTTCCCTTCCGAGCTCTGCCATGCGCCCAAATAGTGGTTTACCCCCACATGTCGGGTATCAGCGTACTCAGGACAAATTGCACAATAACTTTTAGGGTCCTGTTACCCTTGGAAAAATAAGAATTGAGGGTGAAAAGATCATTTTTGTGGAAAAAATATGATTTTTTAATTGTACGGCTGTATGTTATAAACTTCTGTGAAGCCCTTGGGGGTTCAAAGTTCTCACCACACATCTAGATAAGTTCCTTAGGGGGTCTAGTTTCCAAAATGGTGTCATTTGTGGGGGGTTTCCACTGTTTTGGTACATCAGGGGTTTTCCAATCGCGACATGATGTCTGATCTCAATTCCAGCTAAAAACTTCAAATGGAGCTGCTTCCCTTCCAAGCTCTGCCATGCGCCCAAATAGTGGTTTACCCCCACATGTGGGGTATCAGAGTACTCAGGACAAATTGCACAATAACTTTTAGGGTCCTGTTACCCTTGGGAAAATAAAAATTGGGGTGAAAAGATCATTTTTGTGGAAAAAATATGATTTTTTAATTGTACCGCTGTACGTTATAAGCTTCTGTAAAGCCCTTGTGGGTTCAAAGTTCTCACCACATATCTAGATAAGTTCCTTGGGGGGTCTAGTTTCCAAAATGGGGTCACTTTTAGGGGGTTTCCACTGTTTAGGTACATCAGGGACTCTCCAAACGTGATATGGCGTCCGATCTGAATTCCAGCCAATTTTGCATTGAAAAAGTCAAACGGCGCTCCTTCCATTCTGAGCTCTGCCATGCGCCGAAACAGTCATTCCCCCCAACATATCAGGTATCAGCGTACTCAGGACAAATTGCACAATAACTTTTCCAGTCCAATTTCTCCTGTTACCCTTGGTAAAATAAAAAAAATTTAACCTGAAGTATTTTTTTTGTGAAAAAAAGTTAGATGTTCATTTTTTTTTAAATATTCAAAAAAATTCCTGTGACGCACCTAAAGGGTTAATAAACTTCTTGAATGTGGTTTTGAGCACCTTAAGGGGTGCAGTTTTTAGAATGGTGTCACTTTTGGGTATTTTCTATCATATAGACCCCTCAAGGTGGCTTCAAATGTGATGTGGTCATAAAAATAAAATGGTGTTGTAAAAATGAGAAATCGCTGGTCAACTTTTAACCCTTTTAACTTCCTAACAAAAAAAAATTTTGGCTCCAAAATTGTGCTGATGTAAAGTAAACATGTGGGAAATGTTAGTTATCAAGTTAAATCTCTGTGATTTAAGGGCATAAAAATTCAAAGTTGGAAAATTGCGAAATTTTCACAATTTTCGCCATATTTCTGTTTTTCTCACAAATAAACACAAGTTATTTGAATGAAATTTTACCACTAACATGAAGTACTATATGTCACGAGAAAACTTTGTCAGAATCACCGGGATCCATGGAAGCGTTCCAGAGTTATGACCTCATAAAGGTACAGTGGTCAGAATTGTAAAAATTGGCCCGGTCATGAACATGCAAACCACGCTTGGGGGTGATGGGGTTAATGTTAGAGTAGGACTGGCAAGAATAAGGAACTTTGACGCAGTTTGCCAGGATTTTTTCCTTTTTCTGAGGCTTTAAAATTAAAATTAGTGTCCCTGGCCTAAAGTGCTTGTGCATGTGTCAGTCGTTAAGTGGACAATCTCAGTAAGTGCGATGGTAAGGGCACGGTTAATGATCCTGGATATGTGCTGGTACAAGGTGGGGACTCCATACAGGGAGAAAAAGTGGCGGCAGGGATCCGAGTACCGCTGGTCTTTTGGCCTGTGGGTAGATGGCTGGAACCTTTCTCTTTTGTTCCAAGGCCTGGAGTAGGAACAGCTGAGTGCTGTGCTGGGACAAGCATTTGGAAGTGCCTGATGATTGGGCAATAGAATGTGCAAGGACAGATGCAGGGCTGGAAGTATATGCACCAGTGTCATGGTCAGGGGACTGGGAAGCACCTAGCACAAGGTACGAGGCAGTGGTGCAACCAATCGTGGACTTAGGCATTCGGCCCACCGAGGTGGGTGTTTAGATGACATGTGCCTGGTCATGCTGGTGGTCAGGTCCCTGTTGATCTTGGCATGGCACAGGTTGCAAATGATCAATTTCAAATTCAGAAGTGTCATTGCTCTGCGGCAGTTGCCTGCCTTCTCCCTCTCGTCACCCCACTGCCTCTTCCTTCCTTTTTGGTGCTTCCGATTCCTCCACCTCAGTGCTGCTGGCCAAATTCTGCAGGTTGGGTCAGTGACTTTGTCAAATATCACCTTGTCTTCCACCGATGCACCGTGGTCCTCCTGATTTGGTGACTTAACAACAACCTGACTTATCGGCAAGTGTGTCTCATCATCATCTTCCTCCTTAGACAAAATTTTCTGTTCCCCAATGTCAGTTTCTACTGGCCATGGCTGCACTAAGTTTTATGCTTCACTAAACAGCATCTCCTCCTTTCCCACTTAGAACATGGAGGGTGAGAGACCACAATCAAGAAGCAATGTTGTAAAAAGCTCCTCGGAGAGTTCTGGTGTAGGATCACTAGACTCCTGGGAATCAATATGGTGGGAGAAAGGGTGATTATTAAGTGATCTAGACTGTTGGCTGGTGAGACTGGACAGTGTGGAAGACTGGGTGGTGCTGTCAAGCCTGCTGGAAGAATTGTCTGCCATCCAGCCGACCAACTGTTCGCACTGCTCTGACTTCACAAGTGGTGTACTGTGCCTCCCTGCAAACTGTAACAGGAACTTATGTGTCGTGGAAGAACGTGTCTTGTGTACTCCAGCAACAGGCGTAGTCGTACCTGGCCCACGCCCTCGATGACTGCATGCACCACCATCTGCATTTCCACTTCCCCGTCACTTACCGCTCGCCTTACGCATTTTCTAATTGAAAATCACAAAAGAAAAAAATACGATCAAATAAAGTCCAAAGACCAAAATTTTAGAAAATGTGAAATACAATTAGTCTAGCACATGGACTTAGAGGAATTTTAAAGGCAACCTGTCACCCCCCCAGGGCCTATTAAAGTAAAAGAGCCACCTTCAGCAGCACTAAGGCTGCATTCTGTGAAGGTGGCTCTTATGATTATTACCCCTAGGAATGCTTAAATAAAGACTTTTATAAATTGCCCGCCATACCTCTATTGCGTTATGGAGGTAAGTTTTCTCCCCCTGTCTCAACCGCTTCCCAGCCGTCCATCATCCCCCTCTTGCCTCCGTGTGCTGCCTCCTCTGTTACTCGTTACCTAACCAGTGCATGCGCTCTGCAAACACTTCTCAGGCATGTGCCGTGCGCGCTTCCCGGGAACTTACATCAGGTGATGATGTCAGGATATCGCGCCCCAGATCCCGCCCCGCAGTATGTTATGATGTATTCACACTGCGGGGCTGGAAATCTGGCACCTGCGCAGTGAGGATCTCTGCGCCTGTCCCCATCTTCCTCCGCCTCTTTCCTCCACTGCAATACGTTGGAAAGAGGCGGAGGAAGATAGGGAGATAGGGACAGGTGCAGAGATCCTCACTGTGCAGGGAACAGAATCCCAGCCCCACAGTGTGAATACATTATAACACACTGTGGGGCGGTATCTGGGGCCTCGCTACACGCAGGCACGATATCCTTACATCATCTCCTGATGTAAGCTCCCGGGCAGCATGCACGGCGCATGCCCAAGAAATGTGTGCAGAGCACAGACGCCGGTCACAAAACGAGGAACAGAGGAGGCAGCGCATGGAGGTAAGAGGGGGATGATGGGCGGCTGCTAGGCGGTTGAGACAGGGGGAGAAACCATATCTCCATTACGCAATAGAGGTATGGCGGGCAATTTATAAAAGTCTTTATTTCAGCGTTCCTAGGGATAATAAACATAAGAGCCACCTTCACAGAATGCAGCCTTAGTGCTGGTGAAGGTGGCTCTTTTACCTTAATAGGCCCTGGGGGGGTGACAGGTTCCCTTTAAAATTCTTCTAAGTCGATGTGCTAGACTAATCAACATTTACAGGAAACATTTAGATTCATTATAGCTGCACAAGGGGATCATACCAGATAGTAAGAGCAAAGGTTCACATACTTTTTCCACTCATAGATATGTAGATATGTGATATAGGATGATAAATGATTAAGACTCATGTATTTTTAGACTCCTTTGTTTGATTTGATTCATAATCTACTTTTAGGACGTGTGTGAAAATCTGATAGTTTTGATTCAATTTTATGCAGAAATACTGAAAATTCTGTAGGGTTTCCAAACTTTCAGACACCACTGGAAAGGGAGAAAGAGGTATCCGATAAGAGACATTTTTCATTAACCATCATGAAGAAAACAGGCACACTCGGTACACATTATAGAGAACCTGTCATTCATTTAATGCTACACGAATCAGCTATTTGTGCCTGGCTTAGCTTGATGGACAGGTCTAATGGAGACACATATTCCACATTATTGCATTTGCTTAAGTGAGCTTAAAAATGGTGTAGAAACAAGACAATAGGACAATTTTATTTAAGACCTATTGCAAAATTGCTTCATTTATTTTGGAGCCATGACTAGAGTTGAGCGATACCGTCCGATACTTCAAAGTATCGGATCGGAATGGATCGGCCGATCTTAAAAAAAAGTATCGGTATCGCCGATTCCGATACCGGAAGTCCCATTCAAGTCTATGGGACTTCCGGTATCGGAATAAGAAAAATCCTGTTTTTCCCTTGTACAGCCTCTCTGGGGTCTGTTCGGGCCTTTCGGGGGGCTGTGCCGGCCTGCCAGGGGGTCTGTGCAGGCTCCGGTGGTCTGTGCCGGCCTGCCGGGGGGCTGTGCCGGCCTGCCAGGGGGGCTGTGCAGGCTCCGGTGGGCTGTGCCGGCCTGCCGGGGGGCTGTGCCGGCCTGCCGGGGGGCTGTGCAGGCTCCGGGGGGCTGTGCCGGCCTGCCGGGGGGCTGTGCAGGCTTCGGGGGTCTGTGCAGGCATCGTCCGATGGGACTACAAGTCCCATCGGGCGATGCCTGCTACCATGACAGTGATTGACACATTAGCCAATGATGGGACAGTAGTAGTCCCATCATCCGGCTAATGTGTTGAATGTAAAAAAAAAAAAAAAAATTACATGCTACATACATACAACATGCATACTACATACATGCTACATTCATACTACATACTACATACATGCTACATTCATACTACATATATACTACATGCAACATACATACTACATACATACTACATGCAACATACATACTACATATATACTACATGCATGCAACATGCATACTACATATATACTACATGCTACATACATACTACATATATGCTACATACATACTACATATATACTACATGCATGCTACATACATACTACATACATACTACATATATGCTACATACATACTACATGCTACATACATACTACATATATACTACATGCATGCTACATACATACTACATGCTACATACATACTACATATATACTACATACATACCACATACATACTACATACATACTACATACATACTACATGCTACATACATACTACATATATACTACATGCATGCTACATACATACTACATGCTACATACATACTACATATATACTACATACATACTACATGCATGCTACATACATACTACATGCTACATACATACTACATGCTACATACATACTACATATATACTACATGCATGCTACATACATACTACATGCTACATACATACTACATGCTACATACATACTACATATATACTACATACATACTACATACATACATGCATGCTACATACATACTACATGCTACATACATACTACATATATACTACATACATACTACATACATACTACATGCATGCTACATACATACTACATGCTACATACATACTACATGCTACATACATACTACATATATACTACATGCATGCTACATACATACTACATGCTACATACTACATATATACTACATACATACTACATACATACATGCATGCTACATACATACTACATGCATGCTACATACATACTACATGCTACATACATACTACATATATACTACATACATACTACATACATACTACATGCATGCTACATACATACTACATGCTACATACATACTACATATATACTACATGCATGCTACATACATACTACATGCTACATACATACTACATATATACTACATGCATGCTACATACATACTGCATGCTACATGCATGCTACATACATACTACATACATACTACATGCTACATACATACCACATATATACTACATACATACTACATACAATACATTCATACAATACATACATAGACATACAGTACATATAACATAGAGTAACATACTTACCAATACTTGTCACATTGTTCCCCGAAGCCATTGTCTTTTACGGAATAAATATTAACATAACAAACCACAAAAATACTCACCCACGATCCGAAGCAGTCCACGAGTGTGTCCCACGACGATCTTGGGTAGAGAACTGCAGCATCAGCTGTTGCTGCCGTTCTCTACGGGCTGCAGGAATCCAATGACGGAAGGTAGGTATCCTTCCGCACTGTATTCCTCCGCCACTTAAAAAAAAAAAAGGATACCTACCTTCCGTCATTGGATTCCTGCAGCCCGTAGAGAATGGCAGCATCATCTGATGCTGCAGTTCTCTACCCAAGATCGTCGTGGGACACACTCGTGGACTGCTTCGGATCGTGGGTGAGTATTTTTGTGGTTTGTTATGTTAATATTTATTCCGTAAAAGACAATGGCTTCGGGGAACAATGTGACAAGTATTGGTAAGTATGTTACTCTATGTTATATGTACTGTATGTCTATGTATGTATTGTATGAATGTATTGTATGTAGTATGTATGTAGTATATATGTGGTGTGTATGTAGCATGTAGTATGTATGTAGCATGCATGTAGTATGTATGTAGTATGTATGTAGTATATATGTAGTATGTATGTAGCATGCATGTAGTATATATGTAGTATGTATGTAGCATGTAGTATGTATGTAGCATGCATGTAGTATGTATGTAGTATGTATGTAGTATATATGTAGTATGTATGTAGCATGTAGTATGTATGTAGCATGCATGTAGTATATATGTAGTATGTATGTAGCATGTAGTATGTATGTAGCATGCATGTATTATGTATGTAGTATGTATGTAGTATATATGTAGTATGTATGTAGCATGTAGTATGTATGTAGCATGCATGTAGTATATATGTAGTATGTATGTAGCATGTAGTATGTATGTAGCATGCATGTAGTATGTATGTAGTATGTATGTAGCATGTAGTATGTATGTAGCATGTAGTATGTATGTAGCATGCATGTAGTATATATGTAGTATGTATGTAGTATGTATGTAGTATGTATGTAGTATATATGTGTTATGTATGTAGTATGTATGTAGTATATATGTGGTATGTATGTAGTATGTATGTAGTATGTATGTAGCATGTAGTATGTATGTAGCATGCATGTAGTATGTATGTAGTATGTATGTAGCATGTAGTATGTATGTAGCATGTAGTATGTATGTAGCATGCATGTAGTATATATGTAGTATGTATGTAGTATATATGTGTTATGTATGTAGTATGTATGTAGTATATATGTGGTATGTATGTAGTATGTATGTAGTATGTATGTAGCATGTAGTATGTATGTAGCATGCATGTAGTATGTATGTAGTATTTTTATTTTTTTTTTTTTAACATTTAACACATTAGCCGGATGATGGGACTACTACTGTCCCATCATTGGCTAATGTGTCAATCACTGTCATGGTAGCAGGCATCGCCAGATGGGACTTGTAGTCCAATCGGACGATGCTTGCACAGACCCCCGGACATCAGCACAGCCCCCCGGCAGGCCGGCACAGCCCCCCGGCAGGCCGGTACAGACCCCCACAGGGTGCACAGACCACCGGCAGGCCGGCACAGCCCCCCGGCAGGCCGGTACAGACCCCCACAGGGTGCACAGACCACCGGCAGGCCGGCACAGCCCCCCGACAGGCCGGTACAGACCCCCACAGGGTGCACAGACCACCGGCAGGCCGGCACAGCCCCCCGGCAGGCCGGTACAGACCCCGGGCAGTCCACACAGCCCCCCGGCAGGCCGGCAGAGACCCCCGGAAGGCCCGAAATGACGGCGCATCATGATGCGCACACACCGCGCATCATGATGACGTCAGGCTGTCAATCAACTTTGAACTTCCGATTCCGATGCCGACTTCCGATATTGAAAAAATATCGGAAGTCGGTATCGGAATTCCGATACAGCAAGTATCGGCCGATACCCGATACTTGCAGTATCGGAATGCTCAACACTAGCCATGACACAATAAAAAAAGTATTTGTTTGCAGTGTATATAACATTTAAAGAGGACTTGTCACCACCAGGTCAGAAGTAGCCAGTTTTGAATTCTTACTATATTCATGCTACTTCCCTGAAAATTCTATTTTTTTTTTTTTTTGCAAATTCACAAAGATATGGGTCTTTTTATATACTGCTAGTTTTTAATAGTTTTTTTTCAAAGGGGGTGTGGCTCAAATGATCCTCTGGGGCATGTCTTTATGCTAATCTGCATAGTTACCTGGTGAGCCACGCCCCCTGGGGGGGACTATAAAAATTAGCACTAAACAAAAACAGAATACACACGGGGTTGCAAGAATAAAATAAGATCTAAAACTGGACACATTTGTACTGGTGACAGCTTTTCTTTATGGATTATTACATAATTTGAAATTTTTTTAGTAACATTCCAATAAGATGTGAGTCTGTTTACATTTTTCACAGTGGAGTTAGTAACGGCAGTCTTTGATGCTCGGTTTCTGTTTCCAAGTTACACTATTCTTGATGTAAAGTGTAGGTTTGTTGTGGAAGACGCACTTTCATCATGAATGGAGTGCGCTGCTGCAGATTGGGATCGCTGTCACAGCTCTTTCCCTTCTATTTGTACAAACCGTAAACAACCTGCTCCTCTGTTTCATTGCTGCTAATGGGTTTCAGAAAAAAATGTGAAGTGCAGAGACAGGGATAAACGTTTTATGCTTTCTTTTCTACTTTCATGCTGTGTGAAAATTGTGTGAGCGTGCTCAGTACCATGATACTGTAATCATGCCAATTAAAAGCAGAATGATTGAACTCATGATGATGGGGCAGCACGTAGGAATCAAAACCTAAATGAGAAGATGTCAATTATTGGAACATGTGGGTAAAATAAAAGAAATCATTATAGAGTAGAAATTGGAATCACAGACAAAAACGCCAAATTGCTTATTATTGGATAGATAGATAGATAGATAGATAGATAGATAGATAGATAGATGCAGAGATCGTCTTTACATTTTTAACAACAGGTTCTCTACGTTACACCCAACCACTATTTTTAGATGTGTATGTATAGGACCATTCAGTACTGAAAGGCATGACAGTCCTTTTAGCTAGTATTTGAACTGGTACAGGTAAAATTGTGTGCTTCTAATAACCAGATTGTTGTTGCATGAGGACTGGGCACAGCACGTAAATATATTCCCAGAACCAGGATGAGTTTTTAAATACAGTGCCAGAACCTAGCACAACACATAAAAATGGTCCCAGAACAAGGCTCAGTTCATAAATACAGTGTCAGAACTCAACTCAGCAGATAAATATGGCACCAGAACCAAGCAAAGAAAATAAAAATGGCACCAGAACTAGTCTCAGGTTATAAACACAGTTCCAGAACCAAGCAAATCACATAAGTATGGTATTAGAACCCAGCTCAGAACGTAAAAATGGTCCCAGAACCAGTCTCATTTCATCAATATAATGCCAGAACAAAGCTAATCAAATAAGTGTGGCATCAGAACAAAGCAAAAAAAAAAAATTTGGTCCCAGAACCAGTCTAAACTTCTAAACACAGTCGCATAACCATAATCAGACTCAAGCTCAGCTCATAAATATGGTCCCAGAACCAATCTCATTTCATAAATACAGTGCCAGAGCAAAGCTCAACACTTAAATATTCCATCAGGACAAAGCAATGCACTTAAATATGGGCCCAGAATGAGGCTTAGCACATAAATACAGTGCCATAACTTAGCACAGGACTGATCTTAGGTTATAAATATAGTGCCAGAACCAACTTCAGCACATAAATATGGAGTCAGAACCAAGCTCAGCATGTAAATATGATCCCAGAACCAGTTTCTGTTCATAAATACAGTGTCAAAACAAAGCTTAACACATAAATATAGTTTCAGAATTGATCTCAAGTTATAAACACAGCGCTGGAACCAAGCTCAGCACATAAATATAATCCCAGAACCAACCTCAGTTCATAAATTCAGTGTCAGATCACAACTCAGCACATAAATATGGCACCAGTGTGGTGCTTGCAGGTACGCAGGATGCAGTGACGAGTCGCGAGACAACTTCGTGCTTTCTATAATAGCGTTTATAAGACTAGAGGGAACGTTAATCAGTCACGGCCTGATCACCGAAAGGGGTAACACGGGTTGCCCTCGCAGGGGCTCTACAAGTAAACACAAACGGGTAGAACACGACTACTCCCGGCAACAGCCGGTCACTATAGGGCCGCGGTATGGCCGACTACGGGTCCTTAATTATATAGTCAACTTAGCTGTCCAGGCATCTCTCGTCGTTCAGGATGGTGGTCTTTCGGCGTAGTAGTTGCTGGGCCCAGTTGCTTAGGCGTTGACAGAGTCTTCGCGCGCTCCAGAGCGCTGATGACACTGGAGCCCCACAGGCCCCGGCGGAGTTCTTGGACGGATGGGCCGCAAGCGGCAGCGATGTGTGGCGGCAAATGACAGGCCACCTGCGCAGCTAACGGCTGCGACGGGGAGTCCACAGTTAGTGGAGGCCTGGCCCCTGCTGCGGACCGGAGCGGGACAGTGGTGGCCGCCGACGGCACTGTACTTGCCGCGGCCACTGGTAGGAGCAGGGCAGCTGCGGGTGGCGGGGAACAGGCCGCAGCCGCGGGCTGGAGCGAGACAGCAGCGGCCGCGGGCGACCACGGACTGGCCGCAGCTGCGGGCTGAGGAGAGGCGGCAGCGGCCGCGGGTTGAACTGAGGCCACAGTGGCCACGGGCTGGAGCGGGGCAGCAGGTCTCGGATGATCGCCTTGTACCGTCCCTCTGAGCTTGGAAAGCCATTCAGTCTGGCCTAAGCTGTTACTAGTGGTTCAGCCGCTCGATCCTTATTCACATTCACGTCACTTGGCAAGTGAAAAGGTTTTAAATACTAGTGTAGGGACTGTCCCACAAGGGTTGCCGTGACGTGGCAGGTGTCACGGGGGCTAAGTTCAACTAAGGCTGAAAGACCCGGGGCCCCTGTGGTGTCCCTTTACTAGGGGAAACCCTGTCTGACCCTCAACCCAGGGTTTTTGCTGAAGGTGCAAATGCCTGAGCCTCCGACCTTTCCTTATCTCCTGCTCAGCCCTGCACTTAACCCTCCACCCTCCACCCAGTGAGAAGTCACCACCAAAGCTCCCACACAAATAATGACAGACAGGGAGAACTTAAACTGCACTGCGCCGCACACACACAGGAATAAACAGTAATGTGAACAGGGCACAACTAAACACAAATATGGGAAGGAGAAAGGATAACGACGGATCATACGACACCAGATATGAATCTCTCTATCTTGAACACCTCCACTCCAGACCGGAACCACTTGGTATGAAACACAAGCTATAATCGGCGACGCCCATAGGCCAGCATGACTATTTAAAGACCGTGGGCGTGACTAACCATCCAACCTGGTCTCCAGCAGGATTAACCCCCGAGAGCCTGAAGATCAGGCCGGCGCCACTGAGGCTATAGTGGCTGGAGGTGGAACTACCTCTGCCTGCCGGATGCTGTGGTGTGAACAGCGTCCGACATGACAGTACCCCGTCTTCTACGAGGGACCCCAGGGCCCTCAAGACTCATAGGACCCGGCTTGTCCGGATGACGACGGTGAAAAGAACTGACCAGCCGATCCGCATGTATGTCTGAGGCTGGAACCCAAGACCTCTCCTCTGGACCATACCCCCGCCAGTGCACCAAATACTGAAGAGTACGGCGTACTACTCGAGAGTCCACTACCTTGGCGACCTCGAACTCTAACTCGCCATCCACCATGACTGGAGGTGGCATCGGCGTTGTGTCCACAGAGCCTACCACCTTTTTCAATAAAGCCCTGTGAAACACGTTGTGTATCTTGTACACTGCGGGAAGTTCCAACCGATAAGCCACTGGGTTAATGATGGCAGAAATCCTAAAAGGCCCAATAAACCTTGGACCCAGTTTTAAAGAAGGGATTTTGAGTTTTATGTTCTTCGTAGCTAACCACACCCATTCACCCACACACAGGTCCGGACCTGGCACGCGTCTACTGTCAGCCACCCGTTTGTACCTGGCACTCATGCTCAACAAACGCTGTTTCACCCGCCTCCAGACTGATGACAATTGGGCTCCTAGCTGATCCTCCTCCGGGACACCCCCGGAGTCACCCTGACGTAAGGTACAAAACTGAGGATGTTGACCGTACACACAAAAGAATGGAGACTCTCCTGATGACTCTTGGCGGTGATTATTTAATGCGAATTCGGCCAGAGGAAGGAAAGTAGACCACTCCTCCTGGTTGTCGGACACAAAGCATCGTAAATACTGTTCAAGATTTTGGTTCATGCGCTCAGTTTGTCCATTAGACTGTGGATGAAACGCCGATGAATGTGACAACTTGATCCCCAACCTTGAGCAAAAAGCTTTCCAAAACCTCGCCACAAATTGCGTACCCCTATCAGATACTATGTCAGACGGTATTCCGTGGAGTCTGACCACCTCCTTCACAAATACCTGAGCCAACGTCTTAGCATTGGGCAAAGAGGACAACGCCACAAAATGCGCCATCTTTGAAAAACGGTCAACCACCACCAGGATGACCGTGTTCCCTGCCGAGGCTGGCAAGTCAGTGATAAAATCCATGGAGATTTCTGTCCATGGCCTATTGGGTACCCCCAGAGGCTGTAGCGTGCCAGCAGGACGGGTTCGGGGTGACTTAGCCCTAGCGCACGTGATGCAAGCTGCCACGTACGAGACCACGTCCTGCCGGATTTTGGGCCACCAGAAACGACGCGATACCAGCTCTAAGGTGCCCTTCACCCCTGGGTGACCAGCCAGTACCGAATCGTGGTGTTCCTTCAACACCTTAGGCCGAAGATGCAGGGGTACAAATGATTTGTTGGCGGGAAGTCCTGGTGGTACCTCCTCTTGGGCCTCGGCAATCTCCGCCTCTACCTCAGTCGTGAGAGCCGAGACCACTACCCCTTTCTGGAGGATGGGTACCGGCTCTTCCCGAGGTTCTCCCCCCGGAAAACACCTAGACAAAGCATCCGCCTTGGTGTTTTTAGCCCCGGGACGGTACGTCACAAGAAAATTGAAACGAGTAAAAAACAATGCCCAGCGAGCCTGCCTAGGAGACAGACGCTTGGCCGACTCCAGGTAGAGCAGATTCTTATGGTCGGTGATAACTGTGACCTGGTGAGCCGCCCCCTCCAAGAAGTGTCGCCATTCCTCAAAAGCCAGTTTGATGGCCAACAACTCCCTGTTGCCGATATCATAATTCCGTTCGGCCGGCGACAACTTCTTGGAGAAGTAGGCGCATGGATGCATCTCGCTCAAGGACGAGCCTTGAGACAGTACTGCCCCCACTCCCACCTCCGACGCATCAACCTCTACCACAAAAGGTTTAGACACGTCTGGTTGCACCAGAATGGGGGCTGAAGCAAAACTATTCTTCAGACGCTCAAATGCACGTATAGCCACCTCAGGCCAGTTCGCCAGATCGGCACCCTTTTTTGTCATGTCCGTGAGCGGTTTGGCGACAGTCGAAAAGTGTTTTATAAATTTCCTATAATAATTCGCAAACCCCAGGAACCGCTGGAGTGCTTTCAGACTCTCCGGCCTCTCCCATTGCAACACCGCTTGCACCTTAGCGGTGTCCATTTTAAAACCAGCTGCGGACACAATATATCCCAAAAAGGGCAACTCCTGGACAAAAAATAAACATTTTTCCAGCTTAGCATAGAGCTGGTTCTCCCGGAGCAACTGTAACACCTGCCTAACATGCTGCAAATGAGTGTCCCGATCGCTAGAATAAATGAGGATATCATCCAGGTATACAATCACAAATCTCCCCAGGACATGAGCAAAGACATCATTAATAAAATGTTGGAAAACGGCAGGCGCGGTGGTCAACCCAAACGGCATAACCAGACTCTCAAAATGACCCTCAGGAGTGTTAAACGCCGTCTTCCACTCATCCCCCTGACGGACCCTTATGAGGTTATACGCCCCCCTGAGGTCCAGCTTGGAAAACCATTTTGCCCCCGCTACCTGGTTGAACAAATCCGGGATCAACGGCATTGGGTAGGGATCACGGATAGTAATCTGGTTTAACTCTCGGAAATCCAGACACGGGCGTAACCCCCCATCTTTCTTCTTAATGAAGAAAAACCCCGCGGCTACAGGCGAGGACGAAGGCCGGATGTGACCTTTGCTCAGACTCTCCGCGATGTAGTCTTTCAGAGCTTGTCTCTCAGGACCAGAAATATTAAACATCCTGGCCTTAGGTAATTTGGCCCCGGGTTTTAGCCTAATAGCACAGTCATAGGCTCTATGTGGAGGCAGTTCTGAGCAACCCTTCTCAGAGAAAACATCCGCGAAATCCTGCAAAGCCTCCGGCAGGCTGGGCGTCACGGCGGACACACATGTGGCCAAGCAATTGTCTTGGCAGAAACCACTCCATTGTACTATGTCCTGAGTTTTCCAATCAATTACCGGGTTGTGCCTGGACAGCCATGGAAAACCCAGGACCATTTGAGCTGGGAGATTACGGAGGACCCTACATGTAACCGACTCAGAATGTAGGACCCCAATGTGGAGTTTCACCTCTGCCACAAACTCAGTAATCTCCCCTTGAGGGAGGGGAACAGCATTAATGGTCACCACCTGTATGGGGTGAGGAAGTTTTTCAATCTTAAACCCGGCGGTGTGTGCAAACTCCTCATCTATGAGATTGGTGGCGGAACCGCTATCCACAAACACTGATATAGGTAGCTCTCTGCCGGCGACAATAACCTTGGCAGGGAGCATACATTGAGATACCATCATGGAGGATATGCATACGCTCAGTTGGGTCTCCTCCATACCCTCTGAGCTTAACAGTTTTCCGCCGGTGTGACCCTCTTAGGTAGTACCGGGCAAACGTTAACATAATGACCACCTTTACCACAGTAGAAACATGCTCCGGACTTCCGGACTCCCGGAGCGCGAGGCCGAACCTGTGCCACGCCAGCAATCTGCATAGGTTCAGGGGACTCATCTACTTCAACCACACCTGCACCTCTGTTTTCCCCCAGAGGTAGCGTCTCCTGTGCCCCCTGACGAAAACGGCGATCAATACGTATCACCAAACTCATGGCAGACTCCAATGATGCCGGAGTCTCATACATCAGGAGGGCTTGTTTCACCCTCCCTGATACCCCATGAATAAACTGGCTCCGCAGTGCTGGGTCATTCCACTGTGTGTCTACAGCCCAGCGGCGAAATTCCGAACAATAGTCTTCTGCCAAGCGCTCCCCCTGGCGGAGGGCGCGGATTTTAGATTCCGCTAGAGCCAGTCGGTCAGGGTCATCGTAAATGAGCCCGAGGGCAGAAAAAACATTATCGACCGAATGAAATGTAGCAGAGTCAGGTGGTAAGGAAAATGCCCATGCTTGGGGGTCACCACTCAGTAATGACAACACCAGCCCTACTCGCTGGGCCTCATTACCTGAGGATATTGGCCGCATGCGGAAGTATAATTTGCAGGCCTCCCGAAATACGACAAATTTGCTGCGATCGCCTGAAAATCGTTCTGGCAGCGGAAACTTCGGCTCTGCACCGATACCTGCAGATGCCGTTTGCACCTTTGCTACTACCAGGCCATGCTGCTGAACTGCCCCATTCAACTCGGAGACCTGTATGGACAGCGCCGCCAACTGGCGGGTTATGGAATCTAATGGATCCATGGACTCCTGAAAAATGTGGGCCGATTATAATGTCACGGGGGCTAAGTTCAACTAAGGCTGAAAGACCCGGGGCCCCTGTGGTGTCCCTTTACTAGGGGAAACCCTGTCTGACCCTCAACCCAGGGTTTTTGCTGAAGGTGCAAATGCCTGAGCCTCCGACCTTTCCTTATCTCCTGCTCAGCCCTGCACTTAACCCTCCACCCTCCACCCAGTGAGAAGTCACCACCAAAGCTCCCACACAAATAATGACAGACAGGGAGAACTTAAACTGCACTGCGCCGCACACACACAGGAATAAACAGTAATGTGAACAGGGCACAACTAAACACAAATATGGGAAGGAGAAAGGATAACGACGGATCATACGACACCAGATATGAATCTCTCTATCTTGAACACCTCCACTCCAGACCGGAACCACTTGGTATGAAACACAAGCTATAATCGGCGACGCCCATAGGCCAGCATGACTATTTAAAGACCGTGGGCGTGACTAACCATCCAACCTGGTCTCCAGCAGGATTAACCCCCGAGAGCCTGAAGATCAGGCCGGCGCCACTGAGGCTATAGTGGCTGGAGGTGGAACTACCTCTGCCTGCCGGATGCTGTGGTGTGAACAGCGTCCGACATGACAGCAGGATGGCTTGTGGATTATTTTGATCAAAATTATGTTTACTAAATACCCTTATTATTATTATTACCTTTATGCATTATTTGCAATATATATTTTTTACTTTTTAGTTCAGGATATTTGTGTTTTTTGCTTTTTGTTTTCTCTGGTTAATGGTCATGTGTTAATATGCACTTACATTGTGCATACACATTAACTTACTTTCTCAGTTCAGATTTGTTTTCTGTTCTTATACTGTGTATATTGTAATGTGCTGTGTTTGTTATGCACAAGCTTAGGGATAGAAAGGCAACATAGTGTTAAGTTGTTGTCCAGAGCTAAGAAGGGGGACCATTCAACAGGCTTACAGGAGAGGGATTTCCTGTCCCTACAGCAGAGCCCGGGCAGGCTTGCCCTGGGCAAGACACTCTCCACATCCAGGAACAGAGGGTGCCACGTTTGGGGGGACACAAGCTGCCACGGACTCTCTGGGAGTGTGGATAGGCCCTGGTACAGTGGGAACATCTCCAGAAGGACTGTTGCGGTTCTCTAACCTGGATGGGAGTCATTGATGCTGTGCAGCCTAATGAAGTTGCAGAGACAGAGCAGGAAGGATTGTGTTGTTAACAGTAAAGTTTTTCCATTGGAACAGAACTATGGCCTGTGGTGTTTTCCTGAATACTCATCCCCAGCAGCTGAATTGAGTGTGTGATGAAGGTAACTGACTGTATCGCAGGACTAGAATTTCACTTGTCGTTTCATGTGCAAGGTGTCATTGTGCTCACTGACTGTTGTTTGATGGACTCGGTCATGACTACTACCCCATGCCACCTTGTTAAAAAAGCACTGTATAAAATATACACTGGATTACTACATGCTGCCAGTCTGACTTTTCTATGTGCAGCACTGAGTCAGACAGAGGTATCCTCTGGATCCTACAGAGCTCCTCGAGTGCTACAGGACATTCTTCCTGGTCATTCGTCCATCCCCTGACAAAGGACTAAGATCCGAAATGCGCATCGGGGTGTGCCCGCACTGCATTACGACCGCCATCCCATCCACACCAGGTACTTTATAATGCAGTTTGTGTGATGTATTTCACATGCTTTTTTTAGTGGATATTTCTCCTGAATATTCAGCACTACAGGTATATGGCTACTAAAAGATTATCCATATGAAAGTATTATTCATTTTGAGTACATTGGTCTATGAAGTACTGGTTTTAACACAGTGTTGAACTCTATTCATCAGTTCTTTTTGGTTGATTTATATTCCAGTGTGTATAGCTGATCTTCAGCACTATTATCTTACCAATAGTCACCACAGCACTGGTAATATATATATATATATATATATATATATATATATATATATACTTGTGGTGTAGTGACCACTGTGTCCGCTAGAGGGCGCTGTGTGGATGTCCCAGGACGAGAGTATAAGCATTTCCAGTGTCCTGATAGGTGTAGGATACTGAATGACCATTATCTATCTCAAGGTGGGTGGCCTTGGGATGCAGGTTCGATTATTGGTACTGCTGACGTTTCCGTTACAATGTGTCAGGGAAGCCTGTGTGTGGCTGTGTGTAATAGGACCTTTAGTGAGGTCATAGCCATGTGATCACCTGTGGGTGTGGTTATGGACCATATAAGGTAACTGAGGTTTGGTCACATGAGTGAATGCAGGGACCTGATTGGTCTTCCTGACAGCACATGTGGACACTTTGCTTAATGGCTGCAAGTGCTTGTGAGTTCCCAGGGAGAGGGAATGACTGTCTGCAGCATGTAGAAGCAGCCATGAGGTAAAACCCTGACAGGGGATATAACTGTGTGGCTGAAAAGCCTGCGTATTGGACATTGCTAATAGAGTGAAGCTCTGTCATGGACGCTATGCTGTTTATATGAACTTTATGTTGCTGGTCATGGTTTATGATGCTAAATAAACGGCATGGACTGTTATGATTTTATGGAAACCCATGCCGGATTTGATTTATTCGCTGCCAAGCGAGTGTCCCCCAACCTGAATGACAGTGCTACCTCACAAATGGTGGAGAACTGCAAAGGGCAATATTGTAGCCTTGTTGCTAGGTTCAACGGAAAAGGACTGCAAAGTTTGGTGGCTAAGGTCAACACTGCGCCAGGAGGGCTGACAGTTGTGGAAGCAGTGTGATATGCTGCTGACCGGCCAAGTGGGTGAGCAGAGCCTGTGACGACCTGCAATTGGGGAAGCCACTGTCCGGCTGTGGTTCTGGAACCATGGGGCGGCCTAGTGAGTAAGGCACTGTCCGGATCGGTGAGCCCAGCGCGGCCGCTTCCCCAGGAGAAAGAAACTGGTGATTGCTAGGGTGTCTCTGCAGAGAAGAAGTACCCGAGGACCTGTGTGGCCGACATAGGTAACGGACAGGTGTTCGTGTTGTACTGACCTGGGTCAGTGAGCAAGGTCCTGGAGGGTCAGTGTTGGGAGGTTCTGAGAGAAGAATCGGATCCCTGGAGCACATAGTATGACCTTGGACCTGGTGAGGCGTGAGTGTTGGGCAGTCTCAGGCGGAGATGAATGTCCTGAATAGCACCCCCTGAGCCCCTGGATCTGGTGAGGCCGGTGTGTTGGGAAACCTTGGGAGGAGGGTCGGCTCCCTGAATAGCACCCGCTGCGCCCTGTGTATTGGACGGTCTAAGGCGGAGACGGAACGGCCTGAATAGCACACAGACAGGACCCGTGAGTTTTGTGTGGTGTGTTTTTTTCTTTTCTCAACAGCCTGCGGTGGCTCAGTGGGAGTCAAGAAGGTGACAATCGGCTTGCTGTAACTCAGCGGGGTTACGAAGGGGACAAGCGGCTTCCTGTAACTCAGCGGGGTTACGAAGAGAACACCAGCAGCTGTGTGTGAACGGCAGCCGGTGGTGTCGGTGATTAGTGACAGCAGGAGCTGTGGTGGTGCCAGCAAGGACTTGTGTGGTGTCGTAAGAGACACAAACTGTGTGGTGTGAACTGTGGTCTGAGAAGACCGGTATAATGGACATGGGGAGATCCCAAAAGGGGGTGGAGTCCCAGAAGGGGACGGTGACCCAAATTGGGGTGGTAGCCTAAAAAGGGGTGGAGTCTCAAATTGGGGTGGTAACCCAAAGAGAGGTGGAGTCCCCGAGGGAGGTGGTAACCCAAAATGGGGTGGAGTCCCAAAAGGGTATAGTCGCCCAAAAGGGGGTGGAGTCCTGGGGAATGGGGGCGGAGCATCCCGATGTGGAAAAGCTGGTACAGATGAACTGTTGCAAGGAGCAAATGTCTTATGTCTGTCCTATCCGCCTGGTAAACTACCCAGCCAGCATGATGCCAAGGGGGTGTGGCCTCCAGATAGATAATGAAGATATGGTTGGTCCTGTCGACCCTGAGAGCCCGGTGACTCTAGTGCGGGTTGCTCCGGAGATACCCGGCAGAAAGGTGGGGGTTACTTGCAACCACAGGCGCACCAAGAGTTGCCCAGTCGCCAGGGTAGTCTTTGAAACAGGTTGGGACATCGAGGGACAGGATGTAGCGATAGTCCCGTATCTGTCCTGTCCAGTGGTGATAAGCCGTGACTCGAGACTGTTCTCTGGCTTGTAGGAGAGGGGAGTTCCTCTACAGCAAGGGGATGGAGACATTTCTAATGTTGGGCTAGCAGACCTTGAGATGGTGTCGCCTCATAAAGTGGGCAGGTCAAAGGTAGAAGTGACCGGAAGAAGGGGTACATCTGCCCAACTTACGGACCTGACGTCTCGTGACATGACGGATGGTGGGCTGGGAGATGAGACGACTGGACTAGACCCATGGGTGGACGGTAACTGGAGGGTTCACTTGACTTGACGGGGCTGACCCAGTGGTACCATTGACGAAGTAATTAAAGAAGTAGTGGTGCAACACGTGCTGGCCAAAAGAGAACAAGATCAGGAGATACAGTTAATAAAAGAGACAGTGAAGGAACATCTTGAACGAGAAAGAGTCATGAGACAAACGGCTGAGCACAGAGTGGAGGAGCTCGAGAAAGAAGTCTTGAAGCTCAGAGGTCACCTGTCAACGTGGCACAGCATGAACAACACCTTAAGAGAAGATGTGGAAGGGCTCAAAGAAACTGTAAAAGGTCTTCTGTGGGAGAAGAAGTTGGTGGATGAAAACTTACAGCGGCCCGACCTGAGTGATGACAAGACGGAACTGCCAGTGCCCATCTTGGCAAGGGGTCTCAAAGAGGTAAAATCTCCTGAAGATTTGGAGCGGAAAGCTGAACAAGATATTCCCCCGGTCGGGACAACTGTATTAAGGGAAGTGTTCGTGGGAAACCCAGAGCCGCCTGTCCAGGATGAGAGCAAGTCCACGACCTTCAAGTGTGTGATGGAGGTACCCGAAGACGTGCGAGAAGCATGTGCCAGCAAGGGTGTGCATGAGACCTTTAAAAAGGCAGTAAAGGCCTATAGTGTGAACTGGGCACCAGAGACGGACCAGTTGGTGATACTGGCAGAAACGGAAGACACAGAGAAGAGGGTGGCTGTCCTGAAGGAGATGCACCTACAATGTCTCCGCACGAAACAGATGCTCGTGTTGCGTAATAGGAAAGCCGCTCGACGTCTGGTGCTAGCGAGGGAGGCTCAAAGTCAGCTGGGCTTTATGGAAGACATAATTCCGGTACCCAGAAATCTGGTGGGGAAAGTCATTGGCAGACTTGGAAGGGTGATGCTGGAGATGGTAAATCGATCCAGTGTGAAGAGAGTGAGGATCCCACCTGCTGGTGAAATCCAAGTTGCTGTTGAAGATGACATGGTTCCAGTCATTGTGGTTGGCTCGGTGGAAAGCATTGGGAACCTCCGCATGCTCCTGTAATATCAGGTAGTGTACCTGAAGGAGATAGAGCAGCTAAGACAGGATCGACTGCAGATGAATAAGCAGATACAGAATGTCAGGTGGCATCCACCTCCAACCCAAGGTGTAAGGACCCGAAGTGATCCTCCAAATAATGAAAGGACAGGTAGTCAAAGACAGGAACGTCGAGAGTCCGCAAGCGGCAGTTTTAATCTTAGTAGCATAGGCAGGAGACCCGGTGGTGGTCGTAGCAACAAAGGGTCAGACTCAGACCCGCCAGTTAGCTCAACTGGATGTGGGACTCATGACCGTACGAACCGGGAAAGCCGGCCAGAGAGAGAAAAGTCGGGTGACGTAACGCACCGCAGACAGGTGGAGACTAATGTGTGTCTAGTCACGCTGACGGATGTTGACAGAAAGACCGAAGCCCAAGGCCGAGATACTGACCGCTGGGGGTAAATATATGATCCAACATGCGCAGATTCACTGGCTGTTTGGAGTAGTGCGCATTCATTGGCTGCGGATCTGTTTGGGGCGACATTTGTAGTCGTTAATGTGGTTTCTTAGGTACGTCATTTAGTGGTGTTCTTCTTTACCCATATTGAACGCAGTATTCGCCCTCCATTGGCAACACAGGTCTGATCAGCTGGCGCGTGCGCCGTTGTTCTCCAGAGCTCACTGATCTAACTTCTCATGATATGTTAGGGTTTGTTTAATGGGCGCATGCGCCATTTTTACTTGCATGTATACTTCATTACTTTCACATTCAGCTGTAGTGCTGATTTACTTTTGGTTTAAACAGCGCATGCGCTGTTTCACTTAGATGAACACGGCATTATTCTATTATGTCATGTCCGTCCGCGGCGGCCACTTTAGTTTTGCTTTTGTTATTGAGGCCTATTGGCCGATTTAAGCCACTAATTATATTTTGTCTTACCACAACACATTTTAGATGTATTTATACCTGACGTGCCCCCTGCCCTGACACACCTCCCGAAGAAGGATTGCAAAACGCGCGTCGTGCACCATACTGGTAACGATTTTTAGCCTTTTATAGGTTATTAGAATGTTTACACTGCTATGCACTTTATATAGGGATCAGGTTGTCCCTTCTAGAGCACATTATCCATGATAGGCTTTATAGGTAGTTGTATCATTGGAGTTTATACTATGAGCACATAAGCACTTTATATAGGTATTTGTTTTCAAAACCCCATATTTGTAGTGTTGGCTCTATTGATTTTTTCCTCCTTTTCTGCAATATACATGAATAGTGCCATTATTATAGCAGATTTTATCATTCCTTATGATAATATTTTTTGCTGCTCATTGCAGCTTGTCTTTGCATTGTGGGTATTCTATGGTATTATGTTCCTGATTTTTTTGTATTTTCAGTACCACTTTTTTACTTATCTTTTAAATTACATCAATAAGAACAGTTAGTAGATAGTATAAGTTTTACTAGGTGTAGGAGGGGCTGCCAGGCATTAAGGTTGAAGCAGAAGGGATGTTAGGCAGATGGGGCCAGGGCGCCTGAAGTGTCCACATGGGCTATAGGCCCAGGACGGCTCGGTAGCCACACATTTAAGTAACTACAGCACACTTTATTCACGGCCACTGGGCATCATTGCAGTGGGCCAGTACAGTAGGAAAAAGATGTGATGACTCATAGCCTGGGCAGACGCCTTTAGGGCGGGAGTTGGTTGGAGTTAGGAACAGAAGGAAGTTGAAGCTTCGCAGGGAACGGTACAGATGGGCCGGATGCTTTTCCAGAGCCAACTAAACCAGGTGGTGGATGATTTCAAGTCTGGGGTGAAACAGGCAGAAGGAATTGTCATCATGGCGAGGTTAGGCTAAGAAGAAGCTGGGAAGCAGTCTAGGACGGCCCGGTCCGAACATGCGCCATACAGAAGCATCAGCAAAGTAGTGAAAGCAGAGGAAACAAGTAAAGTTGAATGTGAATTCCATGATGTGCCAACTGTGGATATAATGTGGGAAGTTCTATCTAAAGAAAATGTTCAAGTTATTTTGGACTGTGTCTCCATTATTGGGGATCGCCTGGAAGAGGGGCCATCACCGCCTGGGAAGTGCCCAGGGGGACCTGAACCTGGAGATGCAGGTACGCTGACCAGTGGATTACAGTTTTCTGTGAGGGAAGGTCGGGACACAGATGCTTCAGTGTCTTTGACCATGACTACAGTCCTGGCCTCCCCTTACATTTTCATGCAGAAGACCTGGCTGTGTGTCTCTGCAGCAGAGTTGTTTTGGTATGCAGAACAGCTGTTTGGATATGCAGCAGAGTTGTGTGAGTATGTAACATAGCTGGTGGGTATGTAGCAATTGGGTGGAGCATAGCCTGATCATACCACATATCCTGGGCAGGGGAGGATGCAAAAGTGAGTATACAGACCAGACAGCCAGGGATCACATGTGATTTTTCTTGTGAGGTAAAGCATTTCCCTGCCTGTTTTTAAAAATGTTTTTCCTCAAAGAAAGAATTATTTGTGATCCCATGCTGTAATGTCAGTATACTTTTTTCCTTCCTCCCCTGCCCAGGAGCCGTGGTATGATCAGACTATGTCCCTGCATGGACAGACACAGCCATTACACAGTACACAGCAGGGGCACATTTATAAAATTATCTCAGCACAGGAACATTTCATTTAAACACATCCAATTGTGGAACTTATTATTATTCCAAGATCTATTGATTAAAATTAATTTTGTTCATGGGGCAACCCCATTAACATAACATAGAATAAAAAAAATAAGAATAATGATGAACCAGGAGGCGGCGGTCTAAGTGGAGGAGGAGGTTTAGGAGGAGGTGGAAGTGGCAGTCTACACATGTGGTCAAAATTGCTGGTACCCCTCGTTTAAGGACAGAAAAACCCACAATGGTGACAGAAATAACTTGAATCTGACAAAAGTAATAATAAATAAAAAGTCTATGAAAATGAACAAATTAAAGTCAGACATTGCTTTTCAATCATGCTTCCACAGAATTTTTAAAAACATAAAACTCATGAAAGAGGCCTGGACAGAAATGATGGTACCCCTGAAATTAATGTGACTAAAGGGACATGTTAAATCACGGTGTGTCCACTAATTAGCATCACAGATGTCTACAATCTTGGAATCAGTGAGTTGGCCTGTATAGAGGGCTACAGATAATGTGATGTTTGGTGACAGCCCATGAGCTGCTTTAAGTGCCACCCTGCTGTTCCTCCTCCTTATAACACAAAACTGTCCCCTGGCTGTTGGTACAAGAACCCACCATCTGAGCCATGTATGGATGACTGGCCTGATAATGGTGTGAATGGTCACTGTTACTCCTCTTTTTCCTCCTGTGTCACCACCTCATCCATCATCGCCTGAAGCTTTTTTCTCACAGAAGCATAGAAGTAGGATAGTTTCAAAGTTCTGCACAACCTCTTCATCAGGATGAAAAACCTCAACTAAAAAACCTTTGAAGAGGTCATGCAGACCCTTGAAACACGTAGACCTTATAGAACCTGTTTAATTAAACTCCTTTTATTTTATTCTGCCATCGAGCGTTTATCAGAAGCGCATTGAATGACACCTCCATTTCATTCAGGATGTATTACGGGCACTCTACACCAAACTGTTATGTCATTCTACAGCAGTTAGGGCACGCTACACAAAGCTGCACCAGGGTCTTAAAGGGAATCTGTCACCTATTTTTTCAACTATCAGCTGCCGGCACTGCCATCAGGGGCTTATCTACAGCATTCTGCGATGTAACCTGAAAGAGAAGAAAAACAAGTTACATTATACTCACCCAGGGGAGGTCCGGGTCCGGTCTTGGTCCGATGGGTGTCACGGTACGGTCCGGCGCCTCCCATCTTCTAACGATGACGTCCTCTTCTTTGCTTCCCGACGCTTCTCCTGCGCAGGCGCACTGCTCCGCCATGTTGAGGGCAGAGGAGAGTCCTGCAGTGCGCAGGCGCCGGACCTCTCTGACCTTTCCCGACGCCTGCGCACTGCAGAACTCTGCTCTGCTCTCAACAGGGCAGAGCAGTGCGCCTGCACCAGAGCCTTGACGGGAAGCAAAGAAGAGGATTTCACTGCTAGAAGATGGGAGGCGCCGGACCGCGACACCCATCAGACCAAAACTGGACCTGGACCTCCCCTGGATGAGTATAATGTAACTTGTTTTTCTTCTCGTTCAGGTTACATCAAGGGCTTATCTATAGCATTACAGAATGCTGTAGATAAGCCCCTGATGGCGGTGCCAGCAGCTGATAGTCGAAAAAATAGATGACAGATTCCCTTTAAGAGATGGACACCAGGTGTCAGTGTGACGGACTCAGCTTCTGCTGAGCCGATTTTTTGAGTGGACCCTCTGGGCCTTGGCACCCACCCACCTAGGACGAGCTAACCTAGTGAGGAATCACCCCCTATACAGGGAGGTGTAATCCCTACGTTTCCGGTGGAGGACAGCGGATTTGTGTCTCAGTGGGAAGATGTATGCAATGAGTGTTCTAGATCCCTTATGCAACTTTTAAGTGAGCACAATAGTAAAATTATTACTCAATTAGATGGATCTATTCAAAATCTTGAAGAAGAACTCAAATCTATTGGTACGGTTGAAAAATTGAAATCCTTTCATAGTAATATGGATAAGACCCTGGAAATGGTTGTAAAGAAGATACAGGCTACACAGTTGAATAAAATTAATCGTGATCATCGAGATTACGAAAATAATACAGTATATTTATGGAGGAAGTTTCCATCACATGGCCATCAATTAGGTCGTACTCCATCTCAAACGTCAGTCTCATCTCTAAGTGACAAGTCAGAAAGATCAGGGTCATCTATGACTACTGGATCAGGATTGATGAGACGGAATCAAAGAGAACGCACGTTTCATCCATATAGACGTCATGATTAGAGTTGAGCGATACCGTCCGATACTTCAAAGTATCGGATCGGAATGGATCGGCCGATCTTAAAAAAAAGTATCGGTATCGCCGATTCCGATACCGGAAGTCCCATTCAAGTCTATGGGACTTCCGGTATCGGAATAAGAAAAACCCTGTTTTTGCCTTGTACAGCCTCTCTGGGGTCTGTACGGGCCTTTCGGGGGGCTGTGCCGGCCTGCCAGGGGGTCTGTGCAGGCTCCGGTGGTCTGTGCCGGCGTGCCGGTGGTCTGTGCAGGCTCCGGTGGGCTGTGCCGGCCTGCCGGGGGGCTGTGCCGGCCTGCCGGGGGGCTGTGCAGGCTCCGGGGGGCTGTGCCGGCCTGCCGGGGGGCTGTGCAGGCTCCGGGGGGCTGTGCTGGCCTGCCGGGGGGGCTGTGCAGGCTCCGGGGGGCTGTGCAGGCCGGGGGGCTGTGCAGACATATATACTACATGTAACATACATACTACATATATACTACATGCAACATGCATACTACATACATGCTACATTCATACTACATATATACTACATGCAACATACATACTACATACATACTACATGCATGCAATACACAGCAATGGCATAAAGTGAGACTAGGGACTTTTTTTTTTTTAAGTGGCGGAGGAATACAGTGCGAAAGGATACCTACCTTCCGTCATTGGATTCCTGCAGCCCGTAGAGAACGGCAGCATCAGCTGATGCTGCCATTCTCTACCCAAGATCGTCGTGGGACACACTCGTGGACTGCTTCGGATCATGGGTGAGTATTTTTGTGGTTTATGTTAATATTTATTCCGTAAAAGACAATGGCTTCGGGGAACAATGTGACAAGTATTGGTAAGTATGTTACTCTATGTTATATGTACTGTATGTCTATGTATGTATTGTATGTAGCATGCATGTAGTATGTATGTAGTATATATGTGGTATGTATGTAGCATGTAGTATGTATGTAGCATGCATGTAGTATATATGTGTTATGTATGTAGCATGTAGTATGTATGTAGCATGCATGTAGTATGTATGTAGTTTGTATGTAGTATGTATGTGGTATGTATGTAGCATGTAGCATGCATGTAGTATGTATGTAGTATATATGTGGTATGTATGTAGCATGTAGTATGTATGTAGCATGCATGTAGTATATATGTAGTATGTATGTAGCATGTAGTATGTATGTAGCATGCATGTAGTATGTATGTAGTATATATGTGGTATGTATGTAGCATGTAGTATGTATGTAGCATGCATGTAGTATATATGTAGTATGTATGTAGCATGTAGTATGTATGTAGCATGCATGTAGTATGTATGTAGTTTGTATGTAGTATGTATGTGGTATGTATGTAGCATGTAGCATGCATGTAGTATGTATGTAGTATATATGTGGTATGTATGTAGCATGTAGTATGTATGTAGCATGCATGTAGTATATATGTAGTATGTATGTAGCATGTAGTATGTATGTAGCATGCATGTAGTATGTATGTAGTATATATGTGGTATGTATGTAGCATGTAGTATGTATGTAGCATGCATGTAGTATATATGTAGTATGTATGTAGCATGTAGTATGTATGTAGCATGCATGTAGTATGTATGTAGTATGTATGTAGTATATATATATTTTTATTTTTTTTTTAACATTTAACACATTAGCCGGATGATGGGACTACTACTGTCCCATCATTGGCTAATGTGTCAATCACTGTCATGGTAGCAGGCATCGCCAGATGGGACTTGTAGTCCCATCGGACGATGCTTGCACAGACCCCCGGACATCAGCACAGCCCCCCGGCAGGCCGGCACAGCCCCCCGGCAGGCCGGTACAGACCCCCACAGGGTGCACAGACCACCGGCAGGCCGGCACAGCCCCCAGGCAGGCCGGTACAGACCCCCACAGGGTGCACAGACCACCAGCAGGCCGGCACAGCCCCCCGGCAGGCCGGTACAGACCCCCACAGGGTGCACAGACCACCAGCAGGCCGGCACAGCCCCCCGGCAGGCCGGCAGAGACCCCCGGAAGGCCCGAAATGACGGCGCATCTTGATGCGCACACACCGCGCATCATGATGACGTCATTTCGGCTTTCAATCAACTTTGAACTTCCGATTCCGATGCCGACTTCCGATATTGAAAAAATATCGGAAGTCGGTATCGGAATTCCGATACAGCAAGTATCGGCCAATACCCGATACTTGCGGTATCGGAATGCTCAACACTAGTCATGATCGCTCTCCCGTATCTACTAGATATGGTAACAAGGTAATTAACCTTAGTGATCATAAATTTACTGCGATTGATTAAGTTATTGGAGAAGGGCCTTTCATTTTCTCCATCTGCATCCTTTGATGCATTTTTGGCAATTAAGGATTTACATCTGTTTGCCCGTTCATTGATTTATAAAAAACATTTTTTTGATGGCAACCTCTCCAATTTATTTCCAACAGAGGAAGAACAAATAGCGTTGCAGACATTGGAGGATCTAGCCACCGAACACAGTGTTCCAGAGGGAGGTAAGGTTCCACCCTCGATACGGCCCAAATCTAAGAGGTTTCCCCTTATATCATCATGTCCCAATGTGGACTTATTTGTACAAATTGTAAGTAAAGAATTTTTGGAAATTCCAAAATATATTCGTGGTGATAACCTTACAAAAGAAGAACGGGGACGTCTGCGTGTCCTTCAAGACTTAAGGGATGTAGTTTTTAAACCGGTGGACAAGGGGAGCAATGTGGTAGTTTGGCCAAAGGTGTTATATGAAAAAGAAGCCTTTCGCCAGTTAGATAATAAGATCTGCTCTAAAAAACTCACATTTAACCCCTTGTCCGCCTATTCTTTACAATTACATACCATTATTAATAAAGCAAGGGAAGCAGGAAGCATCACTAAGGAGTTGGCTGATGCCCTGATTGTCGTGGAACCAACTATTCCGACTTTTTATTTACTCCCTAAAGTCCACAAGGACGCGCAGACGCCCCCAGGCCGGCCCATTATATCGGGTAGAGGCAATTACCTGGAGCATGTAAATAGGTGGATAGACTCCAAACTGCAACCGCTAGTGGAGGGGTTGCCATCATTTCTAAAAGATACGGGTGAGCTGTTGAGGCGAGTGGATGGCTTGCATTTAGAAGATGATATGATGCTGGTGACAGGAGATGTTGAATCCCTGTACACCAGCATCAGGCATGAGGATGGCATTAGGGCTACAACATTTTTTCTTGGTATGTCCAATTTACCTGTGGAAATTAAAGAGTTGGTCATCGAGTTATTGCGTTTTACATTGATGCATAACTTTTTCGTTTTTAAGGGGTCTTTCTTCCTACAGCTCCAGGGAACAGCTATGGGGGCGTCCTTCACCCCTGCTTATGCTAACCTGTTCCTGGGGCTGTGGGAGAGAGACCTCTCCCTGCCAGATCAACAGATGCCGATGTGCCGCGTCCTGTCCTGGACGCGGTACATCGATGACATACTGTTGATCTGGCAGGGGTCTAGGGATGACCTTGAGTCCTTCATGCTATCTTTAAATAATAGTTCCTTTTGGATAAATATTTAGGCTTAATGTGCGCTGCTGAGACTAGGATAAAGTCACCACATGAGAATCTTTTTAACTCTTTATTCCCAACGCGTTTCAAAGTGAAAAGCCACTTCTTCAGGGGATGACATATATTTGATATATGTCACCCCTGAAGAAGAAGTGGCTTTTCACTTTGAAACGCATTGGGAATAAAGAGTTAAAAAGATTCTCATGTGGTGACTTTATCCTAGTCTCAGCAGCGCACATTAAGCCTAAATATTTATCCAAAAGGAACTATACTGGCGGTCACGGTTGTGAACCTCGGGCGTGCAGCAGGCTGACAGTGATTTACATGCTTTTATTCGTTCTGGGAAAGGTGAGTAGATTCCATTTGAATTTGTTCTATCTTCCACCCAGATAAGACCCTATTGCGCTCTTTCCTTTTTAGTCTTATCTTATCTTTAAATAATAATGACTTAAACATCTACATTACTTATAAATATGATCCGGTGTCAATAGATTTCCTAGATATAGTTTTGAAGAAAGATCATAGGGGTGAGATACAAACGGATATTTTCCGTAAGCCAACTGCTACCAATATGTTGCTCCATGCATCATCCTCCCACCCGGGACATATGGTCCAGTCGGTTCCCACCGGACAATTCCTGCGATTACGCAGGTTATGCTCGACCAATGAAGACTTTTTCAGGCAGGCGGAAGATTTAAAGGAAAGGCTGCTTGAACGCGGTTTTAGTAACCGAATGATCAAAAAGGCATTCAATAGGGCCAGATATTCGTCAAGAGACACACTCCTATATGGTACAAGATCTAGTAAGGAGTCGGGTAAAGTGAGGTTTGTTACCAATTATCATTCACACTTCCCGCTTATGCGTAAGATCCTTGATAAATCTTGGCATATATTGAAGGCTGATCCGGTCTTGTCGAGTCTCCTGCCGGATAGGGCTGCTGTCGCGGCCAGAAGATCAAGGAATTTGCGTGACAAGTTGGTTCAAAGCCACTATGTGGGTGAGCCAATGGTCACCTTCTTAGATCAAATGGCTGGTCGTTGTGGTAGCACTCCGTGTGGTCGCTGCGTTGCTTGCCCAAACATTGATCGCACAGAAGTTTTTGTTACCCAAAATGGATCTCGGGAGTTTAAAATAAAATATATTACATATATTAGCAAAAATGTAATATACTATGCTGTCTGCCCATGTAATATGATTTACGTGGGTATGACTACCAGACAGCTAAAGGTTAGAGTGCAGGAACATGCTTTGGGCATAGAGGCAGCAGCGACCGCGGAAGATATAACATCATTAAAGACCATTCCACGCCATTTTCGGAGATATCACGGCTGCGATGGCAGCCTCCTTAGGCTACTTTCACACATCAGGTTTTCGGCGTCAGGCGCGATCCGGCGTCGTGCCGGAACGCCGGATCCGGCAAATGTTTAGTAAAACCTGATGTGACGGATCCGGTTTTCTGCCGGATCCGTCTTTTTCTTGACAGACAAAACCGGATCCGTCTCATCCGGTTCATCCGTTTTTCTATCCGTTTTTCGACGGATTACGCCGGATCTGGTTTTTAAAATTGACCCTTGTGGCCTTCCGAACGGGATTGGCTACTGGAAAACTATATATAGCATGTTCCTACAGCCCTTCTTTGACAGGTTGTAGAGGAGAAAGTGCAGGTTGGAGAGAAGAGCAAGTACTGGCGAAGATGGATGTTGTCATTGGAAATATTTTGAAGAATTTGGCGGATTTTACAGCGGAGGCAAATCGTTTGAGGGTGATTGTTCTGGAGAAGGAGAGAGCGAGACAGCAGCGCATCAGGCATCGTAGACGACGTTTGTGGATCCACCTCATCACAGCCAAGAGAATGACGCGTGGGGTCTATTCTACACTATGCATGGACCTTCGACGAAACCCGGATAAATTTTTTGGATATGTTCGGATGAAAATGGAGAATTTTGATTACTTGGTGGAGCGCATTGCACACCTCATAAGAAAAGCGGACACCTATTGCCGCTTCTCAGTTTCACCCGCAGAGCGTCTGATGGTGACTTTAAGGTAAGCCACATTTATTGGATATGATCGCATCAGAGCACACTTTCACTGCAATCTTGTTGGTGGTAATTTGTATCTCCAAGTGTTATAGGTCAGTTTTGGTATGTAATGCTGTGATTTAAAACTAATTTATTGTTTGTTAATTCCCCACAGATTTCTTGCAACTGGAGAATCCCTTTCGTCACTGCATTTCCAGTACAGACTCGGGATTTCCACCATATCTGGAATTGTGAAGTACACATGCCGTGCACTGTGGGACTCCTTAGCTGAAGAGTTTTTACCAGAGCCCACAACAGAGAGGTGGATTGAAATTGCTGACAAGTTTCAACAGATATGTCAGTTTCCAAACTGCTTGGGCGCTGTGGACGGGAAACATATCCGCATTGTAAAGCCAGCTGGATCGGGATCGGAATATTTCAATTACAAGAAATATTTTTCAATTGTCCTCATGGCCATCGCTGACGCGGAATACAAATTTATTGCGGTTGATATTGGGGCCTATGGCCGCTCCAATGACTCTCAAGTTTTCAAACTGTCTGCCATGGGGCGTAAACTGTATGGAAACACCTTCCAGTTCCCACCACCTAGACCGCTGCCGCAAACATCTGGTCCACCTATGCCATTTGTCTGTGTAGGGGATGAAGCCTTCCAGCTGTCAGAACACCTTTTGAAACCGTACTCTAGCAGAGGATTGACAAGACCAAAACGCATTTTTAATTACCGCCTCACAAGAGCAAGAAGAATGGTTGAATGTACCTTTGGTATTCTGACAGCCAAATGGCGGGTCCTATTGACTGCGATCAACCTCAAGACAGAAACTGTGGACGAGGTGATCAAAGCGTGCGTGGTACTCCACAATTTTGTTATCTGCAAGGAACCCATTTCCATTGAGGACACCTCTGAAGAAACCACCTTGCAAGATTACCATGACATTACCACTAGAAGTTCTGTGACGATTTCAGTAATGAGGGACAATTTTGCACTATACTTTATGTCACCTCAAGGCAGAGTACACTGGCAGGATGACAGAGTGTGAAAGATTTGTGCCCTAACCAAACTTGTGTACCTTCTGTACCAACAGTATATACCTTTGCCAACCAAAGTTGGCTATCTTGTCATGGTCTCTATTTTTAGCTTTAGGCCACAGGTGTGTACCTGGTTGTGTTTTATGCAAAGTATTTCACCTTTTAACAAAAGTTGTGTACATTGTTAGGAAATCACCAACAATAAACACAACTTTTTAGGTGAAATACTTTGCTTCAAACACAACCAGGAACACAACTGTGGCAAAAAGCTAAAATTTACCCACAGTTATATACCTAGTTTTGAATACCATTTCACCTTTTAAATACCCTGTATTTAACCTTTTTCGCCGCAGAAAGAAATGACAGACAACCAGTGTAAAATAATTTAACTTTTATTGAAAAATGTTTTTTTTAGTAAACTTTTTTAAAATTTTAATAAACATGTTTAATAAAAATTTGAAACTATAAAACTGAAACCATAAAACTGGTCATTTTTATTTAAATGCACACATTATAATTCGGTGTAGTGTGTGGTGGAAATACTGCTGTAGGGGCTGCGGGACACTTCGACACTGGGAGTGTGGAGAGAGGACTGGGATTGTGGTGGGGAAGGAACAGTTAGAGGTGAAGGTGTGGAAAAAACTACAGAATGGGTGGACTTGTGGGAAGCAGAAGAGGTGGTGTGTGGTGGAGTGGAGGGTTGGGCAGGGACTGTAGGAGCAGATGATGTTGATGGCAAGTTGTATGGGGAAGGAGTTTGGTACGGGGCAGGTTGCTGGAAGTGGGGAGATGTCTGGTACGGGGCAGGTTGCTGGAAGTGGGGAGATGTCTGGTACGGGGCAGGTTGCTGGAAGTGGGGAGATGTCTGGTACTGGGGAGGTTGCTGGTACTGTGGAGGTTGCTGGTACTGGTGAGGTTGCTGATGCTGGGGAGGTGGATGGTGCTGGGGAGGTGGATGGTGCTGGGGAGGTGGATGGTGCTGGGGAGGTGGATGGTGCTGGGGAGGTGGATGGTATGTAATAGGAGGGGGAGGATGGAAAGTGGCTGGAGGTGGATGGTATGTAATAGGAGGGGGAGGATGGAAAGTGGCTGGAGGGGGTGTAGATGTAATAGGAGGGGGAGGATGGAAAGTGGCTGGAGGGGGTGTAGATGTAATAGGAGGGGGAGGATGGAAAGTGGCTGGAGGGGGTGTAGATGTAATAGGAGGGGGAGGATGGAAAGTGGCTGGAGGGGGTGCAGGTGGAGGAACTACTGTGGTGGGAGGAGGAGGAGGTTGGGAGGTAACTTGCTGGAGAGCAGCGTGGCATGAATGCATTACATGCATCTGCTGGGCAGGAGAGAGCGTTTCCATGCGCTCCACAACAGACCTGAAAAAGGTGTGGTTTGGCGAAGATCTTGCTTCTGAATGCATGGTTTGCAGAAGTGTCTTCACCTCCAGAATGCTGGAGTTGATCTGCTGATAGCCTGCGGAGATTTGCTCTGACAAGACTTTTAGACAGTTCTGGAAAGATGCATTCAGATGCAAGAACTCTGGCGCATAAGTCTTTTCCTGACCCCTCTGCCACTGCCGCCCAGTACCCGCAGGTGTACTAGAGGTGGCAGGGGCAGAAGGGTGGGGTAAAGGGAAAGCGATCTCCTCACCAGCAGCTTCATGTAATGTAGGCGGCCACGATGCTCCTGTGCTGGTGGATGGGACAGATGGGTCGAATGTGTGGGAAGGCTGGGAAGGTGCAGATGTACCGGGGCGGTCGAAGTGTCCCTCGGTGCCGGTCTCCTCAGGGATCTCCTCAGAAGGGTCCAATCGTGCCGGCTCCCGAGTGCTGCTCACCGTGCTGTGGAATAAAGAGAAAAAAAAACAATTAAAACACTGACATGGTATGGCCCTGGCTGAAAAAAAAATTTACATCTAACATTTTTTTTCACATGTGGTGTGTAATATTTACCTTCTGGTGACCATTGTTTCCCGGAGGAACGACAGGGCTTCTGCGTACTTGTACTTGCTCCTGCGTCCTCCAGATCCACTCGGGGCCCGCATCTCTTTATTGAACTCCTTCTTGAAACGATCCCTCACAGACCGCCACCGATTCACAATTCTGTTCCCTGAAACGAGAAAGGAGTGGTTAGTATACAACATCAGTGTTTCCCAAACTCCAGTCCTCATGGTCCCCAGGGGTCATGTTTTCAGGATTTCCATAGTAAATAGAAATCCTGAACACATGATCCGTGGGGACCACGAGGACTGGAGTTCGGGAAACACTGGTTTAAATCAAGCAACCGGTACTGTATATACTTACGCTCTGTAATCTGGGCCCGAACATCGAGGTCCTCCTAGCGGCCCACAAGGAGCGAACAGATTTCCTCCCAGAGTCGTCGGGTAACGATCAGGTCAGCGTGGCGGCGGTCAGCCATATTCCAGAGCGGCTCCCTTTCTCTGACGAGATCGATGAGGCGGTCCACATCAATCCCTCCATCCTCAACGTCAGAGTCGGGAGCACACTGTGAAGGCTGTTAAAGAAAAAGACAAAAATAACATAATTAGCCTCCACAAAAGAAATGAAATAAAAAGTGCAAAAAAACAAAGCAAAAATATTTATACTTACACGCTGGTGACCGCCGCGTTGCTGTCGCCGACGACCCTGGGAGGCACTGCGAGGACCTCTTGGCCAAGCACCAGATTGGGAAGACTAGAGAAGAAAACAAAAAAAGTTATGTCTTTGGATGTAGGCATTTGTTTGCTGTGTGTGGTCTGCAGAACATTGTTTTCTATGTGTTGTGTGTAGTGTGATGTTGTGTTTCTGCGTTTGATGCAAAAAACTTACCAATTGTGAGCCCACTCCAGGTGTCTGTCCACCCCTTCCTTCTTCTTCTGGGAGCTCCTCTTCATCTTGTGATTCCTGTTTTGAAATAAAAGGCCATGAATAGACATATATTACAGAGAAGATGGATTTTGGAAATAAAAACTTACCGTCAAACGCTGACGATGCGAGGGAGGGCTCCCAGAAGATGATGTGCTGTCTTCCTGGTGGCCACACTCCATGCCTGTGGGTGGTGTTCCAGCTGCTGCCATTGCTGCTGCTGCTGCTGCATCTATTGGGCGGCTGTTGAATAAAGAGAAACAAAGGGCCAATGAATATCTTGATATTCAATAGCCCTAGTTTGGAGGAATGGGTGATTTGATAATTACCGTCTCTCATCTGCTGCTGGACTCCCCTCCCGTTGTTCAGCATGCTGCTCCAATTGGGGTGGTGCTGATGGTGCTGCAGTGGTCTCCTGCCTTCTCCTGCTGCGCTTGGTTGCTTTCTTGGGTGGCATGTTGGGTGTGGCTGTGGGTCCCACTGTCTTGCTTTTATATATGTCTTGTGGGCAGAGCTACTGAGCATGCTCAGACCAAAAAACCGGATCCGGCCGCCGGATCAGGCTTTCGCCGGATCCGGCGCATTGCGGCGCTCATAGGCTTTCATTGTGTGAAAAAGCCGGACACGCCGGATCCGGCGTGTCCGGCTTTTTCGCCGGAGACAAAAAACGTTACAGTAGACGTTTTTTCCAGACGCCGGATCGCGACACATTGCGACACATTGCCGGATCCGGCGAAAACCGGATGAAACGCATGGCCATCCGGCGCTATCCGGCGCAAATGCAAGTCAATGGGGGGGAAACCGGATCCGGCATTGCATTTCGCCGGATCCGGTTTCTGTCAAAACCGCCGGATCGCGCCTGACGGCGAAAACCTGATGTGTGAAAGAGGCCTTAGGGTGAGGGGCATCGACATGGTCGAGACAGGGATTCATGGGGGTGGGATCTCCAAGAAGTTGGCCCAACTTGAGTCCAGATGGATATGGACAATTGGATCAGTCCATCCATCTGGACTCAATGAAAACATCAGTTATGCCCCATTCCTATGAACACTGCTCTGTAGGTAAACATCACCTATGATTTGTGATATCACTATTTTAATATTTCTTTTAATGTTTTATTTTATTACTTTAGTGTTGGGATCTATAAGGATGGATAAAGTGAACCATATATCTATGGACATCATATATAATCTAGCCCTTTGTGGGTGAATAATTGTTGCCAAGAAATGAAGAAGTCAGCAAGGATCATGATGTTTATATTATGTATATCCTTAGATTAATAATGATATGCAATGATTATTGTTTATGGTGAAATAATTGTTGTATCTTATAAAAAAATATATATATGATATTGTCCTTATAGATGGTTGCTGATCCTATATATAATTGGTAGTATGTGTATATTATAATAAATATGCTCTCTGTATGTTTACAACATGCGTGTGCTCTGTGTAGCTATGGGTCGGTGCCAGCGGCCCTGTACGCGCCTGTCCCCTTGTCACCGCTGCCCCTGTCTGCATGTGGCGTCTCTACATGGTGGGGTTGGTCCGCCCCGGCCACTCCCACTGTGTGATGCCAGTGCGGACCGGTGTTGTGGTTGCCTCAGTGACGGAGCGCGTCATTTCCGGGCCGCGGACATGACTTCCGGTAACGCCGATTTTGCGGCGTCCGGGCACACTATTTAAGGACGCTGGTGTATTTACCGGCTAGGCCCCTTGAAAAAGGCAGGTCCGAAACGCGCGTCGGGGCGGACGCGCTATCCAGGCACCTGAGCACCTCCTGACCACCACTGCCGGTAATAATTATTGTAGTATGGACGTTAATTCTGTATATGTAGCGGCTATTGCTGATAGTGATCATTATGGTGTGGATGTTATTCTCTGTATATAGCGGCTATTGCCGGTGATAATCACTATGGCATGGATGTTTAGCGGCCACTTGCTGGCGGTATTATAGATAACATTATGGGTGATTAGCCAGGATAAGTGGCTGCATTTAGGTACCACACCATATAGATTTACTATTGGATAGCGCTGCAGCCTTGCAGCGCTGGAGTCCTGGGTTCGAATCCCACCAAGGACAACATCTGCAAGGAGTTTGTATGTTCTCCCCGTGTTTGCGTGGGTTTCCTCCGGGCACTCCGGTTTCCTCCCACATTCTAAAGACATACTGATAGGGAATTTAGATTGTGAGCCCCATCGGGGACAGTGATGAAAATGTGTGCAAAAACTGTAAAGCGCTGCGGAATATGTTAGCGCTATATAAAAATAAAGATTATTAAATAAAGATTATTATTATATATAACGGCTATTTCCTTGGCGGTGGAGGCATAATATAATAGACATCCATAATATGAATTCTCTAAATCAGTTGTAGGATATGAGGATATAATATTGTATTGTCCACTTTGAGGTTGATGTACTATTTTTCAGCAAAACTGCCATTTTTGGATAGTCATATAATTGGAGTTGTATAGTTTACATCTCCAGGTGCTGGTTATGTGCGTCTTTTTAGATATGTAATCACAATATACATATGTGTATGTTTACTTCCCCTTATTCCCTTAATTGGTGATATGTAATATTTTATCTATGGTTCCAAACAATAAAGTTTTTCTTTATATTAGTAATAAAAGCCTTTTAATCATCTTTTTTTCTTTGGATAGGGAGCGTCAGGGGCAAAACCAAGGAGGTGAGCCACCATGACTGCTGGGACCAGACTAGTGAGTGTCTGGTAGCAGGACGAGCAGGATGCAAAACATAAAGCGAGGTCACTGGGTTTCTTCAATAAATGTGGTTTCAAGCTTTAATCAGGTGCAAGGCATAAACAGTGAAACACAGCAAAGTGCGTGCAGGGGCACGCCAAATGTTCAAAGCATAACATGTGCTAGAAAACATACCAGGGTCCAAGGCAGGGTATGTGCTAGGAGACACAACAGGGTTTCAAGGAAGGATGCGTACTAGGAGACACGCCAGGGTCCAAGACAGGGTGCGTGCTCGGAGACACGCCAGGGTCCAAGACAGGGTGCGTGCTAGGAGACACGCCAGGGTCCAAGACAGGGTGCGTGCTCGGAGACACGCCAGGGTCCAAGACAGGGTGCGTGCTCGGAGACACGCCAGGGTCCAAGACAGGGTGCGTGCTCGGAGACACGCCAGGGTCCAAGACAGGGTGCGTGCTCGGAGACACGCCAGGGTCCAAGACAGGGTGCGTGCTCGGAGACACGCCAGGGTCCAAGACAGGGTGCGTGCTCGGAGACACGCCAGGGTCCAAGACAGGGTGCGTGCTCGGAGACACGCCAGGGTCCAAGACAGGGTGCGTGCTCGGAGACACGCCAGGGTCCAAGACAGGGTGCGTGCTCGGAGACACGCCAGGGTCCAAGACAGGGTGCGTGCTCGGAGACACGCCAGGGTCCAAGACAGGGTGCGTGCTCGGAGACACGCCAGGGTCCAAGACAGGGTGCGTGCTCGGAGACACGCCAGGGTCCAAGACAGGGTGCGTGCTCGGAGACACGCCAGGGTCCAAGACAGGGTGCGTGCTCGGAGACACGCCAGGGTCCAAGACAGGGTGCGTGCTCGGAGACACGCCAGGGTCCAAGACAGGGTGCGTGCTCGGAGACACGCCAGGGTCCAAGACAGGGTGCGTGCTCGGAGACACGCCAGGGTCCAAGACAGGGTGCGTGCTCGGAGACACGCCAGGGTCCAAGACAGGGTGCGTGCTCGGAGACACGCCAGGGTCCAAGACAGGGTGCGTGCTCGGAGACACGCCAGGGTCCAAGACAGGGTGCGTGCTCGGAGACACGCCAGGGTCCAAGACAGGGTGCGTGCTCGGAGACACGCCAGGGTCCAAGACAGGGTGCGTGCTCGGAGACACGCCAGGGTCCAAGACAGGGTGCGAGCTCGGAGACACGCCAGGGTCCAAGACAGGGTGCGTGCTAGGAGACACGCCAGGGTCCAAGACAGGGTGCGTGCTAGGAGACACGCCAAGGTTCAAGGCAGGGTGTGATGGCATCGAACTCCGGACTACTGGCAACGACCGACAGGATCCAGGCATCAGGCTGCAGAAATCAGCTCCGGACATCAGGCCGCAGTCATCTGGTTCCGGACCTCTGGCAGCGGTCGGCAGGTTTCAAGAATCTGGCAGGCAAGCCAGGGTTCAAGGCAGGGTGCGTGCTAGGAGGCACGCCAGGGTACAGGCTAGACCTGTGTGTGAAAGAGGACACGACAGGGTACATGGCAAGACCTGCGCGTACTTTAGAGAAGCACGGGGAGGTATGCCAAGAAGCAGGCTAGGGCCTGCGCGTGCTTTAGAGAGCACGCAATGCACAGTGCACAGACAGCGTGGGTGCAAGGAAGCACAGAGAGAACAGCTGGGGCACTGGCTAGCTGTGCGGGCTGCGGCACAGACAGACGGGCGAGACTGAGGCGAACCCGGCTGAGGCATAACAGGCGACACAGCTGTCACTGGCCGACGAGCACGGCTGAGGCACAAGCAGGCGGGCACGGCTAGGGCGGCATGGCTGAGGCACAGACAGGAGGCTAGGAAGGCCAGGCGCATGCAAAGGGCATGAGAAGAAACAAGGCAAGGCGAGGCAAGGAAGAGAGCAAGGAACAGAACGTAGGCAGTAGCACAGAGCCGGGTACAGAGACATAGAGCTAGCAGCGGAGCGTAGGCCGAAGCCCAGAGCCGGGTCAAGGCAGAGCCTTGAGACTAGCCTGGAAATGTGCAAGAGAGCACCATAGGTCAGAGAGCAGAGGAATGGTGTGTGTGCCAGGAGTAGAGTTGAGCGATACCGTCCGATACTTCAAAGTATCGTATCGGATGGTATCGGCCGATCTTTAAAAAAAGTATCGGTATCGCCGATTCCGATACCGGAAGTCCCATTCAAGTCTATGGGACTTCCGGTATCGGAATAAGAAAAACCCTTTCCTGCCCTTGTACAGCCTCTCTGGGGTCTGTACGGGCCTTTCGGGGGGCTGTGCCGGCCTGCCAGGGGGTCTGTGCAGGCTCCGGTGGTCTGTGCCGGCCTGCCGGGGGGCTGTGCCGGCCTGCCGGTGGTCTGTGCAGGCTCCGGTGGGCTGTGCCGGCCTGCCGGGGGGCTGTGCCGGCCTGCCGGGGGGCTGTGCAGGCTCCGGGGGGCTGTGCCGGCCTGCCGGTGGTCTGTGCAGGCTCCGGGGGGCTGTGCCGGCCTGCCGGGGGGCTGTGCCGGCCTGCCGGTGGTCTGTGCAGGCTTCGGGGGTCTGTGCAGGCATCGTCCGATGGGACTACAAGTCCCATCGGGCGATGCCTGCTACCATGATAGTGATTGACACATTAGCCAATGATGGGACAGTAATAGTCCTATCATCCGGCTAATGTGTTGAATGTAAAAAAAAAAAAAAAAATTACATGCTACATACATGCTACATACTACATACATGCTACATTCATACTACATACATGCTACATACATGCTACATTCATACTACATAAATACTACATGCAACATACATACTACATATATACTACATGCATGCTACATACATACTGCATGCTACATACATACCACATATATACTACATACATACTACATGCATGCTACATGCTACATACATAACACATATATACTACATGCATGCTACATACATAGTACATGCTACATGCATGCTACATACATACTACATGCTACATACTACATGCATGCTACATACATACTACATGCTACATACTACATATATACTACATGCATGCTACATACATACTACATGCTACATACTACATATATACTACATGCATGCTACATACATACTACATGCTACATACATACTACATGCATGCTACATACATACTACATGCTACATACATACTACATATATACTACATGCATGCTACATACATACTACATGCTACATACATACTACGTATATACTACATGCATGCTACATACATACTACATGCTACATACATACCACATACATACTACATACATGCTACATATATACTACATGCATGCTACATACATACTACATGCTACATACATACTACATATATACTACATACATACTACATACATACTACATACATACCACATACATACTACATGCTACATACATTCATACATATATACTACATGCATGCTACATACATACTACATATATACTACATGCATGCTACATACGTACTGCATGCTACATGCATGCTACATACATACTACATACATACTACATGCTACATACATACCACATATATACTACATACATACAATACATTCATACAATACATACATAGACATACAGTACATATAACATAGAGTAACATACTTACCAATCCTTGTCACATTGTTCCCCGAAGCCATTGTCTTTTCCGGAATAAATATTAACATAACAAACCACAAAAATACTCACCCACGATCCGAAGCAGTCCACGAGTGTGTCCCACGACGATCTTGGGTAGAGAACTGCAGCATCAGCTGATGCTGCCGTTCTCTACGGGCTGCAGGAATCCAATGACGGAAGGTAGGTATCCTTCCGCACTGTATTCCTCCGCCACTTAAAAAAAAAAAAAGTCCCTAGTCTCACTTTATGCCATTGCTGTGTGGGAAATTCCCACACAGCAATGGCATAAAGTGAGACTAGGGACTTTTTTTTTTTTAAGTGGCGGAGGAATACAGTGCGGAAGGATACCTACCTTCCGTCATTGGATTCCTGCAGCCCGTAGAGAACGGCAGCATCATCTGATGCTGCAGTTCTCTACCCAAGATCGTCGTGGGACACACTCGTGGACTGCTTCGGATCGTGGGTGAGTATTTTTGTGGTTTGTTATGTTAATATTTATTCCGGAAAAGACAATGGCTTCGGGGAACAATGTGACAAGGATTGGTAAGTATGTTACTCTATGTTATATGTACTGTATGTCTATGTATGTATTGTATGAATGTATTGTATGTATGTAGTATATATGTGGTATGTATGTAGCATGTAGTATGTATGTAGTATGTATGTGGTATGTATGTAGCATGTAGTATGTATGTAGCATGCATGTAGTATATATGTAGTATGTATGTAGCATGCATGTAGCATGCAGTATGTATGTAGCATGCATGTACTATATATGTAGTATGTATGTAGCATGCATGTAGTATATATGTAGTATGTATGTAGCATGTATGTAGTATGTATGTGGTATGTATGTAGCATGTAGTATGTATGTAGCATGCATGTAGTATATATGTAGTATGTATGTAGCATGTAGTATGTATGTAGCATGTAGTATGTATGTAGCATGCATGTAGTATGTATGTAGTATGTATGTAGTATGCATGTAGTATGCATGTAGTATGTATGTAGTATGTATGTGGTATGTATGTAGCATGTAGTATGTATGTAGCATGCATGTAGTATGTATGTAGTATGTATGTGGTATGTATGTAGCATGTAGTATGTATGTAGCATGCATGTAGTATGTATGTAGCATGCATGTAGTATGTATGTAGTATGCATGTAGTATGTATGTAGTATGTATGTAGCATGTATGTAGTATGTATGTAGCATGTATGTGGTATGTATGTAGCATGTAGTATGTATGTAGCATGCATGTAGTATATATGTAGTATGTAGTATGTATGTGGTATGTATGTAGCATGTAGTATGTATGTAGCATGCATGTAGTATGTATGTAGCATGCATGTAGTATGTATGTAGCATGCATGTAGCATGTATGTAGCATGCAGCATGTATGTAGCATGTATGTAGTATATATGTAGTATGTATGTAGCATGTAGTATGTATGTAGCATGCATGTAGTATGTATGTAGTATTTTTTTTTTTTTTAACATTTAACACATTAGCCGGATGATGGGACTACTACTGTCCCATCATTGGCTAATGTGTCAATCACTGTCATGGTAGCAGGCATCGTCAGATGGGACTTGTAGTCCCATCGGATGATGCTTGCACAGACCCCCGGACATCAGCACAGCCCCCCGGCAGGCCGGCACAGCCCCCCGGCAGGCCGGTACAGACCCCCACAGGGTGCACAGACCACCGGCAGGCCGGCACAGCCCCCCGGCAGGCCGGTACAGACCCCCACAGGGTACACAGACCACCGGCAGGCCGGCACAGCCCCCCGGCAGGCCGGTACAGACCCCCACAGGGTGCACAGACCACCGGCAGGCCGGCACAGCCCCCCGGCAGGCCGGTACAGACCCCGGGCAGTCCACACAGCCCCCCGGCAGGCCGGCACAGCCCCCCGGCAGGCCGGCAGAGACCCCCGGAAGGCCCGAAATGACGGCGCATCATGATGCGCACACACCGCGCATCATGATGACGTCAGGCTGTCAATCAACTGAACTTCCGATTCCGATGCCGAATTCCGATATTGAAAAAATATCGGAAGTCGGTATCGGAATTCCGATACAGCAAGTATCGGCCGATACCCGATACTTGCGGTATCGGAATGCTCAACACTAGCCAGGAGGCACAACAGAGCATCAGGCAGAGAACAGGGCTAGCAGCGGAGCGTAGGCCGAAGCCCAGAGCTGGGTCAAGGAAGAACCTTGAGACTAGCCTGGAAATGTGCTTGAGAAGCACCATAGTTCAGAGAGCAGAGGAATGGTGCGTGTGCCAGGAGGCACAACAGAGCACCATAGGTAGGAGAGGAGGAATGGTGCGTGTGCCAGAGGCAAAACAGAGCACCCCAGGTCAGAGAGCAGAGGAATGGTGCGTGTGCCAGGAGGTACAACAGAGCACCATAGGTAAGAGAGGAGGAATGGTGCGTGTGCCAGGAGGCACAACAAAGCACCCTAGGTCAGAACAAGGAAGACCAGGCAGAAACAGGAAAGCGGAAGCAGTACAAGGAAAGCATAGCATAGACAAAACATGGCAAAGCAGGCAAAGGCAGAGAACACAGGAAGGACTACAAGACCAAGCATGACAAAACATGGCACAAAGGACAACACAAGACATGGCACAGGACAAGAGGCAGAATACAAGCACAGAGCATGTGCAGAGATGCACGACAGGGCAAAGTGCAGGGGCACAGAATACGGGGAGCGACCGAGCAGACCAAGCAGCCATGCAAGGAAGCAACACGATACTCAGGCCCCGACCACAGGAAGGGGTGGTCTGATATCTGATATAGGGCATTAGCACCTGCACTTCCGGGTCAGAACCAGGAGGGGACTTCCGGTTCAGATCCTCCTGGATCTTAGAGAGCATTGCTAGATCAGACTGGGCTGGACCATAGAGAAGGTCACATGATCAGGGGCTCCAGAAACACTGAGATGTTAGCTGGGTCAGACAGTGCTGGAACATAGGAAAAGTCACATGATCAGGGGCTCCAGAAACACAGAGAGGACTGCTGCATCAGACAGTGCTGGAAAGGTCACATGATCAGGGTCTTCAAGAACACAGAGGATTGTCGCAGGCAGAGAAGAGACAGCTGGTCACACAGCCACGGCATGCAGCCACGAGGTGAGGTGCGCATGCACACTGCTCTAGGCATCTTGCAGCACAACAGTCACGAGGTGCATGTGCACACTGCTCCAGGGATCTTGCAGCATAAGACATGAGAGACCTCCAGGGCACCCGCAGGGACCCGTCACTGGGGGCAAAGCGGCATGGCAGGCGTGACAGTCAGAATGGTGGCGCAACATGTGATCTGGCCTTTATACAGACTGGGTCGCGTGGAGTGCTAGCCAATCACAGCCATGCTAACACTTGGCATGGTTGTGATTGGGCCGAAAGTGCCCACAGTCTTAGAGCTTGTTGATTGGCTGCTCTGATTTATTAAGCTGATGAACCTGAACAGTAGTCCTTTTCGGGAGTCTGTGTCTGGGGTTTGGTACCGGTCACCAGTACGAACCCCGAGCTTTACCATTCGGGTTTGTTCACCCCTACTGCAGAGTTATTTATATATGTACTCTGCTCGTAGAGCTGTGTATGTATACTGTGCATGCAGCAGAGCTGTGTTTGTGTAATAAAGTGCAGGGATGAGTATGTCACCACGGAACAGACGGACCAACAGTTAAAGGGGAGGTTTATTTACAGGGAATAATACAGGCAAAATAATGGTGAACTCTTGATATATGTAATATGAAAACAAGTTAGGCAAGTAGCCAAAAAGCATGAACAGTATTGAACAGCAATAAAGGTAATTTTCCTATGGGGAACTTATCAGTCTGCAGGGGTCCTGCTTGAAGGGTTCTCTCTTCTCCAACATTGGTGCCGAATCACCAGCAGCGCTTGTAGTCTGAAGTACTCTGTATCCTGTGCCTTTAACAATGTCCAGCCAAAATATGTGGTGTTGCTGCAGGAGCCAGAAGGGCATGAGACAAACGATATCCCCTATGCTCCATGTCCTTCTTTCCAATTCCAACTCCACAGCGGTGCTTTCCCATCGGAATCAGGGGCTCTGCATTAAAACAAGGGTCACCGGAACTTTGTACGTGGTATAGTCTCTCTTAGGGTGGTTTCACATTAGCGCTTTTTAAGCGCATGCACGGCCGGGGGTAGCTCCGCCCCCGAGCCGGCTCTCTGCCCGGCGTGCCCGCCCCTTGCTTGTAGCGCCGCCTCCTAGCGCACAGCGGCGCCTGCGATCGGCGCACCCTATCTTTAGCATAGGGTGCGCAGATCGTGCGCAGGCCATGCGCTAGTTGCGCTTTGACCTGCGCTGCGCACTTTTGACGGTGCGCCGTGCGCGCCAAAATCAAACGTCAAAAGTGCGCAGCGCAGGTCAAAGCGCAACTAGCGCATGGCCTGCGCACGATCTGCGCACCCTATGCTAAAGATAGGGTGCGCCGATCGCAGGCGCCGCTGTGCACTAGGAGGCGGCGCTACAAGCAAGGGGCGGGCACGCCGGGCAGAGAGCCGGCTCGGGGGCGGAGCTACCCCCGGCTGTGCGTGCGCTTAAAAAGCGCTAATGTGAAACCACCCTAAGCAGGTCACAGACCAGTCACTGGGCGCAGTCTCTTTGTAGGGATAAGTCTTATCGCAGCACACAGTCTCTTTGCAGAGAAGCGTCTTGTCACAGCACACAGTCTCTCCCAGGGGAAACAACACTCTGTCCCCTGTTAGATCTCTCAGCACAGATCACTGCCTCTGCACGTGCTGCTGTCTTCACACTAGCTGCTGTCTTTGCACTGGTTGCCGTCTTTGCACTAGACACAGACTTCATACGGGGGTCAGGACACACCTCATCTGTCACTGCAGACTCCAGCTTTACGTAGTCATGGGCTACGGTCTCTGCTCTGGCCTCAGTCTCTATACAGGCCTCCGCTTCTCTGCGGGTCTCAGTCTGTCCACAGGGGTCAGGGCGCACCTTTGCTGTCTCCGCAGTACACAGTCTCACGTACTCACGGTCTGCCGTCTCTGTGCACGGTACCCTGGTCTTTACTCTGTGATCGGGAGCTCTGTCTCTCTCCCCGCCTGCATCAGCATCCTCCCCGTCTCCTGCCCAGGCTGCTCTGAGGAAAGCGTGCGCTATTCTCCTGCTCTCTGCTCTGCTGGCTTCCTGTGCTCAGCCAATTCTCTGTCCCCCGGGGAACCTGCTGCCCTGCTCAATGGTTCCGGGCATGGAGCAGAGGAGGCAGCCCTCCCCCAGCTCTTCCTGCACTTCACCCCCTTAAATTTGTATACTGTGCATGCAGCAGAGCTGTGTTTGTATACTGTGCATGCAGCAGAGCTGTTTGTATGCAGTGCATGTAGCAGTACTGTGTTTCTATTCTGTTCATGCAGCAGAGCTGTGTTTGTATACTGTGCATGCAGCAGAGCTGTGTTTGTATACTGTCCATGCAGATTCAGCAGAGCTGTTTATATACTGTCCATGCAAATGCAGCAGAGCTGTGTTTGCATACCGCGCATGCACAGAGCTGTGTTTGTATACTGTGCATGCAGCAGATATGTGTTTGTATACTGTGCATGCAGCAACGCTGTGTTTGTATACAGTGCACGCAGCAAAGCTGTGTTTGTATACTGTGCATGCACAGAGCTGTGTTTGTCTACTGTGCATGCAGCAGAGCTGTGTTTTTATACTGTGCATGCAGCAGAGCTGTATTTGTATACTGTGCATGCAGCAGTGCTGTTTGTATACTGTGCATGCAGCAGAGCAGTGTTTGTATACTGTGCATGCAGCAGAGCTGTGTTTTTATACTGTGCATGCAGCAGAGCTGTATTTGTATACTGTGCATGCAGCAGTGCTGTTTGTATACTGTGCATGCAGCAGAGCAGTGTTTGTATACTGTGCATGCAGCTGATAGGAACTGAAGGAGTTAAATTGAGTTCTGTCTATGTTGTATTTTCTTGTTTAGACTCATCTTACCTGTTCCCTTGAGAACTAAAACCAGATAACAGATGAATTCCTGTTTTTCAGCCTACGTGGCTTCCTCTGTCTTGTTGAAACCAGTTGTGAAATTGTTTTATACTAGGCATGTCTGTAAATGTTTAACTTCTTTGCTATAAAGAATGGAAACCTAACTGATAAGCCAGAGGCGTCTCAGCAGGCTTCCCGAGTTGTACAATACAGCGTAAGTCTGTGTTATTCTTCTCGACGGAGCAATCAATTAGAGACATATGGTGTCTCACACCCAAGAACATCGGTCCTTCAGGTGAAAGAGGTAATCTGAGGGATCCCGACAGTTTCCTGGCGCCCGAACAGGGACCTGATATAGGCACCTCTCCAAGACTACCCGATTTACAGACCATTCCAGTTACTGATGAAATTGTGAACAGCAGACCTAAACACCTGGCCAGGTAAGAGATCAATTCTTCTCTTCTCTGCTCTTCATAATCTATCATTGTAACTAAGGTCCGTATAAAGGGGAATCTAGTAGAGGAGGGGGCCGTAGGATCAGGTCTATATAAGAACTCTGAGGAAATCGGGTGTGATACGCATATGTAATTTTTGCTCGAATGAGAGGTCATTGCAGATTCTGTCTGTGTACTGCTATCTTCAGGAGAAGAACTGATGCAAATCATAACGGGTATGGTGATTGGACATTTGCAGGAACAACCCCAGACACCAATATAAGAAAGTTTCATTATGCCAAAAAGGGAGATCAGTGGTGGATACTGTTAGCATTGAATACACATATCCCATTGAGTAGTAATACGTTGAGAGGTCAGACATTACGGAATATAAGGCTAGGTGAACAGTTCATATTACAAAGCCCAGACAGACAAGTTTTCCACAATAGAAGATTCCGTGTTAGGAATCAGGGAGGTTGTTGAGTGGCTGCTCTGAGTTGAAGGATTGTGGAAAGTAGAAAATAAGCTGCACAGCAGGTATTCGTTCAAAGAGGTGATATTGCCTAACTGGGTCATGTGACAGCGTCCTTTCGGGGAGGTCACTGCCTAAGCTTAAATCAACACCCTTTATGAATAAACCTTGTGACAGATAAGAGTGTGATTGAATGAGCACAGGATAACAATATAAGCCTGTGACAAGATATGACTGAAGAAACCCAGTGAATGGATGTCCTGTTCACATCCCTGTGTATCGTGGGAGTGCTTCTGTTTGCAGTGTATATAGCGTATAAGTATACGAAACATATAATACAAAGAGGAACAGAAACTCCATTCAGTCTGTTAGCACCTTAGGAAGAAGGTAACGAGGTATAGTAGAGCTGAGTCTTGAGCTTACCCAATACACCACCTAAGGCAGGGGACTAACAAAAGGGATAAGTGATACGGGACAAGAAAATGGGAAACAGTCAGGGGAAAACAGTGGTAGAAGGAAAATTGTTAAGTGAGATAATAAAGGACAGATGTGGAAGTAGTGCAGCAAAGGACCTAAAAGCAGTATTAAGAGAGTTTAAGTTAAAAGGTAAAGAAGCTCTAGATGAAGAAAAGTGGAAGGAGATAAAAGACATAAAATCAGGAAGAATTGCAGACAATGAGTGGGGGGAACAAATGGAGGCATGCATTAAAGTATCACAGGTTGCTAAGCGAGAGAACTGGGCATATAATGAGAAAACAAAACGATGGATTCGTCCCAAAGAATTTAGCCCTGTGTCAGAGAAGCAGGAACCACCACCGTATCCTGCCCCAGCCCGTATAACAACCCCACCTGCAGCACCGGTTATATCACTGCCCACCGGACTGTGCCCTGATGTACAATCACTAGTGTTGAGCATTCCGATACCGCAAGTATCGGGTATCGGCCGATACTTGCTGTATCGGAATTCCGATACCGACTTCCGATATTTTTTCAATATCGGAATTCGGCATCGGAATCGGAAGTTCAGTTGATTGACGGCCTGACGTCATCATGATGCGCGGTGTGTGCGCATCATGATGCGCCGTCATTTCGGGCCTTCCGGGGGTCTCTGCCGGCCTGCCGGGGGGCTGTGCCGGCCTGCCGGGGGGCTGTGTGGACTGCCCGGGGTCTGTACCGGCCTGCCGGGGGGCTGTGCCGGCCTGCCGGTGGTCTGTGCACCCTGTGGGGGTCTGTACCGGCCTGCCGGGGGGCTGTGCCGGCCTGCCGGGGGGCTGTGCTGATGTCCGGGGGTCTGTGCAAGCATCGTCCGATGGGACTACAAGTCCCATCGGGCGATGCCTGCTACCATGACAGTGATTGACACATTAGCCAATGATGGGACAGTAGTAGTCCCATCATCCGGCTAATGTGTTAAATGTTAAAAAAAAAAAAAAAAAATACTACATACATACTACATGCATGCTACATACATACTACATGCTACATACATACTACATATATACTACATACATACTACATACATGCTACATACATACTACATGCATGCTACATACATACTACATGCTACATACATACTACATATATACTACATACATGCTACATACATACTGCATGCTACATACATACTACATACATACTACATACATACTACATGCATGCTACATACATACTACATATATACTACATGCATGCTACATACATACTACATGCTACATACATACTACATACATGCTACATACATACTACATACATACTACATACATACTACATGCATGCTACATACATACTACATGCATGCTACATACATACTACATGCTACATACATACCACATACATACTACATACATACTACATACATACTACATGCATGCTACATACATACCACATATATACTACATACATACAATACATAGTACATACATACTACATACATACTACATGCTACATACATACTACATATATACTACATGCATGCTACATACATACTACATGCTACATACATACTACATACATACTACATATATACTACATGCATGCTACATACATACTACATGCTACATACATACCACATACATACATGCTACATATATACTACATGCATGCTACATACATACTACATATATACTACATGCATGCTACATACATACTACATACATACTACATACATACTACATGCTACATACATACCACATATATACTACATACATACAATACATTCATACAATACATACATAGACATACAGTACATATAACATAGAGTAACATACTTACCAATACTTGTCACATTGTTCCCCGAAGCCATTGTCGTCTACGGAATAAATATTAACATAACAAACCACAAAAATACTCACCCACGATCCGAAGCAGTCCACGAGTGTGTCCCACGACGATCTTGGGTAGAGAACGGCAGCATCAGATGATGCTGCCGTTCTCTACGGGCTGCAGGAATCCAATGACGGAAGGTAGGTATCCTTCCGCACTGTATTCCTCCGCCACTTAAAAAAAAAAAAGTCCCTAGTCTCACTTTATGCCATTGCTGCGTGGGAATTTCCCACACAGCAATGGCATAAATTGAGACTAGGGACTTTTTTTTTTTAAGTGGCGGAGGAATACAGTGCGGAAGGATACCTACCTTCCGTCATTGGATTCCTGCAGCCCGTAGAGAACGGCAGCAACAGCTGATGCTGCCGTTCTCTACCCAAGATCGTCGTGGGACACACTCGTGGACTGCTTCGGATCGTGGGTGAGTATTTTTGTGGTTTGTTATGTTAATATTTATTCCGTAGACGACAATGGCTTCGGGGAACAATGTGACAAGTATTGGTAAGTATGTTACTCTATGTTATATGTACTGTATGTCTATGTATGTATTGTATGAATGTATTGTATGTAGTATATATGTGGTATGTATGTAGCATGTAGTATGTATGTAGTATGTATGTAGCATGCATGTAGCATGCAGTATGTATGTAGCATGCATGTAGTATATATGTAGTATGTATGTAGCATGTAGTATGTATGTAGTATGTATGTGGTATGTATGTAGCATGTAGTATGTATGTAGCATGCATGTAGTATGTATGTAGCATGCATGTAGTATATATGTAGTATGTATGTAGCATGTAGTATGTAGCATGCATGTAGTATATATGTAGTATGTATGTAGCATGTAGTATGTATGTAGCATGCATGTAGTATATATGTAGTATGTATGTAGCATGTAGTATGTATGTAGCATGCATGTAGTATGTATGTAGCATGCATGTAGTATGTATATGGTATGTATGTAGCATGTAGTATGTATGTAGCATGCATGTAGTATATATGTGTTATGTATGTGGTATGTATGTAGCATGCATGTAGTATATATGTAGTATGTATGTAGCATGTAGTATGTATGTAGTATGTATGTAGCATGCATGTAGCATGCAGTATGTATGTAGCATGCATGTAGTATATATGTAGTATGTATGTAGCATGTAGTATGTAGCATGCATGTAGTATATATGTGTTATGTATGTAGCATGTAGCATGCATGTAGTATGTATGTAGTATGTATGTGGTATGTATGTAGCATGCAGTATGTATGTAGCATGCATGTAGTATATATGTAGTATGTATGTTGCATGTAGTATTTATGTAGTATGAATGTAGCATGTATGTAGTATGCATGTTGTATGTATGTAGCATGTAATTTTTTTTTTATTTTTTTTTTACATTTAACACATTAGCCGGATGATGGGACTACTACTGTCCCATCATTGGCTAATGTGTCAATCACTGTCATGGTAGCAGGCATCGCCCGATGGGACTTGTAGTCCCATCGGACGATGCCTGCACAGACCCCCGGAGCCTGCACAGCCCCCCGGCAGGCCGGCACAGCCCCCCGGCAGGCCGGCACAGCCCCCCGGAGCCGGCACAGCCCCCCGGCAGGCCGGCACAGCCCCCCGGCAGGCCGGCACAGCCCCCCGGAGCCTGCACAGACCACCGGCAGGCCGGCACAGACCACCGGAGCCTGCACAGACCCCCTGGCAGGCCGGCACAGCCCCCCGAAAGGCCCGTACAGACCCCAGAGAGGCTGTACAAGGGCAGGAAAGGGTTTTTCTTATTCCGATACCGGAAGTCCCATAGACTTGAATGGGACTTCCGGTATCGGAATCGGCGATACCAATACTTTTTTTAAAGATCGGCCGATACCATCCGATACGATACTTTGAAGTATCGGACGGTATCGATCAACTCTAACAATCACCATTACCTAGCAATGGCGATCTAGGATGGACTTGTAATAATTGTGGTCAACAAAATCCAGACTGGAGAGAGACGTGTCTAGCCTGTGGAGCACCCCGTTACCATCACCCTAGCAGATTAGCCCCCGTTAGGACCCAAATACGCCCTTTCAGGGAAACAGATGAACAGGGTGTTACCCGCACCAGACAGATTCAGACTACCCATTATACTCCATGGTACGCTCCAGAATGTATGGCATTATTGTCCAATGCTCCAGATCCCACTACCTTTCCTATGGGGTTTGCCCGGTACATAAGACAAGTACTGACTGTACACAGAGGGACCTGGTTGGATGGGGAAGACTTATGCAGATTAAAACTACCAATAACTACCCAAGGGGAGTTTTCACAGATTGTTGGACCAAATAGACCCACTGATAATGATCAAGAAGGTAATCCTCGAACTCAGGCTTCGAGAGAGCCCTTTTTAACTGCCCTTGACAATTTTATGCAGACGAAGCAGAGGCAGAGAGGTAACATGACAGCCATACCGCAGAAACCGGGACAGTCAGTGACCGATTTCTTTCGGATATTGGAAACGGCGTTCCAAGATGAGGGTCTTGATACAAATAATGAGGGGGTATCACGACTATTGGCGAAAGCCTTTATGGAAGGGTTGCTCAAAGAAATACGAGATCCCCTGAAAATAAGCACCCCTGATTGGAGATCAGTACCTGATGTCCATGGATTAAGACAAAAAGCTATGGGCATTGAATTAGATTTGCAGGAAAGGAAGAATGCACCACCGGCCAAAACAAGAGTAGCGGTGACCCAATTTGACAACCAAGGACATCCAATCAATGAGGTTAGGAGGAGAACTTTTACATGTCATTACTGTAAAAAGCCAGGTCATTTCCAGAGAGATTGCCGTAAACGAAAAGCGGATAGAGAATCTCAGCCTAGGAGGGAGGAACCTACTAACTGACTAGGTGCAGTTAGAATGCAACTTGATTCTAGGGAACCAGTAGTTAAAATCAAAGTAAATGGAAAAAAGGTACCCTTTCTAGTAGATACCGGAGCAACCTATTCAGTGGTTAATGACAAAGTAATAACTCCAGATCTCCTTTCAGAAAACTCGACCTTTGTTTCAGGATTTAGTGGACAATCTAGCTTAATCCCTTTTAGCAAACCTCTGCCAGTTAAAGTAGGACCTAAAATGTTTCTGAATAAATTTTTGTTTGTCAAAAAAGCACCAATTTGCCTATTGGGAGTAGATGTACTAAAGAAACTGCAGGCAGACATCAAATTTACTGAAGATGGTACAGTACACCTTACCATTCCAGATGAGGAAGGGGATGCTATTGAGGCTTGCATGATAATTCAAGCTCTCGAGTCACAAAATCATGATGACACCACATCACAACCATGGGACTCAGCCCTAGACAAATTACCTGATACCTTATGGGCAAAAGGGAATGCGGATATTGGCTTACTTCCCGTATCCCCAGTTGTGGTAGAGGTGCCCGCAGACACAAGATTGCCACAGCTGCGGCAGTACCCTATCAGTGCCCAACAAGAGGCTGCTATTGAGGCACAAGTCACTGATCTTGTAAACAATGGAGCATTGGTGTCAATTAAATCACAAGCTAATACGCCATTGTTTCCTGTCAAAAAGAAAGGAGGACCAGGTGATGCCCCGAAATATCGCATGGTACATGATCTGAGAGAGATAAATAAGGTCCTTGTTCCTTTGACACCAGTAGTACCTAACCCACACACGCTATTGGCAAAAATCCCTAGTCAATCGAAATGTTTTTCAGTGATTGATTTGTCAAACGCATTTTTCTCAGTGCCCCTCCACAAAAGCTGTTGGCATCTGTTCGCTTTTACATTTAAGGGCAAACAATATGCCTGGACCAGACTGCCACAGGGCATGCAGCATTCACCCACACTGTACACGCAGGCATTGCAGTCTGTGTTGGCCGGCTGGCCACATCCACCTGATGTAGTGCTCTTACAATATGTGGATGACCTGTTGCTTTGTGCACCTGATGAGGCTAACTGTAGAATCCATACACTTTCACTACTGATGTTTTTATCAGACAATGGATGTAAGGTCAACAGAGAAAAGTTACAGTTTTGCCAACCAAAAGTCGTATTCTTAGGACATTGTCTATCACACGGTACCCGACACTTAACCAATGACAGAATTACAATTGTACAACAAATGAAGGAACCGACAACCCACAAGCAGTTGAGAGCATTTTTGGGTTTAGTTTCGTCTTGCCGCCAATGGGTCATACATGCTAGTGAACATATGCAGCCACTGTATGATTGCATCAACACAATACCTTTTCAACTGACTGACATTGCACGAGACTCATTCCAGTATCTGAAGAAGGCCATAGTGTCAGCCCCAGCATTAGGTATACCTAACTATGATATACCCTTTCAACTGATGGCCGCTGAAATTAGAGGGCATGCTACTGGCATTTTGACACAGAAACATGATAAAAAGAATAGACCCCTGGCATACTATTCTGCCAAACTAGACTCAGTAGCACAGGGAACACCATCCTGTGTTAGAGCAGTCTCTGCAATCGCATTGCTACTTGACAAAGTTTCTGATATTGTACTGGATAACCCACTAACTGTCTGTACCACACATGATATATACGGTATCCTGAATCAGGTTTCTGCTAAACATATTTCTATGGCAAGACAACTCAGATTGCAATGTGCCTTGCTTATGCCTCCTAATGTTACGTTTACCAAAACTCAGAATCTGAATCTGGCTACATTGTTGCCAATTGCAGATTCTGAAAGGGGGGATATAGATGAGAACACATTATCGCTTTCTTTTGAGCCCCCACACGAGGTTGAACATGATTGCATAGAACTGATGCAGCAAGAAGTTGTTGGCTTGCCCAATGTCACAGACACACCATTGTCAAATCCAGACTTTGTACTTTTTGTGGATGGCAGCAGATATGCCGATGAAAGTGGAAAATTCCACACAGGATATGCGGTAGTGTCACCACATGAGACTATTGTAGCAAAGGCACTTCCACCCCACATGTCCGCACAAGAGGCTGAGCTGACAGCTCTGAATGAGGCATTAAAACTTTCCAAAGGAAAAACAGCAAATATCTACACTGACTCAAGATATACCTTTGGGATAGTACATGATTTTGAGGTTTTGTGGCGCACAAGGGGTTTCATGACAGCAGCAGGAACACCCATAAAACATGCCACACTGATCAGAGACATCCTCGAGAATGTGGCCCAGACACAGGGGGTGGCCGTTATGAGGGTGCCAGCACACACCAGAAAAGACAACATGGAAGCAAAAGGCAACGAGAAAGCAGACCAGGCGGTGAAGCAAGCTGCCTTGGGGACTCCAGAAAAGGTAAACATAGTGCACAAGGATGCATCAGGATTGTTTACAGACTTACAAAAGTTCCAAGAAGACTCCGCTCAGACGGACAAGGAAACTTGGGAAAAGATGGGAGCTGAGAAGACGAACGGAATATGGAAGAAAGATCAGAAGTACTGCCTGCCTAGGGTTTTGTACCCAAGGATGGCAGAAGCAGTTCACCTTCCAACTCACATGTCCGCCAATGGAATGACGCGCCTAGTCACGAAGGTTTGGATTGCTCCTGGGTTTGGGAAGGTGGCGCAGCTACACTGTATCTCCTGTCCCATATGCCTAGCACACAATCCCGGACAGGTAGTGAAAACTCCACGGAAACACAGTCCTAGGCCGTTATATCCCTTCTAGAGACTACAGATCGACTACATTCAACTCCCCAGAAGTGGACCATATGAATATGTTCTGGTGTGTGTTGACATGTTCTCTGGATGGCCAGAGGCCTACCCGGTGAAAACGGCTACAGCTCGAGCCACTGCAAAGAAACTAGTGATGGAACTAGTACCACGATTCGGTGTTCCTGAAACAATTGAATCAGACAGAGGCACACATTTCACTGCTGAGGTAATGCAAATGATAGGTGTAGAACAAACATTTCATACACCCTATCACCCACAGAGTTCAGGGAAGGTAGAAAGAATGAACGGGACACTAAAATTAAAAATACAGAAAACCATGGAACAGACCCATAGACCATGGCCAGAGTGTCTTCCGTTAGCATTATTCTCAGTAAGGTACACACCCACGGGGAAAACTAAACTGTCACCCTTCGAGATACTGTTTGGAAGACCACCGAACACAGGGTTGTACTACCCACAGGTCTTAACACTCAATGTGGATAATTTGACAAGTTATGTAATCCAGTTGCAAAAGCATTTAACTCAAATGCATTCTCTAGTTTTCTCTTCCATTCCAGATCCAGATAGTGTGGAAGGAACTCACTGTCTACAACCCGGTGATTACGTATATGTCAAGAAACACTCCAGAAAGACCCTTGAACCCCGATATCAAGGACTTTACCAAGTACTCCTAACAACGCCTACTTCTGTTAAGTTGGAAGGACGACCAACCTGGATCCACGCATCGCATTGCAAACTAGCCACAGGAGTTAACAAAGCATAAGAGTGCATAATGTTTTGGTTTGGTTTTGTTGCATTATCTGTAATAATGGTAGCTGCGTGGGACAGTCTAAATTCTCCAATGTCCTTGAATAATAAGTTTATACAACATCATAAAAAATTACTGAATGATTGGTCAAATGACACTCAGTCTCCAGCAGATTGCTGGATCTGCACACATTCACCAGTATCAGCCACCAGTATTCCGTTCCTTGTTATTCCTGTGCCACCCGAGGAATTATTTGCCTGGACCAGATGTTCTGATACACTTGCTAATAATGCCACAAATAATGTGAAGTTATGGAACACAACGGTTGGTATACCCATTGTGGGATGGGTAGGATATCCCTGGTGGCAAGGTAACCTTTCAGGAAGTAGTACTCACCTTCAATATCTGGCATATAAGGGGGGGCTTGGGTACCTAGGAATAGAACCCGGTTAACCTACTTGGGACAAGTTCCAACGTATGGTTTACAAGTTAGCTTTAATGTAACTTCCCATTCTACTGATGCCTTCAAACCAATGTTGCTAGAAAGAAAGTTACATAATATGTCATGGGAGTACTCCAATTTATTTCCCCAGGGCACTAACGAAACTTGTATTAATATTCCTGGTAATATGCCTTGTAACGAGTCCTCGGAATATAAGAAGGGAACCTCCCCTTGTGGAAACCCTGATGCAGGTTATTGTAGTCCTTTAGGACAATTTTCACCTTGGTGCATGCTCCAGAATGCATCTGCGTTCATAGATTTAGTTCATAGACTGGTACTACAACATTCAGCCCTATGGGACCTACCTAGTGACATGTACTGGGTATGTGGAGACAATGCATATAAATGGTTGCCAGTAGGGGTAAAAGGTGCTTGTACTCTGGGTCGTTTGACTCCAGCTACCTTTGTTATTCCGAATGACCAGTTGAGTACTCAGAGCATACCTAAACACACGTTGTACAAAAGAGCTGCTGACAATACACCTCGCCTCTCTGGAAGACCACACATAGTGCAGATGAGTGTGGCCAATAAAATTGTCAGCTCTATTTTTATTTATCCTATGATTACTCAAATGTGGGATAAATTAGTTAGAGCTACAGATTATTTAGATGACCAAATATGGGATATATTGGATATACTGAACACCACTGTTGCTGTTCAAAATCAGCTCATCATAGCCACTAATCAGCATACCATAGTATTAGATTATTTAACTGCAGCACAAAGTGGTATGTGTCAAGTCAATAAAAAGAGAGAAGAGCCAGCACTGCCAGTGGTCAGAACGCATAACATGAGGTGCATATGCACATATCTTACTGCATTCAAAATGAGACATTTAGCAAAATATTGATCAATATATTGAGCCACCCCGCCACGCCAAGGCAATCTCATATGGGGGGTCCTACTCTACATTTTTATTATTCACTGTGCCATTGCGGCCTCCTAAATGTTTTAAAAGCAAGACCATATCAAATGCAATCCATACCTGAAGCATATCTGCATCACTCCCATGCAGCCAGATGGAGCAGGTGCAGATGAAGGCCAACCAGGTCTGAACACAGACATCTCAGGTTTGACCTCCACACAATGCCTGACCAGCAAACACAGATGAAGGGCAATTCAGGCTCAGACATGGATGCAAAAATAAATAAAGCCTGGGGCAGGGCGGGGCTGCCGTGAGTGTGCACAGCAGCCTAGATCAATCACAATAAACACAGAAAAGATGGCGAACATGACCCAGCGTGCACGGCAACAGTGGTGGTCAGCCACAAAACCAATTTGCAATAAAAAGAGAGAAGAGCCAGCACTGCCAGTGGTCAGAACGCATAACATGAGGTGCATATGCACATATCTTACTGCATTCAAAATGAGACATTTAGCAAAATATTGATCAATATATTGAGCCTCACCACCACTGCTGCCGTGCACGCTTGGTTATGTCCGCCATAATTTTTCTGTGTTCATTGTGATGGATTAGGCTGCTGTGCACACACACGGCAGCCCCACCCTGCCCCAAGCTTTATTTAATTGTGCACCTGTGTCTGGACCAACATCTCCCTTCATCTATGTTTGCTGGTCAGGCAATGTGTGGAGGCCATTCCTGATATGTCTGTGTTCAGACCTGGTTGGCCTTCATCTGCACTTGCTTCATCTGGCTTCATGGGAGCGATCCAGTAATGTTCAGGTACAGATTGCACTTGATATGGTCATGCTCTAAGTGTATTTAGGAGGCCGTAATGGCACAGCATTTATTAAAAATATATAGAGTAGGACCCCCCATATGAGATTGCCTTGGCGCGGCGGGGTGGCTCAATTGAATTGATCAATTTTTTTGCTAAATATCTCATTTTTGAATACAGCTAGACATTATGTGCATATGCACTCCAATTTATGCGTTCTAACCTTAAGCAGTGCTGGCTTTCCCCCCTATTTTCTATGTGTCAAGTCATCGGACCCGCTTGCTGTCCTTATATAGATCCTGACAAAACTTTAAGATTAAAACTAAAATTAGAGGATGTTCAAAGACTCAGAGATCAGTATGATAAAGACAATGATCGCAATAAAGATAGTTGGTGGTCAGATACCTTCACCTTTTTGAATCCAGCCAATTGGTTTAAAGGTATAGGGGGTTGGATAGCTGGAATTATATTAAGCTTACTACGTATCTTTGTTTGTCTTTTCGTAATATATGTATTTTTAAAATTCGTTTTTTGGTGTTTAACTGTGTGTAAGAAAAGATACAGAAACAGATGAGAAAGATGAATTAGTGACAGAACCCTTACCAAAGTTGATAATTGTTTCCTTTAAGTCTTAGGTTGACATCTCATTTCTGACATGAAGGAGCGTACTCTTGTGATGACAGACGTGGCCTTAGTAACTGGGGGATGGAGAGGGTAAAAGAAGATATCTGTCTCCCTCGGGCAACCCGTTGGCCTGGGATAGTACCTGGTGAATAGGACACTATCAGCTGTCATTACAGGATCCAGTGTTCCAGATTGTGAAGAATGAAGATGTCAAAGGGGGGACTGATAGGAACTGAAGGAGTTAAATTGAGTTCTGTCTATGTTGTATTTTCTTGTTTAGACTCATCTTACCTGTTCCCTTGAGAACTAAAACCAGATAACAGATGAATTCTTGTTTTTCAGCCTACGTGGCTTCCTCTGTCTTGTTGAAACCAGTTGTGAAATTGTTTTATACTACGCATGTCTGTAAATGTTTAACTTCTTTGCTATAAAGAATGGAAACCTAACTGATAAGCCAGAGGCGTCTCAGCAGGCTTCCCGAGTTGTACAATACAGCGTAAGTCTGTGTTATTCTTCTCGACGGAGCAATCAATTAGAGACATATGGTGTCTCACACCCAAGAACATCAGTCCTTCAGGTGAAAGAGGTAATATGAGGGATCCCGACACAGCAGAGCTGTGTTTTTATACTGTGCATGCAGCAGTGCTGTTTGTATACTGTGCATGCAGCAGAGCTGTGTTTGTATACTGTGCATGCAGCAGTGCTGTGTTTGTATACTGTGCATGCAGCAGAGCTGTGTTTGTATACTGTGCATGCAGCAGAGCTGTGTTTGTATACAGTGCATGCAGCAGAGCTGTGTTTGTATACTGTGCATGCAGCAGAGCTGTGTTTGTATACTGTGCATGCAGCAGAGCTGTGTTTGTATACTGTGCATGCAGCAGAGCTGTGTTTGTATACTGTGCATGCAGCAGAGCTGTGTTTGTATACTGTTCATGCAGCAGAGCTGTGTTTGCATACTGTGCATGCAGCAGAGCTGTGTTTATATAATGTGCATGCAGCAGAGCTGTGTTTGTATACTGTGCATGCAGCAGAGCTGTGTTTTTATACTGTTCATGCAGCAGAGCTGTGTTTGTATACAGTGCATGCAGCAGAGCTGTGTTTCTATACTGTGCATGCAGCAGAGCTGTGTTTGTATACTGTGCATGCAGCAGAGCTATGTTTGTATACTGTGCATGCAGCAGAGCTATGTTTGTATACTGTGCATGCAGCAGAGCTGTTTGTATGCAGTGCATGTAGCAGTACTGTGTTTCTATCCTGTTCATGCAGCAGAGCTGTGTTTGTATACTGTGCATGCAGCAGAGCTGTGTTTGTATACTGTGCATGCAGCAGAGCTGTGTTTGTATACTGTGCATGCAGCAGAGCTGTGTTTTTATACTGTGCATGCAGCAGAGCTGTGTTTGTATACTGTGCATGCAGCAGAGCTGTGTTTTTATACTGTGCATGCAGCAGTGCTGTGTTTGTATACTGGTCATGCAGCAGAGCTGTGTTTGTATACTGTGCATGCAGCAGAGCTGTGTTTGTATACTGTGCATGCAGCAGAGCTGTGTTTGTATACTGTGCATGCAGCAGAGCTGTGTTTGTATACTGTGCATGCAGCAGTGCTGTTTGTATACTGTGCATGCAGCAGAGCTGTATTTTTATAATGTGCATGCAGCAGCACTGTTTGTATGCAGTGCATGTAGCAGTACTGTGTTTGTATACTGTTCATGCAGCAGAGCTGTGTTTGTATACTGTGCATGCAGCAGAGCTGTGTTTGTATACTGTGCATGCAGCAGAGCTGTGTTTTTATACTGTGCATGCAGCAGAGCTGTGTTTGTATACTGTGCATGCAGCAGAGCTGTGTTTTTATACTGTGCATGCAGCAGTGCTGTGTTTGTATACTGGTCATGCAGCAGAGCTGTGTTTGTATACTATGCATGCAGCAGAGCTGTGTTTCTATACTGTGCATGCAGCAGAGCTGTGTTTGTATACTGTGCATGCAGCAGAGCTGTGTTTGTATACTGTGCATGCAGCAGAGCAGTGTTTGTATACTGTGCATGCAGCTGATAGGAACTGAAGGAGTTAAATTGAGTTCTGTCTATGTTGTATTTTCTTGTTTAGACTCATCTTACCTGTTCCCTTGAGAACTAAAACCAGATAACAGATGAATTCCTGTTTTTCAGCCTACATGGCTTCCTCTGTCTTGTTGAAACCAGTTGTGAAATTGTTTTATACTACGCATGTCTGTAAATGTTTAACTTCTTTGCTATAAAGAATGGAAACCTAACTGATAAGCCAGAGGCGTCTCAGCAGGCTTCCCGAGTTGTACAATACAGAGTAAGTCTGTGTTATTCTTCTCGATGGAGCAATCAATTAGAGACATATGGTGTCTCACACCCAAGAACATCAGTCCTTCAGGTGAAAGAGGTAATCTGAGGGATCCCGATACAGCAGAGCTGTGTTTTTATACTGTGCATGCAGCAGTGCTGTTTGTATACTGTGCATGCAGCAGAGCTGTGTTTGTATACTGTGCATGCAGCAGTGCTGTGTTTGTATACTGTGCATGCAGCAGAGCTGTGTTTGTATACTGTGCATGCAGCAGAGCTGTGTTTGTATACAGTGCATGCAGCAGAGCTGTGTTTGTATACTGTGCATGCAGCAGAGCTGTGTTTGTATACTGTGCATGCAGCAGAGCTGTGTTTGTATACTGTTCATGCAGCAGAGCTGTGTTTGTATACTGTGCATGCAGCAGAGCTGTGTTTCTATAATGTGCATGCAGCAGAGCTGTGTTTGTATACTGTGCATGCAGCAGAGCTGTGTTTTTATACTGTTCATGCAGCAGAGCTGTGTTTGTATACAGTGCATGCAGCAGAGCTGTGTTTCTATACTGTGCATGCAGCAGAGCTGTGTTTGTATACTGTGCATGCAGCAGAGCTATGTTTGTATAATGTGCATGCAGCAGAGCTATGTTTGTATACTGTGCATGCAGCAGAGCTGTTTGTATGCAGTGCATGTAGCAGTACTGTGTTTCTATCCTGTTCATGCAGCAGAGCTGTGTTTGTATACTGTGCATGCAGCAGAGCTGTGTTTGTATACTGTGCATGCAGCAGAGCTGTGTTTGTATACTGTGCATGCAGCAGTGCTGTGTTTGTATACTGTGCATGCAGCAGAGCTGTGTTTGTATACTGTGCATGCAGCAGAGCTGTGTTTGTATACAGTGCATGCAGCAGAGCTGTGTTTGTATACTGTGCATGCAGCAGAGCTGTGTTTGTATACTGTGCATGCAGCAGAGCTGTGTTTGTATACTGTGCATGCAGCAGAGCTGTGTTTGTATACTGTGCATGCAGCAGAGCTGTGTTTGTATACTGTTCATGCAGCAGAGCTGTGTTTGCATACTGTGCATGCAGCAGAGCTGTGTTTATATAATGTGCATGCAGCAGAGCTGTGTTTGTATACTGTGCATGCAGCAGAGCTGTGTTTTTATACTGTTCATGCAGCAGAGCTGTGTTTGTATACAGTGCATGCAGCAGAGCTGTGTTTCTATACTGTGCATGCAGCAGAGCTGTGTTTGTATACTGTGCATGCAGCAGAGCTATGTTTGTATACTGTGCATGCAGCAGAGCTATGTTTGTATACTGTGCATGCAGCAGAGCTGTTTGTATGCAGTGCATGTAGCAGTACTGTGTTTCTATCCTGTTCATGCAGCAGAGCTGTGTTTGTATACTGTGCATGCAGCAGAGCTGTGTTTGTATACTGTGCATGCAGCAGAGCTGTGTTTGTATACTGTGCATGCAGCAGAGCTGTGTTTTTATACTGTGCATGCAGCAGAGCTGTGTTTGTATACTGTGCATGCAGCAGAGCTGTGTTTTTATACTGTGCATGCAGCAGTGCTGTGTTTGTATACTGGTCATGCAGCAGAGCTGTGTTTGTATACTGTGCATGCAGCAGAGCTGTGTTTGTATACTGTGCATGCAGCAGAGCTGTGTTTGTATACTGTGCATGCAGCAGAGCTGTGTTTGTATACTGTGCATGCAGCAGTGCTGTTTGTATACTGTGCATGCAGCAGAGCTGTATTTTTATAATGTGCATGCAGCAGCACTGTTTGTATGCAGTGCATGTAGCAGTACTGTGTTTGTATACTGTTCATGCAGCAGAGCTGTGTTTGTATACTGTGCATGCAGCAGAGCTGTGTTTGTATACTGTGCATGCAGCAGAGCTGTGTTTTTATACTGTGCATGCAGCAGAGCTGTGTTTGTATACTGTGCATGCAGCAGAGCTGTGTTTTTATACTGTGCATGCAGCAGTGCTGTGTTTGTATACTGGTCATGCAGCAGAGCTGTGTTTGTATACTATGCATGCAGCAGAGCTGTGTTTCTATACTGTGCATGCAGCAGAGCTGTGTTTGTATACTGTGCATGCAGCAGAGCTGTGTTTGTATACTGTGCATGCAGCAGAGCAGTGTTTGTATACTGTGCATGCAGCTGATAGGAACTGAAGGAGTTAAATTGAGTTCTGTCTATGTTGTATTTTCTTGTTTAGACTCATCTTACCTGTTCCCTTGAGAACTAAAACCAGATAACAGATGAATTCCTGTTTTTCAGCCTACATGGCTTCCTCTGTCTTGTTGAAACCAGTTGTGAAATTGTTTTATACTACGCATGTCTGTAAATGTTTAACTTCTTTGCTATAAAGAATGGAAACCTAACTGATAAGCCAGAGGCGTCTCAGCAGGCTTCCCGAGTTGTACAATACAGAGTAAGTCTGTGTTATTCTTCTCGATGGAGCAATCAATTAGAGACATATGGTGTCTCACACCCAAGAACATCAGTCCTTCAGGTGAAAGAGGTAATCTGAGGGATCCCGATACAGCAGAGCTGTGTTTTTATACTGTGCATGCAGCAGTGCTGTTTGTATACTGTGCATGCAGCAGAGCTGTGTTTGTATACTGTGCATGCAGCAGTGCTGTGTTTGTATACTGTGCATGCAGCAGAGCTGTGTTTGTATACTGTGCATGCAGCAGAGCTGTGTTTGTATACAGTGCATGCAGCAGAGCTGTGTTTGTATACTGTGCATGCAGCAGAGCTGTGTTTGTATACTGTGCATGCAGCAGAGCTGTGTTTGTATACTGTTCATGCAGCAGAGCTGTGTTTGTATACTGTGCATGCAGCAGAGCTGTGTTTCTATAATGTGCATGCAGCAGAGCTGTGTTTGTATACTGTGCATGCAGCAGAGCTGTGTTTTTATACTGTTCATGCAGCAGAGCTGTGTTTGTATACAGTGCATGCAGCAGAGCTGTGTTTCTATACTGTGCATGCAGCAGAGCTGTGTTTGTATACTGTGCATGCAGCAGAGCTATGTTTGTATAATGTGCATGCAGCAGAGCTATGTTTGTATACTGTGCATGCAGCAGAGCTGTTTGTATGCAGTGCATGTAGCAGTACTGTGTTTCTATCCTGTTCATGCAGCAGAGCTGTGTTTGTATACTGTGCATGCAGCAGAGCTGTGTTTGTATACTGTGCATGCAGCAGAGCTGTGTTTGTATACTGTGCATGCAGCAGAGCTGTGTTTTTATACTGTGCATGCAGCAGAGCTGTGTTTGTATACTGTGCATGCAGCAGAGCTGTGTTTTTATACTGTGCATGCAGCAGTGCTGTGTTTGTATACTGGTCATGCAGCAGAGCTGTGTTTGTATACTGTGCATGCAGCAGAGCTGTGTTTGTATACTGTGCATGCAGCAGAGCTGTGTTTGTATACTGTGCATGCAGCAGTGCTGTTTGTATACTGTGCATGCAGCAGAGCTGTATTTTTATAATGTGCATGCAGCAGCACTGTTTGTATGCAGTGCATGTAGCAGTAGTGTGTTTGTATACTGTTCATGCAGCAGAGCTGTGTTTGTATACTGTGCATGCAGCAGAGCTGTGTTTGTATACTGTGCATGCAGCAGAGCTGTGTTTTTATACTGTGCATGCAGCAGAGCTGTGTTTGTATACTGTGCATGCAGCAGAGCTGTGTTTTTATACTGTGCATGCAGCAGTGCTATGTTTGTATACTGGTCATGCAGCAGAGCTGTGTTTGTATACTATGCATGCAGCAGAGCTGTGTTTCTATACTGTGCATGCAGCAGAGCTGTGTTTGTATACTGTGCATGCAGCAGAGCTGTGTTTGTATACTGTGCATGCAGCAGAGCAGTGTTTGTATACTGTGCATGCAGCTGATAGGAACTGAAGGAGTTAAATTGAGTTCTGTCTATGTTGTATTTTCTTGTTTAGACTCATCTTACCTGTTCCCTTGAGAACTAAAACCAGATAACAGATGAATTCCTGTTTTTCAGCCTACGTGGCTTCCTCTGTCTTGTTGAAACCAGTTGTGAAATTGTTTTATACTAGGCATGTCTGTAAATGTTTAACTTCTTTGCTATAAAGAATGGAAACCTAACTGATAAGCCAGAGGCGTCTCAGCAGGCTTCCCGAGTTGTACAATACAGCGTAAGTCTGTGTTATTCTTCTCGACGGAGCAATCAATTAGAGACATATGGTGTCTCACACCCAAGAACATCAGTCCTTCAGGTGAAAGAGGTAATCTGAGGGATCCCGATACAGCAGAGCTGTGTTTTTATACTGGGCATGCAGCAGTGCTGTTTGTATACTGTGCATGCAGCAGAGCTGTGTTTGTATACTGTGCATGCAGCAGTGCTGTGTTTGCATACTGTGCATGCAGCAGAGCTGTGTTTGTATACTGTGCATGCAGCAGAGCTGTGTTTGTATACAGTGCATGCAGCAGAGCTGTGTTTGTATACTGTGCATGCAGCAGAGCTGTGTTTGTATACTGTGCATGTAGCAGAGCTGTGTTTGTATACTGTTCATGCAGCAGAGCTGTGTTTGTATATTGTGCATGCAGCAGAGCTGTGTTTCTATAATGTGCATGCAGCAGAGCTGTGTTTGTATACTGTGCATGCAGCAGAGCTGTGTTTTTATACTGTTCATGCAGCAGAGCTGTGTTTGTATACAGTGCATGCAGCAGAGCTGTGTTTCTATACTGTGCATGCAGCAGAGCTGTGTTTGTATACTGTGCATGCAGCAGTGCTGTGTTTGCATACTGTGCATGCAGCAGAGCTGTGTTTGTATACTGTGCATGCAGCAGAGCTATGTTTGTATACTGTGCATGCAGCAGTGCTGTGTTTGCATACTGTGCATGCAGCAGAGCTGTGTTTGTATACTGTGCATGCAGCAGAGCTGTGTTTGTATACAGTGCATGCAGCAGAGCTGTGTTTGTATACTGTGCATGCAGCAGAGCTGTGTTTGTATACTGTGCATGTAGCAGAGCTGTGTTTGTATACTGTTCATGCAGCAGAGCTGTGTTTGTATATTGTGCATGCAGCAGAGCTGTGTTTCTATAATGTGCATGCAGCAGAGCTGTGTTTGTATACTGTGCATGCAGCAGAGCTGTGTTTTTATACTGTTCATGCAGCAGAGCTGTGTTTGTATACAGTGCATGCAGCAGAGCTGTGTTTCTATACTGTGCATGCAGCAGAGCTGTGTTTGTATACTGTGCATGCAGCAGTGCTGTGTTTGCATACTGTGCATGCAGCAGAGCTGTGTTTGTATACTGTGCATGCAGCAGAGCTATGTTTGTATACTGTGCATGCAGCAGAGCTGTTTGTATGCAGTGCATGTAGCAGTACTGTGTTTCTATCCTGTTCATGCAGCAGAGCTGTGTTTGTATACTGTGCATGCAGCAGAGCTGTGTTTGTATACTGTGCATGCAGCAGAGCTGTGTTTGTATACTGTGCATGCAGCTGAGCTGTGTTTTTATACTGTGCATGCAGCAGAGCTGTGTTTGTATACTGTGCATGCAGCAGAGCTGTGTTTTTACACTGTGCATGCAGCAGTGCTGTGTTTGTATACTGGTCATGCAGCAGAGCTGTGTTTGTATACTGTGCATGCAGCAGAGCTGTGTTTGTATACTGTTCATGCAGCAGAGCTGTGTTTGTATACTGTGCATGCAGCAGAGCTGTGTTTCTATAATGTGCATGCAGCAGAGCTGTGTTTGTATACTGTGCATGCAGCAGAGCTGTGTTTTTATACTGTTCATGCAGCAGAGCTGTGTTTGTATACAGTGCATGCAGCAGAGCTGTGTTTCTATACTGTGCATGCAGCAGAGCTGTGTTTGTATACTGTGCATGCAGCAGAGCTATGTTTGTATACTGTGCATGCAGCAGAGCTATGTTTGTATACTGTGCATGCAGCAGAGCTGTTTGTATGCAGTGCATGTAGCAGTACTGTGTTTCTATCCTGTTCATGCAGCAGAGCTGTGTTTGTATACTGTGCATGCAGCAGAGCTGTGTTTGTATACTGTGCATGCAGCAGAGCTGTGTTTGTATACTGTGCATGCAGCAGAGCTGTGTTTTTATACTGTGCATGCAGCAGAGCTGTGTTTGTATACTGTGCATGCAGCAGAGCTGTGTTTTTATACTGTGCATGCAGCAGTGCTGTGTTTGTATACTGGTCATGCAGCAGAGCTGTGTTTGTATACTGTGCATGCAGCAGAGCTGTGTTTGTATACTGTGCATGCAGCAGAGCTGTGTTTGTATACTGTGCATGCAGCAGAGCTGTGTTTGTATACTGTGCATGCAGCAGTGCTGTTTGTATACTGTGCATGCAGCAGAGCTGTATTTTTATAATGTGCATGCAGCAGCACTGTTTGTATGCAGTGCATGTAGCAGTACTGTGTTTGTATACTGTTCATGCAGCAGAGCTGTGTTTGTATACTGTGCATGCAGCAGAGCTGTGTTTGTATACTGTGCATGCAGCAGAGCTGTGTTTGTATACTGTGCATGCAGCAGAGCTGTGTTTGTATACTGTGCATGCAGCAGAGCTGTGTTTGTATACTGTGCATGCAGCAGAGCTGTGTTTTTATACTGTGCATGCAGCAGTGCTGTGTTTGTATACTGGTCATGCAGCAGAGCTGTGTTTGTATACTATGCATGCAGCAGAGCTGTGTTTCTATACTGTGCATGCAGCAGAGCTGTGTTTGTATACTGTGCATGCAGCAGAGCTGTGTTTGTATACTGTGCATGCAGCAGAGCAGTGTTTGTATACTGTGCATGCAGCTGATAGGAACTGAAGGAGTTAAATTGAGTTCTGTCTATGTTGTATTTTCTTGTTTAGACTCATCTTACCTGTTCCCTTGAGAACTAAAACCAGATAACAGATGAATTCCTGTTTTTCAGCCTACGTGGCTTCCTCTGTCTTGTTGAAACCAGTTGTGAAATTGTTTTATACTAGGCATGTCTGTAAATGTTTAACTTCTTTGCTATAAAGAATGGAAACCTAACTGATAAGCCAGAGGCGTCTCAGCAGGCTTCCCGAGTTGTACAATACAGCGTAAGTCTGTGTTATTCTTCTCGACGGAGCAATCAATTAGAGACATATGGTGTCTCACACCCAAGAACATCAGTCCTTCAGGTGAAAGAGGTAATCTGAGGGATCCCGATACAGCAGAGCTGTGTTTTTATACTGGGCATGCAGCAGTGCTGTTTGTATACTGTGCATGCAGCAGAGCTGTGTTTGTATACTGTGCATGCAGCAGTGCTGTGTTTGCATACTGTGCATGCAGCAGAGCTGTGTTTGTATACTGTGCATGCAGCAGAGCTGTGTTTGTATACAGTGCATGCAGCAGAGCTGTGTTTGTATACTGTGCATGCAGCAGAGCTGTGTTTGTATACTGTGCATGTAGCAGAGCTGTGTTTGTATACTGTTCATGCAGCAGAGCTGTGTTTGTATATTGTGCATGCAGCAGAGCTGTGTTTCTATAATGTGCATGCAGCAGAGCTGTGTTTGTATACTGTGCATGCAGCAGAGCTGTGTTTTTATACTGTTCATGCAGCAGAGCTGTGTTTGTATACAGTGCATGCAGCAGAGCTGTGTTTCTATACTGTGCATGCAGCAGAGCTGTGTTTGTATACTGTGCATGCAGCAGAGCTATGTTTGTATACTGTGCATGCAGCAGAGCTGTTTGTATGCAGTGCATGTAGCAGTACTGTGTTTCTATCCTGTTCATGCAGCAGAGCTGTGTTTGTATACTGTGCATGCAGCAGAGCTGTGTTTGTATACTGTGCATGCAGCAGAGCTGTGTTTGTATACTGTGCATGCAGCTGAGCTGTGTTTTTATACTGTGCATGCAGCAGAGCTGTGTTTGTATACTGTGCATGCAGCAGAGCTGTGTTTTTACACTGTGCATGCAGCAGTGCTGTGTTTGTATACTGGTCATGCAGCAGAGCTGTGTTTGTATACTGTGCATGCAGCAGAGCTGTGTTTCTATACTGTGCATGCAGCAGAGCTGTGTTTGTATACTGTGCATGCAGCAGAGCTGTGTTTGTATACTGTGCATGCAGCAGTGCTGTTTGTATACTGTGCATGCAGCAGAGCTGTATTTTTATTCTGTGCATGCAGCAGCGCTGTTTGTATGCAGTGCATGTAGCAGTACTGTGTTTGTATACTGTTCATGCAGCAGAGCTGTGTTTGTATACTGTGCATGCAGCAGAGCTGTGTTTGTATACTGTGCATGCAGCAGAGCTGTGTTTGTATACTGTGCATGCATTAGAGCTGTGTTTGTATACTGTGCATGCATTAGAGCTGTGTTTGTATACTGTGCATGCAGCAGAGCTGTGTTTCTGTATTGTGCATGCAGCAGAGCTGTGTTTGTATACTGTGCATGCAGCAGAGCTGTGTTTCTGTACTGTGCATGCAGCAGAGCTGTGTTTGTATACTGTGCATGCAGCAGAGCTGTGTTTGTATACTGTTCATGCAGCAGAGCTGTGTTTGTATACTGTGCATGCAGCAGAGCTGTGTTTGTATACTGTGCATGCAGCAGAGCTGTGTTTGTATACTGTGCATGCAGCAGAGCTGGGTTTGTATATGGTGCATGAAGCAGAGCTGGGTTTGTATATGGTGCATGCAGCAGATATGTTTGTATACTTTGCATGCAGCAGAGCTGTGTTTGTATACTGTGCATGCAGCAGAGCTGTGTTTCTATACTGTGCATGCAGCAGAGCTGTGTTTGTATACTGTGCATGCAGCAGAGCTGTGTTTGTATACTGTTCATGCAGCAGAGCTGTGTTTGTATACTGTGCATGCAGCAGAGCTGTGTTTCTATACTGTGCATGCAGCAGAGCTGTGTTTGTATACTGTGCATGCAGCAGAGCTATGTTTGTATACTGTGCATGCAGCAGCGCTGTTTGTATGCAGTGCATGTAGCAGTACTGTGTTTGTATTCTGTTCATGCAGCAGAGCTGTGTTTGTATACTGTGCATGCAGCAGAGCTGTGTTTGTATACTGTGCATGCAGCAGTGCTGTTTGTATACTGTGCATGCAGCAGAGCTGTATTTTTATACTGTGCATGCAGCAGCACTGTTTGTATGCAGTGCATGTAGCAGTACTGTGTTTGTATACTGTTCATGCAGCAGAGCTGTGTTTGTATACTGTGCATGCAGCAGAGCTGTGTTTGTATACTGTGCATGCAGCAGAGCTGTGTTTGTATACTGTGCATGCAGCAGAGCTGTGTTTGTATACTGTGCATGCAGCAGAGCTGTGTTTGTATACAGTGCATGCAGCAGAGCTGTGTTTGTATACTGTTCATGCAACAGAGCTGTGTTTGTATACTGTGCATGCAGCAGAGCTGTGTTTCTGTACTGTGCATGCAGCAGAGCTGTGTTTGTATACTGTGCATGCAGCAGAGCTGTGTTTGTATACTGTGCATGCAGCAGAGCTGTGTTTGTATACTGTGCATGCAGCAGAGCTGTGTTTGTATACTGTGCATGCAGCAGAGCTGTGTTTGTATACTGTGCATGCAGCAGAGCTGGGTTTGTATATGGTGCATGCAGCAGAGCTGGGTTTGTATATGGTGCATGCAGCAGATATGTTTGTATACTTTGCATGCAGCAGAGCTGTGTTTGTATACTGTGCATGCAGCAGAGCTGTGTTTCTATCCTGTTCATGCAGCAGAGCTGTGTTTGTATACTGTGCATGCAGCAGAGCTGTGTTTGTATACTGGTCATGCAGCAGAGCTGTGTTTGTATACTGTGCATGCAGCAGAGCTGTGTTTCTATACTGTGCATGCAGCAGAGCTGTGTTTGTATACTGTGCATGCAGCAGAGCTGTGTTTGTATACTGTGCATGCAGCAGTGCTGTTTGTATACTGTGCATGCAGCAGAGCTGTATTTTTATACTGTGCATGCAGCAGCGCTGTTTGTATGCAGTGCATGTAGCAGTACTGTGTTTGTATACTGTGCATGCAGCAGAGCTGTGTTTGTATACTGTGCATGCAGCAGAGCTGTGTTTGTATACTGTGCATGCAGCAGAGCTGTGTTTGTATACTGTGCATGCAGCAGAGCTGTGTTTGTATACTGTGCATGCATTAGAGCTGTGTTTGTATACTGTGCATGCTGCAGAGCTGTGTTTCTGTACTGTGCATGCAGCAGAGCTGTGTTTCTGTACTGTGCATGCAGCAGAGCTGTGTTTGTATACTGTGCATGCAGCAGAGCTGTGTTTGTATACTGTTCATGCAGCAGAGCTGTGTTTGTATACTGTTCATGCAGCAGAGCTGTGTTTGTATACTGTGCATGCAGCAGAGCTGTGTTTGTATACTGTGCATGCAGCAGAGCTGTGTTTGTATACTGTGCATGCAGCAGAGCTGTGTTTGTATACTGTGCATGCAGCAGAGCTGTGTTTGTATACTGTGCATGCATTAGAGCTGTGTTTGTATACTGTGCATGCAGCAGAGCTGTGTTTCTGTACTATGCATGCAGCAGAGCTGTGTTTGTATACTGTGCATGCAGCAGAGCTGTGTTTCTGTACTGTGCATGCAGCAGAGCTGTGTTTGTATACTGTGCATGCAGCAGAGCTGTGTTTGTATACTGTTCATGCACCAGAGCTGTGTTTCTATACTGTGCATGCAGCAGAGCTGTGTTTGTATACTGTGCATGCAGCAGAGCTATGTTTGTATACTGTGCATGCAGCAGCGCTGTTTGTATGCAGTGCATGTAGCAGTACTGTGTTTGTATTCTGTTCATGCAGCAGAGCTGTGTTTGTATACTGTGCATGCAGCAGAGCTGTGTTTGTATAGTGTGCATGCATTAGAGCTGTGTTTGTATACTGTGCATGCATTAGAGCTGTGTTTGTATACTGTGCATGCAGCAGAGCTGTGTTTCTGTACTGTGCATGCAGCAGAGCTGTGTTTGTATACTGTGCATGCAGCAGAGCTGTGTTTCTGTACTGTGCATGCAGCAGAGCTGTGTTTGTATACTGTGCATGCAGCAGAGCTGTGTTTGTATACTGTTCATGCAGCAGAGCTGTGTTTGTATACTGTGCATGCATTAGAGCTGTGTTTGTATACTGTGCATGCAGCAGAGCTGTGTTTCTGTACTGTGCATGCTGCAGAGCTGTGTTTGTATACTGTGCATGCAGCAGAGCTGTGTTTGTATACTGTGCATGCAGCAGAGCTGTGTTTGTATACTGTTCATGCAGCAGAGCTGTGTTTGTATACTGTGCATGCAGCAGAGCTGTGTTTGTATACTGTGCATGCAGCAGAGCTGTGTTTGTATACTGTGCATGCATTAGAGCTGTGTTTGTATACTGTGCATGCAGCAGAGCTGTGTTTCTGTACTGTGCATGCTGCAGAGCTGTGTTTGTATACTGTGCATGCAGCAGAGCTGTGTTTCTGTACTGTGCATGCAGCAGAGCTGTGTTTGTATACTGTGCATGCAGCAGAGCTGTGTTTGTATACTGTGCATGCAGCAGAGCTGTGTTTCTATACTGTGCATGCAGCAGAGCTGTGTTTGTATACTGTGCATGCAGCAGAGCTATGTTTGTATACTGTGCATGCAGCAGCGCTGTTTGTATGCAGTGCATGTAGCAGTACTGTGTTTGTATTCTGTTCATGCAGCAGAGCTGTGTTTGTATACTGTGCATGCAGCAGAGCTGTGTTTGTATACTGTGCATGCAGCAGAGCTGTGTTTGTATAATGTGCATGCAGCAGAGCTGTGTTTGTATACTGTGCATGCAGCAGAGCTGTGTTTTTATACTGTGCATGCAGCAGAGCTGTGTTTTTATACTGTGCATGCAGCAGGGCTGTGTTTGTATACTGTGCATGCAGCAGAGCTGTGTTTTTATACTGTGCATGCAGCAGTGCTGTGTTTGTAAACTGGTCATGCAGCAGAGCTGTGTTTGTATACTGTGCATGCAGCAGAGCTGTGTTTCTATACTGTGCATGCAGCAGAGCTGTGTTTGTATACTGTGCATGCAGCAGAGCTGTGTTTGTATACTGTGCATGCACAGAGCAGTGTATGTATACTGTGCATGCAGCAGAGCTGTGTTTTTATACTGTGCATGCAGCAGAGCTGTATTTGTATACTGTGCATGCAGCAGTGCTGTTGTATACTGTGCATGCAGCAGAGCTGTATTTTTATACTGTGCATGCAGCAGCGCTGTTTGTATGCAGTGCATGTAGCAGTACTGTGTTTGTATACTGTTGATAGGAACTGAAGGAGTTAAATTGAGTTCTGTCTATGTTGCATTCTCTTGTTTAAAACCTTATCTGTTCTTCAAGGAGATGTCTCAGACATCTCCCTTGTGAACCAAGGTCAAATACCTCTGCTTTTTCGCCTAAATGACTTTCTTTGTCGAAAACAAGTTGTAAAATCATTTGTACTGCGCATGTCTGTAAAATGTTTAAATTCTTTACTATAAAAGACGGAAGCCTAACTGATAAGCCAGAGGCGTCTTGGCAGGCATTCCGATTGGTATTATACAGCTGGTGTCTGTGTAGTTCTTCTCGACGGAGCTGATTTAATTAGAGACATATGATGCTTCACACCTAAGAACATCGGTCCTTCAGATGAAAGAGTAATCTGAGGGATCCCGACAGTTTCCTGGCGCCCGAAACAGGGACCTGATATAGGCACCTCTCCAAGACTACCCGATCTACAGACCACTCCAGTTACTGATGAAATTGTGAACAGCAGACCTAAACACCTGGCCAGGTAAGAGATCAATTTTTCTCTTCTCTGCTCTTCATAATCTATCATTATAACTAAGGTCCGTATAAAGGGGAATCTAGTAGAGGAGGGGGCCGTAAAATCAGGTCCATATAAGAACTCTGAGGAAATCGGGTGTGATAGGAACTGAAGGAGTTAAATTGAGTTCTGTCTATGTTGCATTCTCTTGTTTAAAACCTTATCTGTTCTTCGAGGAGATGTCTCAGACATCTCCCTTGTGAACCAAGGTCAAATACCTCTGCTTTTTCGCCTAAATGACTTTCTTTGTCTAAAACAAGTTGTAAAATCATTTGTACTGCGCATGTCTGTAAAATGTTTAAATTCTTTACTATAAAAGACGGAAGCCTAACTGATAAGCCAGAGGCGTCTTGGAGGCATCCTGAGTTGTACCATACAGCTGGTGTCTGTGTAGTTCTTCTCGACGGAGCTGATTTAATTAGAGACATATGATGCTTCACACCCAAGAACATCGGTCCTTCAGATGAAAGAGTAATCTGAGGGATCCCGTCAGTTTCCTGGCGCCCGAACAGGGACCTGATATAGGCACCTCTCCAAGACTACCCGATCTACAGACCACTCCAGTTACTGATGAAATTGTGAACAGCAGACCTAAACACCTGGCCAGGTAAGAGATCAATTTTTCTCTTCTCTGCTCTTCATAATCTATCATTATAACTAAGGTCCGTATAAAGGGGAATCTAGTAGAGGAGGGGGCCGTAAAATCAGGTCCATATAAGAACTCTGAGGAAATCGGGTGTGACACGCATATGTAATTTCTGCTCGAATGAGAGGTTACTGTAGGTTCTGTCTGTGCACAGCTATTTTTAGAAAAAGAGCTGATGCAAATCAAAATGGGAGAGGTCTGACATTACGGAATATAAGGCTGGGTGAACAGTTCATACTGCGCAGCCCGGACGGACAAGTTTTTCACAATAGACGGTTCCGCACTAGGAATAGAGGAGGTTGTTGAATGGCTACTTTGATTTGAAAGGTTGTGGAAAGTAGAAAAATAAGCTGCACAGTAGGTATTCGTTCAAAGAGTGGTGATATTGCCTAACTGGGTCATGTGACAGCGTCCTTTCGGGGAGGTCACCGCCTAAGCTTAAATCAACACCCTTTACGAATAAACCTTGTGACAGATAAGAGTGTGACCGAATGAGCACAGGACCGTGAAATGAGCCTGTGACAGGATATGACTGAAGAACCCCAGTAGATGGACACTTTATTTACAATCCTGTGTGTTGTGGGAGTATTTCTGTTCGGATGCTACATAGCATATAAGTACACGAAACACGTAGTACACCGAGGAACAGACACTCCATTTAGCCTGTTAGCACCTTAGGAAGAAGGTAACGAGGTATAGTAGAGCCTAGTCTTGAGCTTACCCAATACACCACCTAAGGCAGGGGACTAACAGGAAGACAACAAGAGAGACAGGATAAGAATAAAAGATAAGATGGGGAACAGTCAGGGAAAGACACCTGAAGAAGGAAATCGGTTATGTGATATAATTGAGGATAGATATGGAAGTAGTGCAGCAAAGAACCTGGAAAAAGTATTAATCAAATCCAAAGTGCAAGATATGCAGGCTGTGTGAATCCTTGTATATATGTCTATGAGAACCTCTGAATAAGATGAGAGATGAGTAATTGAGTATAAAAAAAAAAAAAAAAAATCAGTGAATGAGCACGTATGAATGAATCATCACACATCATTTTTGTGTCAAGAGATTTGTGACCTTTCTAGTTGTGGTGGAATCCCGGACAGATGCGTTATAGATATTTCAAATCTACATCTGAGACTGAATGAATTGAGTAATGATATAGTTCGTGTTATATGTGGCATTACATTGTAAAGTTTCCTGAATGCATTTGGCCAGAAAAAGGGCAAGGCATGGTTAATCTCATTATACAGTTATCTGCCCTTACAGTGAAATCCCGTGATTTTGAGTTTCTTTGTAGAAATTGATTTTGATAAGTCTAAAGAACTACAGAATTCTGTGAAGGACGACGCTGCATTCTGACGGGAGGGGGGAATGATACCGCTGCGTAGTTTTTCTTCTCCCTTCGCTCTTATCTCTGCTGAGTGTGAGCTGTGCTCAAAATTCTCTGTAATTCTATCCGTAAGGTACACGCTGAAAGATTTGTGCATTTTAAAGCAACAGTACTTAATTGAAGATTGGAAGTTAAAAGTAAGATATGGTGCCTAATTTAGAAGGGAATTGTAAGTGATTGCTTGGTCATTAATGTGTTTGAACCTGCTTCTAGTTGTGTGATTGATTTGTATAGCAAATTGTGTCAAATTACAAAAGACAGAGAAGGAAGGAAGCAGTAAAACAAGTGGGACAAATATTGAAAAAGGCAAAAATACCAGAGTGTGAATGTTTGGATGTACAAAAAGGCACAGACAAGGGAAGAAAATAGCAAGTGAATAAATGATGCTTGAGAATGTGCAGCAGTGTGGAAGGTGTATTATGAATGTTTGATTGACAAAGTGTAACCAGAGACCCAGACAAAACAGATGGACTTGTAAACACTGTGGTCAGACTCAGACAAACCCAGACTGAATAGCTACTTGTGTGACCTGTGCTACTGACCTAAGAGAATTGCACTAAATCTTATCCAGACAAGATCATAAGAAGCTGACATAATAGTGTGGATAGTGGGTAGTGGGACATTGGCCCTTGAGGAGTAAGCTGACAGTAGACATCAGACGGCCAACCCCATCAGGACCTAGAAGTGTGACTAGAATAAGAAAGATACAGGTGTATTATCCCTGGAGCCCCTCTGACCAGCTAGCTTTGCTGAAGCAGCTGCCTGACCCTGAAGACCAACCATTCCCGTTTTACAGACACATAAAGGAAGTACAGCAGACATATAAGTGTACCTGGGCAGACCTAGAGAGGTTGGTGAGTTTAAAGGCAGGTGACGCACTAGATCATATAATTAAGACACACAGATGTGACAAAGGATCAGGCTTGGGGCATGGATGATAAATCTGCACGATCTGGGGAGACGTACTGTGAGTCACTAAGACAATGGGCTGCAGTGGAACAATCAGAGCAGTCTGTACTCCTGACTAATGTGACACAGCAAAGAGGAGAGAGAGTAGAGATATACCTTGGACGGTTACAGCTGAAATGGGCAGACATGGGGTACATTTGCATAAACCCACTTGATGTTAGAATACTGGTGGATGCATTCATTGACGGTATGAACAAAGACTTACGAGACGCAGTACAGACAGCCAGACCTGAATGGAGACATGTAGATCCGAAAGACCTCCTTAAGGTAGCTAAAGAAATTGAGCAAACAAGGACAATAAAACGACCTGTCATGTATGCTGGAGCACAAGGAAAAAAGTGGAGACGTAATAGGGAAGGCATGTGAGATGACACTGACGTTTCTTTTGACAATCTATTCCCCACATGACATCCATGCCATACTCCTACAAGTTCAACCAAAACATCTGTCTATGGCCAGACAGCTCCGACTTGAGTGTGCTCTACTAATTCCTGAGTATGTCACTCCTCAAAAGATGTAACGTTCTGAATCCAGCCACCCTCCTGCCTGTGGATTCAGAAAAGGGGGAATTGGTGACCGTATTGGCAAGTGAGGAAGGATACTTTGACATGACGCATGAACATGTCTGCATAGAACTGATGAGTCAGGAGACAGTTGGGTTTGCACACATTCATGAAAAACCTGTTCCTAATGCAGACTTTGAGTTTCTTTTTTGTAGATGGCCCCAGATACCACCAGGATGGACGATTCTACACTGGATATGCAGTAGTATCCTCACATGAGGTAATCCGAGCGGAACCACTCTCTCCTCACATGTCAGCGCAGGAGGCAGAGTTGAAGGCACTCACTGAGGCGTGTAGAGCCGCTGCAGGTAAAGTCGCTAATATTTTCACAGATTCGAACCCCATTAAAAATGCAGAGCTGGTGAAACAATTGATGGAGGCATTGATGTTACCAGTCCAGGTTGGCATTGTCAAGGTAAAAGCACACACAAAGGTGACTCCGTGGAGGTAGAGGGCAATAGAAGGGCGAACGAGGCTGCTAAAATAGCACAAGGCGGCCTAGAGAGAGCAGTGGACGGTGGCGGGGAGTCAGCGTATTCCAGCCACATTGGGTCTAGATGTCCTGAAATCCCTCCAGCAAAAGGCTGCCCAAACAGAGAAGGTACACCGGGGGAGACTGGGAGCTGAGCTGAACTCAAATGGAGTATGGGAGAATAAGGATAAAATGTGCCCACCAAAGTCCCTGTTCCCAATCATGGCGCAAGCAGCACATGGCCCCAATCACACCTCAAAAAGTCACATGTGTGCCATGGTAGATGCCTTCTGGATCGCTCCTGGCTTCAGTTGCGCAGCCGCGAAACTTGTACAATCATGCCTCATCTGTGCACAGCACAACCCAGGTAAAACAGTAAAAGTCCCTAAGAAAGTGACACCTAGGCCTCTCTACCCGTTTCAGAGACGGCAGATTGACGACATACAGCTACCAAGGTAGGAGTGTATGCAAATATCCTAGTATGTGTAGATCTCTTCTCTGGATGGCCAGAGGCCTACCAGGTGAAAACGGCTACAGCTCGAGCCACTGCAAAGAAACTGGTGATGGAACTAGTACCACGATTCGGTGTCCCTGAAACAATTGAATCAGACAGAGGTACACACTTTACTGCTGAGGTAATGCAAAATGTCATGCAAATGATAGGTGTAGAACAGGCATTTCATACACCCTACCACCCACAGAGTTCAGGGAAGGTAGAAAGAATGAACGGGACACTGAAATTGAAAATACAGAAAACCATGGAGCAGACCCATAGACCATGGCCAGAGTGTCTCCCATTAGCATTATTCTCAGTAAGGTACACACCCACGGGGAAAGCTAAACTGTCACCCTTCGAGATACTGTTTGGAAGACCACCGAACACAGGGTTGTACTACCCACAGGTCTTAACACTTAATGTGGATAATTTGACAAGTTATGTAATCCAGTTGCAAAAGCATTTAACTCAAATGCATTCTCTAGTTTTCTCTTCCATTCCAGATCCAGATAGTGTGGAAGGAACTCACTGTCTACAACCTGGTGATTACGTATATGTCAAGAAACACTCCAGAAAGACCCTTGAACCCTGATATCAAGGACCTTACCAAGTACTCCTAACAACGCCTACTTCTGTTAAGTTGGAAGGACAACCAACCTGGATCCACGCATCGCATTGCAAACTAGCCACAGGAATTAACAAAGCATAAGAGTGCATAATGTTTTGGTTTGGTTTTGTTGCATTATCTGTAATAATGGTAGCTGCGTGGGACAATCTAAATTCTCCAATGTCCTTGAATAATAAGTTTATACAACATCATGAAAAATTACTGAATGATTGGTCAAATCATTTGCTGGATCTGCACACGTTCACCAGTATCAGCCACTAGTATTCCGTTCCTTGTTATTCCTATGCCACCCGAGGAATTATTTGCCTGGACCAGTTGTTCTGATACACTTGCTAATAATGCCACAAATAATGTGAAGTTATGGAACACAACTGTTGGTATACCTATTGTGGGATGGGTAGGATACCCTTGGTGGCAGGGTAATCTTTCAGGAAGTAATACATACCTTCAATATCTGGCATATAAAGGGGGGGGCTTGGGTACCCAGGAATAGAACTCGATTAACCTACCTGGGGCAAATTCCAATGTATGGCCTACAAGTTAGTTTTAATGTAACTTCCCACTCTACTGATGCCTTCAAACCAATACTGCTAGAAAGAAGGTTGCATAATACGTCCTGGGAGTATTCCAATTTATTTCCCCAGGGCAATAATGAAACTTGTTTTAATATTTCAGGTAATATACCTTGCAACGAGTCATCTGGATATGAGAAAGGAACTCCCACCTGTAGAAATCCCGATGTAGGGTATTGTAGCCCTTTAGGACAACTTCCAAATTGGTGTATGCTTCAGAATGTATCTGCGTTCATAGATTTAGTTCATAGACTGGTATTACAACATTCAGCCCTATGGGACCTACCTAGTGACATGTACTGGGTATGTGGAGACAATGCATATAAATGGTTGCCAGTAGGGGTAAAAGGTGCTTGTACTCTGGGACGTTTGACTCCAGCTACCTTTGTTATTCCGAATGACCAGTTGAATACTCAGAGCATACCTAAACACACGTTGTACAAAAGAGCTGCTGACAATACACCTCGCCTCTCTGGGAGACCACATATAGTGCAGATGAGTGTGGCTAATAAAATTGTCAGCTCTATTTTTATTTATCCTATGATTACTCAAATGTGGGATAAATTAGTCAGGGCTACAGATTACTTAGATGACCAAATATGGGATATATTGGAGATATTGCACACCACCGTTGCTGTCCAAAATCAGCTTATCATAGCCACTAATCAGCATACCATAGTACTAGATTATTTAACTGCAGCGCAAGGAGGTATGTGTCAAGTCATCGGACCCGCTTGCTGTCATTATATAGATCCCAACAGTAGTTTAAAGTTAAAATTAAAAATAGAGGATGTTCAAAAACTTAGAGATCAGTACAATAAAGACAATGATCGTACTAAGGATAGTTGGTGGTCAGATACATTCTCCTTTCTTAATCCAGCTAATTGGTTTAAGGGTATTGGAGGCTGGATAACTGGGATTATACTAAGTCTATTACGTATTGTTGTTTGTATCTTCGTAATATATGTGCTATTGAAACTTGTTTTTTGGTGTATCTCTGTATGCAAGAAAAGATGTAGAAATAGATAAGGAAGTTTGACTGTAAACAACAAGAATTTAACTATTATTCCTTTGAGTCCTAGATTGACATCTCATTTCTGGCATGAAGGAGCGTACTCTTGCAATGATGGACGTGGCTTCAGTATCTGGGGGATGGAGAAGGTAGAAGACCTGTCTCCCTTGGGCAACCCGTCGGCCTGGGATAGTACCTGGTGAACGAGCCACTATCCGCTGTTGTTGCAGGATCCAGTGTTCCAGATTGTGGAAAATGAAGATGTCAAAGGGGGGAATGATAGGAACTGAAGGAGTTAAATTGAGTTCTGTCTATGTTGCATTCTCTTGTTTAAAACCTTATCTGTTCTTCGAGGAGATGTCTCAGACATCTCCCTTGTGAACCAAGGTCAAATACCTCTGCTTTTTCGCCTAAATGACTTTCTTTGTCTAAAACAAGTTGTAAAATCATTTGTACTGCGCATGTCTGTAAAATGTTTAAATTCTTTACTATAAAAGACGGAAGCCTAACTGATAAGCCAGAGGCGTCTTGGAGGCATCCTGAGTTGTACCATACAGCTGGTGTCTGTGTAGTTCTTCTCGACGGAGCTGATTTAATTAGAGACATATGATGCTTCACACCCAAGAACATCGGTCCTTCAGATGAAAGAGTAATCTGAGGGATCCCGACAGGTGTGACACGCATATGTAATTTCTGCTCGAATGAGAGGTTACTGTAGGTTCTGTGTGTGCACAGCTATTTTTAGAAAAAGAGCTGATGCAAATCAAAATGGGAGAGGTCTGACATTACGGAATATAAGGCTGGGTGAACAGTTCATACTGCGCAGCCCGGACGGACAAGTTTTTCACAATAGACGGTTCCGCACTAGAAATAGAGGAGGTTGTTGAATGGCTACTTTGATTTGAAAGGTTGTGAAAAGTAGAAAAATAAGCTGCACAGTAGGTATTCGTTCAAAGAGTGGTGATATTGCCTAACTGGGTCATGTGACAGCGTCCTTTTGGGGAGGTCACCGCCTAAGCTTAAATCAACACCCTTTACGAATAAACCTTGTGACAGATAAGAGTGTGACCGAATGAGCACAGGACCGTGAAATGAGCCTGTGACAGGATATGACTGAAGAACCCCAGTAGATGGACACTTTATTTACAATCCTGTGTGTTGTGGGAGTATTTCTGTTCGGATGCTACATAGCATATAAGTACACGAAACACGTAGTACACCGAGGAACAGACACTCCATTTAGCCTGTTAGCACCTTAGGAAGAAGGTAACGAGGTATAGTAGAGCCTAGTCTTGAGCTTACCCAATACACCACCTAAGGCAGGGGACTAACAGGAAGACAACAAGAGAGACAGGATAAGAATAAAAGATAAAATGGGGAACAGTCAGGGAAAGACACCTGAAGAAGGAAATCGGTTATGTGATATAATTGAGGATAGATATGGAAGTAGTGCAGCAAAGAACCTGGAAAAAGTATTAATCAAATCCAAAGTGCAAGATAGGCAGGCTGTGTGAATCCTTGTATATATGTCTATGAGAACCTCTGAATAAGATGAGAGATGAGTAATTGAGTATAAAAAAAAAAAAAAAAATCAGTGAATGAGCACGTATGAATGAATCATCACACATCATTTTTGTGTCAAGAGATTTGTGACCTTTCTAGTTGTGGTGGAATCCCAGACAGATGCGTTATAGATATTTCAAATCTACATCTGAGACTGAATGAATTGAGTAATGATATAGTTCGTGTTATATGTGGCATTACATTGTAAAGTTTCCTGAATGCATTTGGCCAGAAAAAGGGCAAGGCATGGTTAATCTCATTATACAGTTATCTGCCCTTACAGTGAAATCCCGTGATTTTGAGTTTCTTTGTAGAAATTGATTTTGATAAGTCTACAGAACTACAGAATTCTGTGAAGGACGACGCTGCATTCTGACGGGAGGGGTGAAGGATGGAGCTGCGCAGTTTCTTCTCCCTTCGCTCTTATCTCTGCTGTGTGAGCTGTGCTAAAAATTCTCTGTAATTCTATCCGTAAGGTACACGCTGAAAGATTTGTGCATTTTAAAGCAACAGTACTTAATTGAAGATTGGAAGTTAAAAGTAAGATATGGTGCCTAATTTAGAAGGGAATTGTAAGTGATTGCTTGGTCATTAATGTGTTTGAACCTGCTTCTAGTTGTGTGATTGATTTGTATAGCAAATTGTGTCAAATTACAAGAGACAGAGAAGGAAGGAAGCAGTAAAACAAGTGGGACAAACATTGAAAAAGGCAAAAATACCAGAGTGTGAATGTTTGGATGTACAAAAAGGCACAGACAAGTGAAGAAAATAGCAAGTGAATAAATGATGCTTGAGAATGTGCAGCAGTATGGAAGGTGTATTATGAATGTTTGATTGACAAAGTGTAACCAGAGACCCAGACAAAACAGATGGACTTGTAAACACTGTGGTCAGACTCAGACAAACCCAGACTGAATAGCTACTTGTGTGACCTGTGCTACTGACCTAAGAGAATTGCACTAAATCTTATCCAGACAAGATCATAAGAAGCTGACATAATAGTGTGGATAGTGGGTAGTGGGGACATTGGCCCTTGAGGAGTAAGCTGACAGTAGACATCAGACGGCCAACCCCATCAGGACCTAGAAGTGTGACTAGAATAAGAAAGATACAGGTGTATTATCCCTGGAGCCCCTCTGACCAGCTAGCTTTGCTGAAGCAGCTGCCTGACCCTGAAGACCAACCATTCCCGTTTTACAGACACATAAAGGAAGTACAGCAGACATATAAGTGTACCTGGGCAGACCTAGAGAGGTTGATGAGTTTAAAGGCAGGTGACGCACTAGATCATATAATTAAGACACACACAGATGTGACAAAGAATCAGGCTTGGGGCATGGATGATAAATCTGCACGATCTGGGGAGACGTACTGTGAGTCACTAAGACAATGGGCTGCAGTGGAACAATCAGAGCAGTCTGTACTCCTGACTAATGTGACACAGCAAAGAGGAGAGAGAGTAGAGATATACCTTGGACGGTTACAGCTGAAATGGGCAGACATGGGGTACATTTGCATAAACCCACTTGATGTTAGAATACTGGTGAATGCATTCATTGACGGTATGAACAAAGACTTACGAGACGCAGTACAGACAGCCAGACCTGAATGGAGACATGTAGATCCGAAAGACCTCCTTAAGGTAGCTAAAGAAATTGAGCAAACAAGGACAATAAGACAACCTGTCATGTATGCTGGAGCACAAGGAAAAAAGTGGAGACGTAATAGGAAAGGCATGTGAGATGACACTGACGATCCATGCCATACTCCTACAAGTTCAACCAAAACATCTGTCTATGGCCAGACAGCTCCGACTTGAGTGTGCTCTACTAATTCCTGAGTATGTCACTCCTCAAAAGATGTAACGTTCTGAATCCAGCCACCCTCCTGCCTGTGGATTCAGAAAAGGGGAATTGGTGACCGTATTGGCAAGTGAGGAAGGATACTTTGACATGACGCATGAACATGTCTGCATAGAACTGATGAGTCAGGAGACAGTTGGGTTTGCACACATTCATGAAAAACCTGTTCCTAATGCAGACTTTGAGTTTCTTTTTTGTAGATGGCCCCAGATACCACCAGGATGGACGATTCTACACTGGATATGCAGTAGTATCCTCACATGAGGTAATCCGAGCGGAACCACTCTCTCCTCACATGTCGGCGCAGGAGGCAGAGTTGAAGGCACTCACTGAGGAGTGTAGAGCCGCTGCAGGTAAAGTCGCTAATATTTTCACAGATTCAAAGCCCATTAAAAATGCAGAGCTGGTGAAACAATTGATGGAGGCATTGATGTTACCAGTCCAGGTTGGCATTGTCAAGGTAAAAGCACACACAAAGGTGACTCCGTGGAGGTAGAGGGCAATAGAAGGGCGAACGAGGCTGCTAAAATAGCACAAGGCGGCCTAGAGAGAGCAGTGGACGGTGGCGGGGAGTCAGCGTATTCCAGCCACATTGGGTCTAGATGTCCTGAAATCCCTCCAGCAAAAGGCTGCCCAAACAGAGAAGGTACACCGAGGGAGACTGGGAGCTGAGCTGAACTCAAATGGAGTATGGGAGAATAAGGATAAAATGTGCCCACCAAAGTCCCTGTTCCCAATCATGGCGCAAGCAGCACATGGCCCCAATCACACCTCAAAAAGTCACATGTGTGCCATGGTAGATGCCTTCTGGATCGCTCCTGGCTTCAGTTGCGCAGCCGCGAAACTTGTACAATCATGCCTCATCTGTGCACAGCACAACCCAGGTAAAACAGTAAAAGTCCCTAAGAAAGCGACACCTAGGCCTCTCTACCGGTTTCAGAGACGGCAGATTGACGACATACAGCTACCAAGGTAGGAGTGTATGCAAATATCCTAGTATGTGTAGATCTCTTCTCTGGATGGCCAGAGGCCTACCCGGTGAAAACGGCTACAGCTCGAGCCACTGCAAAGAAACTGGTGATGGAACTAGTACCACGATTCGGTGTCCCTGAAACAATTGAATCAGACAGAGGTACACACTTTACTGCTGAGGTAATGCAAAATGTAATGCAAATGATAGGTGTAGAACAGGCATTTCATACACCCTACCACCCACAGAGTTCAGGGAAGGTAGAAAGAATGAACGGGACACTGAAATTGAAAATACAGAAAACCATGGAGCAGACCCATAGACCATGGCCAGAGTGTCTCCCATTAGCATTATTCTCAGTAAGGTACACACCCACGGGGAAAACTAAACTGTCACCCTTCGAGATACTGTTTGGAAGACCACCGAACACAGGGTTGTACTACCCACAGGTCTTAACACTCAATGTGGATAATTTGACAAGTTATGTAATCCAGTTGCAAAAGCATTTAACTCAAATGCATTCTCTAGTTTTCTCTTCCACTCCAGATCCAGATAGTGTGGAAGGAACTCATTGTCTACAACCTGGTGATTACGTATATGTCAAGAAACACTCCAGAAAGACCCTTGAACCCCGATATCAAGGACCTTACCAAGTACTCCTAACAACGCCTACTTCTGTTAAGTTGGAAGGACGACCAACCTGGATCCACGCATCGCATTGCAAACTAGCCACAGGAGTTAACAAAGCATAAGAGTGCATAATGTTTTGGTTTGGTTTTGTTGCATTATCTGTAATAATGGTAGCTGCGTGGGACAGTCTAAATTCTCCAATGTCCTTGAATAATAAGTTTATACAACATCATGAAAAATTACTGAATGATTGGTCAAATCATTTGCTGGATCTGCACACATTCACCAGTATCAGCCACTAGTATTCCGTTCCTTGTTATTCCTATGCCACCCGAGGAATTATTTGCCTGGACCAGTTGTTCTGATACACTTGCTAATAATGCCACAAATAATGTGAAGTTATGGAACACAACTGTTGGAATACCTATTGTGGGATGGGTAGGATACCCTTGGTGGCAGGGTAATCTTTCAGGAAGTAATACATACCTTCAATATCTGGCATATAAAGGGGGGGCTTGGGTACCCAGGAATAGAACTCGATTAACCTACCTGGGTCAAATTCCAATGTATGGCCTACAAGTTAGTTTTAATGTAACTTCCCACTCTACTGATGCCTTCAAACCAATACTGCTAGAAAGAAGGTTGCATAACACGTCCTGGGAGTATTCCAATTTATTTCCCCAGGGCAATAATGAAACTTGTTTTAATATTTCAGGTAATATACCTTGCAACGAGTCATCTGGATATGAGAAAGGAACTCCCACCTGTGGAAATCCCGATGTAGGGTATTGTAGCCCTTTAGGACAACTTCCAAATTGGTGTATGGTTCAGAATGTATCTGCGTTCATAGATTTAGTTCATAGACTGGTATTACAACATTCAGCCCTATGGGACCTACCTAGTGACATGTACTGGGTATGTGGAGACAATGCATATAAATGGTTGCCAGTAGGGGTAAAAGGTGCTTGTACTCTGGGTCGTTTGACTCCAGCTACCTTTGTTATTCCGAATGACCAGTTGAGTACTCAGAGCATACCTAAACACACGTTGTACAAAAGAGCTGCTGACAATACACCTCGCCTCTCTGGGAGACCACATATAGTGCAGATGAGTGTGGCTAATAAAATTGTCAGCTCTATTTTTATTTATCCTATGATTACTCAAATGTGGGATAAATTAGTCAGGGCTACAGATTACTTAGATGACCAAATATGGGATATATTGAATATATTGCACACCACCGTTGCTGTCCAAAATCAGCTCATCATAGTCACTAATCAGCATACCATAGTATTAGATTATTTAACTGCAGCGCAAGGAGGTATGTGTCAAGTCATCGGACCAGCTTGCTGTCATTATATAGATCCCAACAGTAGTTTAAAGTTAAGATCAAAAATAGAGGATGTTCAAAGACTTAGAGATCAGTACGATAAAGACAATGATCGTACTAAGGATAGTTGGTGGTCAGACACATTCTCCTTTCTTAATCCAGCTAATTGGTTTAAGGGTATTGGAGGCTGGATAGCTGGGATTATACTAAGTTTATTACGTATTGTTGTTTGTATCTTCGTAATATATGTGCTATTGAAACTTGTTTTTTGGTGTATCTCTGTATGCAAGAAAAGATGTAGAAATAGATAAGGAAGTTTGACTGTAAACAACAAGAATTTAACTATTATTCCTTTGAGTCCTAGATTGACATCTCATTTCTGGCATGAAGGAGCGTACTCTTGCAATGATGGACGTGGCTTCAGTATCTGGGGGATGGAGAAGGTAGAAGACCTGTCTCCCTTGGGCAACCCGTCGGCCTGGGATAGTACCTGGTGAACGAGCCACTATCCGCTGTTGTTGCAGGATCCAGTGTTCCAGATTGTGGAAAATGAAGATGTCAAAGGGGGGAATGATAGGAACTGAAGGAGTTAAATTGAGTTCTGTCTATGTTGCATTCTCTTGTTTAAAACCTTATCTGTTCTTCGAGGAGATGTCTCAGACATCTCCCTTGTGAACCAAGGTCAAATACCTCTGCTTTTTCGCCTAAATGACTTTCTTTGTCGAAAACAAATTGTAAAATCATTTGTACTGCGCATGTCTGTAAAATGTTTAAATTCTTTACTATAAAAGACGGAAGCCTAACTGATAAGCCAGAGGCGTCTTGGCAGGCATCCCGAGTGGTATTATACAGCTGGTGTCTGTGTAGTTCTTCTCGACGGAGCTGATTTAATTAGAGACATATGATGCTTCACACCTAAGAACATCGGTCCTTCAGATGAAAGAGTAATCTGAGGGATCCCGACACTGTTCATGCAGCAGAGCTGTGTTTGTATACTGTGCATGCAGCAGAGCTGTGTTTGTATACTGTTCATGCAGCAGCGCTGTGTTTGTATACTGTGCATGCAGCAGAGCTGTGTTTGTATACTGTGCATGCAGCAGAGCTGTGTTTGTATACTGTGCATGCAGCAGAGCTGTATTTGTATACTGTGCATGCAGCAGAGCTGTATTTGTATACTGTGCATGCAGCAGTGCTGTGTTTGTATACTGTGTATGCAGCAGAGCTGTGTTTGTATACTGTGCATGCAGCAGAGCTGTGTTTGTATACTGTGCATGCAGCAGAGCTGTGTTTGTATACTGTGCATGCAGCAGAGCTGTGTTTGTATACTGTGTATGCAGCAGAGCTGTGTGTATACTGTGCATGCAGTAGAGCTGTGTTTGTATACTGTGTATGCAGCAGAGCTGTGTTTGTATACTGTGCATGCAGCAGTGTTTGCATAACATGCGTTGTCCGGACAAAACAAATCTTTGCAGAGGGTGTTGGATATGTAAAATATAACAAGCTCATACACACATATTGCAAATTGAGATTCTGATTTGGCTTGTATCCTAAGTCATACTACAAGACTCGTTAAAGGGTTGATTGTGACTTGTAGGATCGCTACTACCAATAGGTGGCGCTGTAGAGTAAAAGTCCTCTTTCTTTCTGAAGAGGCAATTTGCATACACACATATCGGCACCCAACTCAATCCACCACAGATCGCACCGTGGTCTGCGCAGGAAAAGGAAGCGCTGATGTCACCGCTCCATCAACCACCAGACAGCTGGATCCAGGTGAATGCCGGTAGGTATGAAGGTGTTTGTTATGTTTACAGTTTAATTTTGCTCAGACAAGCCCTTTACTGTCACTTTTACTCCCCTATAATAAATAATAATCTTTATTTTTATATAGCGCTAACATATTCCGCAGCGCTTTACAGTTTGCACACATTATCCCTATAGAGCTCACACTTTATTGATTATTTGCACCATGAGGGAAGTTGTAATAATCAGTACAAAATGTATTTTTCCTATTTTCCTAAAACCTGGGTATGTCTTATAGTAAGGTGCCTCCTGTAGCCCAAAAAATACATAATACCCATCCAAGATAGAAGCTTTTCATTGTTCATTTTGACTTTGCATCGGATCAGTACTTCGAACCACATACTTTTCGGGCGAATACTGAACTTCAAGTATCCTACACATGCACTGAGCTTTTACTTTTTTATTTTTTTAATCCTTTGCCCTAAAATTTGCAGACTGACACATTTGAAAATCTGGCAATCAGGAATTCACAACCTCTAATGGGAAAAGATGGTTGCTGTATTGAGAACATAGAATATTTATAAATAATTTACAACATGGAAAAATATTTTGAGCACAACATGAAATATACGATGACCCGGTATAACAATGCGCAGTTTATTTAAGTTTCCTTCATGGTTTCTTACACTTTGCGGACAAGAAAAAGAAAAATGGAACTTTTCTTATGGTCAACTGCCATCTAGTGGAGAAAGAGAGACTAACATCCTCCTAGAACCTTTGCTAAATAAGGTACTTTACTCAATATCGTGACTATATATCCAAGCAAATCTTTCCCATGCGGCGTCTGGCAAAAAAAAAAAAATGTTAAATTCTTAAACTACATGAGAAAGATGTGTTCATTTTAATGGCTGTAAATTAATGTTAATTATACAAAACATAATGTTTGGAAATTCCTGTATTTATGTTAAATATATTTCACTGGGGAATGATCTTGTCTCCCACACATAAGCGTTTGTTTTCTGCCTGCTATATACCGGAGTTGAAAGCAGATTGCGCGGATTATACAGTGTGATGTGCGGATAATGTGCATTGCCTTATATTCATCGGTAAGTTTCATTTACTAAAGCCTATAATTAGGGTCAGGGTCGTCCAATTCTCTGGTGAACAAAAAACAATGTTTTAAATGTTTACATTTTTTTCACATTGTCACCTCCAGTGAAATGAATGGAAACTCTTGGAGAAACAATTGTGTTGAAGCACATTCCTGCTGGAATGTGTTTCATTTGTAGACATGCACAGGACTATATACAGTTGTGCTCAAAAGTTTACATACCCCAGCAGAATTTTTGCTTTCTTGGACTTTTTTCAGAGAATGTGAATGATAACACCAAAACATTTTCTCCACTCATGGTTAGTGGTTGAGTGAAGCCATTTATTGTCAAACTGCTGTGATTTCTCTTTTTAAATCATAATGACAGCCCAAAACATCCAAATGACCCTGATCAAAAGTTTACATACCCCCATGTATTGCCCCCTCGACCATGCAGCCCATTTTTCTTCAAGTGCATCTTGAAATGGCCACACCGCTAGTTTTCAGAGAGTCCGGTATTTCAGCTGATGTTATTTGAGGGGTTTTCTTTGCATCTGGAACAATTTTCCTGGCAGTTTTGTTTTTACAGAGCCTCTGATTTTCCATTTGTTAACCACAGGTTGAACGCTGCTGACTGGCATTATCAATTCCTTCTATATCTTTTTGTATCCCTTTCCCGTTTTATACAGTTAAACTACCTTTTCTTGTAGATCCGTTGACAATTCTTTTGCTTTCCCCATGACTCAAAATCTAGAAATGTCAGTGGCTGGATGAAAGATGCAAGAGTCTGTCGGGATCCCAGAAACTCACTCAGCTTTTATACACACACTGATTACAAGCAAACAGGTCATAGGTGAGGATGTTTCCTTTAGTAGCCAGTCAAACCCATTTGTGTCAACTTCTGTGCATGTTATCAGGCCAAAATCACCAGGGTATGTGAACTTTTGATCAGGGTCGTTTGGATGTTTTGGGTTGTCATTATGATTTAAAAAGAGAAAGCACCGTAGTTTGACAATAAATGGCTTCACCAAACCACTAACCATGAGTGGAGAAAAAGTTTTGGTGATTATCATTCATATTCTCTGAAAAAAGGCCAAGAAAGCAAAAATTCTGCCTTGATATGTAAATTTTGAGCACAACTGTACACTATAAAGGCAAAAGTATTGGGATACCACGACATTACACCTAAGGAGCATTTATGAAATCTCATTGAGGTTTGGGCCAGTCGTGTTCTTTCACCAAACTCCCCCACCATGACTTTATTGACCTTGTGGAACAGATAAGGGTCTTCCCCAAAATGTTCCCACAAAGCTGAAGCTACAATTGTCCACAAAGTCTTGTGCTGAAGTATTAAGATTTCCCTTCACTGGAACTAAGGGGCTGAGGCTGACCCTTGAAAAATAACTCCTTAGGCTGTGTTCACACACAGCGTTTTTTTAGCGGTTTTTACCGCGGTTTTCACTATAAAACCGCTATAAAACCGCTAAAAATAAGCTGCACAGTCATTTCTATGCATTTTGCACTTTGTGTGCACATTGATGCATTTTTTACCGCGAAAAAAACGCATCGCGGTAAAAACCGCAGCATGCACATTAATTTTGCGTTTTTTTCCGCGGTTTAGGCTTCTCCCATGCTTTTAGAAACCGCTGCGGTAAAAAACGCATCAAAACCACGCAAAAACCGCAGCGGAAAAATAGGTGCGGTTTCTGGGAAGGGATTCAGGTTTTTGTGCAGAAATTTTCTGCAACGTGTGCACATACCCTTAGTATTATCCCTCCTTCACCAAACTGTACAGTGGACACCATGGAGTCAGATGCGTAACGTTCTTCTGGCTTTCACCAAACCCAGACTCCTCCATCAGACCCAGATAATGAAGTGTTATCCGTCACTGCACAGATGATGTTTTTCTCCAGAGTCCAGTGGTGGCAGCTTTACCCCACTCCATCCGTCAGGCATTGTGCTTGGTGATGTAAGGCTGCATGTGGCTGCTCAGCAATGAAGTTCCCAGAGGGGGCGAAGTGTTTGTGCTAATGTTATTACCAGAGGAATTCTGGACTCTGCATTGATGACGTTAGCAGAACTGTGGTGACTTTTCTGCCCTCTGCTCCTGAGCAGTCGCCCCCCCATCTATAACATTATGGGGTCTCCACTTCATGGCTGAGTTGCTGCGGTTCCTTTCACTTCTCAATATTATCACTCACAGGTGATGGGGGAAGATTTAGGTGGAAGAAATGTCATGAACGGACTTGTTACACCATTGGCTCCTATTACAGGACCATGGTAGTATCAGTGAGCTCCGCACCACCAGCCGATCTGTCACATTAGTAAAGGCAGACAGCATGAGGGGCCAGAGAATTTACACCAGGGGCGAAAGGAATGGATGTTATATACCAGGGGTGAGGGGCTAGATGTTATATACCAGGGGGATGGGACTGGATGTTATACATCCAAGGTGAGGGGCCACAGTTTATATACCAGGGGCGATGTGGCCAAAAGTTATACATCTGGATTAATGGGGCCAGAGGTTTTACACGAGGCGAGGGGCCGGATGTTAAACACTGGGGGTCATGGGGTTGGATGTTATAAACCAGGGCAATGGGGCTAGATGTAATACACCAGGGGTGAGGGGCCAGATTTTACACACCAGAGGTGAGGGATTGGATGTTATAAACCAGAGCAATGAGGGCGAATGTTATACACCAGGGGGCAAGGGGCGGGGTGCTATACCCTGGGGACAATGAAAACCCTGAATTCAGTGATTAAGACTCCACTGTATTCAAACAAGCAACTTTCACACTTACCTCTGCTAAAAAAAATTACTTCACCACCCTTGTATATTCTTTATCCTACATCCCAAACAACTATTCAACACCTTTATCTCCCTTCTCCACCTTCTACTGGCCCCCTTCTCTCTGCAGAAGACTTTGTCGCACATTTCAAAAATAAGTTTGATTAAACAAAGCAAATCTTTACTGCTCATCCACCACAACCCCTATATATAAAAGCACACTGCCCCTCCCCATAACTTTAATCCTCATAATCACTGTTGGAGAGCTTTCTCATCTAATCTCCAGATTACATCTCACCATTTGTGCACTTGACCCTGTAAGGTTCGGCCAGGGTGGTAGTTGTGGCTGAGGACTCCTTCTCCAGCTCACCCTGACCTCTCCTCACATTAAAATAATGTCCCTTAGTCAGCAAACCTGTTTCCTCAGGTCCAGCATCTTCAGGTTCTCTTATGCACCACTGAAGGTTGTCTACAGACGATTTCATAAGAATTGAGACACAGTCCATTTCATCTTGAAACTGAACATCTTTACTGTTTCCATTTCTCAGCACATCCAAGTATTTCACAGCATTTACCACAGGTTGCACATCACATGTTCCTTCTTCTTTTCCTGCACTACTTGCCATGTCCTCCAGAACTTTATGGGGTAATAGCGCTTTTGGCTGTACCACAGCTTCCTCCTTGTCCAGACTCACTGTATTTGGGGATCCCCTCGTCTGTTTTAGCCCAGATCGAAAGGAATCTGCCCACGCAATGACCTGACACATATTGGCCATTCTGCGCCCTGTACTTTTCCCGAACTACTTTCTTTATTCTCTTCCAAACTGCTGCAACACTGATACTTAATACTGTTCTTCTGTCCTAAGGACCCCTGAATGGCTGGACTTCACTGCTTCTTTAACGCCACAGGCCTTCTGGGCGTCCTCGGCCTATGACCCATGTGGATGGTTCGGGCGCCCGGGCCCTTCTGACCCTACCTCAACATCTCTCCTTCCTTACCACACAGCAGCCCCTCCTACAGCTTAACTATTCACATCCTGATTTCCTATCCCTACTGTACTATATACAGTACTCCATCTACAACTAGGATGTACCCCATCTTGTGGCCATTTCTAAACCTGCGCTTACCCTATTAAACATAGCATTTAACAAAAATATACATACACTGATAATATACGGCACCGGGATGAACGAGAAAGGCAAAGGTATAATTGTATATAGCATACCCCCTACATTCCCATCCTACCACCTTGCCAATCTCACCACCATGCTTATCCTGGCCCTGACGCACCTCTTCAACCAATTGCTAACTTCTGGTACCTTCCATTCGACTTTCAAACATGCCAAAATCACACCAATCCTGAGAAAACCATTCCTCGCCCTGAATTTTGTGTCCAGCTACTCTTGTTCTTCTTCAAACTCCTTGAACAGCATGTCCATGCGGAACTCTCCTCCCATCTCTCATCTAACTCACTCTTTGATGACCTACAATCCGGCTTCCGTCCCCACCATTCCACCGAAACTGCCCTGACCAAAATGACTAACGACTTACATACTGCCAAATCTAACAGACAATTTTTTTACTCCTCCTGCTAGACCTGTCCTCTGCTTTCAACACAGTCAATCACCGCCTCCTACTACAAATACTCTCTTCCCTTGACATTAAAGTCCCTGCCCTCTCCTGGATCTCCTCATGCTTCTCCATCTGCACATTTGTGTCTCCCTCTTCCACACCACCTCCTAATCCTGCTCTCTGTCTGTCAGTGTCCCTCGAGACTCTGTCCTGGGACCTCTTGTCTTCTCAATCTATACCTTTGGTCTCGAATAACTCATAAAGTCCTAAGAATATGCTCTTTTCAAAACAGGTCTGGTGATAGTATTTCCTTCTTTTTTACTCCCATGTTCCCCCCATTTTATGATGGAATAAATGAATCACTGGTTTTATCATTATGCATCGGGAGCTGGATCATTTCTTCCTTCTTTGCACCAAGCCCAGTGCTTGCACCAGCGCTGATTACAGACTCCTGGACCTGCCGCAGCTGGTGGAGGGTGACCTGGTTTAAATTTCTGCATCACTAAAATATTTTTGCATGCCATCATTATCTCGTGCCTCAACTACTGCACTATCCTCCTCTGTGGCCTTCCAGCTTACACTCTCACACCTATTCAGTCGGTCCTTAACTCTGCTGTCCAAATAATCCCCCTTTCTGCTCACTACTCCTCTGTTTCTCTCCTGTGCAAATCACTTCATTGGCTCACAATTCCCTCACGTATTCAATTCAAACTTCTACTATTGAGCTAAAAAGCCGTACATAATAATCTGTCCACTCTGTATATCTCCGAACTAATCTACTGGTATCTTCCAACATGTAACCTCCGATCCTCTAAAGATCTCACTCTCTCCTCCACACTTATACATTGCTCACCTAATTGCCTCCAAGACTTCTCCCGAGTATCCCCCATCCTTTGGAATTCTGTGCCCCAAAACATCTGAATATCCACCACATTTGGAACTTTCAGATGGATCTTGAAACCCATCTATTAAAGAAAGCCTACTTAATGCAATGACCCCACTGCCGCCTCACCACCACCGACACTGTCGCAACCCCCAAACCTACAGTCTCCTTCCTCATTATCCTGCAGAATGTAAGCCCCTCTTCCCTCTATACCAGTCTGTCATTGTTAGTTTGCTCTTTGTTATTTATATCTGCATTTTGTATATAACTACTCCTCATGTACAGTACAGCATCATGGAATAAATGGTGCTCTAAATATAAATATTAACATTAATAATTATTATAATAATAAAAAGTGGAACCCAATACTTTTGTCTATATAGCATAGATAGGAGATGATGCACATTTTTATGCCTTCTTACAATGTCAGGATCAAATTAGGATATCCATCAACTTTTACATGGACCTATTATTCCTCCATATGGTTCCAATATAATGTAGAACATATAAAAAAAAAACATTCAAAGACCATTCAAAAAAACATTCAAAATTCCATCAGATATTACTGACCTGTGTGATAAAACACTCCGGGATCGCCTTTGCTGGGGTCAAAGGTCACGTGCGTTCAGCATGAAACTCAGGCGCAGAGCTGGGATTCGGGTGTAACTGACCCTGAGTCAGGTTTATTAATGGTGAAAGCAATGCAAAAGGAAATAAAACATAAAACAAATCCTTGCCTGTCCGGCACTAACTAAACAATGGACAACCTAACTACCAACTGGCGGGCTTCTCCCGTCCAGCCAAACCACAGTTGCAGTGGGCACTGCTTCCACTCACGTGTGTCTCTCACACAGACAGGCTCTCTGTGTTCCCAGGCTGAGACTCACACAACCACCTGGCATCCTTATATATCCACCTCCCATTATCCATTAGTAAGCAGGTGCGATACTGACCAGACTAGGCCACATAGGAAAGGAATCTGGGCGAGATATACCTGCCCTCATCCACTATTCCCACATGATTCTCACACCTGTTATACTATGGGTGTCTGAATGGCGCCATACAACATCACATAATTTGCCTACGGCCCCACAGTATTGAGGTTCTACATAGGGAGCAACATGGACTCCAAACATTGAGAATATTGGTGGGTGACCAGGTAACTAGAACATTCACTTCCATAGTGCCAAAATTGCTGGTGAGAGCACAACACGCACATGTAAGAACTAGTGAAATTCTGTGCAGAAGAGAAGACAGAAGTTTTATCATCGGGATTGAAATGCACCCAAAAAAAAAATGAGACTAAAGCAATAAATAAATATTTTTTATAACTCTTCTGATTATGTTTCTGTAATTTACAGCTAAGACGCTTGCACTATTTGATACCTGAAATAGCACCATGTGTAATTCTCGGAAGGTGCTAATTAACCTCTTTGTTCATTATAAGGATGTGCTAATTATTTCCACAATCTGAGATTTACAGTGAGGGATGAGCTTGATTTTCTTGCCCTTGTTGCTGACACCTAAAACTTTATTCCAGCAGAATTATGAAGTGCGTGTCACAAAAGGAATCTGTCATTCTGGATATTGAACTTTTGATATGTTGCATTCAGATAAAAGGAGAAAGAGAAGTTCTACAGACAGATGTTGAGGAGGCGGTTTGGGGAGAGTGTTGTATTACCCCTTCAGCATTATGAGAAGAGAGTAAAGGTTATAAATAGTCATTTTAGTTGGGTTCGCAAAACTTTTGCAGCGTGAAGTTAAGAGACACTTTAAGAGTTTAAACTCTAGCGGACACTAGAGGCAAAATGTGGTACTTCACATCAGTGATTTGATTGAACCAATAAATAATGTTAACTGCATTTTTATGTAAATTTTCCACCGGGACTGACTATAGCTGCCATCAGGATCCTTCATCAGAAAAAAATGGAGAGAGGCTTTAAGTGAGCAAAACTTCAGCAAAGATCACTAATTAATCATCACATGATAAAAAGTTCTGCAACTTTCCAATATACTTTGTGATTCATGTCCTTGGTTTTCTAACCTTCAGATGTCAAGGGTTCGGTTTGCTGTCAGTCAATACATACATAGCTAAAAAAAAAGATCATGTAGAAGTTTAAAAGCTGCCAGTCTGATTTAAAGGGGTTTTTCACTCCTAGAATATTGATGACAGTTCCCTGGAATAGCTCATTAATATCATATCAGTCGGGGACCAACACACGGCACCTGACCGATCAGCTTTTACCAGTCAGATGAAAGCAGTGTTGGGGAGAGAACACCATAGCGCCATGCACTGGTTATTGGCCGCACATGGGTAAAGCAGGTCAGCTCCTATCCAAATATTAACTGTCATCAGTATCGAAGTAGTGGACAACTGTATGTTTGAGTGCAATAAAGTTAGACATGATCAGAACAGGATTAATTAATCTCGAGGGATGAAAAATCGAGATACAATGGAGAAGTTTTACCAATGTACCAGAATTTTGTTGATAATTAAAAACAGAAATGGACTAAGTAGCTCATGTCAGATTCATTACTTTTTTTTTTTACCCGTTTGTTGATGAAGGTGATGGGGATAATCTATGAGCCAGAACAGAGAGATACTAAAAACTCTGAAGGACATTGACCATGTATTACATCCATTGTTTCGATTAGGTGCACGTGTAAGGGGATGAAGGATTATGCTCCTTTTGCTTTTCCTCCTTAACAGGTCCTGATACTGTCTGCTCTATTATGATGTATATATGTTATTATATAATGGTATTGCTACATGATTGCATGTATTACCGCCTGCTTATAATGGTATTGCTACACTTTGAGTGTCTTATCATTTCTTGTAAATATGTAAAGTAGCTCACCTGTGGGCCACTAGATGGGGAACACTTTAGTGCACATAGTTCTTAGATAGAACACAAAGTAAGGACATGGTTAATTGTAGGAGGGGCTGCTGTGTGGTAAGGTTAGGCAGAGGAAGAGTTAGAGTCAGAGGGCTAGGGACACCAGAACCGTCCACACGGGCTATAGGCCCAGGACGTCACAGTAGTCACACAACATTAGAGAAGTGAACCTCAGCCATCCACATCTATGGTACAGATAATCAGCGGGATAGAACAGTTAGAAGACTCAGTATGTGGCAACTCATTGTTTGGGCAGAAACCCTTAGAACGGGGGCGAAACGATCAAGGGACCCCACGGTAGCCGTGAGTACGTACAGTAAAGAGGTGGTGCAAAGGCAGAACAGAAGGGCAGTACTCTCTTTCAGTGGCTTTATACTCCAGAGATTAATGATCTTGAGTCTGGGGTGAAACAGATTGAGGGAAGCATACCCATAGTAAAGCTGCACAGAGAAAATGCTGAGGAACCATCAGGGACGGCCCACGCTTTGTGATCACGAGAGTAACACAGTGAAAGAGAAGGAACATTGTTTTGTGAAAATCGCTGTACAGAATGTGAAATCTTTGGATGTGCTGTGTAACGGAACCAGTAAATATGTTATTGTTGAAGTTGATTTGGACTGTGTCTCAGCTTGTCCTGACTCATCTGAAAAGGATTTCTCACAGCAAAAGAAGAAATTCGACGGAGCTGGACCTGGCACAGGTATGCTGACGAATGCAGGATATGTTTCTGTGAGGGGAGGCCAGGACACTGATGTCCAGGTGTCTTCGGCCATGACTACGCTCCTGGCTGAACCTTGCACATGTAATACGACATTTCTCCTCTAGTGGGCGTTGTAAATAAATAGACTGTGGGATGTTTCATCATTTGTTGGATGCTTTTCCTTTTTGGGGGGGTTGTGGTATTCTTTAACAGTTTTTGCACAAAATTCCTCAAAATTGAAAAATGTATCATTTTGACATATATTTATTTTTGTTGGATCATGTGATAAAATGTGCGCAAACATTTTTGGGACATATGGAAAGTCACTTTAGGGTGGGAGGACTGGAGAACATCTGCACAAAAAGTTTGCTGCTTCTCAAAAAATTGCAATTAATGAATCAAGCAAAACCATCTGGAAGCTCCAAACGGTGATTTCCAAACTCTAGTCTTCACGGCCTCCAATAGATCATGTATTCAGGCTTTCCCTAGTATTGCCACAAATGAGAGAGCCTGGGGCAATTTCTGATGCGTTGGTAATATATTTATCACTGTGCAAGCTTAAGAAAATTCTGAAAACATGATCTGTTGGGGGCTGTGAGGACTGGAGTTTGGGAAACACCGCTTCAATCCCTTCCTACAATGATGGACAGAAAAACAAACAAATATAAACAATTTTTTTAGAAGTTGCAAATTAAAAGAAGAAAAAGGTTAAAATGAAAAACAGGCAAAAAGCACCAAAAAGTAAACAAAAAAAGGGTGTAAATGCAATATGTCCCTCTATGTCTTTATGTACTTGCAGAACTGTATGTAACATGGACCTGTCTAATATGTTTTTTTGTGATACTGGTGTCCTATGTCTTTGGGCTCCTGAAAAAGCCAGGGCCTGGGCGAAACTCTTGCCTCTGCATTGATTATAGCAGCGTTTCCCAACTCCAGTCCTCAAGAGCCACTAACACATCATATTTTCAGGATTTTGTTAGTATTACCCAAGTGTGATAAATTGAAAACCTGGCACTCAACTTAATGCTTGGTGAGGCAGTTTATTGTAGTACCAGAAAATGTTTCTGTCGATATAGACCTTCATCAGTTACTACAGTGTGAAAAAAATTTCACACAGAAAAACAGTGCATCCTGACTCTATAACCCTTTATTACACTACAATGCATCCTATTTTGCTTCTGAGCGCGCAGCCATCTTAGTTCAGCTGATGTCACCACCCAGCTCTCGCCCATTGGCCCTACCCTCCTGTCCGTCAAGGCCATAGACCCGCCCTCCCTCCACTTAAGCTCAGCTCGCCTCTGTCTCCACTGACAAGTGGTGTTTACCCACGTCCAGGAGGACCAGGCTGCGCTGATATTTTCAACTATTAAGGTAACTACCTCGCCATTTATAGCGACACTCACAACTTTGATCTACAGCATACCTTACCGCTGTCTTATGTCATCCTACATGACGTTTTCCTTACAGATTATCCTGCGTTACAGCAGCATCCTGACCATTTGATTACTGGTATGTACGATTCTGTAACACCACCTAATTGACCTTATGTATACACTTTAACCGCGCCAATCACTTCTTTTTAGGCGTGATCAGTGAATAACATAAAAAGCGCCCTCCTTCCAGCTACTTTCAAACATACTAGCACGGTATGTCTTATCCTTTTCTCCTTCAATCTGAGCACCCAAGATATATTTTTTGGTCTCTGTTGTAGTATTTCTTGTATAATATTGTATATATCCACGACCGAATTGCATTCTATGTGATTTTTGTACATACTTTATTTATTTTTGTTTATTTATTATTTTTTTCAAACTGTAGTAACTGATGAAGGTCTATATTGACCGAAACGTTTTCTGGTACTACAATAAACTGCCTCAACAAGCATTAAGTTGGGTGCCAGGTTTTCATTTTATCATATATGGTTTGGGAACCTAACTTGGCACCACTACAGTAGTGCACACGGTGTTTTCTAGTATTGCCCAAGTGACGGAATTCTTGCCTGTCCTGGTAATGCAATTGTCACCTGGGCTATACTAAGGGAATCCTGAAAACATGACCTGTTGGTGGCACTTGAGGACCAGAGTTGGGAAACACTGGCTTGTAGAGTGGCTACCATACTAAGCATGTTTATATTTACCTATAAGGTTGTATTCACATATGACTGTGAAAGCCATAAAACTACCACAGTTTGACCCTGATGTCATTGAACATTTATTAGTTGTGGGTTTACTAGGCTTTGGGGGGCTGGAGAGGTTATTTTTAAAGAAGCCATTCTTATTTACGGAAATTTAAAAAACCTGTCGGGGTCCCATACACATTGGATGATAATCGTCCATACCCGGTGATGTTTATGATGTCCCAGAACTCTCCCCCCAACAAATGATCTTGTAGAGAAGCTGGAATTCCAACGTCTTCTACAATTGCTTTCGAGGGAAAAAAAAGCCTTTGCCGAAGCTCTACCCATTAAAAAGACATGAACGCTCGGCTGAGCCTAGTGCTCATTAATTATAGAGGTTTGGGGATTTTCGACAGGACAAATTTTCGACTTTCAGTTATCTCATACATATGGCCGGCTTAAGATACATTCTATAGAGTTAGAAAACCTATAAAACTAGAATTGGAAAACCTGTAAAAATGCTATTTTCCAGAAAAGGGCTTACAATGCATTTTGTACTGAAAGAAACAAATACTCCCAAAGCCTCTGGTGACAGATTTTCTCTGAAGGCTTCTATTGACTTTCAGTCCGTGCCCGTGGCATTTTTAGTCTGAGCTCTATTTACTGTGCGGGTAATGCAGCCCAATCAGCACTCAATAGGATGAAGAATGTGCTGACGCCCGGCAAAACTCTGAATGAGCGCTGAATGCTTATGTGTAACGGAGGAATGTCTCCATAGGATTTCACATCTCCTGTCAGATGAGATGGAAGGAAGATCGGAAGGAAAGAATGTACATAGAAGTAAAGGGTTCCCCTAATGGTGAATATTCTACCCCCTCTCCACCAGCTGACATCACTAGTCAGGGCCGGAATGGCCATCTGGCAATTCTGGCAAATGCCAGAAGGGCCTGCCTGGTCGTGGGCCACTTTGTCTGCAATGTTGTTAACAGAATCGGTGTTCTCAAGACACCCATACTGTTAAGAGTTATGATGGAGCACAAAGTCGTTGACTCTGTCACTTACCCCAGCAGGCCACGAGTATCATTAGAAATATTGGTCTTGTAGAAAATCTTTCTTTCCTCCATCCAGGGTAATATTAGTAATATATTTCATCTGGTTCATGGGGATGGGGACAACATGGGCCTGTGTGATTTCAAATGCCAGGGCTGAATTTCAGCCCCAGTCCGTACCTGTCACTAGTAGTTGTGGTTGTGGCCACTTCTACACCATTTGCCACACGGGAGATCAAGTACCAGTAGAGCCAAAGCTTCCTTATGAAAAACTTCAGTATAGCACTATCTCCGTTATGGTTTACTAATTGATGTATGTGATGATCACATCTTAGCCAGTGCTGACACTTAAGGCGCAGTCAGATGGCTATATAAATCAGACCAAGATCAGACCGCAATGCTCGGACTGGCCGGTGGTTTCTCCTTTCCTCAGCATGATAGCTTCATGCATTTCTTTGCAGCTGTCCTGCTCAGGTCAGGAGAGCCACTGGTCCGTTCGAGGATTGTGGTCCTGTCTCACTCCGATTTAGATGGCCTTCTGACTTCACCCGTCCCTTAGGCTATGTGAACATATCTTATTTAGGAGAATTCTTCCAGTAATCCACCAGAAAAAGCGATTAAAAAAACACTACAAAGAGTGAACATAATGCACGTCAATGTAAAAACGATGTTGACGTGCACATTTCTGTCTTTTATGTCAACCAGTGCTGGATTTACAGCTGCACTGCTCAGTATTGCTGTATAAGCCACCCCATGATGCTGCTGCTTCTCTCTGTTTTCTAACTAAGAATGACGTGCAGAAAACACTTATGTCTGTGTATGCTGGGTATGGGAAGCATCAACAGCTAGTCTCCATCCACTAGTTCAGAGTCAAATGCCAATTAAAGATAAAGCCTGATGCATCTTTCCATCTGATGATGGCTAAATTATTCAGCCATCATCTGCCTCTAACAAACTCGAGTGGAGCAGAACTCTGCCCGCAGCTGTTAACCTGTCAAATGCTGCGGCCAATCCCTGATAGCGGCATGTAAAACGCACCGGCAGGTGGCTGCATTATTCCACACACCCATCAGCGCACCCATAACGTGATAGACGGGCTCCAATGGGTTGTCATGGCAGCTGGGGGTCTGCTTAATAATCCTGTGCCTGTCATTATGATTCTCCAGTGAATGTCAGTGTTTATCTGGTGTTCATAGGAGATTGTGATTTTCTCTATACATAGCAGTACTGTGTATAGTAGAAGAGATCAGATAGTTGCAGCTACAAGTTCCCTAACAGAACTAATAAGTTCTGTAAAATATCAAAAAAAAGTCTTAAAAAATAAAAAAAACACAAAAGTTCACCACACCCACCTTTTTGCTCCATTAAAAATGAAACAATTTAAAAAATACACATATTTGTTATCACTGCATTAGTAAAAATCCGAACTATCAAACTCTAAAATAGATTAATCCGATCACTTAACGTCATAAGCAGAAAAAAAATCTAAATGCCAAATTTTGATTTTTTTTTTTTTGCAACTGCAACATTGCAATAAAATGCAATTAGAGGTGATCAAAAAATTGTATCGCTCCCAAAACGGTATTCATAAATACACTAACTCAGGGCGCAAAAAATAAGCCATCACATGGCACAACATTCCAAAAATTTAAAAATGATGGGTCTTGGAAAATAGCAACAAAAATAATATTTTTTTTTTACAAATTTCCAATTTATTTTCACCAATTAAATAAAATAAAAACTATACATGTGTGAGGGAGGGCCAGGGTCATAGTCATGGCCGAGGACACCAGTGTATTTGTGCCCTGGCCTCCCATCACATGAAAATAATGTGCATTACTCTGCATACCTATGGCTCCATCTTTTGTGCCGTCGGGGTCCTCTCTGCGCTACTGAAGGCTCCCTGTAGACGGTTCTGCATGAATAGAGACATAGTCCATTTCAACTTTCGAATGAACAACTTTACTGGTTTCTTTATGCAGCACATCCATATTCTTCACAGCATTAACAACAGGTTCCACATTGTACATTACTTCCTCTTTCCCTGCACTTCTCTCTCTGTCACACAGCACCTACCCGGGTCAGGCCATATCGTACGGTTCCTCAGCATCCTCCCTGTTCAGCTCTGCTATGGTTAGATGCTCCCTAGTCTGTTTCACCCCAGACTTGAGAATATCAGCCTCCGAAGTCAGCTGCCACATGGTAAGCGACCTGCCCTTCTGTACTGTCTCCTGCGGTGACGCAGCATCCTCCCGGTCAAAATTCACTGCAACTGGCAATTCCCTCAGCCATTTCACTCCAGATCTGAGGGCATCAGCCTATGCAATAAGTTGCCACATTATGGAGCCTCCTGCATCCCCGTACTGCCACTGTTTCTGTCTTAAGCTTCTGTTCCAAGACTGCTGTGGCCCGCTACTGTTCTGGCCTGCTGCTGTTCTGGACTGCTGCTGTTCTGGCCTGGTGCTGTGGATGGCTGGGCTTCTCCCTTAACAAACGTTGCATGGTCACTAGAGTTGAGCGACTTTTGGTTTTTTAGGGTCGCGTTTCGTTTCGTGAAACCCGACTTTTCCAAAAGTCGGGTCGAGCAAGATCGTCCGATTATAGGGAAAAGTCGGGGTCGTCCCGAAACACGAAACCCAATGTAAGTCAATGGGGAATAAAAGTCGGCAGTGAGAGGAGGACAGGAAACACACCTACAGTGCCCATTTGAATGCCCAAAGCATCAATTCTTCTTACTTAAGCTTGTCAACCTTAATTAACTTCATAATACAAGTTACGCACTGAAAAATGGGGGTTATTTGGCTAAAGTTGTGGGGTGGGAGGGCTGGCTGCAGGTTTTCATGTGCCCTGGGTGAAAGAGCGCCCCTTTAACACATACCACAACTCATCATGCTCCGATACGGCAGAGAAATAGTGGTATAGTACAATGAAAAATACCTCACTTTTTACATCTCATGACGAGGCCCATCTATTTCTCCATACAAAATCATTGGTCCCATATAATGTTTGAAACAGTATATGATGAGCTCCACATAATGCTACAGTATATGTTGGTCCCCATGGATGAAGCTCCACTGTCTTATGGGGCCAAATAATGCTCCAAACATAATGGGCCCCATTTCTAATGCTCTAGTGTATAATGGGCCCTGTAAATGCTGCTCCAGTGTCTGATGTCCACCTTTGGAATGTTCCAGTGTATGGTGGGCCCCATCTATCATTCTCCAGAGTATAGTGCTCCCCAAAAATTGCTGTCCCAACATTGAAAACAATCAAGTAAGTCTCCTCGCTAGGGAATCCCTGTACTTGTCTGGACTCCTCGTCGTCCCCATCTTCCATCTCACTGCACAGTATTTCAACTTTGCAAGTGCTGTGATCCTGAGCAAGCAGGGGGGCCCACTCGTTGGCGACGGCACTGGCACAGGGCCCCTGATAGTACGGTGGTGTGTCTGATGGCGGGTGGGCCGAACCTGCACTTTCATCTGCAGCTTCCTCTTTGTCACCGTGTAAGATGGAACTGTATATGGGAAGGGTAACCTGAGTTTCATCAGGGTCAGATTCAGGTCGTGTAGCGTGCGAGGGGAATGTAGTGGTCTGGGTCAATGTACCAGCAGATTCATCGAGCAGTGGCTGGGCATCAGTGCACTTGTGTCGCCCCCAGGAGTACGGTTGCCACAGTGGCATTACCTTCTTCCTAGGGAGTGTGATGTCATGCTTGGGAACAACGAACGATCTCTCTAGCAGGTTAACTGATTGGGCGGCGTTATTCCCACGAGTCATGACCCTCCAAACAGCGTTCATGAAGGCAAAGTGTTTGTTTTACGTGGGCAGTATGGTTGCAAAGCTGAACCTTAAAGGAATGTCCAGAAGGGCACCACCAGGAGTGGAGCCTACGGTTAAATTCGACTCCACCTGGGAAACCTCAACCATGCCAGCTACAGAACAGATGCACACATTGCAAGCTTAATTCCGTTAACGAACGAGACTCCGTCATGCCCCGCGGTCCGAGTCCGGCTTACTAGAGGGACACGTGAGGCTCTGGCACATGAGATTGGCCAATAACTGGTGTGTCATGCCCTTACATGTCCATGGCTGCATGTGCGCTACACTGAAAACGCCAGCGTTTGTCGCTTACAGGTACAGATAACCCGCTGAACAACGTTAGTGATGGGGATCACTGATTACAATTATTACCCGCGAACAATGATTTCCCAGTAAGTGCAGGTCAACCGCAGTTCCGGAATTAGGCCTAACCGTCATTCCTGAAAAAATGAAAAACTTACGTGTGCAAACCACAGGTGCTGTAGCTTGCTTAACAGCTCGCCAGCCGTTCTCACGCCCAGTATGGATTACACGTGATTGCACAAAGGTGAGAAAGGGTACCGTATCCCCAGATAACATGTATGGATAGCGTACACATTCAAAATATATGTCTATACATCAGGAGGCAGGCTCAGACGGTGTTAGGCCCAGTATGGATTGCACGTGATTGCGCAAAGGTTAGAAAGGGTACCGTATCCCCGGATAACATGTATGGATAGCGTACACATTCAAAATATATGTCTATACATCAGGAGGCAGGCTCAGACGGTGTAAGGCCCAGTATGGCTTGCAAGTGATTGCACAAAGGTTAGAAAGGGTACCGTATCCCCAGATAACATGTATGGATAGCGTACACATTCAAAATATATGTCTATACATCAGGAGGCAGGAAGACGGTGTTAGGCCCAGTATGGATTGCACGTGATTGCACAAAGGTTAGAAAGGGTACCGTTTCCCCGGATAACATGTATGGATAGCGTACACATTCAAAATATATGTCTATACATCAGGAGGCAGGCTCAGACGGTGTTAGGCCCAGTATGGATTGCACGTGATTGCACAAAGGTTAGAAAGGGTACCGTATCCCCAGATAACATGTATGGATAGCGTACACATTCAAAATATATGTCTATACATCAGGAGGCAGGCTCAGACGGTGTCAGGCACAGTATGGATTTGACGGCCCAGACTACACAGCGGAGGAGCAGGGAGAGGTAAAGATTGCAAATGCTGGGGCCCTGCCCAAGCAAGGGGGGCCCACTCGTGGGCGTCGGTACTGGCACTGGGCACCTCATAGTACGGCGGTGTGTCTGACGGCGGGTGTGCACCACCACCGTCAGAGACACTTGATTGCACTATGAAGGACCCTGTGCCAGTGCCCGCGCCCAAGAGTCGGCCTACCCACCTGTCCAGGGCAACGGCACTCGCACGGTGTCGTCCGCTAGGTGGTGACCCCGGCCATGGGGGGGGAGGCAGCACAGTTAGGGAGTTTTAGAAAGCGGCATATGTTGATGTTGGACATTCAGCTGATGCAAAAGGTGAAATAGGTCAAGTCCCAGGAAGAGGTGGACCAAAGCAAGCCATTTTTCTGTCACCCTATGTGTCATCAGGGGAAGGTGGGACAAAATCCTTGGAAACCCATGCGTGTTTCATTTTAATGAAGGTTAGATCATCCACATTTTGGGTTGACAGACGGGTCCTTTTTTCTGTCAGGATTGATCCAGCTGCACTGAAGACTCTTTCCGATAGCACACTTGCAGCTGGGCAAGCGAGCTCCTGTAAGGCACATTGTGCCAATTCAGGCCAGGTGTCCAGTTTAGCGGCCCAATAGTCAAAGGGGAATGACCTGTGTGGGAGAACATCGATATGGGAGGAAAAGTAGTTTGTAACCATAGTTGACAACTGCTGTCTCCTGTCACTTTCCATCGATGCAGTATTACCAGTTGTGTGAGCGGTACTTGAAAAATCAGTCCACAACATTGTCATGAAACCCCTGTCTCCAACGCCACTTCTGCTGTGTGCACCACGAACACCTCTGCCAAGCTGCCCCTGGCCCGTACGGCTTGTGTGAGAACATCACCGCTGCTGTGTGCTGGGAATGCCTCACAAGCAACCGATTTACCAGAGTTGCTTGTTTATTAGCCAATATTAGGTCAAGGTTCTCCTGTGGCATGATGTTTTGTAATTTGCCTTTATAGCGTGGATCCAGGATGCTGGCCAACCAGTAGTCGTCATCGTTCATCATTTTGGCAATGCGTGGGTCCCTTTTTAGGATCTGCAAGGCATAATCTGACATGTGGGCCAATGTTCCCGGTGTTAATGATGCACTGCGAGTGCTGGTTGGAGGAGCACTTTCTGGCAAATCCACATCCCTCCAGTCTTGCACAAACCCTGTACCAGACCTTGCCACGCCAACATTTTCACTTGCCCCACGAGATGCATCCTCCTCCCCTAAGGCTGGTTTCACATTTGCGTTTTTTAGCGCTGGAAAAAAACGCACACCTGCGCATGCGTTTTTTCCCCTATATTTAACATGGGTGCGCATACCTGCGCGCTGGTAAGCGCATGTATGCGATTTTCATGCGCTGCGTTTTTTTGGGGTGTGCGTTGGGATTTTCCAGACGCAGCATGTTGCATTTTTTGGCCCTGCAAAAAAGCGCATGCGCACATATGCGCACGTTTTGCGCTAAAAATGGCCATTATAGCCTATGGATGCGCATATGTGCGCACTGGCATGCTCATGTATGCGTTTTTTTGCATATGCGTTTTTTTTTTTAAACCATGGAATTTAGGGGTTTGGGTTAGAGTTAGGGTTAGTTAAGGGGTTTAGGGTTAGGGTTAGGGTCAGGGTCAGGGTTAGGGTTGGGGTTTGGGTCAGGGTTAGGGTTAAGTATGGTTTTGTTAAGGATTAGGGTCATGGTTAGGGTCAGGATTAGGGTTAAGTATGGTTTTGTTAAGGGTTAGGGTCAGGGTTAGGGTTAGGGTTAGGGTTAGGGTCAGGGTTAGGGTTAGGGTTAGGGTCAGGGTTAGGGTCAGGGTTAGGGTCAGGATTAGGGTTAAGTATGGTTTTGTTAAGGATTAGGGTCATGGTTAGGGTCAGGATTAGGGTTAAGTATGGTTTTGTTAAGGGTTAGGGTCAGGGTTAGGGTTAGGGTCAGGGTTAGGGTTAGGGTTAGGGTCAGGGTTAGGGTCAGGATTAGGGTTAAGTATGGTTTTGTTAAGGATTAGGGTCAGGGTTAGGGTCAGGATTAGGGTTAAGTATGGTTTTGTTAAGGGTTAGGGTCAGGGTTAGGGTTAGGGTTAGGGTCAGGGTTAGGGTCAGAATTAGGGTTAAGTATGGTTTGGTTAAGGGTTAGGGTCAGGGTTAGGGTTAGGGTTAGGGTCAGGGTTAGGGTTAAGTATTGTTTTGTTAAGGGTTAGGGTCAGGGTTAGGGTTAGGGTTAGGGTCAGGGTTAGGGTTAGGGTTAGGGTCAGGGTTAGGGTTAGGGTTAGGGTTAGTTAGGGTTTAGGGTTTGGGTTAGGGTTAAGTATGATTTGGTTAAGGGTTAGGGTCAGGGTTAGGGTTAGGGTCAGGGTTAGGGTTAGGGTTAGGGTCAGGGTTAGGGTTAGTAAAGTCATGGTTTGGGTAGTGTGAGGGGCCACCTAAAAATGTTGGAAAAAAACGCAAACGCGGTAAAAACGCGCTAAAAACGCATACAAATGCATAAAAACGCTGCGTTTTTTTCATGCATGCTCATAAAAATGCTTGAAAAAAACGCAGCAGTTGTATGCTTATGTATGCGTTTTTTCAATGCGTTTTTTTGCGGGAAAAACGCGCTGCAAAAAAAAGCAAGTGTGAAACTAGCCTAAGTAATCATCCCCATCATCCTCCTCCTCCTCTTCTTCCTCCACCTCGTCCAGGAGAGGTCCCTGAGCAGACAATGGCTGAATGTCATCAAGGATTCCCTCCTCTTCCTCCTCATTAACATTGGCTGCAGACGCCTGCTCTTTAAGGTGCGTCAAAGTCTGCATGAGCAGACGCATAAGTGGGATGCTCATGCTTAGGATGGCGTCGTCTGCGCTTACCAGCCGTGTGCATTCCTCAAAACACTGAAGGACTTTACAGAAGTCTTTCAGCTTCGACCACTGCACACCTGTCAACTCCATGTCTGCTCTCAAAGTGCCTGGCCGTGTATCCTCCCACAAATGCATTATGGCCTGCCTCTGCTCGCACAGCCGCTCCACCATGTGCAGGGTTGAGTTCCACCTTGTTGCAATGTCGATAATGAGGCGATGGTTGGAAAGGTGGAGCAATCGCTGCAGCTTCTGCATACGAACGGAGTGTACAGGTGACCGGCGGATGTGCGCGCACAGTCTTCGCACCTTCTGGAGCAGGGCTGTTAACTCCGGATAATTTTTGAGGAAGCACTGCACCACCAGGTTCAAGGTGAGAGCCAAGCAAGGTATATGGCTGAGTTTTGAAAGGGCTATGGCTGCCACAAAATTACGGCCGTTATCACTAACTACCTTGCCTGCCTCAAGATGTACACTGCCCAGCCATGACTCAGTTTGTCGCTTCAAGTACTCGGCCAGCACCTTGGCGGTGTGTCTGTTGCCCAAACACATCATCTGCAACACAGCCTGCTGACGCTTTCCACTAGCTGCTCGATAGGGGGACACATCGTGTGCAACAGTGGCAGCTGCAGATGGAGTGCTCGTACGACTGCGCTCTGTGGACGACCTTTCGCTTCTGGAGGAGGAGGAGGAGGAGGGTCGAACGCCTACAGCCAACTGTTTCCTATACCGTGGGCTAGGCAGCACTGTCCCACCACCGCTGTCCCCTGTGGACCCTGCATCCACCACATTAACCCAGTGCGCAGTGATGGACACGTAACGGCCCTGGCCATGCCGACTGGACCATGCATCAGTTGTGAGGTGCACCTTTCCGCTCACTGACTGCTTGAGTGCATGGACAATGCGGTCTTTCACATGATGGTGGAGGGCTGGGATGGCTTTGAGAGAGAAGAAGTGGCGACTGGGTAGGTCATAGCGTGGTACTGCATAGGCCATGAGTTCGCGGAAAGCTGTGCTTTCCACCAACCGAAAGGGCATCATCTCAAACGAGATTAGTTTGGCAATGTGGGCGTTCAAACCCAGTGTACGCGGATGAGAGACTGAGTACTTTCTTGACCTACTCATAGTGTCTGGGAGGGTGAGCTGGACTTGAGAGCTGCATATGGTGGAAGTAGCGGTGGACAGGGCGGACTGAGAGAGGGTTGATGATGGTGATGGAGTTGGTGTTCTTTCTGATGGCCTAGAATCAGTCTTTCGTTGATATAACAGTGGGATTCCCTGACTGCTGTGGCCTTGCAGCGACACCTCAACATTTGCTGCTGTGCTAACCGCTGAGCTTACAGTGGGGGAAACAATGTAGCGTTGCTGACTACCTTCTTTGTGATCAGTTGCACATGTGGCACTTGAGGTTTGGTGTTGTGTCCATGCTTGCAAGTGCATGCTGGTTAAATGTCTAAGCATGCAACTGGTATTCAAATTTTTCAGATTTTTCCCTCGGCTAAAGGCCTTTGCGCACTTCTTACAGATAACCTTGGCCTGATCATGAGGATTTTGGTCAAAAAAGTGCCACACTGAATTCTTCCTACTTTGGCAGACATTTTGCGGCCTAGCACGCTGTAATCTTTTGACCCTCTGGACAAGCTGTCCAGCAACTCTTTTGATGTTTGGAACCTGTCTTTGGAGTGCTCCGGGCCTGCCAGATAACAGCTGTTGCGATGTCGATGTCTGCTGTGGATGCTCCTCATCTGAGCTATTGGAAGCAGCACCCTCTTCCCCCAATGGATGCCAATCTGGGTCAACAACTGGGTCATCCATCACCTCCTCTTCTATGTCATGTGCACCTTCCTCTGTGTCACCGTGTATGGTGGTATAGTGTGCGGGAAGGGGCACCTGAGTCTCATCAGGGTCAGAATCTGGCTCTGTACACTGCGAGGACAATGTAGTGCTCTGAGTGAATGTACCAGCAGAATCATCCATCAGCGGCTGTGCATCAGTGCACTCCATGTCAGATTCATCTTGGCCTGGGTAATTCACCATTTGACTTGATAATCCAGGCATGGTATGTGAAAACAGCTCCATGGAGTAATCAGTAGTATGGCCTGCGTCATCCTTCAATCTTGGTTGGGGTGAAGGACACAAGGAAAGGTGTGGTTCATGAACATGAGCCTCCAATGACGACTCAGTGCTTTTACTTTTTACAACTGAAGAAGAGGAGGCGATAGAGCTGGAGGCTGAGTCAGCAATGTAAGACAAAACTTTTTCCTGATGCTCTGGCTTTAAAAGCGGTTTGCCAACTCCTAGAAAACTAAGCGTTCGAGGCCTTATGTAGCCAGACGATGACGCAGGCTCAACACCTCCTGCATTCGGTCCGATATTGCTCTTGCCACTACCATCAGATCCACCACCAACACCATCATTACCAGCTGCCAACCCCCACCCAATTCCACGGCCTCTTCCACCAGCCTTCCTCATTTTTGGTAGAAATGTAGACAAAATCCAACAAACTATATAGTAATGAAAACAAGGTACAAGGTGTCTATAGGACAGGGGAGATTTTGAATTTCTGCAGACACTTGTGGACACTGGACACTTTTGGATTGTGTGAGGCCCACTGATATCTGAGCGCTATGTCACAGGCTCGATGGCACAGCTGTGACAAAAGTGACGAGAGGATAAGGGAGATTTTGAATTTCTGCAGACACTTGTGGACACTGGACACTTTTCGATTGTGTGAGGGCCACTGATATCTGAGCTCTATGTCACAGGCTCGATGGCACAGCTGTGACAAAAGTGACGAGAGGATAAGGGAGATTTTGAATTTCTGCAGACACTTGTGGACACTGGACACTTTTGGATTGTGTGAGGGCCACTGATATCTGAGCGCTATGTCACAGGCTCGATGGCACAGCTGTGACAAAAGTGACGAGAGGATAAGGGAGATTTTGCATTTCTGCACACACTTGTGGACACTGGACACTTTTGGATTGTGTGAGACCCAATGAATATCTGAGCACTATGTGACAGGCTCGATGGCACAGCTGTGACCAAAGTGACTAGAGGATAAGGGAGATTTTGAATTTCTGCACACACTTGTGGACACTGGACACTTTTGGATTGTGTGAGGCCCAATGAATATCTGAGCGCTATGTGACAGGCTCGATGGCACAGCTGTGACCAAAGTGACTAGAGGATAAGGGAGATTTTGAATTTCTGCACACACTTGTGGACACTGGACACTTTTGGATTTTGTGAGGCCCAATGAATATCTGAGCGCTATGTGACAGGCTCGATGGCACAGCTGTGACCAAAGTGACTAGAGGATAAGGGAGATTTTGAATTTCTGCAGATACTTGTGGACACTGGACACTTTTGGATTGTGTGAGGCCCACTGATATCTGAGCGCTATGTCACAGGCTCGATGGCACAGCTGTGACAAAAGTGACTAGAGGATAAGGGAGATTTTGAATTTCTGCACACACTTGTGGACACTGGACACTTTTGGATTGTGTGAGACCCAATGAATATCTGAGCGCTATGTGACAGGCTCGATGGCACAGCTGTGACCAAAGTGACTAGAGGATAAGGGAGATTTTGAATTTCTGCACACACTTGTGGACACTGGACACTTTTGGATTGTGTGAGGCCCAATGAATATCTGAGCGCTATGTGACAGGCTCGATGGCACAGCTGTGACAAAAGTGACGAGAGGATAAGTGAGATTTTGAATTTCTGCAGACACTTGTGGACACTGGACACTTTTGGATTGTGTGAGGGCCACTGATATCTGAGCGCTATGTCACAGGCTCGATGGCACAGCTGTGACAAAAGTGACGAGAGGATAAGGGAGATTTTGAATTTCTGCAGACACTTGTGGACACTGGACACTTTTGGATTGTGTGAGACCCAATGAATATCTGAGCGCTATGTGACAGGCTCGATGGCACAGCTGTGACCAAAGTGACTAGAGGATAAGGGAGATTTTGAATTTCTGCACACACTTGTGGACACTGGACACTTTTGGATTGTGTGAGGCCCAATGAATATCTGAGCGCTATGTGACAGGCTCGATGGCACAGCTGTGACAAAAGTGACGAGAGGATAAGGGAGATTTTGAATTTCTGCAGACACTTGTGGACACTGGACACTTTTGGATTGTGTGAGGCCCACTGATATCTGAGCACTATGTCACAGGCTCGATGGCACAGCTGTGACAAAAGTGACTAGAGGATAAGGGAGATTGGATTGCTTTTAAAAAAGCAGTTTGCAGAGCAGTGGGTAAACAGCAATGCCAGCCTGTCAGGAAGCCTTAAAAGGCAGCCCAACAACCAACACCACTGATACACCACAATATAGCCTCCCCTTGCACTGCACACACAGTGACTGGTGTGTTGTGCAGGCCAAATCGCTAGCAGCAGAAGCGTTTTTTTTTCTTCTCAGCAGGACAAAAAAAAAAATTGGGATTGCTTTTAAAAAAGCTGTTTGCGGAGCAGTGGGTAAACAGCAATGCAGGAATGTCAGGAAGCCTTAGAAGGCAGCCCAACAACCAACACCACTGATACACCACTATATAGCCTCCCCTTGCACTGCACACACAGTGACTGGTGTGTTGTACAGGCCAAATCGCTAGCAGCAGAAGCAGTTTTTTTTTCTTCTCAGCAGGACAAAAAAAAAAATTGGGATTGCTTTTAAAAAAGCAGTTTGCGGAGCAGTGGGTAAACAGCAATGCAGGAATGTCAGGAAGCCTTAGAAGGCAGCCCAACAACCAACACCACTGATACACCACTATATAGCCTCCCCTTGCACTGCACACACAGTGACTGGTGTGTTGTGCTGGCCAAATCGCTAGCAGCAGAAGCAGTTTTTTTGTCTTCTTCCCTGCCTAACGCTCTCCCTACAGAATCAGCAGCAACCTCTCCCTATACTGAGATCGGCAGAAGTAAGATGGCGGTCGGCGTGCACGACCCTTTTATACCCCCTGTGACGCCCACCAAAGCAAGCCAATCACTTGCATGCCCTTCTGAAAGATGGTGGTGACCCCTGCCTATGTCATCACGTTGCCCACAGTGTCCGTGGATCTTGATTGGCTGAAAAAGAGCGCAAAACAAACTTTTGAAACGCGACTTTGGCACGTAAGTCGCCGACCTCGTGGCCGACCTCATCCTAGGATCGGGTTTCGTTTCATGAAACCCGACTTTGCCAAAAGTCGGCGACTTTTGAAATTTTTCGACCCGTTTCGCTCAATTCTAATGGTCACTGCTATCATTCTGGGCTCTGTAGCCCATGCAGGCGGTTTGGGCACCCTGGCCCGACTAATTCACTTGAGGAAGTTCTCCCTCTCTTAGCTGCAGCTGACCCCTCCTAATGTATGTTTATCTGCTTTCTAACTGGTTCCACTATACTATATTACATCTACCATACTGCCCCCATCTAGTGGTCAGAAATGGGTACTAGACTTTCCCTAATAACAGGTACACGAAATAACAAATATATACATTACATTATGTACATAGCAGCATTGTTATAACACTAAGGCAGAGAGTGGGGTATTGTATGGTCCCGGTATACCCATTACACATGTTTATTTCTGCGTACTCGCACTGACTTGGAGAGTCATATTGCCAGGTCAGTTTCACTGTACAGTGAACATGGTAAACAAAACACAAAAAAAACATTGTGGAATTGTACTTTTTTGCAATTTCATTGCACTTGGAATTTTTCTCCCGCTTTCCAGTGCATCACATGATAAAATGAATAGTGTCATTCAAAAGTACAACTCGTCCCGGAAAAAAAAAATAATATAGTGATGGAAAACAGGGAAGATGGGGAGGAAAAAAGAAAATGAAAAAAATAGAAAATAGCCCTACCAGGAAGAGGTTAAATTTGAAATTGCAAAAAAAAAAGATGAATGGCTTCTACATTAGATTTACACCGAGAACTCTTTTCCTAAACTGAACGACACAAGGAGCCCAGCATTTTCCTGATTGAAAGGGTCTGAAGTGGCATGTGATATCAGCTGCCTTAGGCCTCTTTCACACATCCGTGTCTCCGGTACCTGTGGTGACAGTTTTCACACGTACTCGCATAGACCCATTCAAATGTCATCCGTGTGACATGCATCGGCTCCGGGGAAGAAGCGCTACAGTAACATAGTAACATAGTTTTGAAGGCTGAAGGAAGACCTTACGTCCATCTAGTTCAGCTTATTTTTAGTGCAGTTGTTCTGCATTGTTGTTCCTGGGGAAGGCAAAAAACCCACAGAGTAGAAGCCAATTTTCTCCATAGGGAAAAAAATTCCTTACCCTAAGCTGGATCAACCATCTACCTATAATATTCTGTTATTCGTAACCTTCTATACTGTTACTCACAAGAAAAGCATCCATTCCTTTCTTAAATTCATTCAGTGAGTTGGCCATCACCACTTCCTCAGGAAGAGAATTCCAGAGCCTCACTGCTCTTACTGTGAAGAACCCTCTTCTATGCTGGCGCAGAAATTGTCTTTCCTCCAAACGAAGAGAATGCCCCCTTGTTCTTGTCACAGTCCTTGGTACAAACAGTTCATTGGAGAGATCTCTGTGTTGCCCTCTGATATACTTGTACATATACACTCACTGGCCACTTTATTAGGTACACCATGCTGGTAAGGGGTTGGACCACCTTTTGCCTTCAGAACTGCCTCAATTCTTCGTGGCAGAGATTCAACAAGGTGCTGGAAGCATTCCTCAGAGATTTTGGACCATATTGACATGATGGCATCACACAGTTGGCGCAGATTTGTCGGCTGCACATCCCTGATGCGAATCTCCCGTTCCACCACATCCCAAAGATGCTCTATTGGATTGAGATCTGGTGACTGAGGAGGCCATTTGAGTACAGTAAACTCATTGTCATGTTCAAGAAACCAATCTGAGATGATTCGAGCTTTATGACATGGCGCATTATCCTGCTGAAAGTAGCCATCAGATGTTGGGTACATTGTGGTCATAAAGGGATGGACATGGTCAGCAACAATACTCAGGTAGGCTGTGGCGTTGCAACGATGCTCAATTGGTACCAAGGGGCCCAAAGAGTGCCCAGAAAAAATTCCCCACACCATGACACCACCACCACCAGCCTGAACCGTTGATACAAGGCAGGATGGATCCATGCTTTCATGTTGTTTACGCCAAATTCTGACCCTACCATCCGAATGTCGCAGCAGAAATCGAGACTCATCAGACCAGGCAACGTTTTTCCAATCTTCTACTGTCCAATTTCGATGAGCTTGTGCAAATTGTAGCCTCAGTTTCCTGTTCTTAGCTGAGAGGAGTGGTACCCAGTGTGGTCTTCTGCTGCTGTAGCCCATCTGCCTCAAAGTTCGACGCACTGTGCGTTCAGAGATGCTCTTCTGCCTACCTTGGTTGTAACGGGTGGCAATTTGAGTCACTGTTGCCTTTCTATCAGCTCGAACCAGTCTGCCCATTCTCCTCTGACCTCTGGCATCAACATGGCATTTCCGGCCACAGAACTGCCGCTCACTGGATTTTTTTTCTTTTTCGGACCATTCTCTGTAAACCCTAGAGATGGTTGTGCGTGAAAATCCCAGTAGATCAGCAGTTTCTGAAATTCTCAGACCAGCCCTTCTGGCACCAACAATCATGCCACGTTCAAAGGCACTCAAATCACCTTTCTTCCCCATACTGATGCTCGGTTTGAACTGCAGGAGATTGTCTTGACCATGTCTACATGCCTAAATGCACTGAGTTGCCGCCATGTGATTGGCTGATTAGAAATTAAGTCTTAACACACAGTTGGACAGGTGTACCTAATAAAGTGGCCAGTGAGTGTATATTAGGTCTCCCCTAAGTCTTCTCTTTTCTAGAGTAAATAGTCCTAATTTTGATAACCTTTCTGGGTATTGTAGTGAACCAACTCCATTTATCATTTTAGTAGCCCGCCTTTGAACCCTTTCAAGTTCAGTAATGTCTTTCTTGAGCACCGGCGTCCAAAATTGCACACAATAGTCCAAGTGTAAATGATTGTAAAAACATGTAAATCAACAGCCGCGGAGACACCATCACATGTTTCTCAACGCAAGCAATGATAGAATGCTGTAGATAAGCCCTGAAAGGCGGTGGCTGCATCTTATAGCGGCAAAAAAAAGGTGACAGGTTCGCCAGTTTTTGCTTTTTTTGTTTTATTTTTTTTTTTTCATCCCAACTTTCTAAGAGCAAAATTGTATGTATTTGCTTCCTGGTGGCCTAGCTATATGAAGGCTGCAGTTGTACTTTTTAATGACACCTATTAATGTAGCAATAAACTGCAGACAGGATCTACTCAGACATAAGGGACATAATGACTCAGAAGTCGAGTTATTTATAGTATCATAGAAAACATTGCATATCTCCGCTCCCACCTGGATCTCCATCACATACAGCATAGGCTGTTATGGGTTTCACTTACATCATAAATATCTCATTAGTGTCACATGCATACACAAGCCAGGTTACTTTCTATTTATTAACATGCTGTGAGGGAAAACCTTTAAGTTTTAAAAGAACTTCAAGAAAGTGATCAATAGTCATTTATATTGTTCTCCGTCCTTTTAAATATTTCATTCAGCTCGACTTTGCTGAATGTGTTTTCTTTAGCAAATTAAACTCAGTCATCAGACGTTGTAGAAAGTGAAACATTCCCTGCCACATACCAGTCTACAAGTCTTTTGTTTGCTTTCATGTTGCCAGCACCTCTGTAATGTATATTTATGTCTGGTGTGACGTAGTGATCACTAGTGGGTTGGGTTGGGGTGTAATCGCTTGGCAGCGATATTCAGGGACAAAGGGACGATCTTTCACTTAAAACAGTCTATGTGGTTTATTTTTTCCATAAACCATTGAAACATGAACAAAAGGCAAACAATCTTACATCAGACAGACAAATCTTCAATGTCCATAGTAGAGCTCCGCTCTCTTAGACCTGTGGGCACACAGGCTGTGCCATGTCCAACACGCAGGCTCCATAGCCTAAACACAGTCTTTCTGACCCCGGTCAGCATACCACGGATCTCTGTCCGTTACCTGTTGGTGTTGGCCACACAGGTTCTCGGATGCCTCTTATCCACAGAGGTATCCAATAAACACTCCTTCCTGATCCCGGTCAGTAGTACTCATGGTTGTCAGATCGTCCACCCCGAAGGTATCTCACAAACCTCCATCCTCTGGCACAGACTAGCCAGCACTGCCACAGGTGCCAAACACACTGGTTCCATTAGGTAGCCTCTAATCACACCCACAGGTGAGGTAACATCACATGCACTGGTCAGGTGATCATGACATCACTGCAGGTCCTTAAACATGCACAACCACATACAGGCTTCATCTTGGGTATTCAGACACACAACCTTTGGGTGGGTATGTAGGTGACTGGACCCACCCATCTCTCCAAGTCACCTGGAAGCCTCCCAATTTATAGCAAAACCCTCAGCAGTAGATCTGCTGAGCAAAACATGCCCAGATTTCCATCACCCGGCCCCCAATCTCTGCGATACATACCGCTCATCAATCACATGACCAGTCGCCATGCCACATATTTCCCCCCCTCTGCCGAAAGCAGTTGGGCTTGGCACTTTCTATTACCAGACCAGAGATCCTTCTTGGTCGTCTCTGTCAGTCAAACCGTCCGTCAAAGTCGGGCCCTGCTACTGAACCCTTTTGTAGGCGTCCGTCATCCAACTCCGTCTCATTCTTTGATAGAGATGCCCCCTTGTCAGACCACCCGCATCCCCGGCGGTCAGTATGGTGTCACGATTCCCTTGCACCCATACCTCTTGTCTGGACTGACTCTTTGTCACCACGTCTGCTACAGGGTCTCCCGCCTAGCACTGGCGTAACTACTGGGGTAGCAGCCGAAGCGGTTGCTTAGGGGCCCGGCCTATATAGGGGCCCAGGTCCCCGGCTCTGATCGGCGCTACCCGGGTAGTGCAATTAAGTACATACTCACCTCTCCTGCATGTCTCTTGCAGCCCCCCCTGCTTATTTCATCTTCTCAGCACTGTTCGTCCTGCTTTCAGCGGCTGCTCATTACATATGCGCATATGTAATGAGTGGCTCATTAGATATGTGCATATTTAATGAGCGGCACCACGTGGACACTGAAAGCAGGAAGAACAGCGCTGAGATGGAATAAGCACGGGGGGGAAGGCTGCAAGAGATAGGCTAGGAGAGGTGAGTATAACGGAGGGAGCCATATTCACCTGTCCCCCGTTCCACCGCTGCGCATTGCTCTGCTGTCTTGCTTCCTCTGGCAGTGACGTTCAGGTCAGAGGGCGCCATGACGTAGTTAGCAGGCGCCCTCTGCCTGAACAGTCACTGTGCAGGGCCGGCAACGCTGAGGAGCAGCAGCTGCAGCAGCAGAGACGAGGTGAGTATATAGGGTTTTTTTTTTCTTTAATTGAGACATCGGCAGCAGCATTGTAAGGGGCCACTAATGACTGTGCAGCATTACAAGGGGGCAGTAATCACTGTGCAGCATTACAAGGGGCCACTAATCACTATGCAGCATTACATGGGGCCACTAATCACTGTGCAGCATTACAATGGGCCACTAATCACTGTGCAGCATTACAAGGGGCTACTAATCACTGCCGCATTACAAGGGGCCAATAATCACTGTGCAGCATTACAAGGGGCCACCAATCACTGTGCAGCATTACAAGGGGCCACTAATCACTGTGCAGCATTACAAGGGGCCACTAATCACTGCAGCATTACAAGGGGCCACTAATCAGTGTGCAGCATTACAATGGGCCAATAATCACTGTGCAGCATTACAAGGGGCCACCAATCACTGTGCAGCATTACAAGGGGCCATTGATCACTGTGCAGCATTACAAGGGGCCACCAATCACTGTGCAGCATTATAAGGGGCCACCAATCACTGCAGCATTATATGGGGCATATGTTATTATGGAGCATGTTATAGGGCCACCATTATTCACTGTGCAGCATTATTAGGCATATTTTTGTATGGAGCATCTTATGAAACCCATCATGAACTTTATGGAGCATCTTATGGGGCCCATTTTATTTTTGAAATTTACCAGTAGCTTCGGCATTTTCCACCCTAGGCTTATACGGGAGTCAGTAAATTTTCCCAATTTTTTGTGACAAAATTAGGGGGGTCGGCTTATACACGGGTCGGCTTATACACGAGTATATACGGCACATTACTGCGGCGCTCCGGCGGGTGCTGTGGCCAACGCTGTCTTGCTGGCCCGGTGTGTAGTGTAGGGGATCCGGGGCCCCGGTGGAACAAAATGTACACTATGATTTTGCAGCCTACGCTGCATTTCTGTGCCTGCTGTGTGGAGCGAAGCACATATTGGGCCTGCCTCCCTGCTTGCAGCCAGTGTATTGCTTCAGACTAGTTCAGTCCCGCCCCTTCCCTGAGCCCTCGCTGTCTATTAGCTCTTTGCAGAGCTGCCTGCTGCATGGACCTCTGGGAAATGTAGTTCCTGGAGGTCGGTTTGCGCGGAGGAAGGCAGTCAGCCCTCACTGTCTCAGCTTAATTAATGCCAGGCCAGCCACTCAGCCAACTATAGCATGCATTATCGGTAAGAGGGTGCATCTTGAAGGGGATGTGTCTTGAAGGGGGGGTGTCTAGAAGGGGGTGTGTCTTGAAGGGGCTGTGTCTTTGAGGGGGCTGCGTTTAAAAGTTTGCTATGGGGCCCAATCAGTTCTAGTTATGCCCCTGCCTCACTGAGTTAACTGAGGCATCACTACTTCTTTATTTTCCATGAGGCCACCTTCTGTTATCTCTATGCTGGCCATTTCTCCCATGGTCTTTATTGCCCGGAAAGCAGTCCTTCCATCTGTCCCTATGTCCTCTATTAGCTCCAACCTGAGGACTTCCTGTCTTAAGCGAACCTCTTCGCCTCTCTATACCACGATTTGAAGGTGGCGGCCATCTTCTTCCCATTTCCTGTAGCTCTCTATTGATCTGCCCCCTCTCAAGTCTCAGCTGCTCTACCTCTTTAAGGTATGACACGTGATACTCCAGGAGCATCCAGATATTCCCAAGGCTCTCCATGGATCCAAAAATGAGAAATGGAACCATGCCATCTTCACGCATGACCTGAGCTTTGTCATGAGCTGGAATCCTCACTCTCATCACATCAGATCTATTCACCATCTCCTGCATCACTTTCCCAAGTCTTCTGATGACTTTCCTCACTAGACCGCTGGGCACTTGAATGATGTCTTTCAAAAAGCCCAGCCGACTTTGTGCTTTGCTCGCCTGCTCCAGACGTCGAGCGGCTTCACAATTTCTCAACAGGATCATCTGCTTCGTGCGGAGGCATTGTAGGTGCATGTCCCTCAGGATAGCCACCCGCTTCACTGTGACTTCCTTAGTCGACAATATGACCAACTGCTGAGTCTACCGCCTTTCTAAAGACCTCATGCACATCCTCACTAGCACACGCTTCTCGCCTGTCTTCGGGTACCTCTATTACGCACTTGAAAACCGAAGTCTCACCTTCTTGAACATACTGTTGGAACTCCTCGTCCTGAGCATCAGCGTAGTTTTCCAAGACATTGATGTCCCTTGTAAGGCCATCTGCGTGGCACTTCCCCTCCTTGATTTCTTCCTCCGTGGAGGCCCCTTCTTTGGTCAGCCTCTCCAGCTCACTCTCCTTCATTGCGATCAGATCGGGAGAGCACGACAGTTCGATTTCCCAGTCATCCATGGATTTCTGGAGCTGTGCATTATTCTCCTCTATCTTGAGCTCTCGGAGAACTTTATCTTGCTCCTCTGCCAAGCAGCGACGCTCATCCTCTCTGCAGAGAAGCTCCTGCTGATGCTTCTCTTGGGCCTCCCTGAGCACCTCCGTATCTTTCAATAGGGTCTTATTCATAGTTTGACATGCTGACAGGTAACCTCTGAGCTTAGAGACTTCCTTCTCCAGCTCATCCACTCTGTGCCCAATCGCTTGTCTCAGGATCCTTTATTGCACGACTTGCTTTTTCACTGTCTCTTTAAGCAGCTCTATCTCATGGTCCTGCTCTATTTTGGCCAGCACGTGTCGCACCATCACTTCTTTAATTAGATTTTCAGATGTGCTCTCTTGCCAGCCCATATTCTGCCTCTTCAGAGCTCCACCTGTTCCTGCATCCGCTTCTATGGTCTCTGCGGGTCTACTACAGGTCTGTTTTAATTCCAGCCCATCAACAACTCCCTCTGTGCTGGGGTTTGTCAGAGATAAAGTGACCTCCTTACTACACACTCTTTCCCTTGTGTTCGAGTCACAGTCTGAATTGGAGTCACTCCCACTCACCCTGTCATCGTGGAACAGCAAGTCCCCACTCAAACAGGTGTCGGACCACTTTCCTGGGTGCGTGGCCAGGGTCAGTAATCAAAAAAGAGGCTGCACGGGAACGGAGGGCAGATTCCCGCCAGAACGCTGAGCAGCTGAAGTGAGGAGACCGATAGGCCACAGTGTGCAGAGACAGGGCAGCAGTGTGAGAGACTCACCCATACGTGCGGGTGCGCAGGGGAGCGTGCAATGGACAGAGCAGTGCGGTAAGGACATCTGGTTGTCGGCTGACATCCATGGAGGTGTAGCAATCGCAGGCACGCAGGATGCAGTGATGAGACGGGAGCCGGAGTAAGCTTTAACTGTAACTTTTATATAGATATATATTTCCCTTTAGGGCTATCTCGAGTAACCAGCAAGCTAACAAACGTTATCCTCGCAGGGATCAGAACAATAATACACAGGTAACTGTTGTGAACTCTCTTAATCCGACTTTTGAGTCAGGGCTCCCTCTGGTGGATACTGCTGATAGTGGAGCTGGTCAACATGATGTTAATTCAACAGCTGCAGAGGATGATTGGAGAAGTGGGGGTAGTGACTGGGAGTACATAAGCGAGCAAGCTTCTCTCAGTGGCTGCCAGTGATACTCCTTTCTGTGCTTAGTGAGGATATCTGTCTCCTGCCTGATCCTGCATTTTTCAGCTAAGTGTCATTTGCTAAATCCATTGCATCTCATTTTGCCTTGCAATCAGGGGTCAGCTCGCTCCCCCTGGGGCTGCTGGCTCCTGCCCTGTAATTTTGTATCTTGTGTTTGTTTGCTCAGTCCCCTGCTGTATTAGACTGTTGCTAGCCGCCAGTCCACACCTGAGTGCTGATATAGTGGGAGCGAGGTTGTTCAAACCTCAGTATTTTTGTACATCAGTCATGTTGGAATTTTTAGGGTTTTTGCATAATTGCAGACAGTGCCTTTTCTGTCCTGTCCTATCTAGTCAGTGTGGGCACCATCATTTGCTCAGTCTATTTTCTGTCTGTGTCTGTGCTTCATCTTGTCTCACCGACAATATATGTTTGGGGGCTGTCTATTCCTTTGGGGATCTGCTCCGGGGCAGTTTAGATTTCACCTTTCTATCTTTAGGCTTAGTTAGTCCTCCGGCTGTGATGAATAGAGTTGAGCGACTTTTGTTTTTTTAGGGTCGAGTTTCGTTTCGTGAAACCCGACTTTTCCAAAAGTCGGGTCGAGCAAGATCGGCCGATTATAGGGAAAAGTCGGGGTTGTCCCGAAACACGAAACCCAATGTAAGTCAATGGGGAATAAAAGTCGGCAGTGAGAGGAGGACAGGAAACACACCTACAGTGCTCATTTGAATGCCAAAAGCATCAATTCTTCTTACTTAAGCTTGTCAACCTTAATTAACTTCATAATACAAGTTACGCACTGAAAAATGGGGGTTATTTGGCTAAAGTTGTGGGGGGGTAGGGCTGGCTCCAGGTTTTCATGTGCCCTGGGCGAAAGAGCACCCCTTTAACACATACCACAACTCATCATGCTCTGATACGGCAGAGAAATAGCGGTATAGTACAATGAAAAATACTTCACTTTTTACATCTCATGACGAGGCCCATCTATTTCTCCATACAGAATCATTGGTCCCATATAATGTTTGAAACAGTATATGATGAGCTCCACAAAATGCTACAGTATATGTTGGTCCCCATGGATGAAGCTCCACTGTCTTATGGGGCCAAATAATGCTCCAAACATAATGGGCCCCATTTCTAATGCTCTAGTGTATAATGGGCCCTGTAAATGCTGCTCCAGTGTCTGATGTCCACCTTTGGAATGTTCCAGTGTATGGTGGGCCCCATCTATCATTCTCCACAGTATAGTGCTCCCCAAAAATTGCTGTCCCAACATTGAAAACAATCAAATAAGTCTCCTCGCTAGGGAATCCCTGTACTAGTCTGGACTCCTCGTCGTCCCCATCCTCCATCTCACTGCACAGTATTTCAACCTTGCAAGTGCTGTGATCCTGAGCAAGCAGGGGGGGCCCACTCGTTGGCGACGGCACTGGCACAGGGCCCCTGATAGTACGGTGGTGTGTCTGATGGCGGGTGGGCCGAACCTGCACTTTCATCTGCAGCTTCCTCTTTGTCACCGTGTAAGATGGAACTGTATATGGGAAGGGTAACCTGAGTTTCATCAGGGTCAAATTCAGGCCATGTAGCATGCGAGAGGAATGTAGTGGTCTGGGTCAATGTACCAGCAGATTCATCGAGCAGTGGCTGGGCATCAGTGCACTTGTGTCGCCCCCAGGAGTACGGTCGCCACAGTGGCATTACCTTCCTCCTAGGGAGTGTGATGTCATGCTTGGGAGCAACGAAGGATCTCTCTAGCAGGTTAACTGATTGGGCGGCGTTATTCCCACGAGTCATGACCCTCCAAACAGCGTTCATGAAGGCAAAGTGTTTGTTTTACGTGGGCAGTATGGTTGCAAAGCTGAACCTTAAATGAATGTCCAGAAGGGCACCACCAGGAGTGGAGCCTACGGTTAAATTCAACTCCACCTGGGAAACCTCAACCATACCAGCTACAGAACAGATGCACACATTGCAAGCTTAATTCCGTTAACGAACGAGATTCCGTCATGCCCCGCGGTCCGAGTCCGGCTTACTAGAGGGACACGTGAGGCTCTGGCACATGAGATTTGCCAATAACTGGTGTGTCATGCCCTTACATGTCCGTGGCTGCATGTGCGCTACACTGAAAAGGCCAGCGTTTGTCGCTTACAGGTGCAGATAACCCGCTGAACAACGTTAGTGATGGGGATCACTGATTACAATTGTTACCCGTGAACAATGATTTCCCAGTAAGTGCAGGTCAACCGCAGTTCCGGAATTAGGCCTAACCGTCAATCCTGAAAAAATGAAAAACTTACGTGTGCAAACCACAGGTGCTATAGCTTGCTTAACAGCTCGCCAGCCGTTCTCACGCCCAGTATGGGTTACACGTGATTGCACAAAGGTGAGAAAGGGTACCGTATCCCCGGATAACATGTATGGATAGCGTACACATTCAAAAGATATGTCTATACATCAGGAGGCAGGCTCAGACGGTGTCAGGCCCAGTATGGATTGCACGTGATTGCACAAAGGTGAGAAAGGGTACCGTATCCCCGGATAACATGTATGGATAGCGTACACATTCAAAAGATATGTCTATACATCAGGAGGCAGGCTCAGACGGTGTCAGGCCCAGTATGGCTTGCACGTGATTGCACAAAGGTGAGAAAGGGTACCGTATCCACGGATAACATGTATGGATAGCGTACACATTCAAAAGATATGTCTATACATCAGGAGGCAGGCTCAGACGGTGTTAGGCCCAGTATGGCTTGCACGTGATTGCACAAAGGTGAGAAAGGGTACCGTATCCCCGGATAACATGTATGGATAGCGTACACATTCAAAAGATATGTCTATACATCAGGAGGCAGGCTCAGACGGTGTTAGGCCCAGTATGGCTTGCATGTGATTGCATAAAGGTGAGAAAGGGTACCGTATCCACGGATAACATGTATGGATAGCGTACACATTCAAAAGATATGTCTATACATCAGGAGGCAGGCTCAGATGGTGTCAGGCCCAGTATGGATTGCACGTGATTGCACAAAGGTGAGAAAGGGTACCGTATCCCCGGATAACATGTATGGATAGCGTACACATTCAAAAGATATGTCTATACATCAGGAGGCAGGCTCAGACGGTGTTAGGCCCAGTATGGCTTGCACGTGATTGCACAAAGGTGAGAAAGGGTACCGTATCCACGGAAAACATGTATGGATAGCGTACACATTCAAAAGATATGTCTATACATCAGGAAGCAGGCTCAGACGGTGTCAGGCACAGTATGGATTTGACGGCCCAGACTACCCAGCAGAGGAGCAGGGAGAGGTAAAGATTGCAAATGCTGGGGCCCTGCCCAAGCAAGGGGGGCCCACTCGTGGGCGTCGGTACCGGCACTGGGCCCCACATAGTACGGCGGTGTGTCTGACGGCGGGTGTGCACCACCACCGTCAGAGACACTTGCTTGCACTATGAGGGACCCTGTGCCAGTGCCCGCGCCCAAGAGTCGGCCTACCCACCTGTCCAGGGCAACAGCACTCGCACGGTGTCGTGCGCTAGGTGGTGACCCCGGCAATGGGGGGGGGAGGCAGCACAGTTAGGGAGTTTTAGAAAGTGGCATATGTTGATGTTGGACATTCAGCTGATGCAAAAGGCGAAATAGGTCAAGTCCCAGGAAGAGGTGGACCAAAGCAAGCCATTTTTCTGTCACCCTATGTGTCATCAGGGGAAGGTGGGACAAAATCCTTGGAAACCCATGCATGGTTCATTTTAATGAAGGTTAGATCATCCACATTTTGGGTTGACAGACGGGTCCTTTTTTCTGTCAGGATTGATCCAGCTGCACTGAAGACTCTTTCTGATAGCACACTTGCAGCTGGGCAAAAGAGCTCCTGTAAGGCATATTGTGCCAATTCAGGCCAGGTGTCCAGTTTAGCGGCCCAATAGTCAAAGGGGAATGACCTGTGTGGGAGAACATCGATATGGGAGGAAAAGTAGTTTGTAACCATAGTTGACAACTGCTGTCTCCTGTCACTTTCCATCGATGCTGTATTAACAGTTGTGTGAGCGGTACTTGAAAAATCAGTCCACAACATTGTCATGAAACCCCTGTCTCCAACGCCACTTCTGCTGTGTGCACCATGAACACCTCTGCCAAGCTGCCCCCGGCCCGTACGGCTCGTGTGAGAACCATCACCACTGCTGTGTGCTGGGAATGCCTCAAGCAACCGATTTACCAGAGTTGCTTGTTTATTAGCCAATATTAGGTCAAGGTTCTCCTGTGGCATGATGTTTTGTAATTTGCCTTTATAGCGTGGATCCAGGATGCTGGCCAACCAGTAGTCGTCATCGTTCATCATTTTGGCAATGCGGGGGTCCCTTTTTAGGATCCGCAAGGCATAATCTGACATGTGGGCCAATGTTCCCGGTGTCAATGATGCACTGCGAGTGCTGGTTGGAGGAGCACTTTCTGGCAAATCCACATCCCTCCAGTCACGCACAAACCCTGTACCAGACCTTGCCACGCCAACATTTTCACTTGCCCCACGAGATGCATCCTCCTCCCCTAAGTAATCATCCCCATCATCATCCTCCTCCTCCTCTTCTTCCTCCAACTCGTCCAGGAGAGGTCCCTGAGCAGACAATGGCTGAATGTCATCAAGGATTCCCTCCTCGTCAACATTGGCTGCAGACGCCTGCTCCTTAAGGTGCGTCAAAGTTTGCATGAGCAGACGCATAAGTGGGATGCTCATGCTTAGGATGGCGTTGTCTGCGCTTACCAGCCGTGTGAATTCCTCAAAACACTGAAGGACTTTACAGAGGTCTTTCAGCTTCGACCACTGCACACCTGTCAACTCCATGTCTGCTCTCAAAGTGCCTGGCCGTGTATCCTCCCACAAATGCATTATGGCCTGCCTCTGCTCGCACAGCCACTCCACCATGTGCAGGGTGGAGTTCCACCTTGTTGCAATGTCGATAATGAGGCGGTGGTTGGGAAGGTGGAGCAATCGCTGCAGCTTCTGCATACGAACGGAGTGTACAGGCGACCGGCGGATGTGCGCGCACAGTCTTCGCACCTTATGGAGCAGGGCTGTTAACTCCGGATAATTTTTGAGGAAGCACTGCACCACCAGGTTCAAGGTGAGAGCCAAGCAAGGTATGTGGCTGAGTTTTGAAAGGGCTATGGCTGCCACAAAATTACGGCCGTTATCACTAACTACCTTGCCTGCCTCAAGATGTACACTGCCCAGCCAAGACTCAGTTTGTCGCTTCAAGTACTCGGCCAGCACCTCGGCTGTGTGTCTGTCGCCCAAACACATCATCTGCAACACAGCCTGCTGACGCTTTCCACTAGCTGCTCGATAGGGGGACACCTCGTGTGCAACAGTGGCAGCTGCAGATGGAGTGCTCGTACGACTGCGCTCTGTGGACGAGCTTTCGCTTCTGGAGGAGGAGGAGGAGGAGGGTCGAATGCCTATAGCCAACTGTTTCCTATACTGTGGGCTAGGCAGCACTGTCCCACCACCGCTGTCCCCTGTGGACCCTGCATCCACCACATTAACCCAGTGCGCAGTGATGGACACGTAACGGCCCTGGCCATGCCGACTGGACCATGCATCAGTTGTGAGGTGCACCTTTCCACTCACTGACTGCTTGAGTGCATGGACAATGCGGTCTTTTACATGATGGTGGAGGGCTGGGATGGCTTTGCGAGAGAAGAAGTGGCGACTGGGTAGGTCATAGCGTGGTACTGCATAGGCCATGGGTTCGCGGAAAGCTGCGCTTTCCACCAACCGATAGGGCATCATCTCAAACGAGATTAGTTTGGCAATGTGGGCGTTCAAACCCAGTGTACGCGGATGAGAGACTGAGTACTTTCTTGACCTACTCATAGTGTCTGGGAGGGTGAGCTGGACTTCAGAGCTGCATATGGTGGAAGTAGCGGTGGACAGGGCGGACTGAGAGAGGTTGATGATGGTGATGGAGTTGGTGTTCTTTCTGATGGCCTAGATTCAGTATTTCATTGATATAACAGTGGGATTCCCTGACTGCTGTGGCCTTGCAACGACACCTCAACATTTGCTGCTGTGCTAACCGGTGGGCTTACAGTGGGGGAAACAATGTAGCGTTGCTGACTACCTTCTTTGTGATCAGTTGCACATGTGGCACTTGAGGTTTGGTGTTGTGTCCACGCTTGCAAGTGCATGCTGGTTAAATGTCTAAGCATGCAACTGGTATTCAATTTTTTCAGATTTTTCCCTCGGCTAAAGGTCTTTGTGCACTTCTTACAGATAACCTTGGCCTGATCATGAGGATTTTGTTTAAAAAAGTACCACACTGCACTCTTCCTACTTTGGCAGACATTTTGCGGCCTAGCACGCTGTGATGTTTTGACCCTCTGGACAAGCTGTCCAGCAACTCTTTTGATTTTTGGAACCTGTCTTTGGAGTGCTCCGGGCCTGCCAGATAACAGCTGTTGCGATGTCGATGTCTGCTGTGGATGCTCCTCATCTGAGCTATTGGAAGCAGCACCCTCTTCCCCCAATGGATGCCAATCTGGGTCAACAACTGGGTCATCCATCACCTCCTCTTCAATGTCATGTGCACCTTCCTCTGTGTCACCGTGTACGGTGGTATAGTGTGCGGGAAGGGGCACCTGAGTCTCATCAGGGTCAGAATCTGGCTCTGTACACTGCGAGGACAATGTAGTGCTCTGAGTGAATGTACCAGCAGAATCATCTATCAGCGGCTGTGCATCAGTGCACTCCATGTCAGATTCATCTTGGCCTGGGTAATTCACCATTTCACTTGATAATCCAGGCATGGTATGTGAAAACAGCTCCATGGAGTAATCAGTAGTATGGCCTGTGTCATCCTTCAATCTTGGTTGGGGTGAAGGACACAAGGAAAGGTGTGGTTCATGAACATGAGCCTCCAATGACGACTCAGTGCTTTTACTTTTTACAACTTCAGAAGAGGAGGCGATAGAGCTGGAGGCTGTCAGCAATGTAAGACAAAACTTTTTCCTGATGCTCTGGCTTTAAAAGCGGTTTGCCAACTCCTAGAAAACTAAGCCTTCGAAGCCTTATGGAGCCAGACGATGACGCAGGCTCAACACCTCCTGCATTCGGTCCTATTTTGCTTTTGCCACTACCATCAGATCCACCACCAACACCACAATTACCAGCTGCCAACCCCCGCCCAATTCCACGGCCTCTTCCACCAGCCTTCCTCATTTTTGGTAGAAATGTAGACAAAATCCAACAAACTATATAGTAATGTAAAACAAGGTACAAGGTGTCTATAGGACAGGGGAGATTTAGATTTTCTGCACACACTAGTGGACACTGGACACTTTTGGATTGTGTGAGGCCCACTGAATATCAGAGTGCTATGTCACAGGCTCGATGGCACAGGTGTGAAAAAAGTGACTACAGGATAAGGGAGATTTTGAATTTCTGCAGACACTTGTGGACACTGGACACTTTTGGATTGTGTGAGGCCCACTGAATATCAGAGCGCTATGTCACAGGCTCGATGGCACAGGTGTGAAAAAAGTGACTACAGGATAAGGGAGATTTTGAATTTCTGCAGACACTTGTGGACACTGGACACTTGGATTGTGTGAGGCCCACTGAATATCAGAGTGCTATGTCACAGGCTCGATGCAACAGGTGTGAAAAAAGTGACTACAGGATAAGGGAGATTTTGAATTTCTGCAGACACTTGTGGACACTGGACACTTTTGGATTGTGTGAGGCCCACTGAATATCAGAGCGCTATGTCACAGGCTCGATGGCACAGGTGTGAAAAAAGTGACTACAGGATAAGGGAGATTTTGAATTTCTGCAGACACTTGTGGACACTGGACACTTTTGGATTTTGTGAGGCCCACTGAATATCAGAGCGCTATGTCACAGGCTCGATGGCACAGGTGTGAAAAAAGTGACTACAGGATAAGGGAGATTTTGAATTTCTGCCGACACTTGTGGACACTGGACACTTTTGGATTGTGTGAGGCCCACTGAATATCAGAGCGCTATGTCACAGGCTCGATGGCACAGGTGTGAAAAAAGTGACTACTGGATAAGGGAGATTTTGAATTTCTGCAGACACTTGTGGACACTGGACACTTTTGGATTGTGTGAGGCCCACTGAATATCAGAGCGCTATGTCACAGGCTCGATGCAACAGGTGTGAAAAAAGTGACTACAGGATAAGGGAGATTTTGAATTTCTGCAGACACTTGTGGACACTGGACACTTTTGGATTGTGTGAGGCCCACTGAATTTCAGAGCGCTATGTCACAGGCTCGATGGCACAGGTGTGAAAAAAGTGACTACAGGATAAGGGAGATTTTGATTTTCTGCACACACTAGTGGACACTTGCCACTTTTGGATTGTGTGAGGCCCACTGAATATCAGAGCGCTATGTCACAGGCTCAATGGCACAGGTGTGAAAAAAGTGACTACAGGATAAGGGAGATTTTGAATTTCTGCAGACATTTGTGGACACTGGACACTTTTGAATTGTGTGAGGCCCACTAAATATCAGAGCGCTATGTCACAGGCAGAAATTGGCTAGTGTATCACAAACTACAAGATGTATGTAGAATTGGGCAGAATAGGAATCTCCCTAGAGTGTAGGTCTGTAAGAACGGAACAAGTCCTCCACTTATCCTTCCACAGTGACACACAGATAGCTTCACTGTGGCTGTGATAACAGCCGTTACACGGTACTGTGTGAGGAGCGTACACCGCTGTATGGTGTGAAAAAATGCACGCTCAGTACCTCAGCAGGACAAAAAAAAAATTGGGATTGCTTTTAAAAAAGCAGTTTGCAGAGCAGTGGGGAAACAGCAATGCAGCTGTCAGGAAGCCTTAGAAGGCAGCCTAACAACCAACACCGCTGATCCACCACTATATAGCCTCCCCTTGCACTGCACACACAGTGACTGGTGTGTTGTACAGGCAAAATCGCTAGCAGCAGAAGCAGTTTTTTTTTCTTCTTCCCTGCCTAACACTCTCCCTACAGAATCAGCAGCAGCAACCTCTCCCTATGCTAAGATCAGCAGAAGTAAGATGGCGGTCGGCGTGCACGCCCTTTTATAACCCCTGTGACGCCCACCAAAGCAAGCCAATCACTTGCATGCCCTTCTGAAAGATGGTGGTGACCCCTGCCTATGTCATCACGTTGCCCACAGTGTCCGTGGATCCTGATTGGCTGAAGAAGAGCGCAAAACAAACTTTTGAAACGCGACTTTGGCGCGTAAGTCGCCGACCTTGTGGCTGACCTCATCCTAGGGTCGGGTTTCGTTTCATGAAACCCGACTTTGCCAAAAGTCGGCGACTTTTGAAATTTTTCGACCCGTTTCGCTCAACTCTAGTGATGAAGCGTCTAGGGCAGTGTAGGAATGCTCCACGGCTACTGCTAGTTGTGTTGTTAGGATCATGGGTCTGCAATCAGCTGATTGACCAACCTCTCTGGTGTTCTGGTGGCATAGCCTATTGTGCTTTCCTCCTCTGTGACCCATTCATAACAGGTAACACACTAAATAACTACCCGGTTAGAACTGGTACCTATATGGTCACGACGTGACCAACTATGGGTCCAGAAACTATGATTATACAACTATGGCGTGTCACTTATCCTCCTCTGACATCCGGCAGAGTGGTGATCGATGTCTATTCGACGTCTCAGCCGCTGGGCCCAGCCGACAAGTAGATGTCGCAGGCTTCTGGCGTTCCTACTCCCAGGTGGAGCCAGGGCACAACAGGCCCCTGTACAGTTCCTCTGTGTAGTGCCTCCCGGTGATGGCGATGTGGCGATGGTCGGGCCCCAGAACGTGTAGGCCCTAGCCGCGGGCTGGAGTTGGCCTGCAGTGGCCGCAGGCTGCAGTGAACGGACTGCAGCCGTGGGCTGGAGTGGGCCAGCGGTGGTCTCGGACGGCAGCGGGTAGGCCACAGCTGTGGACTGGAGTAGAGAGAGGCAGCCGCGGGCGACCGCGGGTAGGCCGTAACCGTGGACTGGAGTTAGCCGGCGGCGGCCGCGGATAACAGCGGGTAGGCGGCAGCCACGGGCTGGAGTCGGGCAGTGGCGGCAGCGGATGGCAGCAGGTAGGCCGCAGCCACGGACTGGAGTGACGGGTGGGTGCGTGGTCGTTTGGTCGACGTCCCCCTCCTGGAACGCCCTGGGCTGTCTCCCTCCTGGCAGTCATGGATCTCCCTCCATTCTCTCTGGCTGTCGCTCAATTCTTCAGGCTCTGGCTCTCTGGTGCCGCCTAGACCTCCTGCTCCTTCTCTCCTGCTCTGTCGAGTGCCCCCTGCTGGCATTCCCAGCTCCTTTTATATTGGCTCCGCCCCCACTCCTTCTGGAACTGTCTCTGGTCCACCCTCTCAATATGTCCCCTGGAAACAGTCTCCCTGGGAACATTAGTGACAGTCCCCTTGGTTCCAGTCCGGCTACACAGGGGGGACTCTCCCCTCTACAGAGGGGCACGCCTGGTAGAGCATTGCAGCGCAGCCATTCAGGTGACGGCTGCTACCCCGAGAGACACATGCCAAGTGGAATTTTGCGAAGAGCTCGTTACTATTGCTCCGCAGTTACATTGACTAGGGGCACAGTGGGCAAAACCGGAGACCAGCCGCTGCCGCCAGAAGCAGGACCATGTGTTGGACGGGGATGCCTAAAGATGCTGCACTGACTGCCGCCGGAATTCTACTATCCACTGAACCTTCAGAGAGTGACAGGCTGCGAAGCCACAATAAGTAAAACTGTTATCCAAAGACTGTCTAGTTAAACAAACGTTATTCGGTTTAGTTATTGTACCCCTTTTTCCCTGTTATCTCCCTGCGAGGAGTTTATTGCTGTTGAATAATTAAAAATAGTTACTCCCTGCTATGCAGCATTTGTGCTACTGCATCCCTGTACCTGCTTATTACATATGGCGTAGTCGTCAGGATGCAGTCCATGGGCACAGATGCTGCAGACCAGTCCACTATCGATACCCCCAGTCCAGTTTGCCCTTAGGGGCAATGCTTAGTAACCTCTCAAAGTTCACGGGAGTTAACATGATGTTGTGGGATTGGACTGAACGGGTCAAAAGCATGCTGCGAATGCACCCTATGGCTCCGGCGCTTCAGGCCGAGATGGCGTTAATGGCGCTAGATGGTGAGGCCCGGTGTTCCGTAATGTTCTGCCCTCCACATGAGCGGGATACATTGGAGAAGATGGTACAGGTTTTGGAGGAGATGCACAGGGACCCCACAAATGGAGAGTTGCGCATGCGTTTATTTGGTCGTGTTTAGCAAAAAGGGAGACTGATGCAATATATAATCACATTGCAGGAAGTGCATGCGCACATTACTGAAAGGTAACATGTGGGAACCATGGAAGTGGTGAATTTTGAGGGATCAATTTGTGTCGGGTCCTAGGAACGCACAGCTTAAACAAGCATTGCGAGAAAGCTTGCGCACTAGCCTGTGTATGACCTTATTAGAGGTGGGGGCGGAGGCACACGTGAGAGAGCAGGAACAGGGGGTGACGGCCCTAGCAGGGATGGTCTGTAGCAATGGACTACCTACCCTGCCTGCAGCAGAGCTGGAGTGGGCCGAGAGATCCGAAAGGAGATACAAAAGAGCTAATGAGAGAAGACCCCTGAATCAGAAACAGAAGTGATACCAGATCTTGCCTTTCTGCCAGACCCATCAGGGAATGAGATCTCTTGTTGCCAAAGGAGGACTGATGTGTTTCAATTGTGGGAAGACAGGACATTATGCTCGAGTCTGTGCGAGCTGGAGTCGGCCCCCACAAAGGCAACCGTTAAACTAGTGGGCTCCGCGGCTGAGGGATGCAGCCCGGAGCTGGGAAGACAGCCCAGGGGGAAGGAAGTCCCAAAAAACATAGTTTCTGCGAGCCCTACAGTCTGGGCCGAGGTGAATGGGTGAGCGGTGCATTGCTTGATCGACACCGGGTCACAAGGGACTAGTCTGCCAGAAGCTTACTTCAGATAACACTTCCCACAGGTCTCGGGGCCAGAGTGAGGACCAGTAATAAGATTAACAGTGGCCAATCAGTTGCCCATCCCAGTGGCAGGGGTGGTTTTGGTTTTTTTACAAGTCATGTGAATTATATGCGGTTCCGCTGCAGGGTACATGTAATTTTGAAACGGGACCCTTTGGTCACATAATGTGTATTGGACGAAACGAAATCAGATTTGATTATTAAATAATTATAATATCTGTATACTATTGATGTTTTTTACACTCATGTGGATCTGTTTTGTATGTTTTTTTTCTACAAAATTTGTGAATTATGTGTGGTTTCGCTGTGTGGTAAATTGCATTATTAGAACAGGACCTTTTGGTCATGTGACATGTATTAGACAGATGATTGGTGCCTGTTTCTTTTTAAACTTGTTTGTGATTTGATATGCTAGCTTTGATAAAGATTGCATGTAGCGATCGAAACACGTCGCTTATGTCTCTCCTGTCTGAGCTGATGCAGTCCTGGAGCTGAATTATTTTATATCCATGCTGGAATAAAATTTGGAAATTATATTTTCTCGTGGAGCTGGATTTTTTTCTATTTTAATCACGCAAAAACCCTGAAAAATCCAACACATCTGATGTACAAAAAAAAATTGAAGTCACACGACTTTGCCCCTACTATATCAGCACTCTGGTATATACTGAAAGCAGAGCAAAATGAGACCAATATAACAGGGGACAGAACGAACTGACACAAGCAGTAACATATGGGCGGTGATCCAGCACAGCCCCAGTAGGAGCAAGCTGACCCGCACAAAGCAGAGATAGACAAAACCATATCCAATGCAAAAAGATTAGCAAATGAACCACTTAGCTGAACCATGCAGGAACAGAGCAGGAGACATCAGACATCAGATCTCAGAAGGCACAGGAAGAAAAATCACCAGAGGGAGCCCAGAAAGAGAATTCATAACACCTCACCCTTCTACCCAAGAACAAAGTGGTCCAAATCCTGGACATGCTAAGAAGCTAATGCCACGCAAAGTAGTTCAACTGGCTGTTGTGCGAGGAGATCCCTGGACTCTAGCTGTTACAGCAGCACCGGAGACCCCATCTGGTAACAAGAAAGAGTGACATAGGATCTTAGAGTGAATGCGAGCTGAACTGACGGGACTGTCACCTCAGCAAGTGCAGCAAATAGAGGATGCACTGGAGTATTATCAGGAGGTTTTTGCCTGCCATTGCACACAAAGGCTCTGTATATATGATCTTATCCCATGTGTCCCATGTTACTGCAGCTGTCCCATGTGCCTTTATCCTGCCCCATCTGTCTCCATCCTGCCCCATGTGTCCTATGAACCTGCCCCATGTGTTCCATAATGCTCCATCATCTTTATCCTGCCCTATCTGTCTCATGATCCTGCCACATGTGTCCCATGATTCAACCCCATCTCTCCCATGATCCTGCCTGTTATGATTGAGTCATCGAGGAGGAAAAAACAAAACACAAGCTCAGCCCAGAAAATCAGAGAGGTTGGAAACTAGCGGATTGCAGACCCCTGATCCTATCACACAACTAGCAGTAGCCGTGGAGTGTTCCTATGGTGATCCTAGACACCTTGTCACAGCCGGACATCTAAATAAGCCTAAAGAGAGAAAAGGGAAAAACTGACTGCCCCCGAGCAGACCCCAAAGCAATAGGCAGCCCCCAACATATAATGACGGTGAAGCAAGATGAAAACACTAACACAGATAGAAAGATAGGTTGAGAAAACGATGGGGCCCAAGCTAACTAAAAAGGACAGGACAGAAAAGCTGCTGTCTGCAATCCGAGAAAACCCTGCTAAAAAATATTACCAACACAACTGATAAGCAAAAAGGACCCTGAAGTCACTAGACTTCAAACACTATATCAGCACTCAGAATATTATGGAAGCAGAGCAAAAGAGAACACAGATCAAGGAAAAAGAATCCAGCACACCCCCGGCCGGGGATGGCTGAACTCAAAAAACAAGGTAAACAAAACCAAAACTAATAAGTTCAATAGCAGAGCAAAAACTTATCTTTGGGAAGCAGGAATCAGACTGGTCTCCAAGAATCCAGCAGAGAAATCACCAGCGACTCAGAAGGGCGTCGGCTGCCTTATATCCAGTCTGTAGTTCCCGTTACCCAGTCACAATCCACCTGATCAGGTGTTTGGTTTCTTTCATCCAAATCAGCCTCACTACCTTCCTTCAGAAGAGGGAGATCCTCGGACACAAAAGATGAATGAACAGATGAGCTCACAACACCTGCCCCATGTCTCTCATGATCATGCCCCATGAACCTGCACCATGTGTCACATGATCATGCCCCATGATACTGTCCCATGTGTCTCAATCCTGCCTCATGTGTCCCATGATCCTGCCACATCTGTATCCATCCTGCCTTATGTGTCCCATGATCATGCCCCATCTGTCCTATGATCCTGTCCCATTTGTCTCCATCCTGCCTCATGGCTTTTATTGTCTTGTGGGCCTGGGCGGCAATAGATTTTAAACTGAATGGGCGTCCGAGGATGTATGTGTAGATACTGACCTGGCAGGATCCTTCCCCTGGGGCCTGGTGAGCAGAGGATGACCTGGTCCATATGCCAGAAAGAGCAGTAATGGCCTGATGGCTGTCCTGCACACAGTGTAAAGCATATTACAAAGTAGAAGAACTTAATTTCCACATTACCGCAGCTTATTCTTTATTTATGTAAATCCTCACAATCCCCAATGAAAACAGACGTCTTTCCCTTTAATTCTAGTGAATTTCTCCTCTGCATTCCCTGGCTATATGTGCGGCATGTGAAGGATTCTCAGATTGCCCCACACAATGCAGAGTGCATTCTCACTGCCGGCGATGATAATACGACTATCTTTCTAACTGGTGCCAAGTTGTATTCCCTGTTATTTCCGTGCTTCCGCCTGTTTACCTCCCTTTCTCCAGACAATTGTACATATTAGCTCACAACAAACAGAATCTGGCATCTCATGAAATGCCCAGATGTAGAGCGCAGCGTGTTTCACATCCAAGTGCCACTGTCGATAAAAATTAATTGATGTAAAAAAAATGAAAATGCTTCCAAAACACCAACGTTCACTTTTTATCTTTCCTTTTGGTTCCCAAGCGGCTGTTGTTTTGGGAGACGGAGCCGGGGGCATTTTATCAGCTTTGTGCCAAGTAAATGGTCTCTAAATGTATTGTTTACCAACAGCTAATAATCAGATCTCCCCCTGCACACATTAAATCAGAAACACGTCAGACATCATGTTACCTATAACAAATCCAGATCAATAGTTATTGATATTGTCCTCTATGGTAGTCTGATAGAATATATGATTATTATTTATTATTATTATTATTAGTATTCATTTATATAGTGCCATTTATTCCATGGCGCTTTACATGTGAAAAGTGGAAATATAGACAAGTGCAATAAACGTGTAAGACAAGGGACACACAAGTACAGAAGGAGAGGGGACCCTGCCCACTAGGGCTCACAGTCTATAAGGATGGGTGAGGATACACTAGGAGAGGGTAGAGCTGGTTGTGTGGTGGGTTCAGTAGACTGTGGGTCATTACAGGCTGTAGGCTTGTCGGAACAGGTGGGTCTTCAGGTTCTTCTTGACGGTTAACGTTGTTGGCGAGAGTCTGATGTGTTGCGCAGAGAGTTCCAAATTATGGGGGAAGCACGGGAGAAGTCTTGTATGCAGTTGTGGGAAGAAGAGATAAGGAGGGAGTAGAGAAGGAGATCTTTAGAGGATCGAAGGTTGCGTGCGGGTAGGTACCAGGAGACCATGTCACAGATGTATGGAGGAGACAGGTTGTAGATGGCTTTGTATGTCATGGTTAGGGTTTTGAACTGGAGCCTCTGGGCAATAGGAAGCCAGTGAAGGGCCTGGCATATGGGGGAGGCTGGGGAATAGCAGGGAGACAGGTGGATTAGTAAGGCAGCAGAGTGTAGGATGAACTGGAGTGGTGCCCGAGTACTAGAGGGGAGGCCAGAGAGTATGAGGTTGCAATAGTCGAGGCAAGAGATGATAAGGGCGTACACTAGTGTTTTTGTGGTTGAGGAATGCACGGATCCGGGAAATATTTTTGAGTTTGAGGCGGCAGGAGGAGGCACAGGCTTGGATATGTGGTTTGAGGGCAGAGTCGAGGATCACTCCAAGGCACTGAGCATGCGGGACTGGGGGAAGCGAGCAGCCACTGACATTGATGGATAGGTCTGGTGGAGGGGTAGAGTGAGATGGGGGAAAGATGAAAGATGATGAATTCTGTTTTGCCAATGTTCAGCTTGAGAAAGTGAGCAGAGAAGAAGGCTGAGATAGCAGACAGACATTGTGGGATTTTGGTCAGTAAGGAGGTGAGGTCAGGTCCAGATATGTAGATCTGCGTGTCATCAGCGTAGAGGTGATACTGCAAACCGTGGGATTCTATAAGCTGTCCCAGGCCGAAGGTGTAGATGTAGAAGAGTAGGGGTCCTAGGACTGAGCCTTGAGGAACACTGACAGACAGGAGCCAAGGTGAGGAGGTGGTGTGTGAGAGGGAGACACTAAATGTTCGGTCTGTTAAGTATGATGAGATAGGGCCAAGTCTGTGATGCCAAGAGATGAGAGAATCTGTAGCAGGAGGGAATGGTCCATGGTGTCCAAGGCAGAAGACAGGTCCATGAGAAGGAGGACAGAGTAGTGTCGCTTGATCTTGGTGGTTAGTAGGTCGCTGGTGACTTTAGTTACCTCAAAAATGTACTTTGAATGAATGAATGGAATCTGCCGGCTGGCAGATTTGACGGGTGCACTGCGCGTTCGCCCGCAATTTTCTTCCCAGAAGAAGATGGCGGCACCCACCGGAGGATGCAGAAGGGCCCGAGGACCACCGGGAGGTACCAGGGGGGGATCGGGGACCCTATTTCTCTCTCCTCCGATGTGTGATCATCACATCAGAGGAGAGAGCAATTAAATACAAATATCGCAGATTTTTTTTTTCCGGTCGCCATTATACGGTTTACTAACAGCGATAGCAAAAGTGGAGTCGGTAAAAACCAACCCGAATCATGTTTTCTGGGGTCTCTGCTACCGCCGGCAGTCGAGACCCCGGAAAAAATTCAACTCTGGGGGCGCTATACATTTTTTCCACAGCGCCATTAAATAATAAAGCCTATACTCATCTCCCGTGCCGATGTTGTTCCCGCAATGTCAGCAATCGTTCTCCTCCCCGGGTATGTGATGCGGTCCTGTAACACATGATGCCCGGCGCCCAATCAGCGCTGGTGTCTCTGTCCCCACCTTTGGACAAACTGAGCATGAAAAGGAAGCCCGTGATGAGCTCCAGCCCTAGCTTCCTCTACCAGCAAAACCCTATGTACCAGCAAAAGCTATGAGATTTTTGATGAGTTTTTTTTTCCTGATGAAGCTGGAAAACTGCTCCTTTTCTAAAATCTGTGGCATGTCACTTCCTCCTGCGTTTTTTGCAGCATTTTTTCACCCATAGAAAGCAATGAGGTAGTGCAAAAGCGCTTAAAAAGCAACCCTGTGATTTTGTTGCTTTAACCTAACTTTATTAACCCCTTTCTGCCAGCTGATGGAATAGTACGTCAGCTGGCAGTATCCCCTGCTTTCAGGTGGGCTCCGGCGGTTAGCCCACCTCAAAGCCGCGACATGTCAGCTGTTTTTAATAGCTGATATGTGACCACAATAGGTGCGAGCGGAATTGCGATCCACCTGAGCCTACTAAGTATCGTAGTTAAATGCCGCTGTCAAACTTTGACAGCGGTTATTCAAATGCACCTCTGGATGCCGGTCTGGAAATATGCGCAGCGATGACCCCTGTCACGTGATCGCTGCGTTGCCATCACAACCAGTGGTCTCCTCGAGACCTCTATGGTTGTTGAAAGCAGATTGCTATGAGCACCACCCTGTGGTCAGCTCTCATAGCAAGCCTGTAATTCTGCTGCATAGAGGTGATCTGAGCATCACCTCTATGTAGCAGAGGCGATAGCACCAGGTGTCATCTCTTATGTCAGCTGAACACTCAGCAACAATCACTTGTGCACAGCCTATGTGTGCACAAAATCACTGTGACAATACAGCATTTAATCTTAATTTTAAGTCTATTTTCGTCTATTTTCAGTAGCACAGTGTCACGCCAACTTCGGAGACCTAGGGGTAGAAGATCACTGCGTATTGTGAATCCCAGATCTTCCATTTAGCCTGTGTGTTTGGATTCTATATTAAATTAATTTGTTTTGGGTTTTTTTGGTGCTGAAGATGTTAATGAGTGACCCTTTCTATGCTGGTCAAAAACATGCAGCTCCATTTCAGCTGCTTCTGATCTGGTCATTACCTCTCCCTATAAAACCTGCCAGACCCACTCTGTCTTGCTAGTGAAAGCTCTGCTTCCTTGCTTTTATGAGATGCTGTGCTGAATAGGATTTTGTTGTTTCTATTGAAGAATCATCTTCTGTGCTGTGTGCTTATGCTAAGTGTTTTGGAGTGAAGTTGTTGTAGAGGTGTTCTGTTGTACGTGTGTGTTTATTTTCTGGTCCCAGTTCCCGTTTAGTTTATTCCTCCCTGTCCCTATCCTCCTTTCTATTGTTGGTTGGTGCTTTTGTGTGGTAGAAAGTTTCTGTTATCCATATTTTGTCTTGTGTGGCTTGTTCACATTCCATTTCTGTCCCAGGCTCCATGAGGCGGGGGAGGGGACAAACTAGGGATTAACAGGAGCATAGTAAGATCAGAGACTCTGGTTTCTCTGCTATCAAGAGTACCCCTGGGACAGGGATAGTTAGGGTCAGTTTGAGGTCCTTCTTTACCAAAGATCACTACAGAGTGATATCCAGGAGACATAGGCTATTGTCTGAACCACTATTGTCTGCGGTTGGGTGCCATGGCATTTTACAATAGGAGATGAAAGGTCACCATTGAGAATAAACCTTCCATGCTCTGCGGATCAAGCAGTCTGACCCCCGCTGATCAGTAAGTTGTCATCCATGCGGCAAATAGGTGTTAACTTGCTTTTAGGGATAAGCGCAAGGATGCTTATGTAGGACCAGGTTTACTTATAAATGATGAAAAAAGTATTGGTTGCTACAGAATGCTTTAAAATCCGGTGACATGTGACAGCAGTGTGAACAGTATGGCAGCATTTAGACTAGGTTCACCAACACTGTACAGCACTATACCACTGGGATGAACAAATGCAGAGAGAATTTTGTTTATCCCCATAGATGCCACAGTCAAAATCCACCATTGCACCTAAGTAGTTTTGCAGCAGGAGGGGGCTCCTTCAGGACACTCTGGGGTTTCCTTGTGATTGCACCATTGTTATTGGAGTCCCTCAGCTCTGCCAAGTCTGCGAACGTCACAGGCATAATACGGTGCCATACAGAAGCTATGATCTGTGTTATGTAGGTGAAAAAGAGATCAAATTCCTCTTGTTCAGCTTAAAAAAAAATTTGATTTCTTCAACTTAACAAATGTTTTACTACATAAAAATATGAATAGCAAATTAAATAAGCTAAACATAATTGGTACCATGGAAACAAAATCACAACCGATTCTATACAGTGACTGCGTAATTAAGCTTGCATGCTGAAGACTGTGTTAAATTAAAAATAAGAAATAAAAAGAAATGCCAGCTGCTTTTTGCTCATCTTTTTCGTAACTAAAGGAATAAGAGTTATTTAACTCCTTAAAGACGCAGCCAATATTTTTTTTGCACCCAAGTTCCTTCCTCCTCATCTTGCAGCCATGATTGTTTTCATTTTTCCATTGATATAGTCGTATGAGGGCTTATTTTTTTTGTGGAATGAGTTGCAGTTCTTAATGACACCATTCACTTTACCATGGGGGGGGAATCCAATTGAAAAGAAATTATGTCTGCCATTCCTTTTTTGTGTTTAGTTACCGTATTTTTCGGATTATAAGACGCTCCAGATTATAAGACGCACCCCAAATTTTGAGGAGAGAAATAAGAAAAAAAAACTATAGTCGGTATGGCCGACTATGGGTCCTTAACTATATAGTCAACTTAGCCATCCTGATGTCCCTCAGCATCCTGGATGGTGGTTCTTTGGCGGAGCAGCCGCTGGGCCCAGCTGCTGAAGAGTCGATGTAGTCTTCGAGCGTTCCGACGCTCCTGTGACACTGGGACACCTCCGGCCCCGGAGGAGTCCTTGGATGAGTGGGCCGCGGCCCCTGGGCTGGGGTAAGTGGTAGTGGTGTGGGGTGGCGAGTGGCAGGCCACCTGTGCAGCTAGCAGCTGCGACGGGGAATCCGCGACAAGCAGAGGCTCGGCCCCTGCCGCGGATCGGAGCGGGACAGTGGTGGCCGCCGACGGCACTAGACTTGCCACGACCACGGGTGAGGGCAGAGCGCCTGCAGCTAGTGGGAGACAGGTCGCAGCCATGGGCTGGAGTGAGGCGGCAGCGGCCACTGGTGTCTGCAGGCAGGCCGCAGCCGCGGGCAGGAGCGAGGCGGCAACGGCCGCTGGTGACTGCGGGCAGGCCGCAGCCATGGGCAGGAGCGAGGCGGCAACGGCCGCTGGTGACCGCGGGCAGGCCGCAGCCGCGGGCAGGCCGCAGCCGCGGGCTAGAGGAAGGTGGCGGCAGCCGCTGGTCGATGCGGGGCAGCAGTTCTCGGACGGTCGTCTCGGCGCCGTCCCACTGATGTCCAGGGGAAGTATCTCTCCTGTCTCTGGCCTCCTTCCTGGCTCTGATGAGTCACTCTGGCTGTCAGTCACTCCCACGATCTCCTGCTCCTTCTGTCTCATTCTGCTGACTCACTGTGACTCGCTTTCCCCGCCCTTTTATATTGGCTCCTCCCCCAGTCCACCTGTCAGTCTCCACGGTCCGTCCCTGAACTCTGTCCCCTGGAAACAGTTTCCCTCAGAACCCAGGTGACGGTCCCCTTGGTTCCGACCCGGACACTCGACGGGGACCGTCTCTCCCACACTCCCCCACCCTGTATGCTCGCCAGTCCTCGGGCGAGGGCTTTAGTAGACTCGAGTTAGTCTTTGGAGACGACAGTTCTTGTCGCCATACGAACTGGTCCTGTTCATAACATTCAGGGGACTTGCCAGCCGTTGACCGCTCGGAGCGTCTAAGTTCGGCCGGGGTGGAGCTTTCTGGGGTGGTGGAAGGTGGTGGGTTGGTCGATTCTGGCAGGCTAACTGGGTCTGCTGCAATGTCATTACTTGGAGGGCCCGCAGATGTGGCTGGGAAGTCCTCTTTGTCATCCAGGTCCCAGACCGTTGACGGGGGACGGGGACCTGAGTGATCGGCTCGGGTCGCATGGGATCAGTGGACGCACAGGGGTGCTGTCATGATCCAGTGTTGGATCTGGCGGTATTAAATGCATTAAGTGAACTTTTTTTCCTTTGGTTCCAAAGTGTGTCGTGATTGCCCCCGGTGGCCATTAGAATTATCACGTGGTGTCGTTCATTCTAAGTTGCCCGGTGGTGGGGAATGGTATCGCACCTTAGGTTTAGGTTAATGTTCACTTAATTATGGATCAGGTGTGACACCCTATAAAGGTGTGCTCAGGGTGTTCACTCACTGGCTGTGATATTGTGAGTTTGTTTTTCACTTTGAGTGGGAGAGCCTGGATGAAGGATGGAGCTGGTGAGGAGTCCTGCGCAGCTTAGCCAGGGGGGACGTGTTTCAGCTATGGTGTCTGGACGAAGGGCTGGCATGGCGTGGTGGAGTCACAGTGATGGTGTCAGCGGGAAGTGTCTGCATGGGCTGGTGGAGTGGCGACTATGGAGAGTTGCACTCACCATGTGGGACTTGGCTGCTGAACTGAACTCAAGCATGCTCGACTTCGTGTCAGAAGCTGAACTCATCCTTGGGACTCTGGTTCTAAGCAGCTGCAACTGGTGGTGGACTCTGCTCCAAGGCTGCACTAAGGTGAAGGATCTTGTTATGGTGATGGATCCGGGTGGAGGAGAAGACACATGCAGGTGGTGGGCTCTGTTGCTGGGAGCGCAGGCAGCAGAGCAAAGCTAAGTGGTGTTTCCCCTGTATTGTCTCTTTCCTCATGTGTGTTATTAGTGCAGTGGTGGGATTAGTCTCCGCACCGACCCATTCCCTAGAGAGGGTTTAGGGTCAGGGTGAGCAAGGGCGTTAAGGTACGCGTGCGGCGACAGGTGCGGAGTCTGTTTAGGGAATGTAAGGAGTGCAGGGACACTGGCTCAGGGGAGCTTAGGAGGTCTCCATGTCCCCATTCCCTATCGCAGGGCCCACCATTGTTAAAGTTTCCCAGGTTCCCCCTTTATTATTTGTTTATTGTATGTATAACGTGTAATACCTAAATTCGCCAGGTGGAGGCGGCATATCCACCTGCACGTTTTATTATTTAAATGCGCCCCACTGGAGGCGGTGTATCCAGGGTCACGTGTGTTATGGGTCCGCCTTGCGGTATCATCTGCGTCCCGACACACGTGATCATGACATTATCACAGGCCCTACAGGTTTTTTTTTCTGGTGAGCTTTGGCCATGTGGAGACCCGTTAGTAATTGCTGCCGGGCCTCACTGAGGTGAGTGGGGAGCGGCATGGTGTGTTAGAGCCGCTGCAGCAGCAGTTATCAGGGTCTAAGGCCTCTGCTCAGCTAACCAGAAAATTAAAAAAAAAAAAAAATGGCGGCTGCGGTCTGGCTAAAGCCCCCTAGAGTCACTGCTGGGGAGCGGGACTGGTTCATGCATGCGGGCGCACCCAGGCAGGTGGGAGGAATGGTGCCCCACGGAGCTGCCTGGTATTCCCCGAAGTGAAGGGGTACGCCCCTGTGGTGAGCTGACTGGTGTGATAGTCCACGGGGTTTACGCCATATCTTCTATACCATCGAAGAAGCCGTCCCTCCTGGTCGTGTGGAGGCGACCAGTGAGTGTATATTTCCTCCATATCCTGTCCCTCTCCTCCTGGTGTGAGCAGCAGGTGTGCTGCGGGGGAGTAGGGACAAATCTCAACCCTCGCCATTAACCAACCCTGGGAGGTGCAGACCTCATGGTGAAGAGGGTTGGAGGGTGGTGACCCCTTGGTGATTTGCGGGGGTTGTGAGTGTGGTGACACAGGGGGACGCCTCTGTTGTCAAGTCCAGAGTGAGTTCACCAAGTTATGACAAATGTATGTGTGCAATAAACGTTCAGGTCCGGACCTGTGTGTGAACGAGCATGTATGGGTGCCACCAAAAAACATCTTGGAAATGTGTTGTGGAGTCTGATCAGCTCTTAGCATACATACACATACATAATCTCGTTCCCCAGGTCGGTGCTGTGGAGATGAGTGGTGCCTCCAAAATGAACATGTATTGCCAATGTCAGCGGTGTTTGTCATAAACCTGAAGTGTCAGGTGATGGTGGGGTGAACTCAGGGTCTGGGCGTCCCCGCTGTGGGTGTTTCCCTAATGAGGGGTGGTCTTGAGGGTCCAGAGGCCCCTCATTAAGGAGGGGGTACTGTCATGATCCAGTGTTGGATCTGGCGGTATTAAATGCATTAAGTGAACTTTTTTTCCTTTGGTTCCAAAGTGTGTCGTGATTGCCCCCGGTGGCCATTAGAATTATCACGTGGTGTCGTTCATTCTAAGTTGCCCGGTGGTGGGGAATGGTATCGCACCTTAGGTTTAGGTTAATGTTCACTTAATTATGGATCAGGTGTGACACCCTATAAAGGTGTGCTCAGGGTGTTCACTCACTGGCTGTGATATTGTGAGTTTGTTTTTCACTTTGAGTGGGAGAGCCTGGATGAAGGATGGAGCTGGTGAGGGGTCCTGCGCAGCTTAGCCAGGGGGGACGTGTTTCAGCTATGGTGTCTGGACGAAGGGCTGGCATGGCGTGGTGGAGTCGCAGTGATGGCGTCAGCGGGAAGTGTCTGCATGGGCTGGTGGAGTGGCGACTATGGAGAGTGGCACTCACCATGTGGGACTTGGCTGCTGAACTGGACTCAAGCATGCTCGACTTCGTGTCAGAAGCTGAACTCATCCTTGGGACTCTGGTTCTAAGCAGCTGCAACTGGTGGTGGACTCTGCTCCAAGGCTGCACTAAGGTGAAGGATCTTGCTATGGTGATGGATCCGGGTGGAGGAGAAGACGCACGCAGGTATTGGGCTCTGTTGCTGGGAGCGCACGCAGCAGAGCAAAGCTAAGTGGTGTTTCCCCTGTATTGTCTCTTTCCTCATGTGTGTTATTAGTGCAGTGGTGGGATTAGTCTCCGCACCGACCCATTCCCTAGAGAGGGTTTAGGGTCAGGGTGAGCAAGGGCGTTAAGGTACGCGTGCGGCGACAGGCACGGAGCCTGTTTAGGGAATGTAAGGAGTGCAGGGACACTGGCTCAGGGGAGCTTAAAGGGGTCTCCATGTCCCCATTCCCTATCGCAGGGCCCACCATTGTTAAAGTTTCCCAGGTTCCCCCTTTATTATTTGTTTATTGAATGTATAACGTGTAATACCTAAATTCGCCAGGTGGAGGCGGCGTATCCACCTGCACGTTTTATTATTTAAATGCGCCCCACTGGAGGCGGTGTATCCAGGGTCACGTGTGTTATGGGTCCGCCTTGCGGTATCATCTGCGTCCCGACACACGTGATCATGACAGGTGCAACATATTTCGGTGCACAGCACGAGTGAGAGGTGCACCGTCTATTTCCGATTGTATTTCATACACAGGCCCGTCGGGGCTTATCCGGCGCAACACTTGGTACGGGTTCTCCTCCCACCGTGGTTCTAACTTGTTCTGGGACGTTGGTCTAGTACGAGTACCCGATCCCCAGCCTGAAAGTCAATTGATGGGGGCAGCGCTACCCCCGGGTGTTCTAGATCCTGGAGCTTTGTATGGACGATTCGATGGAGGGTCTGCAGCCGGTGCCGGTGGTTTCGGACCCACGAGGATACTCCGGTCCAGGGTAGAGGTTCTTCCGGGTTTAACTCCACTTCCGTGATTCCTTTGCCTTCCCGTCCAAACAGCAATGAGTAGGGGGTGCAACCAGTCACCCGGTGCATCCGGTTATTATATACCCACACCAGCTCAGGGACATATTCAGGCCAGCGGGCCTTGCGGTCGCTCTCCAGGGTACGCAGCATTTGGATTAGTGTCCGATTGAATCGTTCGCAGGCTCCGTTTCCCTGCGGGTGGTATGGTGTAGTCCGAGACTTATCGATACCGTAGAGATGATGTAGTTCTTCCATGACTCTTCCTAGGAAGCACGCTCCTTGGTGCGAATGTATTCGTTGCGGGCAGCCGTACACTTGGATAAAGTTTTTACAAATCGCATAGGCAGCCAAATCCACTGTCTGGTCTCGGGTAGGGGTGACCACGGCGAACTTGGTGAAATGATCCACCATAACGAGACAGTGCTCATACCCCTGGTAGGCAGGACCTATGGTCAGATAGTCCACCGTGAGGAGCTTGAGGGGAGCTGATGTTACAATTGTCTGCACCGGGGCTCGTTGCGCGGGAGGTTTAGCGAGCTCGCACGGGCAGCAGGTTCGGCAAACTTCTTCCACAGCAGCGTGTAAGCGTGGATGGTACACGATCTGCTGCAACCATTGCAAAGTCTTTTGAGCACCAAAGTGAACCCCCTTTTCATGGGCTTCCCGAGCCAGTTGGCTGAGATGGGTTCCAGGCATGATCACCTGCCATATCAGAGCAGACGTTGTTCGTGACACGGCTTTCCGATATAAAAGTCCCTTTTTGATGATTAGCTTTTCCCACTGGCTCAACATCAGCAACATATCCTGGGTTAAAGTCTGTCTCTGTGAGCCAGTGGGCAATTTGCCGGTGGCCACCCATCGGCGCAGGAGTCCAATTTCTCCATCTTCCTGCTGCTGCTGGATCCACTTGTCACGCGGCTGTTCCAGCATTCCCCATAAGGGTCACGGCTGAGGCGCTTCTTGCGCGGTGGCTGTAAGCGCGGCGGTGGTGAGGGCGAAAGGCATCTCTTCTCCTAATTCGTCGTCTCGATTCCTTCCTGGGGTGGTGTGTCAGATTCTGGAGAGTGCGTCAGCGTGCACGTTTTCAGCTCCCCGTTTGTAAATGATCTTGTAGTTGAACTTGGCCATCCGAGCCACCCACCGCTGCTCTAAGGCCCCCAGTTTGGCATTCTCCAAATGGGCAAATGGGTTGTTGTCAGTCAGCACCACCACCTTGGAGTCCGCCAGATACCCTGCAAACCGCTCCGTCATTGCCCACACTACCGCGAGGAGCTCGAGCTTAAAGGAGCTGTAATTGTCCGGGTTGCGTTCGGAGGCATGCAGCGACCGACTACAATAGGCGATCACTTTCTCTTGGCCATCTTGCACCTGTGACAACACAGCTCCTAGTCCCTGGAGGCTCCCATCGGTATACAGGATGAACGGTTGCGAGAAATCCGCATACGCCAATACCGGGGCTTCCGGGAGTGCAGCTTTGAGATCTTGAAACGCATCCTCTTGCGACTGATGCCACTGGACCTTCCGTCCATTCGCCCCTGCTGGATTCCCTGTCAGCAGGTCATGCAGGGCTCGGGCTTAGCGTGCAAAATTCTTCACGAACCGACGGTAGTAGCCGGCCAACCCCAGGAAGGCCCGCACTTCTTTCACCGTCTCGGGGGTAGGCCACCCCTGGATGGCAGCAACCTTTTCCAGGGATGGTCTGACACCTTCCGCCGAGACGGTATGCCCCATATATTCCATCTGGGTGCGGAACAGGTGGCATTTCTGGGGCTTTACCTTCAACCCACACTTCTGCAGCCGGCGCAGCACCTGCCCCAACCGCCACAAGTGGTCCTCGAACATGGCGGAATCGATAATGATATCGTCCAGGTATATCAACGTGGCTTCAAAGTTGAGGTCTCCCAGACACCACTCCATCAACCGCTGGAAGGTTCCTGGGGCATTGGCCAGCCCGAAAGGCATCCGATTAAACTCGAACAGTCCCATGGGAAGGATAAATGCCGTCTTGGCTCTGTCTTCCTCCGACATCGGCACCTGCCAGTACCCACTGGCCAGGTCTAGAGCTGAGAAGTACATTGCATTCCCCAAGGCAGACAGAGACTCTTCTATGCGGGGCAGTGGATACGAGTCCTTGATGGTACAGGCGTTCAACTTTCGGTAATCCACGCAAAAACGCAGGGTACCATCTTTTTTCCGAACCAGTACAATGGGGGCCGCCCAAGGGCTTTGGCTCTCTCATATGACCCCCTTCTGGAGCATTTGAGCTAACAGGGTTTTCACTTCCTGGTATAGCTGCGGTGGTATTTGCCAATGCCGCTCCCGGATGGGGGCCGCTCCTGCCGTGGGGATCCCATGCGTGATGGCCGTGGTACATCCGAAGTCGTCCTCGTGGCTGGTGAAAACACTGTAAAATTGTCCAATAAGTGTCTCTACCTGGAGAAGTTGGGCGGGCGCTAGGCCGGAAAGTTCAGCCCGCATCCTCTCCAGGATGGCTCGACCTTTCTCTTGGGTCGAGGATACGGCAGTCTGTAGGGTCCGTATCATCACTGCCCAAGGATCTTCGGGCTGCACCTTCAACTGGACCTTGGGGTCCGGCAGCATCTCCTCCAAAGGCCTTACTAGTTTGGCCATTTCGGCCCAGGGCTTCAAGGCGATATCTTGGTCTTCCAGGTTGACACAACGCACCAGAACTGTCCCCTCCCGCACCGTGGCCAGGGAGCGGGCTACCAGTATGTCGGTGTAATGTAAAATGTCTGTAAAGTATGATGTTTTCTCCAATCTTCTAGAATCCTCCCTTCTTTTAGAAAGCAGCCTGTCAGCTCTTGCAGCCCCCTCCTTTTGCCCCCTTAGCAACTGTGTGTGTGTACAGCTCTCTGCCTGCATCTGAAACCTGATACCGGGCATTTCCTCTCGAAGCCTTCTCCCCCCCCCCTGCACAGCTAAAGGGAAAAGATCTCTGTGTTATGGCCACGAAGCTGGATGCAAGTATATGGGAAGTATTAGAACAAGTCTCATTGCAAAAAAACCATACACCTCAGAGATATAATAATCATATCACTGCGTAGGCAACAAAACCAGTTTACCAATCCCTAATTTTCATGAGCAGTGGTGGGGCATCCAAAATACCCCCCTGCGATAAATTGTTAGAGCGAGATTAGCTTGCTATATATTTTTGTCACATGGTACCAGTGGCGGGATAACTAAGATAAGCCCCCACTGTGCCTGTGATAGCCATGTGCCGGCAGTGCGTCGCATCCCTCCGTCCGCTGACATACACGTGTCAGTGGTGGGACTGTGACATATTGGTGGCACCGGCCGTGCTGTTCGTCACAGCCGGGGTGCAGGCGCTCTGAGTAGCATGGTTCCACCTGCACCTCCACGCCCTCCAGTGGCATCAAGGCACGGATCAGCAGGGCCACCACCGTTTGCCCTGGAGGAAGCACGAGCGGGGGAGCCACCGGCGCAATGACTTTGCCCAGCACCTTACCCTTCTGGCACTCCTGGAGCACTCGCGCCTCCCACACCAACCGCTGGAAGACCTGCCCTTGGGCCGTACGAGAACCCCAGTGGCTCAGAGTCTCTTGTGTGGGCTCATTGAGGAGGAGGTTGCCGAACTCTTGTAGCATGTTCATACCCAGAGAAACCGGATGTTTGCTATTGGTGTTTCCCTGGGTCAGGACCACTCCCCGGCTGCCAAGTGATTTGACATTTATCGAAATCTGCATCCAGGCTACTCCGATAACAGGAACTAGTAGCTGGTTGGCGGCTACCAACTTTTTCACGATCCCCCACTGAGGTCTCACTGCTTCGGGAAAATGCTGCCGAAAATAAGTCTCTGGCATGGTCGTTACTTGCGATCCTGTATCTACTAGGCATCGCATGGCACGGCCTTCGATCTCTGCCCTTACCACTGGGCACCGCGCGACCAGATCTTTGTGACTTCCTCCACCCCATGTGGTGGGCTCAGGCTCCAGGTGTCGTCTCCACGGCTCAGGGTCCTCTGCTCTCCTTGGCCAGTGGGACGGGTTTCCCCTGGAACGTGGGCACTCTCAGGCGGAGTGTCCCAATTCTCCACAATCGTAACAGGCGAATGGTCGTGGAGACCGACTTCGGTGAGGGCCGCGATGCTTCATGCCTCCTTTACCCGGCCCTGGCCGACTCCTTGTGGCCGCCTTCTTGGCTTCAGCCAGTTCACCTTTAATACTCTGTATCTCTTGCTTCACCTCTGGTACCCAGTGGGGTTCGCTCAGGGCGCTTACGGATACTTTGATACTCCGAGCCATCCCCACAGGGACCGTCACCTCTCACTCCTGTTCCCAAACCCGTGCCTCCTTCCCTATTTCTGAAAAGGTCAGATGTGGGTCCACTCGCACGCGCTCCCACAAAGCCTGTCTTGTCAGGGTGTCTCGTAACCCGGTCACTAACAGGTCACGTAATGTTGCGTCCACGGTCCCCACGCCGACTCCATCCTTCCTTTCAATGGCTAAAAACAGTTCCTGCAAAACATTCATATACTGGGTCACTGTTTCCCCCTCTTTCTGCATGCGTCCAAACATCTGGGTTCTCAGTTCCCCCACATCGGTCGGGTCCCCATAGGTCTCTTCTAAGATCTGTAACACCCTGACGAACGTGTTTCGCTGCCCCCGGGGCCTTAACATTATGGTATCCCGGGCTTCCCCGTCCAACGCCATCAGGGCCACTTCTGCCTCTACGTCAGGGGTAAACAGATTCATCCTAAATAACCCACGCATTCACTCCGTCCAGTTCCACAGCATAGTATTGCTGCCGGAGAACCTGGGTAGATTGCTTAACATAGCCCCCAAAGAAATGCTGGGCCGGGGGCCCTCGTTGTCCGTGCTCGGAGACTGCATCCTGCCGACTACGCCAAATGTGGTACTTGCAGGTACGCAGGATGTAGTGACCAATCGTGAGACGGTTTGGTGCTTTTATAATAACGTTTATAGGCCTAGAGGTAACTATCCTCAGTCACAGCCTGACCAACAAAAGGGGTAACAAGGGTTGCCCTCGCAGGGGCTCAATACAAGCAAACACAACCAGAGTAGAACACGAGCCGGTCACTATAGGGCTGCGGTATGGCTGACTACGGGTCCTTAACTATATAGTCAACTTAGCCGTCCAGTGGTTCTTCGGCGGAGCAGCCGCTGGGCCCAGCTGCTGAAGAGTCGACGTAGTCTTCGCGAGTGCTCCGACGCTCCTGTGACACTGGCGCACCTCCGGCCCCGGAGGAGTCCTTGGATGAGTGGGCCGCGGCCCCCAGGCTGGGGTAAGCGGTAGCGGTGCGGGGTGTCGAGTGGCAGGCCACCTGTGCAGCTAGCAGCTGTGACGGGGAATCCGTGGCAAGCAGAGGCTCGGCCCTTGCCGCGGATCGGAGCGGGACAGTGGTGGCCGCCAACGGCACTGGACTTGCCGCGAGTGTGGGGAAGGTAACTTGACGGACAGATGTGACTGGTAGAAGGAGGGGACAGTTTGTGCACTAGGGACAGAGATTGACAGGTTAGAAAGGTAACAGCAGGGAAAGACAGAAAAGGGAGTGCAGTACCGTGAATTGACCACAAGATGGCAGGGGGGAATAGTACAGGACTTAACATCAGCTTAGGGCTTAGTAATCCACTTAGTCATGGGGGGCGGGGAGATAGGAGCCTGGGTGGGAAATTCCCCTGTGAGAGAGGGGATAAATTGAAGAAGGCGAGGCTCCAGGAGAGATTAGTCCCAGGAGGCGCTCAGAAGAAGATTGGAAGGGGAGAAGAGCTCGGCCAGGGGGACGGACAAAGGAGAGACAGTCAGGGGGGTGGCCCTGACCCGACGGACCGCAGGACAGGCAAAGAGAAGAGACAGTCAGGGGGAGACCCTGACTCAACGGACCACAGGACAGACGAGGCCCCGGGGGTACCGATTGGAAGACGACCTCGGGCAGGTGAAGCACTGGGGGTAGATTGGTCTAGGACAGCCCCCAGTGAAAGATCCACAAGGTGCGTTACTGCGACAGGAGCTGAAGAATAGGTACCCGGGCCTGGCGATACAGTGGTGTAAAGAAGCTGCGGTGCGTGTTTGGTGGTCGTCCGGAGGACAACAAATAAATCCGGAACTGTTACAAGTGGAAGCTGTCCCTGTCTCGTCTTTGCCTCATCTGGTAAGCAGTGGTCTACCCCCCAAGCCCGGCCCCTACCACACGACCACGGGTGAGGGCAGAGCGGCTGCGGGCGGTGGGAGACAGGACGCAGCCGCGGGCTGGAGCGAGGCAGCAGTGGCCACTGGTGTCCGTGGGCAGGCCGCAACTGCAGGCAGGAGCGAGGCGGCAACGCCCACTGTTGACCGCGGGCAATCCGCAGCCGCGGGCCGGAGGAAGGTGGCGGCGGCCGCTGGTCGACGCGGGGCAGCAGTTCTCGGATGGTCGTCTCGACGCCATCCCACTGATGTCCAGGGGAAGTATTTCTCCTGTCTCTGGCCTCCTTCCTGGCTCTGGTGAGTCGCTCTGGCTCTCAGTCACTCCCACGATCTCCTGCTCCTTCTGTCTCGTTCTGCTGACTCACAGTGACTCTCTTTCCCCCGCCCCTTTTATATTGGCTCCTCCCCCAGTCCACCTGTCAGTCTCCACGGTCCGTCCCTGAATCCCTGAACTCTGTCCCCTGGAAACAGTTTCCCCCGGAACCCAGGTGACGGTCCCCTTGGTTCTGACCCGGACACTCGACGGGGACCCTCTCTCCCACACTATGTGCAGTGGTCTCCCGGAATATGGCCGCCGCCAGGGGTAGCGCATGCACAGCTGGTGATCCCGGGACCAAGATCTCAAGAGATGAGATTTCAGTGCTGAAATCTTGTCTCTCAAGATCTTGGTCCTGAGATCGCCATCTGTGCATGCGCCGCCCCCCCCGGGGCTCTGGCCTGTCGCAAAATGTCGGCAGAGCCCTGAGCAGCGCCAGACACCTACGCAACTGTAAGAAGATGACGCGAGACAGAGTCAGTGGTTTCCGGTACAGTTTAGTGCCAGAACTATGGGGACTGTCACCACTATTGCGGGGGGGAAGGTTCTTCTGAGAGGGGAGGATCTTTGCACTGGAGAGTAGGGGGCGTGGGGGAGATAAAAGGGACTGAGCGCATGAACAGGGGAGATTTAGCGGGAAGGTGACAGGAAAACAAGGAAAAGGTTGACTCCCTCCCCACTGCTCTGACTGCTAACTCCACATCATCTGTCCCCCAGCGCTCTGACTTGCAAACCGACTGCGTCCCTACTGATCTGCCCTCAGACCCTACCTTGCTGGACAGCTCCTTCCCGCTCTCAGTGAGAGACAATCTGACTTGTTCCATTTCTAGAGACTACTTCAGAGCTTCGCATGGTGCCATGGCCTGCGAGCATGCATGTGGCCTGTGTTAGGTGCCATTCCAGAGGACTCCACAAAAGAGACTGTTTCTAGGTTCCAGCACACTCAAGCCAAGAGGGACCGGATACATCGGCACGGTCAGGAGACGGTGCTTTTTGTTTCTTCGTAACAGAGCCAGAGACACTGTCCACGACTTACGACGCCGGCGGAAGATATTCCAGCCTTTCCCCAACAAGAACTGCAAGCGATAAGTTATCTTTTTTTTACATCTTCTCAAATATTGTGTTTGTATGCAAATCCTGTTGTTGCTGTGACTGATCTCATCTCCCTATGTGGAGTATTCCTTGTATGTTAATAACCTGTTCTAGTAAAATCTGTTAACCCCTTCTCTGCCTCTGGCTCTTCACTGCATCCAACGAATCTTGCTTTCAGTGCCTCTTACACAGCACCGCTGGGCACCCGGACACCCCTCATCACAGCCTATGGCCTACACCCACGGTATCGGTAAGGGGCATGTACGCTTTCTAAGATGCACCCCCATTTTTCCCCGAAGTTTGGGGGAAAAAAAGTGCGTCTTACAAAGCGAAGAATACGGTAACTGTGCAGTAAAAATGACCGGATAACATGATTGCCCAGGGCATTTTAAATACAGCAATATCAAAGTTATATCATGTTTTATTATTATTTGAGTGACCTAAAGGCAATTTGTCACCTGGTTTTTGCCACCTGAAAGCAACATAAGGTGGTGACAGAGACCCTGATTCCAGCGATATGTCACTTACTGGGCTCCTTGCTGTAGTTTTGATAAAATCACTGTGTTATCAGCTGGAGATTATCACTAGAGGACTAGTAAACCTGCTGCAAGGTAGTCCTCCATATTCATGAGCTCTGTAGAACCACGCCCCTAGCACTGATGGGCAATTTTTTGCCTATGCACAGTGTACACAGAAAGCAGCCAATCAGTGGTGTGGTTGGGGTTATACAGAGCTCAGCATTCAGAGAACTGCTAGATCTTCAGCAGAGAAAACTGATTTTATCAAAACTGAACCAAGCTGCCCAGTACGTGACAAATAACTGGCATAAGGGTGTTTACCCCTACATCATGGGAATAATCTAGAATAAGGTAGAATGCATCAAAAGACTGCAGTAAGTAATTAAATAGTAGTAACAAATGGAAATAACATAGGGTACTTAGTTGCCACTATTTAAATACAAAAAGTATAAAAGCCATCCCACCACGACAAGGTGTACCCACTCAGGAGTGGGTGAAAAATACAGACATGGCGACGTGATTCTATTATACTTTTCCTCTGATTGTTTCACTGCTGGTTTAGGCTTATAAATACTGAGGTAAAATACTCATCAAATACTCAATGTGTCTTACACAGCTGGCACCTGCCCTTTGTGAAGAGGACTCACCCCCAGGGCCGGCGTTAGGGGCAGGCAGACCAGGCAGCTGCCTAGGGGCCCCGCTCCCCCAGGGGCCCCCAGCTAGCGGCACATCATGCCGCCGGCCGCTATGGGGCCCCTGTGAGGCAGGGAGGCCCGCCTGCCCCCTGCGCCGACTGCCTCCTCTGCCGCCTGCCCCCCCAGCGCCGCCTGCCGCTGCTGCCCCAATGATGGAGGAGAGAGCATCAGCTAACGCTACCTCTCCAATCATTCCCTGCTCTGCCTGTGTGCCACTGTGTGCCACCCAGGAAAAGGAGCAGGAGAGAGGAGCTGGGAGCAGCGCGGCCAGGAGAAGGTGAGGATTAGAGTTGAGCGAAACGGGTCGAACAATTTCAAAAGTCGCCGACTTTTGGCAAAAACGAAACCCGACCCTAGGATGAGGTCGGCCACGAGGTCGGCGACTTACGCGCCAAAGTCGCGTTTCAAAAGTTTGTTTAGCGCTCTTTTTCAGCCAATCAGGATCCACGGACACTGTGGGCAACGTGATGACATAGGCAGGGGTCGCCACCATCTTTCAGAAGGGCATGCAAGTGATTGGCTTGCTTTGGTGGGCATCACAGGGGTTATAAAAGGGCGTGCACGCCGACCGCCATCTTACTTCTGCCGATCTTAGCATAGGGAGAGAATGCTGATTCTGTAGGGAGAGCGTTAGGCAGGGAAGAAGACAAAAAAACTGCTTCTGCTGCTAGCGATTCTGCCTGTGCAACACACCAGTCACTGTGTGTGCAGTGCAAGGGGAGGCTATATTGTGGTGGATCAGCGGTGTTGGTTGTTAGGCTGCCTTCTAAGGCTTCCTGACAGCTGCATTGCTGTTTCCCCACTGCTCTGCAAACTGCTTTTTTAAAAGCAATCCCAATTTTTTTTTTGTCCTGCTAAGGTACTGAGCGTGCATTTATTCACACCATACAGCGGTGTACGCTCCTCACACAGTACCGTGTAACGGCTGTTATCACAGCCACAGTGAAGCTACCTGTGTGTCACTGTGGAAGGATAAGTGGAGGACTTGTTCCGTTCTTACAGACCTACACTCTAGGGAGATTCCTATTCTGCCCAATTCTACAATTCACTTTTTTCACACCTGTGCCATCGAGCCTGTGACATAGCGCTCTGATATTCAGTGGGCCTCACACAATCCAAAAGTGTCCAGTGTCCACAAGTGTCTGCAGAAATTCAAAATCTCCCTTATCCTGTAGTCACTTTTTTCACACCTGTGCCATCGAGCCTGTGACATAGCGCTGTGAAATTCAGTGGGCCTCACACAATCCAAGTGTCCAGTGTCCACAAGTGTCTGCAGAAATTTAAAATCTCCCTTATCCTGTAGTCACTTTTTTCACACCTGTGCCATCGAGCCTGTGACATAGCACTGTAATATTCAGTGGGCCTCACACAATCCAAGTGTCCAGTGTCCACAAGTGTCTGCAGAAATTCAAAATCTCCCTTATCCTGTAGTCACTTTTTTCACACCTGTGCCATCGAGCCTGTGACATAGCGCTGTGATATTCAGTGGGCCTCACACAATCCAAGTGTCCAGTGTCCACAAGTGTCTGCAGAAATTCAAAATCTCCCAGAAATTCAAAATCTCCCTTATCCTGTAGTCACTTTTTTCACACCTGTGCCATCGAGCCTGTGACATAGCACTGTGATATTCAGTGGGCCTCACACAATCCAAGTGTCCAGTGTCCACAAGTGTCTGCAGAAATTCAAAATCTCCCTTATCCTGTAGTCACTTTTTTCACACCTGTGCCATCGAGCCTGTGACATAGCACTGTGATATTCAGTGGGCCTCACACAATCCATGTGTCCAGTGTCCACAAGTGTCTGCAGAAATTCAAAATCTCCCTTATCCTGTAGTTACTTTTTTCACACCTGTGCCATCGAGCCTGTGACATAGCACTGTGATATTCAGTGGGCCTCACACAATCCAAGTGTCCAGTGTCCACAAGTGTCTGCAGAAATTCAAAATCTCCCTTATCCTGTAGTCACTTTTTTCACACCTGTGCCATCGAGCCTGTGACATAGCACTGTGATATTCAGTGGGCCTCACACAATCCAAGTGTCCAGTGTCCACAAGTATCTGCAGAAATTCAAAATCTCCCTTATCCTGTAGTCACTTTTTTCACACCTGTGCCATCGAGCCTGTGACATAGCACTGTGATATTCAGTGGGCCTCACACAATCCAAGTGTCCAGTGTCCACAAGTGTCTGCAGAAATTCAAAATCTCCCTTATCCTGTAGTCACTTTTTTCACACCTGTTGCATCGAGCCTGTGACATAGCGCTCTGATATTCATTGGGCCTCACACAGTGTCCACAAGTGTCTGCAGAAATTCAAAATCTCCCAGAAATTCAAAATCTCCCTTATCTTGTAGTCACTTTTTTCACACCTGTGCCATCGAGCCTGTGACATAGCACTGTGATATTCAGTGGGCCTCACACAATCCAAGTGTCCAGTGTCCACAAGTGTCTGCAGAAATTCAAAATCTCCCTTTTCCTGTAGTCACTTTTTTCACACCTGTGCCATCGAGCCTGTGACATAGCACTGTGATATTCAGTGGGCCTCACACAATCCAAGTGTCCAGTGTCCACAAGTGTCTGCAGAAATTCAAAATCTCCCTTATCCTGTAGTCACTTTTTTCACACCTGTGCCATCGAGCCTGTGACATCGCACTGTGATATTCAGTGGGCCTCACACAATCCAAGTGTCCAGTGTCCACAAGTGTCTGCAGAAATTCAAAATCTCCCTTATCCTGTAGTCACTTTTTTCACACCTGTGCCATCGAGCCTGTGACATAGCGCTGTGATATTCAGTGGGCCTCACACAATCCAAGTGTCCAGTGTCCACAAGTGTCTGCAGAAATTCAAAATCTCCCAGAAATTCAAAATCTCCCTTATCCTGTAGTCACTTTTTTCACATCTGTGCCATCGAGCCTGTGACATAGCGCTGTGATATTCAGTGGGCCTCACACAATCCAAGTGTCCAGTGTCCACAAGTGTCTGCAGAAAATCTAAATCTCCCCTGTCCTATAGACACCTTGTACCTTGTTTTACATTACTATATAGTTTGTAGGAATTTATCGACATTTCTACCAAAAATGAGGAAGGCTGGTGGAAGAGGCCGTGGAATTGGGCGGGGGTTGGCAGCTGGTAATGATGGTGTTGGTGGTGGATCTGATGGTAGTGGCAAAAGCAAAATAGGACCGAATGCAGGAGGTGTTGAGCCTGCGTCATCGTCTGGCTCCATAAGGCTTCGAAGGCTTAGTTTTCTAGGAGTTGGCAAACCGCTTTTAACGCCAGAGCATCAGGAAAAAGTTTTGTCTTACATTGCTGACTCAGCCTCCAGCTCTATCGCCTCCTCTTCTGAAGTTGTAAAAAGTAAAAGCACTGAGTCGTCATTGGAGGCTCATGTTCATGAACCACACCTTTCCTTGTGTCCTTCACCACAACCAAGATTGAAGGATGACGCAGGCCATACTACTGATTACTCCATAGAGCTGTTTTCACATACCATGCCTGGATTATCAAGTGAAATGGTGAATTACCCAGGCCAAGATGAATCTGACATGGAGTGCACTGATGCACAGCCGCTGATAGATGATTCTGATGGTACATTCACTCAGAGCACCACATTGTTCTCGCAGTGTACAGAGCCAGATTCTGACCCTGATGAGACTCAGGTGCCCCTTCCCGCACACTATACCACCATTCACGGTGACACAGAGGAAGGTGCACATGACATTGAAGAGGAGGTGATGGATGACCCAGTTGTTGACCCAGATTGGCATCCATTGGGGGAAGAGGGTGCTGCTTCCAATAGCTCAGATGAGGAGCATCCACAGGAGACATCAACATCGCAACAGCTGTTATCTGGCAGGCCCGGAGCACTCCAAAGACAGGTTCCAAAAATCAAAAGAGTTGCTGGACAGCTTGTCCAGAGGGTCAAAACATCACAGCGTGCTAGGCCGCAAAATGTCTGCCAAAGTAGGAAGAGTGCAGTGTGGCACTTTTTTGAACAAAATCCTCATGATAAGGCCAAGGTTATCTGTAAGAAGTGCGCAAAGACCTTTAGCCGAGGGAAAAATCTTAAAAATTTGAATACCAGTTGCATGCTTAGACATTTAATCAGCATGCACTTGCAAGCGTGGACACAACACCAAACCTCAAGTGCCACATGTGCAACTGATCACAAAGAAGGTAGTCAGCAACGCTACATTGTTTCCCCCACTGTAAGCCCACCGGTTAGCACAGCAGCAAATGTTGAGGTGTCGTTGCAAGGCCACAGCAGTCAGGGAATCCCACTGTTATATCAACGAAATACTGAATCTAAGCCATCAGAAAGAACACCAACTCCATCACCATCATCAACCCTCTCTCAGTCCGCCCTGTCCACCGCTACTTCCACCATATGCAGCTCTCAAGTCCAGCTCACCCTCCCAGACACTATGAGTAGGTCAAGAAAGTACTCAGTCTCTCATCCGCGTACACTGGGTTTGAACGCCCACATTGCCAAACTAATCTCGTTTGAGATGATGCCCTATCGGTTGGTGGAAAGCGCAGCTTTCCGCGAACTCATGGCCTATGCAGTACCACGCTATGACCTACCCAGTCGCCACTTCTTCTCTCGCAAAGCCATCCCAGCCCTCCACCATCATGTGAAAGACCGCATTGTCCATGCACTCAAGCAGTCAGTGAGTGGAAAGGTGCACCTCACAACTGATGCATGGTCCAGTCGGCATGGCCAGGGCCGTTACGTGTCCATCACTGCGCACTGGGTTAATGTGGTGGATGCAGGGTCCACAGGGGACAGCGGTGGTGGGACAGTGCTGCCTAGCCCACGGTATAGGAAACAGTTGGCTGTAGGCGTTCCACCCTCCTCCTCCTCCTCCAGAAGCGAAAGCTCGTCCACAGAGCGCAGTCGTACGAGCACTCCATCTGCAGCTGCCACTGTTGCACACGAGGTGTCCCCCTATCGAGCAGCTAGTGGAAAGCGTCAGCAGGCTGTGTTGCAGATGATGTGTTTGGGCGACAGACACACCGCCGAGGTGCTGGCCGAGTACTTGAAGCGACAAACTGAGTCATGGCTGGGCAGTGTACATCTTGAGGCAGGCAAGGTAGTTAGTGATAACGGCTGTAATTTTGTGGCAGCCATAGCCCTTTCAAAACTCAGCCACATACCTTGCTTGGCTCACACCTTGAACCTGGTGGTGCAGTGCTTCCTCAAAAATTATCCGGAGTTAACAGCCCTGCTCCATAAGGTGCGAAGACTGTGCGCGCACATCCGCCGGTCGCCTGTACACTCCATTCGTATGCAGAAGCTGCAGCGATTGCTCCACGGCCTCATTATCGACATTGCAACAAGGTGGAACTCCACCCTGCACATGGTGGAGCGGCTGTGCGAGCAGAGGCAGGCCATAATGCATTTGTGGGAGGATACACGGCCAGGCACTTTGAGAGCAGACATGGAGTTGACAGGTGTGCAGTGGTCGAAGCTGAAAGACCTCTGTAAAGTCCTTCAGTGTTTTGAGGAATGCACACGGCTGGTAAGCGCAGACGACGCCATCCTAAGCATGAGCATCCCACTTATGCGTCTGCTCATGCAAACTTTGACGCACCTTAAGGAGCAGGCGTCTGCAGCCAATGTTGACGAGGAGGAAGAAGTGGAGGGAATCCTTGATGACATTCAGCCATTGTCTGCTCAGGGACCTCTCCTGGACGAGTTGGAGGAAGAAGAGGAGGAGGAGGATGATGATGGGGATGATTACTTAGGGGAGGAGGATGCATCTCGTGGGGCAAGTGAAAATGTTGGCGTGGCAAGGTCTGGTACAGGGTTTGTGCGTGACTGGAGGGATGTGGATTTGCCAGAAAGTGCTCCTCCAACCAGCACTCGCAGTGCATCATTGACACCGGGAACATTGGCCCACATGTCATATTATGCCTTGCGGATCCTAAAAAGGGACCCCCGCATTGCCAAAATGATGAACGATGACGACTACTGGTTGGCCAGCATCCTGGATCCACGCTATAAAGGCAAATTACAAAACATCATGCCACAGGAGAACCTTGACCTAATATTGGATAATAAACAAGCAACTCTGGTAAATCGATTGCTTGAGGCATTCCCAGCACACAGCAGCGGTGATGGTTCTCACACGAGCCGTACGGGCCGGGGGCAGCTTGGCAGAGGTGTTCATGGTGCACACAGCAGAAGTGGCGTTGGAGACAGGGGTTTCATGACAATGTTGTGGACTGATTTTTCAAGTACCGCTCACACAACTGGTAATACAGTATCGATGGAAAGTGACAGGAGACAGCAGTTGTCAACTATGGTTACAAACTACTTTTCCTCCCATATCGATGTTCTCCCACACAGGTCATTCCCCTTTGACTATTTGGCTGCTAAACTGGACACCTGGCCTGAATTGGCACAATATGCCTTACAGCTTGCCCAGCTGCAAGTGTGCTATCGGAAAGAGTCTTCAGTGCAGCTGGATCAATCCTGAAAGAAAAAAGGACCCGTCTGTCAACCCAAAATGTGGATGATCTAACCTTCATTAAAATGAACCATGCATGGGTTTCCAAGGATTTTGTCCCACCTTCCCCTGATGACACATAGGGTGACAGAAAAATGGCTTGCTTTGGTCCACCTCTTCCTGGGACTTGACCTATTTCGCCTTTTGCATCAGCTGAATGTCCAACATCAACATATGCCACTTTCTAAAACTCCCTAACTGTGCTGCCTCCCCCCTCCATGGCCGGGGTCACCACCTAGCGCACGACACCGTGCGAGTGCCGTTGCCCTGGACAGGTGGGTAGGCCGACTCTTGGGCGCAGGCACTGGCACAGGGTCCCTCATAGTGCAATCAAGTGTCTCTGACGGTGGTGGTGCACACCCGCCGTCAGACACACCGCCGTACTATGAGGGGCCCAGTGCCAGTACCGACGCCCACGAGTGGGCCCCCCTTGCTTGGGCAGGGCCCCAGCATTTGCAATCTTTACCTCTCCCTGCTCCTCCGCTGTGTAGTCTGGGCCGTCAAATCCATACTGTGCCTGACACCGTCTGAGCCTGCCTCCTGATGTATAGACATATCTTTTGAATGTGTACGCTATCCATACATGTTATCCGGGGATACGGTACCCTTTCTCACCTTTGTGCAATCACGTGCAAGCCATACTGGGCCTTACACCGTCTGAGCCTGCCTCCTGATGTATAGACATATCTTTTGAATGTGTACGCTATCCATACATGTTATCCGGGGATACGGTACCCTTTCTCACCTTTGTGCAATCACGTGCAAGCCATACTGGGCCTTACACCGTCTGAGCCTGCCTCCTGATGTATAGACTTATCTTTTGAATGTGTACGCTATCCATACATGTTATCCGGGGATACGGTACCCTTTCTCACCTTTGTGCAATCACGTGCAAGCCATACTGGGCCTAACACCGTCTGAGCCTGCCTCCTGATGTATAGACATATATTTTGAATGTGTACGCTATCCATACATGTTATCCGGGGATACGGTACCCTTTTTCACCTTTGTGAAATCACGTGCAAGCCATACTGGGCCTTACACCGTCTGAGCCTGCCTCCTGATGTATAGACATATCTTTTGAATGTGTACGCTATCCATACATGTTATTCGGGGATACGGTACCCTTTCTCACCTTTGTGCAATCACTTGCAAGCCATACTGGGCCTTACACCGTCTGAGCCTGCCTCCTGATGTATAGACATATCTTTTGAATGTGTACGCTATCCATACATGTTATCCGGGGATACGGTACCCTTTCTCACCTTTGTGCAATCACGTGCAAACCATACTGGGCCTAACACCGTGTGAGCCTGCCTCCTGATGTATAGACATATCTTTTGAATGTGTACGCTATCCATGCATGTTATCCGGGGATACGGTACCCTTTCTCACCTTTGTGCAATCACGTGTAATCCATACTGGGCGTGAGAACGGCTGGCGAGCTGTTAAGCAAGCTACAGCACCTGTGGTTTGCACACGTAAGTTTTTCATTTTTTCAGGAATGACGGTTAGGCCTAATTCCGGAACTGCGGTTGACCTGCACTTACTGGGAAATCATCGTTCGCGAGTAATAATTGTAATCAGTGATCCCCATCACTAACGTTGTTCAGCGGGTTATCTGCACCTGTAAGCGACAAACGCTGGCCTTTTCAGTGTAGCGCACATGCAGCCACGGACATGTAAGGGCATGACACACCAGTTATTGGCCAATCTCATGTGCCAGAGCCTCACGTGTCCCTCTAGTAAGCCGGACTCGGACCGCGGGACATGACGGAGTCTCGTTCGTTAACGGAATTAAGCTTGCAATGTATGTATCTGTTCTGTAGCTGGCATGGTTGAGGTTGCCCGTGTTGAGTCAAATTACGCCGTAGGCTGCACTCCTGGTGGTGCCCTTCTGGACATTCCTTTAAGGTTCAGCTTTGCAACCATACTGCCCACGTAAAACAAACACTTTGCCTTCATGAACGCTGTTTGGAGGGTCATGACTCGTGGGAATAACGCCGCCCAATCAGTTAACCTGCTAGAGAGATCCTTCGTTGCTCCCAAGCATGACATCACACTCCCTAGGAGGAAGGTAATGCCACTGTGGCAACCGTACTCCTGGGGGCGACACAAGTGCACTGATGCCCAGCCACTGCTCGATGAATCTGCTGGTACATTGACCCAGACCACTACATTCCCCTCGCACGCTACCCGGCCTGAATCTGACCCTGATGAAACTCAGGTTACCCTTCCCATATACAGTTCCATTTTACACGGTGACAAAGAGGAAGCTGCAGATGAAAGTGCAGGTTCGGCCCACCCGCCATCAGACACACCACCGTACTATCAGGGGCCCTGTGCCAGTGCCGTCGCCAACGAGTGGGCCCCCCCTGCTTGCTCAGGATCACAGCACTTGCAAGGTTGAAATACTGTGCAGTGAGATGGAAGATGGGGACGACGAGGAGTCCAGACTAGTACAGGGATTCCCTAGCGAGGAGACTTATTTGATTGTTTTCAATGCTGGGACAGCAATTTTTGGGGAGCACTATACTCTGGAGAATGATAGATGGGGCCCACCATACACAGGAACATTCCAAAGGTGGACATCAGACACTGGAGCAGCATTTACAGGGCCCATTATACACTAGAGCATTAGAAATGGGGCCCATTATGTTTGGAGCATTATTTGGGCCCATAAGACAGTGGAGCTTCATCCATGGGGACCAACATATACTGTAGCATTATGTGGAGCTCATCATATACTGTTTCAAACATTATATGGGACCAATGATTCTGTATGGAGAAATAGATGGGCCTCGTCATGAGATGTAAAAAGTGAAGTATTTTTCATTGTACTATACCGCTATTTCTCTGCCGTATCGGAGCATGATGAGTTGTGGTATTATGTGTTAAAGGGGCGCTCTTTCGCCCAGGGCACATGAAAACCTGGAGCCAGCCCTACCCCCCCACAACTTTAGCCAAATAACCCCCATTTTTCAGTGCGTAACTTGTATTATGAAGTTAATTAAGGTTGACCAGCTTAAGTAAGAAGAATTGATGCTTTTGGCATTCAAATGAGCACTGTAGGTGTGTTTCCTGTCCTCCTCTCACTGCCGACTTTTATTCCCCATTGACTTACATTGGGTTTCGTGTTTCAGGACGACCCCGACTTTTCCCTATAATCGGCCGATCTTGCTCGACCCGACTTTTGGAAAAGTCGGGTTTCACGAAACGAAACTCGACCATAAAAAACCAAAAGTCGCTCAACTCTAGTGAGGATATATCGTTGTGTGTGCTGGACTGTGGGGCCATTCTCGGCGGGGGGGCTATATACCATGTTTTGCTGGGCTATATACCATGTGTGGCTGGGCTATATACCATGTGGCGCTGGGTGCTATATACCATGTGTGGCTGGGCTATATACCATGTGGTGCTGGGTGCTATACACGATGTGGTGCTGGGAGCTATATACCATGTGTTGCTGGGCGCTACATACCATGTGTTGCTGGGCGCTACATACCATGTGTTGCTGGGCGCTATATATACCATGTGGTGCTGGGTGCTATATACCATGTGGTGCTGGGCACTATATACCGCGTGGTGCTGGGCACTATATACCATGTGTGGCTGGGCTATATACCATGTGGTGCTGGGAGCTCTATACCATGTGTTGCTGGGCGTTACATACCATGTGTTGCTGGGCGCTATATATACCATGTGGTGCTGGGTGCTATATACCATGTGGTGCTGGGCACTATATACCGTGTGGTGCTGGGCGCTATATACCATGTGTGGCTGGGCGCTTTATATACCATGTCGTGCTGGGTGCAATATACCATGTGTGGCTGGGCGCTATATACCATGTGGTGCTGGGCACTATATACCATGTGTGGCTGGGCTATATACCATGTGGTGCTGGGTGCTATATACACCATGTGGTGCTGGGTGCTATATACCATGTGTGGCTGGGCGCTATATACCATGTGTGGCTGGGCGCTATATACCATGTGGTGCTGGGCTATATACTATGCAGTTGTTATATACCATGGGGGGTACATTTTACATTATATTCTATGGGGGAGGCTGTGTTATATAATATGGGGGGTACATTATATTCTATGGGGAGGTGGGCTGTATTATATTCTATTTGGGGCTATATTATATTCTATGGGGGGGCTGTATTATGTTATATTCTATGGCGGTGATTGTATCATACTCTATGAGGGGGCTACATTATACTATATGAGGAGGCAACATTTTATTCTATGGAGGGCTGCATTATATTCTATGGGAGCTAGACTATATTGTATTGGGGCTTCATTATACTTTATGAGGGGGGCTACATTGTATTCTATGAATGGGCTACATTATACTATATAAGGGGCTGCATTATATTCTATGGGGGGCTGCCATATATTCTATGGAGGGGCTGCATTATACTATATGAGGGGGGCTGCATTATATTCTATAGCAGGGTTACATTATATTCTGTGGAGTGGCTGCATTATACTCTGTGGGGTAGCTGCATTATGCTATAAGAGGGGGCTGCATTATAATCTATGGGGGTTAAATTATATTGTATGGCAGGGCTGCATTATACTCTATGTGGTGGCTGCATTATACTATATGTGGGCTGCATTATAATGTATTGAGGACTATGGGGAATACATTATATAAAGAACTATGGGGGTGAATTATTGTTAGGCGTCAGATTCCTGCAACTGCACAGCAGGAATCCAGAGCCATACATCTAGCGGTCTCCCATTCCTTTCCGACCGCTCAGGGACCTGCACAGCAATCTTGGCGATCCAGGCGCCCTGCTCAGACCAGCTCTCTGGGTCTGGATGTTGCTGCCACCTCTGGACCAGCAATGGTAGCGCAACCTGCTTTGCAGGAAACCACTCCAGAGGCTAAGTCCTCTCGCCGCGCTACTGGGCATGCCCATGAGACGATCTCCCTGTGGAGATCGGGGGTCACATGCTCAGGTCCTTGTCCTGATCTGATTGGCCAATCTCAGAGGTCTGGAAGGTCTCGGAAGCGCATGACTATATAAGGCCCTCATGGCCGCTCACCCATGCGCTAGTATAGGCTATACTTGCCATGTGTGAATGGTGATGAATGTATGATTCTGGTGACTGACTCATTTGAAACCCCTTCCCGCTGATATTACGCATGTGCATAGGGAACTAGAGAGATAGTCAGCGCCAGTCAGTGGCAAGCTATAGGCCACAGTGCATACCGCACCTCTGCACTAGCGTCCGATGGTGTCACGCCTCTTGGCACTATCGTATAGCGGCAGTAGTTCCGCCGTGCTGCAGTTAGCAGCACTTACCGGCGTCCGCGGTTGCGATGCCACATGCACGGTAGGTCAAGACAGACACCGACCTCTGTCTTGGGCCGTGTCCTGTGACCATATACCGTGTGTGCACGCCACCTGAGACCTGTGAAGCTAACAGGCTCGGCGTTTATCCTTTAGGGCCTCTGTGAGTTTAACAGAGTCCACTCTGCGCACCCCGGGTGACGTTTAACCCGAGCGCAGTATACCGCCTTATAAGCGAGTCCGCCATTACTCAGCAGCGGTTGTTACACCTACTGCACGGTGGACCCCGGGCGGCGAACGCACTTCCTATTATTTATATTTAGTGCGTTCCGCCATCCCTAACACATCATACTATGGGAAGTGAATTGTACTACATGGATGACTATGGCGGTGCATTATATGGAGCACTATGAGGAGTGTATTATACTATATGAAAAACTGGGCAGTGTATTTTAATATATGGAAGGCTATGAGGAGTGTATTATACTATATGGAGGACTATGGGGCACATTATATTATATGGAGGATTATGGGAAATGTATAATACTATATGAAGGACTGAGGAGTGTATTATACTATATGGAGGACTATGGGGCACATTATATTATATGGAGGACTATGGGGTGTAAACTGTAGATGTGCTGCTGATAACATGATACTGTATGGGGACAGATTGACCCAATAGTGACTGTTCTGTCCCCATCATTCTTTCTCAGACGGTGGGAAGAGGCCGGGAAACAAGTGTTGAACGACTTCAATATTGTCGATCACACTCATTTAGCGGCCTGAACGCAGCGCATGTAACTACAATCAAAATGCTTCTGTGTGATGTGCAGTATGTTAGCATTTGGGGCCCCATTTTAAACTTTGCCTAGGGCCCCACTTTGCCTAAAACCGCAACTGCCTTTATACACGTAGACTCTGTGCACTCTAGCATACAGCATAAGCCACCTTCTATCTTCCAAAATAAGCAGACTGTTCTCTGTAGTCTAACTTGTTTATTGGTGAAGAGTATAGAACATACAGTAAAACTATAAAGAATACAAACTACATGGGTAAGTATTGGGAAGATGATCACACAGCTAACACAATTAAAGGAAGTATATAGTGTGATGCAACTTTACATAGAATACACAGGTGTCTAATTACATCTACTGAGCACTAGTTGCTATACAGTTAATAACATCTCTGAACAAAACTGCATGGCAAGAAAGATATTAATCTTACCAGATATGCTTTACCCGGATAACAAACTCAAGTAGGGGAGTTACAGGAGGACAAGTAAACAGCGTGCGTCCTATGATATACACAGAAGAAAATGGCATCTTCCTTATCCCAGAATACATTGCTTCAATCCCTTAGTGCAACAGTCTGTTAAAGACACAGGCTGTAAATGCTATTAAAGACACAGCTATAAATTCAGCCACCACTAGATGGTGCTATAACTAAACCAGCACATAACCAGCACATAATATAAACATATTTTGCCCTATGTTCAGAGGGCAGCACAGTAACTATCCCAGTCCCGGGAGTACTCTTGAAGGCAGAGAATCCAGGGCCTCCAATCTTGCTATGCTCTTATTAAACTCTAATCTGTCCCCTCCCCCACCCCATGAGGTCTGGGACAGAAATGTATGGTAAAAAAGACAAAAAAACAAAACAGGGATGATAGAAAGCAACAAATATACAAACACTCACCAAAGGTAGAGAGGTATATAGGGAAGGATAAGGAATATACCAACCAAATGGGAATAGGAAAATGAGGAAAGCATTCACCCAAAAACAGTATGCAACAATCTCCAGTATCAAAATAGGAATAGGGATCACGAGATCAACACACACGCACTACAGCAAACTATAGATCACTACTACACTTAGCTTAAGTACTCAGCACAGGAAAACAAATATTTCACTGGCAGGACTAACTGCCCAGAGCCAGTATATATAGAGGGAGTAAATGACAGGCAGAACAAGAGAAAGAAGCCAAGTCCATTTAAAATAGGACATGAATCACACCATCTCTAAAGAAGACCTGTGGTTCATTACCCGACGTCTAACTCTAGGTCTTCCCAGGGGACGTAACACCCTCGTGACATCTCCATACATGTGCACCTGACCTGTGACAGTCCCATGGACAATCAGCAAGGTATCAGCTTTCCTGTGCATGGGTGGAAAGAGGAATTACTTTTCAGCCCAAACTTTGCAGCATCCTTAGAGGGTTAAAAGATATATATTTTTTAAAATTAATTGACCAGTAATTATATAGACCTTCTCTTCCCATCCCTGTACGGCCAAGGCCATGCTGAGCGACGATGAACTCTTTTCCGTCCCGATGAGTTATTTCCTAATTTCTCGGCTTTGTTCAATTCTATGTTAATCTATTAATACATTTTTTCTAATTGCTCCGATTATTTCTGCAAAATCATTCTTTTAACCTTTTCAGAAAAACATAATTCGCTTCCATTTAACGCTTCCTGTGAATAATACATTTAGCTGCATTGAAATCTCCGCTATTGAAGGGATTAAATGAGAAAGTTAAGTTGCAGCGACAAGAGCAGCATCTGCATTTCTAAATCATAGGCGAGATGTTCAGCGCTATTCATAGGCCGCAAAATCATTTATCCATTCTGTGAATGCTGAATGCACGAGACGCTCTTCTATGTATATTTCATTACTTTATAGATGTCATTGTTTGTCAGGGCAAATTAAGGACTTTCCTTAGTTTGCATTCAGCTCTTTGAAAAACAAGCAAAAGGCTGAGACCCGGCACATAATCCTTCTGCTGCCAGATGTCGATGTGTGGTGGGCACTATATGGTCAAAAATCTTGTGCTCTTCCACATTCTTCCTACGGCAGCTTTTCTGACATCTTGATCTACAGCTAGAGGTTTTTATTTGAAGTTGGTCCCTTTGCAGCCATAACAACTTCTAGAGATGAGAAAATTTATTTGAGCGGAAATGAATTCTTCAATTTTACATAAATTCTTATTCTTCAGAATACAGATTTTTTTGTAGCTTGCTCATTGTGAATTAAATAAAAGGTCTACTAGCTGACGCTGCCATTTTAGTGAACCGGAGAGGGTCAAACATATAGTTAAAAAAATAATAATACTACTCACCTTACTTATCACCTGTCCCGCTGCCTCCTGCATGGTGCACCATTTCTTTTCTCCTTCTTCCATTGCGCGCAATCCTCTTCTGCCAATTCAGTCCATGCCTTGGCTTCCATTGCTGACTATGCCTCTAACGTCACTATTTGCTGTGCCATTGGGGTGCAAATTGTGACATCATTACATTAGGTTGTCTTCCAACGCATATTCAGCACAGTCTCACAGGGCTTTGGAGGTGGAAGTACAAGCAAGCAGGGACATTATATTAATTCCCTTTTTATTTACATCCCACGTTTAATATGTTCTGGGGTTTGGAGAAACTACGGAACAAAATAAGGAAAATTAAATTCACGGAGAATAACTTCTCTGTGAAACAAATATCCCTGGAAAATTTGTGCAATTTGACAAATTTTGAATCTACTGAGAATCAATCATCTCTAACAGCTTCCTCTCTTCTGGGAAAGTTTTCTAAAATGGGGAAAATAGGAGAGCAGGGCAGCCCAGATAGGTGCTGGTAGTGGGGGACTCAGATAGGGCAATCTGTCACAAAGGCGCTCGAGTCCAACACATCGCTGATCGGGTTGACAGATTACTGGGAGGGGCTGGAGAGGATCCAGCGGTCATGGTGCACATTGGCACAAATGACAAAGTTAGAGGTAGGTGGAAGGTCCTTAAAGATGATTTCAGGGAATTAGGCTGTAAGCTTAAAGCAAGGACCTCCAAGGTGGTATTTTCGGAAATACTTCCTGTACCACGTGCCACACCAGAGAGGCAACGGGAGATTATGGAGGTTAATAAGTGGCTCAGGAATTGGTGTAGGAAGGAGGGGTTTGGGTTCCTGCAGAACTGGGCCGACTTCTCAGTTGGCTACAGGTTCTACGCTAGGGACGGGCTGCACCTCAGTGTGGAGGGTGCCACTGTGTTGGGGGAGAAAATAGCTAGAAGGTTGGAGGAGTGTTTAAACTAGGGACGGGGGGAGGGTATTCCTTTTATAGGAGGGGAAGACAGTGCAGATAGAGACCTGGGCACAAATAATGAAATTGTGGGTGGGGGTGGCATGGGGGGTGGGGTTAGAACAGTTAATAATTTAAGAAAGAATAGAGGTACAGAGAGATACATAAAGTGCATGTATACTAATGCCAGAAGTCTCGCCAACACAATGGAGGAATTAGAATTAATTTTGTTGGAACATAAGTATGACATGGTGGGGATATCCGAGACATGGCTGGACGAGAGCCAAGACTGGGCGGTTAATTTACAGGGCTATAGTCTGTTCAGAAATGACCGTACAAATAAGCGAGGGGGAGGCGTGTGTTTATATGTAAAATCATCCTTAAAACCCATCCTGCGTGATAATATATGTGAATCTAATGAAAATGTAGAGTCCCTGTGGGTGGAGATGAGGGGGAAAAAATAATAAATTACTGATAGGGGTTTTGTTATAAGTCTCCAAAAATAATGGAAGCAACAGAGAATATCCTCATAAAGCAAATAGATAAAGCTGCGACTCAAGGAGAAGTCATTATTATGGGGGACTTCAACTACCCTGAAATACATTGGGGAACCGAAACCTGCAGTTCCAGCAAAGGTGATAGGTGTCTGACAACTATGAGAGACAATTACCTTTCACAACTGGTTCAGGACCCAACAAGAGGGGGGGCACTGCTAGACCTAATATTAACCAACAGGCCAGACCGCATATCAAATGTAAGGGTTGAGGGTCACTTGGGTAATAGTGATCACAAATTAATAAGTTTTCATGTATCCTTTAATAAGATGTGTAGTAGAGGGGTTACAAGGACACTAAACTTCAGGAAGGCAAATTTCCAACAGATGAGAGATGATCTTGGTGCAATTAACTTGGACGATATCCTGAGACATAAAAATACACAAAGAAAATGGGAGACGTTTATTAGCACCTGAAAAGGACCTGTGCACAATATATACCGTATGGAAATAAACATGCTAGAAATAGGAGGAAACCACTATGGCTAAATAGAGCTGTAAGGGGTGCAATAAGAGATAAAAATAAAGCATTTAGAGAATTAAAGCAAGTAGGTAGTGATGAGGCATTAACTAAATACAGAAGATTAAATAAATTGTGTAAAAAGCAAATCAAAACAGCAAAGATTGAGACAGAGAGACTCATTGCCAGAGAAAGTAAAAATAATCCCAAAATATTCTTTAACTACATGTAAATAGTAAGAAACTAAAAAATGATAGTGTTGGCCCCCTTAAAAATAGTTTGGGTGAAATGGTGGATGAGGAAAAAGCCAATATGCTAAATGACTTTTTTTTTAACAGTATTTACACAAGAAAATCCCATGACGGATAACATGATCAGGGATAAATATTCTCCATTAAATGTCACCTGCTTAACCAAGCAGGAAGTACAGCGACGTCTAAAAATCACTAAAATTGACAAACCCCCGGGCCCGGATGGGATACATCCCCGAGTACTGCAGGAATTAAGTACAGTCATAGATAGACCATTATTTTAAATCTTTAATGTTTCCATAATAACAGTGTCTGTACCACAGGACTGGCGTATAGCAAATGTGGTGCCAATATTCAAAAAGGGGACAAAAACTGAACTTGTAAATTATAGGCAAGTAAGTTTAACCTCAACTGTGGGTTAAATCCTGGAGGGTTTTCTAAGAGATACTATACTGCAGTATCTGAAGAAGAATAACCTCATGACCCAATATCAACATGGGTTTTCAAGGGACCAAGAGCACCCTTTATGGCAGAAACGTGAGTAAAAGAATTGGAACTGCACTCAGCTGTGTCATTGCCTTTCTCCTGTGCTAACCCACTCAGCACTGCTACATCTCTGTGCCTAACACAACACCATCTACCCCAACACCTATAACTACTGAAAAACACAAAAATTGAGCTTGGTTTGAGTTGGTACACATGCAGCATATAAATGCATGTTCACATGGCCAAAAAGCATACAAAACCTACAAAAGACAAAATGAAAAAAACCCTGCTATAATTAAATAAGTAAAAAGCAAAAGTGCATTTAAATCATACAGAGTTCTTAGTAATACTGTATTTGATCAAACATAGCATAAAAGCCATCCCACCATCGACAAGGTGACTCTGTGGTCGTGGCGGTCCTACACTGTCTAATATTAAAAACCTTATCATGTGTCAAAGTTGACGTCTGTGTGAATAAGGGCAGACAAGGACCGGGTCCCAACCACTGGACACCAGTCAGGGGAAGCCTTTAAATACAATTTCCAGCTCAGGAGAGGGAGGCCACACCCCAGCTTGCACAGAATGCAAAAATACAAAGAAAAAACACAAAAATTGAGCTTGGTTTGAGTTGGTACACATGCAGCATATAAATGTATGTTCACATGGACAAAAAGCATACAAAACCTACAAAAGACAAAATGAAAAAGCGACGTCTAAAAATCACTAAAATTGACAAATCCCCGGGCCCGGATGGGATACACCCCCGAGTACTGCAGGAGTTAAGTACAGTCATAGATAGACCATTATTTTTAATCTTTAATGATTCTATAATAACAGGGTCTGTACCACAGGACTGGCGTATAGCAAATGTGGTGCCGATATTCAAAAAGGGGACAAAAACTGAACTTGTAAATAGGCCAGTAAGTTTAACCTCAACTGTGGGTTAAATCCTGGTGGGTTTTCTAAGAGATACTATACTGGAGTATCTGAAGAAGAATAACCTCATGACCCAATATCAACATGGGTTTTTCAAGGGACCAAGAGCACCCTTTATGGCAGAAACGTGAGTAAAAGAATTGGAACTGCACTCAGCTGTGTCATTGCCTTTCTCCTGTGCTAACCCACTCAGCACTGCTACATCTCTGTGCCTAACACAACACCATCTACCCCAACACCTATTACTACTGCCCTGGGACTACAGCTCTACCTGTGGAGAGCTATTACATCTTTGCTGCGCCCCACCATCTGTCCCAGAGGATCTGCACCACCACGTCGGCTTAACACCTTCTTTGCTGAGCACCACAGGTGGTGTCACGAACTACCTACCTATTAACTTTAAACTCTATTCCATTCTATTCAACCCCTTATGCCATTGGACTCCCGGGGCCATGGACAGGGTCACCACCGCCGTGACACGTCCCTCTGCCAAGACACTGGCCCGGCACCGAGTAGGTGAATCCCCCACACCTTGCCCTGGGGGCGATCCAATTACACTTGGGGTTCTTTAGTTTGGAAAATCGAAGGCTTAGGGGTGATCTTATTACAAAGTATAAATATATGCGGGGATAGTACAAAGACTTTCTAATGATCTTTTTACTCTTAGACCTGTGACGGGGACAAGGGGGCATCCTCTACGAGTGATTCCCTACTAAAATTTAAGAAGGGACTGGATGCCTTTCTTGAAAAGTATAATATTACAGGGTATATACACTAGTTTCCTTAATATTGCGTTGATCCAGGGATCTAGTCTGATTGCCGCATGTGGAGTTGGGAAGGAATTTTTTTCCCCAATGTGAAGCTTACTGTTTTTCCACATGGGTTTTTTTTGCCTTCCTCTGGATCAACATGTTAGGGCAATTTAGGATAGGATATGGGTTGAACTAGATGGACTTAAAGTCTTCCTTCAACCTTAATGACTTTGTTACTATGTTACTGTTGAAATTTTTACCCCTTCAACCAGAAGAGCATTTGTGAGGTCAGAAAATATTGAGGAGAGGCCGGGCTCACAAACTACATTCTACCTCATCCCAAAAAAGTTGGATGGGGTTGAGGTCCGGGCTCTGTGCGGCCAGTCATGTTCTTCCAACCAATCTCCCCCAACCATGTCTGGACCTTGTGTTTCAAATTGTAACGCAATCTGGAAGAATAAACAGATTCTTAATGTTTTAGTTCTCATCATGATAGTCTGAAAAGATGAAAAGAAAAGGTGTGCCTAGTTAAAGGGGTGGGTGTGGTCTTGTTAAGGGGAGGAGATGCTCCGAGCAGCTGTTTTCTTGTAGTCTAAATACTGGAGAAATTGTTGAGCTGCTCTCAGAAGACTGCTTCAAGAGCTATGGTCTCATGAGAACCCAGGCCAGAACACAAGGTCATTGTCTGATGGAGGAGTTTGAGCATGGCATCTCAGCGGGACTGTCCTGATTTGGGGGAGCTGTCCTGCTGCCCTGGAAGGTCTGGGCAATGTCCAGACTTCCATTCACTTTGTGCTATGTATTCTTTCCTGCCATCTTCATTACTCTGTAGCTCCTATTCCTCGAGTCATGACCAGTAGCTCTCTACGCTCTGCTTACATTCAATTAAATAATTATTTCTCTTTCTTGATATATAAACTCCCCAATATTCAAACACTCAACCTGCAAAATTGGAATCAGCAGCAAAAGCTATGGGCTGAACTGACAAGTGTGGAAGAATTTTCTTTACTAGAAATTGCATTGTATTCTCCTAAATTACAGGCAGATTGTCCTGGCACATAGAGATACATTTGCACATAGAAGTGTATTTCTATGTCCCTGTATTCTAGAAGGAAAATAAAAGATTTTTTTTCTTCCTATGAAATTACTAAAACCCAGTGAATAGCAATAACAATGTTAATTGCATGCACTTTAAAAAAAATAAAATAAAATAACACACGTTTGGTATACCTGTTAACATAACAACCCGTCAGACAGATTATTTACAGTGTTCAGTAAATGGTATAAAAAAAATGTTAGGACTGATTTTTTTTTTCTCCATTGAACCCATGAAAAATGTAATAAAAATATAATACTGGAGCCAGGTTCACATGTAGAGTAAAAGCGGTGCATTTTCTACTGCTTTATCCTGCATGTTCTCAGCAGGTCTTCACCCGGCACGACGCAATAACAATCTTTTCTGATTATTATGTTTTTGAGGCATTTTTGGTGCAGATTTGAAATAGCATTTTTAGGCCATGTTCACTTAATGCTGCATTTTTTACTCCTGTTTTTTTTGTGCCGAAATTCTACTGTGTTTAACTGTCTATGCAAAACGGATGTGATTTCATGAAAAAAAAAATAGCTACTGAGCATCTGAAGACGTTGTTGAACTGTACTGCCTTGGATATTTTTTTTCTGTAAGCATCTATGTGCAACCTCTGAAAAATGCAGAATCAAAAACACGTTGAAAACAATGCTTCAAAACTGCACCAAAAATGCATCAAGTAAGGGGAAAACAAAAAAATGGATAAAAAAAATAATTCAAAAAGACTGTTATTGCTTCGAAAGACAGACTTCTGCAAAAATAAAAACGGCCGTGTAGACATACAAAAAAAAGTCATATACTGAAGCTTATGTAAAAATAAAAAAGTTCTGACTCCTACAACTATGAATGAATGAACAAAAAATAAATCCATAAGACTTAACCATCCTGGATACAGTGGGACAGTCCTGGATTTGGGTCTACACCCTGGGCATCTGATGAATGTCACTCACTGCTACCATGTCCCCTCTAACGTCTTCTCCTGCCAGGGTAGACATATATGGTAAATTGGTGTTGCTTGGGGGTGGTGGTAGGAGCGCTGTCGAAATTTGCCACTGCCAGGCCCGGATTGGCAATATAACCAACCGGGCATTTTCCCGCTGGGCCGCTGTCATGTGGGCCGCGGGCGGCAGCGCCCGATCATCTGGCCGCTTGCCAGCGGCTGCGGCCACTGTGGCTCCTGCCGCCGGCCCTCTGTGGGCATGGCGGTGATAGTTTCCAAGTTCCTCCCGCACTGCGGGGAGATAAGCCACCACGCCCCCCCCACGCACCCCATCCTCGCCGTAGCATGAGACCCCGCAGCCACTCACAGTGTCGCTTGCCTTCTCTGTTCGCAGGACCTGTGATGAGGTCACAGGAGGGGAGGAGTCAGGGGGTCACATGATCAGGAGCCTTTGTCCAGACCCCTGATCATGTGACCCCCTGACTCCGCCCCTCCTGTGACCTCATCACAGGTCCTGTGCGCACAGCCTTGCCTCTTGGCGTCTGCAAGACTCTGCTGTGCTGTTGGCTGTTGTCATGGTGCTGGATGAGATAAGTATGTGTGGGGTCAGGAGGGGTTTGCAGGGTAGATGTAGCAGGGCTGTATGTGTATGGGGTGTACTGAGCGGAGCCGTGTGTGTATGAGGTGTACGGAGCGGAGCCGTGTGTGTACGAGGTGTACGGAACAGAGCCGCGTGTACGAGGTGTACGAAGCGGAGCCGCGTGTACAAGGTGTATGGAGCAGAGCCGTTTGCGTATAAGGTGTATGGAACAGAGCCACGTGCACGAGGTGTACGGAGCGGAGCCGAGTGTGTATGAGGTGTACGGAACAGAGCCGCGTGCACGAGGTGTATGAAGCGGTGCCGCGTGCACGAGGTGTATGGAGCAGAGCCGCATGCACGAGGTGTACGGAGCAGAGCCGCGTGCACGAGGTGTACGGAGCAGAGCCGTGTGTACGACGTGTACGGAGCAGAGCCGCGTGTACAAGGTGTACGGAACAGAGCCGCGTGCACGAGGTGTATGAAGCGGTGCCGCGTGCACGAGGTGTATGGAGCGGAGCCGCGTGCACGACGTGTTTGGAGCGGAGCCGCATGCATGAAGTGTATTGAGCGGAGCCGCGTGTACGAGGTGTACAGAGCAGAGCCGTGTGCGTATGAGGTGTATGGAGCGGAGCCGTGTGTGTACGAGGTGTATGGAGCGGAGCCGTGTGTGTACGAGGTGTACAGAACAGAGCCGCGTGCACGAGGTGTATGGAGCGGAGCCGCATGCACGAGGTGTACGGAGCGGAGCCGTGTGTACGAGGTGTACGGAGCGGAGCCGCGTGAGTACGAGGTGTACGGAGCAGAGCCGTGTGTACGAGGTGTACGGAGCGGAGCCGCGTGTGTACGAAGTGTATGGAGAGGAGCCGTGTGTGTTGTGAGTTCATTTTCCTCTTCATTACTGAGGCCCGAGGAACTCCCTCTTCTGGTAAAGAAAGGTAGTGAGCCTGATTATCAAACACCTGAGGCTGATTATGATGACTGGCTGAGTGGAGTTACTGACTGGATATAAGGCTGCCGACGCCCTTCTGCCCTGCGGGTGATTTCTCTGTGGGATCCTTGGAGACCAGTCTGAATTCCTGCTCCTCTAAAGCTAAGTTTGCTGCTCGGCCTTTTGCTTTGGTGCTTTGACTTTGTTTTGCTTTGTTTTTCTGATTTCTGCCATTCCCTGCTGGGGTGTGCTGAATTCATTTAGCTCTGTCTTCTGAAAATACCTGAGTGCTGATTTAGTTTTTGAAGCCTAGCTGCTTCAGGGCCTTTTTCATATCAGCTTGTTGGCTTATGTCTTTGATAGGGTTTTGGCAGATTGCAGACAGCAGCCTTCCTGTCCTTTCCTATCTAGGTAGTTTTGGGCCCCGTCTTTGCTCAGTCTATCATTCTGTCTGTGTTAGTATTTTCATCTTGCTTCACCGTCATTATATGTTGGGGGCTGCCTATTGCTTTGGGGTCTGCTCTGGGGCAGTTTAGATTTCCCTTTCTTTCTTTAGGCCTATGTAATTCTCCGGCTGTGATCGAGGGGTCTAGGGCATCGTAGGAACCCCCCATGGCTACTGCTAGTTGTGTTGATAGGTTCAGGGGTCTGCAATCTGATAGTTGCCAACTTCTCCGGTTTTTTGGACTTAGCTTGTATTTCTGCTTTTGCCTCCTACGGTGACTCATTCATAACAGAATCACCCACCATACCGCAGATCCTAGGGTACTCAATAGCAGGAAAGCATTGTAAAAAAAAAAAAAAAAGTGTGTATATTTTTTCCTCTATATCTCTGAAGCCGTAGGGGGAATTTTTTTTTCTCTCAATGGAGATAAAGCAATTGTCTGATCGTGTGGAGCAGCTCGCTGCGGAAGTGCGGGGAATTTCCGCCTACCTTGTTCATTCACATGCTGCTGAACCAAAGATTCCTACACTGATGTATTTTTTGGGGATCGGTCTAAATTTTTGAATTTCAAAAATAATTGTAAATTATTTTTTGCCTTGAAGCCTAACTCGTCAGGGAGCTCCGCACAGCAGGTTAAAATTGTCATCTCTTTGCTGCGTGGCGATCCCCAGGATTGGGCGTTTTCCTTGAAACCAGATGATCTTATTCTGACTAATGTGAACGCATTCTTTCAAGCTTTGGGGTTGTTGTATGACGAACCTAATGCCATTGATCAGGCTGAAAAGACCCTGCTGGCATTGAGCCAGGGTCGTGATTCTGCAGAATTGTACTGTCAAAAATTCCGAAAGTGGGCAGTACTTACTACCTGGAATGATAATGCCTTGGCTGCTCTCTTTCGGAAGGGGTTGTCAGAAGCCGTAAAAGATACTATGGTGGGATTTCCTGTTCCCTCTGGTCTTGACGATTCTATGTCATTAGCCATTCAGGTTGATCGGCGTTTGCGCGAACGCAAAGCTGCACGAGAGGTGTTGCCACCTGTTGAACAAATGTCTGAACCTATGCAATGTGATAGAGTTTTTTCCAGAGAGCAGCGTCAGGAGTTCAGAAGGCGTAATAAGTTGTGTTTTTTCTGTGGAGATGCCTCGCATATTATTTCTGTCTGTCCTAAACGAGAGAAACGCTTTGCACACACGTTTTCTGTTGGGGGTGTTCAACCTAAGTTTCTTCTGGCTATTACTCTGATCTGCTCCATGTCCACATTTTCCGCCAAGGCTTTTGTGGATTCGGGAGCAGCCCTAAACCTAATGGACTTGGATTTTGCTAAACGTTGTGGATTTCCGATGACACCTCTGCAGACGCCTATCCCTTTGAGGGGGATTGATGCTACTCCTTTGGCTAAAAATAAACCCCAGTTTTGGACCCAGGTGGTAATGCGGGTCGCCCCAGACCATCAAGAAAATTGCAGATTTTTGGTGTTACATAATCTGCATGATACTATTGTTCTGGGGTTTCCCTGGTTACAGATTCATAATCCAGTTTTGGATTGGAAATCTGTGTCTGTGGTGAGTTGGGGTTGTCGGTGTGCCTTTAGTGAGGCTCCGGTGTTTTCCACCTCTCCTCAGTCGCATGATGTTCCTGATTATTTGGCGGACTTTTATGATGTATTTAGTGAGAATGAGTCTGCATCTCTGCCTCCTCATAGGAGTTATGACTGTGCAATTGAACTGAGCCCGGGGTGTAAATTTCCCAAGGGTCGGCTCTTCCATTTATCTGTACCCGAGCATGAGGCTATGCGATCCTATATTAAGGAGGCATTGGAGAAGGGTCATATTAGACCATCCTCGTCACCCTTAGGTGCCGGTTTTTTTTTTGTAGCCAAAAAGGATGGATCATTAAGACCTTGTATTGATTATCGTGCCCTCAACAAAATTACTGTTAAATATCAGTATCCGTTACCCCTGATTTCTGATCTATTCTCCAGAGTTAAAGGTGCTTGCTGGTTTACCAAGCTTGACCTCAGGGGGGCGTATAATCTTATTCGCAATAAGCATGGGGATGAATGGAAGACGGCGTTTAATACTCCGAAGGGACATTTTGAGTACCTGGTGATGCCTTTTGGGCTCACTAATGCCCCTTCTGTCTTCCAGTGCTTCATGAACAATATTTTCCGAGATTTTGTCGATAAATTTTTGATTATCTATCTGGATGATATTTTGATCTTCTCCAAGGATTGGGATTCTCATGTGGAACATATTCGGACTGTGTTCCGGATCTTGAGGGAGAATTCCCTGTATGTCAAAGGATCTAAATGCCTTTTTGGAGTACAGAGGATTTCTTTTTTGGGATTTATTTTGTCCCCGTCAACTATTGAAATGGACCCGGCCAAGGTACAGGCCATTCACGATTGGGTTCAGCCCACTTCTTTGAAGGCCCTCCAGAAGTTTTTGGGTTTTGCTAATTTTTATCGGAAATTTATAGCAACATTTTCTAGTATTGCCAAGCCATTGACTGATTTGACTAAGAAGGGTGCTGATGTGTTAAATTGGTCTCTGGAGGCTGTTTCTTCCTTTCAGGAGCTGAAGCGAAGATTCACCTCCGCCCCGGTTTTGCGGCAACCTGATGTCTCACTTCCATTCCAGGTAGAGGTGGATGCTTCTGAGATTGGTGCAGGAGCTGTTTTGTCCCAAAAGGATCCTGTAACATCTAAAATGAATCCCTGTGCTTTCTTTTCCCGAAAGTTCTCTCCATCTGAACGTAACTATGATGTGGGGAATAGGGAACTGTTGGCCATGAAATTGGCATTTGAGGAGTGGAGACATTGGTTGGAGGGAGCTAAGCATCAAGTCGTGGTCCTCACTGACAACAAGAATTTGATTTACCTAGAGTCGGCTAAGCGCTTGAACCCTAGACAGGCTAGGTGGGCCTTGTTTTTTACACGTTTTGATTTTGTGGTTTCTTTTCTTCCTGGAACAAAGAATGTCAAGGCAGACGCCCTCTCTAGGAGCTTCTTTGCTGATTCTCCTGTGGTGACCAAGCCTGCTACCATCTTAGGCGAAGGGGTAGTTCTTTCTGCCATCTCGCCCGATTTGAGACGTGCTCTGGAAGAGTTCCAGGAGGACAAACCTGAGCGTTGTCCCAGTGGAAAGTTGTATGTTCCTGACCAGTGGAAGAAGAGAGTGATGTCTCAAGTTCATTGCTCTGCTTTGGCTGGTCATCCAGGTATTTTTGGTACTAGAGATCTGGTGAGTCGGTTTTTTTGGTGGCCCTCCTTGTCTCGTGATGTCAGGAATTTTGTGCAGTCCTGTGGGACGTGCTCCCGGTCTAAATCATGTTCTCGCTCTAGTGGGTTGTTGATGCCTTTGCCTGTCCCCAAGAGACCATGGACCCATATTTCAATGGATTTCATCTCTGATATGCCTGTCTCTCAGAGGATGACTGTTATTTGGGTGATTTGTGATAGGTTCTCTAAGATGGTTCATCTTGTACCACTCCCTAAGTTGCCGTCTTCCTCTGAGTTGGTGCCCCTGTTTTTACAACAGGTGGTTCGTTTGCACGGGATTCCTGAGAACATTGTATCTGACAGAGGAGTCCAGTTTGTGTCTAGATTTTGGAGAACTTTCTGTTCCAGGCTGGGAATTCAGTTGTCCTTCTCCTCTGCTTTTCACCCTCAGACCAATGGGCAGACAGAGAGAACAAACCAGACCTTGGAGTCATATTTGAGATGTTTTATTTCTGCTGATCAGGATGATTGGGTTTCATTTTTGCCCTTGGCCGAATTTGCTTTAAATAATAGAGCTAGTTCTGCCACTTTGAGGTCACTTTTTTTTGTAACTTTGGGTTTCATCCTCGATTTTCTTTAGGGCAGGTGGAGCCCTCTGCCTGCCCAGGTGTTGACACTGTGGTGGAGAGAATGCACCAGATCTGGGACCAAGTGGTGGATAAGTTATCTCTCTCCCAGGAAAAGGCCCAGCGGTTTTCCAACCGACATAGGACCATTGGTCCCCAGTTTAAGGTTGGTGATATGGTGTGGTTATCATCAAAAAATATTGCTATGAAGGTGGCTTCTCCTAAGTTTAAGCCTAGATTTATTGGACGTTACAAGATTTTGGAGATTATTAATCCGGTCTCTTTTCGTTTGGCTCTTCCTGTCATATTTAAAATCCATAATGTGTTCCATAAATCTTTGTTGAAGAGGTTTGTTGAACCTGTTGTTCCGGGGGTGGCACCTCCAGACCCTGTATTGGTTGAAGGTAACATGGAATATGAGGTAGAGAAAGTACTGGATTCCCGTCTGGCTAGACGGAGACTCCAGTATTTGGTTAAGTGGAAGGGTTATGGTCAGGAGGATAATTCCTGGGTCTCTGCCTCTGATATTCATGCCAAAAGATTGGTGCGTGCCTTTCATCGGGCTCACCCTGATCGCCCTGGTGGCGTAGTTGAGGGTTCGGTGACCCCTCCTCAAGGGGGAGGTACTGTTGTGAGTTCATTTTCCCCTTCATTACTGAGGCCCGAGGAACTCCCTCTTCTGGTAAAGAAAGGTAGTGAGCCTGATTATCAAACACCTGAGGCTGATTATGATTACTGGCTGAGTGGAGTTACTGACTGGATATAAGGCTGCCGACGCCCTTCTGCCCTGCGGGTGATTTCTCTGTGGGATCCTTGGAGACCAGTCTGAATTCCTGCTCCTCTAAAGCTAAGTTTGCTGCTCGGCCTTTTGCTTTGGTGCTTTGACTTTGTTTTGCTTTGTTTTTCTGGATTTCTGCCATTCCCTGCTGGGGTGTGCTGAATTCATTTAGCTCTGTCTTCTGAAAATACCTGAGTGCTGATTTAGTTTTTGAAGCCTAGCTGCTTCAGGGCCTTTTTCATATCACCTTGTTGGCTTATGTCTTTGATAGGGTTTTGGCAGATTGCAGACAGCAGCCTTCCTGTCCTTTCCTATCTAGGTAGTTTTGGGCCCCGTCTTTGCTCAGTCTATCTTTCTGTCTGTGTTAGTATTTTCATCTTGCTTCACCGTCATTATATGTTGGGGGCTGCCTATTGCTTTGGGGTCTGCTCTGGGGCAGTTTAGATTTCCCCTTTCTTTCTTTAGGCCTATGTAATTCTCCGGCTGTGATCGAGGGGTCTAGGGCATCGTAGGAACCCCCCACGGCTACTGCTAGTTGTGTTGATAGGTTCAGGGGTCTGCAATCTGATAGTTGCCAACTTCTCTGGTTTTTTGGACTTAGCTTGTATTTCTGCTTTTGCCTCCTACGGTGACTCATTCATAACACGTGTGTGTATGAGGTGTATGGAACAGAGCCGCGTGTACAAGGTGTATGGAGCGGAGCCGCGTGTGTACTTGGTGTATGGAGCGGAGCCGCGTGTGTTTGGGGTATACGGAGTGGAGCCATATGTGTACGGGATGTACGGAGCGGAACCAAGTGTGTACGAAGCATACAAAGCGGGCTTTTCCCACGGACACAGGAGTACACGGCGGAGCCCCGAGGAGCATTTTAAAACACACACGTGATGTTCCACCTGAAGTGATGTGCTTGAAGCTGACCGGAAATGAGATAATTTCTTGAGGAGATTGTAACAGAACCAGGAATGCTTCAGATCCATCACCGTGTCCTCCTCCGACAGCGCAGACAGCAGGATCGCCTTGAAATCAGGGATGCCGGCCATGTGAGCGGATCATGATATGTCCTGCATCGGGAGGCTCAGGTGGGCACTTCAATGGGAGCCGGGCTGCTATAGTATCTTTATAGAATCTTTCTTTATTTCTTTCTCTCTTTTTCTTTCTCTGTTCTTTCTCATTCTCTCTTCTGTCTTTCCCTAATTTTCTTTCTCTCTCTCTCTGTTCTTTCTTTCTCTCTCTAATCTTTCTTTTTTCTTTCTTTCTCTCTCTCTCTGTTCTTTCTTTCCCCTCTTTCTTTCTTTTTCTTTCCTCTCTTTCTTTCTTTTCTTTACGTCTTTCTCTCTCTATTCTTTCTCTGTCTCTCTCTGTTCTTTCTTTCCCCTCTTTCTTTCTCTCTATTCTTTCTCTGTCTCTCTCTGTTCTTTCTTTCCCCTCTTTCTTTCTCTCTCTATTCTTTCTCTGTCTCTCTCTGTTCTTTCTTTCCCCTCTTTCTTTCTCTCTCTATTCTTTCTCTGTCTCTCTCTGTTCTTTCTTTCCCCTCTTTCTTTCTCTCTCTGTTCTTTCACTGTCTCTCTCTGTTCTTTCTTTCTTTTTTCCCTCTTTCCTTTTCTCTTTTTTCTCTCTCTCTCTCTGTTTTCTCTCTTCCTTAGTGCCAGTCAGTGTGCCCAAAATGCCAGCCACTGTGCCCTCAGTACAAGTCAGTGTGATCAGCAGTGCTAAATGGGTGCGATTAGGTGTGGACATGGGTGTGACTAGTTGCAGAATGGGTGTGGCCGGGCGTGGCCTAAAATTTGCAGTGGCGCGCTGCGCGCGCTGCAGTCTTTGTCCCTCTTACCCTTCCTCAAAAGTTGGGAGGTATGATAGGGGTGGCTGTGACCAGGGGGTCTGGTTGCCCAATGGATAGCAGTTCTGCCAGGAATTCTGTCACCGTGTGTGCAAAAGGGGACAGAGCTTTGGGAGGAGTACTGTACCTAAAAGTAATAAATAGGACTGAGCTGAAATACTGGACACAGCTATGACTACATGTTATATAGTCGTGTTAATCTCCTCTCACTGCTTGTAACCTACAACTGTACAAAAATATTATATAGTCACCATGTGACTAGTGGGCCTGTGTAACTTCAAATGCCAGGGCTGAATTTTAGTCCCAGTCCGGCCCTGGCCACTGCGCAAGGAAACAGTTCATACCCTCACGATACCTGCGTAGCGCAGTATATTACACTATAAATATTATTAGTTTTTCCACTGGTATGAATTTCCACATGAACATTAAAAACCAATAAGTGAGTTAGTTAAATAACATTAGCACTCACATCGGCTGCAGAGACGTGTGGTTGTATCTAATATTAGGGAATTATCCGCAAAGACGGGGAAACTAATTATTCTAATCACATTTCTTGTTTTCAGCCATTGCTGTGTGTGACCCATATTAATCCTAGTCTGTTATGGTGCAAAATATAGATTATATCTGGTTCCATCATACAGAGGTATCACATGCAGCTTGTCACCCTCAATGCCAAAATCTGTAAAGAGGGCCTCCACTTACTCCGTGCCAGTTACAATACTAGTGACTTCTGATCAAGGGCATAACGACCGGGCCCGTGTGGGATGGCGTCCTGCCACCACCAATTTCACCTGGATGTACATCCGAGAATACACATTCAGCTGGAATGTATTGTGGTGCAGAGACCCGCCGGTGGTGGGGGCCCAGGTCCAAATTTTTCATCGTGGCCCATCATCCTCTAGTTATGACACTGCTTTAGATGATGAATTTATTGGTGATACATGAATGACTGAAGTCAGTTGCCTTTACAGAGTGTCTTGGTATTTTGACTTACAGAAGACCTGACACCAGGTCAGAAATGTCCTGTTTTTGCTCTTAATTTATACCCACTGCTCTCCTGAGTATTCATTTTTTTTTGCTTTTTTTTAAAAATATCTCACCTAATGTTTCAAAGAAATGGGCTTTTTATTTAGTGGTAATGTTTATGGTCTTTTCAAAGGGGTGTGGCTCATAGGGTAATGATGCAGAGGAGCCTATAGACATGCCCCCAAAGAATTCTGTGTGTCTCACCCACTTAGTAAAGACCATAAAAAGTAGCACTAAATAAAAAAGCCCATTTCTCTTGAACTGTATGATGGATAAAAAACGTAGTACGTACAGAAGCAGCAAGAATAAAGCAAGAGCAAAAACTGTCTACTATTGACCTGGTGACTGACAGGTCCTTTCTAAAGGCCTTTAAAGAGGACCTGCCACTTGCCATAAATATGTAATTTTTTAACTTTGTGTAAATACCTATCTTATCTTGAATCTGGTATTGTTTTCCTTTTGTTCCAGTGCCTCTTTAACTCTGCCAAGTTTTGTGACGCAACAGCGATCTCACCAGCGAGATCGCTGTGTGTGACACTTACCAGCGACCGGCCCCCCTGCCGGGTATCGCTGATCGTCCTGGAATGGCCAGGACATTTTTTTGATCGCTGGCCTCCCGCTGGCCAGCACGCATCGCTGCGTGTGACAGGCGGGAGACCAGCGAGCTGGCACTGGTAACTAAGGTACACATCGGGTTTCTAAGCGGCGCGCAGCGCTTAGAAACCCGATGTGTATGTTAGTTACCAGCGCACTGGTGCAGGGAGCTGGTAACCAAGGTACACATCGGGTTTCTAAGTGCCGCGCAACGCTTAGAAACCCAATGTGTACCTTGGTTACCAGCTCCCTGCACCAGCGCGCTGGTAACTAAGGTACACGGAGGGTAACTAAGCGACGTGCGTCGCTTGTTACCCGCATGTCGTTGGTGCTGATCGCTGGTGAAGCGTCCTGTTTGGCAGCTCACCAGCGATCATGTAGCGACACACCAGCGATCCTGACAAGGTCATATCGTTGTCGGGATCGCTGGTGCGTTGCTATGTGTGACGGGGCCCTTATTCCTGAGCTTAGGCCCCATTTTCCAAATGTATAGATATAGTCTAGTTATTTAATTGGGTGTCGTTTTGAAGAAGACACTCGCAAAGAAGAACTGAGGATCCCGCCTCTTAGCCAACAAGACTAAACTTATACCGGGAAGAGGGGGTCATATCTCAGTAATGGAGAGGAGCAGAAACAAGCAAAAAAAATACAAATTCAGGTAATCAGCGGCTTTTACACCAGATGAAAAAAATACATCTTTATAGCAAGTGACAGGACCTCGTTCACGAACTCAAATCGGATATTATACTAATTTTTGCCACTTTTTATTGGAACACATGAGGATTCATTTATATTCCATTTTATATTCTTTTTTTGCTATCAGAGGAATGTAAAGAAAAGAAGTAAAAGAAATACGTGTCTATTTTTCATTTTTTATAACCACAGATGACCACTAAAAACAATTGAAATTGTGTTCCCTTTTCCATAGAATTTAATTTTAAATATATTGGGGATATATGGTATTTTTCTTCAACAGGGGTGAGGCTATACATATTGATTAAGACTGGTGATGTCTAGTGTTGAGCATTCCGATACCGCAAGTATCGGGTATCGGCCGATACTTGCTGTATCGGAATTCCGATACCGACTTCCGATATTTTTTCAATATCGGAATTCGGCATCGGAATCGGAAGTTCAGTTGATTGACGGCCTGACGTCATCATGATGCGCGGTGTGTGCGCATCATGATGCGCCGTCATTTCGGGCCTTCCGGGGGTCTCTGCCGGCCTGCCGGGGGGCTGTGCCGGCCTGCCGGGGGGCTGTGTGGACTGCCCGGGGTCTGTACCGGCCTGCCGGGGGGCTGTGCCGGCCTGCCGGTGGTCTGTGCACCCTGTGGGGGTCTGTACCGGCCTGCCGGGGGGCTGTGCCGGCCTGCCGGGGGGCTGTGCTGATGTCCGGGGGTCTGTGCAAGCATCGTCCGATGGGACTACAAGTCCCATCGGGCGATGCCTGCTACCATGACAGTGATTGACACATTAGCCAATGATGGGACAGTAGTAGTCCCATCATCCGGCTAATGTGTTAAATGTTAAAAAAAAAAAAAAAATACTACATACATACTACATGCATGCTACATACATACTACATGCTACATACATACTACATACATACTACATACATACCACATATATACTACATACATACTACATACATACTACATACATAACACATATATACTACATACATACTACATACATACTACATACATACTACATACATACTACATATATACTACATGCTACATACATACTACATGCTACATACATACTACATATATACTACATACATACTACATACATACTACATACATACTACATGCATGCTACATACATACTACATGCTACATACATACTACATATATACTACATGCATGCTACATACATACTACATGCTACATACATACTACATATATACTACATACATACTACATACATGCTACATACATACTACATGCATGCTACATACATACTACATATATACTACATACATACTACATACGTACTGCATGCTACATACATACTACATGCATGCTACATATATACTACATGCTACATACATACCACATACATACTACATGCATGCTACATATATACTACATGCTACATACATACCACATACATACTACATACATGCTACATATATACTACATGCTACATACATACCACATACATACTACATACATGCTACATACATACTACATACATACTACATGCATGCTACATACATACTACATACATACTACATACATACTACATGCATGCTACATACATACTACATATATACTACATGCATGCTACATACATACTACATGCTACATACATACTACATATATACTACATACATACTACATATATACTACATACATACTACATACATACCACATATATACTACATACATACTACATACATACTACATGCTACATACATACCACATACATACTACATACATGCTACATACATACCACATACATACTACATACATGCTACATACATACTACATACATACTACATACATACTACATACATACTACATACATACTACATATATACTACATGCATGCTACATACATACTACATGCTACATACATACTACATATATACTACATACATACTACATATATACTACATACATACTACATACATACCACATATATACTACATGCATGCTACATACATACTACATGCTACATACATACCACATACATACTACATACATGCTACATATATACTACATGCATGCTACATACATACTACATATATACTACATGCATGCTACATACATACTACATGCTACATGCATGCTACATACATACTACATACATACTACATGCTACATACATACCACATATATACTACATACATACAATACATTCATACAATACATACATAGACATACAGTACATATAACATAGAGTAACATACTTACCAATACTTGTCACATTGTTCCCCGAAGCCATTGTCTTTCCGGAATAAATATTAACATAACAAACCACAAAAATACTCACCCACGATCCGAAGCAGTCCACGAGTGTGTCCCACGACGATCTTGGGTAGAGAACTGCAGCATCAGATGATGCTGCCGTTCTCTACGGGCTGCAGGAATCCAATGACGGAAGGTAGGTATCCTTCCGCACTGTATTCCTCCGCCACTTAAAAAAAAAAAAAGTCCCTAGTCTCACTTTATGCCATTGCTGTGTGGGAAATTCCCACACAGCAATGGCATAAAGTGAGACTAGGGACTTTTTTTTTTTTTAAGTGGCGGAGGAATACAGTGCGGAAGGATACCTACCTTCCGTCATTGGATTCCTGCAGCCCGTAGAGAACGGCAGCAACAGCTGATGCTGCAGTTCTCTACCCAAGATCGTCGTGGGACACACTCGTGGACTGCTTCGGATCGTGGGTGAGTATTTTTGTGGTTTGTTATGTTAATATTTATTCCGTAGACGACAATGGCTTCGGGGAACAATGTGACAAGTATTGGTAAGTATGTTACTCTATGTTATATGTACTGTATGTCTATGTATGTATTGTATGAATGTATTGTATGTATGTAGTATATATGTGGTATGTATGTAGCATGTAGTATGTATGTAGTATGTATGTAGCATGCATGTAGCATGTAGTATGTATGTAGCATGCATGTAGTATATATGTAGTATGTATGTAGCATGCATGTAGTATATATGTAGCATGTATGTAGTATGTATGTGGTATGTATGTAGCATGTAGTATGTATGTAGCATGCATGTAGTATATATGTAGTATGTATGTAGCATGCATGTAGTATATATGTAGTATGTATGTGGTATGTATGTAGCATGTAGTATGTATGTAGCATGCATGTAGTATATATGTAGTATGTATGTAGCATGTAGTATGCAGTATGTATGTAGCATGCATGTAGTATATATGTAGTATGTATGTGGTATGTATGTAGCATGTAGTATGTATGTAGCATGCATGTAGTATATATGTAGTATGTATGTAGCATGTAGTATGCAGTATGTATGTAGCATGCATGTAGTATATATGTAGTATGTATGTTGCATGTAGTATGAATGTAGCATGTATGTAGTATGTAGTATGAATGTAGCATGTATGTAGTATGTAGTATGAATGTAGCATGTATGTAGTATGCATGTTGCATGTATGTAGCATGTAATTTTTTTTTTTTTTTTTTTTTTTTTTACATTTAACACATTAGCCGGAAGATGGGACTACTACTGTCCCATCATTGGCTAATGTGTCAATCACTGTCATGGTAGCAGGCATCGCCCGATGGGACTTGTAGTCCCATCGGACGATGCCTGCACAGCCCCCCGGCAGGCCGGCACAGCCCCCCGGAGCCTGCACAGCCCCCCGGCAGGCCGGCACAGCCCCCCGGAGCCTGCACAGCCCCCCGGCAGGCCGGCACAGCCCCCCGGAGCCTGCACAGACCACCGGCAGGCCGGCACAGACCACCGGAGCCTGCACAGACCCCCTGGCAGGCCGGCACAGCCCCCCGAAAGGCCCGTACAGACCCCAGAGAGGCTGTACAAGGGCAGGAAAGGGTTTTTCTTATTCCGATACCGGAAGTCCCATAGACTTGAATGGGACTTCCGGTATCGGAATCGGCGATACCGATACTTTTTTTAAAGATCGGCCGATACCATCCGATACGATACTTTGAAGTATCGGATGGTATCGCTCAACTCTAGTGATGTCTCTTTCTTGGTTTTAATTTTGTTTTATTCTTGATTTTTTTATTTATTTTTTATTTCACACACTGTGCCCCCCATAAGGTCTTGAAAGACCTTTGGGGGACATTTTTAACAAATTAATACATTATTTTTATTGCTGATGCCTCCTGTTACTGGGGCTGGTAAACTATCCCTAGTTACATGAGAAATTCTGGTTTAAGGCTGCATAACAGAGCTGACATGGCTTCTAAGTATCCAAAAGCTCTAACTTCCTATCTGCACCTAGCAATGATGTGATCACCGGGGCTGGAGGAGGAAGCACAGTCAGTCTTAATCTGTATACACAAGTGCTGGTTTAGTGCTGTCTATACAGCAACGGAGAAAGTAAATGTGGCACCCCCAGGAGTATGGTCGCCACAGTGGCATTGCCATCCTCCTAGGGTCCTGCAACAGAAACTGGAGGAATAGGAAGCTGTAAATGCTCTATTCCCACATAAGACTCGGAGGCACAACAGCGACGTGTGAGCCAGAAGAGGAAGGCTACAGCTGTCTGCCATACGAGGGAGTCCTAAAGAGAATAAGCAAGTGGAACTTCAGTGTAACACAGTACTGCAAGTACCTAAAACTAAGCGCTAGGAAGGAGACTGCACAACCCATCTGCCTAGACAGATTCCTAAGTTGCTTCCAGGCTAGCCAGCTCCAGTGTCATCTGTAATCTGGACCCTGGACTGCATTTGCCAAGCAAAGTAAAGGTAAAGAAACTGCACCCTGTTGTGTCCTTGCCTTCTTCCTGCAACCCCGTCAGCACTGCTACATCTCTGTGCCAGACACTACACCCTCCTCCTCAACAACTATCCTCACCGCCCTGGGATTACTGCCCTACCAGTGGAGGGCCACAACATCATAGCTGCACCACACCATCTGTCCCAGGGGATCTGTCTGCAGCGTCGGCTTAACATCTTCATTGCCGAACACCACAGGTGGCGTCACGGATCATTCACTCATAAACTTTATTCCATCACTTAACCCCTTTGGCGCCCAGGGTCATGGACCGGGTCACCGCTGCTGTGACATTCCCCTTTGAGAGACCGGCCCAGTACCGAGTACCCCACAGCCCTGGGAGGGTGACCCATTTTGGCGTCACGAATAGGATTTACGGAACCCGGTGTCCCCGGGTCCTGTGTGCCAGAGACTGTGTTGTGTGCCATAGACTGTTTGCGCAATTACCGCCATTACCCCGCCGCTTGGCGCGTGCGGAAAGCCAAAGGGGCGGGCCATCGTGGGCGGAGCCAGCCGAAAAGCGTGAAAAAGTGAAGTGCGGCGCGGGAAGAGGACAGCGCGCGAGAAGTGAGAAGCGGAGGCCTGCAGCCCCAGCGTCCCCCTGTTCGTCCAGCCGATGGAGCGGTAACCGGTAAGCCAACGCAACCCAGGGCCTGGCCCATGTTAACTAGGGGGGAAGAGAATGTCTGAAGCAAGAGCAGACGCAGCGGCAGACGCCACTGCAAACCCCTCAGCGCCACAAGCTGCAGGGCCCAGCGCAGCTGTGGCTCCCATAGCATCGCTGCATCCAGCAGCCAGTGCTGCCTCCACAGCGCCACAAGAATCAGTGCCCACTGCAGCAGTCCCCATAATGCCGCTGTCCATGCCTTACATACCGGGAGCAGCCTGGCTACCGCAGTACTCAGGTGAGTCACATACCCTGAGTGAATTCAAAGAGAGACTGTGCAGTTTGTTTGAGGTGTATCCTCTGTCTGAAAACCAAAAAGTGAACATCCTGATTGGGCAGCTAACTGGTGCAGCGCAAAGAGAAGTAAAAGCCTGGCAGGACACTGATAAAGAGACTGTTAAGAGGATTCTGGCCAAGCTAAAAAGCACCTTTGACACCCGCGCTGCAGCTGAAATAAAGATAAGGTTCTTTGGGTGTAAGCAGATAGTGCAGGACAGTATACGGGACTATGCTCTTAAACTCCAGGAGGCGCTGCGAGCCATAAAGCAGATTGGCCCAGACAGTGTGAAAGATAGAGACATACTGTTAAAGGAGCAATTTATTGAGGGACTCCTATCCAGTACCCACAGAGCACAGCTGCGCATCATAGCCCTACAAAACCCTGACCTAGACTTTGCAGACTTCAAAGACAGGGCTATCCGGGTGCTGCATGAACCAAATGTCAGCCGTCCAGCGCCCCCTAGGCACCCAGCGATCACATACCATCAAGAAGCAGCATCTTTCCCTCTCAGTCCTGTGGAGGATGATGCACAGACTCTGGACATAGACCCATCTGCCGAACTGCGTCTTCAGGTCCAGGAGCTGACCAAAAATATGGCTGCACTTGCCAAAACTGTGCAGTCCCTGCAGGTGTCATCAAAGTAGAAGATCCAGCTCGCCTCCATTCCAGAGGATGTCCCATGGCTACGGAAGAAGAGGATCCCGCCATGCTGAGGGAGAGACAACGATCGCTATGACCTGGACGGACGTCCCATCTGTCGTCGCTTCTACAAGGCAGGCCACATCGCAAGATTCTGTTATTTAAACGAGCAACCCCTGGGGCAGAGGGCCAACCCCCAGGAGTAGGACCACAAGGCCCAAAGAACTGGCGAGCCAAGTATGTTGGAGGGCGACCGGTCCTCCCAGTGGTTATTGACGGCATCCCCATGAACGCTTTGCTGGACACTGGCTTTCAGGTGACAACTATGCCTTATATCCTTTACAAGCGGTATTGGGCTGACTCTGAACTTACTCGCGGCTCAAGTGATGAACTCACAGTAGTTGCTAGCAATGCTCAGTCTTTCCCGTAAGTAGGATGTAAAGAGATTACTATTAAAGTGGGGCGAGTAGAGTTAAAATCTCAAGGTCTGATAGTTGTAGACATTGATCGACGAGAATGTAATCCAATGATGACCTTAGGTACTAATGTGATTGAAAATTTTCTTGCCAAGGTTATTGTTTTGTTGCAACAGGTGGCTGAGACTGCTGGTTCCAGTGAACAACGAGTTCTGCAGAAGGAGATCAAGGCCCTGATGCAAAGACAGCAGGTAGAACTCTCTGGCGGATAAATTGGCAGCGTCAGAGTGAGTGATTCTTTCCCCATTGCGATGCCCCCCAGATGTGAAATGTTAATTTTGTATCGAGCAGCCATAGGCCTCAGAGAAAAAGATTACCAAGCATTGGTAGAGCCAGTGTACTCTGATAGCCGGCCCACTGTCCTGACTGCCAGAGGGGTAGTTGATGTTCGCAAAGGGAGAGTACCTGTACTCCTCTTGAACTGTGGGGAAGAGGAGGCCACAGTACCTCGGTATGCCACAGTTGCTAAGCTGCTTACTGTCAGTAACAATGCAATACGGGCAGCAGAGCCCATGGTCTCATCCGACCAGGTGGAGTACAATGGCTCTGTAAAGCAGCTGGAGGAGTGGTGTCGGCAACTGCACATGGGAACTGACTCCACCTCTTCATACCAAAGGAGTGGGGTTTACTGAGTGACTCAGGAGTATGAGCGGGTATTCAGTCACCCTCTAGATTTTGGGTAGGCAAAAGGGGTTCAACACCATATCCCCACTGGAGATCATCCACCCATTAAAGAAAGGTACTGGCCTATACCCCCAACACAATATCAATGTGCCAAAAGTATGTTGTGGTAAATGAAGGAGGCTGGGGTGATCAGAGACAGTTGTAGTCCCTGGGCAGCTCCAATAGTCTTTGTGAAAAAGAAAGATGGTACCATGAGAATGTGTGTTGATTACCGAAAAATTAACAGCATTACACATAAGGATGCCTACCCATTACCCAGAATTGAAGAGTCATTAGCCGCACTTAAAGCTGCTAACTATTTTTCCGCCTTACATCTCACTAGTGGGTATTGGCAGGTTCCCGTGGCAGAGGCAGACAAGGACAAAACAGCATTTACTACACCAATGGGTCTCTGCGAGATCAACTACATGCCATTCGGGCTCTGCACCGCCCCAGGGACATTTCAATAGCTAATGGAGTACTGTCTTGGACACAAAAACTTCGAGACAGTTCTGTTATACCTTGATGATGTCATTGTTTTCTCCAAGACTTATGAAGACCATCTGAAACACCTGGCTGAGGTGTTTGAAGCCTTGTCCAACTTTGGCCTGAAAGTGAAGCCATCCAATGCCACCTCCTGAAGCCCAAGGTACAGTACCTCGGTCATGTAGTGAGTGCAGAAGGTGTGGCACCAGATCCTGACAAAGTCACCGTCATCCGGGACTGGCAGGAGCCCAGCAACCTTCATGAGGTACGTACGTCAATTCCTCGGGTTGGTAGGCTACTACTGAAAGTTCATCAAAGGCTTCACTGAGATAGCCACACCTATGCAAAATCTTCTGGTGGGCCAGCTCAAGAAAGCCAGGAAGAAGAGTCCTACATTTGAATGGAATGAGGAACTGGAGAGGTCCTTCACTCGACTGAAGATGGCTCTCACAGGAGATGAAGTTCTGGCCTACCCAGATTATGACCAACCATTTGTTTTGTATACTGATGCCAGCAACGTGGGACTGGGAGCACTACTGTCACAGGTACAGAATGGCAAAGAAAGAGTGATTTCCTACGCCAGCAGAAAGCTTCATCCCACTGAAAGGAACACCGACAACTACAGTTCCTTCAAACTGGAGTTCCTCGCCATAGTCTGGGCTGTGACTGAGCGATTCAAGCATTACCTAGCTTCAGCCAAGTTTACCATCTTCACAGACAACAACCCATTGACTCACTTGGAAACTGCCAAACTAGGTGCACTGGAGCAGCGAAGGAATGCCCGGCTGTCTAACTATGAATTTACCATCAAGTACTGAGCGGGGCACAAGAATGCCAATGCTGATGCGCTTTCCAGAATGCCTAATCTGCCAAATGCAGGAGAAGACCCTGAGGCACTCGAAGAAGTAGAGTTACCTGCCTTCCACCGGCCAATTGCAGCCCAACGTGCCCAAGGAGTGAGAAATAGACGGTCTATCATGAACGACGCCACCCTAAATGCATTGCCTCATCATGACTGGGCAGAAATGCAGGATAGTGACCCCGCAGTCTGCCTGGTAATGGAGTTACTGTCACAAGCTGACTCACGCCCAGATCCAGATGCTCTTGAAGAAACCCAGCAGTTGTGGAAGGAAAGAGGCCGGCTGTTCATCTATGAAGGAAAGCTGTGCCGGAGGAGTATCAACGCCCTCACTCATGAGTTGGTCTGGCAAGTGGTAGTCCCAAAGAGGGAGGCATCAATGGTCTTGGAAGCATACCACAATGGAGCTGGACACTTCAGATAGAAGAAGTTGGAGGCCTTGCTCCGGGAGAGATTCTATTGGGCTGGTATGAGGAAGGCCATTGAAAATTGGTGCCGGGAGTGTGGACAATGCAACCTGCGCAGGAAGGACCGTAACAGCCAGCGAGCTCCTTTGCAGCCAATAATAACCAAACAACCATTTGAGTTGGTCGCCCTGGACCATGTGAAGCTGGTCCCAAGCCGTTCAGGCTACATTTATGCTCTTACCATCGTTGACCACTACTCGAGATTCCTGGTAGTCGTGCTTGTCAAGGATCAAACAGCCAGGACAGCAGCCAGAGCATTCCAACAGCACTTTTGTCGACCACACGGATATCCCGAGCGAGTGCTTACAGATCAAGGTCCAGCTTTTGAGGCAGAAGTGTTCCAGGAATTCTGTAACTTGTACGGTTGCAAGAAGATCAGGACGACACCATACCATCCACAGACCAATGGCATGTGTGAAAAGATGAAACAAGTGGTGATCGACCTACTGAAGACCTTGACTTTGGAAGAGAGGAATCTGTGGCCAGAGAAGTTGCCAGATCTGGTTGACCTCTACAATCACATTCCTGAGAATTCTACCAACTGCACTCCAACCTACCTAATGAAAGCAAGGCCTGGCAAGCTGCCTATTGATTTGGATATGGGAGTCCTTACACCTGAGGTGACATCACCAGATGCTGACTGGGATACAGAGCGGCAGCAACAGTACCATAGAGAACAAGAGTGTGTAGAAAAGAGTCTAGCTCAGGCGAGACAAAAACAGGAGAACTACAATCAACATGCACCTGCAGTTCCCTTGTCACCAGGAGAACAGGTCCTAAAGAGGAAAAGAAGGATGCATAAATTGGATGACCAAAGGGAGGCTAAACCCTACACCGTCTTATCATCAAACTTCGGCAACACCAAAGTGTGCCTTATCAGTAAGGATGGAGGAGAAACCTCAACAGCAGTATCGAGGGATCATCTGAAACTGTGCCCTGACCAACTAAAGGACAGAATGGAAGAGCAAAACAACCTTCCGCCCATAGAAGAAGAAGAAAAGGTCAGCACTGTACTCGGAGAATTCCCTGCAAATTGGACTAGAGAGAATCAAGCCATAGTGGTGCCAGTTTTGACCTTTCCCCAACTGGTAGTGCAAGAAGAAGTGACTCAAGACCACCCTTTTTTGGATATTTTATTTTATTTCAATGGAAAGATGGACCACAGGACTATGTGTGGTCAAAACTCTACTTGTAAATAGTTCACCAACTTGCTCAGGAATTGCACCATGGACATTGACGCTTGGACTGGTCGTCATCGGGACTATTTTTGAGCTTTTGGTTTTTCTTTTTCTGTGTTTTTGTATTTTTCACTTTTGGAAATCTTGTTATATTTATAATTGTTTATATGTTTACATGTTTTCTCTTCAGTCCGGGAGTACTGAATTGCACTAGGGGGGAATGTGGTGCCCCCAGGAGTATGGTCGCCACAGTCGCATTGCCTTCCTCCTAGGGAGTGTGATGTCATGCTTGGAAGCAATAAAAGATCTCTCTGGCAGTTACCACAACACACAACACAGTTTCCATTCCAGGTCAGCAGAGGGAGCGCTGAACCATACCTGGCGGAGGAGCTACTCTCTGGGGGCCAGGAAGGAAGGTTTAGGAGTTCGTATGAGGAGGGCAACATGTGTGGACGTGACGAGAGGAGCAGGGAGATTGAGCAGAGAGTTCAGGTTCATTCCCAGCTATAGCGCATGATCTGGAGTCCGGTCTCCAAGGCTGTACGGACACTGATGGTCCTGCAACAGAAACCGGAGGAATAGGAAGCTGTAAATGCTCTATTCCCACATAAGAGTCAGAGGCACAACAGCGACGTGTGAGCCAGAAGAGGAAGGCTACAGCTGTCTGCCATACGAGGGAGTTCTAAAGAGAATAAGCAAGTAGAACTTCAGTGTAACACAGTACTGCAAGTACCTAAAACTAAGCGCTAGGAAGGAGACTACACAACCCATCTGCCTAGAGAGATTCCTAAATTGCTTCCAGGCTAGCCAGCTCCTGTGTCATCCGTAATCTGGACCCTGGACTGCATTTGCCAAGCAAGGTAAAGAAACTGCACCCTGTTGTGTCCTTGCCTTCTTCCTGCAACCCCATCAGCACTGCTACATCTCTGTGCCAGAAGCTACACCCTCCACCTCAACACCTAACCTCACCGCCCTGGGATTACTGCCCTACCTGTGGAGGGCCACAACATCATAGCTGCACCACACCATCTGTCCCAAGGGATCTGTCTGCAGGTGGCGTCACGGATCATTCACTCATAAACTTTATTCCATCACTTAACCCCTTTTACATGGGCGTCCATGGCCACGGACCGGGTCACCACTGCTGTGACATTCCCCTTTGAGAGACCGGCCTGGTACCGAGTACCCCACAGCCCTGGGAGGGCGACCCATAAACATGGTAATAAACCATATTAATTTATCTGTGAGGAGTTTGGCTGTTTCTGACAGCCTCCTCAGCTGGCTCCATGCCTCCACATCTGGCGCCATGCCTCCACAGCTGGCTCCATAATTCCACAGCTGTCGCTATGCATCCTCAGCTGGCTCCATGCCTCCACAGCTGATGCCATGCCTCCACTTCTGGTTCCAAAACTCCACAGCTGGTGTCATGCCTCCTCAGCTGGCTCCATGCCTACACATCTGTCTCCATAACTCCACAGCTGGCTCCATGCCTCCACAGCTGGCGCCATGCCTCCACTTCTGGCGCCATGCCTCCTCAGCTGACTCCATGGCGCCACAGCTGGCTCCATGCCTTCAGAGCTGGCTCCATGCCTTCAGAGCTGGCTCCATAACTCCAAAGCTGCACTATCACAGGCAAGCTACTTACACTGCATTGACATTTGCCCCTATGTTTATTGTCTATGGGCAGTCCAAAAGTAATTAAGAAAAGGTCATGATAACCATATCACTTGAATATCATGCCCTAAGCTAAGGCAACCCCTTTAGGAGAGTTGGAGAGGATAGAAAAAAAAGGAAGAAAAACACCTAAGAAGCCCGGAGTTTTCTGGTCTCTGGAAGTTTTCTAAGTATGTTTTTCTCTGAAACACAGCTGCGCTTCCGAGTCAAATATACCTGTCTGAGATCATACAACCAGTACCTGTTGCATGCTGCCAATGGATTGGGTAGCACATATCTGCTGTCAGGTTCTCTCCAATAAGAATGGGGAAAAAAATCATAACTAATGAATGTATAACACTTTCTCCTTTCAACTTCATCTCAGTACTATTCTATACATTTGCCAATATCTGGGAAGCGCTGCTTAGTGCTCTTGGTCAGTGACCCTAAAATTAATTAACCCTAATCAATTCAGTGTTATCAGTCCAACATCATATTGATCGTCTCCTCATATGAGCTGCATTTTGAAAAGGTTTCCTATTGACAGATGATAAATGGTTTGACTTTTAGAACAGCACTAATGTGCAAAGCGCTTACCTTCACTTTTTTGCTATCTTGCTTGTCAGAGACAGCCTCATACTCAGAGATGAATTATAGATTTAGGGCATACTGATAAAAATGCAGGACATACACATTCCGATTCTACTCTAGAACCGGGATATGAGGAAGAAAGGATTCATTCTGGACTATTAAGTTGATGGCAAAGGGGAAACATGAAGGAGCTGTTGAAAATATGATACAAATAACTGGTCGTGTAAGAAACGTCTCTGACCAAGGTTTTCTTTGGTAGCCCTAAACACCTTACAATTGGGTCCCTGGGTGTGTGCACTAACCTTCTTGATCTTATTTTCAAGGCGAACTCATCACGGTGGAGCTGGAAACCCTTCACGTTCTCAGATATTAAACCAGACAGTTTTAGAAAAATAAACCCTTCTTTACTAAGTGTTGGAACTAAATACAGGTAGTAGCAGGTCCAGTTCTTGAAAACATTTTTTTCTGTCTCGCAGGACAGAGGTACATACATGGTGGTTATAGACAGTGGCACATAACTTATGGTGAATGTTTCTGCTGTACAGTAGGCTATGCTGGGGATCTCCATGTTCCTGGTACAGGGCAACACGGGTCAATGTGTGAAAATTTTAAGGGAGCTCTCTCTAGCTACGACCTTACTGACGTGCTCCAGCCTGCCTGACTCCGTATTCCTACACTGCAGATCTCCATGTTTGGCTAACACTTCACTTGCACCCTGAGACACTTCTATTAGGTTCCCAAACTTGCGTTGCTGAGAAATTATTCTGCCATTGCGACCTGTAAGGCTTGCTACTTCTTTGCAATACTGGTTATCTTCAGCAGACACCCAGATACAGCTCTCAGAGTCCTATAACTTCTCTTATCTTTCTACTAATTACTCCCAAACCAGGAACTAACACAGGTCCCTATTACTCCTCCCCAACTATGGGCTGGTCCTACAGTTCAGCCTGTCACCCCTGACTAACAGGAACGGTGGCCTCCATGTGTCACGGGGATATCGTGACATAGAGGGTTCAGAAGACTGCAGCAGCATCTGGTTACACAAACTCCTGCACTGATTAGAACTACTTCACCATCGTATTAAACAATGCAGGTTTTTCCTTGCTCTGTCATTGTAAAGTTTAATTAATTCAGTTGATCTGCTGGAGCTCTACATCCTGAATTGTCTCAGCTGTTCTGTGTTGGCCACTCCACTCTCGTATATACAGTTGTGGCCAAAAGTATTGACACCCCTGCAATTCTGTCAGATAATACTCAGTTTCTTCCTGAAAATGATTGCAAACACAAATTCTTTGCTATTATTATCTTCATTTAATTTGTCTTAAATGAAAAAAACACAAAAAGAATTGTCCTAAAGCCAAATTGGATATAATTCCACACCAAACATAAAAAAGAGGGTGGACAAAAGTATTGGCACTGTTTGAAAAATCATGTGATGCTTCTCTAATTTGTGTAATTAACAGCACCTGTAACTTACGTGTGGCACCTTATAGGTGTTGGCAATAACTTAATCACACTTGCAGCCAGTTGACATGGATTAAAGTTGACTCAACCTCTGTCCTGTGTCCTTGTGTGTACCACATTGAGCATGGAGAAAAGAAAGAAGACCAAAGAACTGTCTGAGGACTTGAGAAACCAAATTGTGAGGAAGCATGAGCAATCTCAAGGCTACAAGTCCATCTCCAAAGGCCTGAATGTTCCTGTGTCTACCGTGCGTAGTGTCATCAAGAAGTTTAAAGCCCATGGCACTGTGGCTAACCTCCCTAGATGTGGACGGAAAAGAAAAATTGACAAGAGATTTCAACGCAAGATTGTGCGGATGTTGGATAAAGAACCTCGACTAACATCCAAACAAGTTCAAGCTGCCCTGCAGTCTGAGGGTACAACAGTGTCAACCCGTACTATCCATCGGCGTCTGAATAAAAAGGGACTGTATGGTAGGAGACCCAGGAAGATCCCACTTCTTACCCCGAGGCATAGAAAAGCCAAGCTGAAGTTTGCCAAAACTTACCTGAAAAAGCCTAAAACGTTTTGGAAGAATGTACTCTGGTCAGATGAGACAAAAGTAGAGCTTTTTGGGCAAAGGCATCAACATAGAATTTACAGGAGAAAAAAAGAGGCATTCAAAGAAGAAAACACGGTCCCTACAGTCAAACATGGTGGAGATTCCCTGATGTTTTGGGGTTGCTTTGCTGCCTCTGGCACTGGACTGCTTGACCGTGTGCATGGCATTATGAAGTCAGAAGACTACCAGCAAATTTTACAGCATAATGTAGGGCCCAGTGTGAGAAAGCTGGGTCTCCCTCTGAAGTCATGGGTCTTCCAGCAGGAAAATGACCCAAAACACACTTCAAAAATCACTAGAAAATGGTTTGAGAGAAAGCACTGGAGACTTCTAAGGTGGCCAGCAATGAGTCCAGACCTGAATCCCATAGAACACCTGTGGAGAGATCTAAAAATGGCAGTTTGGAGAAGGCACCCTTCAAATATCAGGGACCTGGTGCAGTTTGCCAAAGAAGAATGGTCTAAAATTCCAGCAGAGCATTGTAAGAAACGCATTGATGGTTACCGGAAGCGGCTGGTCGCAGTTATTTTGGCTAAAGGTTGTGCAACCAAGTATTAGGTTGAGGGTGCCAATACTTTTGTCTAGCCCATTTTTGGAGTTTTGTGTGAAATGATCAATGTTTTGTTTTTTGCTTCATTCTCTTTTGTGTTTTTTTTCATTTAAGACAAATTAAATGAAGATAATAATACCAAAGAATTTGTGTTTTCAATCATTTTCAGTAAGAAACTGAGTATTATCTGACAGAATTACAGGGGTGTCAATACTTTTGGCCACAACTGTATGCTCGCCACTAGCACTTGGGAATCATCAATGATAGTTCCCACTTCTGGTTTGCTGTTGAACGAGAACTTCAGTGTTTGAAGTAAGTGGTTGGAAGGTTGTTCAGGAGATTTCTGAGTGGATTTGGTTTGGAAATGTATCCTCATCCTCTCCTATTAGGTTTCTCCCTCCTATTTCTCCTGTTTGCCACTCTGTTGTTTTCTGAGTGTATTTGTATGACCACTGTTTACCTTTTGTCAGTCTGGTTAGTGTAATCCTGTACACTTCTGCCTCACACCTCACTGGGTGGGAGAAGGAACAGACAAGGGTTAAGATAGAAGCCTATCAAGGTGCGTGACACCAGCATCTCCACATCTCCACTTTCCGGGATAATTCTTGGACTGGGATAACCTAGGATGCCCCCGTAGATCAAAGGATCGGGTAGGTGCCCACAGTCACTACGTGATATTATCACTGGCTATTCCCAAGTGCCAGTGGCAAGCATATATACCAGAGAGGAGTGGCCAACACAGCTGTCAAGAGAATGTCGCAAAAGAAAGGGTCCAGAAGATCGGCATCTGGTTATACGAACTCCTGCACTGATTAGAACTGATTAACCATCCTATTAAAGAGTGAAGGTTTTTCCTTGCTAAGTCAATGCAAGGGTTAATTAGTTCAGTTGATCTCCTGGAGCTCTCCATCCTGAATTGTCTCAGCTGTTCTGTGTTGGCCACACCCCTCTGGTATATATGCTGGCCAGCAGCACTTGGGATTTGCCAGTGATAGTTCACACTTCCTAGTTTACTGTGGAAGGAGAAGTTCAGTGTTTGGAGTAGGTGGTTGGAGAGTTATTCAGGAGATTGCTGCATGAAGTTGGTTTGCAAGTTTACCTTCATTCTCTGCTATTTGGTTTCTCCTTCCTTTTTCTCCCATTTCCACTCTGTTGTTTTGTGACTCTATTTGTATAATTGTAGTTTTCTTTTATCCCTGTCTGATTGCACCTGTCTGTCTGGTTAGTATAATACTATGCATTCTGCATCACACCTCCCTCGTGGGGAGGGAAGAGATAAGGTTTACGATAGGAGCATAGCAAGGTACATGACCCTTACCTCTCCACCTTCTGGAGTAATCCGAGGGACAGGGATAGAATAGGGCACTCCCTAATTCGGGCAATCAGGTAGGCGCCCACAGTGCCTAGTCACTTTGTGACACCAGGAGGATAAAACATGTAATACAGTACATTTTTCATACACTGAACAACAGAGGTCTTCAGAGGTGGTGTTACACCATCTTCTCCACCTTTACAATCGCACATCAAATATACCACTTTAGGGGAAACCAAAACTAGCAGAAATATCAGATTTAAGGATTTCTCGTTATACAGGATAATTTCCTGTAACATATACTATCTGGAGTTCCTTCATACAATTTAATCTTATTTAATGATATTAATCTGCAAACCATTTATTTCGAAATTAGTATTACTCACTTGTCCCGATTCCAGCACCGAGCACAATGGGTTCTTCTCCTGCTTCTGTGTCATGCTACTGCAGTGCAGTACACTGAGCCATTCATACAAACAAATATAATCTTTATTAAAGAGACCATAAGGCAATAAAAATAAGAGACAGATACCACAAGGTACAGGAAAAGGTGGGTAAACCCAGGTAATAGCCCTCAAAACAAGTGTATGAAAAATAGGTTTTATACTATTATGCACATACAAGTATTGTCACTAGATATTAATAATAGTAGTTCACTTGTTACCTGCAACAAGGGGCACATAATAAACAATGCAACAAATAGTAAAAGCATAAGTTGCTAAAATCAAAATTAGTTACACTCTATAGAAAGAATTATTGAATATACAGTATGTGCTCCCAGCAGCAAGGGACAATAGAAAAATCGCAAAGGCACACAATAGCGCTTTACATAGTAGTGCCAAGCAAAGGGAAAAAAATGTTATTATCAATCAGATATACATATACATAAAAAGGTATAGTTACCTAGAGGGCATACCCTGGGGACCCACCACACCCGACGCGCGTTTCACTATGGACGAAGCATTGGTCGTGATCAGAAATAACTCTAAGGCTATGTGCCTATGTAGCGTTTTATTCCGGACACTAAAAACTGGACTCCTTCCCAGAAATCGCGCGGTTTTTTTTGTGCGATTTCACCGCGATTTTACCGCGATTATGATTGCGATTTTGCCGCGATTTTCACGTGCGATATTCAAGCACTTTCCAAGCGATTTGAAGCATCGCTTGGAAAGTGATTGACAGGTTGGTCACACTCGTCAAACATAGGGGGTGGAGCGCACAGTCTGAGAGCCTATGTATACAAATATCCAAAAAACTGACATCACTTCCAAACAGAAAGCAGGTGTGGACAGGTGCTTACTGAAATTTGAATTACAGCAGGATCCTACCTTTCCAAAAAAAATGTAGGCTATCAGCCCATGAGAGGAGTCCCAAAAGGATAGATCCCAGCAATGAAAATCACCTTATTGCGGCTGCTAAGCAATTTATGTGCTAAGTACTCTCAATTTTCCTATTTTCTAGAGCAGTAATTCAATTCAAATTTCATATATTTCATGTTTGCATGCAATAGCGCTACAGAGTGCTACTTTATTTAGTTGGCTTTTATCCTACTTTATGTGACAAGGCTCATTAAAGGGTCGATATTGTCTTTTAGGATTGATACTTCCAGTAGGTGGCACTAGAGCTTTACTCTGCTTCCTCTCTGAAGAGGCAGTTTTCATGGTTAATATTAACCGCGGCATAACTGAGGATGTGTATAATGCAGGCTAATTATATCAGCTATATGTCTCCTGCCTACTTATCGTTAATGCTGCCTCTGACCCCGGCTGCCAGTAAATCAGAAGTCAATATGCCTTCTATTGTCCTCCTGGGTGCTTGCCAACACTCGTGAGTAATGAAGACATTGATAGTAGAGATGAGCGACTTTGCCTTTTTTCGGGTCGAGTTGGGTTTCATGAAACCCGACTTTCTCAAAAGTCAGGTAGAACGAAATCGGCCGATTATCGTGAAAAGTCGAAGGCCGACTGAAACACGAAACCCAGTGCAAGTCAATGGGGAACCAAGGTCGGCAGGGAGTGGAGGACAGGAAACACACCTACAGTGCCCATTTTAATGCCAAAAACATCAATTCTTATTACTTAAGCTTGTCAACCTTAATTTACTTTATAATAATAGTTAGGCACTGAAAACTGGGGGTTATTTGGCTAAAGTTGTGGGGGGATAGTGCTGGCTCCAGATTTTCATGGGCCCTCGGCCAAAGAGTGTCACTGGGCTCCTTTAACACATGTCACAATTCATGATCCTTTGATACGGCAGAGAAATAGCGGTATAGTACAGTGAAAAATACTTCACTGCTTACATCTCATGACTGATATCCATTTTAAATTCTCCAATAGCTTAAAAAACGGACAGTATATTACTCCATACAGTATTATGGCCACCGCATACAGAGTAATGAGGCCCATATATTTCTCCATACAGAATCATTGGTCCCATATAATGTTTGAAACAGTATATGATGAGCTCCACATAATGCTACAGTATATGTTGGTCCCCATGGATGAAGCTCCACTGTGTTATGGGCCCAAATAATGCTCCATATATAATGGGCCCCATTTCTAATGCTCTAGTGTATAAGGTGCCCTGTAAATGCTGCTCCAGTGTCTGATGTCCACCTTTGGAATGCTCCAGTGTATGGTGGGCCTCATATATCATTCTCCAGAGTATAGTGCTCCCCAAAAAGAGCTGTCCCAACATTGAAAACAATTAAATAAGTCTCCTCACTAGGGAATCCCAGTACCAGTCTGGAATCCTCGTCGTCCCCATCTTCCATCTCACTGCACTTGGACTGATTAGGCAGAGGGTGTACAGACGTGATGTCATCGCGCTCTCTGACCAGAATGTCACTCTCAGGAAATGCGGAAGACGTCACGGCGGTGGAGCAGGGAGAGGTAAGTATTTCAACTTTGCAAGTGCTGTGATCATGAGCAAGCAGGGGGGCCCACTTGTTGGCGACGGCACTGGCACAGGGCCTCTCATAGTACGGCGGTGTGTCTGATGGCGGGAGGGCCGGTGTGTCTGATGGCGGGTGGGCCCTCCCACCGGCAGAGACACTTTTGCGTACTATGAGGGGCCCTGTGCCAGTGCCGTCACCCATGAGTATGCCCCCCAACCTGCTCAAGGAACCTGCACTTTCATCTGCACCTTCCTCTTTGTCACCGTGTAAGGTGGTATAGTCAGATTCTGGATGTGTAGAGCGTGAGGGGAATGTAGTGGTCTGGGTCAATGTACCAGCAGAATCATCTAGCAGTGGCTGGGCATCAGTGCACTTGTGGTGCCCCCAGGAGTACGGTCGCCACAGTGGCATTACCTTCCTCCTAGGGAGTGTGATGTCATGCTTGGGAGCAATGAAGGATCTCTCTAGCAGTTAAACCAACACACAACACAGTTCCCACTCCAGGCCAGCAGGGAGACCTCTGAATCTGACTGCTGAGGAGCTGCTCTCTGTGGTCGGGAGGAGGTAAGTTAGGGCAGTCTGTGAAGGCAAGGGGAAGTGTGTGGATGTGAGAAGGGGAGCTGGAGGATGAGCAGAGTTAAGGCTCACTCCTAGCTGGAGCGCATGGTCGGGATTCCGGTCTCCGAGTTTGTAGAGACACTGACGGTCCTGCAGCAGAAACCGGAGGAAGTAGCAGCTGCAAATGCCCTGTTCCCAACTAAGGCTCGGAGGCCCCAGCAGCGACGTGTGTGAGCCAGAAGGAAATGGCTATGGCTGCCTGCCATACGAGAAAGTTCCAAAAAAGAGTCAACAGGGGGAACTTCAGTGAACTCAGTACTGCGAGTACCTCAGATAAGCGCTAGAACGGAGGTCACACTACCTATCTGCAGAGAGAGAATTCCAAATTTGCTTCCAGGCTGACCAACTCCTTCTCCATCTGTACTCTAGGTCCTGGACGGCACTTACCAAGTACAGGTAAAGGAACTGCACGACTGTGTCTGTCATCTTTCTCCTGCGCCTGGCGCACGGCTCTGCTACATCCTGCACTGCACACCATCTACCAACTCATTCATCTGCCTACCTGTGCAGAGCTTCTACATCTTAGCTGCACCACAACATCTGTCCCAGAGAAGCGACACTGCAGCACGGGTCAATCTGATCAGAAACCACAGGTGGCGTCATTCACCTATAAACGTTATTCACCCCTTTGCATGGACGCCCAGGGCCATGGAACGGGTCATCACCACCAACGTGACACATCCCTCTGAGACACCGGCCCGGTACCGATTAACCCCACTGCCCTGGCTGGCCACCCACACTCCTTGTCAGATTCATCTTGGACTGGTGAATTCACGATTTGACTTGCTAACCCAGGCATGGTATGTGAAAAGAGCTCCATGGAGTAATCGGTAGTGTGGCCTGCCACATCCTTCACTTTTGCTAGGGGTGAAGGACACAAGGAAAGTTGTTGTTCCTGACCAGGAGCCTCCACTGACGACTCAGTGCTTTTATTTTTTGAAACTTCAAAAGAGGAGACGAGAGAGCTGGAGGCTGTGTCAGCAAGGTAAGCCAAAACTTGTTCCTGAAGCTCCGGCTTTAAAAGTGGTTTACCTACTCCCAGAAAAGAGAGCCTTCGAGGCCTTGTGGAGCCAGATGATGACGCAGGCTCAACACCTCCTGCTTTAGGTGCTATTGTGCTTTTGCCACTACCAACAGATGCAACACCACCACCATCGGGACCAGCTGGCAACCCCCACCCACTTCCATGGCGTCTTCCACCATACTTCCTCATTTTTGTGAAGATGTACCCAAAATACCACCAGCTATATGGTACTGTAAAGCAAGGTATAAGGTTTATCTACTATTGGTGAGAATTTGAATCTCCCTATAGATTTGAGGATGCAGAACTATTGTCTCAGGCCAAGTAGAGATTACACCTCAATGTAAGAGGCTGAAATTGGATAGTGTATGACAAGGTGGAGGGTGTCTATAGGATTGGTGAGAATTTGGATCTCACTATAGATTTGAGGAGGCTGACAATGATGCTCTCAGTCCAAGTATGGACGCAGGCAGCCTAATAAGCAGAACTGCTGCACACAAAAGGGTGGAAAAATGAACGCTTGGTAACAGTGCAGAAAAGAGGAAGAAAAGTATTTTTGCTTTTAAAAAAGCAGTTTGCACAGCAGTGTGCAAACAGCAATGCAGCTATCAGGGAGCCTTATAAGGCAGCCTAATAACCAACAGAGCTGATGCACAAAAATAGAGCCTCCCCTGTCACTGCACACAAACTGTTGTGTTGTAAGTGGAAATCACTAACAGCAGAAGCAGTTTTTTGGGTTCTTCTTACCTGCCTAACGCTCCCCCTTATTCAGAATCAGCAGCAGTAACCTCTCCCTAATTCTAAGATCGGCAGAAGTAAGATGGCGGTCGGCGTTCACGCCCTTTTATAGCCCCTGTGACGCCACCCAAAGCAAGCCAATCACTTACATGCCCTTCTCATAGATGGTGGTGACCGATGCCTGTGTCATCGCGTTGCCCACAGTGTGCGTCCTCCATCATTGGCTGAAAAAGGGCGCTGGAAGCAACTTTGACGCTCTGGTCGCCGACCTCGTGGCCAACCTCACGCTATGGTCGGGTTTCGTTTCATGAAACCTGACTTCAGTGAAAGTCGCCGACTTTTGAATATGACCGACCCGTTTCGCTCAACTCTAATTGATAGGCTTAATGTTTTGTAATAAAAATGTCAGGAGACCACATGGTAAAGCCCATTAGTAGGACTAAAAAAAAGTGTCAATAAAAAATACAGTTTGTGCCCCAAACAGCAAGTTCTCGCGTCTGCTACACCAATGGCATAATAAAAAAATCATCTCCCTCAAAAAAAAGGCAAAATACAAACTCAGTCGTTGTGACAGTAAAGGCTTTTGTCTTATAATAAGGGGGTAGGATTTTTCCAGTAAGTGCTCTTTAATAAGACAAGAAAATTAGACAAGAAGATTTGTTACCAAAAAATTACAGCACAGCGGTCCGAAAACTGAGATTAAATCAAGCCAACAATAAATGTGCATTTCTTTTTTAATAGAAGCGGAGGACGCTGGATTAATGGAGACGTCCTGCAAAGTAATCGCAGGTTCCAGGAGGAGGCTATATCAGTAAAGAAAATGGGATCTAATTTTCTCTAATATGTATTTCATGCAAATAATAGACTAAAAGCAGAATGTAAAGGCAAATATGAAGCCATCATGTAAATACGGCGCAGCGGATAATTCATTTCTTGTCATTTGAATAAACAGGTAATAGGATAAATCTATTCCCCAGGGGCTATTTATTGAGCATTAGCCATGGCTCTTTCTTTCCAGATGATTAATTAAGCCAAATACTACGGGGATTAAATATAAAAGGGAATTTGTCATTAGGCTTCAGTGTCGTTCCTTGGAGAACTATTTGTATGTTGCCTGATTCTTCACCATTGGATGAGATTTTTTTGTATAGTTAGTGGCACTGCCCACTTTCGCAAACCATTGACTTAGATGAAAGTACCGTAATTAATCAGATTAGTAATCCATGCATGATGAAATTTGTTTGCTATGACTCATAATTTTAAACCTAAAGAGACCTCAGGTCCGAAGCCAAGTGTACTTATGGGCTACTTGTCGGTCGCTCAGGATCACTCACAGAGGGCACAAGCAGCAGGTGGAGTTTTCCGGCCAACACAATCCTACGACTTGTAGATGAAGGGCAGATACATTAAGCTGTATGGTTCAGGGCCATCGACTACATCAGAGAAGGGAGATTCTGTGACTTTCTCAGACAGAGGAATTTAGACTGCCTACAGGAGGAAGTACTGCCCTATCAGCAATGTGGTGAAGGACATGGTATACTGCAGCGGTGGAACCGCCTGCAGGCAAATATACAGATGTATTCTGCCTAGTACTGTATGGCATAATGTCAGGGCTGACTGATGTATGAAGCCCGATGAGCAGAGGGGGCCCGCATCGGGTCTCAGCGGCGGGGCAGGCTGGGTGGGAGGGGGGGTCAGAGAGGCACTATGTCGCCACATTGAACTACAGTACAGTTCAAAGCAATGATGGAGGAAAGAGCGACAGCTGATGCTCCCTCTCCCATCATTCCCCGCTCTGCCTCTGACACACAGTGGGTGCGCGATGACATCATCACGCACTCACTGTGTATCAGACAAAGCAGGAGACAGGAGCCGGGAGCAGCGCAGGCACAACGAGAAGGTGAGGAGATTGTTTGTTTTTTTATGCGACAGTATAGCCAGGACTGCGGGGCCTTTCTTGGGGGGGCTGTATACCATGGTGCTGTATACCATGGGGGGGCACTGTGCTGTATACCATGGGGGGGTGCTGTGCTGAATACCAGACGGGGCTGTATACCATGCGGTGCTGTATACCATGGGGGAGTGCTGTGCTGTATACCATGAGGGACTGTATACCATGCAGTGCTGTATACCATGCGGTGCTATAAACCATGGGGGGTGCTGTGCTGTATACCATGGGGGCTGTATACCATGTGATGCTGTATACCATGGGGGGTGCTGTGTTGTATACCATGGGGGGCTGTAGACCATGCGGTGCTGTGCTGTATACCATGTGATACTGTGTTATATACCATATGATGCTGTGCTATATACTATGTGGTGCTGTGCTATATACTATGTGGCTGTGTTATATACCATGGGGGTACATTATATTCTATGGGGGAGGCTCTGTTACATAGTATGGAGGGGAAACATTATATTCCGTGGTGTAGCAAGTCAGACACCTGTCCTCCACTCCTTTCAATCTCTATGTGGGAGTGGAGTTATGGGAGCGGTGGGGCTGTGGACAGTTTGAGGGATGGAGCCTGGGCTGGTCTCAAGGGGGCCCCAGAAAATTTTGCCAGCATGGGCCCCAAAATTCCTTGTGGCAGCCCGGGGTGGGGGGGCCATTTGAAAGTTTGCACCGGGGCCCATAACTTTGTAGTTACGCCACTGTTGCCCTAGGTTTACCATTGGATGGCATTAATTGAAATGTGGGGGAAATATTAGAGGGCTGAAGACAAACTTTCAGTAGTCACAAGTGGACTTATCCCTGTGTAAGGGGGTAACCGAGATGGTCATGTGCTTCTCCCTTGTTTAGAAGAAAACCGGTTATAACCTGGGTATATTGAAAAAATGTTTTTTTATGTTGCATAGAAATTTATAGGCACCAAGGTGCATGGTAAATGTATTGCTATAACATTTGATGACTTAATGTGTTTTGATAAATGTATTGGATTTAGGGAAAGGACATAAATGTAAGGCAAGGCGGAATTCCAAGAGTGAACCCTCTGGACCATGGCACTGAGGGGCCCCTGGGCGAGCTACCAGATGGAACCGACCCCTATACAGGGACCCTTAGGAGCAGGCCCAAGGGTTAGAATGCCGCAGCAGCCGGTACCAAGAGAGGCGGCTTGGATGGACTGGAGCGAGAGAGAGTACCTGGTACCACGAGCACAGGAACAGGCGTGGAGCTCGGGTGGAGAGGCTGGTGCAGGACAGCAAGAACCAGGCACGGCAGGCAGGCCCGGGGTAGGACTGCAAGAATAAGGCACAGGCAGGCAGGACCGGAGTAGGACTGCGGGAATCAGGCACAGGCAGGCAGGACCGGAGTAAGACTGCGGGAATCAGGCACAGGCAGGCAGGACCGGAGTAGGACTGTAGGAATGAGGCACTGGCAGGCAGGACCGGAGTAGCACTACAGGAATCTGGCATGGATGGGCTGGACCGGAGTAAGACTGTAGGACGGAGCATGACACAGGCACAGGCAGACGGGACCGGAGTAGGACAGCGGGAATCAGGCACGGACAGGCAGGACCAGAGTAGGACTGCAGGACGGAATAGGACACAGGCACAGGCAGATGGGACCAGAGTAGGACAGCGGAAATCAGGGATAGACAGGCAGGACCGGAGTAGGACTGCAGGACGGAATAGGACACAGGCAGGCTGCAAGGAAGCACAGACAATGAGAGAACCGGCACAGTGCATGCAACAGGGGCACGGGGGCCTAACATGAGGTCGCAGAACGACGATGAGGTGCCTCTGTTACAGAAGGGTGGCCTGAAATATCCTGGAAGCAGCCCCCATTGGTCCGGCGGGGCTTTTGGGTCAGGGCACTGCCAGAGCATAAGAGAAGGGAGAAGGACGCGGCCTAAGCATGCAAGGACATCACAGGCCGCGGACCGGACACCGGACGCCGCGGCTGAGGAAAGGAGCCAGGTTGCAGCACGGGATCGGCCGGGTGAGTATAGCGGGGAGCAACGGAGGCCGTGACAATAGAATAAGGGTTTAGTTTTAGATATGGGATGGAACTGGTACAGTACAGTGGTAGGCACAATGTATTCAGGAAGCTAATAGGTGTAGTATAGGAACAGTTAACATGGTCGGGATCAGCCCACCATAGGAGGAGGCAAGGTTAGACAAAAAGGAAAAACACTTCCTGATTAGATTGGGGTGGCACGGTGGCTCAGTGGTTAGCCTTGCAGCACTGGGGTCCTGGGTTCAAATCCCTCCAAGGACAACATCTGCAAGGAGTTTGTATGTTCTCCCGTGTTTGCGTGGGTTTCCTCCGGGTACTCCGGTTTCCTCCCACATTCCAAAGACATATTGATAGGGAATCTAGATTCTGAGCCCCATTGGGGACAGTCCTGATAATGTGTGCAAACTGTTAAGCGCTGTGGCATATGCTAGGGCTATTTAAAAATAAAGATTATTATTTATTATTATTATTATGCAAGAGTTCTGTGTTAGTATAAAGAAAAGCGAAGTTCAAGGGCTGTGGCCTGAGGCACGAGAAGTACCTATCGTTCGGGTGCTATGGGATCCTATGGAACTCCCTGCTGACATTCTTGGACTGTCTGGAGCCTCGGGCTCGAGTCGGTGGCTATGGAGAGCACTGATATTACTTCCATAACGTGGAAGATGGATGGGGAATCTAATGATAGGGTCATGACAAATCCTGTGAGTACTGCAGAGCCCTTCATAAAATCCCTGGGGCTGAAGGGTCAACATAGCGGAGGGATAGAACTGTCTGAAAGAACAGAGAATGTGAACGTGTACTGTGCCAAGAACGTTTCTAACAGCAATGAAGGTTGTACCCAATATTGCATGATGTCATCTGTGGAACTGAACTGCTAAGTAAAGTTGAACTGGTTTAGCAGAACCAGGTGTAGACTGATTGTTGAGCAGATGTCCCTGGATCCGGAATCATGGAGAAAGAGGAGGCCTGCGGACGAACCGTGAGTGTTCTACAGAACACACACACAGCACATGGGAATCGGGACATCGTTTATTTGTAGGGTGCCAGGGTGTGGGAACACAGTAGCTTCTCACCCACGACTATCACCCTGTCCCCCTTTCACCTGCACATGACATACCAATTGTACTTTCTGTTTTATTGTTATTATGATCAAAGGTTAGACGATTAGCCCTGATATGGAAAAGTCTCCTGGCAAACATCCGGTCTTCACAGGTGATTTCTTTGCATAAAAGGAATATTTATTTAGAATAAAAGTTAGAATAAAAATAGATAATAAAGATAAGGTATAAAATTAATTTGTATACTGGACCTCCATTAATATGGGACAGGTATCTGTCCTGTTGCAAAAGGGTGCAATATTAAAATAAAATTCCTGTCTCACAGCTACTTAGTTTCTACTTATGCCCTGTCCGAAAAACTAGACAATTCATAAGTAAAATATAAACAATAGTGATGATCGAGAACTAAAATGCTTGCATTCTCGGTACTCAAATCGAATAGGTCGGAAGCTCGGACGGGAGCAACTCAAGTACCAAGTATAATGGAAGTCAATGGGAAACTCGAGCGTTTTTCAGGAAGACCCTAACAGTAGGTCTGAGGGGGCAGGTAAATCACTCATATGGATGGAAACAGCGCTCAAATGGAATGGAAACAGCATGGGGAAGACGCCTGAACGCATCTGTGACTCCCAGGTCGCTGCTGGGAACAATGTTGTCAGAGTATTACTCCACTTTTCCGGACTGACAATAAAACATACAAAACCGAACATAAAATGGATTTTACAGGAAAAATTTTTAGGAAACATTCTTTCCTGTACATAAGGCGATATTAATATTAAAAAGAGAAAGAAAAACTTTGCCTCCTCCACCCCTTATTAGCAGCAACATCTCTCATCGTATTTCCCCATTGCCTATGATTCAGTAGATGACATAGCAGAGGGAGAAATAAAACTACACCCACCTGTAGTCACCGGTAAATTTTAACATTTTACTACCTTATCTGGGCATGTGGTTTGTGTGACATGGTCAGACACATCCTGTTTAATTTATGAAGGAGAGACTCTGTAACTCACAAAGCCTAAGCAGACAATGCAAGAGCAGCCAAAAATCATATATACAGAATGTAAGAGAATTGTAGAGGTAGGCCTCATGAACATCTTATAGAAATTTTGAAGAGGGGAATAATACATACCCTGGAAAAATTAAGATTGAGGATCGAATGATGACCCTCTAAACATTATGACCGAGGGTCGCTTGATGAACCTCTAAATATTATGACCAAGGGCCGCCTAATGACCCTGTTAAAATTGTGAGTGAGGCCCATCTGTTTACCTTCTAAAAATTATGAGCAAGATCCTCATGAAACATTATAACTATTATGAGTGATGGCTGCCTGAAGAACCTCTAAAATTAGGAATGAGGGCTGCCTGATGACCCTCTAAAAACAATGAGTGAGGGTCACATGATGACACTATAAAAATTAGGAGCAAAGGCCGCATGATGACCCTGTTGATGTGGTGGAGGAGGAGGACAAGAAAAAGAAGAAACCATGAACCATATACCCTTTTTTTGGTGGGAAGGGGTGCATGGGAATACACCAAAAAAAGGAACATTTGAACTGGCTTTATGTTCTGCTGCTGTCATCCGGTAGGGTTGAGAAGTCTGGGCCACGATGTCATCCTCTTAATGTACCATCAGCAGCACATTCTACTTCCCCGTCTCTTATCACATGCCTTGAGCATTTTAAATTAGTTATATAATATTTGTCTGCAAACTTCTGGTATTAATAGGGAAAATAAAATATGTAGCTCTAAAAAGGAATTTTAGTTCTTGGTTGCAGCAGCAGTATACCTATAGAAGTTCTGTAAGGCAATAAACCCTGCCTATATGCCTTCTCTAAAATATGCTCTCCCTCCGATACCAACTCTCTCTGAACTGCTTCCTGAGCACAGTGTGCTTAGCACCACATCATTGGGTCATATAGACCTCATGACGCGATGTGGCCGGCAAATCACAGTACCGTAATTCCAATAGCCAACATGGCTACAGAATTACAGTGTATGGTAGGCAAACACCGCATGTTTATTGGTTAACAGCCACAAAACATGCTAAGCAGGGACTCGAGCATGCCAAATAAGCCACCCGATACTCAATCGAGTATCAAACGCGCCCTATCACCCCGATACTCGATCTACTATAGACCAGTGGTGAGCATGTTTGCTCATCACTAATAAACAATTATTGGTTTACAAGGATAATTCTGGAGGAGCAGAGCTCCAGACGTCTTGTTTCTGTGAGAATATCTTATTTATAGAACTTCTTACAGAACATTCTTACAATATCTGCAGGATAAGACTTGGTTTCTTTTAGCTGAAATGAAAAATAATTTTATAAAATTGGTATATAACAAGCAACATAATATATTGACAAATTGGAAACAGATGTGCATTAAAGATGGAACAAACCAGCAGTGCCAGCTAAGAAGAAAGACAAAATGGTATGTCATTAGTACTGCAGTGGAAGAAGCCCTATATCTGGACAATATTAAACAGTATTTAAGATCCATATAACCAAGTGGCGATATACATATAAGAAGTATAAGAGAAGGCATAGCTTACCACAGATAAAGCAGAGCTGTTAGAGGCAGCAGACCGGATGATAAAGCCCCAACGCGTGTTTCGTGTATTATTCACAAAGGGGATGCGATATTGGTGCAAGCAAGGACCTATTTATTTCATTGTTGGCCAGTTAGGTGATCAGTAAGACGGTCCGTAAGGACTAATAGAATGGCTCCACTGGCACGTATTTGTAGACAGCTATTAAGTCTCCTCTTATGCATCTTTTTTTCAAGCTAAACATTCCCAGATCCTTTAACTGTTCCTCGTAGGACATACTTTTTAGTCCGCTCACCATCCTGATATCTCTTCTCTAGACTTGCTCCAGTTTTTCAATATCTTTTTTTAAAATGTGATACCCAGAACTGGACACAGTATTTCAGATGAGGCCTGACCAAGGAGGAGTAGACGGGGATAATTACTTCTCGTAATCTAGACTCTATACTTCTCTTAATATATCCCAGATGTGCGTTTGCCTTTTTGCTGCTGCATCAAACTGTTGACTCATGTGCAGTCTGTGATCTATTATTATGTCAAACTATTTTTCACATGTGCTGTTGCTTAGGTTAGTTTCAGACTAGCTTTCTTTGCCAGCAGCGCATGCTGCCGCTATGCCCTGCCCCCTGCCCGCCCCCTCCGGTCATCTCCGCCTAGTATCGCACACGGCTGCATGCGAGCTGCACACCCTATCTTTAGCATAGGGTGCGCTGACCATGCGCTAGTAGAATTTTGCATGCGCTGCGCCCTTTTGACGGTGCGCCGTTGCGCACAGAACGCACCATGTTGCATTTTGGTGCGCTCTCAGCACCGTCAAAAGGGCGCAGCGCAGGCAAAATTCTACTAGCGCACAGTCTGCGCACCCTATGCTAAAGATAGGGTGTGCAGATCGCATGCAGCCGTGTGCGATACTAGGTGGAGATGACCGGAGGGGGTGAGCAGGGGGCGGGGCTTAGCGGCGGCATGCACTGCTGGCAAAAAACGCTAGTCTGAAACTAGCCTTAGCCCTATTCCTCCCATTCTGTAGATGTAATTTTTTTTTTCTTTCCCAGATGTAGCAATTTAACAGATTCTCCCTGTTAAATACCATTCTATTAATCACTGCCCATTGTTCAAGCTTCTCTAGATTCTTCTGAATGCTTTCTCTATTCTTAGCTATCCCTCCTAGCTTTGCATTGTCTGCAAATTTCATTTATAAAAATGTTGAGCAACACTGGGACCAGGACAGAGCCTTGTGGTACCCCATTTGAAACACTTTTCCAATTGGATGTTAAACCATTTAGTACTCTTTGAGTGCGATCACTGAGCCAGTTATGAATCCACCTAACTGTAGCCTTGTCAGTCCCATACTTGGTCATTTTTTCAATTAGGATAGTATAAGATACTTTATCAAATGCTTTTCTGAAGTCTAGATACACTATATATATTGTTTTGCTTTCCAGATATTTGTGGCTGATTCATCATTTGCGACTTTTTAAAAGTTACAAACTTTTTTCACAAATATAGTCCAGTCCTCCCATCACCATAGTGATTTTTTTTTAATCAAATTTTCTGACATGTTAACGGAAAATGTGACTTTTTAAAAAAATTGCAAAAAAGCGAGCAATAAAAGAAAGTGAATTTTGAATTTTGCACAAAATTCATAAATTATGTGCACCATTTTAAGAATTTGGTACTAAGAAAAATTAATGAAAACCAAACCACAAGATAAAAAAAGAACAGTGATTTACAAATAAAACGAGAAAAATAAAAATGATGAATTAGGCCCTATTGGGTTTTTGGGAAGCTTCTCTGTACCAAACACATTCATAATGTTACATAACCAATTTATTATACAAACATCAAAGGAGAGAAGGATAAAATAGAAAAGAAATTTCAGTAAAAACATTTATTATGTAAAATAGAGGAACAGTAAAGAACATAACACTGTGTGATTAAGGTCTTTTTGCCATTTTATGAGTGTAGTACTACAGACCATCCTGTAGGTGGCACTATTACTATTACTAGTGCATTATAAGACAATATCAAATTAAAACCACAGAAATAATCAATTATTTTTCTTACATAACCCCTCCCCCCATATTCTGCAGCAGTGTATAGAGATTGTCATTCCTGTCCCCAATGGATCTGACAGTCTAATTTCCCTATTTCGAACATGCATACACTAAGGGCTATTTCTTGGGAAACCAATTTACCTACTAGTTTGTCTTTGGTGTGCTGGAAGAAATGCTTGCAAGTACAAGGAGAACATACAAACTCCATGCAGATCTCCCTGGTTTAATTTTTTCCGCCAACAAAGAAAAATCTTGCAAAAAAAAAACAAAACTGTACAATATTATTATTATTTATTATTATTATTATAGCGCCATTTATTCCATGGCGCTTTACATGTGAGGAGGGGTATACATAATACATACAAGTACAGTAATCTTAAACAATACAAGTCACGACTGGTACAGGAGGAGAGAGGACCCTGCCCGCGAGGGCTCACAATCTACAATGGATGGGTGAGGATACAGCAGGCGAGGGTAGAGCTGGTCATGCAGCGGTTTGGTGGATCAGTGGTTACTGCAGGTTGTAGGCTTGTCGGAAGAGGTAGGTCTTCAGGTTCTTTTTGAAGGTTTCAATGGTATGCGAGAGTCTGATATGTTGTGGTAGAGCGTTCCAGATTAGGGGTGATGCGCGGGAGAAATCTTGTATGCGATTGTGGGAAGAGGAGATAAGAGGGGAGTAGAGAAGGAGATCTTGTGAGTATCGGAGGTTGCGTGCACGTAAGTACCGGGAGACGAGGTCACAGATGTATGGAAGACACAGGTTGTGGATGACTTTGTATGTCATGGTTAGGGTTTTGAACTAGGTTCTTTGGGTAATGTGAAGCCAGTGCAGGGATTGACAGAGGGGAGAGGCTGGGGAATAGCGGGGGGACAGGTGGATTAGTTGGGTAGCAGAGTTTAGAATAGATTGGAGGGGTGCGAGAGTGTTAGAAGGGAGGCCACAAAGCAGGTGGTTGCAGTAGTCAAGGCGGGAGATGATGAGGGCATGGACTAGGGTTTTTGCAGGTTCTTAGTTGAGGAATGTAAGGGTCCGTGAAACATTTTTGAATTGAAGTCAGCAGGAAGTGGAAAGGGGTTGGATATGTGGCTTGAATGAGAGATCAGTGTCAAGGATAACCCCGAGGCAGCGAGCTTGTGGGACTGGAGAGAGTGGGCAGCCGTTTAATGGATAGGTCCATTGGGGGGTCGCGTGATATGGGGGAAAGATGATGAATTCTGTTTTGTCCATGTTAAGTTTCAGAAATCTAGCAGAGAAGAAGGATGAAATAGCAGACAGACATTGTGGGATTCTGGTTAGTAGGGAGGTGATATCGGATCCAGAGATGTAGATCTGTATGTCATCAGCATAGAGGCGATACTGAAAGCCGTGAGATTCTATGAGCGGACCGAGGCCGAAGGTGTAAATGGAGAAGAGCAGAGGCCCTAGGACTGAACCTTGTGGGACTCCGACAGATAGGGGACGCGGTGAGGCGGTGGTGTGTGAGTGGGAGACGCTGAATTTCGGGTCTGTTAGGTATGATGCGATCCAAGATAGGGCCAAGTCTGTGATACCAAGAGATGAGAGGGTCTGTACAATATCATAAAATCCAATTTTTTATTTCATCATTTTTTATTGATCTCTTAAAATTTTTTGGAAAGGATCTACAAGGAGAGTTAGGGGAGAAGAGAAAGTAAGGCAGTATTTTCTTTGATTACACTCTTGACAAAAACAAGTAAAGATACAGTACTACTGTATCTGTGCCTACATGGTAGACAAGGAGAGAAAGGAAGATAGTATTATCTGTGCTTACATCATTTTATAGCAGGAGAAAAGGAAGCGGAAATGTATGTTAAATAAGGAGTGATACTATCTTGCAACATATTTCAAGAAAAAAAAGAGGCAGTAACTCTGTGCCTACATTTATATAAAGATAAATCCTATAGAATTGATTGGAGTTTAAACTCAGCATAAATGAGTGAACAATAAAGTTTTATTATACAAATATAAAATGTAAAGGCAAACACAATAAAGTCAATAAAATCAGAGGTGAAGACTCTGATGAAAAGTTTTATGTGGGCAAGACACAATTATTAAAAGGCCGGGTATCATACAAAGGAGTAAATGTATAGTACATGGATACAGTGGACTGGGGAGCCAAGGGCCCAGCAGTAACCAACTCCAGGGCTCCACTTTTCAGCTACAAGCAAATGTGACATTGTCCTCAATCACAAATTTATATAACCATGAACTGCCTTTGTCTGTACATAGTGATTCAAGTATATTGTTCATAGTATTGCTCATATAAGAGGTTGGCGGCCCACCGGAGAATTCTCCTGTCCTCCTGTTGGCCAGTCCAAGCAGTAGACCACTGGATTATTAAGTGAAAAATAACACCTAAATAGAAAAAAACAGATCTTAGAGGGGAAAACAATTCCTTAGTGTGTCTGCCAAGACCCAGAAGATATAACATGCAGACACCTGGTGGTCATGTGATCACTAGGTCCTACAGAGTGATCGCTCGGGGCAAAAGAGAAGACAGAAACGGTGATAAAACACTTAAGTCGTTTTCCCAGCTGTGGATAGATTACAGGAGCAGGAGCTTTAATTCCTTGTCGTGAATATAAAATAGCTCTGGGTTAAAGCCCAGAATCAAGTGACATCAATTTATGGCTGTTGGTTTTTATGGGGTTAATATATATTTTTTTTTTTTACGATGCTGCTGCGGCCTTGAGATATTTTTGCAATTGTACATGAACATATTTTTTCCCATACAGTCACAATCTGGCTTTAAGAATCAATAAATCCCTTACCAGTCGAGAGAACTAGAAAACGGCCGCGCAGAAAACATAAAAGGAATATTTGAGAAGAACATTATTAACATGCAAAGTCTATTCATCCCAACCAGAGATCAATCTTCGGCATATAGAAATACCGCACTGCTGAAATGGCATTATAATTTGGGTGCTGTGAAATCCTTCTATTGCCGGATTTGTCCTTGATTGCTTTGTGGTGTTTGTGCAACACACAACGAATTTAGAAAGTCTATAAAATACTGCAGGCGATACATGGTATTCAATTACCAGTAAGTAAGACGAGCCAGAAAAGCTGACGAAAAATATTCTTGGCAAATAAAATTATACTACGTTTAATCAAGTGCATGTGTTTAAATTATGCTCCATGCACTGCCCAAGATATAATCCAACTAAACAGCCGCCCCGAAGTGATAAATTATTACAGATTTACTCTAGATCTCTAGATAATATTTTGCCATTGATTTTTTGTTTCTATTGCTCCGTGGAGTCATTCCTAAATGAAACAATTATATTTATATATAGAAATTACAGAGTAAAATAAATTTCCAGTGTGATGATATTGATAGCCTATCCATCACTAGGTGCTGAACTGCAGTACCCGGGAACGGCTACTACGCACCGTACTGTGCGGTGGTGTTTCAGCGGGACCTGCAAATAGCTGGTGGCTATGATCTAATGATCTAATACTGCCATACAACCATGATCTAATACTGATGGCCTATCCTAACAATATTATAGTCCTGGACAACCATTTTAATGGCAAAGGTGAAACTTGGAGATCCTGGATCCACAAAAAGCAAACATCAGTATTTTATTATTTAAAGGGAACCTGTCAGCAGGAATGTCTGTGTTAAACGAAAGGTATGGGCAGAATGGTGCTGTCATACTGGATTAATACATACCTTTAGTGCAAAAATCTGCAGCCTGGCTTTTTTGTTAAATCATCATAAATTTTGGTTTTCTCAACGCTTCTTGCTTCGGGGCGGGACTTATGGGCTGGACTGTGGGTAGGGTCTTCAGCTCATAGGGCTCAACTATGACCCCTCCACTGCCTCTGTTGTATTAATTACCTTGATCATTTAAATTTTGGGTTGGCGCCGTTCTAACTGTGGGTGGCGCTCTCACAGATTCAGCCGGTAGCAGTCTTCATGAAAATAGCTCAAGCGCATGCACAGATCGACCTCCATTAGTCTTCAAGAAAATGGCGCTGGTAGGCGGTGCATGCATAGAATGTGATATCGGTTCAATGAGGAGCCCAGCACTCATTCTGCGCATGTGCCATCTTTGGGTCATTTTAAATTAAAAAAAATAGGAAACTGATCTGAACTTTTGCCACAAGTGGAGAAATACCAATCTACTAGGGGTGCTAACGCCAGTTTTGCAAGTTAAGGCAGTTAATATCACTGGCATATAGGAAAAAAACACAAGAGAAACTCTTGGCTGGGCCTATAATTTTTATTGCTTTCAAAACTAATAATAATAATAATAAATTTTATTTTTATAGCGCCGACATATTCCGCAGCACTTTACATTTCAGAGGGGATTTGTACAGACAATAGACATTACAGCATAACAATAATCACATACAGTAGATTATAACAGATACCAAGAGGAATGAGGGCCCTGCTCGCAAGCTTACAGTCTATGAGGAAAGAGGTAGACACGAAAGGTGGGTGGTAACAGTTGCCCTGATTGTATGGACCAGGCATAATGTTAAGTGTGTAACAGTACAGACACAGAGGGCTAATGGATGCATAAAGCATGTGGGAACATGATGCGGGGAACCTGGTTATGGTAAAACTTTTGGCTGTGCCACACAGGGATAGATTAGGTTAATGTGTTGAGGCGATAGGCCAGTCTGAATAAATGCGTTTTCAGGACACGCTTAAAATTGTGGGGATTGGGGACTAATCGTATTGACCTGGGAAGTGCATTCCAAAGAATTGGCGCGGCACGTGTAAAGTCTTGGAGACGGGAGTGGGAGGTTCTGACTATTGACGATACTAACCTCAGGTCATCAGCAGAACGGAGGGCGCGGGTAGGGTGGTATACTGAAACAAGGGAGGAGATGTAGGGTGGTGCTGAGCCATGGAGGGCTTTGTGGGTGAGGGTAATAAGTTTATACTGAATTCTGGAGTGGATGGGTAGCCAAAACTAAGAATATTGATGCCCCATTGCCCACTTCTTTATTTTGTCCCTTAATATATGATGCTGACATCATCTTTTAGACCTTCCAAACAGGAATCAGGGAACTCCGCTATTCTTGTAGGTCTAAACTTAGTAGCAAAGCCACTGAAGAGGACTAAAAATCCTCCAAAATTTCAAAAATACAGCTGAAAAGGGGCAGCACCGCTTACCTGCCCAAGTCTCTGAACAAATGCACTACAGGATGCAGCCAGCCCATATAACAAAGATGTTGCAAAACACAGGTGCAAAATATTAAATAGACAGCCACTCACCACCTACCCAAGAATACATTTGCACAATATAGGCCAGTATAGGGCGCTGTTCACATGTAGGTAATGCATAGTGTCTGGTTTACAGCCTATTAGTCACGCCCCTACTATTCGATTAGGTGGGCTGGCCAGCACTCTCTCAATGCATCCCAGTGTGAACACCCCTGTATACAAGACCCTAAGTGCTGTGCTTGGCTGCACCCTGAAAAATAAAGTGCACAAAATACATATAAAAATGTGAGGTATTGGTCGATATTTTGGCCAAGATATGCAAGCTGTTGTGAGCCCCATTGGGGACAGTGATGATAATGTGTGCAAACTGTAAAGCGCTGCGGAATTTGTTAGCACTATATAAAAATAATTATTATTACGCTCGCAACACAACGTCAAGGGTCCCCACGCTTGCGAGTCCTAACCCTAAACTTAGTAGCAAAGCCACAAAAGAGGACTGAAATCCTCCAAAAATTCAAACATACAGCAGAAAAAGGGGCAGCACCATTTACCTGCCCAGATCTCTGAACAAATGCACTACAGGATGCACCCAGCCCATATAGGAAAGATGTTGACAAAAAAACAAAAACACAGGTATACAGGGGTGTTCTCATGGGATGCATTTAGAAAGTGGTGGCCACCCCGCCTGATCGAATAGTATGGGTTGGACTAATAGACTGAGAACCAGACACTATGCACTGCCTGCATGTGAACAGAGCCATGCACAGGCCTTTATTGTGTAGATGCATACTAAGCTGTCACCCCCTCCATGAATGGGTAGGTGGTGAGTGGCTATTTAGTATTTTGCACCTGTGTTTTGCAACATCTTTGCTATATGGGCTGGCTGCATCCTGTAGTGCATTTGTTCAGAGACCTGGGCAGGTAAGCTGTTATTCTGATAGGTCCCAGAAGCTTAATTACAATTTCCAATTCCTTTTTGCGAATAGTACATTGCCAACTCATAAATAGCGCTGAAACCAATCAGAAATGGTCCGTCTTCCTCCAGGAGCCTAATATCTGTGGCATGACCTTTATCCAATGGGTATTTAATGGGCCCACTGGTGAAGACATGTAATAGTGCTTCAAAACATCAGTGAAAATAAAACTATATGTACCATGTCTTCTGCTTGAAAGTGTCCCCAAATGGCCTCAAACCTTTTAGATGGTGCACTTCTTGGTAAATCTCATTTGCAGGAGGACAAATGAGACTTTTAAAAATAAAACTTTCTTTACTATAACATTGAGTAACAGTGATTACAGATAACTGCATGTAGAGCGACCACCAGGGCCGTGGGGATACTCGGTACCGGGCCGGTTCTAAAGGGGATGTGTCATGGCAGCAGTGACCAGGTCCATGGCCCTGGGCATCCAGTGAAAATGATGATAAAAGGGGAATAAAGTTTATAAGATATAGTTTGTGACGCCACCTGTGGTATTCGGCAAAGGATAGCCGACGCTGCTTAAAGAGACCACTGGGGCTGATGGTGCTGCAGCAGAGTTGGTACAGCTCTCCACAGGTAGAGCTAAGTCCCAGGGCACTTATGATGTTAAAGATAGTGGTGATGGTTGTAGTGCAGAGTGATGGTTGTAGTGCAGAGGGGATGGTGCAGTAAATAACTGAGGACACAGCAGGGTGCAGTCTTCACACTTTTACTAACGGTTTGTGGTGCAGTCCAGAGCACTGATTACAGATGGTAATGGAAATCTGGGCAGCCTGGAAGCAATCTGGGATCCATCTAACCAGATGGTGTTGGAGGCCTCCTTACTGCGCTGTTCTCTGAGGTCCTTGTTGCCTGAAGCTATTCTCAGTCCTCTGTTCCTTACTGTTCTTTAGTCCTTGCCTGTATGGCAGGCAGCTTGAGCCTTTTACAGGTGTCAGTCCTTTGTGGTGGCTCCGGCTCTGGTATGCTGCTGTGCCTTCAGGTGTGTGATGGGGCCAGGAGGCCTGCAGTCTCCTGCCCTCCGGATTTGACTGCTGGGACTGTTGTACCCGTGCAGCCACGGACTCTGGTGTCTGGTGTCAAGCGCTCATCCCTGGGGTGAGCTTGGCCACAGCTTCAATCCCCAGGCTTTCCTAAACTTTCATTTTCCTCTCTCTTATCTCTGCTCTTGGGACGAGCTCCTCACAGCTCCTGTCCCTTGTATAGACTCTCATAAACTGCAACTAACTAACTCCACCTCCAGCCCAGAACTTATAGGAAAGCTCACCTGAAACTCAGTTTAGAGCTCCCCCTTCTGGTCTGGAGTAGGAAAAGTATTGGATGTTGGTATTGCCTGGGTAAGGGACCCATCCTTGCTTCCAGGCATGTCATCACCCCCCTGTGAGGGAGGCATTGCCACTGTGGAAACCGGATTCCTGGGGTGCCACACATGAACATTTCTTGCTATCTACATCTTTTGTTGGCAACAGAACTTTTGGCATCTCGGTCACAAATGGCTTCACATTACTTAAGAACCGCAATTGCGCATAACAGGACATGTATGCTAAGCCGCTCTTCCAAACGTCAAGGTAACCCATATCAGAGCAGTCCCTAACTGATGTATTTAAAAACCTGATCATGTGTATAGCACCTAAAGTGCATGAGCAGGATTCAGACAGGTAATGTCCAATGTGGACACACTGCAGAGGATGGCCTTTATGTGTGTGAGGAAGGTCACCTGACGTACGAACTTGTCTGTAGGGAGAAGAGGTGATTGGTGCACTTTAGATGGACGTTTGTATTAGTAGAAGGGGAACAGCTGGGAAAAGCGAAGAAAGAGTGTAATACCAGGGTTTCACCACAAGATGGCAAGAGAGAGCTGTGAGAGTAGGGCTAAATAGCAGCTTAGGGCTTAGGAAATTGCAGAGTCATGGGGGGCGTGGTTACAGGAACTCTAGAGGGGAATTCCCAGTGAGAGAAGAGATAAAAGGAAGCTGGGAAGTTCCAGAAGTGGTCAGTCCAGAGAGAGGAGCTAAGGAGGGAAGAAGACCCCAGGAAGGAGAAAGGCAGTGAGGCAGCTCCAGGGAGGACTGAAAGCTGAGACGGTCAGGGGGGTGTCCCCGACAAGAAGAGCCGCAGGACAGACAAGGAACCGGGGGGTACCAGACGGACGACGTACTCGGACTGGTGAAGCGCTGTGGTAGATAGGCCTAGGGCAGCCACAGCGAAAAGAGCCGCGAGGGATGCCACGACTACAGGGAAGGAGAGTGAAGGTACCCGGGCCTGTGTACGGAGAAGTGTGAAGCTGCTGTGGTGTATTGCTGTGGTCTTCAGGAGGACGGCCAATAAACAAGGACCTGCTGAACACAACTCTGTCTCCGTCTCGAGTCTGTTCGCGGTAAGTAGTGGACCACCCCCCACTCTCCCAAGTACCACATGTGCATGGCCCACAAGGGAGGGATGGAAAACCTACCTAATCTTGCAAAAGCAAGAAACCGATTAAATACAAACACATGGGCCATGCACACAGTGAACAAGTCTGTAGGACAGTGTTCACACCACCAAAAGCCTGGAACACAAAAAAACACAGTAAAACAAACATAGAAAAATACTCTGTTGTAAAAAAGTTACAGTGAACAGCAAGTGCTAGTAAAAAGATGATAACAAAACAGGGTATTTGGCTGATAAGTGTTTTGCAAAAAATGTATACTAAGCCGCTGTTTTTTATCATCTTTTTACTAGCACTTGCTGTTTACTGTAACTTTTTTATAACAGAGTATTTTTATATGATTATTTACTGTGCTTTTCTGTGTTTCAGTCTTTTGGTGGGGTGAACACTGTCCTACAGACCTGTTCACTGTGTGCATGGCCCATGTGTTTGTATACAATAGACATTACAGCATAACAATAAACACATAGATCAAAACAGATACCATGAGGAGTGAGGGCCCTGCTCGCAAGCTTACAATCTATGAGGAAAAGGGGAGACACTTTAGGTAGATAGTAACAACTGCTTTCGTTGTTCAGACTAGCCAAACTGTAAGAATCGGGTGTTCCTGTTGCTGCATGAACCGGTTATCAGCCTAAGTATGTAACAGTACAGACACAGACGGCTATTAAATGCATAAAGCATGTGGTAACATGATGCGAGGAACCTGGTTATGGCAAAAATTTTGAATGGGCAACACAGGAATAGTTAGGTTACTGCATTGAGGCGGTAGGCCAGTCTGAACAAATGCGTTTTTAGGGCACGCTTAAAACTGTGGGAATTGGGGATTAATCATATTAACCTGGGTAGTGAATTCCAAAGAATTGGCGCAGCACGTGGAAGGTCTTGGAGACGGGAGTGGGAGGTTCTGATTGAGTATATTAACCTCAGGTCATTAGTAGGAGGGCTTGGATAGGGTAGTAGACTGAGACGAGGGTGCTGAACCATGGAGTGCTTTGTGGGTGAGGGTATTAAGTTTATACTGAATTCTGGTGAGGATGGGTAACCAGTGTAAGGACTGGCTCAAGGTAGAGGCATCGGTATAATGATTGGTGAGGAATATGATCCTATTATCCTGGCTGCAGCATTCAAGATAGATTGGAGAGGGGAGACCGATTAGTAGAGAGTTACAATAGTTCAGATGAGAATGAATAAGAGAAACAGTAAGAGTTTTTGCAGAGTCGAAAGAAAGGGTCGAATTTTAGGAATGTTTTTGAGGTGCAGTTAACAAGAGCGAGCCAATGATCAGATGTGGGGGGTGAATGAAAGCTCGGAATCAAGTATGACCCCAAGATATCAGGCATGTTGCTGGGGAGCAATAGTGGAACCACACACGGAAATGGCAGTGTCGGGTATAGGTACATTAGTAGCGGGAGGAAGCACAAGGAGTTCAGTCTTTGACAGGTTCAGTTTCAGATATAGTGAGGACATGATGTTAGACACAGCGTTTAGACAATCACTAGTGTTTTCTAAAAAGGCTGGCGTGATATCAGGAGAGGAAGCATATAATTGGGTGTCATCAGCATAGAGATGGTACTGGAAACCAATTCTACAGCAAGCAGACTAAAAGTGATAATTTGCTCTCATACATCTAAGAAACAATTAAAAAAAATAAAGTGTAAAGCAGAACTTGTCAGCATTAATGTACCCATATGTTACATCGCTTCTGTCAGATCAAAGGTCTAAATGAAGCATCTATGCGAAAAATAAGTATTTTTATTTTTCCGCCACCTGTTACAGCTGGAATGTGATAAATAGAAATACAAAATTGATGAGTGATTTAATGTTTATCTTGTTCTTTTCCGCAACATAGTTTTAATCCCTTCATACACAGCACCTTAAATGTACAGCATCAACAGCTGAGCCTGAACGTGGATCGCTATATATATTTAATGTGTGTGATGACCGGAGATGGTACAGCTGTGATCTCCTGGATCATACACAGGAATAAACGGCTTAAAAAAAAAAAAAACATGATTTCATGGTACTCTGTCAGGAGATATTTATGCTACTTGTGTCTATATATCGCCACCAAGTTTTTGTAATGTCAATTTCAACATGTCCAGGGTTAAGCTAGGATGTATCAAATAATGTATTGATAATGTATTGAATTTGTATCATGAAAAATTGGAGTCTTTAATGAAATTTGCATAAAGTTAAGGATGGACACATTTGTATGAATTGAAGACAATACAAAACATAGTATGCCATGAGCTCCTCCTAGTTAAGCATTGGTTAAGCTCCTCCTAGCTAAGTCGGATCAAGTTTTTCATTTAAAGCATTTAAGCTGATATACCAGGATAATCAGTTATCTCTGAGCTATTGGCTGTAGACTGGTGTGATGTCTCTGAGCTAGTGGCTGAAGACTAGTGTGATGTCTCTCTTACACAATACACAGAGAAATATGGGATTCCTGCTCTACTTCCTTGAGGAAGCCAAGGTGAAACATGTGCTAGATTCCTGGGGATTTTACTCTTCGGTCAGTTCCTTCTTACATATGATATTTTTATACTGACTTGTATTGAATTATTCGGATATATATGTATATATCCGGATTATAAGATGCACCCCACCCAAATTTTAAGGAGAAAAATAGGAAAAAAACCTTTTTTTTTAATAAAATGGTGGTGCTTCTTATAATCCGTGCGTCTCATTGCTTACACGGGTTGGTGGCTGCTGTGAAGCGGAGTCCCAGGGTCACTGCTGGAGGAGGCAAGAGTGGAGCGTTGCTGCAGGCCACAGGCTGGAATGAGGGGATGTTGGGATGTGCGGCGCGCATCTGCCAACATTTTGTGAAAGGCCAGAGCCCCCGCAGTTACACGGTTTCCTATGCAGAGGACTCCGGGAAAATGGCTGCCGGGGACGGCGCATTCGCAGATGGAGATCTCAGCACCAAGATCTCGGGAGGTGAGATCTCAGCGCTCTGGCCTTTGACAAAATGTCGGCAGCACCGAATACCCACAGTGGCATGCCGCACATCCGTACACCCCCTCATTCCAGCCTGCGTCCTGCAGCAACGCTCCTCTCTTGCCTCCTCCAGCAGCGACCCTGGGACCCGCTCCTCAGCAGCCAGTAAGGTATATCCGCATTATAAGACGCACCCCCATTAGCCCCCCAAATTTTGGGGAAAAAAGTGCATCTTATAGTCCAACAAAAAGGAAGTCTATTAGCTAATGAACCCATTGTACACCTGGGTGTGAGCATTTTATTGGTACATTTATACAGTGTCTTCAATAAAATAGCACCAAAGATCGTTGTACTATAACATCAGTATAGCTGTGCACATGCGCTCCGGCCATAGGAATAATGGCGATGGCTGGCACATGCATACAGCAATGTTAACATTGTAGTAGAATTCTTCAATAAAATGGTGCCGGAGTCAACACGTGCGCATCCTACGACATTCAACACCATTTTGTTGAAGACACTTTGCGAATTCATATCCACAGTGTCTTCAATAAAATGGCGCCGAAGTGCGGTATGCGCATGCACTAATCTAGACACTATGCGCACGCACTGACTCCGGCTCCACACTGCGCAGGCGCCACCCATCCCGGCTTCAGACAGGAGGACACATCCACCATTATATATAAGATGTATGTAGGTTACGCCTTACTGGAAAATTTAGTCAGTGGTGAAAATTCTTTATATGTAAACTATCTTATTCACTGCTATGTTTTCAGTGTACAACTAATCACTTATTATATAATTTAATCCTGACAATATATGTAATTTTTAAACATTTCCTATATTAATAAAATTCAATCTATAGCTATTATTTGAGTGGTTATTCATTTTTGTAGGCTCTCCTGTCTCTATGTACCATATATTTAGGATGGAGGGGATTATACAGCTATGCTGAGCAGTGTAAAGGTAAATCCAGCTCTGGGGTGTAATAAAACACTTACTATAAAGCAGAAGCAGCTCTTACACTCTCCACAGACTTTAACAGATACCTGCAATCTGATACATCAGTGAGTTCTGTTCTTTTTTTCTTTTCTTTTTTCTTTTTACTATGATAAATTTTAGCTTTTTGTCAGAGCGGATGATAATATCAGGAGGAATTAGGAAGATTTACCTGATACGTGGAGAGAGAAGAATATTTTATTATTATTTTTATTATTGCAAACTTTCTTCAATTCGCTTGTGCTATTAATTTATCAAGTTTCTTGAAAGGACAATGACCATCTAATATTATGCAAGAGATTTAGAACTTTTTAAAAGAAAATCTGAGCTTGAACCGCTCTACAGATGTTTTAATAAATCAGCACAGTACTTGTACCTAAAAACAAAGTGCTGTTGATAGACAGAGATTCACTTTAAAAATGTAAAAATGTAAAAATAAAATTCAAATGCTAGATAAAGAAAATGCACAGAATTATAAGGAGGTTAAATCGGGAAGTGATTCCAAACTGTTATAACATTACAGATGGAGATTTCTATGAAATGTGTTACCATTTACTGTAAACATGTTTTTTTTTTCCTAAGATTGCATTGCGGCTCCATGTCTGGACTCCAGAAACAGTCGAAATGTTAATGTTCCATCTCAAATTAACTTTAGAATTAACGAGCCGTGCGGCAATTAAAAAATAACAAGTAATGACAACTGTTTGTAGCAGTTGCTATAACAAGAATTTTTACTAATTATTTGGTTAAAGAAAAAAATTATTGCATGTAAGATCCAGATGCTGTAGTATGTTGACAGGTTTTCTCTCTTACTAGCCAAAAGAGTCCCAAAAATATTGTAAAATTTGCCTATTAAGATTTAATCATGGAATACACTGACCACATAGTTTACGAGTTCACAGTATTTTTGAGCACTCCCCTGCCCACCACTCTCAGGGTGGAGCTGGATGACTGGATACTGCACACAGCAACCCATCGGTTACTGATCGGGCAACCCAGCTGCCCATCACTACCCCTACAGATACCCATACACTGTAGATGAATGTCTAACATTTATCTCTCCCAACTCTCCCATGCATAAGCATGTGTTTTTTTTGTCACTGCCAGACAACTCCACAAGCCCCAACCTTCTCTCCAGACATCACATGTCGGGAGAGATTTTGGAGGCCCCCATGCACACATTAGATGGTCAGACGATTTTACCAAATTAATTCAACAATCTTTTATTACTCAGCTCCATTTGCCCAAGCACGAGCATCCACCATCCTCTTTAAATAGGTCTCTTTTTTTCTGTATGATGGGTTGCAATCTGACATGCTCCCATGACATCATACTGCTGGTTTATTTAATCTGACTCAGGTGGCTGGACATCTCCTGAGTATTTAGGTAGATGGTGTCCTTCCGTGTGTTAGGGACATAGTTACTCAGACTTTGCTGCTTCAATTCTGTTATTCAAGGTATTGCTGTGCCAGCTCTGGTACATCAGATTCCTCTGGGCAGGTCCGCTACATCTTAATTTTTGGGCTTGCTCTCCTACAATGGTAATTATTGGGCAAGCATTGTACATTTATCATAGTCGTTTCTCCTTCAGAATTTCCTCTTCAGCCTATTACATCCTCATCACCACTTCAACCCAACTCAGTTGTCCTCCTGTACCATTACCACCTGTCTGTGTTACTCAAGAACTGTTCATAAGGACCAGGGGCTTTGAGGATCCAACTCTTCAAGGGAGACATCAAATTTTATCTAATGTATATGGGGTACAAAATATATTTATTCCGCTTGTCTTCATAGGAGATTACAAAATTGCTAATATACAGTAATCCTAAAGTATTGCAGTATATTGTGATAAATTGGCAGCACCAAGGACAACATCTGCAAGGAGTTTGTATGTTCTCCCCTTGTTTGCGTGGGGTTCCTCCAGGTTCTCCGGTTTCCTCCTACATTCCAAAGACATACTGATTTGGAATCTTGATTGGGAGCCCCACCGGGGACAGTGCAAATAATGTCTATAAAGTGCTGTGGCATTAATAGCGTTATATAAATTAGTAAAAATAAATAAATAAATGATCAAAGGCTCAAGTTCAACAGTTAAAATGTAAAAATAAAAACTAAATGTTTAAATCAGCTCCCTTTTCCAGTTCAAAAATAAATAAAAAAATTAAAGCATTTTTAGCAGCATCATCCATCCCACAACATTACCCAGCAGAAGTCAATTAGTGATTTTTTTTTATCTTCATTGTGACCAAGTGTTTGCTAATAGGGTAAGTCCAGACTATGTGGCCGGCCACATGTACCAAAACTCAGACCACTATCCCACCACCAACTACTGCCTATCAGGTTCCTGACAGCGCCGGCATGCAGCCTCCGCTGAGCAGGGACTCACCAGTGCTGTAGGCGTCCCGGGAACAGTAACAGCTGGAGAGTACAGACGCACAGGACCTGCACGCTGAAGTATTAGCAAGCAGGCACGGGACCTACGGTCACATGACCACAAAGGGGCGGGGCTTAGCATTCTGCTTACTGAAATGCAAGAACACTCAGAGTCGGGCAAACCAGAGATCATACACAATACAGGCGAACAGGGTACAGGAGGGACAAGCAGATGGGAGGTCAGACGAAGCCAAAGGTCATACACTAGAGGGCGGTGCGGTACCAAAGGGACGAGCAGAGAGCAGTCGAGTCACAAGAAGAGAGTCATACACAAGAGGACAATGCGGTACAAGGGGGTCAGGCAGAACTCGTAACAGGGACAGAACCGGATCACAACCAACCAAGCAACAAGTTATCAGGCACAAGGCACACGTATACAAGAGGTCACTTAACTCAGCCGAGGGCAGGAGTATAACTGACACTGGATCTAGGTCCAGTGAGCATTAAATAGCCTCTTTCTGCCAAAGAGAGGCAGCACAATTAACCCATAGTCTAACCAGGACGGGCCAAAGTGAAATCCCATCCTGGATCATGACAGTACCCTCCTCTCAATGGGGGGCCACTGGACCCCCAGGTCTCTCAGGGTACTTGGCGTGAAAGGCTCGGATCAACCGATCCGCATGAACCGATCGAGCAGGAACCCACGAGCGTTCTTCAGGACCATAGCCCTTCCAATGTATCATATATTGAAGGGCACGACGGACCAACCTGGAGTCGACAATTCGTTCCACCTCGTACTCCGACTGCCCGTCTACCAAAACCGGTGGCGGGGAAGCTGATGATCCCTCCCCACTGGACCTCACAGGTTTCAAAAGGGCCTTATGGAAAACATTAGGGATCCGTAGAGATGGCGGGAGACTCAACCGAAAAGCCACCGGGTTAACTGCTTCGTTAATTTCATAGGGACCTATAAACTTGGGTCCAAGCTTCGCAGAGGGGACCTTGAGCCTTATATTCCTGGTGGATAACCATACCTTATCCCTGATCTGAAACACTGGACCCACGGATCGATTTTTGTCCGCAAAAAATTTAAATCTGTCCTGGGCCTTCGTAATGTTATTCTGGACCTCCCGCCATACCTCCCCCAACCGCTGGATCATCTCATCCGCCCCAGGACACCCAGAATTCAAAAAGGAAATTTCTCCACAATGAGGATGAAACCCATAATTGCAGAAAAATGGAGATGTACCCGTAGACTGGTTAATGCGTTTGTTAAATGCAAACTCAGCCAACGGTAACACAGAACACCAATCATCCTGTCGGGCTGAGGTCAAGCAACGCAGAATTTGCTCCAGAGACTGATTGGTCCGCTCAGTCTGCCCATTAGTCTCTGGATGGTAGGCGGATGAAAAGGACAGACCAATACCCAACCTCTTACAAAAGGCTCTCCAAAATCTGGAAACAAATTGCACTCCCCTATCAGACACCACATTCAAGGGTACCCCATGCAACCGCACCACATGCTCAACCAACAATCTGGACAATGTTTCCGCATTAGGTAGAGCTGCCAAAGGTACAAAATGTGCCTGCTTACTAAACCTGTCCACTACAACCCAGACAACGGTATTACCCTTGGAGGGGGGGAGGTTGGTGATGAAATCCATGGACAGATGAGTCCATAGTCTCTCAGGAATTGGCAGTGGTACCAATTCCCCGGCCGGCCGGTTATGGGGAGTTTTAGCACGGGCACAAACCTCACACGCAGACACATACTCTCCAACATCAGAGGCTAAAGAAGACCACCAGAATATTCTAGCAATGGCCTTCCGGGTGGCCGAGATCCCTGGATGTCCACCCAGAACTGAGTCATGGAACTCCTGGAGGACCTTGAGACGAAACTGAGCTGGAACAAAAAGTTTATCCACCAGCTTAGCTGGAGGTGCAAGAGACTGGGCTTCCCGAATCTCCCGTTCCAACACATTAGAAACACCTGCCACCACCACCCCAGGCTGAAGAATGGAGGATGGAGGTTCTGGGGGGGACACCAGATCTAGACTGCGTGATAACGCATCCGCTCTGACATTCTTGGATCCTGGCCGAAAAGTGATCGAGAAGTTGAATCGGGAAAAAAAAAGTGACCATCTAGCCTGTCTGGGAGTCAACCGTCAACCTTTTAGCTGACTCAATGTAAGCTAGGTTTTTGTGGTCTGTGATTACAGTTATAGGATGGACAGCCCCCTCCAAAAAATGCCTCCATTCTTCAAAGGCCAATTTTACGGCCAGAAGTTCCCAATTCCCAACATCATCGTTTCTCTCCGCAGGGGAGAATTTCTTTGAGATAAAGGCGCAAGGTCTTAAATTGATCAAAGTGGTGGGTCCCTGGGACAATACTGCCCCCACCCCCACCTCTGAGGCATCTACTTCAACAATAAATGGTTCAGACGGGTCCGGTTGAATAAGAACCGGGGTAGACATGAAACATTTTTTCAAAAACTGAAATGCCGCTACCGCTGCGGTTGACCAATTCTTGATATCAGCCGCCTTTTGAGTCATGTCTGTGAGGGGTTTAACCACCTGTGAGAACCCCCTTATAAATTTACGATAGTAATTGGTGAATTCTAGGAAACGCTGCAGAGTTTTCAAATCACAAGGTTGAACCCACTCGACAATGGCCTGCACCTTATTAGGATCCATGCGATACCCTTCAGCAGACACGATGAACCCCAGAAAAGGACAGTTCCTGAACAAAAAATAAACATTTTTCAAGTTTAGCAAAAAGACAGTTCTCCCGGAGCCTTTGGTGAACTGCCCGAACATGACCAATGTGAGCCTGTTTATCAGGAGAGTAGATTAAAATGTCATCCAAATACATCACCATAAAACGTCCAATCAAATCAGAGAACACATGATTTATGAAATTTTGGAAGACCGCTGGAGCATTGGTCAGGCCGAAAGGCATGACCAAATTTTCAAACAACCCTTCAGTAGTGAGAAAAGCGGTTTTCCACTCATCTCCGTCCCGGACTCGGATAAGGTTATACGCTCCCCGTAGATCTAATTTTCGAAAACCACTTAGCTCCAGACAACTGATTGTATAAATCAGGAATAAGTGGAAGGGGATACGTATTCCTCACAGTTATTTTATTTAACTCATGAAAATCGAGGCATGGGCGTAAACCACCGTCTTTTTTCTTTACAAAAAAGAACCCCGCCGCCACAGGAGAAACAGGACGAATATGTCCCTTATGGAGACTCTCGGAAAAATATTCCTTCATCGCAGCCCGTTCCGGACCCGAGAGGTTATACAAGCGGGCTTTGGGCAATTTAGCATCAGGAACTAGGTCAATGGCACAATCAAATGGGCGGTGTGGTGGTAAAACCTCAGCCTCTTTTTCAGAAAAAAACATCCGTATAGTCTATCAGGCACTCCGGAATACCTTCCAGACCCACGGACGACACAGACACAGAAACAAGACATTTCTCAAAGCAATAGGGACCCCATTTAACAATGTCCCGAGATTCCCAATTAATCACAGGATCATGCAAATGTAACCAGGGGAACCCTAACACCAGTCCCGCAGGCAGGTTGTTCATTACAAAACATGAAATACGTTCCTGGTGCAAGGAACTCACTTTAAGGAGAAACTCTTCAGTATGAAACATAATGTCATTCTTAACCAGTGGTGTTTTGTCCATGGCAATAATGTGAATAGGAGTCTCCAACCTAACTGTCCCTAACTTACACCTGGAAACCAAGTCAGAGTCAATAAAGTTTAATGATGAGCCTCAATCCACGAAGGCAGAAGTGGATGTGGAGACACTCCCACAACAAAGTTCCACTTGCAGCAACATTTTAGAGAAGGCAGGAAAGGGTACCTGAGAGCCTGGGTGACCTCCACGATAATCACCCGGGCTCAGTCGCTTGTTGGTTAGTGGACGGGAGGGGCAATCCTTTTTCCAATGTCCAGAATCGCCACTGTGAAAACAGCATTTTACCACGCGCCGTTGTCTCCTTTCATTCTCTTTGAGGTCGATGGTTCCCATCTCCATAGTTTCCAATGTAGGACTGGCTCCCCTTCCTTGGGAGAATAATGATGTCTCTGCTTGCATCACTCCCCTCGCCCGTAACCTGCGATCCATTCGGACGGCCTGTGTCATAGCCTCCTCCAGGGAATCAGGCGGGGGGTGGAGAGCCAAGGCGTCTTTCAGATGCTCAGACAGGCCTCTACGGAACAACCCCCGGAGGGCGGCATCATTCCATCAGATCTCAGCAGCCCAGAGTCTGAACTCAAGCAAAACCACTCGGCTGAGTGCTTCCCCTGGCAAACACTCATCAGCATGTCCTCAGCCATATGCATCCGATCAGGCTCATCAAAAATATGCCCCAGGGCCTCAAAAAATGCATCCACAGTCATACGCTCAGGGGCCGTGGTAGGAAGGGAGAAAGCCCAAGCTTGGGGGGCTCCCCTTAATAGAGACATAATGACCCCCACTCTCTGACTTTCATCCCCAGAAGAGTGTGGTCTTAAGGAAAAAAAAAAGCTTACATCCCTCCTTGAAAACTCTGAATTCATTTTTATCTCCAGAAAAGATATCTGGTAATTTAACCAGAGACTCAGGGGAAACTAATGTAACATCCCGAGCCCCTGATGAAAAAACCCCCTGCATAGTGTCGGCGATCAGCTGCTGAGACTGAGCCAGGACTCGTTCTCCCAGGAGTTTCTGAGACATCTGCGTCAGGTGCTTAACCTGCTTAGAAAGAGCGTGCATAGGATCCATCACACACACAGGTGAATGGGAGCAGAGAAAATAAATGGTATGGGTCAGTTATAATATCAGGTTCCTGACAGCGCCGGCATGCAGCTTCCGCTGAGCAGGGACTCACCAGTGCTGTAGGGGTCCCAGGAACAGTAACAGCTGGAGAGTACAGACGCACAGGACCTGCACGCTGAAGTATTAGCAAGCAGGCACTGGACCTACGGTCACGTGACCACAAGGGGGCGGGGCTTAGCGTTCTGCTTACTGAAATGCAAGAACACTCAGAGTCGGGCAAACCAGAGATCATACACAATACAGGCGAACAAGGTACAAGAGGGACAAGCAGATGGGAGGTCAGACGAAGCCAAAGGTCATACACAAGAGGGCGGTGCGGTACCAAAGGGACAAGCAGAGAGCAGTCGAGTCACAAGCAGAGAGTCATACATGAGAGGACAGTGCGGTACAAGGGGGTCAGGCAGAACTTGCAACAGGAACAGAACCAGATCACAACCAAACAAGAAACAAGTTATCAGGCACAAGGCACACGTATACAAGAGGTCACTTAACTCAGCCGAGGGCAGGAGTATAACTGACACCGGATCTAGGTCCAGTGAGCATTAAATAGCCTCCTTCTGCCAGAGAGAGGCAGCACAATTAACTCATAGTCTAACCAGGATGGGCCAAAGCGAAATACCGTCCTGGATCATGACACTGCCATAGTGTCAGGTCATACCCCAAAGCAAATTTCAGCTTCTGTTGCAAAAACAATATAGCTCCACCCAAAGTCATAACAAAAAAGACATCATGAAACCATACAAATGGAAAATGAGTACAGATTGACAGCATTTATTATCCAAATATTTAAAGTACCGTATATACTCATGTATAAGCAGAGTTTTTCAACACTTTTTTTGTTTTGAGATGCTGCAAGGGCACACTGGAGGAGGGTGAATAGAATGTCTTGTTTTGTAATAGGAAGCATGCATACCAGGAGGGGAGGGGGTGAGCCATGCATACAACGACGGGACCGGGGGAGCCATACATACGACTGGATTTGGGGAGCCATGCATACAACGATGCGACCGGGGGAGCCATGCATACAACGATGGGACTGTGGGAGCCATGCATGCAACGACGGGACCGGGGGAGCCATGCATACAATGACAGGACCCGGGGAGCCATGCATACAACGATGGGACCTGGGGAACCATGCATACAACAACGGGACCGGGGAAGCCATGCATACAACGACGGGACCGGGGGAGCGATGCATACAATGACGGGACCGGGGGAGCCATGCATACAACGACGAACCGAGGGAGCCATGCATACGACGGGACCAGGGGAGCCATGCACACAACGATGGGACGGGGGGAGCTACGCACACCAGGATGGGGGAGCTATGCATAGCAGGATAGGGATGAGAGGACAATGCATCCCCGATTATACTCGAGTCAATAAGCTTACCTAGTTCTCTGTGGCAAAATTAGGTGCCTCGGCTTATATGCAGGTCGGCTTATACTCGAGTATATATGGTAATACTGAAGTCCTGGGTTCAAATTCCACCGACAACATCTCCAAGAAATTTGTCTGTTTTCCTGTGTTTGCATGGGTTTCCGCCGGGTTCTCCAGTTTCCCCCCACACTCCAAAGACATACTGATAGGGGATTTAGATTGTGAGCCCCAATAGGGACAGTGACGATAATGTATGTAAAGCGCTGCGGAATATGATGGCACTAAATAAGAAAAGCATAATAAATAAATAAATCTAATTCTCACCACATACAGCTATGTCAATCCTTACCTTTCCTCTTAGACCAACCTGTAATGATAATTCAGATAACCAGCTTTTCTAAAAAAAAAAAAAAAAAAATATTAACTCACAATACTCTGGTGATGTCTATTCTTGTTTTGTCCATTTGTCCATGTCTGGCCCTCTCCCTGTGGTTGTGATGATGAATTGCAGCATGTTAAGGGTTTTGCATAAAGGGAACCTGTCATGTCAAAAAATATTTGGGGTTAGGCTGGTTTCACATTTGCGTTTTTTAGCGCTGGAAAAAAACGCTAACCTGCGCATGCGTTTTTTCCCCTATATTTAACATGGGTGCGCATACCTGCGCACTGGTCAGCGCATGTATGCGATTTTCATGCGCTGCGTTTTTTTGGGGTGTGCGATTGGATTTTCCAGACGCATCATGTTGCATTTTTTGGCCCTGCAAAAAAGCGCATGCGCACATATGCGCACGTTTTGCGCTAAAAATGGCCATTATAGCCTATGGATGCGCATATGTGCGCACTGGCATGCTCATGTAAGCGTTTTTTTGCATATGCGTTTTTTTTTTTAACCATGGAATTTAGGGGTTTGAGTTAGAGTTAGGGTTAGTTAAGGGGGTTTAGGGTTAGGGTTAGGGTCAGAGTCAGGGTTAGGGTTGGGTTTTGGGTCAGGGTTAGGGTTTAGTATGGTTTGGTTAAGGGTTAGGGTCAGGGTTAGGGTCAGGATTAGGGTTAAGTATGGTTTTGTTAAGGGTTAGGGTCAGGGTTAGGGTTAGGGTTAGGGTTAGGGTCAGGGTTAGGGTTAGGGTTAGGGTCAGGGTTAGGGTTAGGGTCAGGGTTAGGGTTAAGTATGGTTTTGTTAAGGATTAGGGTCAGGGTTAGGGTCAGGATTAGGGTTAAGTATGGTTTGGTTAAGGGTTAGGGTCAGGGTTAGGGTTAGGGTTAGGGTCAGGGTTAGGGTTAGGGTCAGGGTTAGGGTTAAGTATGGTTTTGTTAAGGATTAGGGTCAGGGTTAGGGTCAGGATTAGGGTTAAGTATGGTTTGGTTAAGGGTTAGGGTCAGGGTTAGGGTTAGGGTCAGGGTTAGGGTCAGGATTAGGGTTAGGGTTAGGGTTAGGGTTAGGGTTAGGGTCAGGGTTAGGGTTAAGTATGGTTTTGTTAAGGGTTAGGGTCAGGGTTAGGGTTAGGGTCAGGGTTAGGGTTAGGGTTAGGGTCAGGGTTAGGGTCAGGGTTAGGGTTAGGGTTAGGGTTAGGGTCAGGGTTAGGGTCAGGGTTAGGGTTAGGGTTAGGGTCAGGGTTAGGGTTAGGGTTAGTTAGGGTTTAGGGTTTGGGTTAGGGTTAAGTATGATTTGGTTAAGGGTTAGGGTCAGGGTTAGGGTTAGGGTTAGGGTCAGGGTTAGGGTTAGGGTTAGGGTCAGGGTTAGGGTTAGTAAAGTCATGGTTTGGGTAGTGTGAGGGGCCACCTAAAAATGTTGGAAAAAAACGCAAACGCGGTAAAAACGCGCTAAAAACGCATACAAACGCATAAAAACGCTGCGTTTTTTTCATGCATGCTCATAAAAATGCTTGAAAAAAACGCAGCAGTTGTATGCTTATGTATGCGTTTTTTCAATGCGTTTTTTTGCGGGAAAAACGCGCTGCAAAAAAAAGCAAGTGTGAAACTAGCCTTAATCTGCTACTGTGAGGAAATGAACTTTATTTCTCCCAGCAGTCTCCGGCTTTAAGTCATACAGACATGGCTTCAGCCACCACCCAGTACATAGTACTGTCAGTCAGTGCCGGGTTGTGGTACAGCCGACATTCACAATGTACTGAGTGGTGACTGAAGTCGTGTCAGCTGTGCCTCTGTGACTACAAATTGGAGGATGCAGGGAAGAAATTAACTTTATTCTTCCTGGCAGCCTCTGGCTTTCAGTCAAGGAGGTGCGGCTTCAGTCACCGCTCAGTATATAGCTAGCATCTGCTTAAGGTGCGGTGGCCTCACAACTAGTGTTGAGCGATACCGTTCGATAACCCAAAATATCAAATCGGATGGTATCGCCGATTCCGATACAGGAAGTCCCATTCAAGTCAATGGGACTTACGGTATCAGAATTTAAAAAAGCCCTTTATTTCCTTGTTGGCTAATTCTACATAATTGAAAACAAATAAGAATCATGTAGAATGTATTGTGGGAGGTGGAGGAGACATTAAAGGCATAGTGGTTTATTCAAATCACATGGCATAGCATTAATTCCAATTTTTTTTTTTCAAGACGTTCGGAGTTAAAAAGATATTGGCTATGTTAACCTTTTTTATATTTTGTCAGATATGTACTGTATGTTTCACAACTTCCATGCTCTTCACCTTCTTTTGTACTTCTCCCACACTTTCTCCTTCATGATCCGCAGCAGTAGCATTTTTTTCATCAACTTTTTCTTCACCTTATTCATCTTCTTCTTCTTCATCTTCTTCCATTAATTTTTTTTTCCATTCTTCATATTCTTCTTATTCAGCTATTATTAATTTTCATATGCTATTTCTTCATCTTCTTCCTATTCTTCTTTTTCTTCATTTTCTTATGGTGACAGGCATTCCTGTAGTACTTATCTATAAAAGTTATAAGATTACACCTTACGTTCTGCCTGTCACTAAAGATTTACAACAGGATTTGTCCGCGTTCAGTTTGGCCTGCAGCAGCAGGCATTTTCCAGGGGAAAATGAGGAGGAACGGACTCACCCCCATTTACTGCTTAGTCTTCTTCTGCTTATAATTTTGATTTCTTCTATGCTGATTTTTAGTCTTATGCTTAATGTTCTTCTGCTTTCTGTTCTTCTGCTTTTGCTTCTTCTGCTTCTTGTTCTTCTGTCTTTTGTTCTGTATCTTGGTGGTTGTCTTCATGTTCTTTGTCCTCTTGGTCATATTATTTAGGGTCCTATTTCTGGTCTTCTTTGGTGTGGTCTTCAGGGTTGTCTTCATCAGGGTCGTCGTCATGGAGATCAATACGGATTACCAAAGACAATTTCAAAAAGCTTGATCTTGGAAATGTAGCAGAAGGTACAAGAAGGCTGAGAAACTGGCGAGAACCAGCTGACAGTACTGGAACCCGTAGTGGCAGCAGAAGGAACAAGAGCCAATGGCACTACTGAGGAACAGCTGACGGTGCTGGAACCCAGATGGATAGCAAAAGCTGCAAGAGCCAATGGCACTAGCGAGGACCAACTGACGGTGCTGGACCACGGTAACTAAGCAGAAGGTACCTGTGCTAAAAAGCACTACCAAGGACCAGCTAACTGTCATGTCGGACACTGTTCACACCAGGGTGTCCGGCAGACAGTGGTAATACCCTGTTGGGTATTCTGTTCCAGTCGGGATAGGGTTAACCAGGTTGTCATGCTGGCTGAGGGCTGGGCCACGCCCTTGGTCTTTAAATAGTTCGTCCTGACTATGGGCGTCGCCGACTATAGCTTTAGCCTAGTGCTAGCAATTCCGGTCAGCAGTGGTGGTGTTGGAGCGTCTGATATCTGGTGCAGTATATCCCTCAGTGGTTCTTTCTCCAATCTGTTATATATATATTTGGTTGCCCTTGCACATTATTGTATTCCCTTGTGTATTAACTGTGTGGTGTTTCTTTTACCCCTGTCCATGCGTATTTGTGGGGTCTGGTGTCTGGTCCCCTCACTGGGTGGAGGGAGGTGGGTTCAGCTTAGGGCTGGACAGGAGACAGGGACAGGGTGGAGGCTCAGGCAGGCACACCTTCAGTGTAAACCCTGGGTAGAGGGACAGACAGGGTTCCCCTAGTCTGAGGGACATCGCAGGGGTCCCGGGGTTTTTGCCTAAAGTAACCTAGGCATACCATGACATTATAGTCGGCCCAAATAATAAAGTGAAGAAAAAAAAAAAGGTATAGATAGGGAATATAGGGGTTACTTACTATGGATCCTATACTTTCCCTAACCAAGCAGCTGGAGGCTCTATCCATACAGGTCACTGAACTCAGGGGGGCGGTCCAGCAACAAGGCCTGTCAGCTCCTGCAGTACCTGCTGAGGCTGCAGCCAGGGCAGCTGAGCCCAAGTTTCCCCTTCCTGAACGATTTGCTGGTGATCGTGGTAAGTTCACGGTGTTTCGTGAATTATGCAAATTGTATTTCCGTATGCGTCCACATTCCTTAGGTAATGAGGCTCAACGCGTGGGCTTGGTGATTTCTTTGCTGAGTGGTGATCCACAGGCTTGGGCCTTTTCACTCCCTTCAGACTCACCGGCATTTGAATCTGTAGATTTTTTTTTCTCTGCTCTGGGTTTGATCTATGACGATCCGGATAGATTAAACTTAGCAGAGTCTAAGATACGCTCACTGCTACAGGGTGATCGACCAGCTGAGGATTACTGCACGGAATTCCGGCGCTGGGCGGTGGACACGCAGTGGAATGACCCTGCGCTTAGAAGTCAATTTTTGCATGGGGTTTCTGGAAGGGTTAAACAGACTCTCCTAATGTACGAGACTCCCGCCTCTCTGGAGGCTGCGATGGCACTTGTAGTACGCATAGACTGACGTCTCCATCAGGGGGCGCTGGTTTCGTTGCCTCCGGGAGGTGGGGGAGTGGTCGGTGAGGTTGCCACGGGTGAATCCGTGGAACCCATGCAGATCGCTGGTATAGCACAGTCACCGAGTAACAAGCCTAAACGTCCTTGGCACAGAAGGCAGGGGCTCTGTTTTTTTTGTGGCAAAGGAGGACATTTTATTAACGCTTGCCCCCTGGTACCTAAGAAGGGCGCGCCGGCAGAAAACTAATAGGCTCAGAGGGTTTGGAGGAGTCTAGTCTGAGCCTTTGTGTATCCTCCGTCATGGTTTCCCAGTGTATGCTCCCTGCTAGGGTGGTACTTGGGGGGCAAATGCTCTCTATTACAGTATTTATTGATAGTGGCTCAGCTGCCAATCTCATTGATGAGAGGTTCGCGCATACAGCGGGATTTCCGGTGGAGAAATTGCCGAACCCCATCCGGGTGGTTACCATCAATGCTTCCCCGTTGTCTCAAGGGGAGATCACAGAGTGTGTGTTGGATTTACAACTCCACATCGGAGTATTACACTCAGAGCGGGTAACTTGTAAGGTGCTTAGTAACTTACCGGCTCAGATGGTTCTGGGCTTTCCATTGTTGTCAATGCATAATCCTGTTATTGATTGGAAGACCCAGGACATAATTCAGTGGAGCAGGGAGTGTCAGGAGAGGTGCCTGGCTACATGTATTTCCGCTTTGACCCCCAGTATCCCGGAGCCGTTGCTGGATTATGCGGATGTATTTTCTGAGAAGGGTTGTTCGGAACTACCACCGCATCGCCCCTATGACTGTGCTATTAGGTTGAAACCAGGGGCCAAGTTACCTAAAGCTAGAATGTTTAATATCTCAGGTCCCGAGAGGCTAGCTCTCAAGGAATACATTGCGGATAGCCTGAGCAAGGGTCATATTAGACCTTCCTCTTCTCCTCTGGCTGCTGGCTTCTTCTTTGTTAAAAAGAAGGATGGTGGTTTACGCCCGTGTCTGGATTTCAGAGAACTCAACCAGATTACGGTCCGTGATCCTTACCCTATGCCACTTATACCCGATTTATTCAACCAAGTGGTTGGTGCCAGGTGGTTCTCCAAACTGGACCTCAGGGGGGCGTACAATCTTATAAGAGTCCGTCAGGGGGATGAGTGGAAGACGGCGTTCAATACCCCTGAGGGTCACTTTGAGAGTTTGGTAATGCCATTTGGGTTGACTATGGCACCGGCGGTCTTTAAACACTTTATTAATGATGTCTTCTCTCAGTTGTTGGGGAGGTTCGTTATAATTTATCTTGACGACATCCTCATTTTCTCTTGCGACCATGATACACATATAGAGCATGTTAGACAGGTTCTGCAGTTGCTCAGAGAGAACAGGCTCTATGTCAAGCTTGAAAAATGTGTGTTTTTCGTACAGGAGCTACCGTTCTTGGGTTATATAATCTCCGCCTCAGGTTTTAAGATGGACACCGCAAAGGTGCAGGCGGTACTACATTGGGATCGGCCTGATAATCTTAAGGCGCTTCAGCGATTTCTTGGCTTCTCCAATTACTATAGGAAATTTATTAAGAACTTCTCTATGATTGCCAAACCACTGACTGACATGACTAAGAAGGGTACCGACTTTTCTGACTGGTCTGAGCCTGCGGTACAGGCGTTTGAATTCCTCAAGAATAGTTTTGCCTCAGCGCCCATTCTGGTGCAGCCCGATGTCTCCTTACCGTTTGTCGTGGAGGTGGATGCGTCGGAGGTTGGAGTGGGGGCTGTACTGTCTCAGGGCCTTTCTTGGGCCAAGTTGCATCCGTGTGCCTTCTTCTCCAAGAAGCTGTCGCCTGCGGAGCTTAATTATGATATTGGCAACAAGGAACTATTGGCCATCAAAATGGCATTTGAGGAGTGGCGACACTTCTTGGAGGGGGCTGTTCATCAGATTACTGTGATAACCGACCATAAGAATTTGCTTTATTTAGAATCTGCTAAGCGCCTGTCCTCCAGACAGGCTCGCTGGGCATTATTCTTCACCCGGTTCAACTTCATTGTTACCTATCGACCTGGGTCGAAGAATGTTAAGGCAGACGCTTTATCCAGGTGTTTTCCTGGTGGAGAGTTATGTGAAGAGCCGGTGCCTATTCTCCAAAAGGGTGTGGTGGTATCTGCCATCACGACAGAGATTGAGGCAGAGATTGCGGAGGCTCAGGAGGTGGTACCGCCGGGGTTGCCTGCTAATAAATCTTTTGTGCCGCTACATCTACGCTCTAGAGTGTTGGGCGAACATCACGACACGGTACTGGCAGGTCATCCAGGGGTTAAGAGCACTCTGGAACTGGTATCGCGTCGTTTTTGGTGGCCTAAAATCCGGCAGGATGTGGCCTCATATGTGGCTGCCTGTACCACGTGCGCACGGGCCAAGACTCCTCGTTCCCGTCCCGCTGGTAGCTTGCAGCCTCTCGGGGTGCCCAGTAAGCCATGGACTGAGATTTCCATGGATTTTATTACTGACTTGCCGCCTCGGCAGGCAACTCGGTCATTTTGGTAATTGTTGATAGGTTCTCCAAAATGTCACATTTCGTTGCTTTACCGTCTTTGCCCAATGCTAAGACTCTTGCTCAGATATTTATTCGCGAGGTGGTCAGACTTCATGGTGTCCCGTCTGACATTGTGTCTGATCGAGGTACGCAGTTTGTGGCAAAGTTTTGGAGAGCTTTTTGTTCTCGCCTTGGAATCAAATTATCTCATTCATCGGCTTTTCACCCTCAGTCGAATGGACAGACTGAGCGGATGAACCAAAACCTGGAGCAATACTTGCGCTGCTTTATTTCCGACAATCAGGAAGAGTGGTCAGCGTTTCTTCCTCTGGCAGAATTCGCAATAAACAACCATTGCCAGGAATCGTCTGGGGAATCTCCTTTTTTTTGTGTGTATGGTCAACATCCTCAATTTTGCACCTTGCGTCAGGGGTGCTCAGTTGGCGTCCCTGAGGAGGACCAGTTGGGAGCTCAATTGTCGTCTGTTTGGAGGAGAGTCAAGCAGCGCTTGTTGAAGGTGGGTTCCAGGTACAAACGGGTGGCTGACTGCAGACGTGTGCCAGGTCCGGACCTGTGTGTGGGTGATTGGGTGTGGTTATCTACTAGGAACATTAAGCTCAAGATACCGTCACTTAAGTTGGGTCCCAGGTTCATTGGCCCATTTAGAATCTCTGCAGTGATCAACCCCGTGGCATTTTGCTTGGAGTTGCCGGCTGTGTATAAGATTCATAATGTATTTCACAAAGCATTGCTAAAGAAGGTCGTGGGTTTGGTGGATGGTTCCCCCGGGCCACCATCTCCCGTCTTGGTGGATGGCGCGTTGGAATTTGAGGTGTCCAAAGTGGTGGACTCTAGGGTTGTGCGTCGCACTCTACAGTACCTGGTCCACTGGCTATGGTCCTGAGGAGAGGACATGGGTGCCGGCCTCTGACATTCATGCTGATCGACTGGTTACTATGTTCCATCGTCGCCATCCGGACAAGCCAGGTCCTCGACATGGTGAGGTTCCGGAGGTCCCTCGTAGAAGGCGGGGTACTGTCATGTCGGACACTGTTCACACCAGGGTGTCCGGCAGACAGCGGTAATACCCTGTTGGGTATTCTGTTCCAGTCGGGATAGGGTTAACCAGGTTGTCATGCTGGCTGAGGGCTGGGCCACGCCCTTGGTCTTTAAATAGTTCGTCCTGACTATGGGCGTCGCCGACTATAGCTTTAGCCTAGTGCTAGCAATACCGGTCAGCAGTGGTGGTGTTGGAGCGTCTGATATCTGGTGCAGTATATCCCTCAGTGGTTCTTTCTCCAATCTGTTATATATATATTTGGTTGCCCTTGCACATTATTGTATTCCCTTGTGTATTAACTGTGTGGTGTTTCTTTTACCCCTGTCCATACGTATTTGTGGGGTCTGGTGTCTGGTCCCCTCACTGGGTGGAGGGAGGTGGGTTCAGCTTAGGGCTGGACAGGAGACAGGGACAGGGTGGAGGCTCAGGCAGGCACACCTTCAGTGTAAACCCTGGGTAGAGGGACAGACAGGGTTCCCCTAGTCTGAGGGACATCGCAGGGGTCCCGGGGTTTTTGCCTAAAGTAACCTAGGCATACCATGACATTGACGTTGCTGGACCTCGGATACCGAGATGGAGGCACCTAGGCCAAAGGCTCTGGCGAGAACCAGCTGACAGTGCTGGAACCCGGATGGGTAGCAGAAGGAACAAGAGCCAATGGCACTACCGAGGACCAAACTGATGGTGCTGGACCACGGTTACTAAGCAGAAGGTACCTGTGCTAAAAAGCACTACCAAGGACGAGCTGACGGTGCTGGACCTCGGATAGCGAGATGGAGGCACCTAGGCCAAAGGCTCTGGCGAGAACCAGCTGACAGTGCTGGAACTCGGATGGGTAGCAGAAGGAACAAGAGCCAATGGCACTACCGAGGACCAACTGACAGTGCTGGACCACAGTTACTAAGCAGAAGGTACCTATGCTAAAAAGCACTACCAAGGACCAGCTGACGGTGCTGGAACTCGGATACCGAGATGGAGGCACCTAGGCCAAAGGCTCTGGCGAGAACCAGCTGACATTGCTGGAAACCGGATGGGTAGCAGAAGGAACAAGAGCCAATGGCACTACCGAGGAACAGCTGACGGTGCTGGACCATGGTTACTAGGCAGGAGGTACCTGTGCTAGAAAGCACTTCCAAGGACCAGCTGACAGTGCTGCACCTTCGGATACCGAGATGGAGGCACCTAGGCCAAAGGCTCTGGCGAGAACCAGCTGACAGTGCTGGAACCCGGGTGGGTAGCAGAAGGTACCCATCCAAAGCAAAGTAGCCAGGCCGCAAGCCGGCCGCAGTTACCGAAACCCACAGTCCTACAGGGGGTCCATGTCCCATTGGCACTACGGATCCAGCCTTCAGTGCCAGTTCCCGCAGCCCACATAGGAGTCACGTAAACTGCAGGCACCGTAGAGTCGGCTAACCCGGCCGCAAGACGACAGGACAACGGATTGTTGGCATAGTGACCTTGACCCTACCCGGAAACAGCTGGCGTGCTGGAACCAGGCTGGGCAACAGGGAGTACCCGTGCCAAAGACACTGCCGAGAGCCAGCTGACGGTGCTGGAACCCAGATGGGTAGCAAAAGCTACAAGAGCCAATGGCACTACCGAGGAACAGCTGACGGTGCTGGACCACGGTTACTAGGCAGGAGGTACCTGTGCTAGAAAGCACTACCAAGGACCAGCTGACGGTGCTAGACCTTCGGATACCGAGATGGAGGCACCTAGGCCAAAGGCTCTGGCTAGAACCAGCTGACAGTGCTGGAACCCGGGTGGGTAGCAGAAGGTACCCATCCAAAGCAAAGTAGCCAGGCCACAAGCCGGCCGCAGTTACCGAAACCCACAGTCCTACAGGGGGTCCATGTCCCATTGGCACTATGGATCCAGCCTTCAGTGCCAGTTCCCGCAGCCCACATAGGAGTCACCTAAACTGCAGGCACCGTAGAGTCGGCTAACCCGGCCGCAAGACGACAGGACAACGGATTGGTGGCATAGTGACCTTGACACTACCCGGAAACAGCTGGCGTGCTGGAACCAGGCTGGGCAACAGGGAGTACCCGTGCCAAAGACACTGCCGAGCACCAACTGGCGTTGTTGGAACCCAGGGACAATCATGGTGAAGGCCGAGGCCTTCTTGGTGGTAGTTTTAGATTGTTTGTAGGCTACAACAGACTGTCAACGTGCTCCAATTAGGCATCTGTCTCCTCTCTGTTTCCAGGATTTCACGTGACCACCAACACCGCCAGTTTATGCGTACAGCAGCCGTCTGCCCAATCCACACGTGTTCCTGTGTTACTGGGGTTCTGTAATGTCAGCAGATCCCCTGATGTGTGTCTGCCAATGTCTCCTGCTCTGTCCACATTCCCACCACTTGCAGTGGGAAGGTGGACAGCGCTGGAGACAGTGCCGGACACACATTGGGGGATCAGCTCACATAACAGAACACCAGGAACACAGGAACAAGTGTGGAATGCGTGGATGGCAACTGTGAGCAGGAACTGGCGGTATTAGAGGTCAGGGGAAATACTAGAGACAGAGGCCAAATCAGAGAATGTTTAAATCTGAAGTAGTTACAATTTGGAGGCAGCAACAGTTTGCCCTCCACACAGCAGGGGATCAGCTGACATTACCGAACCCCACTTTCACATGAACGAGTGTTTTTTCTGTGTGGACAGCACTTCCGAGCACCAACTGGCGTTGTTGGAGCCTAGGGACAATCATGGTGCAGGCCGAGGCCTACTAGGAGCCAGGTGTAAATCGGAGGTATTTTGACTTTGGAGGGAGCAGGACACTTTGCCCTCCACACAGCAGGGGATCAGCTGACGTTACCGAACCCCACTTTCACATGAACAAGTGTTTTTTTCTGTGTGGACAGCACTTCCGAGCACCAACTGGCGTTGTTGGAGCCCAGGGACAATCATGGTGTAGGCCGAGGCCTACTTGGTGGCAGTTTTAGATTGTTTGTAGGCTACAACAGACTGTCAACGTGCTCCAATTAGGCATCTGTCTCCACTCTGTTTCCAGGATTTCACGTGACCACCAACACCGCCAGTTTATGCGTACAGCAGCCGTCTGCCAAATCCACACGTGTTCCTGTGTTACTGGGGTTCTGTAATGTCAGCAGATCCCCTGATGTGTGTCTGCCACTGTCTCCTGCTGTGTCCATGTTCCCACCCCTTGCAGTGGGAAGGTGGACAGCGCAGGAGACAGTGCCGGACACACATTGGGGGATCTGCTCACGCAACAGAACAACAGGAACACAGGAACAAGTGTGGAATGTGTGGACGGCAACTGTGAGCAGGAACTGGCGGTGTTGGAGGTCAGGGGAAATACTAGAGACAGAGTGGAGACAGAGGCCAAATCAGAGAATGTTTAAATCTGAAGTAGTTACAATTTGGAGGCAGCAGCAGTTTGCCCTCCACACAGCAGGGGATCAGCTGACGTTACTGACCCCCACTTTCACATGAACGAGTGTTTTTTTTCTGTGTGGACAGCACTTCCGAGCACCAACTGGCGCTGTTGGAGCCCAGGGACAATCATGGTGTAGGCCGAGGCCTACTAGGAGCCAGGTGTAAATCGGAGGTATTTTGACTTTGGAGGGAGCAGGACACTTTGGCCTCCACACAGCAGGGGATCAGCTGACGTTACCGAACCCCACTTTCACATGAACAAGTGTTTTTTTCTGTGTGGACAGCACTTCTGAGCACCAACTGGCGTTGTCGGAGCCCAGGGAAAATCAGGTAGTAGGCCGAGGCCTACTTGGTGGCAGTTTTAGATTGTTTCTAGACTACTACTAACTGTCAACGTACTCCAATTAGGCCTCTGTCTTCATTCTCTTTCGAGTATTTCCTCTGGCTTCCAACCACGCCAGTTGCTGCTCTGAAATGCCGTCTGCACAACCCACACCTGTTCCTGTGTTAGTGGGGTTCTGTAACAGCAGCTTCTCCCTAGAGGTGAGTCAGGCAATGTCTCCTGCTCTGTCCACTTTTCCACTACAAGTAGTGGGAATGTAGACAAAGCAGGAGACATTGCCGGACTCACCTCTGGAGATGAGCAGATGTTACAGGACCCAGGTAACACAGGAACAAGTGTTGATTGTGCAGACGGCACTTGAGAGCAGAAACAGGCGGTGTTGTAGGCCGGAGGAAATACTCAAAACAGAGTGGAGACAGAGGGCAAATCAGAGAACATATTAAATCAGAGGTAGTCAGAAGTTGTAGGCAGCAGGAGAGTTAGCCATACACACAGCAGGGGATCAGCTGACATTACCGAACCCCATTTACACATGAGCGAGTGTTTTGTCTGTGTGGACAACACTTCTGAGCAACAACGGGCGTTGCTGTAGCCCAGGAAATAAAGTTCAGTCATAGAAACATGAACACAACAGGAGACCTGGATCCTGTTGCCAGCCAATTATTTATTCTGGAAGAGGACTGGCAAATTCAGGTGAGATCCAGGCCTTGTTCATTTTCAGAAAAGTAAGCCGGTCAACATTATCGGTGGATAGTCGCGTGCGACGGTCTGTTACCACACCACCTGCAGCACTAAAGACACTTTCCGATAATACACTGGCAGCAGGGCAAGCCAGCACCTCCAATGCATACTGGCTAAGCTCCGGCCATGTATCCAGCTTAGAGACCCAATAATTGAACGGGGAAGAGCCGTCTGGGAGTACACTAACAGGGCAAGACAAGTAGTCTGTCACCATCTGACGGAAACGTTGCCTCCTGCTGACTGGAGCCGTCTGTGATGGTGTAGCCATTTGTGACGGTCCCACAAAACTTTTCCACATTTGAGCCATACTGGCCTTGCCTTGTCCTGCGGCACTGCCTCTGCTACCTGTTTGTGCAGAGCTTCCTCCACTGCCTCTACCCACATGGCTGCTTTGAAAAGCACTACCAGCAACACTTGCGGGGGGAATGGAGAACATGATGGCCTGCACAAGTGTTTCTTGGTACTCCCGCATTTTACGCTCCTGGTTCAACTGTGGTATGAGGCTTTGTAAGTTGTCCCAGTAGCGAGGATCTAGGAGGGTGTACACCCAATAATCAGCCGTGTGGAGAATGTTGGCGATGCGGCGGTCATTTAACAAGCACTGCAGCATGAAATCAACCATGTGCTGCAGACTGCCAACTGGACCGGAAACGCTGTCCCCAGCTGGAGGCAGCATCTCAGCTTGCTCAGCATCACCCCACCCTCGCTGTACACACTGACTACTAGAGCCTTGTGTACCTCCCTCCTCTGGAGAGATGTGTTCCTCCTCCTCCATTGACTCCTTGTCATCCTCCTCACTAAGTGTCCCCTGCCTGGGCCTTTGTGTGGAAGCACGTTGCGCAGACTTGCCAGAAGCAGATGGCATTTCTGACTCCTCATCCTCAACCTCTTCAAAAACCTCCTCACTTAGTGCTTGTAAGGTTTTTTGAAGCAGATAGATAAGGGGGACAGTCATGCTGACTAGTGCATCATCTGCACTGGCCATCCGCGTGGAGTCATCGAAGGCACGCAAAACTTGGCAGATGTCCCTCATAGTGGCCCACTCAGTGGTGGTGAAGTGTGTCCGTCGCACAGTGCGACTTGTTTGCGCCTGATGCAGCTGGTACTCCATTACTGCTGCCTGCTGCTCACACAACCGCTCCAACATATGTAACGTTGAATTCCACCTGGTGGGGAGGTCACATATGATGCGATGTTCTGGCAGGCGGAATCGGCGTTGCAGAGATGCAATGCGCGATCTTGCCATGCTGGAACGCCGCAAGTGAGCACACTCTAGGCAAACCTTGTGCAGCAGTGCATCAAGATCCGGATAGTCCCTCAGAAAGCTCTGCACGACCAAATTGAGCACGTGTGCCAGACATGGTATGTGAGTGAGGTTGCCTAGGCCCAGAGCTGCCACTAGATTTCGGCCATTGTCACTCACTACCAAACCTGGCTGGAGATTCGCTGGCACAAACCACACATCGCTCTCCTGCTTGATGGCATTCCAGAGCTCCTGTGCTGTGTGGCTCCGATTCCCCAAAGAAATTAATTTAAAGACTGCCTGTTGACGTTTGGCCACACCTGTGCTCATATCTGGCCTAACAGGCTCATGCAGTGCTGATTCGGAGGAACTAGAGTAGGAGGAGGACGCAATATGTACAGACTGCATTCCTGCAATCCTTGGAGTTGGCAGAATACGTACGGAGCCACTCTCCAGATCTGTACCCGGCTCCACAACATTGACCCAATGGGCAGTGAGGGAAAGGTATCGTCCCTGTCCATGGCTACTGGTCCACGCATCGGTAGTCAGGTGGACCTTGCTACTGACGGCATTTAGTAGCGCATTTTTAATTTTTTCCTCCACATGCTTTTGCAGGGCAGGGACGGCTTGCCTGCTGAAATAAAAGCAGCTGGGCACATTGTATTGTGGAACTGCCAATGACATCAAGTTCCGGAATGTGTCAGTCTCCACAGCCTGAATGACAGCATCTCAAGGGCCAGTAGTTTGGCAATGCCAGCATTCAGAGCCAGTGCTCGGGGATGGTTTGCCGAGTATGGCCGCTTTTTCTCCCATGCCTGTGCTACCGATTGCTGGTGAGTGGCCTGGGAGTGTGCTGATGACTGAGAACGTGGTTCAGTGGGTGGAATTTCACTGGGTCTCTGGACAACAGTGGCAGTGGTTCTTCCATGGCGTTCCAGTGAGGAAGCCGAACCAGCTGTGTGTGAGCTGGAGGAAGAGGCCCCAACACGAGCTGAAGAGGTGGTAGGTGCTGCTGAAGGTTGGCCTACATCTTCAGTGTGTCTGTGTAACTCCACCTCGTGCTTGGTACGCACATGTTTCCACATATTTGTGGTATTGAGGTTGCTCACATTTTTCCCTCGTTTAACTTTCTGATGACACAGCTTGCATTTGACAAAGCAAATGTCATCTGCAACTGTGTCAAAAAAAAGACCACGCACTGCAAGTCCTGGGAGCGCCTGTTTTCTGTTTTGGAAGAGGATTGCTCCTCATGGGTGCCAAAGTGGAGGCTACAGGCAACCAAGTCTGCCCCCGCCCTCTCCCTCCTCTTTTGGCCATTCGGGGAATCTCTTCCTCAGAGCTGCTCCCACCACCTTCCTGTGGCTGACGCCATGATGGGTCAAGGACCTCATCATCTCCACTCCCCTCTTCAAGCACCGGCTGGTCCTGGATTGTCTCGCTAGCACCATACGCACCAGAAATTGGCAACTGAGTCTCATCATCATCAGATGAGCACTGAGGTGTGCTGACAATAGGCACTGGCCGACCCGCCTCTTCAGATTCAGAGGGACAAAGCAGTTGCGCATCACTACATACTCCCTCTTCTTCACGCTCTAGAATGCTGCTTGGCTGGCCACCTCTTTCCAAGCCAACAGATTCTGAGAACAGAAGTAAAGATTGAGATGGCTCCTGTCCAGGGCTCTCAGACTGCCTGGGCAATTTGGCAGGTGAAGAGACAGATGGTTGCTCTTCAGTGCTCTGGCCCTGGGAGGATGCGGAAGTCATTGAAGTCCTCTCCCTGCTGAATCCCCCCGTCCTCTCCCTGCTGAAACTCCACGGCCACGACCACGTGCCTTACTCCCTGCCTTCTTCACCTCGGTAGACTGATAAAGATAGGCAGAAAAGTAAAAAAGGGGGGGGCTTAGTGTTCTTATTCCTGAACACCTGCTAACCAGTATAAGAAACACGAATTTGGCTAAGAGTGTGTGTACTACACTTTAATATGATCTAATGTGGCCTACACAACTCTAAAGTGGAGTGTTTGGTGAACTTTATTTCCTTTTTTTTTTGGGGGGGGGGGAAGAAAAGGATGTGACCAAAGTTTGAAAGCTATAGTATCACAAACTTTTTGGAGCGATTACAATGCAGGAAGCTAACCTACAATGCGATTGATGAGGCTCCAAAAAATAGGGTGATACTACTATGGCTGGCCCTGAAGGGCACAAGCCAGCAAAAAGGCTCCTCTATCTAATCCTATATAGTGTTTGCAACCAACCAATGACAATGGATGTGGATGGAAGCACACTAATATAGGAGCAAAAATCTGGACAAATTAGCTGCAAAAAAAGGACTATGTATGAGGCAGTGACGCACGCTGAGCGGACTACAACCAGCGGTGGCTGCAGAACACACTGCAACGTGAGCTGCACTCACACACAGAGAGACCTATCAGACAGCCAAAAACAGTGCAGAGAAATGGGCTATAGCACTGAAGGGCTGCTGAAAGGCTCCGCTGTCCACTCCTTTAGTGTTTGCAACCAACGTATATGGATACGTATGGAAGCACACTATACAGGAGAAAAAAAAAGCAGCATTAAAAGAAAAATGTGTATGAGGCAGAGACACATGCTGGGCGGCCTACAAGCAGACGTGCCTGCAGGACACACTACACAGCGTGGGTCTGCACTCACACAGCCCTTGCAGACAGCTATTAAAACAGCGCTGCTGGGCTACAAAAATGCTACAGTGGTGGATTATGTAGCCTGGGTAGAGCAATAGATATGTTTGATGATCGCTATTTCTAACTGTCCCTCACAGTCTTCAACAGCAGCCTGTCCCTAACTGAATTCACAGCAGAGTGAACCCGAAATGGCGGCTGCTGCGGTTTTTATAGTGCATCATGACATCATTTCAGCAGCCAATCACAGCCATGCAAGTAGTTAACATGCCTACATGCCTAACAGGATGTGCCCACACTTCTGAGGATCCCCATTGGCTGAATCAAATCGAGCGGGCTCCTAGCATTAAGGGAACTTCCGATTCCGGTATTCGATATGAAAAAAGTATCGGAACTAAGTATCGGAATTAAGATACAGCGAATATCGGCCGATACCCGATACTTGCGGTATCGGAATGCTCAACACTACTCACAACTTCAGAACACTCTTAACCTGACACTAGGACTACTGGACTCGTGACACCGCCTAGAACTACTGAAAGGAGTCATTTTGACTCCTTGCTTGTTTTCGTTTATTTTTAGAGTTTCATTTGTGGTTATTTATTAATAATTATATTTTTTGTAATGTATTATTATTGTGAGATCCAACAGTAATGCTTTTGATTGTTTTTTTTCTGCTTTTCTTATTTTTCTACAGAAAATAACAATAATTATAATAGACGTTTTTCAAACATTTTTTTTTATTCAAGTGCACACATATAAACAACAACTGAAGAACAAAAAGCAGAGAAAATGTAGGTGGAGGAGCATAAAAATGAAAATATGGCGCAGAATTCACCTTCTAAACATTTGGTGTTTCGCATTTTAGGCATTGCCTTTGATTTATGGCAGTACATTGCCCACACAAAGACTTACCACAAGTCTTACAATTGCCGACAGATCTATTTTTCTTGCACTTTTCTTTGATCTGGCAAAATTTTGTTTGAACCATCACTTCTGAGCATGTAGAAACTTGGGACGTGGAACCCTTTTCCCTATCTGTGACATAAGGACCACTCAACTCTCTCACAAGCGTTTGCAAAAATGCCTTGCGTGACATTTTTTGGTGGGTAATCTCCTTGAATATTATCCATGCATTTATACCCGCAAAGTCTAAGGCATTTTCAAATGCATGAACAGGCCATCTCCTTGGGCATGTTCGTGTGGTATATTTTCGTGCCATCTGATCCACTACATCTACTCCATATTTTGTTTCATTGTAAAACTTTACCGTTTCTGGAGTTTTTTTAGCGGAATCAGACGCAACAACAACATCTGGATGGACGGAACTCAAAATGACAACATTTTTGTTGGGCTTTCCTTGATATACTGTAAGTGTAAAATTGTCTTCATTTCTAAACACTTTAGTGTTGTACAATTCCTCTTTCATGGATTTTATTTCTTTAGGCACTTCTCGCCTTATCTTGTTCAGTGTTCCCACGATGGTTGTTCCTTTGCTTTTTAGCTGTTTAGCTAATTTTACTGAAGTAAAATAATTATCGGTTGTAACATTGCGACCTTTTTTCAAAAACGGGTCCAATAACTTCATTACCACATGGTCAGCTAAACGGTCCTCAGCACGGCGTGTGTCATCTTTTGCCTAGATAAGGGAAGCCATTTGCCAGATATTTGCTCTCCTTATCAACAGCTAGCCAATATTTGTGGCCATATTTATCTGGTTTGGAAGGCATGTACTGCGTGAATAGACACCTAGTTTTGCTTGGGAAAAGTTGCTCATCCACCATTATGTATGGGCCAGGTTTGTAACACGCAATACAATTTTCAATAAACCTGTCCCACACAGTAGAAAATAGAGCAAACTTGTCCATTTGCAGTCTCTCCAATCGAGTAGATTTCTCATCAAATCTGATAAGATAAGAGCCTAGAGTAAACAAGCTATTTTGTTCAGTATTACACAGTAATACAAGCAGGTAAAACACAAGGAAAATGTGAAAAGTTGACATGTAAATTGAACTACATCTATATGAACATCAGGGTAAATAAGACAGAGTGAAAAAATTATGCACAAAACTTTATAGCAACATTTAGTGACAAAAGGACCTCAAAATATAGTAGGGAGTCAAAATGACTCCCTTCAGTAGTTCTTGGTAAATTTTGAAAAAAACGCGCAAATTTTTCACCAAAATTATTTATTCTCACAAAATCTTTTTTCACATCATATTTGAGGAAAAGTCACCGAGTTTCAAGCCGGAATTCTGAAAAATGTAGTCATAGAAGAGAAATAAAAAATGAAAGGAGTCAAAATGACTCCATCAGTAGTTCTAGTGTTTTAAACCTACTAAAGTTGCAGGTTAATTAGAGTTTTTTAACATGATTACTGGGATTTTTCCCTGACACCTGTGGATCCTATTCTGACTAATGTGGATGCGTTTTTTCAGGTTCTGGGGTTATTGTATGATGCACCTAATGCTATTGATCAAGCTGAGAAAACCTTATTGGCATTGAACCAGGGTCAGGAATCGGCAGAGTTATATTGTCGGAAATTCTGAAAGTGGGCGGTCCTTACTAAATGGAATGCCCTAGCGGCTCTTTTTTGGAAGGGTCTGGCAGAGACCGTAAAAGATGTTATGGTGGGATTTCCTGTCCCCTCTGGTCTCAACGACTCTATATCATTAGCCACTGAAATTGACAGACATTTATGTGAACGTAAAGCTATGCGAGAGGTGGTGTTGCCTTTCGAACAAACGTCTGAGCCCATGCAGTGTGATAGGGTTTTTTCTAGGGCCCAGCGACAAGAATTTAGAAGGCGTAATAAGTTGTGCTTCTTTTGTGGGGACGCCTCTCATACTATTTCCGTCTGCCCTAAGCTGGAAAAACGTTTTGCTCACTCATTTGTTTTGGGCAATGTGCAGCCTAAATTCCTTTTGTCAGTTTCCTTGATCTGCTCCTTATCTTCATTTTCTGCTAAGGCTTTTGTTGATACAGGAGCAGCCCTGAACCTGATGGATTTGGACTTTGCCAAACAATATGGTTTTCCCATGGTACCCCTGCGGACTCCAATTCCTTTGAGGGGTATTGATGCTACCCCTTTGGCTGAGAATATTCCCCAGTTTTGGACACAGGTGATAATGCGGGTAGCCCCGGACCACCAGGAGAATTGTAAATTTTTGGTGTTGCATAATTTACATGACATTATTGTACTTGGTTTTCCTTGGTTGCAAACCCATTATCCTGTTCTGGATTGGAAATCTGTGTCTGTGGTTAGGTGGGGTTGTCATTGTGTTTATAGTGACATTCCTGTTTTCTTTACCTCTCCCCCGACTCATGATGTCCCTGACTATTTTGCTGATATCTCTGATGTGTTGAGTGAGAGTAAGTCTGCGTGTCCCGGTCCTGTCAGCGCCGGCGTGCAGCCACCGCTGAGCAGGGACTCACCCACACTGCAGGGGGGCCTGGGGTCAGATACGGCCGGGAAGCTCAGGCAAACAGGACCTGGAGACGCTGAAGTTAGCAAGCAGTGAAGGACCTACGGTCATGTGACTGCAAGGGGCGGGGCTTAGCGTCCTGCTGCCAGAGATCAGCAGGACACAACTACAGGAATGCTCAGGTCAGACAAACGGGGGTCATACACAGAGATAGCAGTACAGTACCAGGGATGAGACAGAACAAATAGTCGGGGCCAGGCAGCGGTCAAAGCCAAAGAGATATAGAAGGTACCAAGCAGAATCCAACAAGCAGTATCCAGAGAACAGACCGAGTCGAAACCAAAGTATCAGGCAAACAAGAACACTGCACAAACACACTCAGGGGTCAACACACTCTGCCAAGGGCGAAAGTATAAACTGACGGGGATTGGATATTCCTGCGGCTATAAAAAGCTTTCCCAGAACCAAGGAGAGGCCACAATAATAAGCCCTAGGTGCGCAGGTAAGAGCCTGCACTGAGATCATAACATTTAACCCTAGAAGTGCATGTCCACCGGCACTGGTTCCAGACATTAACCCCAAGCATGCGGGTCCAACCCGCACTGGGATCATGACAGTACCCCCCTCTCAACGGGGGGCCTCTGGACCCCCAGGCTTGCCCGGGTACCTCGCATGGAAAGCCCGCACCAGGCAATCCGCATGCATCAACCAGGCCGGCACCCAGGACCTGTCCTCTGGCCCATACCCCTTCCAATGAACCAGGTACTGTACTGACTGCCGTACCAACCTAGAATCTACGATATGATCAATCATATTCCACATGTTGCTCAACCAAAACTGGAGGAGCAGCGGACTCGGACTCTCCCCGGACTGCTTCAAAAGGTTTCCGTAGAGATCTATGGAAGACGTTAGGGATCTTGAAAGAGGGTGGAAGGCACAGCCTGTACGCCACTAGATTGATTTTTTCCACAATCTTGTACGGGCCAATGAATTTGGGGCCCAACTTGGCTAAAGGAATCTTCAACTTAATGTTTCCCGTGGAGAGGGGTCAACACACTCTGCCAAGGGAGAAAGTATAACTGACTGGGATTGGAGCTTCCTGAGGCTATAAAAAGCTTTCCCAGAACCAAGGAGAGGCCACAATAATAAGCCCCAGGTGTGCAGTTAAGAGCCTGCACTGAGATCATAACATTTAACACCTGAAGTGCAGGTCCACCAGCACTGGTTCCAGACATTAACCCCAAGCGTGCGGGTCCAACACGCACTGGGATCATGACACTGTGTCCTTGCCTCCTCATAGGAGTTATGATTGCGCTATCGAGTTACTGCTCGGTTGTAAATTTCCCAAGGGTCGGCTCTTCAATTTATCTGTACCTGAACATGATGCTATGCGATCTTATATTAAAGGTCCTCTTCACCTTTAGGTGCCAGGTTTTTTTTGTAAATCAAGAAAGGCACATCCAGCCCATGAATGGCAGCACTTCCCAGGACTCACATCCAAAGATGATTTTTCATATTTTTTTATCTAAAAAAGAGGCGATACAACGCGTTTCGGATACAGCACATATCCTTCATCAGGTAGCATAAAAACAGTACAAATCCTAAACAAGAAAGATGGCTCATTGAGGCCTTGTATTGACTATCGTCTCCTTAATATAATCACTGTTAAATATCAGTATCCGTTACCCCTGATTTCCGATTTATTCTCCAGAGTGAAAGGTGCCAGTTGGTTTACCAAGCTTGACCATAGAGGGGCGTATAATCGTATTAGCATCAAGCACGGGGATGAATGGAAGACGGCGTTTAATACTTCTGAGGGGCATTTTGAGTACCTGGTGATGCCTTTTGGGCTCACTAATGCCCCTTCTGTCTTCCAATCTTTTATGAACGATATTTTCCGGGATTTTGTGGACAAGTTTTTGATTGTTTATTTGGACGATATTTTGATTTTTTTCCAATGATTGGGATTCTCATGTGGAACATGCTCGGACTGTATTCCGGATTTTGAAAGAAAATGCTCTGTATGTTAAGGGATCGAAATGTCTCTTTGGTGTATAAAAAAAAATTTGTTTTTGGGATTCATTTTGTCTCCGTCCGCTATTAAAGTGGACCCAGTCAAGGTCCAGGCCATTTAGGATTGGGTTCAGCCCACTTCCTTGAAGGCTCTCCAGAAATTTTTGGGTTTTGCTAATTTCTACCGTAAATTCATAAGTAATTTTTCTGGTATTGTTAAACCACTGACGGATTTGACCAAAAAAGGCGCTGATGTGGCGAATTGATCTCCAGAGGAAGTCTCGGCGTTTCAGGAGCTTAAGCTGAGATTCACTTCTGCTCCTGTTCTACAGCATCCTGATGTTTCTCTCCCATTTCAGGTGGAGAGAGATGCTTCTGAGATTGGTGCAGGAGCCGTTTTGTCTCAAAGAGATCCGGTAACCTCTAAGATGAATCCTTGTGCCATCTTTTCTTGAAAATTTTCTCCATCTGAACGTAATTATGATGTGGGGAATCGGAAATTGTTGGCTATGAAGTGGGCGTTTGAAGAGTGGAGACATTGGTTGGAGGGGGCCAGACATCAAGTTGTGGTCCTCACCGACCACAAGAACTTGATCTATCTCGAATCAGCCAAGTGATTGAATCCTAGACAGGCTAGGTGGGCCTTGTTTTTCAAGCGTTTTAATTTTGTGGTCTCCTTTCTTCTGGGCACTAAGAATATTAAGGCAGATGCCCTCTCTAGGAGTTTCTTTGCAGATTCTCTTGATGTGACTGAGCCTACTACCATTCTAAATGAGGGTGTGGTTCTTTCCGCTATTTCACCCGATTTCAGACTTGCCCTGGAGGAATTTCAGGAGGACAAACCTGAGCGATGCACTGTGGGGAATTGTATGTCTCCGACCAGTGGAGGAGAAGAGTAATGGCTGAGATTCATTGCTCCGCGTTAGCTGGTCATCCTGGTATTTTTGGTAGCAGAGATTTGGTGAGTCGGTCTTTTTGGTCGCCTGCTTTACCTCGTGATGTTAGGAATTTTGTGCAGTCCTGTTGGACTTGTTCTCGGTCCAAACCTTGTTCTCGTTCTAGTGGATTGTTAGTGCCACCGCCGGTGCCCAGGAGGCCATGGACCCATATTTCAATGGATTTTATTTCCGACCTCCCTGTCTCTCAGAGAATGACTGTGATTTGGGTGATCTGTGATAGATTTTCCAAGAAGATCCATCTTGTGCCACTGCTGAAACTGCCATCCTCTTCTGAGTTGGTGCCCTTGTTTTTACAGCAGGTGGTTCGTTTGCACGGTATTCCGGAGAACACTGTGTCTGACAGAGGAGTCCAGTTTGTTTCTAGATTTTGGTGAGCTTTTTGTTCTAAACTGGGAATTCAGTTGTCCTTCTCTGCATTTCACCCTCAGACCAATGGGCAGACTGAGAGAGCAAACCAGACTTTGGAAACCTATTTGAGATGTTTTGCCTCTGCTGATCAAGATGACTTGGTCTCTTTTTTGCCCTTAGCGTAATTTGCTCTAAATAATAGGGCTAGTTCTGCCACTTTGATGTCTCCTTTTTTCTGCAACTTCGGGTTTCATCCTCGGTTTTCTTCAGGGCAGGGGGAGGCTTCGGCCTGTCCAGGTGTTGATTCTGTGGTAGAGAGAATGCAGCAGATTTGGGATCAAGTAGTGGATAAGTTGTCTCACTCTCAGGAGAGGGCCCAACGGTTTGCCAACCGGCATAGGACTATTGGTCCCCGGTTTAAAGTGGGTGACATGGTTTGGTTGTCCTCAAAAAATATTCCTATGAAAGTTGCGTCTCCAAAATTTAAGCCAAGGTTCATTGGACCATATAAGATTTTGGAAATCCTTAATCCCGCTTCTTTCCATTTGGCTCTTCCGGGAACGTTTAAGATTCACAACGTCTTTCATAAAGCTTTGTTGAAAAGTTTTGTCGAGCCAGCGGTTCCCATGGCTGCGCCCCCTTATCCTGTATTGGTTAAGGGTGATCTGGAGTATGAAGTAGAGAAGGTATTGGATTCTCGTCTGGCTAGACAGAGACTCCAATACTTGGTCAAGTGGAAAGGTTATGGTCAGGAGGATAATTCTTGGGTGTTTGCTTCGGACATTCATGCTGAGAGATTGATTCGCGCCTTTCACCGAGCCCATCCTGATCGGCCTGGTGGCTTGGGTGAGGGTTCGGTGACCCCTCCTCAGGGGGAGGGTACTGTTGTGAACACTTTTGACCTGGCTTCTGAGTTTGGGCTCCCTCTGGTGGTTGCTGCTGGTAATGGAGCTGGTCTGGCTGACAGAAGTCAATCACGTGACAAGGATGATTGGAGGTTAGGTGTTACAGACTTAAGTGATCAACCTTCCCTCAGTTGCTGTCGGTGATTTGGTTTGCTTGCTGATTATTTTTGGAAGTCTGCTTGCCTCTTGCTTCGTCCTGCATCTTTCAGATAAGTTATTTGTCTTCTTGAATCTTTTTGCATTTGATCAATTTTTGCTTTTTTCTGATTCCTGCTTTGATGGTGTGAGTTCAGCCAGGTTTCCTGCTGGGACCTGTGCTGGACTCTGTTCCATATTCCACAGCTTATGTCAGTCTTTTCAGTATCTCTAATCCCCTGTTATATCAGTATCTGTGTTTTGCATCCAGTTCACACCAGAGTTCTGATTTAGTGGGGGAGAGGTCGTGTGGCCTCAGTATTTTTGAATATCAGACGTGTTGGATTTTTCTTAGGGTTTTTTGCGTGATTGCAGACAGTATCCTTTCCTGTCCTGTTCTATCTAGACAGTTTGGGCCCCATCATTTGCTTAATCTATTTTCTGCTGCGTTTTGTGTTTCATCTTTTCTCACCGGAAATATATTTTCGGGGGCTATCTATTCCTTTAGAGTTCTACTCCGGGGCAGTTTAGCTTTCCCTTTTCTCTCTTTAGGCTTAGTTAATTATTTGGCTTTGCCGAGGTGTCTAGGGCATCGTAGGTACGTCCCACGGCTAATTCTAGTTGTGTTGTCAGTTTAGGGGTCTGCAATCTGCTAAGTTACCAACCTCTCTGGTTATCTGGTTGCCTAGCTTATTCCCTGCTATCCTCCTCGGTTACCTAATCACAACACACACCTCTAACCCTAACACATCCCTAACCCCAACCCCAACCCTACCCTTAACCCTAACCTTAGCCCTAAACCCTATCCCCAACTGCAATTTAGCGAGGACTTGCGCTCAACACTAATGATGATGTATTCAATATGACCTAATGTTATCAAATTCTGTGTCATGTGGGTTCAAAATTCTCACTATACCCCTGCATAAAATCCTTGAGGGGTGTGGTTTCCAATATGGGGTCAGTTGTAGGGGGCTTTCCACTGTTTAGGCACATCAGGGGCTCTCCAAACACGACATGGCTTCCACTAATTATTCCAGTAAATTTTGAATTTGAAAAGTCAAATGACGCTCCTTGCCTTCCGAGCCCTGACAAGCGCCCAAACAGTGGTTTTCCCCAACAAATAGAGTATCGGCATGCTCAGGAGAAATTGCACAACGAATTTTGGGGTCCATTTTTCCTGTGACCTTGTGAAAATAAAAAAAAAAATTGGTATGAATTAATTTTTTTGTGAGAAAACTTAAATGTTCATTTTTTTTCACATTCCAAGAATTCCTGTGAAGCACCTGAAGGGTTAATAAACTTGTTGAATGTGGTTTTGCGCACCTTGAGGGGTGCAGTTTTTAAAATAGTGTTACTTTTGGGTATTTTCTGTCATATTGACAACTCAAACTCACTTCAAATGTAATGTGGTACGTAAAAAAATGGTTTTGTAAATTTTGTTAAAAAAAAACTAGAAATTGCTGGTCAGCTTTTAACCCTTATAACTTCCTAACAAAAAAAAATGAGTTTATAAAATTGTGGTAATTTAAAGTAGACATGTGGGAAATGTAATTTAATAACTATTATGTGTGACACCACTCTCTGATTTATGGGCATAAGAATTCAAAGTTTGAAAATTGCAAAATTTTCAAAATTTTCGCCAAATTTTAGTTTTTTTTCACAAATGAACGCAAATTATATCGAAGAAATTTTACCACTGTCATGACGTAAAATATGTTATGAAAAAAATCTCAGAATCACTGGGATAGGTTGAAGCGTTCCAGAGCCATAACCTCATAAAGTGACAGTGGTCAGAATTGTAAAAATTGGCCTGGTCATTAACCCCTTCCTGACATCCGACGTACTATCCCGTCCACGGTACCCGGGCCCGTATGACCGTGGACGGGATAGTACATCGGGCCCTTTAATGCGATACCGCGACTAAAGTTGCGGTGATCGCATTAAAATTCCGACGCCATCTCACCTTAGAAAAGATGGCGTCGGCATCCCGGGCTGCGATCCCGCCCCCCCGGCATCCAGAGCCCTGTGATTGGCTGTTCAATTCTGAACAGCCAATCGCAGCGTTTCTCATTGTTTCAGCCAATCAGCTTGGCTGAAACAATGATGTCCTAGGCTGGGATTGAGTACCGATGTACTCGATCCTAGAGCCGGTGCCTGGCAACGCCAGGCACCGGCAAAAAGCACCCGGATTGGCGCGATCGCCGATCTGATCGATCGCGCCAATCGCAGTGCACAGCGGCGCTATATCGCCGCTGTGCCCTGCCAGTACCGGCCAGGATCGGTGCTATATTAGCACCGATCGTGCTGGAGCCTGATGCAGGCCCAGCAGGGCCTGCAGGAGTTGGCTGGCGCGATCGATTAGATCGGCGATCGCGCCAACCACAGGGCACAGCTGCGGTCACCATGTGACCGCTCTGTGCCCTGCTGGTGACCTGGGCATGACCTGCCTAGTAATCGGAGCTGTGATCTCCGATTCTAGGCAGTTGCCATGGTCACCAGGCAGATCAGGGATTGGTGGGATCGATGTAATCATTCGATCCCACCAATGACAGGTCACAGCAGCGATGTGACCGCTCTGTGACCTGCCCCCTGACCTGCCTCTGACCTGTCTGACCTGTCTGCAGGGGTCCTCACTCTAGCTGAGGATTCCTGCAGAGAGGGCGGACACAGCAAGAGCTCCTGTGCTGGGTATTGTGGTGCCACAGCTTGTAGCATCACAATCCCTGCAGAAGAAAGAAGAAGAAGAAAGAAAACTACAATTGTAAGTGTTAATTGATCCCTGATCCCCTGCCCAATCTATCTTCACCCCCCCAATCTATCTTCATCCCCCCATCCCCTGTTACTCTTGGGAAAATTAAAAATTGGGGACTAAATGATCATTTATGTGGGGAAAAAACAGGATTTTATATTTTCACGCCTGGGCATTATAATCTTTAGTGAAACACTTGGGGGTTTAAAGTGCTCACCACACATCTAGATAAGTTCCTTAGGGGGTCTAGTTTCCAAAATGGGGTCACTTGTGGGGGGTTTCCACTGTTTAGGCACATCAGACGCTCGTCAAACGTGACATGGCGTCCGATCTCAATTCCAGCCAATTTTAGGTTGAAAAAGTCAAACGGGGCTCCTTCCCTTCTGAGCCCTGCCATGTGCCTAAACAGTGGTTCCCCCCCACATATTGGGTATCAGCGTACTCAGGACAAATTTGACAACAACCTTTGGGGTCCAATTTCTCCTGTTACCCTTGGGAAAACAAAATATTGGGGACTAAATTATCATGTTTGTGGAAAAAATATGATTTTTTATTTTCACGCCCGGGTGTTATAAACTTCTGTGAAGCCCTTGGGGGTTCAAAGTGGTCACCACACATCTAGATAAGTTCCTTAGGGGGTCTAGTTTCCAAAATGGGGTCACTTGTGGGGGGTTTCCACTGTTTAGGCACATCAGACGCTCGTCAAACGTGGCATGGCGTCCGATCTCAATTCCAGCCAATTTTAGGTTGAAAAAGTCAAACGGGGCTCCTTCCATTCTGAGCCCTGCCATGTGCCTAAACAGTGGTTCCCCCCCACATATTGGGTATCAGCGTACTAAGGACAAATTTGACAACAACGTTTGGAGTCCAATTTCTCCTGTTACCCTTGGGAAAACAAAATATTGGGGACTAAATGATCATGTTTGTGGAAAAAATATGATTTTTTATTTTCACGCCCGGGTGTTATAAACTTCTGTGAAGCCCTTGGGGGTTCAAAGTGGTCACCACACATCTAGATAAGTTCCTTAGGGGGTCTAGTTTCCAAAATGGGGTCACTTGTGTGGGGTTTCCACTGTTTAGGCACATCAGACGCTCGTCAAACGCGACATGGCGTCCGATCTCAATTCCAGCCAATTTTAGGTTGAAAAAGTCAAACGGGGCTCCTTCCCTTCTGAGCCCTGCCATGTGCCCAAACAGTGGTTCCCCCCCACATATTGGGTATCAGCGTACTCAGGACAAATTTGACAACAACGTTTAGAGTCCAATTTCTCCTGTTACCCTTGGGAAAACAAAATATTGGGGACTAAATGATCATGTTTGTGGAAAAAATATGATTTTTTATTTTCACGCCCGGGTGTTATAAACTTCTGTGAAGAAGGGAAAATAAAAAAATTGTTGCTAAAATATTATTTTTGTGACTAAAAAGTTAAATGTTCATTTTTTCCTTCCACGTTGCTTCTGCTCCTGTGAAGCACCTGAAGTGTTAATAATCTTCTTGAATGTAGTTTTGAGTAGCTTCAGGGGTGCAGTTTTTAGAATGGTGTCACTTTTGGGTATTTTCTGCCATATAGACCCCTCAAAGTGACTTCAAATGTGAGGTGGTCCCTAAAAAAAATGGTTTTGTAAGTTTTGTTGTAAAAATTAGAAATCGCTTGTCAAATTTTAACCCTTATAACTTCCTAACAAAAAAAAATGTTGTTTCCCAAATTGTGCTGCTGTAAAGTAGACATGTGGGAAATGTTATTTAGTAACTATTTTGTGTCACATATTTCTCTGTTTTAAGGGCATACAAATTCAAATTTTGAAAATTGCAAAATTTTCAAAATGTTTGCCATATTTCTGTTTTTTTCATAAATAAACGCAAGTTATAGTGAAAAATTTTTACCACTAAAGTGAAGTACAATATGTCACGAGAAAACAGTCTCAGAATCGCCTAGATCCGTTGAAGCGTTCCCGAGTTATAACCTCATAAAGGGACAGTGGTCAGAATTGTAAAAATTGTCTCGGTCATGAACGTGCAAACCACCCTTGGGGGTGAAGGGGTTAAGATCCAAATTGGCTCTGTCTCTCATTACGGGTTAAAGAACACCGGAAGAACTGGATTGATAGGAAATCACGCAAGATCTCAATAATTCAGTCCAGGAGATAAACAAAATTGACTAATTTCGGACCCTCAGTAATTGACAGCTGAAACTTAAACAAAGGTGAAGGAGGGATTGGCAGTTTACAGTCAGCGTCTCATTATGGCTGTAATCAGAGCGAGATTGTGCAAATCGCTCATTTAAGCGACGCAATCAGTGCATTTAATGGGTAATTTGACACAAGGGAGAAAATCAAATATTGCAGGATGGTAATTTTTTTATTTGGAGTTTGCCAGCCTATGCAGAATGAAAGGAGAGGAGAGTAATTATAAGTTTGGCAACATGAGAATGTCAATTTATATTTTTATGTTTTTGCCCTTTTACCAATGAGACAGAATTATTTAGCAAATTCTTTTGATTGCAGAACAGAGGAAATTCATTCACAGGACAAAATAGTTAGAAGAAATCTGATTTTTTTTTTTTGTTTGTTTTACATGAAATGAAACGACCTCTGTCATCAACAGGTGGCAAAATAGTCTGGAAACGAAGATGAAAATTTAAAAAAACATCTATATAAAGAGTAAAGTGGGAAATGTAATACTAAATACATATAATAAACCTAATGATCCTGATCAGAGGGGTGCTATTTCTCACTGAAGAGACGCAGATGTGTACGGGGACTTTTTTATGGATTATGCACCATGGGTAAGAAAAAAAAGCTTTCAAATTAGAAAAAAAAAATTGAAAAAATAAATCTGATATCATAATATACATCTATATTTCACATTGGCCAATCCATACTCATAAGTTTGATCCCTCGGCATAAAGCTGTCACGCTAGGAAATTGTAAGCATTCAGCTTCCCTGCAGCACCTCCATAGGGCAAATGAGGTATTACATATTGCTAGAGATGATCAGATCTCCTGAAATTAATTTGGTGTGGATTCGCTCAAAACGGCTCACAGATTTTATATGGTCCAATTAAAATTTGGTCCATATAGAACCTACCTTAGGTCTCACCAGATTCCAAAACATAATAATAAACAGAGAGCAAGAAAAGGGTGTCCTAGGCTCACCCCTACTGCCTGGTCCTCCGATTGTTTCTGATCAATCTTCTATGTGGATTTTCCGGTGCTGACTAGGCCTTAAACCGGGACATGCCCTTTACCTAACATGATCATGTGAAGCCGGCTCAGCGGCATTCTCCCAATCAGCTTTAACAGGTAATTAAAAATGTCCTATAAGTGTTACTCCAGTTTAATCAGAAATCAGACAAATGTAAATATAACATCAATATTTTATTGATATAAACAACTACACAATTAAAGTAAAATGTAAAAGTTAATAGTAAAAACAAAAAGCAATGAAAGCAAGAGAAGGCCAATGAGAGACGCAAAATAAAAAGGTAAGAAAACAATACAAAGGGTACCCACCAGATGGCAGAATACTATAAGGAGTAATGACAACAGGTATGTATAGGAACATATGTATATTCACAAAGTTAATTACAATGCAATTTTGCAAATTAGATATAGATAAATATTTGGTGCAATGTAAGATCAATACTGAAGAGATAAAGATGCATTATAGCCAGACATACCCCAAAATAACAATTGAGTGTGTCACCACATCGGCCTCCACCTCAGACACCTAGAATGGCTTCCAATGAACAGGCACTTTTTCGGAAAGTGCAGCTATCAGTTGTGTTTTTCAGAGGCAGTGTGTGTTGGCATACGGCTCTATACATTTCTGAACACTATTTCACAACTGTTCTAAGCCAGAACACGTAAAGAACCACTCAAGTAAGTACAGAAGGACAACAGTCCATAATTATTTTAATACATGACGGTCAGTCAATCGGGAAAATTGCTAGAACCTTGAAGGAATCTCATGTGTAGTCAATGATGAAATTTCTCTCAAGAGGGTCATCTAAGGAGAGGAAGACAAAGAATTACCTCTGCTGCAGATGATAAGTTCATCAGAGCTACCAGCCCCAGAAACTACAAATTGACAGCACACCAAATAACCGCCCTCATAATTGATGCACAGACATGAAGTAGCAGATATACAACTCAACATCAGCTGTTCAGAGGAGACTGCAAGAAGTGTTCTTTTATGGTCAATTTGATACAAAGAAACTGCTAGTGAGGATCGTACACAAGAAGAGGCTTGTTTGGGCCAAGCAACACAAGGACTATACTGTGTATTAGACAGTGTGGTCTGATGACTTAAAAATAGGGATTTTTCGAGCAAGTATCCATGTCTTTATGAGATGCAGAAAAGGTGATTGGATAGTATCTAAATGTGTGGGATCAATGGTGAAACATGGACGGGGAGGTGTAATGGTGTGGGAGTGCTTTACTGGTGATATTATTGGTGATTTAGTCCAAATTGAAGGCACCCTTACCCAGCATGGCTACCACAGCAGATGGCAATTAAATGTCATCCCGTCAGGTTTGCTCCTTGTGAGACCATCAGAACAATGACCTTGCTGGAAACAGGAAAATGACCCAAAACACCTCCAGGCTATGAAAGTGCTTTGTGACCAAGAAGGAGAGGGATGGAGGCTGCCTCAGATGACACGGCCTCCACAATTATCCGACCTCAGCCAAATTGATATAGTTTGCAGAGTGAAAGCAAAACCATCAACAAGTGCTCAGGAACTTTGGGAACAGCTTCAAAACTGTTAGAAGCCATTACACGTGACCTGATGAAGCTGCTTGAGAGAATGCCAAAGACAGTCATCAAAATAAAAGGGTGGTACTGTGAAGAATCTAAGGTTTAAGACAGTCTGTATTGTTTCACACGTATTACTCCTTGGTTCCAAATGTGTTCCTTCATGATTTTTTTGCCTTCAGTCTAGATCTACAATATGCACATTTTAATAACAAGGAAAACTGTTGTGAGTTAATTTTTCCCTTCATCATTGAGGTCTGATGAACTCCCTCCTCTGGTGAAGGAAGGTAGTGAGGCTGATTACCAAACACATGGGCAGCTAGATGATGACTGGGTGGCTGGAATTGAGGACTGGATATAAGGCTGCCGACGCCCTTCTTCCTGGCTGGTGATTTTTCCTGCTGGATTCTTGGAGACCAGTCTGATTCCTGCATCTCAAAGCTAAGTTTTTCTGCTCTGCTTTGTACTCTTCAGTCTTGTTTTTGTTTTGCCTTTTTTTTGGGAGTTCTGCCATCCCCGGCCGGGGGTGAGCTGTATTCCATTTTTGTCTCTGATCTGTTGATCTTTTGCTCTGTCTTCAGAATATACCTGAGTGCTGATATAGTCTTTTGAAGCCTAGTGACTTCAGGGCCTGTTTTTCCTATCAGTCGGTTGGCTCATTTTTATAGGGTTTTTGATGGCAGACAGCAGCTTTCCTATCCTGTCCTATGTAGTTAGCTTGGGCCCCATCATTTGCTCAACCTATCTTTCTATCTGTGTTAGTGTTTTCATCTTGCTTCACCGTCATTATATGTTGGGGGCTGCCTATTGCTTTGGGGTCTGCTCTGGGGCAGTTTAGTTTTTCCCCTTTCTGTCTTTAGGCTATGTAGTTCTCTGGCTGTGATCGAGGGGTCTAGGGCACCGTAGGAACCCCCCATGGCTACTGCTAGTTGTTGTGGATAGGTTCAGAGGTCTGCAATCCGATAGCTGCCAACCTCTCTGGTTTTTCTGGACTTAGCTGGTATTTTGTTTTTTCCTCCTTCGGTGACTCATCATAACAGAAAACCATTACATCACTAGGTGCTTGTGTTTTGTAAACTTTTAGCATGTAAGCCCTAAAGGGCAGGGTCCTCTCTCTCCTCTGTATCAGTCTGTCATTGTTAGTTTGTTTACTGTAAGTGATATCTGTAATTTGTATGTAACCCCTTCTCATGTACAGCACCATGGAATCAATGGTGCTATATAAATAAATAAAAATAATAAAATAGATTTTTTTTTACACTAGACCATTCCTTAAAAAGGACCAGTCACAAGGCCAAAAGTAAGCAGTATTTGCTCTTATTTTATTTCCCCTGAGTAATCCATTTTTTTGCATTTTTTTTATCTATCATATGATTTCAATATACTATATACTAGTGTATAAGCCGAGATTTTCAGCCCATTTTTTTGGGCTGAAAGTTCCCCTCGTCTTATACACGAGTCATATACCGGGGGGGGTCAGCGGGGGAGGGGGGTGGGGGTGTCAGATACCATACTCACCCCTCCTGGCACGGTCTCTGCAGCCCCTGCTTCTCCAGCAGTGGTCTTCTTCCTGCTTTCAGCGGTCACGTGGTACCGCTCATGAGTATGCGCATATTTATGAGTTTAATAAGCGGTACCACGTGACCGCTGAATGCAGGAAGCAGACGACCATCCGATGGACAAGCAGGGGCTGCAGAGAAGACCGTGCACCAGGAGGGGTGAGTATGACGGGGCAGTGCAATATTCACCTGTCCCCGTCGCAATGCACTGCTGTGTCTCCGGATCCTCCTGCTGTTACATTCAGGTCAGAGGTCACGATGACGTAGTCAGTGCGCGCCCTCTGATGAATGCCACTGCAGAGAGCCGGGAGACACAGCGGTGAACGGCAATGGACCCAGGACCAGGAAATATCGCCGGTGCAGGGGGCTCAGGACACCGGCACCTGGCCCCCAGCAACGGAGAGGTGAGTATGTCATTTTTCTTTTTTTAATTGCAGCAGCAGCAAATAAGGGGTATTTATCCATGGAGCATCTTATGGGGCAGCATTAACCCTTGTGCAGCAGCATATTATGGGGTGTATTTATGGAGCATCTTATGGGGCAGCATTAACCCTTGTGCAGCAGCATATGGGGGTATTTATGGAGCATCTTATGGGGCGGCATTAACCCTTGTGCAGCAGCATATGGGGGTATTTATGGAGCATCTTATGGGGCAGCATTAACCCTTGTGCAGCAGTATATGGGGGGTATTTATGGAGCATCTTACGGGGCAGAATTAACCCTTGTGCAGCAGCAATATATGGGGGGTATTTATGGAGCATCTTATGGGGCAGCATTAATCCTTGTGCAGCAGCATATGGGGGTATTTATGGAGCATCTTCTTGGGCCAGCATTAACCCTTGTGCAGCAGCATAAGGGGGGGGTTTATCTATGGAGCATCTTCTGGACTGCCATTAACCCTCGGCTTATACATGAGTCAATAATTTTCCCAGTTTTTTGTGGCAAAATTAGGGGGGTAGGCTTATACACGGGTATATACAGTAAGCCTTTTTACTAAGTGCTCACAGGATCCTCTGACATCCGAATTTCACGTAAAACTGCTACCCGTGTTTTCGGTAATGTAAGTCAGTAAGTTCATGAAAAAATCGGACCAAACTCAGGTGACATCCGATAGTTATAAAGGAAGAGGTGACAATTAGTTCTCTTTTACCTTACTGTAGACTCACTGCAAGTATTCAGAAACTTTTCCAGTTAAACACAGTGGAGAGGAAAGCGAGAGGAAAGGGTGATGCTACAGTCTTTCTACCTCATCCTGTGCATGAGACTCATGCTGTGAGATGGAAGAAGGGGTGATACTACAGTCTCTCTACCTTATCCTATGCATGAGACTCGTGCTGTGAGAAAGGGGAAGGGGGTGATTCTACAGTCTGTACATGGGACTCGTGCTGTGAGAGGGAGGAAGGGGGTGATAGTACAGTCTCTCTACCTCATTCTGTGCATGAAACTCATGCTGTGAGAGGGAGGAAGGGGGTGATGCTGCAGTCTACCTCATCCTGTGCATGAGACTCCTGCTGTGTGACGGAGGAAGGGAGTGATGCTACAGTCTCTCTACCTCATCCTGTGTATGAGATTCGTGCTGTAAGGCGGAGGAAGGGAGTGATGCTACAATCTTTCTACCTCATCCTGTGCATGAGATTCGTGCTGTGAGAGGGAGGAAGAGTGGTGCTACAGTCTCTCTACCTCAAGCTCTGCAAGAGACTCGGGCTGTGAAAGGGAGGAAGGGGTGATGCTACAGTCTCTCTACCTCATTCTGTATGTGAGACTCATGCTGTGAGAGAGAGGGAGGGGGTGAAGCCACCAACACAGCACAATTATTAAAAGCAAATGTGCATTTGATGGAGAAATAATGAAATTATCAAACATTTGGCTTCAGTACTATTAATAAATATCTACATCTGCCAAAAGGGGGATTTGGATTTTGTAACCACAGGTGCTTACGACCTTTAAAGTCTACTTATGTTATTCATCTGGTTCTACGTAAAATGCTTTGGTTAAAGCTTTAAAGTTGCCCATAATTATTAACATACATGGATGATGACATTGATGCTATAGTTTTGCTCGTTTATAGACCAAATATATCCTGAGCCAAGGAATATAGAGGTGCGTTAATAAAGAGTTATAAAAACTCATCTCAGTAAATGAGAGAGAAGTCAATATCTTATTTTATCTAAAAACATAAAAGTAAGGTAAAAGTATATTCTGCGATGTAATGAAACACATAGTTTACATGAATCCGGTCTCTCGGCTGCCATTACGCACTTATCAGTTGTATATTCTGCCGACACGGAGACCGCCAAGAGTAAGTCCAGAGAACAAAAGACATTGTAAAATTATTTTTACTGGTTTTACATTCATTACTTATAGTTCATGTGATTCTATTATGTCTGAAATAGTTATAATAATAATCATGATTGATAATATAATTTTATACCTTATGTGTATCATCTTTATTATGGGTATGTATAAAAATATGTCTGACCTACGGTATTTATCTATAGTGTAATGACAATAGAAAATAATCAATGTTTTCCAAATTTGTAAAAGCCCTGATTGCTTGGTTACAACGTCAGCAAATGTTTGGCCCAAAAAGGGCAAGATTATATAAATACTGGGCGCGGTAGGGTATGCAAGTGGGTGGTCCTGTCTGGTTTGGGGGAATCCCTATTCTTGCAACACCAAAGTTGATAAGTTGGTAAGGGAATGACCTGGTTTGGAATTTCATGACACAACCCAGGCAAGTCTTCCTGTTTTTTTTTTTTTGGGGGGGATGTGTTGTATTTGGAATAGCACCATTTTGCAGAAAGTATAATGTAAAATTTGTTTTATTTTTCATGGGGGTGGGGACTTGAAAAATGCAGAAATTCTTCTATTTTTTTTTGAGTTTTGTTTTTTATGCTATAGTCATCACTGACCGGATGTAAATGACATAATAACTATATTCTGTGTCATTTTAGGGTAACAATGAGACCAAATTAAATTGTTTTAAATATTTTAATATTTTTCCACAATTAACACATTTTTAATCATTTGCTTTTTGTAAGAAAGAAAAATGTTGATAAATATGTTAACATACCCCTCCATACTATTTTAACGGCCTTCAGTTCGATTTCGAACCATGGCAACTTGATGGATGATTGATCTTAGAATCATAGACTCATAGAATGTTTGAGTTGGAAGGTACCTCAAAGGTCATCGTGTCCAGCTCCCTGCTCAATGCTGGATTCACTAAAATATCTCAGACAGATGTCTGTCCAGTCTCTGTTTGAAGACATCCATTGAAGTAGAACTCACCACCACCGTGACAGCCTGTTCCACTCATCGATCACCTTCACTGTCAAAAAGTTTTTTCTAATATCTAATCTGTGTCTTTTCCCTTTCAGTTTCATTCCATTGCTTCTCGTGTTTCAATGTGGAAATGAGAATAAAGATGATCCGTCTACTCTGTGCCAGCCCTTCAGATATTTGTAGACAGCTATTACTGTAAGTCTTCTCTTAGTCTTCTTTTTTGCAAGCTAAACATTCCCAGATCCTTTAATCGTACCTCGTAGGACATACTTTGCAGACCGCTCACCACCAGCTCTTCTCTGAAATTTCTCCAATTTTTCAATGTCTTTTTTTAAAATGTGGTGACCAGAACAGAACAGAATATTCCTGATGCGTCCTGACCAAGGAAGAGTAGAAGAGAATAATTACTTCAGGTGATCTAGACTCTATACTTTTCTTTGTACATCCTAGAACTGTGTTTGCCTTTTTTTGTTGCTGCATCACACTGTTGACTCATGTGCAGTCTTGGATCTATTAGTATACCCAAGTCTTTTTCACATGTGCTGTTGCTTAGTTCTATTCTTCCCATTCTGTAGAGGTAATTTTGTGTTTGATAACCCTCCTAGCTTTGCATTGTCTGCAAATTTGATCAGACTAACTTAAGTTCCCTTATCTAGATCATTTATAAAAAATATTAAATAACACTTGGGCCAGGACAGAGCCTTGTGATACCCCACTGGAGATACTCTTCCAATTTAATGTGCAACCATTTATCACCACTCTTTAAGTATGATCACTGAGCCAGTTATGAATCCATTTAACTGTAGCCTTGTCAATCCCATATTTGGTCATTTTTTCAATAAGGAAAGTATGAGATACTTTATAAAATGATTTGCTGAAGTTGAGATATACTATATCTACCGCATTTCCTAGATCCAACCAGTCAGGGATTCCATCATAGAAGAAAATTATATCAGTCTGGCATGACTTGTTTTCTACAAATCCATGCTGGCTCTAGTTAATTACTGCATTCTAATCCAAGTACTTGCATACATGTTTAACAAATTGTTCAAAGATATTTCCTGGTATTGAAATAAAGCTCACTGGCCTGTAATTTCTTGCCTCCATCTTCTTTCCTTTTTTGAAGATAGAGACAACATTTGCCCTTCTCCAATCTTCTGGGACTTATATTGTTCTCCAGAATTTTTCAAAGATCCTGGCTAGTGGGTCTGAAATTTCCTCTGCTATCTCTTTCAGTACCCTAGGATGTAATTCATCTGGACCAGGATATTTAAATTCATGTAACTTAGCCAAGTGTTCCCTCACCATCTCTCTGTTTATAAATAGTGTCGATTCTTGTATTTATTCATTGGTACCATGAAGATGAGCTGATATTGCAATTGCTTTCTTAGAGAACACAGATGCAAAATAGGAATTTAAAAGTTCTGCCTTCTCAAAATCATTTTGACCACATCACTGTTTTCATCCTGTAAAATTCCTATAGCATCTTTTTCTTTTCTTTTGCTTTTGACAAACCCCCAAAATCCTTTTTCACTGCTTTTGGTCTCCCTTGCAAGCCTCACTTCATTACTGGCTTTAGCTCTTCTAACGCTTGCCCTGCATTCCTTGCAAATAGCATTATATTTTTCTTTAGATATGCCCCCCATTTTCCATTTAATATACATTTCTTTTTTCCTTTATAACAAGTGATTAAGTTCGGTGTTCATCCATCCTGGTCTCTTCAGCTGCTATTAATTCTTCCTTCTTTTCGGGATTGTCGCCAATTGTGCAGGGAGAACTTCATTCAGCAAAATGTCCCATCCTACTTGGACATTTCTGTCCTTTATGCTTTCTTTGTGCAAGCCTAGATAGGTCAACCAGGATTTTCTCTGCCGTTATATTGATTATAAGCAATCAGCTGGTGTTTCTCTTTGCCTAGTTCCTTCTGTTCTTACGAGCATGTTGTCCTTCTCCAGTGATGGCTTTTTTCGTATGAGTTGTCCAAAGTAGGCAAGTTGTAGCTTGGTAATCTTTGCTTTGAGAGACATGTCTGGCTTGATTTGTTCCAAAATGTATGTGTTTGTTCTTCTTGCCATCCATAGTATTGATAACACCCTTCTCCAGCACCACATTTTACAGGCATTGATTCTTCTACTTTCTTGTTCTTTATTGTCCAGGTTTTGCATCTGTATGTTACCACAGAAAGGATCATGTATGAGTCATGTTTTCGTCATCAGTAACATGTTCGTTGATTTGAAAACCTTGTCCCTTGACTGCATTGTTAATTTGCCCGTAGCTATTCTCCTATTGACTTCTGGTGTCATTGCTGCATCTTGAGTGATCATCTTTCCGACTAGGTTGAAGTCCTTTACAACTTCCAGTTTGTCACCGTCCATCTCAAATGAGTGCCGGTTGCGCCTAGCAGTAGTCCATATCTTTGTCTTCTTTGTGTTGAGTAACAGACCCCTCCTACACCAACCATATTTGAAGTCTAAGTCTTTATACAGTGTCCTATGGTTTATAAAAAAGTTCAAATGTTGCTTTAGAAGACTATATACTAGTTTGTTTCAAAAGATGGAAAAAAAACAGAGCAGAATGCAGTACTGGTTTTTACAAGAAAAGTCACAAACACTGTGACAGACAAAAACCCCACTGACCCCTTTATAGTGATTGGGGTCTATAAGGCGCCATTATGTAATGGATATGCCATTTCAATTTCTGTTCCTATGATGGAGCATAAAGCCAAAAAAAAGATTACAAATATGAACCCAAGAGAATCAATGGGAATTTTGGGTCCTTGTTAAAAAAAATTAGTCCACTGGCAATAAAATAGCTTGGGGCTAGAGATTAGCCAGTAAATTTGAGTAGACTAGAGTTTTACATAAATCCACATTCACCAAAATGCAGATTTTTAGTCATTTGCTTTGTCTTGGGTTCAGCAAAATGGCAGTTGCTTGGTGCCATAATTCAGAACCATTAAAGGCCACCGAAAGATTAAAAAAACCTTCTACTCACCTTACCACTCACCTCTCCAGCCCCGTTGCTCCTCATCGACAGCCATCCAGTACTTGTTGTATCTTCTGATTCCCACCACTTCCACTGAAATCCCCAGGGCAGTTGAGCACAAACGAGTGCAAAGTCACGGCACAGGTCATGACATAATGACTTTTTGTGCACTTACCCAGAACTCCTCTGGGCCTCATCAGAGCAGGAAGTTACAGCTCGGTGTGAGAAGCCCATCCAGGTGAATATAAAGGTTTTTTTATTTTCTACATCTTATATTCATTATGCTCTGGGGTTTCTCAATGGACATTAAATTCATGGAGAATAACTTCTCCGCAAATCGAATTTCCCTGGGAAAAACAAACAGGTGAATATGAATGTTGCCCGATCAGCTCATCTCTAATTGGTACCCATTCTATGTTTTGCAATAAGGCCCTATAATTTTTGCCTACATCTCTGACTTCAAATTTTTCCTATTCCAGCACCAACTACTGTTATACTACTCCCTACAACAAGAATATGAGAATTTTTTAATTTAACTCTAAAGTCCAGTTGAGCAAGAACTTTGACAAGATCACACAACAGCTGTTGTATGCTGATACTTTCATTTACTATGGCAACCATAGAAAATCTAGATTTGGCCCAGTTAAAATTTGCAATCAGCTAAACAGGAATTTCTTAGAAGAGTAAGTTCATATCCAAGGACTTTCTTTGTCTTCAGTTCTTTACAAGGTTCTGTAGATTTCCTGCTCGGGATCCATCACACAAAAGACGTCACTAAATACAAACATGTGGGGATAATAGAGAGAGTAAACAAATGGAATGCTGAGAGATTATATCACATAACGACCGAAATACAAAGGGTAACGGTGGGAGAGATCCACTGCGTTTTAGTTTTAGGCTTTTGTCACTGCAGTGGATATACAATCCATATAAAGCAATTACATTCCTAAATCTGAGCTGGCTGATGACATTTTAGGTTGTAAAAATGAGCAAAGTATCAGGACTGTACTACAGAGAAGCGATGCAAGTATCATAACTATACCATTTTTTTTTCCCTTTTGGAATGAATGAATGAATGAAATAAAAATTATTTTTAAACGGGTGCCTCATCACAGATGATGACTATGAAATGTAACCATATCCTCAGGTAAGGCGAGGAGTTAATCACCACAGAGGAGGTATGGCACAGCAAAGACCGACACCAGCTATAGCTAAAAACAGAATTGTAACTTAATGTTCATGACGTTAGGAAATAAATGCAGTACACAGTAAAAATACACATTATTTGGGGCAGATAAGCTTGACGGATCTTATGGACAGGCACAATTCTTATCAGACACAGTCTCTTTAACAGCACAAACCTCCATATGTTGACTACCCCTACTTGCAGTTTGCTGGTTTTTTAACCTTGGCTCACCCCAAAAAAACACATCACACATAGCTCTCTCTCTGAGGGCATGATGCATGGAATAAAGGGATACGCCTCATTGAATCTGCCAATTTTCAGCTGCTCTTGTCTGCTTTCCACATCCTCATGGCCCAGACTCACTAGGTCCCATCAGTGGACCAAGTAGGAGGATACAAGCACCTCACTGACCACTGATACATGCTTAAACTGACTTGGAGGTGCTGAACCCAGTGTTCCTTCTCCTGAGAAGCTGGACATGTACATCTGTGTCCACAAGATGCCATTCTCATTTTCTATCTTAGGTAAACTCTTCTACTTCATAAGCCCCACAACTTCCTACCTGAAAGCAGTCTAGCAGATTCTTAATCATAAGTGGGATTAACCCATCGATCACAGGAACAGGAGGTCTCAAAGCACCCTATGTAAATGGAGTGGTAGTGACTAGAGTTGAGCGACTTTTGGTTTTTTAGGGTCGCGTTTCGTTTCGTGAAACCCGACTTTTCCAAAAGTTGGGTCGAGCAAGATCGTCCGATTATAGGGAAAAGTCGGGGTCGTCCCGAAACACGAAACCCAATGTAAGTCAATGGGGAATAAAAGTCGGCAGTGAGAGGAGGACAGGAAACACACCTACAGTGCCCATTTGAATGCCAAAAGCATCAATTCTTCTTACTTAAGCTTGTCAACCTTAATTAACTTCATAATATAAGTTACGCACTGAAAAATGGGGGTTATTTGGCTAAAGTTGTGGGGGGGGAGGGCTGGCTGCAGGTTTTCATGTGCCCTGGGCGAAAGAGCGCCCCTTTAACACATACCACAACTCATCATGCTCCGATACGGCAGATAAATAGCGGTATAGTACAATGAAAAATACCTCACTTTTTACATCTCATGACGAGGCCCATCTATTTCTCCATACAGAATCATTGGTCCCATATAATGTTTGAAACAGTATATGATGAGCTCCACATAATGCTACAGTATATGTTGGTCCCCATGGATGAAGCTCCACTGTCTTATGGGCCCAAATAATGCTCCAAACATAATGGGCCCCATTTCTAATGCTCTAGTGTATAATGGGCCCTGTAAATGCTGCTCCAGTGTCTGATGTCCACCTTTGGAATGTTCCAGTGTATGGTGGGCCCCATCTATCATTCTCCAGAGTATAGTGCTCCCCAAAAATTGCTGTCCCAACATTGAAAACAATCAAATAAGTCTCCTCGCTAGGGAATCCCTGTACTTGTCTGGACAGGTGCTGTAGCTTGCTTAACAGCTCGCCAGCCGTTCTCACGCCCAGTATGGATTGCACGTGATTGCACAAAGGTTAGAAAGGGTACCGTATCCCTGGATAACATGTATGGATAGCGTACACATTCAAAATATATGTCTCAGGAGGCAGGCTCAGACGGTGTCAGGCCCAGTATGGATTGCACGTGATTGCACAAAGGTTAGAAAGGGTACCGTATCCCTGGATAACATGTATGGATAGCGTACACATTCAAAATATATGTCTCAGGAGGCAGGCTCAGACGGTGTCAGGCACAGTATGGATTGCACGTGATTGCACAAAGGTTAGAAAGGGTACCGTATCCCCGGATAACATGTATGGATAGCGTACACATTCAAAAATTCAAAATATATGTATCAGGAGGCAGGCTCAGACGGTGTCAGGCACAGTATGGATTGCACGTGATTGCACAAAGGTTAGAAAGGGTACCGTATCCCCGGATAACATGTATGGATAGCGTACACATTCAAAATATATGTCTCAGGAGGCAGGCTCAGACGGTGTTAGGCCCAGTATGGATTGCACGTGATTGCACAAAGGTTAGAAAGGGTACCGTATCCCCGGATAACATGTATGGATAGCGTACACATTCAAAATATATGTCTCAGGAGGCAGGCTCAGACGGTGTCAGGCACAGTATGGATTGCATGTGATTGCACAAAGGTTAGAAAGGGTACCGTATCCCCGGATAACATGTATGGATAGCGTACACATTCAAAATATATGTCTCAGGAGGCAGGCTCAGACGGTGTTAGGCCCAGTATGGATTGCACGTGATTGCACAAAGGTTAGAAAGGGTACCGTATCCCCGGATAACATGTATGGATAGCATACACATTCAAAATATATGTCTCAGGAGGCAGGCTCAGACGGTGTTAGGCCCAGTATGGATTGCACGTGATTGCACAAAGGTTAGAAAGGGTACCGTATCCCCGGATAACATGTATGGATAGCGTACACATTCAAAATATATGTCTCAGGAGGCAGGCTCAGACGGTGTTAGGCCCAGTATGGATTGCACGTGATTGCACAAAGGTTAGAAAGGGTACCGTATCCCCGGATAACATGTATGGATAGCGTACACATTCAAAATATATGTCTCAGGAGGCAGGCTCAGACGGTGTTAGGCCCAGTATGGATTGCACGTGATTGCACAAAGGTTAGAAAGGGTACCGTATCCCCGGATAACATGTATGGATAGCGTACACATTCAAAATATATGTCTCAGGAGGCAGGCTCAGACGGTGTTAGGCCCAGTATGGATTGCACGTGATTGCACAAAGGTTAGAAAGGGTACCGTATCCCCGGATAACATGTATGGATAGCGTACACATTCAAAATATATGTCTCAGGAGGCAGGCTCAGACAGTGTCAGGCACAGGATGGATTGCACGTGATTGCACAAAGGTTAGAAAGGGTACCGTATCCCCGGATAACATGTATGGATAGCGTACACATTCAAAATATATGTCTCAGGAGGCAGGCTCAGACGGTGTTAGGCCCAGTATGGATTGCACGTGATTGCACAAAGGTTAGAAAGGGTACCGTATCCCCGGATAACATGTATGGATAGCGTACACATTCAAAATATATGTCTCAGGAGGCAGGCTCAGACGGTGTTAGGCCCAGTATGGATTGCACGTGATTGCACAAAGGTTAGAAAGGGTACCGTATCCCCGGATAACATGTATGGATAGCGTACACATTCAAAATATATGTCTCAGGAGGCAGGCTCAGACGGTGTCAGGCACAGTATGGATTGCACGTGATTGCACAAAGGTTAGAAAGGGTACCGTATCCCCGGATAACATGTATGGATAGCGTACACATTCAAAATATATGTCTCAGGAGGCAGGCTCAGACGGTGTTAGGCCCAGTATGGATTGCACGTGATTGCGCAAAGGTTAGAAAGGGTACCGTATCCCTGGATAACATGTATGGATAGCGTACACATTCAAAATATATGTCTCAGGAGGCAGGCTCAGACGGTGTCAGGCACAGTATGGATTGCACGTGATTGCACAAAGGTTAGAAAGGGTACCGTATCCCCGGATAACATGTATGGATAGCGTACACATTCAAAATATATGTCTCAGGAGGCAGGCTCAGACGGTGTTAGGCCCAGTATGGATTGCACGTGATTGCACAAAGGTTAGAAAGGGTACCGTATCCCCGGATAACATGTATGGATAGCGTACACATTCAAAATATATGTCTCAGGAGGCAGGCTCAGACGGTGTTAGGCCCAGTATGGATTGCACGTGATTGCACAAAGGTTAGAAAGGGTACCGTATCCCCGGATAACATGTATGGATAGCGTACACATTCAAAATATATGTCTCAGGAGGCAGGCTCAGACGGTGTTAGGCCCAGTATGGATTGCACGTGATTGCACAAAGGTTAGAAAGGGTACCGTATCCCCGGATAACATGTATGGATAGCGTACACATTCAAAATATATGTCTCAGGAGGCAGGCTCAGACGGTGTTAGGCCCAGTATGGATTGCACGTGATTGCACAAAGGTTAGAAAGGGTACCGTATCCCCGGATAACATGTATGGATAGCGTACACATTCAAAATATATGTCTCAGGAGGCAGGCTCAGACGGTGTTAGGCCCAGTATGGATTGCACGTGATTGCACAAAGGTTAGAAAGGGTACCGTATCCCCGGATAACATGTATGGATAGCGTACACATTCAAAATATATGTCTCAGGAGGCAGGCTCAGACAGTGTCAGGCACAGGATGGATTGCACGTGATTGCACAAAGGTTAGAAAGGGTACCGTATCCCCGGATAACATGTATGGATAGCGTACACATTCAAAATATATGTCTCAGGAGGCAGGCTCAGACGGTGTTAGGCCCAGTATGGATTGCACGTGATTGCACAAAGGTTAGAAAGGGTACCGTATCCCCGGATAACATGTATGGATAGCGTACACATTCAAAATATATGTCTCAGGAGGCAGGCTCAGACGGTGTTAGGCCCAGTATGGATTGCACGTGATTGCACAAAGGTTAGAAAGGGTACCGTATCCCCGGATAACATGTATGGATAGCGTACACATTCAAAATATATGTCTCAGGAGGCAGGCTCAGACGGTGTCAGGCACAGTATGGATTGCACGTGATTGCACAAAGGTTAGAAAGGGTACCGTATCCCCGGATAACATGTATGGATAGCGTACACATTCAAAATATATGTCTCAGGAGGCAGGCTCAGACGGTGTTAGGCCCAGTATGGATTGCACGTGATTGCGCAAAGGTTAGAAAGGGTACCGTATCCCTGGATAACATGTATGGATAGCGTACACATTCAAAATATATGTCTCAGGAGGCAGGCTCAGACGGTGTCAGGCACAGTATGGATTGCACGTGATTGCACAAAGGTTAGAAAGGGTACCGTATCCCCGGATAACATGTATGGATAGCGTACACATTCAAAATATATGTCTCAGGAGGCAGGCTCAGACGGTGTTAGGCCCAGTATGGATTGCACGTGATTGCACAAAGGTTAGAAAGGGTACCGTATCCCCGGATAACATGTATGGATAGCGTACACATTCAAAATATATGTCTCAGGAGGCAGGCTCAGACGGTGTTAGGCCCAGTATGGATTGCACGTGATTGCACAAAGGTTAGAAAGGGTACCGTATCCCCGGATAACATGTATGGATAGCGTACACATTCAAAATATATGTCTCAGGAGGCAGGCTCAGACGGTGTCAGGCACAGTATGGATTTGACGGCCCAGATTACACAGCGGAGGAGCAGGGAGAGGTAAAGATTGCAAATGCTGGGGCCCTGCCCAAGCAAGGGGGGCCACTCGTGGGCGTCGGTACTGGCACTGGGCCCCTCATAGTACAGCGGTGTGTCTGACGGCGGGTGTGCACCACCACCGTCAGAGACACTTGATTGCACTATGAGGGACCCTGTGCCAGTGCCCGCGCCCAAGAGTCGGCCTACCCACCTGTCCAGGGCAACGGCACTCGCACAGTGTCGTGCGCTAGGTGGTGACCCCGGCCATGGGGGGGAGGCAGCACAGTTAGGGAGTTTTAGAAAGTGGCATATGTTGATGTTGGACATTCAGCTGATGCAAAAGGCGAAATAGGTGAAGTACCAGGAAGAGGTGGACCAAAGCAAGCCATTTTTCTGTCACCCTATGTGTCATCAGGGGAAGGTGGGACAAAATCCTTGGAAACCCATGCGTGGTTCATTTTAATGAAGGTTAGATCATCCACATTTTGGGTTGACAGACGGGTCCTTTTTTCTGTCAGGATTGATCCAGCTGCACTGAAGACTCTTTCCGATAGCACACTTGCAGCTGGGCAAGCGAGCTCCTGTAAGGCATATTGGGCCAATTCAGGCCAGGTGTCCAGTTTAGCGGCCCAATAGTCAAAGGGGAATGACCTGTGTGGGAGAACATCGATATGGGAGGAAAAGTAGTTTGTAACCATAGTTGACAACTGCTGTCTCCTGTCACTTTCCATCGATGCAGTATTACCAGTTGTGTGAGCGGTATTTGAAAAATCAGTCCACAACATTGTCATGAAACCCCTGTCTCCAACACCACTTCTGCTGTGTGCACCACGAACACCTCTGCCAAGCTGCCCCCGGCCCGTACGGCTCGTGTGAGAACCATCACCGCTGCTGTGTCTGGGAATGCCTCAAGCAACCGATTTACCAGAGTTGCTTGTTTATTAGCCAATATTAGGTCAAGGTTCTCCTGTGGCATGATGCTTTGTAATTTGCCTTTATAGCGTGGATCCAGGATGCTGGCCAACCAGTAGTCGTCATCGTTCATCATTTTGGCAATGCGGGGGTCCCTTTTTAGGATCCGCAAGGCATAATCTGACATGTGGGCCAATGATGCACTGCGAGTACTGGGTGGAGGAGCACTTTCTGGCAAATCCACATCCCTCCAGTCACACACAAACCCTGTACCAGACCTTGCCACGCCAACATTTTCACTTGCCCCACGAGATGCATCCTCCTCCCCTAAGTAATCATCCCCATCATCCTCCTCCTCCTCTTCTTCCTCCACCTCGTCCAGGAGAGGTCCTTGAGCAGACAATGGCTGAATGTCATCAAGGATTCCCTCCTCCTCTTCCTCCTCATCAACATTGGCTGCAGACGCCTGCTCCTTAAGGTGCGTCAAAGTTTGCATGAGCAGACGCATAAGTGGGATGCTCATGCTTAGGATGGCGTCGTCTGCGCTTACCAGCCGTGTGCATTCCTCAAAACACTGAAGGACTTTACAAAGGTCTTTCAGCTTCGACCACTGCACGCCTGTCAACTCCATGTCTGCTCTCAAAGTGCCTGGCCGTGTATCCTCCCACAAATGCATTATGGCCTGCCTCTGCTCGCACAGCCGCTCCACCATGTGCAGGGTGGAGTTCCACCTTGTTGCAATGTCGATAATGAGGCGGTGGTTGGGAAGGTGGAGCAATCGCTGCAGCTTCTGCATACGAACGGAGTGTACAGGCGACCGGCGGATGTGCGCGCACAGTCTTCGCACCTTCTGGAGCAGGGCTGTTAACTCCGGATAATTTTTGAGGAAGCACTGCACCACCAGGTTCAAGGTGTGAGCCAAGCAAGGTATGTGGCTGAGTTTTGAAAGGGCTATGGCTGCCACAAAATTACGGCCGTTATCACTAACTACCTTGCCTGCCTCAAGATGTACACTGCCCAGCCATGACTCAGTTTGTCGCTTCAAGTACTCGGCCAGCACCTTGGCGGTGTGTCTGTCGCCAAAACACATCATCTGCAACACAGCCTGCTGACGCTTTCCACTAGCTGCTCGATAGGGGGACACATCGTGTGCAACAGTGGCAGCTGCAGATGGAGTGCTCGTACGACTGCGCTCTGTGGACGAGCTTTCGCTTCTGGAGGAGGAGGAGGAGGAGGGTCAAACGCCTACAGCCAACTGTTTCCTATACCGTGGGCTAGGCAGCACTGTCCCACCACCGCTGTCCCCTGTGGACCCTGCATCCACCACATTAACCCAGTGCGCAGTGATGGACACGTAACGGCCCTGGCCATGCCGACTGGACCATGCATCAGTTGTGAGGTGCACCTTTCCGCTCACTGACTGCTTGAGTGCATGGACAATGCGGTCTTTCACATGATGGTGGAGGGCTGGGATGGCTTTGCGAGAGAAGAAGTGGCGACTGGGTAGGTCATAGCGTGGTACTGCATAGGCCATGAGTTCGCGGAAAGCTGTGCTTTCCACCAACCGAAAGGGCATCATCTCAAACGAGATTAGTTTGGCAATGTGGGCGTTCAAACCCAGTGTACGCGGATGAGAGACTGAGTACTTTCTTGACCTACTCATAGTGTCTGGGAGGGTGAGCTGGACTTGAGAGCTGCATATGGTGGAAGTAGCGGTGGACAGGGCGGACTGAGAGAGGGTTGATGATGGTGATGGAGTTGGTGTTCTTTCTGATGGCCTAGAATCAGTCTTTCGTTGATATAACAGTGGGATTCCCTGACTGCTGTGGCCTTGCAACGACACCTCAACATTTGCTGCTGTGCTAACCGGTGGGCTTACAGTGGGGGAAACAATGTAGCGTTGCTGACTACCTTCGTTGTGATCAGTTGCACATGTGGCACTTGAGGTTTGGTGTTGTGTCCACGCTTGCAAGTGCATGCTGGTTAAATGTCTAAGCATGCAACTGGTATTCAAATTTTTCAGATTTTTCCCTCGGCTAAAGGTCTTTGCGCACTTCTTACAGATAACCTTGGCCTGATCATGAGGATTTTGTTCAAAAAAGTGCCACACTGCACTCTTCCTACTTTGGCAGACATTTTGCGGCCTAGCACGCTGTGATCTTTTGACCCTCTGGACAAGCTGTCCAGCAACTCTTTTGATGTTTGGAACCTGTCTTTGGAGTGCTCCGGGCCTGCCAGATAACAGCTGTTGCGATGTCGATGTCTGCTGTGGATGCTCCTCATCTGAGCTATTGGAAGCAGCACCCTCTTCCCCCAATGGATGCCAATCTGGGTCAACAACTGGGTCATCCATCACCTCCTCTTCTATGTCATGTGCACCTTTCTCTGTGTCACCGTGTATGGTGGTATAGTGTGCGGGAAGGGGCACCTGAGTCTCATCAGGGTCAAAATCTGGCTCTGTACACTGCGAGGACAATGTAGTGCTCTGAGTGAATGTACCAGCAGAATCATCCATCAGCGGCTGTGCATCAGTGCACTCCATGTCAGATTCATCTTGGCCTGGGTAATTCACCATTTGACTTGATAATCCAGGCATGGTATGTGAAAACAGCTCCATGGAGTAATCAGTAGTATGGCCTGCGTCATCCTTCAATCTTGGTTGGGGTGAAGGACACAAGGAAAGGTGTGGTTCATGAACATGAGCCTCCAATGACGACTCAGTGCTTTTACTTTTTACAACTGAAGAAGAGGAGGCGATAGAGCTGGAGGCTGAGTCAGCAATGTAAGACAAAACTTTTTCCTGATGCTCTGCCTTTAAAAGCGGTTTGCCAACTCCTAGAAAACTAAGCGTTCGAGGCCTTATGTAGACAGAGGATGACGCAGGGTCAGCACCTCCTGCATTCGGTCCTATTTTGCTCTTGCCACTACCATCAGATCCACCACCAACACCATCATTACCAGCTGCCAACCCCCGCCCAATTCCACGGCCTCTTCCACCAGCCTTCCTCATTTTTGGTAGAAATGTAGACAAAATCCAACAAACTATATAGTAATGTAAAACAAGGTACAAGGTGTCTATAGGACAGGGGAGATTTAGAATTTCTGCACACACTTGTGGACAGTGGACACTTTTGGATTGTGTGAGGCCCACTGATATCTGAGCGCTATGTGACACACTCGATGGCACAGCTGCCTGTGACCAAAGTGACGAGAGGATAATGGAGATTTTGAATCTCTGCGCACACTTTTGGACACTGGACACTTGTGGATTGTGTGAGGCCCACTGATATCTGAGCGCTATGTGACACGCTCGATGGCACAGCTGCCTGTGACCAAAGTGACGAGAGGATAATGGAGATTTTGAATCTCTGCGCAAACTTTTGGACACTGGACACTTGTGGATTGTGTGAGGCCCACTGATATCTGAGCGCTATGTGACACGCTCGATGGCACAGCTGCCTGTGACCAAAGTGACGAGAGGATAATGGAGATTTTGAATCTCTGCGCACACTTTTGGACACTGGACACTTGTGGATTGTGTGAGGCCCACTAATATCTGAGCGCTATGTGACACGCTCGATGGCACAGCTGCCTGTGACCAAAGTGACGAGAGGATAATGGAGATTTTGAATCTCTGCGCAAACTTTTGGACACTGGACACTTGTGGATTGTGTGAGGCCCACTGATATCTGAGCGCTATGTGACACGCTCGATGGCACAGCTGCCTGTGACCAAAGTGACGAGAGGATAATGGAGATTTTGAATCTCTGCGCGCACTTTTGGACACTGGACACTTGTGGATTGTGTGAGGCCCACTAATATCTGAGCGCTATGTGACACGCTCGATGGCACAGCTGCCTGTGACCAAAGTGACGAGAGGATAATGGAGATTTTGAATCTCTGCGCAAACTTTTGGACACTGGACACTTGTGGATTGTGTGAGGCCCACTGATATCTGAGCGCTATGTGACACGCTCGATGGCACAGCTGCCTGTGACCAAAGTGACGAGAGGATAATGGAGATTTTGAATCTCTGCGCACACTTTTGGACACTGGACACTTGTGGATTGTGTGAGGCCCACTGATATCTGAGCGCTATGTGACACGCTCGATGGCACAGCTGCCTGTGACCAAAGTGACGAGAGGATAATGGAGATTTTGAATCTCTGCGCACACTTTTGGACACTGGACACTTGTGGATTGTGTGAGGCCCACTGATATCAGAGCGCTATGTGACACGCTCGATGGCACAGCTGCCTGTGACCAAAGTGACGAGAGGATAATGGAGATTTTGAATCTCTGCGCAAACTTTTGGACACTGGACACTTGTGGATCGTGTGAGGCCCACTGATATCTGAGAGCTATGTGACACGCTCGATGGCACAGCTGCCTGTGACCAAAGTGACGAGAGGATAATGGAGATTTTGAATCTCTGCGCACACTTTTGGACACTGGACACTTGTGGATTGTGTGAGGCCCACTGATATCTGAGCGCTATGTGACACGCTCGATGGCACAGCTGCCTGTGACCAAAGTGATGAGAGGATAATGGAGATTTTGAATCTCTGCACACACTTTTGGACACTGGACACTTGTGGATTGTGTGAGGCCCACTGATATCTGAGCGCTATGTGACACGCTCGATGGCACAGCTGCCTGTGACCAAAGTGACGAGAGGATAATGGAGATTTTGAATCTCTGCGCACACTTTTGGACACTGGACACTTGTGGATTGTGTGAGGCCCACTGATATCTGAGCGCTATGTGACACGCTCGATGGCACAGCTGCCTGTGACCAAAGTGACGAGAGGATAATGGAGATTTTGAATCTCTGCGCACACTTTTGGACACTGGACACTTGTGGATTGTGTGAGGCCCACTGATATCTGAGCGCTATGTGACACGCTCGATGGCACAGCTGCCTGTGACCAAAGTGACGAGAGGATAATGGAGATTTTGAATCTCTGCGCACACTTTTGGACACTGGACACTTGTGGATTGTGTGAGGCCCACTGATATCTGTGCGCTATGTGACACGCTCGATGGCACAGCTGTGACAAAAGTGACTAGAGGATAAGGGAGATTGGATTGCTTTTAAAAAAGCAGTTTGCGGAGCAGTGGGTAAACAGCAATGCCAGCGTGTCAGGAAGCCTTAAAAGGCAGCCCAACAACCAACACCACTGATACACCACTATATAGCCTCCCCTTGCACTGCACACACAGTGACTTGTGTGTTGTGCAGGCCAAATCGCTAGCAGCAGAAGCAGTTTTTTTGTCTTCTTCCCTGCCTAACGCTCTCCCTACAGAATCAGCAGCAACCTCTCCCTATACTAAGATCGGCAGAAGTAAGATGGCGGTCGGCGTGCACGCCCTTTTATACCCCCTGTGACGCCCACCAAAGCAAGCCAATCACTTGCATGCCCTTCTGAAAGATGGTGGTGACCCGTGCCTAGGTCATCACGTTGCCCACAGTGTCCGTGGATCCTGATTGGCTGAAAAAGAGCGCAAAACAAACTTTTGAAACGCGACTTTGGCGCGTAAGTCGCCGACCTCGTGGCCGACCTCATCCTAGGGTCGGGTTTCGTTTCATGAAACCCGACTTTGCCAAAAGTCGGCGACTTTTGAATTTTTTCGACCCGTTTCGCTCAACTCTAGTAGTGACCATGTGCATCTACTGTCCAATTAGCTGCCTATAGGAGTGATAATTGCACATGCTCACCACCACTACATTCACACATGGTATTTTGAGTCCTCAGGATTGGGGAGGGTTCTAAGGATCATGCTTTCCTTTAGACAAAGTATTTTTTGAGACAGCACCTTTAACTCTGGATCGGTACAGGTCCATTTCCTAGAACAATATGTCAGTTAAACTTGGACGATTTCCAAAAATATATTTCCCATATCCGTACTTTTCAAAGTCAAAAATCTGCAAAAACCATAGTGCATGCTCTCGTCATCTCCCGCCTCGACTACTGCAACCTCCTGCTCTGTGGCCTCCCTTTTAACACTCTCACACACCTCCAATCTATCATCATCTCTGCTTCCCGACTTAGGCCTGTTTCACATTTCCGTTATTTTGACGGGAGGCAAATCCGCCAAAGCGGTTAAAAACGGATCCACCTCTGTCATGGGCTAAACGGATGCTACAGGATCCGTGTTGTGTACGGATCCGCTGGAGGAGAAATTTAAAGGAACCGCGGCCTGGAAAGGAGAAAGAGAGAGAGTGAGAGAGAGAGAATTTTTTTTTCTTTGCACGGCTGTTCCGGAACGCCATTCAGGGGTTAAAAGCCCTGCTCCAGCAAATCTGCCGGGCATGCGCAACAGAAATTAGCGGACCGTTGCTCGGAAAAAACGTTGCAGAGTCCGTCCCATCCGTCCGGGAGACGCCAAAATTTTGACGGATTCGCCAAAAAACAGGTGGGATGGATGACCGTCAGTCAAGATCCGCCGCTAATGTAAGTCTATGGGGGAAAAAACAGATCCGCCCCTTTTTTGTCGGATCCGTTTTTTTCGAAAATTGGCAGATTTTGACTAACGTCAAAAAACGGAGGTGTGAAACAGGCCTAATCCACCTATCCCCTTGCTATTCCCTGGCCTCTCCCCTCTGTCAGTCGCTTCACTGGCTCCCCATTACCCAGAGACTCCAGTTCAAAACCCTAACCATGGCATACAAAGCCATACACAACCTGTCTCCTACATACTGTACATCTGTTACCTAGTCTCTCAGTACTTACCTGTACGCAATCTCTGACCCTCACAAGATCTCCTCTACTCACCTCTTATCTCCTCTTCCCACAATTGCATAAAAAATGTCTTTCGAGCATCCCCCCTACTATGGATTTCTCTACACTAACATATCAGACTCTCGCCTACAGTGGAAACCTTCAACAGGAACCTGAAGACCTACCTCTTCCAACAAGCCTACAACCTGCAGTAACCCTCGTTCCACCAAACCGCCGCACAACCGCTTCTCCCTCTCACTGTAACGCACAGTGTAGGATAGACTAAGTACAACACAAAGGGATGAGGGGAAAGGGAGCCAAACACTAGGGAAGGGGGGAGTGTGTTATGAATGAGTCACCGAGGAGGAAAAAACAAAAAGCAAGCTAAGCCCAGAAAACCGGAGAGGTTGGTAACTAGCGGATTGCAGACCCCTGATCCTATCCACAACAACTAGCAGTAGCCGTGGAGCGTGCCTATGGTGGTCCTAGACGCCTCGTCACGGACGGAGAACTAAATAACCCTAAAGAAAGAAAGGGAAAATCTAAACTGCCCCAGAGCAGACCCCAAAGCAATAGACAGCCCCCAACATGTATTGTCGGTGAAACAAGATAAAAACACAGACACAGATAGAAAGATAGGCTGAGCAAATGATGGGGCCCTCACTAACTAGAAAGGACAGGAAAGAAAAGCTGCTGTCTGCAATAACGCAATAAAAACCTGCCAAAAAGAATGTCCAACACGTCTGATAGAAAAAGGCCCTGAAGTCGCTAGTCTTCAAATCACTATATCAGCACTCAGGTATATTCTGAAGACAGAGCAAAAGAGATCAACTGATCAGAGACAAAATGGGGATTCGGCCCAGTCCCAGCCAGGGCTGGCTGAACACAAAAACTAAGTAAACCAGACAAAAATTCATATGAACAATAGCAGAGAAAACTTAGCTTTAGGAAGGCAGGAACCAAACTGGAAACCAGAAGCCACAGTCAGGAAAAATCACCAGCAAGAAACTAGGGAGTCGGCTGCCTTAAATCCAATCAGAAACTCCTGATGTCCAATCGCAGTCCTCTTCCTCAGGTGGCCGGTCTCTGCCATTTAGATCAGCTTCATTACCTCCCTTCACCAACAGAGGGAGTCCAGATAGAGAACTCAATAATCCTCTGTCAGCACAGCCAGCTCCATAAACCTCACCAGAAGCCAGAGGCAAACCCGAAAATGAGCGCACAACAGTACCCCCCCTTGAGGAGGGGTTACCGAACCCTCATTCACGCCACCGGGCCGATCAGGATGGGCCCGATTAAAAGCACGAACCAATCTATCAGCATGAATATCAGAGGCAGAGACCCAAGAATTGTCCTCCTGGCCATAACCCTTCCACTTGACCAAATACTGGAGTCTCTGTCTAGCCAGACGAGAATCCAGTATTTTCTCTACCTCATATTCCACATTACCTTCAACCAATACAGGGTCAGGAGCTGCAGCCATAGGAACTACTGGCTCAACAAATCTCTTCAACAGCGACTTAAGAAACACGTTATGGATCTTAAACGTAACAGGAAGAGCCAATCGAAAAGATACCGGATTAAGAATCTCCAAAATCTTGTAAGGTCCAATAAATCTTGGTTTGAACTTTGGAGAAGCCACCTTCATAGAGATATTCTTTGATGACAACCAAACCATATCACCCTCTTTAAACCGGGGACCAATGGTCCTATGCCAGTTAGAAAACCGCTGGGCCTTTTCCTGGGAGAGAGACAACTTATCCACTACTTGGTCCCAAATCTGCTGCATTCTCTCTACCACAGTGTCAACACCTGGGCAGGCTGAAGATTCCACTTGCACTGAAGAAAATCGAGGATGAAACCCAAAGTTACAGAAAAAGGGCGACATCAAGGTGGCAGAACTAGCTCTATTATTTAAAGCGAATTCGGCCAAGGGCAAAAATGAAACCCAGTCATCCTGATCAGCAGATATAAAACATCTCAAATAGGACTCCAAAGTCTGGTTTGTTCTCTCTGTCTGCCCATTGGTCTGAGGGTGAAACGCAGAGGAGAAGGACAATTGAAATCCCAGCTTGGAACAAAAGGCTTTCCAGAATCTGGAAACAAACTGAACTCCTCTGTCCGATACAATGTTCTCAGGAATCCCATGCAACCGAACCACCTGTTGTAAAAACAAGGGTACCAACTCTGAGGAAGATGGCAACTTTGGGAGTGGTATAAGATGGACCATCTTAGAGAATCTATCACAAATCACCCAGATAACAGTCATTCTCTGAGAGACAGGAAGATCAGAAATAAAATCCATTGAAATATGGGTCCATGGCCTCTTAGGCACCGGCAAGGGCATCAACAACCCACTAGAGCGAGAACAGGGTTTAGACCGGGAACAAGTCCCACAGGACTGCACAAAATTCCTGACATCACGAGATAAGGCGGGCCACCAAAAAGACCGACTCACCAAATCTCTGGTACCAAAAATACCTGGATGACCAGCCAATGCGGAGCAATGAACTTCAGACATCACTCTCTTCCTCCACTGGTCAGGAACATACAATTTTCCCATAGGACAACGCTCAGGTTTGTCCACCTGGAATTCTTCCAGAGCACGTCTCAAATCGGGAGAGATGGCAGAAAGAACTACCCCCCCACCTAGGATGGTAGTAGGCTTGGTCACTATAGGAGAATCAGCAAAGAAACTCCTAGAAAGGGTGTCTGCCTTAACATTCTTAGTGCCTGGAAGAAAGACCACAAAATCAAAACGCGTAAAAAACAAGGCCCACCTAGCCTGTCTAGGATTTAAGCGTTTGGCCGACTAAAAGTAAATCAAATTCTTGTGGTCAGTGAGGACCACAACTTGATGTCTAGCTCCCTCCAACCAATATCTCCACTCCTCAAATGCCCATTTCATGGCTAACAATTCCCGATTCCCCACATCATAGTTGCGTTCAGGTGGGGAGACCATTCGGGAAAAGAAGGCACAGGGATTCATTTTAGACGTCACCGGATCTTTTTGGGACAAAACAGCTCCTGCACCAATCTCTGAAGCGTTTACCTCCACCTGAAAAGGAAGTGAGACATCAGGTTGCCGCGAAACCGGAGCAGAAGTGAACCTCCACTTCAGCTCCTGAAAGGCCGAAACAGCCTCTAAAGACCAATTCAGCACATCAGCACCCTTCTTAGTTAAATCAGTCAGTGGTTTAGCAATACCAGAAAAATTAGCTATAAATTTACAATAAAAATTAGCAAAACCCAAAAACTTCTGGAGAGCCTTCAAAGAAGTGGGTTGAACCCAATCCTAAATGGCCTGTACCTTGGCCGGGTACATTTCAATAGTTGACGGAGACAAAATAAATCCCAAAAATGAAATCCTCTGTACACAAAAAAGGCACTTCGATCCCTTAACATACAAGGAATTCTCCCTCAAAATCCAGAACACAGTCCGAACATGTTCCACATGAGAATCCCAATCCCTGGAAAAGATCAAAATATCATCCACATAGATGATCAAAAACTTATCCACAAAGTCCCGGAAAATATAATTCATGAAGGATTGGAAGACAGAAGGGGCATTAGTGAGCCCAAAAGGAATCACCAGGTACTCAAAATGTCCCTCCGGAGTATTAAACGTCATCTTCCATTCATCCCCATGCTTGATGCGAATAAGATTATACGCCCCCCTGAGGTCAAGCTTAGTAAACCAGCAAGCACCTTTAACTCTGGAGAATAAATCAGAAATCAGGGGTAACGGATACTGAAATTTAACCGTAATTTTGTTGAGGGAACGATAGTCAATACAAGGCCTTAATGAACCATCTTTCTTGGCCACGAAAAAAAGCCCAGCACCTAAGGGCGAAGAGGATGGTCTAATATGACCCTTCTCCAATGACTCCTTAATATAAGATCGCATAGCCTCATGTTCGGGTACAGATAAATTGAAAAGTCGACCATTGGGAAATTTACACCCAGGTCTCAACTCAATTGCACAGTTATAACTCCTATGAGGAGGCAAAGACGCAGACTTGCTCTCACTAAATACATCATAAAAATCAGCCAAATAGTCAGGAACATCATGCGACTGGGGAGAGGTGGAGAAAACAGGAGTGTCGCCAAGAGCACACCGACAACCCCAACTCACCACAGACACAGATTTCCAATCCAAAACCGGATTATGGATTTGCAACCAGGGAAAACCCAGAACAATGGTATCATGTAAATTATGCAACACCAAAAATCTGCAATTTTCTTGGTGGTCTGGGGCGACCTGCATTATCACCTGGGTCAAAAATTGAGGTTTATTCTTCGCCAAAGGAGTAGCATCAATACCTCTCAAAGGAATAGGCATCCACAGGGGTGTCATAGGAAAACCACAACGTTTAGCAAAATCCAAGTCCATTAGATTCAAGGCCGCTCCTGAATCCACAAAAGCCTTCGCGGAAAATGTGGATAAGGAGCAGATCAGAGTAATTGCCAAAAGAAACTTAGGTTGTACACCACCCACAGCAAATGTGTGTGCAAAATGTTTCTCTCGTTTAGGGCAGACAGAAATAACATAAGAGGCATCTCCACAGAAAAAACACAGCTTATTACGCCTTCTAAACTCCTGACGTTGCGCCCTAGACAAAACTCCATAACATTGCACAGGTTCAGACATTTGTTCAAAATGTGGCAGCGCCTCCCGTGTAGTCTTGCGTTCACGTAAACGCCGATCAACTTGAATGGCTAATGACATAGAATCGTCAAGACCAGAGGGAACAGGAAATCCCACCATAGTATCTTTTAAAGTCTCAAACAAACCCTTCTGAAAGAGAGCTGCCAATGCACTATCATTCCATGTAGTAAGGACCGCCCACTTTCAGAATTTCTGACAATATAACGCTGCAGGATCCTGACCCTGGTTCAATGCCAATAGGGCTCTCTCAGCTTGATCAATAGCATTAGGTTCATCATATAACAACCCCAAGGCTTGAAAAAATGCATCCACATTAGTCAAAACAGGATCTTCAGGTGTTAAAGAAAACGCCCAATCCTGGAGATCGCCGCGCTGCAAGGAGATGACAATTTTAACCTGCTGCGCAGAGCTCCCCGATTAGTTAGGCTTCAAGGCAAGAAATAATTTACAATTCTTAAAATTCAAAAATTTAGACTGATCCCCAGAAAACACATCAGGAGCAGGGATCCTTGGTTCAGCAGTATGTGAATGAGTGAGATAGCCGGAAATTCCCCGCACTTCAGCAGCGAGCTGCTCCACACGATCAGACAATTGCTTAATCTCCATCAAGGAGAAAAAGAAAAAAAAAGAATCCTCCTACGGTCCCAGAAAAAAAAAAAGCGGAGAAAATATACATACAAAAAAAAAAATTCTGACACTTTTTTTTTTCTTTTACAATTCTCTCCTGCTTTTGAGTACCCTAGAATCTGCGGTATGGCTGGTGATTCTGTTATGAATGAGTCACCGAGGAGGAAAAAACAAAAAGCAAGCTAAGCCCAGAAAACCGGAGAGGTTACTAACTAGCGGAATGTAGACCCCTGATCCTATCCACAACAACTAGCAGTAGCCGTGGAGCGTGCCTACGGTGGTCCTAGATGCCTCGTCACGGCCGGAGAACTAAATAAGCCTAAAGAAAGGGAAAATCTAAACTGCCCCAGAGCAGACCCCATAGCAAAAGACAGCCCCCAACATGTATTGTCGGTGAAACAAGATGAAAACACAGACACAGATAGAAAGATAGGCTGAGCAAACGATGGGGCCCTCGCTAACTAGAAAGGACAGGAAAGAAAAGCTGCTGTCTGCAATCACGCAAAAAAACCCTGCCAAAAAGAATGTCCAACACGCTGCAAGTGACACGTGAAGTCTCTGGCCTGATCCTGAAGAAAGTTGAGACACTGTCTCCTAATGGAAGCTGCGTATCCTGGCTCTCCTAGGTGAGGTCCTGTGTTCCCAGATCGACGTACGTGGTGTGAAGTAGTCTGTGGCACCGCCGGAGTGTGACTCAGCTCAGTGACGGAAGCAGAGGTGAAGCAACCCAGCTCTGTAAGATTTACCCGGTCAGAATTAGGCGGTGCGCCCGTAGCAGTCAGCGAAGCGGTGTGGGATGGATTTTCGGTCACAGGAGTCAACGGACACACAGGTATAAGTTGCCCACAGTCGGTGTGCGCATGGGCTGGGGAGCTGCAGCGCGGGCCAGAATTATTGTGTAGCTTCACGGAGAGGGAGTCAACCTTCTCCTGCAGCACGCTCTGCCTTCCCGCCAAGTGTCCCGCTTTCCCACGCACCATATCTTTTATCCCAGTCACGCCCCCTACAGTCTAGTGCAAAGGTCCGTCCAGGTCAGAAAGCTTACCCCTGGCAACAATGGTGACAGCCCCAATAGTTCTGGAACCGACATGAGCGAGGTACCACCAGCCTGGTCCATCTTCCTACAGCGGGATGGGCGTGCACAGGCTTTTGAGACCGGAGGTGGTGAGTATGCCTTGGCCCTTGACCCTGGAAGGTTGGTCCTTGCCTCCACCCCTCACCCCAGAAGGCTGGTCTGGTCCCCAGTCTCGTATTCCGGGAAGTAGGCTGCAGCATAGCGAACTGGGGCCGCTTGACTTGTCCTAAGGTCACCGTACTCAGGAGGCCAGACCCTCAATCAGCGCTGGCACATCATTGAGCGCATCACATTTCCATCAGGCAGAGGAGGGCCCATTTCCATTCCCCGGACAGTCCACCTGGATTGCGGGCATGATTGAAAGGAAGAAGCAGCAGGAGTAGGAAATCTGGGCATGACGGGAGACCAGGGTACGCAAGAGCATGTATTATCAGCCACGACTACAGCCCTGGCGCTCCCTCACACTCAGCTCCACTGATCGTTCCCGTGTACCTATGAGAGAGACGCTTCCAGATTCCTCCAGGAGGAAAAAAAGGATCATCCATTGGAAATCCAACACGTCGATCCTTGTCTCCCCCTACATCGACTGTTGGGGACAAGGAGGGAGTCCCCCATACACATTAGACTGTTGGACAATTTTGCCAATACCAACATGTACGGTTGACTTTGAAACTTTATCAGATCCACACGTTAGACATCGTTACCTACCGCCACTGCTGCATTTCTGCCAGCGTTGAATTAAAGTGCCAGCCAAGTCCACGGAGGGCATTGTGTTTATTTGTCTATTTACAGCTGTAACTGTTCTCTGAAATCATATTATTGTTATGGTCAGGAAAAAATTGTTGAAAATTTAATTGGCAGCATGGCCGTCATCTAAAGCGTCTACGTAATACCGCAGCAATCGCTGACAGCATGCAGGGATCTTCCAAATGCTCAGAATATTCGAAAGTTGCATGCCCATTTATTAAACTTTGTTTAAACTTTCCTTACCTAAAATAACAAAATCCTGCTAAGTCGTTTCCAGAAGCTATTGAGACATTCAGCATTGGGAATCTCTGCGGTATAAAGTGCTGCGTACAATTATATCCGTGCTGTATACTTACGGTATTTCATTTTTGCTGAACACAATCTTGTTCCTGTTGTTTTTTCAGGAGGGATCAGAATAATTTGCTCATCACATAAACCAGATGCTGCCAGCGACATCTGTATTTACTTTTAACTCCTTATACAGGGTTTGTGAGTTTCTAAAGTTGGGGCGTTCTCACCATTCCATTCCCAGTACAGCAGAGATGCGCTGACATGTTTGTCCTGTGACATAAATAGGGCAACAACAAAAAAAAAGTCTATCCAGTATCCACAACCTCTTTGCAGAGCCATGACCGCTGGGGTGTACACATCCAGCTATCACTCTACCAGAGATGATGAAATACGCCACTAGTTTATTTTCCCAAATGAATATGGGAAAGCGTAACTTCAGACATCTGGCCAATCCCATATAGGACTGGAAATATTTCAGTATTTCCTGTCTCTGTGGTCCTATTCCCCTAGGACTGGAATCCTTCCACATTCTTGGGAACAGCACATGGGGGAGGACGCTGCATCAAAAAGTCCAAAAAGTCACATCTGTACTGCACACAACACAGATAGGAGAAGTGGAACTGTGTACGTGTATCTGCCAGAGCATCTCTAGTTATACTGTAATATATATATGTATATACATGTATTGTATATATACCACATATATATATATATATAAATATATATGTATATATATAAAAATATATGTATAATGTGGGCATATCTATATGTATGTATATATAAATATATATAAACATATAAATATTGTGATGCAGTGACCGCTGTGACAGCTAGGGGGCACTGTCTGGGTCATGCACACAGGCATCTCCATTATTGTGATGGAGAAAGGATGAATGGCAGGATGGTAAATGACTGTTATGTATCCCAGGGTAGGTGGCCCTGGGATGAAAGCTGAAATATGTGGTAATCAGCAGAGGTAATGCTGAGTGTTTGTTACTATGTATCAGGGAAGGCTTTCAGGTGACTTGGTGAGATGGGTGGGACCAGTCACCTACAAACCCACTCAGGGGCGTGAGTCTGATCACCCAGGATAAAACCTGTGTGTATGTGGCTGTGTGAAATAGAACCTTTAGTGAGGTCATAACCATGTGATCCATACCTCACCAGTGGGTGTGGTTATGGACCATATAATGTGCCTGAGGTCTGGTCACATGGGGAGAGAGTGTGTACCTGAATGGTTCAGGGTGCAAGGTGTGGTAGGGGCCGGGATTGGGGGGGTGGATCACTGCTTACCAGATGAGGCAAAGATGAGACGGAGACAGCTTCCACTTGTAACAGTTCCGGTTTTATTTGTCATCCTCCTGACGACCACCAAACACGCACCGCAGCTTCTTTACAACCACTGTATCTCCAGGCCCGGGTACCTATTCTTCAGCTCCAGTCACAGTAATGCAACTCGCAGATCTTTCACTAGGGGCTGTCCTAGACCAATCTACCCCCAGCGCTTCACCTGCCCGAGGTCGTCTTCCAATCGGTATCCCCGGGGCCCCAGCTGTCTTGCGATCCATCGAGTCAGGGTCTCCCCCCTGGCTGTCTCTTCTCCTTGCCTGTCCTGCGGTCAGTCGGGTCAGGGCCACCCCCCTGACTGTCTCTCCTTTGTCCGTCCCCTGGCCGAGCTCTTCTCCCTTTCCAGTCTTCTTCTGAGCTCCTCCCGGGACTAGACTCTCCTGGAGCCCCGCCTACTTCTATTTAATCCCTCTCTCACAGGGGAATGTCTCACCCAGGCTCCTATCTCCCCGCCCCCCATGACTAAGCGTATCTGAGCCATAAGCTGTTGTTCAGTCGTACACTACTCTCCCCTGCCATCTTGTGGTCACTTTCCAGTACTACACCCTTCTATCCTGCCTTTCCTAGCTGTCGCCCTTCTATCCTGTCAATCTCCGTCTCCCCTGTACAAACTGTCCCCTCCTACTGCCAGTCACGTCCGTCTGTCAAGTCACCTTCCCCACAAAAGTCCTGGAGGGTCAGTGTTGGAAGAAGAATCGGATCCCTGGAGCACGTGCTACAACCTTGGACCTGATGAGGCATGAGTGTTGGATGGTCTCAGGAGGAGACGGACGTCCTGAATAGCACCCGCTGAGGCCCTGGACCTGGTGAGGCCGGTGTGTTGGGAGTCCCTGGGAGTAGGGACGGATCCCTGAATAGCACCCGGTGAAGCGTGAGTGTTGGACGGTCTCAGGAGGGGACGGATGTCCTGAATATCACCCGCTGAGGCGCTGGACCTGGTGAGGCCGGTGTGTTGGGAGACCCAGGGAGTAGGGTCGGATCCCTGAATAGCACCCGGACAGGCCACGTGTGTGAGCAGAGTCTGTGACTCCCTGCGTTTGGGGAAGCCACTGCCCGGCTGTGGTTATGGAACCGTGAGGCAGCCTAGTGAATAAGGCACTGTCCGGAACGGTGAGCCCAGTACGGCAGCTTCCCCGAAAGAAAGGACCAACCAAGAGTCGGCGTCTGGAGCAGGAGCTCCTCAGATGTAACCCCAGACAGGGGGGAAATAACTGTGTTGAGGCTATAGAGCCTGTTACTGGACATGGCACAGCCTGTGTGGCCTCAGAACTGAGAGCAGAGCTCTAATGTGAACACTGATCTATCTGATACAACACTGTTTTCTTTGTGTTGCCTTATATGGTTTATGCCGTTCAATAAACCACATAGACTGTTTAATGGAAAGTGTTCCTGTGTGACAAGAATGCGCTGCCAAGTGAGTGTCCCCCAATACACTCGGTGAGCGCTGCCTTACACTATATAAATTTTATAAAAAATACTAATATATGTATATATTTTTTTTATATATAATTATGTATGGAGAGAGAAAATATTATATAAATATTATCACATACGTGTCTTGGCTATATTAACTTTTGCAACATTTATTTTATTACTTCAGTGTATGGAAGACAATGAATAAAGAAACTTTACAATTTACGGTAGCTTTAATATAAAAAAAAAATCTCTTACTATTCTGTGTATACAGCTCCTTCCAGAACTGTGCGTCTCCAGAGTTACAGACTACAAACACGCCCTGTGTGTAGTCTGGTCCTGATAAAAACATGTTGGACTTTTTCTTTTGTTAATAATCATCTACAAACAATAGTAGCGGAGCGCAGACTGAAACTATAATCTAAGCTAAAAAGAAAAATTATAAACCGTAGAAATATATGTAGAATAATAGAAAAGGGTGACAGTTTTTAAAATAAATCTCTCAGCACGTTTAGGCTACCTAATCTGAGATCAGCAAAATGTAGGGGCAGAGACCCTGATTCCAGCGATGTGTTACTCACTGGGCTGCTTCTTTTGATTTTGATAAAATCAGTGTTTTATCGACAGGAGATTATCACTGGAGGACTACTTAACCTGCAGCCATATAGTCCTCCAAATTCATGATCTCTGCATAAGCACACCTCGAACCCTGATTGGCAGTTTTCTGCCTATGACAGTGTACACAGAAATTAGCTAATCAGTGGTGGGAGTGGGGTTATACAGTGCTCTGCATTCAGAGACCTGCTAGATCTGCAGCAGATGAAACAGTGACTTTATCAAAACTTCAGCAAGCAGCCCAGTGAGTGACACATGGCTGGAATCAAGGTCTCTGTCCCTATGTCATGTTGTTCTCAGATGGAATGGCAAAAATCTGGTGATTTATTCCCTTTAATAGAGTAATGGTTAATACTAATATATCAAAATTCATTACGGTTTAGGGATTATAGAGATCATGGCAGAATACAATGTGTAGTAAAAATATTTATTTTATTCTAATTGACATAATTTATTATATTCTGACATTTATCTTTTTTTGCCATTACCTTACCACGGTTAGTATTTAGAGCATTAGTAAATATTAACTAACAACAGGCAGTACAGTGAGACCTTGGGGACAAATAATGGGAGCAGATTTATAGAAATGTACCTTTTTTAATTGTACAGGAAAGACGAAATCCTCCATTGGAAAGAGGTAAGTAAAACTTCAAACTTATTTAAACTTGAAAAAAATTAAAAATTTATCAAGATGGCAAACCACAGATAATAGTAACAAAACCGACGCGATTCGGGTTTATCCTTAATCATGGTATTATTATTATTTATTAGTATTATAGCGCCATTTATTCCATGGTATAGATGATTAAGGCTTAACGCCAACAGGCTTGTGGTCACTTTTATACCCTTGTTGTCCTGGTTAAACTCAAATCCAGTATTGCAGCACTGTGTATTCAATCCAGACAGGCACAGACTATCCAACTTGCCTCGTTTACCAAACCGCGGCCCTCCTGCTAGCTTCTTCCCCTTCCTAGTTACTTTATGCCCTTCATCCCATTGATTGCTAGTTGCCCACACTATGCCAACCACAGTAAAGGTAGTGTGCCAGCACAGACAGGAAGAGGCTCACTTTATGCTGCAGCGGATGCCTTGAGAGTCCTAATGATTACCCTTAAGATTATCTTCAAATGTAGAAGAGATGAGTTTAAGGGTCTGTTGTCACCAAACTCTTGTACTGCCAGCTATTGCCAAGCGATCCAGGAACACAAACAGATTGCCTTCGCTTTGTGATGTGTTAAAGGGAATCTGTCAGCAGTATTTCTCAAGGGTTTCTCCTTCATAGACAAGTCTAGCAATACCTTTCCTTCATTATTGAGAAATTAGGGTTTGAATCAATGTGCAAATAGCTATGGTAAATCTGAAGCCTCTGTCACTCCAGCTCTATTCTCCACCTCATCCTGCTTGACTGATGGCTCCTTTTCCCGAAGTCAAACAGTACAGAATCTGTCAGCCAAGCAGGAGGCGGTGGTGCACCGTTGGGAATAGAGCTGGAGTGACAGAGGCTTCAGATCTACCATAGCTCTTCAGCCCCATTTGCATATCAATTCAAACCCTGATTTCACAGTAACGGAGGAACGGATTGGTCATGTAAAGGTATCACCGGACTTGTGCTACATGCGCATATACAAAGTTTGGGGGGTGAAATCCCACTGAGAGTTTTACTTTAGGGACTACAAGTTATTATCCCTTCATTGTTTTGTTGTCAAAGAGGACATCGCAAGTGAGGGGTCTAAATTTAAAATTCTGCTATCAGGTGTGAATATTTCTTCTTCTCTTGTTTAGCGTCTGCATTTATTTAGGGTTCGGAATTGATTTAGGGGTCTGATCCGGGGTCTAATGTTTTAGGGCTTTGGTTCGGGGGTCTGAATTTATTTATTGATATTGAATGTAGACATGATGTGGAGGTGTGGTGATGAGGAAGGAGGGGGACAAGTTGTGGAACAACATAGGGACTACGGTCTACTTAATCCGCCACTGCTATCAGTGCCTGTAGTTTGGCATCACCTGGAGAGCCACAGACTAGAGACCACGAATGTGAACGGTAATCATTCTCATCTTATATGTATGACACACCAAAAAACATTGCCAAGACCCTTGTGCCACCTTGTCACGAGATATAAAGCCGCAACAATTCTATTTACAGATCATTTTGGTACATAACCTTTCTTTTCGCTTTCCAGATACTAAAAAAGCAAGCTGTTTACCTAATTATACCATGCTATTTCATGGCCAACTTTTGGAATATTTTATGGCACGCAAACAAGTTCAGTCTATCCAAATCACATTGGCCGGTCTGCACAAACTGGCACTACGTGGAAGAAATCTGAAACTGGCTGTTTCCATTCTATCTGCAGAACAATAGTAACTTTTTCCAATATTGCTCAGTATGTGGATTTGATGGGATCAATAAAGAGGATAGTGTGAGGTCAAGTTTAGGTTGAAAAACACCAAGTGTATTAATGATCCCATATCAAGGAAAACAATTACCCCTATACCAATCATGGAAATAATCTTATACCAATTCCAACATTGACCCATATGGAGCATAAAAATTACAATATACCGTGTCCAACAGTGAACCTATAAGAAACACAACAAAAAACCCATGTGAAGGCTAAAAATGACCCAAATAGTGATGAGCAAATGTGATCAGATAAGTTGTTATCCACCACGCTCAGGTGCTAATCGAGTGACTTCAGAGTGCTCGAAAAATATGTTCAAGTTCCAGCACCTGCATGTCTCGCGGCTGTTCAAGAGCTGCAAAACATGCATAGATTTTCTGTTTATTAGGCAATCCCTATATATGTTGAGGCTGTCGAACAGCCGTGAGACATGCAGCCGCGGGGACGCGAACATATTTTTCGAGCACGCCGAAGACACTTAGCATCCGAGCACGGTCACTCATCACTAGACCCAAACCCAAAAATAAGTCAACTTTTTCCCAGTAACCGCACTTTCAAAAAAGTGGTCAGGCAGCTTTGTGAAGCTTTTTACCTACAAATTAGCTCTATATCTGCAAGTAAACAGTGTTTTTCAAGGTGACAGGTTCTCTTTAAAGCGAACCTGTCACCAGTTTTGGCCGCTATAAGATGTGGCCACTGCCTTTCAGGGCTTATCCACAGCATTCTACTGTACAATGCTGTAGATAAGCCCCGATCCGACCTGTAAGATAAGAAAAATAAGTTTTATTATACTCACCAGGGGGGCGGCCCGGTGCGGTCCGGTCCGATGAGAGTCGCAGGTCCAGCGTCTCCCATCTTCTTGTGACACCGCCCTCCTGCGTGTTTCATAGCTCCCCACCATTGCGCTCCTGCGCAGATGCACTTCTGTGGCACAGGTGCCGGGAAAGGTCAGAGAGGTCCGAAGCCTGCGCACTGCAGTACTCTGCTCTGCCCTCAACGAGGCAGATAAGTACGCCTGCGCAGGGGCGCAATACCGGGGAGCTATGAATCACACAGGAGGACGGGATCCCAAGAAGATGGGAAGTGCCAGACCCAGACCTGCGACACCTTTAGGACCGGACCACACCCCTGGGTGAGTATAATAGAACTTATTTTTCTTATCTTTCAGGTCGGATCGCGGCCTTATCTACAGCATTACGAATGTTGTAGATAAGCCCTGGAAGTCAGTGGCCGCATCTTATAGCGACCAAAACAGCTGACAGGTTCGCTTTAAAGGGTCTGCTGCAAACATCTTGATGAGACCACAGGTCACCTTCATCGGTCTCTTTGGAGTTTATGCCTGGGTAGAACAGAGGCATTAAACAAGGGCGAATTACACAATCCTAGGCAAGTAGGTATTTAATATATTTTCCAAACAAAAAAAATTATTTTTGCCTTTAAATAACAGCGAACATAGATGCCAAATCAGGCTCAGAAACCTTTCCATTTCCATCATCACTAATGGAAAAAAAATAAACCCTTAAACATCAGGATATATTATATAATTTGCCAACAAAGAATTTAACATCTGTAACCCGGCCTATTAGTGCCAAAAAAAGTTGTGTCATCTGTGATAAAATAAAATAAAAAAAACTCCACTTATTCACACCCACATTTCTGGAAAGAATATTATGCTTAGCTTGGCCCATGCTACCCCAACCCGGTGGTCTCATTTTCAATATGGAGCGGAGCTGATGTCTTCTAAATATGTTCCGTACATACCTAGCTTGCATCCGTCACTTGCTGTTAGCATTAAAGTGAAGGTGAAAACATCATGAAAAGATTTTTTTTAAGCATTGTACATGTGTAATTAATAAAAAAAAGTTTCAAAAAGAATTTATCAATTTTGATTTTCAAATTTCTATTTATTTTCCAGTTTTATCATTACATTGATGCTTATCTTTGGCGGAGGATCAGCACATTCCCACCCTGCAAGCAATCAGAAGATCTCAAAGAATAGATGAAAGACAGATGTCTCGGCGATGGACTTCTCAGCACTTGTTTGTGCTGCAGATAGTTTATAGCGTGTTACATTTTTTTGGCTTGTAGAGCGGTGTTGGAAAACATTGGCCGTTTCATCCTCAGATCTTGATAGCTCTATCAGGTCTCTGCTCAGATCTGATGAAACAGGAATTCTTGGATTTTGCAGAAGATTACTCATTTTCCAAAGAATTGGAATGATAACCGGTCAAGAAATGGGGCATGTAAAACAAGAGCTATTTAGAAAATTATTTAAAAAAAAAATGCCGATTACCAAATTTGTATCAAATTTGCAAAAATTAAGCACAAACGGAAGTGAATGTGGAGCTGAATCATCACCCAATAAATGGTCACATCTGTGGAAACTTTACCGGAAGACGAAGAGCGCGTGGACTGACCTGTCCATTGGCCTTCCTGCTGATTTTTGGATGTTGTAAATGCTTTTAAAAATGTACAGCACTGCAAATTAAACCTCTTTTTCCAGGATTTATTGGCTTATCCGTACAATATACTATAAATCTATAACTCTCTAATTGGTGGGATTTGACTGCTGCGGCCCCCCACTGATCCGGTGGACTTGAGCGCCACTGCCGATCTCCATATTCTAGAGATGTGATTCAGCAAGTATAGACTTTAACCTTTAACGACATTGTAAGGGTAAAAAAAGATTGTATAGTGGCATTGTATGTTCTTTACGACTCTATACAGTATTCGGCAGATGTACGTTTCCTGTGCATCATTAGTTTACAGTGGCATTTAATAGTTTGGGCACCCCTGGTCAAAATTACTGTTATTGTGAACAGTTAAGGAAGTTGAAGATGAAATGATCTCTAAAAGGGCAAAAGTTAAAGACGACAAATTTACTTTGTATTATCAGCCCAAAAAAATATATTGCCATTTTTTACATTTTAAAAAGTGCAAAAAGGAAGATGGAGCGATACACAAGTTTGGGCACCCTGCATGGTTAGTACCTACGGTTAATGGAAGGCCTCAAAGGCAAAGTACACATGAAATAAATGGCCATAAGTAGTGTTATTCAAAATAACATACCATCTCCGCCACCTGTGTAACAATGGAAAAGATCCGGGACATATCGGTAAAATGAACAGAAAAAAAACAGTGAAAACCACTGAATACAGAAGTCCAGAATGGTATGGAAGAAATTACTTTTATTATACTATATACATAACCAAGTGAGGTAGGGGAGGTAGGGGTGGGCCGGAAAAACAAGAAGAAAACGGACACAATACAAAGGGACAGTAACATTTGCAGATTATGTAACTGGGAGTAACAAGATTTAGGTATAGTACATTAAATAAATAGTAAAGTGCCTGATAGTATCAGTGTACACGCATAGTTAATGTCTTGATGCTACATATGTAAAGCAAAATAGAGTAGTAAATATGTGCAGGTAAATTAGGGAGAACAAGGGTAACAGAGTAACATAGTAACATAGTTAGCAAGGCTGAAAAAAGACATTTGTCCATCCAGTTCAGCCTATATTCCATCAGAATAAATCCCCAGATCTACGTCCTTCTAAAGAACCTAATAACTGTAAGATACAATACTGTTACGCTCCAGGAAGACATCCAGGCCTCTCTTGAACCCTTCGACTGAGTTTGCCATCACCACCTCCTCAGGCAGGGAATTCCAGATTCTCACTGCCCTAACAGTAAAGAATCCTCTTCTACGTTGGTGGTAAAACCTTCTCCCCTCCAGACGCAGAGAATGCCCCCTTGTGATCGTCACTAAAGTGCCTGTGCTGAAAATGGCAGAAAATAGATAGCCACAGCTATCAAAACCACTCATAGAAAGAACATAATTCAATTACTGCAGTGTATAAATGATAGATAAGTGGTAAATGAATCCCCTCATAGATACCTGGTGCACATGGAGTGTGTCCCTTGGATGCGCCCTCCCTGAGACGCGTTTTGGCGTTTGCCTTCACAATGGCAATACAGTATAACACAATGATGTGACTAAATATAATGTCTATGCAACGCTCTATTATATGCACTGTTATTAATATTCTTTTTGTCCAGCAGTTAAACGATTATTAAAGCCCTTATATCTCAACTCAACGGGAGTCACTCTCAGTACTAGTCCTGTCGCCATCATAGTCTTTGTAGGAACCCCTGGTAATTACACTGGCCCTAGGAGGGGTCACAGGTATTTCCTGCAAAGCAGCAAGTCCTATACTGTATATGCGAGTCACTAGGTTTAAAGTCTGCTTGTTACACTGGTTGACTCTGTTTCCTAATATACCAGTATGTCCTTATTATTAACAAACCTATCCTGTCCACTCCAACAATTCAAATCATACCAAGATAAATCCTTCAAAACATGTATATTACTAAAGGAAAAGAGGAGTGAAACTTTTCATATTATTTAAAAAAAATTACAATTTTATTAGTCCATAAATTAAACACACATTAAAATTAAAAAAGGTGCAAAAAATAAGAAAAAGGAATTGATATATAGAAACCTGGAGTCCGTTCTATGAAATGTTGGTCTATACTGGACCATTAAATTAATTATATATCAGTTCCTGATCATGTTAATGTTGATATGAACTTTGGGTTATTGTCATTTTTTGATTATGATCATGGTTACTTACTAGGCAGCATATAGATATTGTTTGAGACACTATGTCCCTTTTTCTTCTTTTTTTGCACCTTTCTTAATTTTAATGTGTGTTTAATTTATGGACTAATACAATTGTACATTTTCTTTAATAATTTGAAAAGTCTCACTCCTCTTTTCCTTCAATAATATACATGTTTTGAAGGATTTATGTTGGTATGACTCTGTTTCCTGCAGCACAGCCCCAACCCACACCCTATACCGTATGTCTACGATTAGTACCCAATCCCCACAATGTTAAGCGTGCCCTGAAAACGCATTTATTCAGACTGGCCTACCGCCTCAACACATTAACCTAATCTATCCCTGTGTGGCACAGCCAAAAGTTTTACCATAACCAGGTTCCCCGCATCATGTTCCCACATGCTTTATGCATCCATTAGCCCTCTGCATCTGTACTGTTACACACTTAACATTATGGCTGGTCCATACAATCAGGGCAACTGTTACCACCCACCTTTCGTGTCTACCTCTTTCCTCATAGACTGTAAGCTTGCGAGCAGGGCCCTCACTCCTCTTGGTATCTGTTATAATCTACTGTATGTGATTATTGTTATGCTGTAATGTCTATTGTCTGTACAAATTCCCCCTGAAATGTAAAGTGCTGCGGAATATAGAAATAAAATTTATTATTATTAAGGTAACAGCCCACAGGAATAGTCCTCTGCTGCCTCTCTTGAGCCTGGATCGGATCTGGTCCTGGTCTTCCACTGACACTGGTAACAGTCTTCTATTGGCGCTGCTTACGGTCTTCTACTGCCACTGCTTAACTGGTGCAGAGCACGGATCTTGCACACAGCTCAGGCCTTCTCCAGCATTTGACTGCTATTGGACCCTTCTGTGGTGATAGTGGCTGTAAGCACACTAAGCAGCCACACGACCTGCCTGGTACAGTTTCTGGTGCCAACTCCTCCCTTCTTGGTCAGGGCCAGGTCTTTTATATTTAGTAACTGCAATACAGGTGTCATCTGACTCTGAAACATACGCTTCCACTCTTGATCCCTACTACTATAATGTTTTCTTTACTTTCATTTTTGCCTTTGACCAGCAGATGGTGGTGTTCACTTGCAGTTACTCATGTAACCATTAACTGTACTCGTCTTCTCTACTTCCTTACATATCATACATTTTTGTGTCACCAAAAGCTAATCTCATGTCTTGTATGACATTTTTGTTGCTCCAAATTCTTTGTGCCTATGTGTATAAACATGTGCATGATGCAAACCTCTATGCCACAGCTATGGTGATGCTGAGCTAGCAGTCACAAATAATGGTTACAACTGGTCGTCACCTCACCAGTCTCTCTCATTCTTTCCCCACCTGACACCAACCTCCTGTTCCTGACTGACGAGTTAACTTCTCTGTGACCTGCTACCCCACCCGAGGTTTTGCACAAGTGCCAACATTTAAGTGGGGGAGGTCTATGTACAGATTAATAGTCCAGCTCTCGTAACGTCATCAAGACCTTATTACACATGCGTCCCATCCTATCAGAAAATATGGTGCTTGCACAAGAACTTGGATGGGGAAACAGGTTATGAAGAAGAGTTACCCATCAACCAGCGAAAGGAAGATGATGGCCGTTGGGAAAAAAGCAAAAGAGCTGTAGCTGTAAGTGTAGGGCCGAGACCCCTGTACTTGTGTCTCATTAGCATAAAAAGTGTCACAACCTACTCCGGCTTCAGACAGAAGGATGTATTCAGTGTTATATTATAGATGACATATCCTTAGGATCATATATGTCACCACTACCAAACATCTGTAGCTACCTCTGTCCTGGACATCCCCTTTAACAACCTACAGCTTTTCCTTTCCTACATATAAATGTTCCATTGAGGCATAGTTAATAGTACGGTGAGAATGGCCTATGTATTAAACACATTGAGCCAAAAATAAAAAAAGTGCCATTAGAAGATACAGACATTATGGTGTCTTTCCAATCAGCGTTCCTTAACATACTATATCATTTCAATCTAAGTGATTACGAGTTCATAAAAAGTTTACCGAATACATTTACTTTTTCTTCCATCCTAAATTTTACTCTTCGCATTTTTTTCTTTTTATTCTCGAGGACAATAATGAAATCAAATAAATGATAATGCAAAGAGAGAAATCACACAGCTCAGCCAAAGTTATTTAATTACAGAATATTATACTTATGTACAATATGATTCTTACTAAATTGTACTGCTAGATGAAATTGCACCATTATATCTTGCTATAGTAAGTGCTAGATATGTGCGAAAGGACACCAATTATCAATAACAGTACAAATATGCATAATGTAATAGTATATTCCATAGTACTGAGCAGGGCTGCCAACAGGAATTTCAGGGTCCCATGCTGACAACATTTTTGGGCCCCCTTGAGACTCTGCACAGGCTCCACCCCTGCTCCTCCTCCACCCCTCGAACTTTTGACAGTCCCACCGCCCATTCTTGGAAAAACTCCACTTCTGCACTACAATCTAACCAATCACACATTAACAGTTCCCACTGAGCACCATGTCACATATATAGCCAGCAGTTTTTGTTCTGGGCAAAAGATTTTTTTAAGCCGCCACCACGACAAGGTAGACTCTTTTGACCAGGCACTACTCTACCCTAATCTATTAAACATTTCTTCAAATATCCAGTACTCTTTTTAGGTATATTTTTATTTATTTTCCTTTATGGGAATGTGTCACATACATTTTTTTAAAGTGACCGAATAATACCACATACAAGGGACAAATACCATCACGCAATGGCCGGACCACATATTACCACCACATAGTGACCAAATAATACCCATACAAGGGACAAATGCCATCACACCATGGTTATACTACATACTACCACGACATAGTTGTAGGAGGAAGAAAAAGATCTGGGGTACATCTATCATTCCAGTTCCAGAACTGCCGGGACTCTCATTCATGTTGCCGGGGGTAAGACTTCCTGAGAGGGACCCTCCCTTGCATGTAACTGAGGTAGGCAGAGCAGGGTTAAAAAGTGCTGTGTGCGGGAAAAAGACAGAGTGCAGGCGGGAAACCGAAATAGGCAGTTGGGCACAGTGAAAGGTGTAAAGGCGAAACACCACGTGAGCGCAGGCCGACCTGACGGTACAACTGTGTACAGGTCCACCGCAAGTAGCCGACTGACAGCCTGTCCCCCGCTATCCTCCGTGCTGGGAGGAGACTCTCAGACCAGACCAGATACTGTGACGCTCTCGCCCCACTCTAAGCTGCAAGTGATTAGGTCAGAGCCCTTTAGCCAAGTTCCCAATACACCGCAGAGTGAAGCCTCACTTTGGTGGTAACCTCTACTGGCATAGCACAGCATGTGGAGTTCCTGTGTATGAGAGCTTCCTGCACCCTTCAGAGACTGTTCTCCTGCCCCTGGTTTGGAACCCGGTTCTCTACAGACATCTCCTGGACGTCACTTGCCGCTGTTGCCGGTGCCACTGTTGGAGTACCGAGACGCCACGTACAAGAGATCTACAGACTGATAAGTTTTCCTTTTTTTCTTATGATCTTTCGTTCATCCCTGTCCTACCCCGTCCAAACTTGCTTTCCCATCCTTTGTCCTATTACTACCCCTTCGTGCCCTGCCACTCCCTGCGTGGAGTATATTTGTTGTTAATAAAATCTTGATCTGTCTCCTGTCCGTGACGACATCCCGTTTTCCTGTGACTTCTACATAGTAACCGAATAATACCACATACAGGGACAAAAACCATCACGCCATGACCACACCACATATTACCACCACATAGTGACCGAATAATACCACAGACAAGGAACAAATACCACCACACCATGACCAGACCACATATTACCACCACATAGTGACCAAATAGTACCACATACAGGGACAAATACCAGCACACCATGACCAGATCACATATTACCACCACATAGTGACCAAATAATACCACAGACAAGGGACAAACACCACCACACCATGACCAGACCACATATTACCACCAAATAGTGACAGAAAACAACAATACTGATGATTAGTGTTGAGCATTCCGATACCGCAAGTATCGGGTATCGGCCGATACTTGCTGTATCGGAATTCCGATACCGACTTCCGATATTTTTTCAATATCGGAATTCGGCATCGGAATCGGAAGTTCAGTTGATTGACGGCCTGACGTCATCATGATGCGCGGTGTGTGCGCATCATGATGCGCCGTCATTTCGGGCCTTCCGGGGGTCTCTGCCGGCCTGCCGGGGGGCTGTGCCGGCCTGCCGGGGGGCTGTGTGGACTGCCCGGGGTCTCTGCCGGCCTGCTGGGGGGCTGTGCCGGCCTGCCGGTGGTCTGTGCACCCTGTGGGGGTCTGTACCGGCCTGCCGGGGGGCTGTGCCGGCCTGCCGGGGGGCTGTGCTGATGTCCGGGGGTCTGTGCAAGCATCGTCCGATGGGACTACAAGTCCCATCGGGCGATGCCTGCTACCATGACAGTGATTGACACATTAGCCAATGATGGGACAGTAGTAGTCCCATCATCCGGCTAATGTGTTAAATGTTAAAAAAAAAAAAAAATACTACATACATACTACATGCATGCTACATACATACTACATGCTACATACATACTACATATATACTACATACATACTACATACATGCTACATACATACTACATGCATGCTACATACATACTACATGCTACATACATACTACATGCATGCTACATACATACTACATATATACTACATACATACTACATACATGCTACATACATACTGCATGCTACATACATACTACATACATACTACATACATACTACATACATACTACATGCATGCTACATACATACTACATATATACTACATGCATGCTACATATATACTACATACATACTACATACATGCTACATACATACTGCATGCTACATACATACTACATGCATGCTACATACATACTACATGCATGCTACATACATACTACATGCATGCTACATACATACTACATGCATGCTACATGCATGCTACATACATGCTACATGCATGCTACATACATACTACATGCTACATACATACCACATACATACTACATACATACTACATACTACATATATACTACATGCATGCTACATGCTACATACATACCACATACATACTACATACATACTACATACTACATATATACTACATGCATGCTACATACATACTACATGCTACATACATACCACATACATACTACATACATGCTACATATATACTACATGCATGCTACATACATACTACATATATACTACATGCATGCTACATACATACTACATGCTACATGCATGCTACATACATACTACATACATACCACATATATACTACATACATACAATACATTCATACAATACATACATAGACATACAGTACATATAACATAGAGTAACATACTTACCAATACTTGTCACATTGTTCCCCGAAGCCATTGTCTTTCCGGAATAAATATTAACATAACAAACCACAAAAATACTCACCCACGATCCGAAGCAGTCCACGAGTGTGTCCCACGACGATCTTGGGTAGAGAACTGCAGCATCAGATGATGCTGCCGTTCTCTACGGGCTGCAGGAATCCAATGACGGAAGGTAGGTATCCTTCCGCACTGTATTCCTCCGCCACTTAAAAAAAAAAAGTCCCTAGTCTCACTTTATGCCATTGCTGCGTGGGAATTTCCCACACAGCAATGGCATAAAGTGAGACTAGGGACTTTTTTTTTTTTTAAGTGGCGGAGGAATACAGTGCGGAAGGATACCTACCTTCCGTCATTGGATTCCTGCAGCCCGTAGAGAACGGCAGCATCATCTGATGCTGCCGTTCTCTACCCAAGATCGTCGTGGGACACACTCGTGGACTGCTTCGGATCGTGGGTGAGTATTTTTGTGGTTTGTTATGTTAATATTTATTCCGGAAAGACAATGGCTTCGGGGAACAATGTGACAAGTATTGGTAAGTATGTTACTCTATGTTATATGTACTGTATGTCTATGTATGTACTGTATGAATGTATTGTATGTATGTAGTATATATGTGGTATGTATGTAGCATGTAGTATGTATGTAGTATGTATGTAGCATGCATGTAGCATGCAGTATGTATGTAGCATGCATGTAGTATATATGTAGTATGTATGTAGCATGTAGTATGTATGTAGCATGCATGTAGTATATATGTAGTATGTATGTAGCATGTAGTATGTATGTAGCATGCATGTAGTATATATGTAGTATGTATGTAGCATGTAGTATGTATGTAGCATGCATGTAGTATGTATGTAGCATGCATGTAGTATGTATATGGTATGTATGTAGCATGTAGTATGTATGTAGCATGCATGTAGTATATATGTGTTATGTATGTGGTATGTATGTAGCATGCATGTAGCATGCATGTAGTATGTATGTAGTATGTATGTAGTATATATGTAGTATGTATGTAGCATGTAGTATGTATGTAGTATGTATGTAGCATGCATGTAGCATGCAGTATGTATGTAGCATGCATGTAGTATATATGTAGTATGTATGTAGCATGTAGTATGTAGCATGCATGTAGTATATATGTAGTATGTAGCATGTAGTATGTATGTAGCATGCATGTAGTATATATGTGTTATGTATGTAGCATGTAGCATGCATGTAGCATGCATGTAGTATGTATGTAGTATATATGTGGTATGTATGTAGCATGCAGTATGTATGTAGCATGCATGTAGTATATATGTAGTATGTATGTTGCATGTAGTATGAATGTAGCATGTATGTAGTATGTAGTATGAATGTAGCATGTATGTAGTATGCATGTTGTATGTATGTAGCATGTAATTTTTTTTTTATTTTTTTTTTGTTACATTTAACACATTAGCCGGATGATGGGACTACTACTGTCCCATCATTGGCTAATGTGTCAATCACTGTCATGGTAGCAGGCATCGCCCGATGGGACTTGTAGTCCCATCGGACGATGCCTGCACAGACCCCCGGAGCCTGCACAGACCACCGGCAGGCCGGCACAGCCCCCCGGCAGGCCGGCACAGCCCCCTGGCAGGCCGGCACAGCCCCCCGGAGCCTGCACAGCCCCCCAGCAGGCCGGCACAGCCCCCCGGCAGGCCGGCACAGCCCCCCGGCAGGCCGGCACAGCCCCCCGGAGCCTGCACAGACCACCGGCAGGCCGGCACAGACCACCGGAGCCTGCACAGACCCCCTGGCAGGCCGGCACAGCCCCCCGAAAGGCCCGTACAGACCCCAGAGAGGCTGTACAAGGGCAGGAAAGGGTTTTTCTTATTCCGATACCGGAAGTCCCATAGACTTGAATGGGACTTCCGGTATCGGAATCGGCGATACCGATACTTTTTTTAAAGATCGGCCGATACCATCCGATACGATACTTTGAAGTATCGGACGGTATCGCTCAACTCTACTGATGATTAATTTGAGAAGATGTCAGGATTTTTTGTGCAGCTGTGTGTTTTTATGTTTATATTATGTAGTGTTGAGCTGTATATTACTAAGTGTAATTCTCAGTATCTGTAAGAGAGTGTGTGAGTGTATACAGTGGCAAAAATAAGTATTTGATCACTTACCCACCAGCAATAATTCTGGCTCTCACAGACCTGTTAGTTTTTGTTAAGAAGCCCTCCTACTCTCCACTCATTACTTATATTAATTTCACTTGTTTGAACTGATTACCAGTGTTAAAGACAACTTGCCTACACAATCAATCATTAATAAAAAATAACACAATACTAATATTAACATAAGTGCCATTATACACAGAAGTGATGTACATAGTATACAGTGTATAGTGTTAGTGTACAGGGAATAGTGACTCACCAGTGACATTATATAGAGGAGCTCTGTATATAATGTCAGTGTACAGGTAATTCAGGGATCACTGGTGACATTATACACAGGAGCTCTATATATAGTGTATAGTGTCAGGTAACACACTGACTTACCAGTGGCATCTCTTGTTGAAGATATTCATCTTCGCTTTTCTTTTTCATTTTGTACAGACCACCATCACGTCTTCCAGCCAGGAATCATCTCTGTAGAAAATAAGGTCTAAAGGGTAAGGTTTCTCCTTGTGGAGAGTGACATGCCAGCTCTGGCTTGTCAAGGTAAGGAGGCTTATTCGCTGTGCAGTGCTCCTCTGGGAAAATAATATGCAAATTGCCTCTTCAGAGAAAAGGAGGACTTGAACTCTATAGCGCCACCTGTTGATAGTAGTGATCCTACAAGTCACAATCAACCCTTTAACGAGTCTTTTAATATGACTTAGGATAAAGGTAGAAAATAAGACAGTTAGCTAGAGCATAGTCCCCAACTTTTCCCCAAACTTCTACGCTACGCTAGATGATGAATAAAAGAGACAATGTCACCCTGCACAGTAATATGACATCACAATAATAAAATCATCACAATAAAATAAAATACATCACAGCAGTAATATTATCCCTTAATTAGCCCCTACAGTAATAATGTTCTACATCCAGTCACCTTCCTCTATTAACGTCCCCCATCCTGACCTCCAGGTGTCTCATTCCTGGCCACATGTGTCTCCATCCTGCCATCATGTGTCCTCCCTTTCATATGTCTCCATCCTGCCCCATATGACAGCAGAGACCCTGCAGCAACGGAGGACACCCGCAGCACCAGACACCCGCAGCAGCGCGCCGCACATCCGAACAACACCTCATCCCAGCCTACGCCTGCAAAAGTGCATCTTATAATCTGAAAAAAAGGTATATTTGAAGTGATTTGAAGGGGTCTATATGACAGAAAATACCAAAAGTGACATTTTAAAAACTGCACCCCTGAAAGTGCTCAAAACCACATGCAAAAGGTTTATTAACTCTTTAGGCGCTTCATAAATTTTTTGGAATGTGGAAGGTAAAAATCAGCAACATTTTTGCTTTTTTTTTCACAAAAATTTTGTTTTAGACCCAATATTTTTTATTTTCACAAAGGTAACAGGAAAAAAATGAACCCCAAAATTTGTTGTGCAATTTCTCCTGAGCATGCCGATACCCCACTGTTTGAATACAGGGCAGGGCTCGGAATGGAAGGAGCGCCATTTGACTTTTTGAATGCAAAATTTGCTGGAATAATTAGTGGAGACCATGTCATGTTTGGAGAGCGACTGATGCACCTAAACAGTAGAAATCCCCCACAAATGATACCATATGTGAAACTAGACCCCTCAGGGAACTTATCTAGATGTGCAGTGAGCACCTTGAACCCCCAGCTGCTTAACAGAAGCTTAAAATATTGAGCTGTGAAAATTAAAAAAATCTAATTTTCCAGCAAAAATGTATCTAGCCCTAAATTTTGCATTTTCACAAGGGTAACAATACTGTAACATACAATTTGCTTTGCAAGTTTTCCAGAGTATACCGATACCCTATATTTTGGGAAAAAACTACTATTTGGGTGCATTGCAGGGCTCGAAAGGGAAGGAGCGCCATTTGACTTTTTGAATGCAAAATTTGCATGTCACATTTAGAGAGCCCCTGATGTGCCGAAATAGTAGAAACCCCCCAAAAGTGACACTAATATGGAAACTAGACCATATATGGAGCTTATCTAGAAGTGTAGTGAACACTAGGTGCTTCACAGAAGTTTAAAACATAGACCCGTGAAAATAAAAAAAATCACATTTTTCACACAAAAATGTTTTATTAGCCACAATTTTTTTATTTTCAATAAAGTAACAGAAGAAAATGGAACCCAAAATTGTTTGTACACAGATACAAGGGTAAACTACTATTTTGGAAATTATACTCCTGTGGAAATTTATCTACAGGTGCAATCACGATTTTGACTCCATAGGTGTTTTCTAGAAACAAGCAGCAGTGAATGTTGCTGAGTGAAAATTGCAAACTGCTGTTGTAGTGACCAGTATGTTGTGGTGACCAGTACGTGGTAGTGCCCAGCTCATTCTTTTGGAGACATGCACCGGTAAAGTAGGTGGGCTCTCATCGCAAACATGTGGACACTAAATGTGGTTTAAGCACACTGTGGGGCTCAGAAGGGAGGGGGGCATTTGGACTTAGGAGTGGAGAATTTGGTGGATTTCTTTTGGGGGGTGAGGAGCCCTTATGCTTTTCATGATCCTTTGTACTAGCAGTAATGTGAAAGCCCCCGATATTTCTATTGACAGAAGATGGACCTGAGGGAACTTGAATTATTTGTGGATTGATTTGAAACTTTTGTTTGGAACATTTTACGTAACATTTTGGCTCACGTTTATCCTGCGCTCTTCGCTGAGCACTTACATCGGATTTCCATCTAAATTTCCGAATGACGTAATTCAGATGAAACCCCTAAGGGATCCATTCACTATAATAAGGCAACAGAGCTACTCTGGACTCCATCTGGCCTCTATTCAGTGGTGTCCTTTTTTTAGAAATGCACAAAACTATGGCAGAAGGCGCTTTTCTGCACGTCTAAGACGGTCACCGCCGGATCACAGGTCAGACGATGTTCACAGCGCCTCTGCCTTTTTATGGGGAATCTTCGTTCTGCCGTTCAGTCATCTGAATCACGTAATTCAGATATTTACATGGAAATCCCGGGGTAAGCGCTCAGCGCAGAGTGCAGGAAAAATATGAGCCGTGCCTTACTGAGGCAGAATGAAAAAAATCAACAGCAGGTGAAGAATTTGCCTTTTTTTTTTAGACTGTTTCTCGTGTGGTATAAGTGATTAGATGACTTTATTGTTTGGGTTGATACGAATACAGCGATACCAAATTTATATCGGGTTTTAGCTGCTGTCACGCAAAAAAAAGACGCCTTTTTTGGCAATAACAACTTTTTGCATCACCACATTTTGAGAGCTATAATTTTTCCATCTTTCATCCGACACAGTCATGTGGGTCTTGTTTTTTGCAGGATGATTTGATGTTTTTATTGGTACTATTTTAGGGCACATGACATATTTTGATTGCTTTCTATTCCGATTTTTAGGAGGCAAAATGAACAAACACCTGCAATTCTGGATTTTCTTTTTCTTATGCCATTCCACGTGTAGTAAAATTGATAAGTCAGTTTTATTCTTCGGGTCAGTATGATTACAGGGATGCCCCATTTATATAGTTTTTTTGTGTTTTGGTGCTTTTACGCAATAAAAACAATTTTATAGAAAAAATTTTGCATCATTTTATTCTGAGAGCTAAAACTTTTTTATTTTTCCACTGATTGAGCTGTATGGCAGCTTACTTTTTGCAAAAAAATATCATTTTCAGCTATACAATTTTTATTTAAAATCATGTTTTTGATCGCGTTTTCTTCCATTTTTTGTTCGGTGGTATGGTGAATAAGCTTCATTTTTTGCCTCCTTTTTTTATGGAGCTCACTGAAGAGGTTAAGTGGTGGGACAATTTTGTAGGTCAGGTAGTTCCGGACCCGGTGATACCAAATATGTGTACTTTTGTTTTCATAAAAATATTTATTTATGGGTACAATATATTTTTTATTTTTTATTATTTTGTGAATTTTAAAAAAATATTTTTACACATTTTATTTTTTACTTTTTTACTAAGCCCCTTCATGGAACTTTCACTTTGTGCAGTCTGATCGCAGTTCTACTGCATTACAATGCACCAGCATTGCAATGCATTAGAACTGTCATTGCTGTGCTGACACAAGTTAATTAGATCATGCACTGAGCATGCTCTAACTTGCTATTGCCTGGTGGCCCGGATGCCATCATGAAGACATCTTATGATCGGGTCCCTGACGGGAGGGCAGAGGGGGCTCCCTCCCTCTGCATACCTGCTAAATTTATAGGGTCAAAGTGCCGGGTGCAGTGCGGGCTCCCCTTCTGCACTGAGTTCAGGGTGTTAGCTGTCAGAATCAGCTGACACACGGCGGCGATCGATTGGCAAAATCGCCATGACGTATCCATACGAGTGCCAGCCGACTTGGATGTATGGATACGTCAAAGGTCATGAAAGGGTTAAAGGGGGTTTCTAGGCTTACTATATTTATGATCTATCTTTAGAACAGTTACGATTCCAAAGATATGGGCCTTTTTATTTTGCTGCTACTTTTTATGGTCTTTCCAAGGGGAGTGACTAACAGGGTAATAATACAAAGCAGCCTAAAGACACGCCCCAGAGGATCCTGTGAGCAGCGTACCCTTGTAAAGACCATAAAAAATAGCACTAAATAAAAAGGTGCATAGAGTAGGTACGGAAAGCATTCAGACCCCTTTAAATTTTTCACTCTTTGTTTCATTGCAGCCATTTGGTAAATTCAAAAAAGTTCATTTTTTTCTCATTAATGTACACTCTGCACCCCATCTTGACTGAAAAAACCCCGAAATGTAGAAATTTTTGCAAATTTAATAAAAAAGAAAAACAGAAATATCACATGGTCATAAGTATTCAGACCCTTTACTCAGTATTGAGTAGAAGCACGCTTTTGAGCTAGTACAGCCATGAGTCTTCTTGGGAATGATGTAACAAGTTTTCACACCTGGATTTGGGGATCCTCTGCCATTCTGCCTTGCAGATCCTCTCCAGTTCCGTAAGGTTGGATGGTGAACTTTTTTGAACTTAAAAAATGAAACAAAGAGTGAAAAATTTAAAGAGGTCTGAATACTTTCCGTACCCACTGTGTTTCTGTAACTGTATGGAAGATTTAAATGTAAGAAAAAAAACCAGAATAAATCTGAGCAGCAATGGGATTAAAGTGTCAAAAAATTAACACATTTGCCGTGGTGACAGGTTCGTTTTAAGTTATGTGAGGAGAAATTGCTTTGTAGATTTCTGATACTGTGACCAAGTGTGGGCACTCCCCTCTATTAACTCAGAATTCACCAGTTTGAAAATATATGTGCTAAATTAGACAGCCCCTTTAAGACACAAAGCAAGAGAGAGAAATCTAGTCTAATCCTGTAGTAGAAATGTTAGTCTTTAGAACATTACGAATAATTTTAATAAAATGTGAGACAGGTTCTGTGTCTCCTGGGAAGGAGCTGCATATACCGATACAGAATAAATCTGATATGAATAGTTAGTGAGCACAAATGATCCCGCACTGAGGTGTATTTAAACATCAGGTTCAGAAGTTGAAGCCATAAAGTCGCTGCATGACAACTCTTAATGCGGCTCTTTAGTCATAGCTCATTTATATCAGCTGCACTTTGTGCCGTCAGGAGCAGATTTTAGATATTAGTATCACTTGATGGAGACTGGAGCACATTATACAATTTGTCATATTCAGGTCATGAAACCCCCAAAAAAACTTCTACTGTGCTAAAAAATGATATTATTTATACACTAAAGGGAGGTTATCATGAAATACTTATTTGCAGTCAGTTTTTCTTGTGGCTTCATTGTTGCTATTTGAACCAAATTTATCAAAGTGCTGCACAATGTTTAGACCATTTGGCTCATCTTTAAATATAAACCCGGATTGATACATCCAAGAATAGGGATGAGCGGACCCGTGGATATTCAGGTTCGAAAGAACTTTAGCACAAAGTTCGGTTTGACTACCAGAACTCTACCGTAACCTGAACCTGAACCCCTGAAGAAGGCAAAGGGGAGCTAGACTTTGGTGCTGTAAAATGGTCGTAAGGGCTCGTGGTCTCTCTCTTCCCAGAACTCTAAACCATAACGGCTCGGGGTCTCTCTCTCTTCTCACAGAACTCCGAACCGTAAGGGCTCGGGGGGGTCTCTCTCTTCTACTGGAACTCCAAACCATAAGGGCTCGGGGTCTTTCTCTCTTCCACTGGAACTCCAAAACATAAGGGATCGGGGTCTCTGTCTCTTCAACCGGAACCCCGAACCATAAGGGCTCAGGGTCTCTGTCTCTTCTACCGGAACTCTGAACCATAATGGCTCGGGGCCTCTGTCTCTTCTACCCGAACTCAATACCAATAAGGGCTCGGGGTCTCTGTCTCTTCTCCCAGAATTCCGAACCATAAGGGCTCAGAGTCTCTCTCTCTTTTACTGGAACTCAGAACCTTAAGAGCTCGAGGTCTTTCTCTCTTCTACCGGAATTCTGAACCGTAAGGGCTTGGGGTCTTTCTCTTTTCTCCCAGAACTCTGAACACTCAGGCGGACTTCTGGAAGAAGTCAGTGTTTGGAGTTCAGCACAGATATGGACCCGGAACTTTAGAGTTCAGGTTCTCTCATCTCTATCCATAACCACCAAGTTTCTTGACCTAAACTACTTCATAGGTATATATAAGGCCATGTTCACATCACGTTTGCCTCTACATCCAGACCCATCAAAGAAAGGTCACCATGCCGTGGTTGATGGGCACACATGAATTGGCCAATTTATGCGCTAAGAACCTTCATTTTTGTAAGTGCATCATTTTGAATAGTAACACAGTCTAGAGCTAATATTTTCAGCGTTATCACGTGGCCAGGCTTATGCAGAGTGCTGCTGTGTTTTCATTTTCTTTTTCTATATAATGCAGTCAATGCAGCTTGCACCTGTTCACACTTAGGAGGTGCTGGTTAGTTTTTTTGTATGTAAAACTCAACCAGAGAAACTGACAAACACACAGGTCAGTTTATGTTGCTTAAAAATAGATGCAGGGGTTGCAATCGCACCCGGGCCATGGAGCCTAAGGGGAACAATAAGTCCCTTTGGTCTATGTGAAAAGACTAATATTATTAAACTAGCTTGGCCCGTGTGAAATTTTCGCACATTGGTCCTCGGGGGCGCAGGCAATTTCAGAAAAAGCAAGCTGGTCAAATGTAAATGTATTTCATGAGATGATGAACACAGACAGGTATTTATATATGTAGATTGGTAATACAATAAATTGCTTTGATAAGTAGAGGCCAAAAAATGTCTTCCGGTTGAGGTGCCACCTGCAGGTCACATTGTGTCTTTCTGCAGGTTTATGAAAATGAATATTTAAACTGTATTTAGTGATAAAGTCGTGAATGTGTGGTTTGTTTGGATCTTTTCTTGCTGAAGGGAGCAAGTTTAACCCCTTTACCCCCAAGGGTGGTTTGCACATTCATGACCGGGCCAATTTTTACAATTCTGACCACTGTCCCTTTATGAGGTAATAACTCTGGAACGCTTCCATGGATCCCGGTGATTCTGACATGGTTTACTCATGACATATTGTACTTAATGTTAGTTGTAAAATTTAATTGATATAACTTGTGTTTATCTGTGAAAAAAATGGAAATTTGGCGAAAATTTTGAAAATTTCACAATTTTCCAAATTTGAATTTTTATGCCCTTAAATCACAGAGATATGGCACACAAAAAACATAATAAATAACATTTCCCACATGTTTACTTTACATCAGCACAATTTGGGAACCAAAATTTTTTTTCTGTTAGGAAGTTATAAGGGTTAAAAGGTGACCAGCGATTTCTAATTTTTACAACATCATTTTATTTTTAGGGACCACATCACATTTGAAGTCACTTTAAGGGGTCTATATGATAGAAAATACCCAAAAGTGACACCATTCTAAAAACTGCACCCCTCAAGGTGCTCAAAACCACATTCAAGAAGTTTATTAACCCTTCAGGAGCTTCACAGAAATTTTTTGAATATTTAAAAAAAAAATGAACATTTAACTTTTTTTCACAAAAAAATTACTTCAGGTCCAATTTTTTATTTTACCAAGGGTAACAGGAGAAATTGGACTGGAAAAGTTATTGTGCAATTTGTCCTGAGTACGCTGATACCTGATATGTGGGGGAAACCACTGTTTGGGCGCATGGCAGAGCTCAAAAAGGAAGGAGCGCCGTTTGACTTTTTCACTGCAAAATTGGCTGGAATTCAGATCGGACAACATGTCACGTTTGGAGAGCTCCTGATGTGCCTAAACAGTGGAAACCCCCCACTAGTGACCCCATTTTGGAAACTAGACCCCCAAAAGAACTTATCTAGATGTGTGGTGAGCTCTTTGAACCCCCAAGAGCTTCACAGAAGTTTATAACGCCCGGGCGTGAAAATAAAAAAAATCATATTTTTTCCACAAACATGATCTTTTAGTCCCCAATTTTGTTCTCCCAAGGGTAAGAGGAGAAATTGGACCCCAAAAGTTGTTGTCCAATTTGTCCTGAGTACACTGATACCCCATATGTGGGAGAAAACTACTGTATGGGCACACGTCAGGGCTCTGAAGGGAAGTGACATTTTGGAATTGAGACTTTGTTAGAATGGTCTGCGGGTGTCCTGTTGCATTTGGAGAGCACCTGATGTGCCTAAACAGTGGAAACCCCCAATTCTAACACCAACCCTAACCCCAACACACCACTAACCCTAATCTCAGCCCTAACCCTAGCCCTAACCCTAATGGGAAAATGGAAATAAATACATTTTTCTTTATTATTTTTCCCTAACTACGGGGGTGATAACTGGGGGTTTGATTTACTATTTATGGCGGTTTTTATGTTTGGCAACTGTCACACGCTAAAAGACACTTTTTATTGTAAAAATAGTATTTGCATCACCACATTTTGAGATCTATAATTTTTCCGTATTTTGACATACAGAGTCATGTGAGGTCTTATTTTTTGCGGGACGAGTTGATGTTTTTATTGGTACCATTTTTGGGCACGTGACATCTTTTGATGGCTTTTTATTTCGATTTTTGGGACGCAGAATGAAAACCAACCATGAATCATGAATTTCTTTGGGGGGTGCGTTTACATCGTTCCGCGTGCGGTAAAATTGATAAAGCAATTTTATTCTTCGGGTCAGTGCAATTACAGCGATACCTCATTTATGCCTTTTTTATGTTTTGGCACTTTTATGCAATGAAAACAATTTTATATAAAAATAATTATTTTTGCATCGCTTTATTCTGCGAGCTATAACTTTTTTATTTTTTCGCTGATGACGCTGTATGGCAGCTCGGTTTTTGTGGGACAAGATGATGTTTTCAGTGGTACCATGGTTATTTATATCCGTCTTTTTGATTGCGCGTTATTGCACTTTTTGTTCGGCAGTATGATGATAAAGCATTGTTTTTTGCTTTGTTTTTTATTTTTATTTTTTAAGGGGTTCAATAAAGGGGTTAACTAGTGGGACAGTTTTATAGGGCGGGTCGTTATGGACACGGCGATACTAAATATGTGTACTTTTATTGTTTTTTTTATTTTTTCCAAAAAATTAATTTATTAGGGAATATGTTTATTTTTTCATTTAGGGATTTTTTAGAAATTATTTTTACACTTTTTTTTTTCTCTTTATTTTAATATCCCAGGGGGGACATTACTGTAATGTGTCAGATCGCTGATCTGACAGTTTGACAGAACTCTGTCAGATCAGCGATCTGACAGGCGCTGCAGAGGCTTCCTCACTGCCTGCTCTCTGCAGGAAGGGAAGGAGGCCCCCAGAGCAACGCAGCACATCACTATGCTCCAGGGGTCTCAGTGAAGCACGGAGGGAGCCCCCTTCCTGACGATGCTTCCCTAATCCCCCAGTACACTGCGGTCATGTTTGATCGCAGTGTGCCAGGGGTCAATGTGCCGAGGGCAGTTCATGACCACCCCTGACACATAGAGCCGGGTGTCAGCTGTGATAATTAGCTGACACCCGGCCGCGATCAGCGGGCCCCCCCCGGGAGCACCGCTGATTGCTTAGACGTACTATCCCGTCTCCGGTTATAGGGGCCTGGGTACCGTAGACAGGATAGTATGACTCATGTCAGAAAGGGGTTAATTTTCAAATAATGTATCATTCGTGTGTGTGGGGCGAAGTAATCAGCGAAAAAGCAGTGCATGTTTACAAATGTGTTTGCATATGTGACTCACCTGCAGTGAAGTGTGCAAACCTGCAATATGCCTGAAATAGGCTGGGCAAGCTGGAAAAACCCCAAGGCAAATGTTTGGATTTGTTTGTGATGTCTGTAAGCAGCTTTGTGGTAGTGTGCTTTGGGGACTGCGGTGCCACCTGCAGGTCATTTTTCCTTACTGCAGGTTTATGAAAATTAATGTTTAAACTATATTTTGTGATCAAATTGTGGATGTGTAGTTTGTTTGGCTATTTTCTTGCTGAAGGGGGTAAGTTTACCTTTCAAATGGTGTATCATGTGTGTGTGTTGGTGCAGTATGAACGTAGATAAAAAGTAATCACCGAAAAACAGTGTTTAGAAATAATAGAATAGATACTTGCAATAATTGGGGTCTCTGTTAGTGCTTTTGCATTGGGGCCCATGAGCTTTAAGTTGTGCCACTGTTCCAAAGGCTTCCCTGGCTTTCACCCTCTAACCCCGTGTACAGGGATCTGGTTCTTATACAGAGACCCCTGGACAGAATCCTTGGGGTCAGCTGCTGTTTGGAGTTGCAGGCTGGTAGGAAAGGTCAAGTAGCCGAGTAAAGGAGTAGTCAGAAGGCCATATAACACGGACGACGATCGCATCGCAATGCTCAAACTGACCGGCGGCTCTCTTGATCCGAGCGTGACAGCTGCATAGAAAAACATGTTATTACGCTCAAGTAAGGAGAGCCATGGGCTAGTCTCACCATCGCGGTGCGATAGTCTGGCACATAAACCAGGTATGCAGACCTATATCTGCTTTTGTAGGGTGTGGTGCTGTCCACATGGCCAAGGTTGTGAGCTAATTACTCCAAGTGACAGCACACACACCTCAAACTGGAGGGCAATTCAGGCTCCAGCCATGTTAGCTGGATAGATCCAATGCTGCTCAATGCTTCTGGTCAGAATGAATACAGACATTGGTGATGAGCAAGTGTGCTGGGATAAGGTGTTATCCCGCCATGCTCGGGTGCTAACCGAGTGACTTCGGCGTGCTTGAAAAATATGTTCGACTCCCGCGGCCGCATGTGTCTCTGCTGTTCGCCAGCCACAACATTTGCAGGGATTGTCTAACAAACAGGCAATCCCTCCATGTGTTGCAGCTGTTGAACAGCCGCGAGACATGCAGCCACGGGAGTCGAACATATTTTTCAAGCACACCGAAGTCACTCGGTTAGCACCCGAGCATGGTGGATAACACCTTATCCCAGCATGCTCGTTCATCACTAACGGACATACCCGGTGACAGGTGCACGTGTCGCAGGTGCCAGAGGAGATGTGACACCATTTCAGAGCCAGACTCCAGATTTGAACTCTATATAGACTTCAACCCCCCCCAAGTATACAGACCCCAAACTATCTGGAATCCCATGTGCCATAAGTGTATGAATGTTATTAAAACCCTGAGTGTGTGGGATTTGGGACAGGACTCAAGCATCCTCATGAATGTTTTAATTTTTAGTCCCATTTTTGTATTTTTTTGAGCCTTTTTTTATATTTACCATCCTTAATAAATAAAACAATACATATCAGTCTGCTCCATGTCTTTTTCTTCTCATTTTTACAATGTTACTATATGTTACACACTGCTCCTAGTCCCTCCAGCCTCCAGATTCTTCACTGATACAATGTAGCTCCAGCTATTCCCCGTGCTACCTACAGATGGCGCTTTAGAGACAAACTTCTCAAGTTTCCCAATTCTTTTTTCAAAAAAAGTTTGTGCAGCTCTCTCTATATGTGATCTAAAGTTTCCTATGTAATAACTGCAGCCACAGCTCTGGGTGATGTCATCAGCACTTTCCCAGCTCTAAGGATTCTTCTTGCAATCTTCTTCCTATTTCCCTACAGCTTTGGAGGAATCCAGGACAAAGTGGTGGTGGGGGGGTGCAGACTGTAGTTTATCTAGGAATGTAGGGTGACCTGAGTGTGACCTTGCTGGGAGTCCCTGTGTGGCAAGAGAACAGTGAGTGGTGGGGGGGGGATCTATTGGGATCAGAGTTTAACTTGCATTGGCTTTAGCAGCATTGATCAGCCCTGGCTACTTTGTGCTGAAGGGAGGGGGAAGAAGCTAAGAAAGAGTCTGATCTGCCGGAAATGTCTGAAAACTTGAGTTTCCTCTGTGCAGCAGCAGCAGCAGCAGCAAGCAGCCTTCTGTCCTCCTGATCACTGGGACAATGCAGCAGGGTGACACTGGCTGCAGATCTGCCCCTGCACCATTGCTGTGCATACTCTGATTCTTCACTCTGCTGGGATTTAAGGAAGTACAACTCCCCCCCAAAAAAAAAAAAAACTAAAAACCCCTGCAAGAAGATTTCTTCCCTCCAAGGATCTAAGAGGCTCCTTCTTTTACAATGGGACTCCCCACCCTGGAGTTCAGTGATTCTTGCTTGGATAGTCCAGACTTCAGGGAAAGGCTCAAGTGTCATGAAATTGAACTGGAAAGGACCAATAAGTTTATTAAGGAGTTGATTAAAGATGGGAACATGCTGGTGGGAGCCTTGAGAAGTAAGTACACAGGTCTGACATGTCGCAGCAAGCCATTCTCTTGCTTGTTGTTGAAGACTTTGCATTCGGAAAATTGCTGGGGAAAAGTGAGAAGCCTGAAGTGTCTGGGGGTCTTAGGGGCACGATAAGTATTTTATATGGCTTCTTGGATAGTATCGTAGATATTCCCACTGGCGTAGCTGCTGCAGAATCTCTTGGAAGCCAAAGCTAGCCCTAGACGTGCTGAGATTTGCTTGTTGCTTCTTCCATTGTTTATAACTTTATGTATTTATTTATGCAGAGCTGACACATTTTTTCTTCCTGGAATGTTTGCCAAGAAAGTTTTGTTTTTCCTGTGATATGAGTGTGGGAATAATGGGTGTTTTCTAATATCGACACACTTTTGAACCGTGTGTATTCGGAGTGTATAGACCAGTGCACCGCGGTGTAAAAAATGGAGTCTTTACTCCGTGTAGAAGTCTTCAACTGCGCCGAATATGACTAAGGGCTCGTGCACACCACCGATTTTCTGTTCCGCTTACTATCCTCAGTTTTCCCGGATAGCAGTCGTACATATGATGTTCTGCGGGGTAGTGCGCGCGTCTGACTTTTACCTTGGACCGAGTGTCCGGTGATAGTGATGACCGAACGCGCTCGGGTGCTAACCGAGTGTCTTCGGCGTGCTCGAGAAATACGTTCGAGTCCCCGCGGCTGCATGTCTCACTGCTTTTCGACAGGCGCAACATCGTCATTCAATTTTAAGAAGGTCACAGATGTACACATTAGGGTTTTTAACACTTTATATTGTCTTAAGGTCAAACCCCCAAATATGCTTACCGAATGCACCAAAGCAATTATTGTTATGACTTGCTAATGAAGTGCCATCATATTCCACAGCACTTTACAGATGTTATCATCACTGTCCCCATTGGGGCTCACAATCTACATTCCCTATTAGTATGTCTTTGGAGTGTGGGAGGAAACCAGAGAAAACCCATACAAACTCGTTATTGTCTTTGGTGGGATTTGGACTGAGGTCCCCAGCGCTGCAGAGCAACAGTGCTAACCACTGAGCCACCATGCTGCCCGATAAACCTATCCCAACATAGTGCTTTTTTGTCATGTGTTGGGACAGTATGTGTAGTCTGCTAAGCTTTCCAATATATATATATATACTTTTTTTTTTCATAATGGGGGGTCAATGGCTGACGTCTGTACCTGTATGTCTGTGTGGTACTTCGGGGGTCTTCATGGCAAAATTTCGAAGCTTGTTTTCCTTGGTGATCTTTGCAGAAGATCTGTACAGCTGCCCTGCTGGAACAGCATCGAAAATGTGCGAAAGCTTAAGGCCAGTGGATTCACTCCAAAATCCTCCTTCAAACACCTGGAAACCTTTTCCTATTGATTTATATTGGAAATTCCCTTAGCTCTACATATGAGGAGTATTTTGACTTTCTTTTTTCTCTCAAGAGGTTCTGAAAAGTGTCTTGGTGGGAAAATATAAGTGCATGTCACTTCTTTGAAACGGATCCTAATGGAATCTGCTCCAAACTAGGCACTGTCATATCAAAGGGCTGCAAAAAATGCCTGTTTGTTAGGAAATCCCTGCATGTGTTGCATCTGTCAAACAGCCACAAGATAAGCAGCCGCGAGGACTGGAACATAATACAGTCATGGCCAAAAGTTTTGAGAATGACACAAATATTATATTTTCACATGATCTGCTGCCCTCTGGTTTTTATGTGTGTTTGTCAGATGTTTTTATCACATACAGAAATATAATTGCAATCATATTATGAGTAACAAAAGGTTATATTGACAGTTAGAATGAGTTAATGCAGCAAGTCAATATTTGCAGTGTTGACCCTTCTTCTTCAGGACCTCAGCAATTCTCCCTGGCATGCTCTCAATCAACTTCTGGATCAAATCCTGACTGATAGCAGTCCATTCTTGCAAAATCAATGCTTTTATTTTGTCTGAATTTGAAGGTTTTTGTTTGTCCACCCGTCTCTTGATGATTGACCACAAGTTCTCAATGGGATTAAGATCTGGGGAGTTTCCAGGCCATGGTCCCAAAATCTCTGTTTTGTTCCCTGAGCCATTTAGTTATCACCTTAGCTTTATGGCAAGGTGCTCCATCAGGTTGAAAAAGGCATTGTTGATCGCCAAACTGCTCTTGGACGGTTGGGAGAAGTTGCTCTTGGAGGACATTCTGGTACCATTTTTTATTCATGGCTGTGTTTTTAGGCAAGACTGAGAGAGAGCCCATTCCCTTGGCTGAGAGGCCACCCCACACATGAATGGTTTCAGGATGCTTGACAGTTGGCATGAGACAAGACTGGTGGTAGCGCTCACCTGGTCTTCTCCGAATAAGCCGTTTTCCAGATGTCCCAAACAATCGAACAGGGGATTCATCAGAGAAAATGACTGTACCCCAGTCCTCAGCAGTCCACTCCCTGTACCTCTCCCTGTCCATGATGTTTTTCCTGGAGAGAAGTGGCTTCTTTGCTGCCCTCCTTGAGACCAGGCCTTGCTCCAAGAGTCTCCGCCTCACAGTGCGTGCAGATGCACTCTCACCTGCCTGCTGCCATTCCTGAGCAAGCTCTGCACTGCTGGTAGCCCGATCCGCAGCTGAAACACTTTTAAGAGACGGTCCTGGCGCTTGCTGGTCTTTCTTGGGCGCCCTGGAGCCTTTTTGGCAACAAGGGAACCTCTCTCCTTGAAGTTCTTGATGATGCGATAGATTGTTGACTGAGGTGCAATCTTTCTAGCTGCGATACTCTTCCCTGTTAGGCCCTTTTTGTGCAGTGCAATGATGACTGCACGTGTTTCTTTAGAGATAACCATGGTTAACAGAAGAGAAACAATGATGCCAAGCACCAGCCTCCTTTTAAAGTGTCCAGTGGTGTCATTCTTACTTAATCATGACAGACTGATCTCCAGCCCTGTCCTCATCAACACCCACACCTGTGTTATTGGAGAAACTACTGAAACGATGTTAGCTGGTCCTTTTAAGGCAGGGCTGCAATGATGTTGAAATGTGTTTTGGGGGATAAAGTTAATTTTCTAGGCAAATATTGACTTTGCAAGTAATTGCTGTTAAGTTGATCACTCTTTATAACATTCTGGAATATATGCAAATTGCCATTAGAAAAAATGAAGCAGTAGATTTTGTAAAAATTAATATTTGTGTCATTCTCAAAACTTTTGGCCATGACTGTATTTGAGCACGCCGAAGTCACTCGGTTAGCACCCAAGCATGGCGGATAACACCCTAGCTCATCACTAGTGTCTATGCTTGACTTGTAAGCACTTTAATGAATCCCCCCTCATGTGATGGCCATTGAGCTGAAGGTGGGAAACTTGAGTTCTTGACGAGTCATGTCGTGAACAGGACGTTACTATGGGTGAAATATCATTGCATTGAGGGTTGCGTTCATTGTGTATTGGCGCAGCGTTCTGTTCTCCAGGGTCTGAATGAAAACTGCTGTGCAAAGTATGTTCAGGCCCTGTTAGATGGGTCGTCATTGGTCAGTTAATGGCCCGCTCATACATGTATGGGGAAGAACGTAAAGGTTTATTCTCCTCTCCAAGATCCTATCCCAATATGTAGTAGGTGTAGTAATAATAATATTAGCAAATGTCTCCAATTAGAAATGTAGTATAATTCTTCTGTTTAGCTATGTTGCTTACCCCATGTGCAGGGCATTGCAGTAATTTAGGTATCCATGGTTACAACCACTCATAGTGACATCTGTTAGTGGTCGTAACCATGGATACCTAAGCTAGTGCAATGCCCTGCACATGGGGTAAGCGGCAGCGAATCAGGAGGACTATACACATTCTAATTAGAGGTATTTGCTAATATTATTTTTAAATGTACTACATATTGGGATAGGATCTTGAAGGTAGGAATACCACTTTTACAGTCTGTCCGCGTACAACGTGAAGTTGTCAGCAGCACATCTTCTGTTCACACCAAGTAATGGGATGCTGATAGCAATAATTTTACTGCTGGCATAACATGTGCCAATCACTTGACGAATGTTAGCTTTGGTCACTTGTCGTGTGATCGCCATCATGTTTACACGGGATGATAATCAGAAACGTGTGTTCTGCTCTTTTGCTGATTATCAGACTATGGCCACATTCACACGTTCAGTATTTTACCTCAGTATTTGTAAGCCAAAACCAGGAGTGGATGATAAATCCAGAAGTGGTGACGTGTTTCTATTATGCTTTTCCTCTGATTGTTCCACTCCTGGGTTTGGCTTACACCTACTGAGGTAAAATACTGACCAAATACTGAGGTAAAATACTGACCACATGCTGAGGTAAAATACTGACCAAATACTGAAGTAAAATACTGACCAAATGCTGAGGTAAAATTCTGACCAAATACTGAGGTAAAATACTGACCAAATGCTGAGGTAAAATACTGACCAAATGCTGAGGTAAAATTCTGACCAAATACTGTGGTAAAATACTGACCAAATGCTGAGGTAAAATACTGACCAAATGCTGAGGTAAAATACAGACCAAATGCTGAGGTAAAATACAGACCAAATGCTGACCGTGTGAAGGTGGCCTAAGATTATGTTCACACGAAGTACTTTGAGGAAGGTTTTTTTTTGGAGCGGATACACTCAAAAAGCGCTTGGGTAAACTTCCTATTCATTTTTATGGAAAATCCACTTTGCTGTTTGTTACAAGAAGTTTTTTTTGAGCATTTTTATTTTTTTCCTGAAGAGGTTATGAAGAACACATAATGAAAAAGTAAAGTATATAGACACTTAATCAAAAGATTTAAAAAAAGCAAAAAAAAAAACAAAACAAACGCTTTAGCAAAAGAAAAACTTGTTGCAAAATTTTTTAAAAACTCTTTAGGAAGTGTAAAATAACCCCCAAAAAATGAACATTTCTTGAAGAGCTTGAAAAAGATTTTGAACTTCTTGAAAAATTCAGTATGAACATAGTCAGGAAAGGTCTTTATTTTACATTTTTTTTTTTTTTTTTTTTTTTTTATATCCTGTTTGCTAAAATCCAAATCGCTGAGGCTGTGTGCACACGCTGTGGATTTTGCTGCGGTTCCGCAGCGGTTTTGGCTGCTGCGGACCCGCAGCAGTTTTTGCTGCGGTGTACAGTACCATGATTCCCTATGGGAATCAAAAACCGCAGTGCAGACGGTGCGGAATTTTCCGCGCGGATTATCTGCGGTTTTCAATCCGCAGAAAGAATTGACATGTCAATTCTTTCTGCGGATTCTCCTGCGGTTTGCCATCTCCTCTATTGAGGTGATTAAAAACCACAGGGCAAAACCGCAGAGCAATCCGCAGGTAAAACCGCAGGTCTTTTGACCTGCGGTTTCACCTGCGGATTTTACAAAATCCGCGCGGCCGAATCCGCACCTAATCCGCAGCGTGTGCACACAGCCTAAGAGTTAAAATCTGGAGGTGTTGCCTATAGCAACCAGATGCCTGCTTTCATTTTCCCGCTCCATGTTATGAAACGGAAGATGTCATTGGTTGCCTTTGGTGACGGCGTCACTGCTTGTCTGCCCAACTTTATTGATAAACACAATTTTTACGAGCAAAATGTTTTCGTCATCGTGTCTGTGGCCAGATGTGGCCGCTGCCTGGATTGTGTGGGTAGAGATTACCCCTCCAGGATACAGAAGCTTTGTAATGTAATCTGATCCAGCTGTCAGAGGAGTTAAGGCCTCAGGGCTCCGTCTCCCAGGAAGGGGTTGACATTCCTTAAAATTCTTTGGAAGTTTTTTGCATTTTTAACCTTTAGGCCCAAGACGTTCCTCTTAACAGTTTTTCATTACATGCAAAAATAAAATTTAAAATATCTCTTTGGGGCTATCATCAGGCGTGGGTGATAAATGCAGAAGTGGTGACGTGTTTCTATTAATCTTTTTCCTCTGATTGTTCCACTCCTGGTTTTGGCCTACAAATAACTGATGTAAAATACTGAACGTGTGAACATGGCCCTAAAAGACTCAGCTGGCTTCCACACTCCATGCTGTTCCCCTTGTACACACACTTAGGAAGACACCTGTGGCTCAGCGAGACTGGGGCGGGATGAAACCACCAGAGGCCGGCCTCTTGGACTGGTCACCCCAGCGGTGCACTCCCCGGCTAGGTGTAACACATGTGTTTTCTTTGTAAAGCCTCAGCGTTTCAAATCATAACTTACCTGCCTGAAATGACCGAGACTGACCATGACTCATGTCTCCGGATTGTAGGTGGCATAAACCAGCTGTCGGGTTCACTGTAAGATTTGCTTTAAAAAAAGATATAAAATCGTTAGTGCTTCTATTGGGAAGTAATTGAGTTTTACTAATCACCCTGATATTTCTCGACCAAATTGCAAATTTGAAAAGTATAAGGATGTATTATGATTGTGTTGATTGGAACCATAATATAGCTGTAGCTCATAAAAAAATAACGTTCTGTATTGGACTTTGTAATAAGTATACTACTTCTTTGACACTGTGTTTATTATCCCTGTACTGTGTCATCACTATGTGTATTATCCTTGTACTGTGACATTACTGTGTGTATTATCCCTGTAATGTGATATCACTGTGTGTTATCCCTGTACTGGGACATCACTGTGTGTGTTATCCCTGTACTGGGACATCACTGTGTGTGTTATCCCTGTACTCTGACATCACTGTGTGTATTATCCCTGTACTCTGACATCACTGTGTGTATTATCCCTGTACTCTGACATCACTGTGTGTATTATCCCTGTACTGTGCCATCACTGTGTGTGTCATCCCTGTACTGGGACATCACTGTGTGTGTTATCCCTGTACTCTGACATCACTGTGTGTATTATCCCTGTACTGTGACATCACTGTGTGTGTCATCCCTGTACTGGGACATCACTGTGTGTGTTATCCCTGTACTGGGACATCACTGTGTGTGTTATCCCTGTACTCTGACATCACTGTGTGTTATCCCTGTACTGGGACATCACTGTGTGTATTATCCCTGTACTGTGACATCACTGTGTGTATTATCCCTGTACTCTGACATCACTGTGTGTGTCATCCCTGTACTGGGACATCACTGTGTGTGTTATCCCTGTATTATGATATCACTGTGTGTTATCCCTGTACTGTGACGGGGGGGGGGGGGGGGCAGGGGTGCTAACTGCTTTGAGGACAGCATCTTGTAATTTATGTGAGCAGGGAAATTATTTCTGTTTTCCTCTGGGAAAGAAAGTGAAGGGTTAACCGCACCCGCAGGTACTACAAGCGCCATATATGAACACCATAAGTATGGTTCCCATTTCCTTTTTTTTTTACGTTTGTAGATTTCCTTTAATCACTGCTCCACTTTCATGGCCTTCTGCTTGTAATAATGAAATCCTTTTTCGCTCTCCCTGATGTGTTCGGAGTTTTTATGCTTTGTGCTTGCAGAATACCAATACAGTCAGACGGCGGAGCCTTGTATAGACAAGGTAATTTGACCTATTACGATCAACAATTCAATTATTTTGCTGTCTCATTTAATTCATTGGGCTGGGTTCAAACACGGGCGATGGTCAGAGGGTGTACTATCCACCCGAACACTCCTCTCCCTGCCTGCAGGAGGGCAGCACTGGCCTATCCTCCTCAGGACAGACCACCAATATCGGTGGCGGTCCAACTCTCATCACCCCTACCAATCAGCTATTTGAATAATCCCATTGTTGCCAATGTTGCTGCCGATTTCATGCGCGTGGCATCGCCAACACAGCCTCAACACATGCATGGATTTCCTGTTTGTTAGGCAATCCCTGCATGTGTTGCGCCTGTCAGGGTTGGACTGGCCCACCAGAGAACCGGGGAAACCTCCGATGGGCCCTGACTTCTCCTTCAGAAGAGTTCATAGTGCAAACTTTTCAGTTGCTAAGGGGCTCTTCAGTGGGGGATAAAGATGGGCCCTCAGAATCAAATCCTCCGGTGGGCCCAATGCTCTTCAGTCTGACACTGGTGCCTGTTGATAATCCGTGAGACATGCAGCCGCAGGGACTCGAACGTATTTTTCAAGCACGCGGACAACACCTTATCGGATCACGCTCGCTCATCACTATTATGTATGTATAGATTCTATACTATAGTATGTACAGTACTCTCATATCCTTTCTTGCCTGTTATTTTTCTGAATTTCTAGACAGTCCTGTAGGGCATAGTCATTTTCTTATTAATACCATCAGCCTGTTATTGTCTGCCTCCTCGATGTATCCGGGATTATACTGGTTTATACTAATTTGATCCCCATTTATGTTTCCTTCTAAAAGTATATTAAAATAAATATATGTAACGGACCGGATTGTTTTTCCTGGCTCCACGCAGACCATTGTAGTTCAGATGACCCAGTAATTGGGTTATAGTTACAAACCGCAGTCACGTTTCATAACAATGCTCTTTATGACTTTAACCAGGTCGTAACTACAGGGTAGAAGCTTGTACATAACTCCAGCGCATTGTCCATCCCTCTACCTTTTCGTGCACGCCGGCACATGGCTCCTTCGGTGCAGAACTGCACAACCTCCGTAGGCTGCTGTACAGGCGCCATGAAATTATGTGTAAGGGCTCTTTCAGACGTCCATGATTAGTTGGTCTGAGTTTCATCAGTCTTTTTTTTTATCAGTGTCTGATCAGAGTTCGGTGTGTCGGTTTTTACCGTCAGAGTTTGGTCAAAGTTTCACCAGTTTTTCTTGGCTGAGAAGAAACAAAACAAACAAAAAAATTCTCTCCCTTTTTCTTTTCTAGCAGTCAATATAATATGGTTAGTGCTTAGACAGCTTGGAGGGCTGCCCGATTTTTCTTTCACGGACCGATTGCGATCTGACTTTCTCATCAAAATCGAACATTTTGTCCGCAATTTTGCCTGGACCACTGTTTCGCAAAAAATCAGCGAGATGTGAACAGCGCTATTCTTGAAAAGCACGTGTAGCACCCTACGAGGAAAAACTGACTTGTGAATGAACCCTTAGGAGGTATTCATTCTTGTAAACAATCGATGTTCGGTGCGCCATGTCACAATTTTTTTTTTTCATCTAGGATATGACTGGAAGCTTTCGTAGCCTACCTTGATTGGAAATTGGAGAAATATCAAAGTACAGTAGAGGGTTTTATGTAGCAGTGCTGTCAATCAGCTTTTTGTATGGTTTTAACTGATGTCAAGATCATATTCCCGGGCCCCAGATTGATGTGTAGAGTAAGAAAATTGGCCAAAATCTAAAGTATTGTGTCTGTGCATGTTATAGGGCCATAAAGAGAATGTGTCCTATATGGTAGCACATATATGGAGTCCATATTACAGACCCAAAGGCCCTCGGTGGGCTTTTGTATGGTGCCTAAGTGAGGCAAAGTATTTTTTTAATTTTTTTTTTTTTTTTTATACGATGGTTAGAGAAAGACTGAATGGAGATTTTATAGACGATCCTTAGGATTTTGTTATGGGGTCACTGTCATATTGAATAGATTTCTGGCTTCTGCTGTACTCAGACATAACTTTGTTTTCTTCTACCATTGTAATGTCTTCACCAGAAAGTATGTTTGCATGAGTCACAAGATAAAGTTAGAAAAAAAAAAATGTGCTCAAGGTAATTGTTGGGTTTCTCCACACTCAGGATCAGATTTCCATGGTTTGCCTCTGGGCTTGTGGAAAGCATTTTACTGAAAGTTTGTCGCTTCACAGAAAGGAGCTTTTCTCATCTCTGGGAAGTGACCCGTGATGAAGGTTACACTGATCGACAAATATCGAAGCAAAAAAAAATCAGCTATTAATATGATATACACCCCACAGACTTGTGTGCACACATACCTATATTCATATATTCACCTACAGATACAAACATATTCCTACACCTATATATTCAAATAAATGCTCGGGACGCTGGTCAGTATTCCGCATTGGGAGCCGGGTGTGCCGCCTCCTACCTGCTGGCATCCTCGGCTCCTTCTTGACTAGCCTGCCTTCCATGATGTCATCATTGCTGATCTAAAAAGGAAAAACAGAAGCCAGGGATGCAAGATACCGCCAGGTAGGACGCAGTTCGCAGGGCTCCTGTTTGGCAGCCACAAAAATAATTCTCTTAATTACTATTGCACACACACATATATCTATACACATGCTCATACATAATTAGGCAACCAATTACACCTATATTTATACACTTACAAATTAATAGTTTCTCATATTCATACACTTACTACTGCATCCATTTGCACACATACATACTCATACCCATAGCCATACAGACAGTATTTGGGCACACATACATACTGTATGTGATACTTTATCTCTAAACTGATGATACTTCATCTCTAAACTCCTGGAACGCCTGGTCCACTCCCGTCTTATCCGCTATCTCTCAGAAAACTCTGTTCTCGACCCTCTCCAATCCGGTTTCCGCTCTTTACACTCCACTGAAACTGCCCTCACTAAAGTCTCTAATGATCTGCTAACAGCTAAATCAAATGGTCATTACTCCATGCTAATTCTCTTGGATCTCTCTGCAGCATTCGACACTGTGGATCATCAGCTCCTCCTCACTATGCTCCGTTCCATTGGCCTCAAGGACACCGTTCTCTCCTGGTTCTCCTCCTATCTCTCCGACCGCTCCTTTACTGTTTCTTTTGCCGGTTCCTCCTCCTCTCACCTTCCCCTTACTGTTGGGGTCCCTCAAGGATCGGTTCTAGGCCCCCTCCTCTTCTCCTTGTACACTGCCCCTATTGGTCAAACAATCAGTAGATTTGGTTTCCAGTACCATCTCTATGCTGATGACACCCAATTATACGCTTCTTCTCCTGACATCACGCCAGCCTTTCTAGAAAACACTGGCGATTGTCTAAACGCTGTGTCTAATATCATGTCCTCACTATATCTGAAACTGAACCTATCAAAGACTGAACTCCTTGTGTTTCCTCCCGCTACTAATGTACCTACACCCGACATTGCCATTTCCGTCTGTGGTTCCACTATTACTCCCCAGCAACATGCCCGCTGTCTTGGGGTCATACTTGATTCCGAGCTTTCCTTTGCCCCCCACATTCGATCACTGGCTCGCTCTTGTCATCTGCACCTCAAAAACATTTCTAGAATTCGACCTTTTCTTACTTTTGACTCTGCAAAAACTCTTACTGTTTCTCTTATTCATTCTCGTCTCGACTATTGTAACTCTCTTCTAATCGGTCTCCCTCTTACAAAACTCTCCCCTCTCCAATCTGTCTTGAATGCTGCAGCCAGGATCATATTCCTCACCAATCGTTAGACCGATGCCTCTACCTTGTGCCAGTCATTACACTGGCTACCCATCCACTCCAGAATTCAGTATAAACTTATTACCCTCACCCACAAAGCCCTCCATGGCTCAGCACCACCCTACATCTCCTCCCTTGTTTCAGTATACCACCCTACCCGCGCCCTCCGTTCTGCTGATGACCTGAGGTTAGTATCCTCAATAGTCAGAACCTCCCACTCCCGTCTCCAAGACTTTACACGTGCCGCGCCAATTCTTTGGAATGCACTTCCCAGGTCAATACGATTAGTCCCCAGTCCCCACAATTTTAAGCGTGTCCTGAAAACGCATTTATTCAGACTGGCCTATCGCCTCAACACATTAACCTAACCTATCCCTGTGTGGCAGAGCCAAAAATTTTACCATAACCAGGTTCCCAGCATCATGTTCCCACATGCTTTATGCATCCATTAGCCCTCTGTGTCTGTACTGTTACACACTTAACATTATGGCTGGTCCATACAATCAGGGCAACTGTTACCACCCACCTTTCGTGTCTACCTCTTTCCTCATAGACTGTAAGCTTGCGAGCAGGGCCCTCACTCCTCTTGGTATTTGTTATAATCTACTGTATGTGATTATTGTTATGCTGTAATGTCTATTGTCTGTACAAATCCCCTCTGAAATGTAAAGTGCTGCGGAATATGTCGGCGCTATAAAAAATAAAATTTATTATTATTATTATACTGTAGTCATACCTTTTCCCATACAGAAAAAAACACAAAAATTGAACTTGGTTTTAGTTGGTATACATGCAGCATATACACGCATGTTCACATTGGCCATAAAGCATACAAAAGACAACATGAGAAAAAACCCTGCTATAACTAAATAAATGAGAAGCTAAAGTGCATCTAAATAATTCAGAGTTCTTAGTAATACTGTATTTGATCAAATATAGCACACATACAAACATTCACACTAGACCTCAAGCAGCTTGGATTTTGTGTCTCTCCACTCTTCCTCCAGACTCTGGGACCTTGATTTCCAAGGTCTAGTGTGAAGTTTCCACAATCAATGATGGTTTCGAGACCTACAAAGAAAAGACCACAGTACCTACAGTCAAATATGGTGGAAGTTCAAAGATATTTTGGGGTTGTTTTATTGCCACTGGCACTGGGTGCCTTGACGGTGTGCAAGGCATCATTAAATCTGGAGATTATCAAATAATTTTGGGTTGCAATGTAGTGCCCAATGTCAGATAGCTAGGTTTGTGTTCTAGGTCATGGGTCTTTCAGCAGGACAATGACCCCAAATATACTTTAAGAACCCCCCCCCCCAGAAATGGATGGAAACAAAACACTGGAGGGTCTTGAAGTGGTCAACAATTTGTCCAGAACTAATACCAAAAAAATACTTGTGGAGAAATCTTAAAATTGATCCAGGTATTTGAAGGGTGCCTTCTCACAACAGCAGTTTGCAAAACAAAGAGTGATCCAAAATTCCAGTTGAGAGGTGCAAGAAGCTCATTGATGGTTATAGGAAGCGATTGATTGCAGTTATTCCTTCCAAAGGATATGCAAGCAAATATAAAGTTGAGGGTGCCAAGAATTTTGCCTGGACCATTTTTGGGGTCTTCTGTGAAATTATGTCCAATTTTCCTTTTTTCCTCCTTTTTTCTTTTTTTTTTTTTTGTTGTTGTTGTGTTGTTCCAATAGACATAAAGGAAATAAACATGTGTAATCGCAATCATTTTCTAAGAGAAATACTTAATTTTCTGGAACAATTTCAAGGGTTGCAACACTTTTAGCCATGACTGTATATTTGTCTATCTATAAATACAGACATATAAAGTTTTGCCCGTATACATATTTCTAACCGTACACACACATACGAATATTCATACATACCCACACACACGTGTATATATACACTCTCGTATGTACTGCCATATTACGAATTGCAATCCCAAGGCTCGGCATGGTGGTATCCTGGTTTGCTCTCCTGCTCTTCACTACTGGGGTCCATTGTTTTTCTCTGCATGATGATTTATTTGTTGATGTGTACGTTTATTTTGGTTTCCTGTGTCTCCCACTAGTAAAAATATACCATCGAGTTAATTTGGTTGTGTAGGAAACTTGTGTCTGTAGATCTGAAATGAAAAGATCTCTTGAATTTCCCAAAGCTTGGGACAAGAGACCGGGCAGAGATTTCAGAAATGTCATAAGTTCTTATTCATCAGGACTGGCAATTTGCTCGCCAGTCTTGATGATATCTCTTGACTAAGCTCCACAAACTTTTCAAAAAGTTAGCAGACTGGCATAAAAATGTCAAAAGTCACTACATTTTTGCACAACAGTGAGTTGCGTAAAAATTTTGCGACCATTCAAACAGTCTGGCGAAAAACTGGTGGATGATTCAAAGCCATAGACTTCATTAACACCCAAAAATCTGGAATATTTGATAATCTGACGCTCATTTACTTGAATTAATTCCATATCAAAAGAAGTTTGTTGTGTAATTCTACCATAAAGTAGTACCGTAAGTGACGTAAAGAAGACTGTATTTTTTTTTTTTTACTCATTTTTTTGCTCCGTTTATAATATGATTCAGTATATGACTTTATGATAGCCATTACTTTTATTTTCCCACACTATCGGAATAGTTTTGGACTTGTGGTTTTTATTCTGCAGTTTACAAGTCATAAGGGACGTCCAGATGTCACCAGTTTATCATGGATGCTAAAGTTCACGTCTGGTTCCTATTAACTGTCATTTATTTTTACTAAGCGGGCATTCCTTGCCGAGAAGTTTGCGAGACAAAGGCTTTATATTACCCATGCACAGTATAATAATCTAACCTCACTATGTGCAAAGCTCTGTTCCCTCCTGATTGTCCATTTGGGCAGAGCCATTTTGTTTGTTTTTTAATGGGTATTCTCATCTCAAATGTTTATGGCAGGATACACCATAAATGACGTATAGGTGTGGTCCCGCCATTTGGACCAGTACTTATCTTGAGAAAAGAGCCCCGTCTCTTCATGCACAATTTTCTCCATACATTTCTAAAGAGTTACTGAAAATACCCAAGGAAAACAAGTAGACAGGCTGTTGTGTAGGGTAAAAGCTGGAGGCACTTACACTATATGAACAACGAAACAGTACACCTACAAAGCTTTTATGATCTCCCATTCTACATACATAAGCGTTAATTTGGGGGACCCCTTTGCAGCTGCAATAGCTTCCACTTTTGTGTCAAGGCTTTTTCCAAGATTCCGGAATGGTTGTGTGGCAGTGTTTGACCATTCATACAGAAGAGCATTTGTGAGGTCAGACACTGATATTGAACGAGAGGGTTGGGTTTGCAATCTCTGTTCTAGTTGAGTGGTGTTGGTCCGTTCCCTGTGCAGCCGGTCATGTTCTTCTAAACCTAACTTCACCATTCAAGTCTTTATGGACCAAGCTTTGTGCACTGTGGGCATTTTTTAAACTGTTCCCACAAGTTTGGAAGCACATAATTGTCCAAAATGTCTTGGGCTGGAGCATTAGGTTTTCTTTCAATGGAACTAAGGGCTTAAACCGACCCCCGAATAACAAGCCCAAAGCATTATCTTTCCTCCACCAAACTACAGCTGGCACAATGCAGTCAGGTGGGCAACATTCCCCCAGCATTTACCAAACCCAGACTCGTCCAGTTGATGCTAGACAAAGAAGTGTGATCTGTCACTGTCCTAGAGTCCATTGGTGGCAGCTTTACACGACTCTATCCTACGCTTCATTTATTTTAGTTTATTTTATTTGCTTATGCTGCAAATGTTGGTGGTCCTTGGTGGAATTTGAACCTAGGACCCCAGTGCTGCAAAGCTAGCACTGACCTACCGGCTACCGTGCTTCCATTCCATCCCATTTAATTCCTTTCATTTGGCATTGTGTTTGGTGATTTTAAGGCTCAGATGCAGCTGCTTGGCCATGAAGCCCCCGGCGGGTGCGCAGTGTTTGTGCTGATGGTAATATCAGAGGAGGTCCGGACTCTGCAGAGCAGAGTGTTGGTGAATTTTCTGCCCTCTGCTCCTCAGTACTTGGTGACCCTGCTCTGTAATATTATGGGGTCTCTACTTCATGGCTGAGTTGCTGCGGTTTCTTCCACTTCTCAATAGTATCACTCACAGGTGATGGAGGATTTAAGAGGAAGAAATGTCAAGAACTTATCACAACGTTGACTCCTAACATAGCACTATTATCGAATTCAGAGAATGAGCCATTTTAGAACAAATGTTGGTGTTACTCACCTGTCCTGGCTTCAGCAGCACATCTTCCTTTCTTCCCCTAAGGCTACTTCTCTCTGTGTTGGGTTACTATGTTATCCTGACAAGTGCCATTGACATCATCACTCAAGTCCTTTAAGGCCGGCTCGGGCACCCATATGTGCCTGAGTATTTAGAAAACATTTTTCTTAACTTCTAGCTTTTTTGTAAGGAATTTGCTTCTTCCGCTTCTCTTAGCTGCAACTAGATGTCTAATTATCTCCTCTGCTATTTCTTCTATTATACAGTACTTCTCTACAAATGCTATTTTCAAGCTCAGTCTAGGTTATTTAGGTGTAGTTCACACCAGTCATTTTGAAATCAAGATACCAGATTACCAACTTCTTGACACTGTTCTTAACACTGTTCACTCCTCTGTCTCTGCTTTCAAGGTGAAGGTACCATATCTCTGCAAGCAAATCACCAGTTTGCCAATAAATTTCTGCTAATGATGTGTGAATTGCATCTCTGCAAGCAAATTTGCCAGTATTTCACTGTTAGGCCTCTCTCACACATCCGTGTCTCTGGTGCGTGTGGTGACAGTTTTCACACATACCGGAGACTCTGCCACACGTAGACCAATTCAAATGAATGTGTCTGTGCACATTTTCAGTGTGCTTCCACGGACCATGTGTCTGTGGGCAAACCACGCTGAAATCTCCATTTTTTTACCGTCAGCACGGGCCGCAAAACGTCCCGCACACAGAGAACACATTGATGTCATCCGTGTGACACGCATCAGCACCAGGGAATAAGCGCTACAGTAAGCGCTGTTGCCTGGTGGCAGGTGCTGAAGACGCTGAAGTTATATTAAAGTCAGAACAATGACAGCATGTGGGGGCTTTTGGGACTATTACTCCCATCAACCTACACCTGCTGCCACTAAACACAGTGGCAGCAGGAGCGGGTGATGAGGGTATTCCTCACCCGCCGCCTGCGCTATAACTAAATAAATGAATGAAAAACCTGGCGTGGGTTCCCCCTGTTTTGTATAACCAGCCTGGCAAAACTCACAGCTGGGGGCTGCAACCCTCAGCTGTCAGCTTCAGCAAAGTTGGTTATCAAGAATAGAGGGGTCCTCACACTGTTCTTTTAATTATTTAAATAATTAAAAAAATGGCGTGGGGTCCCCTTATTTGACTACCAGCTGGGGGCTGGTACTCTCAGGCTGGTAAGGGGCCATTAATATAGGCCCCCTAGCCTAAAAACAGCAGCCTACAGCTGCCCAGAAAAGGCATGTCTCTTAGATGCGCCAATTCTGGTGCTTTGTCTGACTCTTCCCACTTGCCCTGTAGCGATGGCAAGTGGGGTGATAGTTGGGGGGTTGATGTCACATTTGTCTTGTCAGGTGACATCAAACCCCGAGGCTAGTAATGGAGAGGCGTCCATAAGACGCCCCCATTACTAGCCCCATAGTCACGGGGCCTTCCATCTTCTTGAGATGCCACCCTCCTCCTTGCTTCATCACTCCCCGGCATCGCTCCTGCGCAGGCGTACTTATCTGCCCTGTTGAGGGTAGAGTAAAGTACTGCAGTGTGCAGGTGCTGAGTCTCTCTGACCTTTCCCAGTGACACCCATTGGACCAGACCGCACTGGACTGCTTCCTCAGGTGAGTATAATAAAACTTATTTTTCTTATCTTGCAGGTTGGATCAGGGGCTTATCTACAGCATTATAGAATGCTGTAGATAAGCCCTGAAAGACAGTGGTCGTATCTTATATCCGCCAAAACTGCTGGCAGGTTCACTTTAAGTACAGAATTGACCATATTTTTTGCTTCAATTTTTTTTTCCCTAATTTTCTCCTCTAAAACCAAGGTGCATCTTATGGTCCATGCATCTTATAGTCTGTGCGTCTTATAGTCCGAAACATACAGTATGTCCAGTTCTGGGCACCACATTTAAAGCTACATTGAAAAACTGGAGCAAGTTCAGAGAAAAGCTTCCAGGATGGTGAGTGGACTGCAAAGTATGTCCTACAAGGAATGGCTAAAGGATCTGGGAATGTTTAGTTTGCAAAAAAGAAGGCTAAAGCTACATTCAGACTTGCGTTAGGAGGCGCAGCACAGGGCCGTCGCTAAGCTCCGGCCGCGCCTCCTCCGATCAGCTCCTCCTCTGGGCGCATGACGATGCATGCGACTGGCATACCCTATATTTAGTGTTGGGTACACTGGCCGTGCGCTGGCATGTTTTTGCCGGTGCAAGCGCCCTTTTTCTCTGCGCCGACATGCGCCAAACGCACCGAGTTGCATTTTTGTGCGCTCGGCGCAGCGCAAAAAGGAAGCATGCGCCGGCAAAAACATGCCAGCGTACCCAACGCTAAATATAGGGTACGCCGGTCGCATGCAGCGTCATGCGCCCAGAGGAGGAGCTGACCGGAGGAGGCGCGGCCGGGGGCAGAGCTTAGTGGTGGCCCTGCGCTGCGCCTCCTAACGCAAGTCTGAAAGTAGCCTAAGAGGAGACATCTGAAGTGATGTCACATTGTAGAGGGATCATCATTATACTCATTTGCACATGGAAACAGAGAAGCAATGGAATGAAACTGAAAGGGAGAAGATACAGATTAGATATTAGAAAAAAAAAATTGACAGTGAGGATGATCAATGAGTGGACAGGCTGTGCCGAGAGGTGGTGAGTTCTCCTTCATTGGAAGTCTTCAAACAGAGGCTGGACAGACATCTGTCTGAGATGGTTTAGCGAATCCTGCATTGAACAGGGGGTTGGACACGATGACCCAGGAGGTCCCTTCCAACTCAACCATTCTATGATTCTAGCAGAGCTGAATTGTTGAGCTGCATGTAACACCACAGCTTTCTGTGTGCATTGTGTAGTGACAGAGAGATGCTAATCAATGATGAGGGCGTGGCTGGACTAGGAGGCACAAGGAAAACTGTCCTGTAATGATAATCTCTTGCAGATAAAGCACTGATTGTATTGAAACAGCCACACACATCCCAATAAGTGGTACATTGCTGGAACCAGGGACTCTGTTTCTAAATTATGGTGCTGTCAGATTACATAGCAAAACCTTCTGATATTTATTCCCCTGAAGTCTAAAAATGATTGGGAAAAAAAAATTCTACTTTGTTTATTGTATACCATCATTTTCAGAAATGGTCATACATTACACTGTAAAAGTCTAAGGGGCTTCTATTAAATCTAAAGGGAATCCAATTAAATCTCGCCTTTGCATGGTCATACGCTGGACAAATGTATTATAAAATGACTGCACTATTTACAATATTCAGTCGCCCCTGGTCTTACGCGGGACGTCGAGGACTTGTGTACTGTACAAACTCGGCTGCAAAATCACAAATACATATAGTGGAAAACACAGAAATTGTCAGTCACACCCAATTATACCAAAGAGCTCCAGCAAGCTCCGCAGTAAAAGGCTTGATACTGTTTTGATTTCAGTTGCTCCTCGGGGAAGATTAGAGAAATTGTGTTCATGCCTCAAAAATCATGAAAGAAATTGAAGAGCCGACCATGCGTGCCTGCCGTAGGCTTGTTAAAAGTCTTCCTTGTTCTAGCATGAGAGCTGGCTGAGACTAACGTTCAGTGGTATGAGCATCAGCCCGAAAAAAAAAAAAAAAAAAAAAAGAGCTTGGCTATTAAACTGATCTACGACTTGTCAGACGTTCATAATGTCTTTTCTGGTTAAGAGTCAATAGGAAATTGGTAAATGGATAACTGGACCCAAACAGAAATTAAATCAACCCCACTGGGTCAATTTTAGGATACTCAAGTGGTTCACAAATTTTTGCTCCCAGTTACTAACACGTAGGGAACAGCACTGCTACGTTTATGAGTTTCTTTTTGCAAAATTTTGGGTTTTGGGTTATTTAAAGGGCAATTTCCATCTTTTTAGAAGTTCTTGCCTATCATCGGCATAAGTGATATCTTGCTAATCGGTAGGGTGGGACGACCACTAATCTCGAGACCAGGACTCTACAGAGTCCCATGTGAATGTAGCGGTGGCTGGATATATGCACCACCACTCCTTTCACTTTTTGTGGGACTGCCAGGCTGATTGGAGCGGTGGTGCGCATGTCTGGCCCCCTTTCTGTTCAAACGGAGCAATTCAAAGCCCCGTTTTATGAATCGATGGGTGTCCCAGCAATCGGATCCTCACCGATCAGCAAGTTCTCACCTACTGTAAGGTTAGATGATAACTTGAAAGATGGGAATAACCCATTAAAATGGTTCCTCCAGAAACTTTTGGAAAAGGGACTCAACCAATCATTGTTCAACCATGTGTAAAAGCTATACGGGGCGATTATCTCACCTGGCCACTTTGGATTTTGTGATTCATTAAGAGTCGCGTGCCCGCTACGTGCGCCTCCCCGCAAATCTTACTCCACCCTGTGCTGGACTAAAATTTGTGGCGTAGCAAGCGCCGCCGAGCATCATAAATTTGATGAACGGGGGTCATCATGCTTCAGTCTCGCCCCGCCCACTTTGTCGAGGCGAGAATGACTTGAAAATGTCAGAAGTTGCTTTTTTTTTATGCTACCTTATGTTGTGCAAAAAAGTTGGAATTTTTTTTTCTCAAGAAATGAAAAAAGCTTTGATGAATCGCCCAATAAAATAATGTCTCTAAACTAGGCAATTTTTTTTTTTTTTTAAAGCTGTTTTTGGAGAATCTTTACTTTTAATGGTCTCATCGCATGTGTCCTCCTTTCCATTAGGCATTTAACTCAAATGCAAGATGGAAACTGATGGAGGTAATCATCCTTTTGTTTTCAACAACTGATGGTACCGGACAGGTGCAGGCGCCGGTCTGGTGGATGGATCTAATCGTTTAATGTAAACGTTTGGTCCATCCAGATCCTGGAGTAATATAGCAAGAAAAATGGCAACCGATTTAATTTTTGCATAAGTTTCATCATTCGTTGGAATCCGGTTGAGTCATATCAGGCTCAAAAACCCGAATTTAATAGAATGAATGATTGAATCCAGCTGTAGAAGGGTCCCATGACCATAAGATGATCACATAGGGCTTGATGTATCAAAGCTTTTAAACCAAAAAAAGTGGCGTAAAAACTTTGAAAAGTCGCCAAAATTTTGGCACAACTCTTCGACAAAATTTTACAGCTTTTGGCATTTTTACGCCGGATGGGCAGGACAGAGGCGCGTCGGGATTGTGACGGCTCATCTCATTTATGACAAGATGTGGCCTTTCTTACACTAGAAATCTTACTCTTATCAAGGACTAGAATAATATTTCGGAGGCGCACCCCACTCATCAGACGCTTCTGATTCCTCCCTCTTCTGGGATCAAGAGTAATCTATGGTAAAACCTGGGTGTAACCTGCTGTTCTCCTCAACAAAGTGTTGTCGTTTTTTTTTTTAATGCATCTCTCCTTTCCTGACTCCTCTTACTTTTATGTAAATTATTATTATTTACTTATATAGCGCCATTGATTCCATGGTGCTGTACATGAGAAGGGGGTTACATACAAAATTATAGATATCGTCACCAGTAAACAAATTTACAATGACAGACTGGTACAGAGGGGAGAGGACCCTGTCCTTGCGGACTTACATTCTACGGGATAGTGGGGAAGAGACAGAAGGTCGGGGGTGCAGCAGCTCTGGTGATGGTGAGGCGGCAGCTCGGGCGGTGGTGAGGAGGCAGAATGGTTATTGCAGGCCATAAGCTTTCCTGAAAAGATGGGTTTTCAGATTTCGTTTGAAGGATCCAAGGGTGGTGGATAATTGGACATGTTGAGGCATGGCATTCCAGAGGATGGGGGATATTCGGGAGAAATCTTGGAGGCGGTTGGGTGAGGAACGAATAAGTGTGGAGGAGAGAAGGAGGTCTTGGGAGGATCGAAGATTACGTGAGGGAAGATATTGGGAGATTAGTTCAGAGATATAGGGAGGGGAAAGGTTAAATATAGTCTAAATAGTCAGGTGGGCGTGATCTTCCTGATGACGCCAATGAAGGGAAGTTAATGATTACACCCCCTTGACTAAGAAGACTAGAGTTACATACAGGGAAGAGGGAGCCATATCTCAGGAGCAGAGAGGAGCAAGAATAAGAGAAGAAATCCCCATTAGATTCAGGCACTATTTATGTCATTTAACTAATATATGTATTAACTTGAGCCAAAACATGTTCAGTTAAACCAGAAACATATACTTTTTTATAAACTATTTTTGGTGTTTTTGTCTCTCTAGAACATTCCTCTTCTTATATATTCAAGGCTTGAGTTAAAGTGACTTTGTCTGGTGTATGACCTTGAGATTTCTGCTGGTTCACAAGCTTTAGACTCAATAATTTACCAATGTGCTTGGTTAATCACCATGAAGGAATCCTATTAAGGCATCCTTTCCACCCGAATCATTTTATTACTGTGTTCAATGTAAGGCAAAGACGTGGCTCTTGCTCCCAACTCGCTCATGCTTTATATGCCGTCCTCGAACCGGGGTGTTATGGTGTGATATTGACGATACTATGAAAAATAATCCTACTTTTATCGGTCATGGCACTGGGATGAAAATTAAAAGCTTTTCTTCAGTGATTTGATAACGAAAGAGTCACTTTATCCAAATAGCAAAATAACTTTAAAGTGGTCGTACGCGACCCTGTGCTATGCCGAGTGCACACTGCCCACGGAAGTGTATGGAGCATTTACATTAGTTATTACAGCCGCATACATACAGCACCCGTGTCTGATTCATTATAGAGCGGGAGAAGCAGACTAGTAGATTAATAGTTTTATGGAAATTATTCAGTATACCTTGTATTTCATTTGTATTCATGATTAAGAGTCCAGTGGGCGGTGCTACTCAGTGTTCAGCAGCCTTCCTTGTGACTGAACATACAGAGATTGCTGTCACTCAGTTGGACCTCCACTGGACTAGCATTTAAATCAGTAGAAGTTATACTGTCCCTTGACATTGCTGTCAATCACTGAATAGGACCACCCACTGGACTCCTAAGCCTAGAAAGAACAGGCATTTAAATCAATAGAAGTTATGCTGAACCTTTTTGCACAATCCTATTTATCAGTTTGCATTTCCCCATTTGCATTATGCCATGCTGCCCACAGGGTGACAGGTTCCTTTTAGTACCAAATTAAGGCTATTTTAGACTTGTTATGTGGATGGATTTTAGCACCCATATTCCTCCCACACCACCTACAGTTCTTCTGAATCTATCTTAAAATAAAGGGAATCTGTCAACAGGTTTTTGCTCTGCAATCTGAGGATGGCATGATGTAGGGGCAGAGACCCTGATTCCAGCGATGTGCCACTTATTAGGTGTGTGTGGTTTGCATACAATGAATGTTTTATCACCAGGTGATTATCACTGCTCTAGTCTGACCACGCCCCCGGCTCTAATGAACAGCTCTCTGTCACTATACATAGACAGCTATGAAGTGGGTGGGGTTAGCTTTTGAGTTCTGCTGCATGCTACATCTAAAAACTCTGCTTGTATCACAACTACTGCACCCACTATACTAAGTAATACATTACTGGAATCAGGGTCTCTGCCCCTACAATATGCTGTTCTCAGATGAAGTAGAAAAAAACTTCTGACAGAGTCCCTTTAAATTTACCACAGAATTTTATGGTGAGTTGAGACCAGTTCAGTAGAACTCCAGAAAAGGATTTAAGCTGCTCTACATTAAACCCTGGGGAATGAGATTAATTGGTCACTGTTTTAAAAAACTTTTCCATAATATATATGTATGTAATATTGAAAAATGCTCATATACCATACGTTATTTACATGTACTAATACTATTTACTTACTGTAAGATACCTTTATATACGGTACTCATTTTTTTCTTGTGAAATGACCACAGTGTGAACGCACTCTTACACTTTACATGTATACCAGCTTATAGTCCGGTTCACGTTTTTTGGTTTTAAAGAAATATATATGTAGTATAGCTGACTCTTTATCCACTTTAGAGCCACTTTTCTGCCTCCCAAATTCATCAGCCAATCTGAAAATCAGTTCAAGTCTTGGTCTAAGTAAGACAGACTGGCAGCACACTGAGGGGTCAGATTACAGCTGCCTATTAAAGTCGTTGCATGTAGATATGGATAATTTGTGGATTTCTCCTGCGCTGCCTGTGTATGGAAGATGACAAATCTCAGTGAATTATTCAAACACGTGGTTTTCTTTTCTTTCAACACCTTTCAAAAGTGTCAAGCACTTCTTCCTCAGGAAATGACCGCATACCTATTATTGGAGAGAGGAAGAGAATAGCAGGGATGCAGTCAGAGAAATAGATCGGAGCTTCAACTTCTAGCAAGTAATTTATCTTATCCCAGAGCTGGATTCTCAGCTACAATGCTCAGTAGTGCTGTATAATATCCTCTATGCTGGTCATGTTTATGTATGTGTGGTGTATGGGAGACATCACAACAGCATCCTGAAACAATAGGTACACTTTCTAGATGTGATTCACATCCTAGATATTTATGACATACACACATTGCCATAGAAAGGAATATAGAGCCCTACACATGCCGTCCATCCATGACCAATATGAAAAATAGTGTAAGGACAGGTGTTCTCAGATGTAGGACCAAAATTTATCAAACACTGGCATATGCCATATATGTCTAAGATGAGAATATTTCTTTAAAGAGGACCTGTCACTTGCCATAAATATGTTTTTTTTTTTTTTTTCTTTATATATAACAGGTGTAATTGCCACTGTTCTCGTGAGTCCAGCGCTGTTTTTCTTTTGTTCCTGCGCCCCTCCAATCCTGATATATGGCCATTTTTTCCCGGTGTATAAATCTGGTTTTATATGCAAGAGGGTGTGGTCATCATATTTTTTTTTTGTCTTCAAGGTGACCATGCCCACTTGGCTATCAAGACTAGATTTATACACAGGGAATAATGGGCCATATCTCGGGAACTGAGAGGCGCAGGAAAAAAAGAAAAACAGCGCCGAATTCAGGAGAACAGCGGCAATTACACCTGGTAGAAACATTTCACATTTCTTATTAGTGACAGGTCATCTTATACCACTATTAATAATCACAGTAGAACATCGTGGAAAAATCTAAATGTTGCAACCAAGTGAAAATTGTAAAATTAATTTTACTTAATATAAAGAATGTTCCTAGTTCTGGAGAAAAAGCTATCGCTATAGAACATTCCGAGGAAAGAATTCTTGTGAGCGTGTCGGCATTAAATACGGTCCTGGCAGCCATTGCTATTCCATAGCGGTGCGACTATACTGCACGCCCGTATATCTTACCCTCTGGGACGGCGTCGGCCGGATCCCTGCTTTAATATGGACGATACGTTTTTATTTGAACGTCTTAGTCTTGGCGTTTCCTCGAATGTCATGATCCATTGTTTATTTCGGCCGTTCCTGGAGAGCTGAAGCGACACATTTGTATTCATGAGATCTATTTATGTGGTTTTCCATTGGATTTATAGACTGGGGGTGGGGGGGGTTACGCCGCTGTATCTGTCGCTGACGGCGGTCACGATTTCCGCCCGCGCCCTTCCTTTTTAACGACAGATTTTCCTTAGCCCGTTCACGCGAGTCCATTATTCTTGCACTGACAGACTGTAACGCAGAGATTCACTACGGGGAAGGCATTGATCAGCCGGAACGTCTCCCTGTGATGGGGCTCACGTTTTACCGGTGACTGAGCTGTGTCCTAATATCTGATCTTATTCCCTCGGTTGTCGGTTTTATCAATCCTGTCAATCTTTATTTTCCATCCTTTCTCCCTCTAATGGTCAGCGCCACATTCTCCGGTAATTCATGTCGGTGATTTTCACGTCTGACATGTTCTGCAGTTTGTCGTTTATTTTTACCATAGAGAACACATCGCGGGGCCTTACGATGCCTAATGTTATAAGATTGGGCAGATGTAGCAGAGTGGAGTTTGTCAGATAATATTCTGCAATGCTTTATTACACTGATGTAGCAAGGCCGAGATTGTTACTTAATCTATATTCTTCAACAATGTATTATACTGACGTATAAAAAAGAAAAAACTGCTTAAAAAATGGGGGAAATAATCAAAAGGCACGTACCGGTGATAAAAGAAATTAAAAATAAAATGAATAAATATAGTACACTGATGAAATGATTAAAATAGCCTTTATTAAATGATGGCATAAAATTAGACAACAACAGATAGTGTGTGTGTGTGTGTGTGTGTGTGTGTATACAAAAAAGTAATTGATTACCGTAAAAAATGGTTTAGGAACTAGGTAAGCAGATAAATATGGCCAAATGAATACATTAGATATGACTTACGGTAATAAAGACCAAATAATCTATACATAAAACTAATAAATGCCAAAAAGTCCCGCTGTGAAAATGTAGCTCTGGCTTGCAATATTTAACCTCCCACATATCATGCAAGGGTGCTAATAAAAGTATAGATACCTGGAAGCCGAGGGTAATAGAAACGGTGTGCCACAAACGCGCCCCGACGCGCGTTTCGGAAAGACTTATCCTTCATCAGGGGCTACTTAATGATCTACATTCCTCAGTGCTGTATTACACTGATGTAGCAGGGCCGAGTTTACATAATGATTTGTATTCCTCAATGCTATATTAGGCCTCTTTCACACATCAGTTTTTTGCCTTCAGGCGCGATCCGGCTTTTTTTGGAAAAAACGGATCCGGCAAAATGCAATGCCGGATCCGGTTTTTCCCCATTGACTTGCATTAGCGCCGGATCGTGCTGGATGGCATTGCGTTTCATCCGTTTTTTTGCCGGATCCGGCAACTTGTCTCATTCCGGCGTCTTGAAAAAACGTCTACTGTAACGTTTTTTGTCTCCGGCGAAAAAGCCGGAAGCGCCGGATCCGGCGCTTCCAGCTTTTTGCTACAATGAAAGTCTATGGGCGCCGGAATGCGCCGGATCCAGAAAAAGACGGATCCAGCAACCGGATCCGGTTTTTTTAAGTCTGCGCATGCTCAGATCCAATTGGCCAGCCTCCAGGAACAGAGACGGATCCAGCAAAAAAACGGATCCGTTTCTACAGTTCTCCAAAATTTATGCCGGATCCGTTTTTTCTAAAAAAAGCCGGATCATGCCTGACGGCAAAAAACTGATGTGTGAAAGTAGCATACACTGATGTAGAAAAGCTGAGTTTATTACATAATTATCTATATTTCTCAATGCTGTATTATACTGATGTAGTAGAGCTGAGATTGTTGCATAATGATCTATAGTCCTCAATGCTGTATTATAGTGATGTAGCAGAGCTGAGGTTGTTACATAATGATCTATAGTCCTCAATGCTGTATTATACTCATGTAGCAAAGCTGAGTTTGTTGCATAATGATCTATAGTCCTCAATACTGTGTTATAGTGCTGTAGCAGAGCCGAGGTTGTTACATAATGATCTATAGTCCTCAATGCTGTATTATACTCATGTAGCAGAGCTGAGGATGTTGCATAATGATCTATAGTCCTCAATGCTGTATTATAGTGATGTAGCAGAGCTGAGGTTGCTACATAATGATCTCTAGTCCTCAATGCTGTATTATAGTGATGTAGCAGAGCTGAGGTTGTTGCATAATGATCTATAGTCCTCAATGCTGTATTATAGTGATGTAGCAGAGCTGAGGTTGTTGCATAATGATCTATAGTCCTCAATGCTGTATTATAGTGATGTAGCAAAGCCGAGTTTGTTGCAGCATTGAGGAATGTAGATCATTATGTATTGGACCGATGTAGTAGAGCTGAGTTTGTCATATCATCATTTTATATTCTCCAATAATGCATGACACAGAAGTACGTAGCAGAGCAGAGTTTGTCAGATAACCCATGTTTCACTGTGCTGTATGATGCTGTATTCGTCGGCCCATGATGCTGATGTAGTACAGCTGAGTTTCTAAACCATTATATGTTCTGCAACCATTGTACTGATGTAGCGGAGCTGAGATTCTGCTTCCCCTGCACGGTACAGATGTTGTAGAGCCGAGTTCTGTTAGATAATGTAAATTCTACAACACTGTATGATACTGATGTAGCAGATCTGAGTCTGTCATGTGATGGTCTATATTCTCCAGTACTTTACTAATGTTGCTGTGCTGAGTATGTCATATAGTAATCTACAGGGATGTAAAGAGCCTACAGACCCCTAGTGAAATGCCAGGTTTTTGTCGCGTGAAGAAATCATACCAAGTACAATCGTTTCAGATCCTTTTCCACCTTCAATGTCCCCCAAAATCTTTAGGCTATGTGCACACGGTGCGGATCCTCCCGCTGTTTTTTCCGTGCGGATTTTACTAAATCCACAGGTCAAATGACCTGCATTTTTCCTGCGGATTTAGTGCATTTTTTGTTCGGTTTTACTGTCGTTTTTGTGCAGTTTTCCCCTGCGGATTTCTATAATGGAGCAGGTTTAAAACTGCAGCAAAACCGCACAAAAGAAGTCACATGCTGCTTTTTTTTATTCCGCGCGGAAAAAGCCGTAGCATGTGCACAGCGGGTTTTTTTTTAAATAGCCAATAATGGTACTGTACATCACCTGCAGTTCTGCTGCGGATCCGCTGCGGATCCGCAGCAGAATCCGCACCGTGTGCACAGAGCCTTACAAATCCATTTGACCATAAACTGAAAATCTTTGAGTGAAAAAAAGAAAAATAAAGAGCTAAAATAATGTGATGGCATAAATAAATATATACGCACTCTTAGGCTGGAGTCACACTAACCTGCGTAAAATACGGTCAGTATTTTACATGCGTAATACGGATGAATGGCCCCTAAACAGTGCTCCGTATGTCATCCGTAATCAAGGTGTGGTCGCGTATTTTGCGCATGTCAGCATCCGTATGTAATCCGTATGGCATTCGTATGGTGAGATTTTCTCGCAGGCTTGCAAAATGGACATATAATGGAGCCCTATGACAGTTTTAATAAAGAAATGAAAGAATAGATATAGACACATAGAATGCATATATATATATATATATATATATATGTGTATTCTATGTGTCTATATCTATTCTGTCATTTCTTTATTAAACCTGTCAGTGTGAGTTTACTGTATAGCGCACTGAATTGCCGGCTTTGCTAAAAGACACCGGGTGCGTATTTCTCGCAAGTCACATGTGTGCTCCGTGTGTAATCCGTATTTTTTGCGCACCCATAGACTTGCATTGGCGTACTACGGGCGTAGTACGCTGACAATCGCAGCATGCTGCGAGTGGCACGGAGCGTAGGATACTGAGGAGAAATATACGGCTGGTGCGAGTGACCCCATAGAGAATCATTGGTCCGTGTCTAATGCGTGCTTTTTGCGCCTCTCACGCACCCGTATTCCTCGCCAGTGTGACTCCGGCCTTAAACTAATACTTTGTGGAAGTACCCTCTGAATTTATGACAGCATTCAGTCTTTTTATTATCAGCATGGCACATTTAGAATTGGCAATTGTTGCCCACTCTCCTTTGAAGTAGCTCCAAAAACTGACAGATCATGAGGGCATTTCTTGTGGACAGCGCCGCCTTCTGGTCACCCACAGCTTTTCAAATGGATTGTAGTCTGGGCTCTGGCTGGACCTTTCCAAAGGTTTGATCTTCTTCTGGCATAGCCATTCTTTTATCGATTTGGAGGTATGCTTAGGGTTTTTGTCATGCTGAAAGCTGAAATTCCACTTCATGTTCCACTTTTTTTGCAAAATTGACTATTTGAAACTGTTCGTAAATGCCTCCACCATGCTTCACTGTGGGTATGGTGTTGTTTAGATGAAGCATAGTGTTGGCTTCGCACCAAAACATACCTTTTCGAATTCTGGTGAAAAAGTTGAACCTTGTTCTCATCAAACCATTTCCCACCTAGTTTTATCAGATTTTATATACATTTGGATGTTTTTCTTTGTAAGAAAAGACTTCAATTTTGTCACCCTACCCCACAGAAAGACATACAGTCATGCAGGGTCATACTGGGGTGCCTAGGGCCCACTCTACAGCTACCATAAACTTTTTTTTATATTTAATACAAGGACAGGGATATTAATCATGTTTGTAATATACCTCATTAGGAACATAAGTTTCTGGTAGCAGCAAATGATGAGTCCTGATGTTCCAGAGCTTCCGGCTTTCTCTACACCTGGCCCCAGTTTAACAGCTTTGTAATTTTTTTTTTTTTAAATTGACATATTACAGACATTATACAGTCACCGCTAAGTACAAAGTGAGCGTGCTGTAATAATGTCCCGGCACTGTGATCGTGACATCGTCCATGGAGCCCAACCTCAGGCTGGGCTTCATTGAACAACTAACATGGCAACCCTTCAGCAACCTGCAACTGCGTCACAGGAGGCTGATGGGAGCTGGTGAGTGCATGCACCGGCCATCGTGCCATTTAAATGTCACTGTCACTGATTGACAAGGGCATTTAAATACTTAAAACAGCAGCAATCAAGACGAGCTCTGATCACTGCTGTTACAGGCAGATGCCGGCTATGTATCATATCTGACATCTGCCTGGTATGGAGCAGGCTCAGCTCCTGAACCCGCTCCATACAATCATATCCATAAGGTGACAGCTATGACAAGGTTAGAAAATGTCACTTGTCTGTTCCTATACATGGAAAGACAAATGGAATTCCCTAACACATGTGAAAGAGCCCTAATAGATTTAGTAAATGTGCCAAACATATGAATATTTTTACATCCCACAATGCACTGTTACACATCTTACAAAAATACATATAATTCCAGATACAGACATACACAAACACACCAGTACATGAATTCAACACCTGAACCACCATCAATACATGGTACATCAATTGTGACGTCAGATCAGCGCCATATACAGTGCCTTACGAAAGTATTCGGCCCCATGGAACTTTTCAACCTTTTCCCACATATCATGCTTCAAACATAAAGATACCAAATGGAAATTTTTGGTGAAGAATCAGCAACAAGTGGAACACAATTGTGAAGTTGAACGAAATTTATTGGTTATTTTAACTTTTTGTGGAAAGTCAAAAACTGAAAAGTGGGGCGTGCAATATTATTTGGCCCCTTTACTTTCAGTGCAGTAAACTCACTCCAGAAGTTCATTGTGGATCTCTGAATGATCTAATGTTGTCCTAAATGACTAATGATGATAAATATAATCCACCTGTGTGTAATCAAGTCTCCGTATAAATGCACCTGCTCTGTGATGGACTCAGGGTTCTGTTTGAAGCACAGAGAGCATCATGAAGACCAAGGAACACACCAGGCAGGTCCATGATACTGTTGTGGAGAAGTTTAAAGCTGGATTTGGATACAAAATCATTTCCAAAACTTTAAACATCCCATGGAGCACTGTGCAAGTGATCATATTGAAATGGAAGGAGTATCATACCACTGCAATTCTACCAAGACCCGGCCGTCCCTCTAAACTTTCATCTCAAACAAGGAGAAGACTGAACAGAGATGCAGCTAAGAGGCCCATGATCACTCTGGCTGAACTGCAGAGATCTACAGCTGAGGTGGGACAGTCTGTCCATAGGACAACATTCAGTCGTACACTGCTCAAATCTGGCCTTTATGGAAGAGTGGCAAGAAGAAAGCCATTTCTCAAAGAAATCCATAAAAAATATTGTTTAAAGTTTGCAACAAGCCACCTGGGAGACACACCAAACATGTGGAAGAAGGTGCTCTGGTCAGATGAAACCAAAATAGAACTTTCTGGCAACAATGCCAAACGATATGCTTGCCGTAAAGGCAACACAGCTCATCACCCTGAACACACCATCCTCACTGTCAAACATGGTGGTGGAAGCATCATGGTTTGGGCCTGCTTTTCTTAAGCAGGGACAGGGAAGATGGTTAAAATTGATGGGGAGATGGATGGAGCCAAATACAGGACCATTCTTGAAGAAAACCTGTTGGAGTCTGCAAAACACCTGAGACTGGGACAGAGATTTGCCTTCCAACAAGACAATGATCCCAAATATAAAGCAAAATCTACAATGGAATGGTTCACAAATAAACGTATCCAGGTGTTACAATGGCCAAGTCAAAGTCCAGACCTGAATCCAATCGAGAATCTGTGGAAAGAGCTGAAAACTGCTGTTCACAAACGATCTCCATCAAACCTCACTGAGCTCGAGCTGTTTGCCAAGGAAGAATGGGCAAGAATTTCAGTCTCTCGATGTACAAAACTGATAGAGACATACCCCAAGCGACTGCAGCTGTAATCGCAACAAAAGGTGGCGCAACAAAGTATTAAGTTAAAGGGGCCGAATAATATTGCACGCCCCACTTTTCAGGTTTTGAATTTCCACAAAAATTTAAAATGACCAATAAATTTCTTTCAACTTCACAATTGTGTCCCACTTGTTGTTGAGTCTTCACCAAAAATTTACATTTGGTATCTTTATGTTTGAAGCATGATATGTGGGAAAAGGTTGAAAAGTTCCAGGGGGCTGAATACTTTTGCAAGGCACTGTACCTTTCTATCACATGAACCTACAATTCCCAGTATGTCTTTAACAATGGAGATACTGGGAGTTGTTATCCGTCATCACCAGTCTGCGGAGCATACAGAAACCACAGTACTGACAAGATGAAGGCTGGATCATAAATAAGCATTTACATCCAGGTATCTTACCTGTGACGTCTCTGCTTAGAGTCTCTCTCTTTCTTTCTTGCCCAGACACCATGATGACTCTTCTCATACAGAGCCGTCTCCGCAGACACCATCTTCTCCCGTCTTCTGCAGCACATCGCCACACAACACCACTAAAAATAGAAGTGTCATTATAATGACCCTGGATAGAAATATCTGCCATATGTTGATCCCCTGAAAAAATACCTGCCCCTCACTAGAGTCCCTGCACAAAATATGACCCACACTGTCCCTCATATGGTACATGGCCTCCACACTGTCTCCTCTTCACACTGTCCTCTCCCACAGTGTCCCCCCTATACTGCCCAGTCTATATGCTGCGCCCCCTCATCACACTACATCTCTTCAGCATACTGTTCCCTCCTTTGCTGTGCCCTCACACTGTCCTCCCCATATTGCCGCATCTATATACCTCCGCCACACTACCTAGTCTCTGTTCTGTGTCCCCTCACACTTTTTTTCCCCCATGTTGTCTCCACTCACATTCCTCCTACTCAACATAATGACTCCTCATACATCCCCCTTCTGTTCCCCCACCCATTCCCACCCTCCCCTCCTTCACTATACTGTTTCTTCACACATTCTCCCCATACTGTCTCCTAACATTTCACCCCCCATCTCTCCCCTATTATAACGAATCTTTGGAAGAACACCAGCACACAGGCATGCAGAAGCACACATGCGCACACATGCGCGGGCAGGCATGCACTAGCAGACACACACACTTGCAGATTGCACACGCAGAAATGGGGACACACAAATATACACGCAGGCAAGCACACTTACACACACAAAAATGCACACGCAGATTATGGTGGACCTTAAGGGTGAGTGCACACACTGCAGATTGAGCTGCGGATTTTTCCGTGCGGATTTGCATGTAAATCCGCAGGTAAAATGACCTGCAGTTTACCTGCGGATTAGCCTGTGGTTTGCCCCTGCGTTTTGACACCTGGACAATGGAACAGGTGTCAAACCGCAGCGGAATCCGCAGAAAGAATTGACATGCTGCGGATTTAAAATCGCAGCAAATCCGCGCGGAAAAATCCGCAGCATGTGCACAGCGGTTTTTAAAAGGCATTGATTTGCATTGTACTGTACATTGCTTGCGGAACTGCAGCGGATCCTCAGGAGCAAATCCGCAGCAGAATCCACACCATGTGAACAAGCCCTTAAGGTGAAAAAAATCTGAAATGATTCTTCTTGGCATGATTTACTTTAAACCTGGCAGCTTAGCAGGGGTGTGTAGACTTTATCCTTTGTATATTCTGGAACACTGATAGATAAAGTAGTGCTGAGTTTGTTAGTTTATAATCTGTATTCTGCAATGTTGTGCAGTGATATACTGTATGATCTACAACGTTGGATGACAATGATGTAGCAGAGCTGAGTTTTAGATACTATTATATATTCCTCAACCCGGTATGTTACAGATGTAGCAGAGATAAGTGTAATGCATTGCAATGCGGCACAGATTGTCTAGGAACTGAAACTTGCTGGACTGGTTTTTACTTGTTTTTCTATCTGCACCAGTCTCTCAGTCATAGGATTAAATGACCAACTCGGCTCTACTACATCTGTAAGTGATCCAGGCGCAGCAATGACAGTCATTATTTGGACAAGGTAAGGCATTATGGATGGCAGTCTTCCCAGAATGCAATTTGAGAGCGGTTATTTACTAGATTACAAGAGCTGGAATTTGGAGAGTCCTTTATTCCTCAAAGAACAAACGATTACCTGGAAGTGCAAGTCCAAGAATTGTGTCCACTTGGGAGGTATAATTTTATAATCGGTGACAGCTACTCGCCCAACTTTCCAGACATGGTGGATAAATCTGATTGTAATGCTGGGTGTCATCGCTTCTTTCTACTGCTCTTTAATGTGCATCCCATATAGTTCTGACCATTCTATAGCTCTGACGTTATGCTGGTGAACCAGAAGGCTCAGGATGAACATTGTCTTTATTGCAAGCACGTTTACCCTATATGATATTGTCCTACCTTGTATTGCACATTGGAAGACCGAGGTCTGAATTGTTTTGGGATCCACCAGTCTTTAAGAGAACCTGTCACTTGCCATAAATATAAAAATTCTTTACCTGATGTAAAAGCCGCTTTTCTCCTGAATCCGGCGTTGTTTTTCTTTTTTTCCTGCGCTTCTCCATTCCTGAGATATGGCCCCCTTTTCCCTGTATGTAAATCTAGTCAACTTAGCCAACTGGGTGTGGTACTCAAGGTGACACCCCCGCAGAAAAAAGTTCCGAGCTACACCTACTTGGCTAAAATGTTAGATTTATATGCAGGGGAAAAGAGGCCATATCTTGGGAATGGAAAGTGACAGGAACACAAGAAAAACATCTCCAGATTCAGGAGAACAGCAGCATTTACACAAGATATATAATATATAAAAATACGTTTATGACAAGTCTCAGGTCCTCTTTAAAGGCCCCTTACACGTTAGCTTAAAGTCAACCAAGCCTGCTGATTTTGACAGGAGTGTACCTGCTGATTCTACCCTCCGAGGAAAGAAGCATCAGGCAATGCAAAATGATATGCTCCATCCATTTTCTCTGTCGATGTCAGAGATACCCAGCTGCCTGCTCTACTCCCATCTCCCTACAAGAAACACTTAGAGCCTGATTCATTATTGCTGTTGCTCCTTTGTTACTAGAGTAAAAATGTTTCACCTAGTGACTTTTTATATTTGCGTCTTTTTCATTATTTAATTTGCACTTTTAACTTTTCACGAAACTTTACTTGATTACATCTGTTTTTATTTTTTGTTTGTTTTTTTATCTTGTTTGTTTTTCTTTTCGTCATTTACAATTTTTCAACATGTTCCGAAATTTTTGCACGCTTGCGTTCCTAAACCTTATTGAAATACATAATTGAAGACTAACGTGCAGCATTTTTAAACCTTATCGAAAGGATCCTGCGACTTTTTTTGCTCTAAAAAGGAAGAAAAAAAACAACACAAGCATCTCTGAATTGTGTGTTTTTCAAACGCTGTGCGCACATTATGATATAGATGGCACAAAATCCGTCTGTGCAAAAAGAAAGACGACAAAAATAAAGCTGGAGGGGATAAAAAAAAAAAAAACCTTGCAAATGATTAATCAAGGCTACAGCGGGGAGTTTATTATTTGTTTGGTGCCTGGTTTTTGGCTACATTTTGTATCTTTTTTTACTTTTTCGACAGGTTTTATAAAAGCTGTGTGCCATTTTTAATGAATATTGTGCTCAAATCCATCCTTTTTATTTTGAACTTATCAAACGAGGCAGCCCCCTCCTTCCCCAATAAAAGTAGACATACCTCCCCATCGTGGCTCCAGAGCAGCCCAGAAGAAATGTCTACTCCATTCGGAAGTCTACAATGATTAAAAGAGTGGATCACCAGAGAAACATCCTTCTTTGTCACCTATCCGGTGCCACCAATGACAGGCTGCAGCCATTTTGTTGACTTCCTAACAGCGCAGACATCACTTGTGGAACCTGTGAAGACCTCCGTTTCATCTCGTTCTGAATCTACGAGAGTGCTTTCAGGTGAGCATGCCTTCATTTATTGTTTTAAAACGGTCTGTGCCTATAATGATTCATTTCAGTATTGATCAACCCCCCTCTTAAATTGTAAAAATTCTCTTCATGATAGATTCCCCCAGAAACTCTTGTTTGTTCTAGCACAGGAGGAGCTCAACAGTTTGAAATATAGTTTTGTGGGGGGAAAAAGAGCTTACTGATTGAAATTCCTGCTCCATCTGGGCACAGGAGTCCAGTGGGCGGTTCAATTCAGTGATTGGTAACCTTTGATATAGAACAGTCAGTCATGGCCTAAGATGTTGGAACCTCAACTTAGTATTTGGTTGCACACACTTTTGGACTGCAATCAATCGCTTCCTATAACCATCAACAAGATTCATACACCTCTCAACTGGAATTTTGGACCACTCTTCTTTTGTAAACTGCTCCAGGTTTCTCATATGTGAAGGCGCCTTCTCCCACCAGCAATTTTATGATCTCTCCACAAATGTTCAATGGGAAATAGATCTGGACTCATTGCTGCCACTTTAGAACTCTCCAGCTCTTTGTTTCCATCCATTTCTGGGGGCTTCTTGAAGTGTATTTGGAACCATTGTCCTTCTGCAAGACTAAGAAGCAAACCCAGCTTTCTGACACGGTGCACTACATTGCGACCTAAAATCTGCTTGTAATCTTCAGTTTTCATGATGCCTTCCACATATTCCAAGGTATCCAGTGCCAGAGGCAGCAAAACTACCCCAAAACATCTCTGAACCTCCACCATATTTAACTGTGTCCTTATCTTTATAGGCCTCATTCTGTTTTTGGTAAGCAGTAGAATGATGTGCTTAACCAAAAAGCTCTTTCTTGGTCTATACTGTCCACAAGATGCTTTCCCAGAATTATTTTGTCTTACTTATGTACATTTTGGCAAACTGCAGTCTAGCTTTTTTATGTCTGTCAGCAGTTGGGTCCTCCTGGGTCTCCGGCCATAGCGCTTCATTTCATTCAAATGTTGACGGATAGTTTGCCCTGACACTGACGCTCTCTGAGTCTGCAGGACAGCTTGAATTTTTTTAGGAACTTTATTGAAACTGCTTATCCACCATCCTGACTATTCTGCATGGCAACATTTCATCAATTTGTCTCTGCTGTCCATGTCCAGGGAGATTAGCTAAAGTGCCATGGGTTGTAAACCTCTTGATTATTTTTCTCACTGTGGAAAAAGGAGCATCAAGATCTCTGGAGATGGACTTGTAGCCTTGAGATTGTTATTACTCAGACAGTTCTCTTCTCCTCTTTCTGTTCTCCATGCTTAGCTGGAGTCGACTTCTCCCTTTTTTTTTTATCTGGTTTCAGGTGTGATTTTTCATATTGCCCACCCCTGTTACTTGCCACAGGTGAGTTTGAATAAGCATCACATGCTTGAAACAATGTTTACCCACAATTTTGGAAAGATGCCAACAAAGAAAATAAACGTGTAATTGCAATACGGTTCTGGGAGAAGTACTTCATTTCAAGGGTGTAAAGACTTTCGGCCATGGCTGCATGTGTACAGTACAGCTGCCAATCACTGATTAGGACTACCAGTTTGCAGTGATCCTTTGCAGCAAAGGACTTTGGCATAACAAGCACAGTAGTTTCAGACTAGAAATTGTTGTGAGCTCATCTGTTCATTCATTTTTTGTGTCCGAGGATCTCCCTCTTCTGGTGAAGGAAGGTAGTGAGGATTATTTGGATGAAAGAAACCAAACACCTGATCAGGTGGATCGTGACTGGGTAACAGGAACTACAGACTGGATGTAAGGCAGCCGACGCCCTTCTGAGTCGCTGGTGATTTCTCTGCTGGATTCTTGGAGACCAGTCTGATTCCTGCTTCCCAAAGATAAGTTTTTGCTCTGCTATTGAACTTATTAGTTTTGGTTTTGTTTACCTTGTTTTTTGAGTTGCTTATCAGTTGTGTTGGTAATATTTTTAGCAGGGTTTTCTCGGATTGCAGACAGCAGCTTTTCTGTCCTGTCCTTTTTAGTTAGCTTGGGCCCCATCGTTTGCTCAACCTATCTTTCTATCTGTGTTTTCATCTTGCTTCACCGTCATTATATGTTGGGGGCTGCCTATTGCTTTGGGGTCTGCTCTGGGGCAGTCAGTTTTTCTCTTTTCTCTCTTTAGGCTTGTGTAGATCTCCGGCTGTGACGAGGTGTCTAGGATCACCGTAGGAACACTCCACGGCTACTGCTAGTTGTGCGATAGGATCAGGGGTCTGCAATCCGCTAGTTTCCAACCTCTCTGATTTTCTGGGGTGAGCTTGTGTTTTGTTTTGTTTTTTCCTCCTTGGTGACTCAATCATAACAAGAAATGGTTTAGTTTATGGGCCCCCGAAAAGCTCAAAAACAGTAATAAAGCAATGTTTCATATTCGCTCTACATCCTGAGAAGCCTAGTAAGTTCTCTTGTACTGTGACACGTAGGAGCTCAGTCTGATCTCGTCACGTGGCAGAACAAGGTTTGCAACTTATTCATTTTTCTCTCTGCAGTATAATAAAATTACATGTTGGTTATAATAAAGGCGCTCAACTTCCTATCTGTAGACACCTGTAATTAACTTTTACTTACCCAAAATAGAAAGCAGTAATTACATGATGACTGTTCCCCAGCATAACTCTCTGCATTTGCTCCTAATTTTCATTTTTTTATTTTTTTTTAAATTTCACGTAGACTCCTGTTTTTACATGGATATAAAACTAATTTTTATTAACATCTGTACAAGTTTTACTAATAATTATGTAGAAAATATTAAAATATTTAAAAGATAAAATGTTTGTGTGTAATAAAATATATATATACAGTGGGGAAAAAAAGTATTTAGTCAGTCAGCAATAGTGCAAGTTCCACCACTTAAAAAGATGAGAGGCATCTGTAATTTACATCATAGGTAGACCTCAACTATGGGAGACAAACTGAGAAAAAAAAATCCAGAAAATCACATTGTCTGTTTTTTTTTCATTTTATTTGCATATTATGGTGGAAAATAAGTATTTGGTCAGAAACAAAATTTCATCTCAATACTTTGTGATATTTCCTTTGTTGGCAATGACAGAGGTCAAACGTTTTCTGTAAGTCTTCACAAGGTTGCCACACACTGTTGTTGGTATGTTGGCCCATTCCTCCATGCAGATCTCCTCTAGAGCAGTGATGTTTTTGGCTTTTCGCTTGGCAACACGGACTTTCAACTCCCTCCAAAGGTTTTCTATAGGGTTGAGATCTGGAGACTGGCTAGGCCACTCCAGGACCTTGAAATGCTTCTTACGAAGCCACTCCTTCGTTGCCCTGGCGGTGTGCTTTGGATCATTGTCATGTTGAAAGACCCAGCCACGTTTCATCTTCAATGCCCTTGCTGATGGAAGGAGGTTTGCACTCAAAATCTCACGATACATGGCCCCATTCATTCTTTCATGTACCCGGATCAGTCGTCCTGGCCCCTTTGCAGAGAAACAGCCCCAAAGCATGATGTTTCCACCACCATGCTTTACAGTAGGTATGGTGTTTGATGGATGCAACTCAGTATTCTTTTTCCTCCAAACACGACAAGTTGTGTTTCTACCAAACAGTTCCAGTTTGGTTTCATCAGACCATAGGACATTCTCCCAAAACTCCTCTGGATCATCCAAATGCTCTCTAGCAAACTTCAGACGGGCCCGGACATGTACAGGCTTAAGCAGTGGGACACGTCTGGCACTGCAGGATCTGAGTCCATGGTGGCATAGTGTGTTACTTATGGTAGGCCTTGTTACATTGGTCCCAGCTCTCTGCAGTTCATTCACTAGGTCCCCCCGCGTGGTTCTGGGATTTTTGCTCACCGTTCTTGTGATCATTCTGACCCCACGGGGTGGGATTTTGCGTGGAGAACCAGATCGAGGGAGATTATCAGTGGTCTTGTATGTCTTCCATTTTCTAATTATTGCTACCACAGTTGATTTCTTCACTCCAAGCTGGTTGGCTATTGCAGATTCAGTCTTCCCAGCCTGGTGCAGGGCTACAATTTTGTTTCTGGTGTCCTTTGACAGCTCTTTGGTCTTCACCATAGTGGAGTTTGGAGTCAGACTGTTTGAGGGTGTGCACAGGTGTCTTTTTATACTGATAACAAGTTTAAACAGGTGCCATTACTACAGGTAATGAGTGGAGGAAAGAGGAGACTCTTAAAGAAGAAGTTACAGGTCTGTGAGAGCCAGAAATCTTGATTGCTTGTTTCTGACCAAATACTTATTTTCCACCATAATATGCAAATAAAATGAAAAAAAAACAGACAATGTGATTTTCTGGATTTTTTTTTCTCAGTTTGTCTCCCATAGTTGAGGTCTACCTATGATGTAAATTACAGACGCCTCTCATCTTTTTAAGTGGTGGAACTTGCACTATTGCTGACTGACTAAATACTTTTTTTCCCCACTGTATATGCGGTGTACATATATGTGTGTGTGTGTGTGTGTGTATATATGATTATACATTCACACATACATGTGCGCACACACATTATAATAATATATATGCATATATATACCGCATACAAGACTTCTCCCGTGCTTCCCACCTACTCTGGAACTCCCTGCCGCAACACATCAGACTCTCACCATCAACGGAAACCTTCAAGAAGAACCTGAAGACCCACCTGTTCTGACAAGCCTACAGCCTGCAATGATCCTCAGTCTACTGAACCACAGCATGACCTGCTCTCTCCTACTGTATCCTCACCCATCCCTGTAGACTGTGAGCCCTCGCGGGCAGGGTCCCCTCTCCTTATGTACTTGTGTGTCCCTTGTCTTACACCTGTTTATTATACTTGTCTATATTTCCCCTTTTCACATGTAAAGCGCCATGGAATAAATGGCGCTATATAAATGTATAATAATAAATAATCAAACTATTTTTTTTTTCCAATTCTATAGTGTTTTTTATTTAATTATTTTGAACAGTGGAATAGGGATGGAGACCGCACCAATGTATGTAGTGAGGGTGGATTTTTTGAGGGTATTCAGATACGTTATCAATTTGGAATGTGGTATTAATAGTGTTGCCCAATACTGGACAATCCCTTATTGGATGCCCAAAATAAAAAATATAAATGAAAAAAAAATGCATTTCTGTCTGACTGGCTGCCTCATTGCCGGTGGTGTAAGTGATTTGTCTCCTCGTGGTCTCCTGACATTGTCATGCCATGTGACCGCTGCCTCCAATGATGAGACTGATCTGCTGCAGACTTCAGTAGTTCATCGGGGTGGATGTCCGCTAGCGCCGGGAGTCAGTGGGGACCGCGCTCATTTGACAATTATGGTATATCATGTAGCCTTAAATGTCTGTAACTGGACTACTACCGTACTTTAAATCAGAGGACCTGTCACTTCTCATAAAAGTATTATTATTTTTTGCCGCTGTTCTCCAGAATTTGGAGTTGTTTTTTCTTTGATTCCTGCTCCTCTCCGTTCCAGAGATATGATCCCTTCTCTACTGTACATAAATGTAGGGATTTTTTTTTTTAAGCCATTTGGGCATGGTCCTCAGGATGACGCCCACCTAAAAAAGTTACCGATCACGTTCATTTGGCTAAAAAGACTGGATTTAGAAACAAGGCAGAATGAGGCCATATCTCAGGAATGGAGAGGCGCAGAAACCAAAGAAAATTCCGGAGTCAGGAGAATAGCGGCAATTACAGAAGGTAAAGAATTTACATATTTATAGCAAGTGTCAGGTCTTTACTGATAGAAGAGCCGCTCATGAGAATCTCTCTAAATGAGAAGTGAGCCATTTGTAGCACATTTCCCCTGCAGCGGCCAATAAAGGGAAATGTAGTATTACATGTAGCCATGGAAATGAATGACCCATCATGATTGTTAGCAGCTTACAGAGAAGGGGACCTAAATGGAGGCGCCCACTACTTAAAGAGGATCTATGACTTGTTAATAAAATGTAGTGAAAATCACTCGTTTTGCTACTTTTTATTTTCCATTTTGTGCAGTGTATTCACAGTTGTTTCTTCTGGAGCGCAGTATGTGAAATCTCTGCTTGCAGCCAGTTGGGCATTTTTTAAGTCTTCTCTGGGAGTGTGTGTTTTCACCTCTCCCTCATACACTTTGCCAATCACAGTTCGGCATCTGATCTCACACTCTCATACACTGTTGTGCTATGATTGGTAATGTCTGAGAGCGCACAGCCCCCAGAGAAGACTTTGGAGAAACAACTAGTTGGCTGCAAGCAGAGATTTCACATACTGTGCACCAAAAGCAACAAATATGAATATTTCTGCAATAGAGTGACGCAGTGCAAAAAGGAAAAAAGCGTCAAGATCAGGGGAGCTCGGTGAATTTTACAAGATATACAGTGGGGAAAAAAAGTATTTAGTCAGTCAGCAATAGTGCAAGTTTCACCACTTAAAAAGATGAGAGGCGTCTGTAATTTACATCAAAGGTAGACCTCAACTATGGGAGACAAACTGAGAAAAAAAAATCCAGAAAATCACATTGTCTGTTTTTTTTTCATTTTATTTGCATATTATGGTGGAAAATAAGTATTTGGTCAGAAACAAAATTTCATCACAATACTTTGTGATATATCCTTTGTTGGCAATGACAGAGGTCAAACGTTTTCTGTAAGTCTTCACAAGGTTGCCACACACTGTTGTTGGTATGTTGGCCCATTCCTCCATGCAGATCTCCTCTAGAGCAGTGATGTTTTTGGCTTTTCGCTTGGCAACACAGACTTTCAACTCCCTCCAAAGGTTTTCTATAGGGTTGAGATCTGGAGACTGGCTAGGCCACTCAAGGACCTTGAAATGCTTCTTACGAAGCCACTCCTTCATTGCCCTGGCGGTGTGCTTTGGATCATTGTCATGTTGAAAGACCCAGCCACGTTTCATCTTCAATGCCCTTGCTGATGGAAGGAGGTTTGCACTCAAAATCTCACGATACATGGCCCCATTCATTCTTTCATGTACCCGGATCAGTCGTCCTGGCCCCTTTGCAGAGAAACAGCCCTAAAGCATGATGTTTCCACCACCATGCTTTACAGTAGGTATGGTGTTTGATGGATGCAACTCAGTATTCTTTTTCCTCCAAACACGACAAGTTGTGTTTCTACCAAACAGTTCCAGTTTGGTTTCATCAGACCATAGGACATTTTCCCAAAACTCCTCTGGATCATCCAAATGCTCTCTAGCAAACTTCAGACGGGCCCGGACATGTACAGGCTTAAGCAGTGGGACACGTCTGGCACTGCAGGATCTGAGTCCATGGTGGCGTAGTGTGTTACTTATGGTAGGCCTTGTTACATTGGTCCCAGCTCTCTGCAGTTCATTCACTAGGTCCCCCCGGGTGGTTCTGGGATTTTTGCTCACCGTTCTTGTGATCATTCTGACCCCACGGGGTGGGATTTTGCGTGGAGCACCAGATCGAGGGAGATTATCAGTGGTCTTGTATGTCTTCCATTTTCTAATTATTGCTCCCACAGTTGATTTCTTCACTCCAAGCTGGTTGGCTATTGCAGATTCAGTCTTCCCAGCCTGGTGCAGGGCTACAATTTTGTTTCTGGTGTCCTTTGACAGCTCTTTGGTCTTCACCATAGTGGAGTTTGGAGTCAGACTGTTTGAGGGTGTGCACAGGTGTCTTTTTATACTGATAACAAGTTTAAACAGGTGCCATTACTACAGGTAATGAGTGGAGGAAAGAGGAGACTCTTAAAGAAGAAGTTACAGGTCTGTGAGAGTCAGAAATCTTGATTGCTTGTTTCTGACCAAATACTTATTTTCCACCATAATATGCAAATAAAATGAAAAAAAAACAGACAATGTGATTTTCTGGATTTTTTTTTCTCAGTTTGTCTCCCATAGTTGAGGTCTACCTATGATGTAAATTACAGACGCCTCTCATCTTTTTAAGTGGTGGAACTTGCACTATTGCTGACTGACTAAATACTTTTTTTCCCCACTGTATAACTTCCTATTTTGAGCAAGCGATGGGTCCTATTGAAACTTCTAAATTCTCTAATAGTACATATACTGTGTAGCTGGGGATTATGATGAGACTAAAAAGATATTTTCACTATCTCTTTATTCCTGGTGACAGAGAGTCTGTAGTACAATTTTCCTTATATTTATGCGTAACATAGTTAGCAAGGCCGAAAAAAGCCATTTGTCCATCCAGTTCAGCCTATATTCCATCAGAATAAATCCCCAGATCTACCTCCTTCTAAAGTATGACAGATAATACTTGCTCCCATGAAATTCTACCGGTACTCCCTTTCCAATGTTTGAGCGTTGGGTAATGTTTGACTCTGGTCGTCATTTTCTGCACTGTTGAATAGAACCTGCTCATTTCTGGAAAATCTAATTTTTAACGAGTGGGGCTTATGAGTAACATGACGATGTAAGAGGTTAATAGCTTGTGTGGTCACGGCATTGCGCTCCGAGTCAGCAGTGTGCATGTCGCTTCTAACATGCAGTTTTGCATTACAAGATGCTTAGCTCCGGGGCTCCAGCATGGAAGGGAATTATAAAAGTGTATACCAAAGGCTTCTAAGCATGTAGTACAAGTAGAGCGAGAATGGCCCCATGTTGTCTCCCAGCTGAATTCTTGTTCCTCGGTATCTTGCTCTAATGGCTGATTCTGTACATGCCACAGGCTAAAACAAACACAACGCTCCAAAAAGAGCTTCCTCTGCCTCCTGCGTCAGCAGTGCCAATAAATATGTTCTACCAGTAACCCTTTCCTTCTATCGCATTGCTCGAATGTGGTCCGCGCGGCTCGAATGTGGTCCGCGCGGCTCTTGTATGGTCCACATGGCTCTCCCCAAAAACTGTTACTTTATTTTTTTACATTCTACCTTTTATCAGAATATTAAAACGTAAGTCCATAGCTTACTTCAAAGGGTTGGCAAACTGGATAGTCTTACTGGACCCTTGAGGATGTAAGTTACCGGAGAAACCTATATTTTAAACAAACCACTTCATAACCCTGGACCACCAGGGAACATAAAATTTTTACTTCCTCTGACTACCAGAAAGCATACAATTAACCTTTTTCACTACCTCAACCACTAGGGAACATAAAATTAGCCTTTTCATTACTATTGACCACCAGGTAGCATACAATTAGAGTTTTTATTACCCTAGACCACCAGGGAGCATATTATTAGCTTTTTCATTACCCGTGACCAGCAGGTAACATTAGAAGTTAGTTGCTGCATTACTGTAGAACACTTTCTTCCAAAGTCCAGTCCTCATGGCCCTGAAGAGGTCATGTTTTCAGTATTTCCTTAGAATTGCAAATTTATGATTTGAGTATTGTTTTTTTTTTTGTGCTACATGCTCCCTTTAGCCTAATTTTTTTTTCAATCTCAGAAAGCTTTTTTAATAAAACCATTATGCGCTGCCTACATAGTAATGTTTAGGTACAGTATAACTTTAGATACCATGTTTTCAAGCCAATCTGAAAGATTAGAAGTTACTGTGGCTCATCCTTAGACCGCGTTCACACGGTCTGTACAGTATTTGGTCAGTATTTTTCAGCCAAAATCAGGAGTGGAACAATCAGAGGAAAAGCATAATAGAAACACGTCACCACTTCTGTATTTATCACCCACTCCTGGTTTTGGATTCCAAATACTGATGCAAAATACTGACCTAATACTGAATGCATGTGAACATGGCCTTGGTGGGATGGTGGGTGCCCTAGATGGCAATTTACATTTTTTTTACCAACCAGTAATCCAGTGTTATGTAACGCAGGGGTCACACTTCAATAGAAGAGATAAATAATACGAGACTGACCCATAGAGTAACGCCACGCGTTTCGAGTCTCGTGACCTGCCTGATTGTATGGCTGACATTGCAACCTAGCTCTTTACTCCCTTATGGCACCCATACAAATTAATGTAATTTCTGCTTTGGTAACTACATCCCCTGTAGCTTTTAGGGTTAGTATTTACTATACCTGCAGTATCGATGACACCTTTTAGGAAAAAAAAAAAATATTTTAAGCCCCTGAAATGGATTTTTCAAATCCCGGCAATTTACTATTTGGCACCTAATTGAGCTGAGAGCAATTTTAATGCTTCTGAACTTGAGAAGGAATATAAATCCTAAACTCGGAGAGTCACAATAGAAGAAGAGATGCGACACAATCCGCCATACTGTATCATTATAAACTACTGCCCCAATCAGTCTGCAATGGGATTAAGTGCACTGCGGGAAGCACCGGGGTGATGGCGGAGGTTTTAATCTCAGCTTCGTAGTTTTGTGCTGAAGTTGCCGCCATATCTGATATATTTATCTATATTCGTATGGCTGCCCTGGTAATATATGGCAGCGGCAGATACGCGATGTAAGGTTGTTCAGTCTTGTTATATTATTAATGCCGTCCTACTGCTCGCTGATTTCTGTTCCCCGGCGTCTTGCCTGTGTTTGCTTCTCTTGCTGGAAATGTTTTCTGCATGTGGGGTCTTGCCGCTGCCTTCGGGGTAATAACCCTGCCAGCGTGCCGGATGTGCTGCCCCGTATGACAATGCCCAGTGGGTAAGAGCACAGTAGAGTGGGATTTCTGCATTATTAGGAAGAATATTTAATGTTTTTATGAAAGTCGAAAAGAGATCTGTTGTGGTGTTCGATCACAATGATTATTTGGCAGTGGACGCAGAATGCAAAAAATATAAAAAAAATAACAAGCCTATAAAAAGGTATATAAAACATCATGAGTTGGTTCGTAATTAGAAACACAGTTAATTCTGAGTGTTGCTCAGCTCATCTGAAGTTGCAGTACCACCCCCAACCGGTAGACCGGCATGGCGCTGTTTCAAAGTAAGATCAGGCCTGTTTATTAGACAATCCCTGGATGTGTTGCAGCTGTCAACAGTCGAACATAGTATTCGAGCATGCTGAAGACACTCGGTTAGCACCCGAAAATGGCGGATAACACCTTATCCCAGCACGTTCGCTCATCGTTAATAGGAAGCTTTGTTCAAAATGTATTTACACGTCCAATGTTCTCTGTGTTTTCTACGGATTGCACTCGTGCCTCTGATAGTGTGTGGGACCATTCGCATGTCCGGAGAGACATGTCTAATTTTGATATGACCGCATCAGATTAAAATCGGCAAGGAAAGTCTATGGGTCCGTGAAAAAAATTCGACATCCAAGGGCAGTCTGATCTTCATGGAATGTCACATAGGGGAAGGTGGAAAAACATTTTTTTTTTTCTCCACATATGAGAAATACTGATGACACTCAGACCACACTGTGAGCCAAAAAATCGGTCCGTTTTTCTCGTTCGTGTGTGAATTCGGCCTTGGTAACTGCAGGTTTAGCTGGGCGATAACTCTGTAAGGCTGTGTTCCCACGATGAGTTTTTGGTGTTGCAGATTTTTTGAACCGTTTCTGCGCCTATTAAGCAATACATTTTTCCAAAAATACGCAACGTAAAAAAACTCTGCAAAAACTCACTGTGGGAACATATCCTGAAGCACAAAGAGGTTCTGCACAGTACGAGCCGAGGACATTGCTCATTCTATGGACGTGTAATGTAGAATTAATTGTAACATATTGGCCCCGGCCTGTTGACTTCCTCCCGTTCCGCACCTTCATTCCCACATTCTACCTATTCTCACCGCTTCCGATGTAAGGAAACTGACAGTATAAGGAATCAATGTTTTTGATGCCTGTTTTTCACACTTACAGATATAGGAGACGTTGCCCAGGACTTGATTGATGCCTTTTTTTAATCACTTTTTGTTGTTCACATTTACATATTGAGAACGTGTTTGCCAAGTTTGGATGAGTGAAACTCTATCAATGAAGTCTTGTTGTGGTCGTCCTGACGGCAGTGACTCACTAGTTGCGATCAGGTTTAGCGAGGGAGGAATGTTGGCACAGACCTCGACTCCGAGACCGGTTCAACTGACTCTAGTACTTTGTTCTTGAACTATGATCTTTGGCTACTGGCTTGGGTTTTGTTTATTGCACTTTTGTGTTTGATACCATAGTTTTATTTTTTTATGTATACACTCACTGGCCACTTTATTAGGTACACCATGCTAGTAAGGGGTTGGACCCCCTTTTGCCTTCAGAACTGCCTCAATTCTTCGTGGCAGAGATTCAACAAGGTGCTGGAAGCATTCCTCAGAGATTTTGGACCATATTGACATGATGGCATCACACAGTTGGCGCAGATTTGTCGGCTGCACATCCCTGATGCGAATCTCCCGTTCCACCACATCCCAAAGATGCTCTATTGGATTGAGATCTGGTGACTGAGGAGGCCATTTGAGTACAGTGAACTCATTGTCATGTTCAAGAAACCAATCTGAGATGATTCAAGCTTTATGACATGGCGCATTATCCTGCTGAAAGTAGCCATCAGATGCCTGTTCTTAGCTGAGAGGAGTGGTACCCAGTGTGGTCTTCTGCTGCTGTAGCCCATCTGCCTCAAAGTTCGACGCACTGTGCGTTCAGAGATGCTCTTCTGCCTACCTTGGTTGTAACGGGTGGCAATTTGAGTCACTGTTGCCTTTCTATCAGCTCGAACCAGTATGCCCATTCTCCTCTGACCTCTGGCATCAACAAGGCATTTCCGGCCACAGAACTGCCGCTCACTGGATTTTTTTTCTTTTTCGGACCATTCTCTGTAAACCCTAGAGATGGTTGTGCGTGAAAATCCCAGTAGATCAGCAGTTTCTGAAATACTCAGACCAGCCCTTCTGGCACCAACAATCATGCCACGTTCAAAGGCACTCAAATCACCTTTCTTCCCCATACTGATGCTCGGTTTGAACTGCAGGAGATTGTCTTGACCATGTCTACATGCCTAAATGCACTGAGTTGCCGCCATGTGATTGGCTGATTAGAAATTAAGTCTTAACACACAGTTGGACAGGTGTACCTAATAAAGTGGCCAGTGAGTGTAGTACGGTAATAATCTACACTAAGGGTATGTTCATACTGGGTGTTTTTGCTGCTTTTTTATGTTAATTTTCAGCTGCTTTTTACAGTACCAGCAAAGCCTATGAGATTTTCAGAAATCTCATGCACACACATTGTTTTTTTGTAATCAGGATTTTGTGCTTTGCAGTGTTTTTTTGACATAGAGCAAGTCACTTCTTTCAGCGGTTTTTCAGCATTTTTCACCCATTGACTTGAATGGTTGACGCAGGTTGACTTTTTTTGCAGCATATATGCCTCAGAAAAGTCAATGACAGCAGGAATGTCACCACAGTCAGCTCCGCTACATCTAGATGGCAGCCTGCATGATAAATCCATACAGCCTGTCATCCAGCAGAGCGGACCAGAACCCCATTCACTTGCATGGAGGTCAGACCGTACAGTGTTTGACACGCTGTCATATGCATGACAGCGTGGCAAACATCGCTTCTGAACGGCGGTGAAACCATCCTCGCCAGTCAGAGAACCGCGGTTCCCATGCTGTCAAAAGACCAGGTGAGCCAGCAGCTGTGATTGGAGGTATAGAGTTTACCTCCCATCACTTGTGTAAATATATACTCAAATATAAGCCGAGATTTTCAGCCCATTTTTTTGGGCTGAAAGTCCCCCTCTCGGCTTATATTCGAATCATATACACCAGGGGATCGGAGGGGGAGGGGGGCGGGGGGTGTCAGGTCATACTTGCCCATCCTGGCGCGGTTTCTGCAGCCCACAACTTCTCCGTGATCTACCTTGCTTCCTTCAGCGGTCACATGGTACCGCTCATTAAACTCATGACTATGCGCATATTCATGAGTTTAATGAGCGGTACCACGTGACCGCTGAAGGCAGGAAGGGAAACCATGGGAGAACGCAGAGACCGCACCAGGACGGGTAAGTATAGCGATATTCACCTGTCAGGGGGCCCATCGCTGCTTGCTGCTGTCTGGCACGTCATCTGTCAGTGACGTTCAGACAGCAGAGGGCACAGTGACGTGGTTAGTGTGCGCCGTGCCTCCTGCAGTCTGAATGTCACTGACAGATGACGTGACAGACAGCAGCAAGCAGCGATGGACCCCGGTCAGGTGAATATATCAGGTGCCAGCAGTGACACCGGCACCTGACCCCCAGCGATGGAGAGGTGTCATTTTTTTTTCATTTTTAAATGCAGCAGCAGCGGCAGCACATGGGGGCATAATCTATGGGGCAGCATATGGGGGCATAATCTATGGAGCATCTTATGGGGGCATAATCTATGGAGCATCTTATGGGGGCAGCATATGGGGGCATAATCTATGGAGCATCTTATGGGGGCAGCATATGGGGGCATATTCTATGGAGCATCTTATGGGGGCAGCATATGGGGGCATAATCTATGGAGCATCTTATGGGGGCATAATCTATGGAGCATCTTATGGGGGCAGCATATGGGGGCATAATCTATGGAGCATCTTATGGGGGCAGCATATGGGGGCATATTCTATGGAGCATCTTATGGGGGGCAGCATATGGGGGCATAATCTATGGAGCATCTTATGGGGGCAGCATATGGGGGCATATTCTATGGAGAATCTTATGGGGGCAGCATATGGGGGCATAATCTATGGAGCATCTTATGGGGGCATATTCTATGGAGCATCTTATGGGGGCATAATCTATGGAGCATCTTATGGGGCCATAACCTTTATGGAGCAGCATATGGGGCATATTATTCTATGGAGCATCTTATGGGGCCATTATTAACCTTTGTGCAGCATTATATGGGGTGTATTTTGTATGGAGCATCTTACGGAGCTATTATGAACTGTATGGAGCATTATGTGGGACTCCTGATTCAATATGGATATTCAAAAGTATTTAACCTACTAAATGTCTCAATTATTTTTACTTTTATTGGTATCTATTTTTATTTTTTAAATTCACCAGTAGCTACTGCATTTTCCACCCTAGGCTTATACTCAAGTCAATAAGTTTTCCCAGTTTTTGTGGCAAAATTAGGGGGGTCGGCTTATACTTGGGTCGGCTTATACTCGAGTATATACAGTAATTAAGTAAAAACCTTTCATGGGTCCCCCCCTATTTTTTATAACAAGCCAGGCAAAACTCACAGCTGGGGGCTGCAACCCTCAGCTGTCAGCTTCAGCAAGGCTGGTTTTCAAGAATAGAGGGGTCCCCTACAGCCACCCCTGTTTTTTTTTAATTAAATAATTTAAAAAAAATTGGTGTGGTGTACCCCCCCATTTTTAACAACCAGCATTGCTAAAGCAGACAGCTGGGGGCTGGTATTCTCAGGCTGGTAAGGGGGCCACGGATATTGTCTCCCCCAGCCTAAAAATAGCAGCCTGTAGCTGCTCAGAAAAGGTGCAGCTATTAAATGTGCCAATTCTGGCACTTTGCCTGGCTCTTCCCACTTGCCCAGTAGTGGTGTCAAGTGGGGTTGATGTCACCTTTGTGTTATCAGGTGAGATCAAGCCCACGGCTTAATTAATGAAGAAGCATCTATAAGACACCTATCCATTACTAATCCTATAGTTATATTGTAAATAAAGACACAACTAGAATAAAGTCTGTTAGAAATAAAACAAAACACAGTTTTCAATTTTTATTTAAAAATAACAAATGCAGCTATAATCACCTAATGCCTAATTCCACAGAAGCCTGTAATAAAACTAAAATTAAACAACAATATCCCTCACCTCCCTGTTGTTCTATTCGATACCGTAATCCATGTCTGGGGGATAAATAGTTTTCAACCTGGATGGTGCAAAGATGCGACTGCGACCTTCCAGGATGAGAACCACTGGAAAATGAGCTGCTGGGATTGCAGCGTCAGTGACTGGTGGTGATGTCATCTAGGTTACCTCCGGTCACTGAGGCTCCGTTCCCATCCCTTATTGACGCCCCTCCATTACTAACATCGGGGCTTGATGTCACCTAACAATACAAAGGTGACATGAACCCCCCCCCCCAACTATCACCCCACTTGCCACCACTACAGGGCAGATGGGAAGAGCGAGGCTAAGTGCCAGAATTGGCACATTTTATAGATGCGCCTTTTCTCGGGCGGCTGAGAGCTGATGCTTTTAGCCTGGGGGGTCAGTATCCATGGCCCCTTCCTAGGCTATTAATATCAGCCTGCAACTGTCTGTATAGCCTTTGCTGGTTATTAATAATAGGGGGACCCTACCTTTTTTTTTTTTTTTTTTTTTTTTTTTTTTTTGGAGTCCCCTATTTTAATAGCCAGTAAAGGCTAAGTATACAGTCTTGAGCTAGCATTAATAGCCTGGGAAGCTCCATGGGTATTACCCCCTTCCCAGGCTATTAATATCGGCCCCCAGCTGTCGACTTTAGCTCTTTAAGAAAATTTGGTTATGAAAATTACACGGGAGCCTACTCCATTTTTTTCCGGCAAATAATCTTTTATAAATTAATTGCATGTACAGTGTACAGTAAGATGCACACACTGTACTAATTGTATATGTCACAGACATATGTGTATCTATCTATTCTATGTGTATGTAGTGTAAGTAATCCATCTATTCTATCCTGTCGTCTTATCTTCTATCTATGTTATATAAATAAAGATATATATATATATATATATATATATATATATATATATGCGTGTCACTGATATATATATTTATATATATATGTATGTATATAAGTGACACGCATATATATTTTATTTACCGTATTTTTCGCTTTATAAGACGCACTTTTGTTCCCCCAAATTTTGGGGGAAAGTAGGGGGTGCGTCTTATAATCCGAATATACGGGGGAGGGGGTGTATATATATATATGTACTGCAGGGTCCAGGGGAGGTGGGGGCAGCTTTGGAGCGGTGCTGTGAGCTGGTAAAAGCTGCCGAAGGGAGCCTTTGATCTCCTGCTCCCGCTCATATAATATGCACTGCCGCTGTCCATCACCATGGTGCTGAAACCGCACCACGGTGACTGGCTGGGGGAGCGGTGCATATTATAGCTGCCTGCGCCCTCCTTTGATCGCACATGATCCCCTGTGTTAGATATCGCCCCCATGCTGCTGCCCATAGTAAAATAAAAAACTCTTTCCTTACCTCCTCCAGCGCTGATCTCCCGGTGTCTCTGCTGCTGCTGTCATCAGCACTCTGCTGTGCTGATCACATGACCGGCTCTGAGAACCAGGAAGTGGAGGAGGAGCTCAACCACACTGAGGGAGACACGAGGAGGGACAGCGCTGAGAAGGTAAGGAAAGAGTTTATTTTAATAAAAGCAGCAGCATGGAGGCGATATCTAACACAGGGTGATGTGTGCCAGCCACAGGGGGGCCAGTGTGCCAGCCACAGGGGGGCCAGTGTGCCAGCCACAGGGGGGCCAGTGTGCCAGCCACAGGGGGGCCAGTGTGCCAGCCACAGGGTAATGTGTGCCAGCCACAGGGGGCCAGTGTGCCAGCCACAGGGTGATGTGTGCCAGCCACAGGGGCCAGTGTGCCAGCCACAGGGGCCAGTGTGCCAGCCACAGGGGGCCAGTGTGCCAGCCACAGGGGGGCCAGTGTGCCAGCCACAGGGTGATGTGTGCCAGCCACAGGGGGGCCAGTGTGCCAGCCACAGGGTGATGTGTGCCAGCCACTGGGGGCCGTGTGCCAGCCACAGGGTGATGTGTGCCAGCCACAGGGGGGCCAGTGTGCCAGCCACAGGGGGCCAGTGTGCCAGCCACAGGGTGATGTGTGCCAGCCACAGGGGGGCCAGTGTGCCAGCCACAGGGGGGCCAGTGTGCCAGCCACAGGGGGCCAGTGTGCCAGCCACAGGGTGATGTGTGCCAGCCACAGGGGGGCCAGTGTGCCAGCCACAGGGTGATGTGTGCCAGCCACTGGGGGCCGTGTGCCAGCCACAGGGTGATGTGTGCCAGCCACAGGGTGATGTGTGCCAGCCACAGGGTGATGTGTGCCAGCCACTGGGGGCCGTGTGCCAGCCACAGGGTGATGTGTGCCAGCCACAGGGGGGCCAGTGTGCCAGCCACAGGGGGGCCAGTGTGCCAGCCACAGGGTGATGTGTGCCAGCCACAGGGGGCCAGTGTGCCAGCCACAGGGTGATGTGTGCCAGCCACAGGGGCCAGTGTGCCAGCCACAGGGTGATGTGTGCCAGCCACAGGGGGCCCGTGTGCCAGCACAAGGGGGCTATATTCAATATAAGGTGGCCATATCCAGATTAAGGGGGCTAATTTTAGGGTGGGGGGGCTATGAGGGACATATACCCTATATGATTTGTTAGACGGACACTGGCATTATAAGACGGACCCCATTTATTAAAAAATTCTCTATTCCTTCACCACATTTGGGGGTGCGTCTTATAATCAGGTGCGTCTTATAAAGCGAAAAATACGGTATATTACATAGAAGATAAGTCGACAGGATAGAATAGATTGATTACTTACACTACATACACGTGTGTGTATATATATGTATGTGTATGTATGTGTGTATATATACAGTGCCTACAAGTAGTATTCAACCCCCTGCAGATTTAGCAGGTTTACACATTCGGAATTAACTTGGCATTGTGACATTTGGACTGTAGATCAGCCTGGAAGTGTGAAATGCACTGCAGCAAAAAAGAATGTTATTTCTTTGTTTAATTTTTTTTTAAATTGTGAAAAGTTTATTCAGAGGGTCATTTATTATTCAACCCCTCAAACCACCAGAATTCTGTTTGGTTCCCCTAAAGTATTAAGAAGTATTTCAGGCACAAAGAACAATGAGCTTCACATGTTTGGATTAATTATCTCTTTTTCCAGCCTTTTCTGACTATTTAAGACCCTCCCCAAACTTGTGAACAGCACTCATACATGGTCAACATGGGAAAGACAAAGGAGCATTCCAAGGCCATCAGAGACAAGATCGTGGAGGGTCACAAGGCTGGCAAGGGGTACAAAACCCTTTCCAAGGAGTTGGGCCTACCTGTCTCCACTGTTGGGAGCATCATCCGGAAGTGGAAGGCTTATGGAACTACTGTTAGCCTTCCACGGCCTGGACCGCCTTTGAAAGTTTCCTCCCGTGCCGAGGCCAGGCTTGTCCGAAGAGTCAAGGCTAACCCAAGGACAACAAGGAAGGAGCTCCGGGAAGATCTCATGGCAGTGGGGACATTGGTTTCAGTCAATACCATAAGTAACGTACTCCACCGCAATGGTCTCCGTTCCAGACGAGCCCGTAAGGTACCTTTACTTTCAAAGCGTCATGTCAAGGCTCGTCTACAGTTTGCTCATGATCACTTGGAGGACTCTGAGACAGACTGGTTCAAGGTTCTCTGGTCTGATGAGACCAAGATCGAGATCTTTGGTGCCAACCACACACGTGACGTTTGGAGACTGGATGGCACTGCATACGACCCCAAGAATACCATCCCTACAGTCAAGCATGGTGGTGGCAGCATCATGCTGTGGGGCTGTTTCTCAGCCAAGGGGCCTGGCCATCTGGTCCGCATCCATGGGAAGATGGATAGCACGGCCTACCTGGAGATTTTGGCCAATAACCTCCGCTCCTCCATCAAGGATCTTAAGATGGGTCGTCATTTCATCTTCCAACAAGACAACGACCCAAAGCACACAGCCAAGAAAACCAAGGCCTGGTTCAAGAGGCAAAAAATCAAGGTGTTGGAGTGGCCTAGTCAGTCTCCTGACCTTAACCCAATTGAAAACTTGTGGAAGGAGCTCAAGATTAAAGTCCACATGAGACACCCAAAGAACCTAGATAACTTGGAGAAGATCTGCATGGAGGAGTGGGCCAAGATAACTCCAGAGACCTGTGCCGGCCTGATCAGGTCTTATAAAAGACGATTATTAGCTGTAATTGCAAACAAGGGTTATTCCACAAAATATTAAACCTAGGGGTTGAATAATAATTGACCCACACTTTTATGTTTAAAATTTATTAAAATTTAACTGAGCAACATAATTTTTTGGTTTGTAAGATTTATGCATCTGTTAATAAATCCTGCTGTTGTGTGAAGTTTGAAGGCTCTAACTTATTTGCATCTTATCAAACCTGCTAAATCTGCAGGGGGTTGAATACTACTTGTAGGCACTGTATATATATATATATGTGTGTGTGTCTACAGTATCTATTCTATTATAACCTGTCACTGTGATTTTACTGTATCCGACATATGAATTGCCTGCTTTTCAAAGGATCTAGAGGTATGGTACTGCAGGAAATATTTTTTTTTCTCTGGGGGCACTCAACTTTATTAGCATGCACAAAGAGACAGAACTTAGCCCCAAAAAGGCATGGGAAAAAAGCACCAAAACCGCAAACAAAAACCCACCAAAACATGTGTTTTTTTTGCAGCCTTTTTCTTGCCAAGGAATCAGGTTTTGCTGCAGAAAAAAGCAGCAAAAGCACCCAGTGTGAACTTAGCCTTTATCTTGTTTTTTTTTAATCTTTTATTTATTTTATCTATTGTGTTTCTTACATTACAGTCAATATTTTCATTGTTACAACAAGCATGCTTGACTTTTTTTTTTCTTAAAAGCCAAGAACACATCTCACTTAAAGCCTCTTGTGGACAAATCCACCAACCATCTTTGGTCAAGGATTCTAGTTTGTACATGCTATAAATGTCTCAAGTGGGGAAAAAACACTTTACAAAAACAGAAATATCAGTAGAGTGGTCGGTTTGTCTTTAAATACATGCATTTCTGATAAACATAGTAATTATGTGATACTTGTACATGTCATTTCTCAAGGAGAAGCTGTGAGGCAGGGGAGTCCAGAGGTCCGGGGTCAAATACCAAGAGAGTTTGTCATAAACCAAGGGGCAAGACAAAGGAGTAAACGGGTCACAGTCTGAGGTCAAAATTCCGAGGAGGTAGCAGATCGAGACAAAGGGACTGGGCAAATGGATGGTCAATGGCAAGGTCCAAGGTCGAGCAGCAAAAAATCAGAATAACAGCACTAGAGAACAAGGCACACACACCACTGATCTAAAGCTACAACTGGCAACAATCTATCCATTATCAGCCAACTAAGAAGCCAGGCAATTATTCAGAAAAGGAGACACCTGGATGAAACCCATCAGACCTGACCTAAATAAGTGGCTGTTGCTCATAATACTGACAACCCAGCATGCCCCTCACAGTGATTGGGCGACTGAGCTGTCATTGACAAAACTGGCAGCTCAGCACGCCCTGCAATCTTTAGGACGGCTGAGCTACCACAGACTGCGTCCCTAGGCATAATTGTGACAAATTCTAGTGTGCCTTTTTTTTTTCAAACTTTGTGTTGGGCCCATTCCTCTGATGATCCTCCTGGAAACTAATAGTAAATTTGGAGCTGCTGACAGAGTTGGGATGGAAAGGCTCAGTATTTACAAGGGGGATGGTAAGCCCAGTTATTAAAATTTTTTTTTTGTACATTTTCACGAGGAATAAGAGGCACATTTGTAAGAAACAATCTTCCAAGTATTTATAAAATCTGACATGTTGGGAGAATTTTTTTTCTTCAGTTAAGATAATTTATTATGCTTTGGAAGTTGTCATGGGTATAGGCAATATAAAAAAGAGACTAGTTATTTTGAACTCTTCATAATGTGGTGTACAAAGTGAATCTGTTTACCAGATTTCACAATACAGACTGCTTAAATTATTATATAGATCTATTAGACCTGATGAGGCTAGTATACTTACAGTCATATGTTAACGTTTGGGCACCCCTATTAATGTTAACCTTTTTTCTTTATAACAATTTTGTTTTTGCAACAGCTTTTTCAGTTTCATATATATAATAACTGATGGACTCAGTTATATTTCTGGATTCAAATGAGGTTTATTGTACTAACAGAAAATGTGCAATCTGCATTTAAACAAAATTTGACTGGTGCAAAAGTATGGGCACCCTTATCATTTTCTTGATTTGAACACTCCTAACTACTTTTTACTGACTTCCTGAAGCACTAAATTGCTTTTGTAACCTCATTGAGCTTTGAACTTCATAGCCAGGTGTATCAAATCATGAGAAAATGTATTTAAGGTGGCCACTTGCAAGTAGTTCTCCTATTTGATTCTCCTATGAAGAGCGGCATCATGGGCTCCTCAAAACAACTCTCAAATGATCTGAAAACAAAGATTATTCAACATAGCTTTTCGGGGGAAGGAGACAAAAAGTTGTCTCAGAGATTTAACCTTTCAGTTTCCACTGTGAGGAACATAGTAAGGAAATGGAAGAACACAGGTACAGTTCTTGTTAAGCCCAGAAGTGGCAGGCCAAGAAAAATATCAGAAAGGCAGAGAAGAAGAATGGTGAGAACAGTCAAGGACAATCCACAGACCACCTCCAAAGACCTGCAGCATCATCTTGCTGCAGATGGTGTCACTGTACATCGGTCAACAATACAGCGCACTTTGCACAACGAGAAGCTGTATGGGAGAGTGATGCGAAAGAAGCCGTTTCTGCAAGCACGCCACAAACAGTCGCCTGAGGTATGCAAAAGCACATTTGGACAAGCCAGTTACATTTTGGAAGAAGGTCCTGTGGACTGATGAAACAAAGATTGAGTTGTTTGGTCATACAAAAAGGCGTTATGCATGGATGCTAAAAAACACAGCATTCCAAGAAAAACACTTTCTACCCACAGTAAAATTTGGTGGAAGTTCCATCATGCTTTGGGGCTGTGTGGCCAATGCCGGCACCGGGAATCTTGTTAAAGTTGAGGGTCGCATGGATTCAACTCAGTATCAGCAGATACTTGACGACAATGTGCAAGAATCAGTGACGAAGTTGAAGTTACGCAGGGGATGGATATTTAAGCAAGACAATGATCCAAAACACCGCTCCAAATCTATTCAGGCATTCATGCAGAGGAACAATTACAATGTTCTGGAATGGCCATCCCAGTCCCCAGACCTGAATATCATTGAACATCTGTGGGATGATTTGAAGCGGGCTGTGCATGCTCGGCGACCATCAAACTTAACTGAACTGGAATTGTTTTGTAAACAGGAATGGTCACAAATACCTTCATCCATGAACTCATTAATAGCTACAGGAAGCGACTAGAGGCTGTTATTTTTGAAAAAGGAGGATCTGCAAAATATTAATGTCACTTTTATGTTGAGGTGCCCAAACTTTTGCACCGGTCAAATTTTGTTAAAATGCAGATTGCACATTTTCTGTTAGCACAATAAACCTCATTTGAATCCAGAAATATAACTGAGTCCATCAGTTATTAGATACAGTGGGGCAAAAAAGTATTTAGTCAGTCAGCAATAGTGCAAGTTCCACCACTTAAAAAGATGAGAGGCGTCTGTAATTTACATCATAGGTAGACCTCAACTATGGGAGACAAACTGAGAAAAAAAAAACAGAAAATCACATTGTCTGTTTTTTTTCATTTTATTTGCATATTACGGTGGAAAATAAGTATTTGGTCAGGAAGGAGTCTGGTTTTTAGTCAGGAATTTTCTGCATACTTGTGTACATAGCCTAAAGTTCATGTTCGAAGTTCGGGGTTTGAACTTCTTATTGTGTGTCTGATTTACTGTTTGGTAGCCTAATAATGATTGTTGAAACGCTGCAGTGCATGACCCTAGTAATGGCATGGCTGTGATTGGCCAACACACCACATGACCCGGCCTAACAATGTAAAATAAATAATTAAAAAAAAAACACATGAGGTCCCCTTATTTTTAATAACTAGCCAAGGGAAAGCAGACAGCTGTGATCAGGTCTTATTATGCTGGGAAGGGGACAATATCCATGGCCCTTCCCAGCCTATTAAATTCAGCCCCCCAGTTGTCTGCATTGCCTTTGCTGATTATTAAAAATGGGGGGCCCGAAAAAAATGAAGTGAGGTCACCCATTTTTTGGGACCGAAAAAAAATGAAGTGAGGTCACCCTTTTTTTTTTTTCATTAACCAATTAAGGTAAAGCAGACAGCTGAGGGCTCATATGAATAGGCCAGAAAAGGCCAAGGATATTTGCTTCTTCCCAGCCTAATAAGATCAGCCCTCAGCTGCCCCAGAAATGGAGCATTCATTAGATGTGCTAATACTGGCGTTTAGCCTTGGCTCTTTCCAAATACCCTGGTGCGGTGGCAATCGTGGTAATGGGATTGTGGGGTTGATGTAAGCTGTTTCATGTCTACTGACATCAAGTCCGCGGGTTAGTAATGGAGAGACAATGATCACACATCTATCTCTATTACCAACCCAATTAAGTAAAAAGAGAAAAACACTGAAAAAGAATCTTTATTTGAAGAAAAAACTCCCCAACAATTTCCCTCTTGCACCCATTTATTTAAAAAAAACTCACACCAGTACGCCGTAAACCAAGTGGAGGTCACGCGACGATCCCAGTCTCTGTCTTCCAGTGTATCAATCCCCCTTCTCATAGACTGGAGCATCAGCTACTGCCAAGTCTCTCGCTGTACTTTATAGCATCATAGAATCATATAATGATAGAATTGGAAGGGACCTTAGGGACATCGTGTCCAACTCCATGCTCAATTCAGGATTTACTAAACCATCTCAGACAGATGACTGTCCAGCCTACGTTTAAAGTCTTCCATTGAAGAACTCACAACCTGTCATGACAGCCTTTTCCACTCATTGATCACCCTCACTGTCAAAAAGTTTTTTTCTAATATCTAATCTGCATCTTCTTCCTTTCAGTTTCATTCCATTGCTTCTCGTGTTTCCATGTGCAACTAAGAATAAGGATGATCCCTCTACACTGTGACATCCCTTCAGGTGTTTGTAGACTGCTTTTAATTATCCTCTTAGCCTTCTTTTTTGCAAGCTAAATATTCCCAGATCCTTTTACCATTCCTTGTAGGACAAATTTTGCAGTCTGCTCACCATCCTGGTAGCTCTTCTCTGAACTTGCTCTAGTTTTTCAAAGTCTTTTTTGAAATGTGGTGCCCAGAACTGGACACAGTATTCCAGATGAGGCCTGTCCAAGGATGAGTAGAGGTGGATAATTACTTCACGTGATCTAGACTATGCCTCTCTTAATACATCTGAGAACGTTGTTTTCTTTTTTTGCTGCTGCATCACACTATTCATTAATGTGCAGTCTGTGATCTTCTTCCCATTTTGTAGATGTAATTTTCATTTTTCTTGCCCAGATGTAGAATCTTGCATTTTTTTCCCTATTCTTCCCAGGCTATTAATTTCACCCTCAGCTGTCTGCTTTGCCTTAGCTGGTTAATAAAAGTAGTGGGGGGGACCCCACGTCATTTTTTCGAGTCACTCCATTTTCCAGGTCACCACCTGACAGCATACTGCACACTGGAGGACGTCCTTCTCATCCTTAGTGGGACAGGAAACCACGAGAGTTTAAAAGGATCCTCCCCTTCCCATCCCTCAGTGTTTTTCCTGTCCCACTGCGGATAGGAACGACGAGAGAAATATCCAGCCGTTCCATGCAGATGGTCAGGATCGGGGGGCCTAGCCTTTCTCTTCCTACCTGGGAAATCTGCAGCTGACAACCGACAGAGGGTCCCTCAGCTATTCCGGTGGAGCGCTTCCTCCTGACGGGGGCTCTCGACTCTGGACGCCACCACCGCCAGACCGCCTCTGGGGATTCCATGGGCCCACAAGCGGTCCACCGACAGAAGACTACCGCGCCTCCCCCCCTTTTTTTCTTTTCCCGGAGCCGCTATGCCCGGAGACAGGGGCGCGCAACAGCTGACCGGGGGCGCCCCAGGGCCGACCGCCCCATCGGAGGAGAACGCGCAGGCCAGGAAGCGCATCTCAGACCGAGGGGCGTGTCACTTCCGACGGGAGCCGGGTGCACGTCATGGGACGCGTCACTTCCGATCGGACGCATCACTTCCAGCTGCGTTGCCATTAAGGCACCTTTAGCGGCGACCGCCCGGTACCACAGACCACTGCGGTATAGACCCACCAGGGAGGTGGGCAGGCGTCCGGAGGACCGGATCGGCAGCGCAACAGAGGCGGTATGCAGGCTCTGCTCCAGAGGGGCCAGGCGAGGGGCCCGTCACCGCTTACAGGTCTGTGTCTCCACAGTGGTCAGCAGACAGCAGCGGTTTCCATCGCTACCAGGAAGATGGAGGACCAGGCTAAGACGGAGGCAGGAGCAGAGAGCCAGGGTCACGTGAGTAACCTCTAAAGAGGTTACTGCAGAGCCCCGTAAAGACAGACCCCACAGAACCCGTATAGCCTAAGCGGAAGGATAAGAAGTGTCCAGTTTGCTCTAAGAAGCTAAAGGACATGTGGCAAAAGACCCTCTGTGACGCATGTGCAAAGCGTATAGTGGGGGAGGAGCAGGCTACTTTCATGTCTAACATGAGAGCGATAATCAGGGAAGAACTACAGGCCTCGGTATCCGGCCTAGCCACTTCCCAGACCCCGCAGGTGAACCCCCAGTTGTCCAGGAAAAGACAGAGGGAGTCGGATACGTCATCTGAAAACATTCTGTCCGAGTCCAACGCAGAGGAGGAGGAGATCAGAGAGCACCCAGAAAGGGGAAGAAAATACCTGTTTTCATCTGGGGACACAGACGAACTATTGGGGGCGGTGCGGCAGACTATGCAGATCGAGGAACCCCCTACTTCCCTCTCAATACAGGACGAAATGTTCGGAGGATTACGCTCCCAGACTTCGATGGTCTTCCCAGTAAACACCCACATACGGGCAATGATACTGGAGGAGTGGGAGGAGGCAGAGAAAGGGTTAACTATTCCCAGAGACGTTAGGTTGCGTCTGCCGTTTGACCCTGAGGAGGTCAAAGTCTGGGAGGAGATCCCCAAAATAGACATCCCCGTAGCAAAGGTATCAAAGAAGACGGCAATTCCGTTCGAGGATTCCTCAGGCTTGAAGGAACCCCTAGATCGGAAAGCAGATGGGCTCTTAAAAAGGGCCTGGAAAGCTCAGCAGCGGTCATAAAAACAAATATAGCCGCGACATCGGTAGCACGCTCCATGCATCTATGGATAGACGACCTGGAGGAGCATCTGTCAGATAGAACCCCGAGGGAAACCATCCTGAAGTCCCTACTCTTACGTAAGTTAGCTACTGCAGAATCGGTTAGATTCACGGCCAGAAGCCAGTCCTTGTTCAACACAGCCAGAAGCGCTATCTGGCTTAAGAGTTGGACAGGCGACATGCAGTCAAAAAATAAACTTCGCTCAATTCCCTTCTTGGGGGGCAGGGTCTTCGGGCCCGTGCTCGATGACATCTTGGAGAAAGCATCAGATGAAAAAAAAAGGGTTCCCTGAAGAGAAGCGTAAAAGATACCAGCCCTTTCGTAGACCCTGTTACAACCAGAGAACGGACTACAGGGAAGTCGGGTCGATGGAGCAACCCCAAAGGAGGCGAGGGTAGAAATAGGAACAGAGGTAACATCTTTTCCGGCCCAGGGTCCAGCTCCCGGAACATATGACGCCACCAGAGTAGGGGGGCGATTGCTCAAATTCACGTGAGAATGGCAGAAAGTCATCTCCAGCCCCTGAGTATTAGAGGTCATCTCTCAGGGGTACAAAATAGAATTCAACTCCCTGCCCCCGAACAGATTTTTAGTGACCAGTTCGCGACTCAGTTCAGCTTCCCCCATGTGGTTGGACATTCAAGATCTCCTAGACATGGAAGTGGTTACACCAGTTCCCGCCCAGGAGGAAAGCAGAGGACACTACTCGTGCCTCTTCGCAATAAAAAAAAACCCTCGGGGGGGAAACCCGAACCATAATAAACCTCAAACCCCTAAACAAATGGGTAACTTACAGACACTTCAAAATGGAATCGATAAAATCCACGATTCCACTTCTGGGGAAGGGGGTGGTAATGTGCACGTTAGATCTAAAAAACGCATATTACCATGTCCCTATCCACCCGGATCACCAAAAGTACCTGAGGTTCGCGGTCAAAAGGGACGGCACGATATGCCACTATCAGTTTCGCTGCCTACCCTTCTGCCTAGCATCAGCCCCGAGGAACTTCACAAAAGTAATGATAGAGGTAGTGGCCTGCCTAAGATCCCGAAATATCACAGTGGTCCCGTATCTAGACGACTTCCTAATTATAGCCGATTCAGCAACCCAGCTCAGGGTCGACTGTCAGTCCTCAATCTCCACGCTGCAGAGTTTAGTATGGATCATAAATTGGTCAAAGTCAGATCTCATACCCAAGCCCAGAATAAAATTCTTGGGGGTCATGCTAGACTCAGAAAGAAGGATGTCTTATCTACCAGCCGAAAAGCAGACCACGATGCCGAAGAAGATTTGTCAATTCTCAAAGAATTGGGTATCAATCAGGGACGCAATGAGAGTCCTGGGGCTGATGACTTCATGCATTTGCTGTGTCAGATGGAGTCAGTTCCACTCCTGCGACCTACAACACACAGTCCTAGCGTCCTGGGACAGAAGGCAGACCTCACTGGACAGCAAAATACTGTTAACCCCTCGAGCCAGAAGATCGCTACTGTGGTGGACCATTCCGAGAAACCTAAAAAGGGGTGTCTCATGGGTTCAGTCCCCGGAGGTTGTAGTGACAATGGACGCAAGTCTATTTGGCTGGGGCGGACACGTCGCAGGAAGGTACTACCAGGGGCGATGGAGTCCGGAGGACAGCAAAAGGTCCTCCAGCGTCAGAGAATTACATGCGGTCTGGAAAGTACTGCTCGTCGCCGGGTCTCGCGTGAAGAACAAACACGTCAAAATTCTGTCAGACAACACCACAGCAATGGCCTTTCTCCGTCACCAGGGCGGACCAAGACATCCAACACTTCAGGCCTTAGCAGATCAGATTTTCAGATGGGTAGAGAAGGAGGTCCTATCAATCTCAGCCGTGCATCTGGAGGGCTCCCGGAACCAGATCGCGGACTTCCTCAGCAGAAGAAAGATAACTGTAATGGACTGGGAGCTCAACGACAAAGTGTTCAGCAGCCTGTGCGACCATTGGGGACAACCAACAGTAGACCTGTTCGTGGACAAAGGGAGCGCAAAACTCAGGAAAATCCCCCTGGAAAATCCGGCAGGAATAGATGCTCTATCACAATCCTGGAGCAGGGGCCTGTTGTACGCCTTCCCGCCCCTAGCCCTCATTCCACGAGTCCCCAGGAAAATCTGCGAGGACAGAGCCAACGTCATATTGGTGGTCCCCTACTGGCCAAGAAGAAGTTGGTTTCCCCTACTCAGGAAGTTAGCAGACAAGGAACCTATTCTCCTGCCAAGAAGAGAAGACCTCCATCAGGGTCCGGTCCTACATCAAAGACCAGAGGCTTTCCAGTTGTCAGCCTGGATCCTGAGCGGCAGGTCCTAAGAGCAAGGGGTCTATCGGACGAAGTAATTTCTACCCTACAAGCAAGTAGAAAACCCGTGACCGTGGCAATATATAACAAAATCTGGAAAAAGTTCTGCAGCTTTTGTGGAGAGGCGACAGTCGGAACTGACCAGCCCAACATTATTATTATTATTATTATTATTATTATTATTATTATTATGCATTTATATAGCGCCATTTATTCCATGGTGCTTTACATGTGAAAAGAGGAAATATAGACAAGTATAATAAACGTGTAAGACAAGGGACACGCGTACATAAGGAGAGGGGACCCTGCCCACGAGGACTCACAGTCAACATCCTGAAAATACTCGACTTCTTGCAGGAAGGGTTCAGAAAGGGCCTTAGACCCAGCACTCTGAGACTGCAGATAGCAGCCTTGAGCGTGTTCTATGACAAAGCCCTATCATCACACCCATGGGTAGCCCGGTTCTCGAGAGCAGTGCAAAGGCTTAAACCCTTAATTAGGAAGAGCATACCACCTTGGTACCTTAACCTAGTCCTCAATACGCTGTACAAGCAGCCATATCAGCTAGGGACAGAGATACAGAGATGCAAAATGTAAAGCGCTGCGGAATGTTAGCGCTATATAAAAATAAAGATTATTTATTATAAATATTGGTAATCTCTCTCTCAAAACAGCCTTTTTAGTGGCAGTCACCTCAGCCAAGAGGTTAGGAGAACTGCAGGCCTTATTGACCCAAGATCCCTGCTTACAGGTGTTTAGTGATCGCTTAGTCCTAAGACTCGACCCTTCCTACCCAAAGTTATCTCAAACTCCAACATGAATCAGGAGGTAGTACTCCATTCTTTTTTCCAGTCTCCCAAGAATAGCAGGGAAAAAGCCTACCATAACTTGGACGTAAGGGAAACTGTACTCGGGTATCTGGACGCAACCAGATCCTGGAGGCAGGACAGCAATCTCTTCGTCCAATACAGAGGCCCTAATAAGGGGAAGAAGGCGTCAAAATCAACAATAGCAAGGTGGATTAGATCCACTATTAGCATAGCTTATAGAGCACAGGGTCAGATTTCCCCAGAGAACCTTAGAGCCCACCCAACCAGGGCCATGGCCGCATCATGGACAGAAAGAGGGGGAGCCTCGGCAGAGCTGATCTGCAGGGCGGCATCTCGGACCAGTTTTAGTACTTTCTCCAAACACTATAAACTAGACATAGCCCTAGGACCAATATACTTTGGTACTACAACTGTGATGTAACATGTGTATGAAGAATGTTGGCTTAAATAAAGTATATGTTTGCATCTATCCAGATGTGTTACTTTGTGAAATCACTGAGGGATGGGAAGGGGAGGATCCTTTTAAACTCTCGTGGTTTCCTGTCCCACTACGGATGAGAAGGACGTCCTCCAGTGTGCAGTGTGCTGTCAGGATGGATTCCTGGAAACACAATTACCGGTAGGTCTAATTACTGTTTTTAATAACCAGCAAAAGCAAATCTAACAGCTGTGGGTAGATATTAATAGGCAGGGAAGGTTCATGGATATTGGCCCCTTCCCAGCATAAGACCAATTCACAGCTGTCTGCTTTCCCTTGGCTGATTATTAAAAATGGAGTGTTTTTCATGTCAATTTTTTTTTTTCATTTATTTATTCATTGTTTATTTATTGTCAAATAAAGCAAACTATGTAGGCAGTGCTCCACTCCTCCACTTGGACCTCTGCCTCCTGGTTCAAGATTATAATTTTTTTTATTCTGTTATTTTAAGTAATTTCCCTCCATACATTTGTTTGCTTTGCAATTGTCCTGTTCCTGCCCCCCCATTTTACTTCCTTATTCAACCCTCTAGGCCTTACTATTCATTTTTTAACCATTTTGCAGCCCCTTTGACTTATGCGATTCGGGTCAAGTTCTGGTACCAGAATTAAACTTTGGACTAAAGTTCGATCGAGCCCGATCTTTCCCATCTTCTACTGGTCTGCTCATCACTACTTGTGAAGAAACCAAGATAAAGCAGAAAATAGTAATACAAGCTTTACACAAAACCAGACTAATCTGGTCCTTGAGATATTATGTTTGTGATCTTTCATTTTTCAAGTAAAGTTTTATTTGGGATCCGAAAAAGTTTGTTTTTTCCCCCCTGAAAATGGGCACCACTTTAGTCTATAGGCCACTTTTGGTATTGCAGCTCAGATCCAGTCATGTGAATGTAGCCAATCTGCAGTACCAAAAGCAGTCTTTTCACAAGAGTGGCGCTGTTTTTTTTTTTTTTTTTAATCATCCAAAGGTGTGTTCACCCAGACTTATATATTATTATTATTTACTTTTTTAGCCCCATTTTCCGTGGAGCTTTGCGGCATTTTATGATTCTTCTACATCTCATGTTCATGAAGCTCCAAGAACTTCTATTGACAGGGGAGGTGAAATAAACCTCGGTATCATAGGCCGTGAGGTTGTGTAGCCTCTTGTAAAATAAAAGCCATGTATTTAAAAATAAATTAAAATATTGTGTACGATGATTGTCTTCATGGCTGGGCTAATTACTGGGATTCTGTTCTTCACTGCCGAGTATTTTACAAAGCCGCTCGGAGACAGATTGCTGGCACTTGTCCCAGTTTCTGCATTGTCAGAAAGTGAATTCTGTAGTGGCACAATGTTTACATAAGATTTTAGCAAACTTGTAGAACTAGGAATTAATTAGGACCAGTCCCATGGTGAAGACTCGGTTTAAATTTCTGTGCAGATAAGACAATGTGCAGCGTACGATCCAATCTGGAACATATGGTGATGGGAACGCTTGGGCTGAGGGGTTTGTGACCTATTAAAATGGTACACATTCATTACACCTTAGACAAAACATATCTGTACTCTCATTTTTGTGTGAAATTCAAAGCACATGTGGGAAAAAAAAATGTTCGATTGCTACCTGGAAACCATCAGCAAGCTGCTGTTGATAGAGCTATTATTTCTGCGGGATTGAGTTGTGTGTCCTTTTACACCTTAGATCAGTTTCACACTGACTCAAACTTCACAGCTGGTCCGAACTTTGTAGTCTTTTCTTGGACTGTGAAACATGGATCTGCGAAAACTCTTATGTAGCATTATAATCTTTGTTTTTATATATCGCTAACATATTCCGCAGCGCTTTACAGTTTTTTGCACACATTTTCATCACTGTCCCCGATGGGGCTCACAATCTAAATTTCCTATCAGTATGTCTTTAGAATGTGGGAGGAAACCGGAGTGCCCGGAGGAAACCCACGCAAACACGGGGAGAACATACAAACTCCTTGCAGATGTTGTCCTTGGTGGGATTCGAACCCAGGACTCCAGCGCTGCAGCGCTAACCACTGAGCCACCATGCTGCCCTGGATTGTTACATATTACATATACAATCCCAATTCCTCCTTGGGAAGCGGTATTTTAGGTCTAGTAGTACCATAATTTTGCATAACCTGCATTGTTACCAAAAGAAAACACCACTGAACATGAAAATATCGATGTACCAAGAAAAGGGACAAAAATAAAAGGGATTTAATTATATAAAAATGCCTTTATTGAAGTCAATGGCAAATTGGTGCAATGTGCATGAGTGTCCTCACTAACGCCAAATAAAAACAGAAAGCAATAAATATAGCATCAAAACAACAAATAGTAATAAAAGCTTGAAAACTGAGACCACCACTAACACCAATAAATCAACATCACAGCAATCAAAAATTTTCATATCAGTGGGTCCCTGACGAAGGACACAGATCTGAAACGCGCGTCGGGGTGTGCTCTGCACTGCATTTGACCGCCACTACTCTATTACCAGGTACTGTCTAGATATCTATTTATTGTTGGTCATCCTCATTTGACTTAATAAGCATATGGTTGTTTCCTTTTTTTGGTTATATGTCCATCAAACAGCCATACCATTCTGGGTGATGGACCACTGATATGAACATGCATACATTACGTACAGTATTGTCATTTTATATTCTGCTAATATTGTTCCCCTGTACTGAGGAGCCACATATAACAATCCATTGTTTAATACTTGGACACAATTTTTGATTGCTGTAATGTTGATATATTGGTGTTAATGATAATATATTTTTTTCATATATTCTTATAGATTTATTCTTTCTTTTCTCCAATACCTCTTTCATCCAGCATGTATGTGGTCCTCTTTATATATTTATTTTTTTGTTATGGGTATTAATATTATTTGCTGTGGTGGTCTCAGTTTTCAAGCTTTTATTATTATTTGTTGTTTTGACGCTATATTTATTGTTTTTATTTGGTGTTAGTGCGGAAGCTCATGCACATTGTACCAATTTGCCATTTACTTCAATAAAGGCCATTATTTATATAATTAAAACCCTTTTATTTTTGTCCCTTTTGTTGGTACATCGATATTTTCATGTTCAGTGGTGGCTTCTTTTAGTTTTAGTCCCGAATGGTCTGCCGTTCAATTTTCTTTTGGACGTACAAAGGCGCATATATAATATATATATGTATGTATGTACATATATATATATATATATATATATATATATATATATATATAAATTTTTTTAGGGAATACATATTAGGTTTTTTAAACCTTTTTTATCCCGTTATTGTAATTTGTTATGCCCATTTCTGTTATAACCTGCATGTTGTACGGTCTTCTTCCACCCTTCTGCAGATTTCTAATTTCTATAAATTTTCATTTTTTTCCTCTATGCTGGTGAGCAATTCCTGGTATGATGCTGATCATTTTGTTTTCTTCCCCTGTGTCAGTTTCTTAAAAAAAAAAAAATTCTGCTTTACACACCCTTCCTGGATCTAGCGCTAAGTCTCCACCACTACAACCGATGTCTCATATTGACATCAAGTCAACAGCACTGCAGCCAATCCATGAGCCCAGCGGTTCTGGCTGAGTTCACTGCCAAAAAATGCCGGACACTACCTAAATAATATATAGTGCTTAAAAGATATACTGTACAATACAACTATTAAATTCCCAAATTGTCCCATGTATAGCTGGTTTTAACCCCTTAGTGACAAAGCTAATTTTGACCTTAGAACAGTTTAAAAAAAACTATTCCGATCAGCGCCAGTGTGACTTCTTTAATTCCGACCTTAATGACCAGGTCAAATATTTTAAATCTCACCAGTGTCACTCTATGTGGTAATAACTCTGGAACACTTCAACAGATCCCGGTGATTCTGAGACTGTTTTTAGTGACATATTCTACATCATGATAGTGGTAAGTTTTAGTCAATATGATTTGCGTATATTTATGAAAATATCGAATATTTAAGAAATTTTTTTTCAATTTTCAAACTTTAACCCCTTCCTGACATTAGACGTACTATCCCGTCCATGGGACCTGGGACCCTATGCCCATGGACGGGATAGTACGTCTACCGCGATCAGCGGCGCCCACGTGGTGAGCGCCACTAATCGCGGCCGGGTGTCAGCTGATTATCACAGCTGACACCCGGCACAATGTGTCAGGGACAGTCACGGACCGCCCCGACACGTTAACCCCTTGCACACCGCGATCAAACATTATCGCGGTGTACCGGGGGTTAAAGGGGTGCATCGGCAAGGAGGGGGCTGCTGCGGGGGGCTCCTTTCCTGGCTTCCTCAGTGCCTGCAAAGCGCAGGTATGAGGAAGCCTTCTGCACTGCCTGTGACAGATCGCTGATCTGTCACAGTGATCTGTGATGTGACAGATCGGCGATCTGTCATGTCCCACCTGGGACTATTTAATAAAGTTAAAAAAAAATAAAAAAAAAGTGTTAAAATAAATTTAAAAAAATCGCCAAATAAATTAGAAAAAAAAAAAATATTCCCCCAAATAAATCCATTTTTTGGAAATAAAACAAAACCAAAACAATAAAAGTACACATATTAGGGATCACCGCGTCCGTAACGACCCGCCCTATAAAACTGTCCCATTAGTTAACCCCTTTAGCGAACCCCTTAAAAAATAAAAATAAAAAGCAAAGCAAAAAATAATGATTTATTATCATACCGCCAAACAAAAAGTGTAATAACGTGCGATCAAAAAGACGCATATAAATATCCATGGTACCGCTGAAAACATCATCTTGTCCCGCAAAAAACGAGCTGCCACACAGCATCATCAGTGAAAAAATAAAAAAGTTATAGCTCGCAGAATAAAGCGATGCAAAAATAATTTTTTTTTTAATATAAAATAGTTTTCATTGCATAAAACCGACAAAACATAAAAAAAGACCTAAATGAGGTATCGCTGTAACCGTACTGACCCGAAGAATAAAACCGCTTTATCAATTTTATCGCACGCGGAACGGTGTAAACGCACCCCCCCAAAAGTAATTCATGAAACGCTGGTTTTTGTTCATTCTGCGTCCCAAAAATCGGAATAAAAAGCGATCAAAAAATGTCACGTGCCCGAAAATGGTACCAATAAAAACGTCAACTCGTCCCGCAAAAAATAAGACCTCACATGACTCGGTGGGTCAAAATACGGACTCAATATGTGGTGATGCAAAAACTATTTTTACAATAAAAAGCGTCTTTTAGCGTGCGACAGCTGCCAAATATAAAAACCGCCATAAATAGTAAATCAAACCCCCCGTTATCACCCCCTTAGTTAGGGAAAAATAATAAAATAAAAAAAATGTATTTATTTCCATTTTTCCATTAGGGTTAGGGCTAGGGCTGAGATTAGGGTTAGGGGTGTTGGGGTTCGGGTTGGAGTTAGAATTGGGGGTTTCCACTGTTTGGGCACATCAGGGGCTCTCCAAATGCAACATGGCGTCTGATCTCAATTCCAGCCAATTCTGAGTTGAAAAAGTCAAATGGTGCTCCTTCCCTTCCAAGCTCTGCCATGCGCCCAAACAGTGTTTTACCCCCACATGTAGGGTATCAGCCTACTCAGGTCAAATTGCAAAACAATTTTTGGGGTCCAATTTCTCCTGTTACCCTTAGGAAAATAAAAAATTGGGGGCAAAAATATCATTTTTGTGGAAAAAAATGATTTTTTTATTTTCACGTCCGAGCGTTATAAACTTCTGTGAAGCACTTGGGGGTTCAAAGTGCTCACCACACATCTAGATAAGTTCCGTGGGGGGTCTAGTGTCCAAAATGGGGTCACTTGTGGGGAGTTTCCACTGTTTAGGTACATTAGGGGCTCTCCAAAGGCAACATGACACCCGCAGACCATTCCATCAAAGTCTGCATTCCAAAAACGTCACTACTTCCCTTCCGAGCCCTGACGTGTGTCCATACAGTAGTTTTCTCCCACATATGGGGTGTCAGCGTACTCAGGACAAATTGGACAACAACTTTTGGGGTTCAATTTCTCCTGTTACCCTTGGGAAAATAAAAAAAATTGGGGACTAATTGATCATATTTGTGGAAAAAATACGATTATTTTATTTTCATGCCCGGGCGTTATAAACTTCTGTGAAGCACTGGGGGGTTCAAAGTGCTCACCACACATCTAGATAAGTTCCTTAGGGGGTCTAGTTTCCAAAATGGTGTCATTTGTGGGGGGGTATCCACTGTTTTGGTACATCAGGGGTTTTCCAATCGCGACATGATGTCCGATCTCAATTCCAGCCAAAAACATCAAATGGCGCTGCTTCCCTTCCGAGCTCTGCCATGCGCCCAAATAGTGGTTTACCCCCACATGTGGGGTATCAGCGTACTCAGGACAAATTGCACAATAACTTTTAGGGTCCTGTTACCCTTGGGAAAATAAAAATTGGGGTGAAAAGATCATTTTTGTGGAAAAAATATGATTTTTTAATTGTACCGCTGTACGTTATAAACTTCTGTAAAGCCCTTGTGGGTTCAAAGTTCTCACCACATATCTAGATAAGTTCCTTGGGGGGTCTAGTTTCCAAAATGGGGTCACTTGTAGGGGGTTTCCACTGTTTAGGTACATCAGGGACTCTCCAAACGTGACATGGCGTCCGATCTGAATTCCAGCCAATTTTGAATTGAAAAAGTCAAACGGCGCTCCTTCCATTCTGAGTTCTGCCATGCGCCGAAACAGTCGTTCCCCCCCACATATCAGGTATCAGCGTACTCAGGACAAATTGCACAATAACTTTTGCAGTCCAATTTCTCCTGTTACCCTTGGTAAAATAAAAAAAAAATTGAACCTGAAGTATTTTTTTTGTGAAAAAGTTGATGTTCATTTTTTTTAAAATATTCAAAAAAATTCCTGTGACGCACCTAAAGGGTTAATAAACTTCTTGAATGTGGTTTTGAGCACCTTAAGGGGTGCAGTTTTTAGAATGGTGTCACTTTTGGGTATTTTCTATCATATAGACCCCTCAAAGTGGCTTCAAATGTGATGTGGTCCTAAAAATAAAATGGTGTTGTAAAAATGAGAAATCGCTGGTCAACTTTTAACCCTTATAACTTCCTAACAAAAAAAAATTTTGGTTCCAAAATTGTGCTGATGTAAAGTAAACATGTGGGAAATGTTAGATATCAAGTTTTTTGTGTGCCGTATCTCTGTGATTTAAGGGCATACAAATTCAAAGTTGGAAAATTGCGAAATTTTTAAAATTTTTGCCAAATTTCCGTTTTTCTCACAAATAAACGCAAGTTATTTGAATGAAATTTTACCACTAACATGAAGTACAATATGTCACGAGAAAACAATGTCAGAATCACCGGGATCCATGGAAGCGTTCCAGAGTTATGACCTCATAAAGGTACAGTGGTCAGAATTTTAAAAATTGGCCCGGTCATGAACGTGCAAACCACCCTTGGGGGTGAAGGGGTTACATTTTAATGTCTTTAACTCAGATAGTTATAGCACACAAAATAATTAGTAAATTTCCCACATGTCTACTTTACATCTACATAATTTTTAAAGCATAATTTTTTTTTGTTAGGAAGATAGAAGGGTTCAAAGTTGACCAGCGACTTCTCATTTTTCCAACAAAATTTGCAAAACCATTTTTCTTAGGGACTACATCACATTTGGAGTAACTTTGATAGAAAATATCCAAAAGTGACACCGTTCTAAAAAGTGCACACTTCAAAGCTCTCAAAACCACATACAAGAGGATTATTAACCCTTCAAGTGCTCCACAGGAATTAATGGAATGTGGAAGGAAAGAATGAACATTTTACTTTTCTCACAAAAATTTTACTTTTAGCCCCGAATGTTTTACTTTCACAAGGGTAACAATAGAAAATAAACCCCCAAAATTTATATTGCAACTTCTTCTGAGTATGCTGATACCCCACTTGTGTGAGAAAACTACCGTTCGGGCACACAGCAGGGCTAAGAAGGGAAGGGGAGCACCTTTTGCCTTTTTGAACGCAAAAATAGCTGGAATCGAGAGTGTATGCCATGCCACATTTTGAGAGCCCCTGATGTGCCTAACAGTGGAAACCCCCCACAAGTGACCCCATTTTTTAAATTAAACCCCTCACTGATTTTATCCAGGGGTATAGTGAGAATTTTGAACCCAAAGGTACTACACAGAATTTGATAACATATTGAATATGTCTTAATTATTGTTGAGCACAAGTGCTCGCTACACGAGTTTGCATCAAGGGCTCAGGTGTGCACTATCTTAAGTGTCTGACTTGCTTGAGTCCCCACCCCACATGTTTTGCGGCTATGAGGGGATTGCCTGTGTATTTCAGCCAATCCTGCATTTTTTTTTGACTGTCTAATAGCCATGAAACATGTGGGATGGAGACTTGAGCATGTAACGCCAGCACCCGATACTCGGTGCACACCCGAGCAACCAGATGCAAACTCGAATAGCGAGCACTTGCACTCAACACTAGTCGTCATATCATCTTTTATTTTTCAACTTTTGAAAAAAAACGTAAGGCTAGCCCTAAGCCCAACCCTAACCCTATAAGCCTAACTCTTACTGCAAAGAATGAAATAAATAAAAATTATAAGTTTAATTTAAGGGGATGACAGTGGGGATGACATTCTACACTGTGTTCCAAATTATTATGCAAATAATATTTCCTCATATTTTCTCTAAATTACCTATATGAATTGCAGTCATTGTTATTTTCCAGTCATCTAATATTCTAGTATAATTGCAATGTTTTTGAACAAACTGCCTATGAAAACAGTATATTTTTAAAAATAAGAAACACTCAAAATGCATGTTCCAAATTATAATGCACAGCAGAGTTTTCAACCTTTTTATTTTGAACAAAAAAATGGTGAATTGTGAAATTATAAGCATTATCAGCTTATTACAAAATGAAATCAAACAGTTTTCAAGTCAAAACTTTATTCTAGGTGATGTTTCATTTGCACATAGGACCCCTTGTTGGAAAGAAGCTTCTGAACTCTCTCGTCCATTGAATTTGTCAGTTTTTGGATGGTTTGTGCTTCAATTGTTTTGCATGTGGACAGAATCCCCTCTCAGAGCTGTTGCTTAGATGTGAACTGCCTCCCGCCATCATAGACACTCCTTTTGATGATGCTCCAGAGGTTCTCAATGGGGTTGAGGTCCGGGGAAGATGGTGGCCACACCATAAGTTTGTCCTCTTTTATGCCCATAGCAGCCAGAGATGCAGATGTGTTATTTGCAGCATGAGACGGTGCATTATCAGGCATGAAAATGATCTTGCTGCGGAAAGCACGGTTCTTCCTCTTGAACCATGGCAGGAAGTGCTGTTTTAGAAACTCCATATAGATTATGGAGTTCATCTTTACCCCTTCAGGGATCCTAAAGGGGCCGACAATCTCTCTCCCCATGATTCCAGCCCAAAACATTTCTCCATCTCCTCCTTGTTGGCGCCTTATTCGTGTTTTCATGGGGTGTCCATCAACCAGCCATCCTTCACTCCATCCATCTGGACCATCGAGCGTTGCACGGCACTCATTGGTGAACAAAACAGTTTGGAAGTCAGTCTTCATGTATCGTTTGGCCCACTGGAGCCATTTCTGCTTGTGTGCAGTGGATAGAGGTGGTCGACAGGATGGCTTACGCACAGCTGCAAACCTCTGAAGGACCCTTCATCTTGTTGTTCGGGGGACATTGGAGGCACCAGCAGCTTCAAAAACTTGTCTGCTGCTATGACAAGGCATTTTTGCAGCTGCTCTTTTAACCTGACGCAATTGCCTGTTGGAAAGAGTCCTCAATTTTTCCTTATCAGCATGCACACGTGTGTGCTGGGAATCCGCTACATACTTCTTGATTGTGCGATGATCACGATGAAGTGTCTTGGCAATGTTGATTGTAGTCATGCCTTGACCTAAATACTCCACAATTTATTGCTTCTCAGCATCCAACACATCCTTTTTCTTTCCCATTTTTGCAAAAAATGTAGGCTGCTTAATAATGTGGAACAGCATTCTTAAGTAGTCTTGCCTTTATTTGGACACACCTGCCAAACTAATTTGCACAGGTATCTGCAATTGTTTTCAGTGACATAAAGAGCCCTGACACACATCACCATCAATGAGTTTAAATGACAGACAAAAAAATTCTATCCTTACCACTCCTAAACTCTTTCTGCATAATAATTTGGAACACAGTGTAGTTATTGGCTTTTGGTGATTAAAAGGCACCAATAGGAAAAATCCCTGCTGTTGCCGTTTGCTGGATGGCAGATGTCGGCTGGTACACTGCGCATGCATCCTCCAATTTTTTTCATGAAGAGGAGGCAGAAAGCCAGGGCGACGGAACAGAAGGGACCTGGGGAAGGTGGATGTACTGGGTGAGGGCTTGGGGACATAATTTCTCTCTCCTCTGACATGTATATTATGTCACTCAGAAGAGAGAGAAATTATTTTAATAGTGGGCACATTTTTTCATTTTTTTTTTAACATGATCGCTGTTATTGATTGAATAATGGCAATCACATGATCGGGAATCGAAAATCCAGTCCTGATCATGTTATCCATGGTTTCAGCTACCCCGGGTAGCTGAAATACTGGAGATTTTGGGACTATGGGGGGTGCTATACCCTTATTCATGATCGCCGTTTTAAAACAGTGTTGGGGTGATGAAGTATTAAGGCCCTTTAGCGGCCAACGTTTTAATGCATATTGGCGGTCGTTAAGGGGTTAATTTGCTCCTATGCTTCATCTTAGAAAACAGGAGCTATGGCCAATTGTCCACTTTTTCACCCCCTTAAACATTCCCCTGCACATGACATGATTCAGCAAGTCTGGCGTTGTTCAGTCCAGTGTTGATGAAGGGGCGTGATGGAGTCAGACACGCCTGATTTGTTAGAAGGCACTAGAGCCTCTTAGTAAATCGAGAACGTCTTCAAAGTAGCATCATGAATTAGATGAGCGGATGTCACCATGCCATGTTGCACTCCCGTTTGCGCCTATTTTGAACGAATTGATCAAAACTAGTTTGAATACTCAAAGTCGCATAACTTATAATCTTGCAACTTTCAAAGTGTTTTTTTAACAACGTAAAAGCTTTGCAGAATCGGGACTTAAGTGTTGAATTTCCCTGAAATGCCTCCACAGGAAAAAATTAAATATTACACATTTCCCTTTAAACTATATGGGCTTGACATGCAGGTTATGAACACGCTGGGTCCTCCAAGCTGCTCCATGAAACCTCCCTTTTATGGGACTGCATTTACCAAAGTTGGTGTTTCATTTTAACATGATCCATGTCACAGGCTCTAGTATCCCGTCATCCGGGGACTCTGTAATTGAGTTAGCAATATACATTGTGGCATGTTTCTAATATTTAGATCTTGCGGTATAATTGTGAATTCCTACAATTATTGCATTTCCACCAGAGCAGGACAGTAACGTCAAGAATCCTTAAAATCACAGATTTCAAGAAAGAAAAGCAAAACTTCCTGCTCTCGTCTGTTTGTTTTTCTAGTTTATTAGGAAATATCTGTTTTACTTTTTGAAGATTAGTTTAGCAGCTGCGAGGCATGTGTTACTTCATAGTCTGAAGCCTTGTTAAGTGGATTGTGAAAAAATCCCTATAAACTTGTTCCCTTTACGACGTGTATCGGAATGAAATGTATGGGATTACTGGTTCGCGTCGGCCCGTGGTAACTGAACGCTTTACCGACTTCATATTGATTTTAGAGTGGACCGGCTGTCAAGTTTGTGATTTTCAAAGTGTTTGAGCTCAGGTCTTAAAAAAGGTTTGCCACACATCAGTCCTTTTTTTTGTATGCCCTAAAAGCTACCCGTGGGTGCCGGCACACCAACGAGGAATGAATAGAACCAACTGACATTTTTAAACTTGTAAAAAAAAGTTTTGTTGTGTTGTAGGTAGTGAGGAGCGAACTTGCTGGCATAAGGTGTTATCCGCCGTGCTCGGGTGCTGAGTGTCTTCAGTGTGCTCGAAAAATATATTCGAGTCCCCTGTCTGCATGTCTCCCGGTTGTTCGACAGCCGCAACACATGAATGGATTGCCTAACAATCTCTGCATGTGTTGACTCTGTGGCTGTCGAACAGCCGCGAAACATGCAGCCGTGGGGATTCGAACATAATATTCAAGCACCCTGAAGTCACTCTGTTAGCACCGAAGCATGGCGGGATAGCACCTTATACAAGCTTGTTCGCTCATCACTAGTGGTAGCCTCTTTAACGGTTGTTCCCATGATCAGTCTTTAGGAGCGCTCTGCTGCCCTTGATTTCCAGTTTTCTGCTTCCCGGAGAACGGTTCATTCCTGATGATTGACTGTTGTATTGGCTTCCAAAATGGTCATCTGCTAGCACACACAGTTTTGGTTCGCTGCAAGGAAATTGGACACTTGCTGCTAGATTCCTTCACTCATCACAGCTGATTGAATCCATCGGTCCAAAACCCTGTGATCAGATCATCTTTGGGGATTGTCCTTATTAGAAAGGAATGAAAAAAGTGAACAATGTCAGTTGATTATTGATGGGAAAATATTTATTTAACCCATTTAATCCAATCATTTTCATATACTTTCTGACGGTAGATAACTTATCATATTATTATGGAACCCACTCACCTGGTTTTGACCCTCTTTATTAGCTGTTTGTCTTGGTGGAATTTCAGCTGGGGTTCTTCTACAAACACCCAACTTGTCAACCAGCTTAAGGCCAATTGGCTCCCGAAATTCCCTGATGGACAGGTGTATGAAGCTAGGGGATTCATCAGGCATTCATTTGGCAATAGTTTAATGATGTATCACCAGGGCAAATATCTTACTTCCAGGAATCTGAGATGACAGACTTAATTCAATTGATATTTTGCATGAGCGATGGAGGGAAACTTGGATTTGTTGGATAAACAAAGACGATCTTGGCTTTGTGTTTTGGTTGCTGTGCTCGTAAGGCATTTTTCACCCTCCTGGTCGCTTTCCATGTATAAGATGCAGCTGAAGATCTTGGAATAAAGACAAAATAACAGCACTTAAAAGTCAGGGTCACTGGGTGTATATGGAAGACATGTCAAGAAGATTCATGGGACTGGACTACAAACTCACAAGTGGCCTGTTTCTTACCAGTTACGTATATGGTGGTGCTTTTGGAGAAACTGAGGGAAAATAATTTTGATGGATATAATGTGTTTCATTTTACCTTTAAAAAAATATTGTTAAGTTTTTTTTTTAACTTTTTTTTATTTGTTTGAAAATGGTCAACCAATTTGTGCACTCCACAAATTTGGATGTTGTGTTGAATTTATGAAATTAAAGCACCAGGACACCTACAAAACACCACTTCAGTGGTACCAATAATACAAATGCTGGTACTGCAGGTGGCTTATGTGTAGTACCCAGTTGTTGGCTGTGTAGCACATTTGTACACTATTATAAATGACTACTCTCGATAGTAGGGTTCTACCTTGGTGTGACATATTGGCATTGTGGATAAAGTCTATTTTTTGGGGCAGGAAAAGTGGAAATATACAGAGGGAACCTTACATATAAGTGGCATGCCGGGTTTAGGGAAAAAAAAGCAAACCTGATTTTGTGATACTTTGTCAAGCGATATTTATGCTTTGTGTCTATATGTGGCCACCCCATATTTGTACTCTGATTTGCATGCTTTCAATAGTTTTTTTGCTAGATGATCCAGCAATTACTTTGCCATGTCATGTAGCCTATAATTTGGCTGTGGCTATTTAATGGTACAAACACAATATTAAATTAATTCAACAAGGAACATCCAGCCACTGGGACCCCAACTCATTTTTAGAATGAAGGGGTCCTGTCCTAAGTTCTTACCTTACGTTTGCACTGTGTCTACTACTGCAGGTCAGCTCAAAAATTCAAGTGCACTGTTGGGCTTCTATACAAGACACAAAGGTGGTTCTGCATCTGCTGATCTGGATACCAGTGGTATATGTCAACTGGGAGGCTCCCTAAAAAAATTGAAGACCTACTGGACTCCTGGTGTGAAGGCGAAGCTCTAACCACCGTCATAATCTTAACCTTCCTGGAAGGCATAATTCGGGAAACTTTGATGGGGCTCTAATGCAAATTTGGCAGTGGTGTAAATACAATGTGGGTTTCCTAAAAAAAAAAAAAAAAAAAAAAAAGGGCTATAAAGGAAAATATTTTTGGCACCAAACTTTGCAACATGCAGCAATTACTTTCCTCCTTGGCACATTGATGAAAGTTCAAAATGGATGATGTTAAATTACGGTAAGCCCATGAGCTCAATCTATTTTTTTTGTTTTTTTTTTTTTTTTGGACCCAGATTTTTTTGATGGTAGATGTTGCTTTGTTAGCAAAATAGTTGAAAGAATCTTCTGGTTCCGCTTACATTCTCATCATGTCTAGAACCAGGCCGGTGACATCACATGTGCAATCAACAAATGATGACCGTCGTGCAAGGGACCTGGCAGGTATCGGTAGACTTGATCTCCCCGGACCACCCTCACTTCCTGATGCAAAAATGACTATCAATACCCCTATAAAGAATCTGCATAGTCCTATAGTAAGCTCAATGTGAGAAATTCTACTAATTGTAATTTTCGGTATTTTACACTGAACTTTAGTTGTCTGTTTTGTCCATTAGTTTTTTCCTGCAGACTTGTTATATTTCATCATTTTTGTTTTTCCTACTGATCTTCATTTTTTTTCTCATCGTCATAAGGAAAAATGATCAGTGTCTTCGCATTCTGTCGGTGATCAAATGTATTTCTGCAGACTTTGGATTCTGACCGTATCTTTTTGCAGACTCATTTGAAATGCGAGCCTGTGGTTACCTGACTTCATGCCTATTAGTTTTACTCCCATTCCTTTGAGGAACAGGATCAAAAATCTGATTTTAGGGTTGACCATCGCGACAAATGACTGCATTAAAATTTAATTCCAACCGTTGTGGTAACTCTGTAAGTGGGAACCTTGGAGAAGGAAGAAAGGCAGTTTTGAAGCCGTGATTCTTAATGATCCTCCATGTGGGATTTGGTCTTTTGGATAATAAGCTGCGCCTCACGGTCAGCAGGTGATGATGCCTAAATATTATTGAAATTAATTGTGCTTTTTAAGATTTCTTCACATATTATCTGTCTAGTCTAGGCTCGCCTCTGGCGCTTGTCAGTACGGACTTTGTCTCAGACTGCACCAACCTCACAAAATGGTTGTTCATTGAGAATGGTGTGACCAGAACAGTCCATTAGCCTCCTCCAGTTGAAAACATTGCACATCATAAAGCTATTTTTTAATTGGAGGAGGACTAGTCACATGCTCCTCCATTAGCTGCCATTTTGAAAAGAGTAGAGCTTTATAGCCTGCGAGAAAGGCTGCTGTAACAAATGGACAGCGCTTCACAAAGAAGGAGATTTAAACTATCCTCGATTTTTACAAGTTTGTATACTTCACAATATGGATTTGTTTGCAATTACCACTGCACAAATTCTCCAGCATGCTGCCACCACCATTTTGCTCACCAATCTAGTTACAGGCAAATGATTAAAGAAAGGAAAAACACACTTCTCGCCTGCCCCGTTATGCCGTCAGCCTGCCGTGTGGTCCATCACACCTCCTCTTTTTTTCTTTTGTCAAGCACTTCGTCTTCAGCTGCTTCGTTCTGTGCCATGGCTCCTTAACCTCATGACTCATATCATGATGTGTGGGATGACTAAGTGAAACACGAAGGGATGAGGGGAAGGAAGCCCAGACACTAGGGATGGGGTGAGTGGTGACCCCTAGGCAGATCTGATAACACCCAATCTGTCCTACTGTCCCTAAATTGGTTCCTCACCAGTCGCCGAGCAGGAACCTAAGCCCTGTATCTCCCTAGAGCTCGGCCCTGGATAGGAAGGGGATGAGCACTAGTGAACTAAAGACAAAAGATAGACAGACAAGGGGATGGAACTTAGCTTGAGAAGACTGCGAGAGGTAACCACAAACGTCCACAAACAGCTCCAGAGAGGAACTTAGCTACTGCTGTAGCTGCAAGCCTTCACAAGGGAGAAATGTGAATATCACTGGCGACCCTCTGCAGCAGACTGAGGATTTATAAACTCCCAGGCCCAGGTGTGTCAACTAGAGCCGAAGGGAGGTTGCCGCTGGGTCCAAGAGTAAGAAGAATTAAGGGGTCGTCTATAATGCCAAACGCAGGGACCTTTTGCAGCCAAATGCAGAGCGACAGTCTGTTACATCTGACAAACGCGTGACGCACCCGAAACATGGATGACAATGGAAGCCATGGCATGGAGTGAAGTAGCCAAAGAGGATGTAGGTGTCGGAGAAAGGCCAAAAGAGGCATGGAGGACATATAGAACCGGATGATGGATGGCGGGACAAGTGAGCAGTGAGGTTAATGTTGTTTTTTTTTTTTCTTATAGCCAACATTTTTTATGCTCTGGGGGTCTAGAAGTACCTCATAGCAAAATGAGGAGCTTTCCCTTTGCATTCAATAACTGCGCTGAAAATTGATGTTCTCTGTAAAATCCCTGTGATTTACCGAATTCAAATCCTTGCAGATTCGGTCATCTTTAAGATGAACCTGTAATACAAGTAGAATGGCACATGCCCCAATTCAAATATTGCAACTTGCCAACCAGGCCTTTAGGCAGCAATACCGTAACATAATAGTGCTTTTCAAGTATTGCATCTAGAGATGAGCGACTTTGCCTTTTTTCGGGTCGAGTCGGGTTTCATGAAAACCGACTTTCGCAAAAGTCAGGTCGAATGAAATCGGCCGACTATAGGGAAAAGTCAGAGGCCGACTGAAACACGAAACCCAATGCAAGTCAATGTGGAAGCAAAGTCGGCAGGGAGTGGAAGACAGTAGACACACCTACAGTGCCCATTTCAATGCCAAAAGCATCAATTCTTATAACTGAAGCTTGTCAACCTTAATTTACTTCCTAATAATAGTTACGCATTGAAAACTGGGTGTTATTTGGCTAAAGTTGTGGGGGGGTTGGGCTGGCTCCGGGTTTTCGTGTGCCCTGGGCCAAAGAGTGTCAGTGCGCCCCTTTAACACATACCACAACTCATGATGCTCCCATATGCCACAGAAATATAGGTATAGTACAATGACACATACTTCACTGCTTACATGACATGACTGATCTATTTTAAATTGTACAATAGCTCTAAAACAGGACAGTATATTACTCCATACAGTGTTATGGCCACCACTTTGTGCGTCATACAGAATAATGAGCCCCATACCAAATAATTAGTCACATATAATGTTCCATACAGTATCTGATGAGCTCCACATAATGCTCCATATATAATGTGCCCCATTTGTAATGCTCCAGTGTATAATGTGCCCCTTAGATGCTGCTCCAGTGTCTGATCTGCCCCATTTACAATGCTCCAGTACATGATGGGCCTCACGGATGATGCTCCAGTGTATCATGGGCCCTAATAATGCTCCATATATAATGGGCTCCATTTGTAATGGTCCAGTGTATAATGGGCCCCTTAGATGCTGCTCCAGTGTCTGATCTGCCCCATTTACAATGCTCTAGTACATGATGGGCCCTATTTTTAATTAACCCAGGCATGGTATGTGAAAAGAGCTCCATGGAGTTATCTGAGGTGTGTGCTTCCACATCCTTCACTTTTGGTGTGGGTGAAGGACACAAGGAAAGGGGTTGCTCCTGACCAGAAGCCTGCAGTTACAACTCAGTGCTTGCATTTTTTACAACTTCAGAAGAGGAGGCGATAGAGCTGGAGGCTGTTTCAGCAATGTAAGCCACAAACAGTTCCTGATACTCTGGCTTTAAAAGCAGTCTACCTACTCCCAGAAAAGGCAGCCTTACAGGCCTTCCAGAGCTACACCAAGACGCTGGCTCAACACCTCCTACCTTAGCTGCTATTGTGTTTTTGGCACTACCAGCAGATGCACCACCACCACCACTATCAGTACCAGGTGGCCCTCCACGCCCACATTCGCGTCCTCTTCCACCATACTTCCTCATGTTTTTGAAAATGGACCCAAAATACCAGCAGATATATGGTACTGAATCAGAAGTGTACAGCTCTATACAGTCTATGGATAACAGTAAATCTCCGTATATATTTCATGAGGCATACACAGACGCTCACAAGCTCAGTATGGATTACCTAATAAAATAAGTTGAAAAAGGGTACAGTATCACCAGATACAAGGTGTATATATAGTATAGTGTAAACATTCTGATTCTCTGTATACATTTCAGGAGGCAGACACAAATACTCTCAGGCCCAGTATGGATTACACAAGAATATGAAAAGCTGTAAATGGGTTATGTAACACAAGCATACAGCTATATACAGTGTTGGGGTAATCTTAAAGTTCAAAATATATTGCCGGAGTAACAGACAGACGTTTACAGGCTCATTATGGATTACACCAGAATCTAAATAGCTTAAAAGGTTACTGTATCAGAAGCGTTCTGCTGTATACAGTGTTTGCCAAATTGAAAATATCGGTATATATTTCCATAGTCACCCTCAGACGCACACTCAGTTTGGTTTTGACCATAATAAAAAATGTTGTAAAAAAGGTCCTGGATAACAAGATAGCAAGTATATATTTTTTAGGGTACAATTGAAATCTCCATATAAATTGTCCCGTAGTCACTCTCAGACGCTTACACAGTATGGATTTGACCGTAATGCTAAATGTCGAACAAAGGTACTGTATAACAAAATACAAGCTGTATCGAGTATAGTGTAAAAATTTGTTTCTCCGATTCACCGTATATATAGAAGGCGTAACCCACACACGCTCACTCACTATGGATGATGTAGGGAAGTTGGACTGACAGACAAACCAGCCTGTAGTGAGAAGCAGTGGTGTAGCGCAGTGTAGGTGTGAAAATATGTGAAACCGCTAAGATAAAGAGAAATGGTGCAGTGTTTTAGCTTGCCCATTGGAGGGCAGTGGAGAGTGTAGGAGTGGGACTGAATAACTGCCATTGGTCAGAGAAACTGTTAGGTGATGGTGGGCGGAGTTACCAGAACTGGAAGTATAAAAGGCTGAGGGAAGGTTCTGGAAGAGTCAGTCAGCGAAGGGAGCACAGTAAAGAGGAAGTTCTGCTGAGGAAATAGAGACAGTGGAAAGGCTCCAGAGAGGACTGACAGTTGAGGCAGTCACTGGGGGAGTGGCCCAGAGGACGGTAGCCACAGACAAAGACGGCCTGGGGCTACCATACGGACAGTGTGCTCAGACTGGTGCAGCGCTGTGGTGGTTGGGCCTAGGCCAGCCACAGTGGAAGAGCCACAGAGGATGCCACGATTATAGTTACAAAGCAAGTGAAGGTACCGGGGCCTGTGTACAGAGAAATGTGAAACGGCTGTGGTGAATTGCTATTGTCGACAGAAGGATGGGCACTAAAAACGGACCTGTTCAATACAAACTCTGTCTCAGTCTCGTGTTTGTCTGTGGCAAGAAGAGGGTCACCCCCCCACAGTTGGTTATCCTACAGATGATACCTTAATACAAATTTTTGAAACAAGGTACTGTATCAGCACATACCAGGTGTGTCCAGTCTAGGGTTAAATTTCCATCTATACTTCCGGAGTCAGACACAAACACTCAGGCTCACTATGTATTACACCAGAATTACAAAAGTAGAAAAAGGGAAAGGTATTCATAGCGTACACCAGTATACAGTGTTGTGGTACTTTTAAATCTTCATATATATTTCAATCTCAGTAAGCCAGTCAAGAATCTCCGCTACTGGAAACTACATGGATTCAAGTATAGACGCAAAGTCGAATGTTAGCAGAAATTTTGGAGTTAATCATCGCGGGAAAACCTCCCGGTAGACGTTGCAGAGGCGATGCAGACCCTCAATTACTGTGTCTGTGGAGACAGTGAAAAAGGTTCTTTGTGAAGAAACGATTACTTTATTTCAGTAGCGTGGATCACATCACCGTTACTCGTCTCCATCAAATTGTGATCACGGAGATACAGTGGGGAAAAAAAGTATTTAGTCAGTCAGCAATAGTGCAAGTTCCACCACTTAAAAAGATGAGAGGCGTCTGTAATTTACATCATAGGTAGACCTCAACTATGGGAGACAAACTGAGAAAAAAAAAATCCAGAAAATCACATTGTCTGTTTTTTTTTTCATTTTATTTGCATATTATGGTGGAAAATAAGTATTTGGTCAGAAACAAAATTTCATCTCAATACTTTGTGATATATCCTTTGTTGGCAATGACAGAGGTCAAACGTTTTCTGTAAGTCTTCACAAGGTTGCCACACACTGTTGTTGGTATGTTGGCCCATTCCTCCATGCAGATCTCCTCTAGAGCAGTGATGTTTTTGGCTTTTCGCTTGGCAACACGGACTTTCAACTCCCTCCAAAGGTTTTCTATAGGGTTGAGATCTGGAGACTGGCTAGGCCACTCCAGGACCTTGAAATGCTTCTTACGAAGCCACTCCTTCGTTGCCCTGGCGGTGTGCTTTGGATCATTGTCATGTTGAAAGACCCAGCCACGTTTCATCTTCAATGCCCTTGCTGATGGAAGGAGGTTTGCACTCAAAATCTCACGATACATGGCCCCATTCATTCGTCCTGGCCCCTTTGCAGAGAAACAGCCCCAAAGCATGATGTTTCCACCACCATGCTTTACAGTAGGTATGGTGTTTGATGGATGCAACTCAGTATTCTTTTTCCTCCAAACACGACAAGTTGTGTTTCTACCAAACAGTTCCAGTTTGGTTTCATCAGACCATAGGACATTCTCCCAAAACTCCTCTGGATCATCCAAATGCTCTCTAGCAAACTTCAGACAGGCCCGGACATGTACAGGCTTAAGCAGTGGGACACGTCTGGCACTGCAGGATCTGAGTCCATGGTGGCGTAGTGTGTTACTTATGGTAGGCCTTGTTACATTGGTCCCAGCTCTCTGCAGTTCATTCACTAGGTCCCCCGCGTGGTTCTGGGATTTTTGCTCACCGTTCTTGTGATCATTCTGACCCCACGGGGTGGGATTTTGCGTGGAGCACCAGATCGAGGGAGATTATCAGTGGTCTTGTATGTCTTCCATTTTCTAATTATTGCTCCCACAGTTGATTTCTTCACTCCAAGCTGGTTGGCTATTGCAGATTCAGTCTTCCCAGCCTGGTGCAGGGCTACAATTTTGTTTCTGGTGTCCTTTGACAGCTCTTTGGTCTTCACCATAGTGGAGTTTGGAGTCAGACTGTTTGAGGGTGTGCACAGGTGTCTTTTTATACTGATAACAAGTTTAAACAGGTGCCATTACTACAGGTAATGAGTGGAGGAAAGAGGAGACTCTTAAAGAAGAAGTTACAGGTCTGTGAGAGCCAGAAATCTTGATTGCTTGTTTCTGACCAAATACTTATTTTCCACCATAATATGCAAATAAAATGAAAACAAAACAGACAATGTGATTTTCTGGATTTTTTTTTCTCAGTTTGTCTCCCATAGTTGAGGTCTACCTATGATGTAAATTACAGACGCCTCTCATCTTTTTAAGTGGTGGAACTTGCACTATTGCTGACTGACTAAATACTTTTTTTCCCCACTGTATGTAGACATGGTCCTCACTGCCTATCATGATGTGTCTAGTCATTTTGGAGTGCAAAAGACAGAAGCCACAGGCCGTAGGCGATTCTATTGGATTGGCATGAGAGGAGACATTGAAAAATGGTAGCAGGAATGTCACACGTTTGTGACTATCACAACTGTGAAAGGTGATCATAAAGCACCACTGCATCCGCTTGTAAGTTGACGTCCATTTCAAATGGTAGCCATTGATCATCTGAAGGTAGAGGCCAGCAGGACAGGCCATAGCTACATCTTAACCATCATTGATCAATACACCAAATTTCTAGTGGCCGTCCCTGTAAAGGATTTAACTGCACAGACTACACAGCGGTGGAGCAGGGAGAGGTAAGTATTGCAACTTGCAAGTGCTGTGGCCATGACCAAGCAGGGGGGGCACAATCATGGTCGATGGTACTGGCACAGGGCCCCTGCTAGTACGCTGGTGTGTCTGACGGCGAGTGGGCTCTCCCACTGTCTGAGACACTGTATTGTACTCTGAGGGACCCTGTGCCATTGCCGTCTGCCATCAGTGGGCCCATCCACCTGTTCAGAGCAACGGCATTTGCCCGTGTGCACCACGTCTTGACCCCAGCCGTTGGGGGAGGGGTGGGCAGCCCAGTTAGGGAAGTTTAAAAATTGCCATATGTAGATGTGTTGGCTGGATATTCAGCTGCTGCAAAGTGCGTAATTGGGCAAGTCCGAGGAAGAGGAGGATAAAAGCGAGGCAGTTTTCTGGCATCAGAGGAAGGTGGGACAAAATCCTTTGAAACCCATTTATGGTTCATTTTAATGAAGGTTAGATCATCAACATTTTGGGTCGACAGACGGGTCCTTTTTTCTGTCAGGATTGATCCAGCAGCACTGAAGACTCTTTCAGAAAACACACTAGCAGCAGGGCAAGCGAGGTCCTGTAAGGCATATTGTGCCAATTCAGGCCAGGCGTCCAGTTTAGAGGCCCAATAGTCAAAGGGGAATGACCTGTGAGGGAGAACATCGATATGGGAGGAAAAGTAGTTTGTAACCATAGTTGACAACTGCTGCCTCCTGTCTCTTTTAATCGATGCAGTATTAGCAGTCGTGTGAGCGGTACTTGAGAAATCATTCCACAACATGGTCATTAAACCCCTGTCTCCAACACCATTTCTGCTGTGTGCACCATGAACACCTCTTCCATTGTGCCCAATACGGCTCGTGGGAGAACCAGCACCGCTGCTGTGTGCTGGGAAAGCCTCAAACAAACGGTTTACCAGAGTTGCTTGTTTGTTTGCCAATATTATCTCTAGGTTCTCCTGTGGCATGATGTTGTGTAATTTGCCTTTGTAGTGTGGATCGAGGATGCTGGCCAGCCAGTAGTCGTCATCCCTCATCATTTTGGCAATGCGGGGGTCCCTTTTTAGGATCTGCAAGGCATAATCGCACATGTGGGCCAATGTTCCAGGTGTCAATGATGCACTGCCCGTGGTGGGTGGAGGAGCAGTTTCTGGCAAATCCACATCCCTACAGTCACGCACAAACACTGTCCCTGACCTTGGAACGCCAACATTTTCTCTTGCCCCCTGAGAAACATCCTCCTGCCCAAAATAATCATCCCCCTCTTCCTCCTCCTCTTCCTCTTCCTCCACCTCGTCCAGGACAGTTCCCTGACTAGACAATGGCTGACTGTCATCAAGGCTTCCCTCCTCCTCCTCCAGTGCAGATGCCTGATCCTTAATGTGCGTCAAAGTTTGCATGAGCAGACGCATAAGTGGGATGCTCATGCTTATGATGGTGTCGTCTGCGCTTACCAGCTGTGTGCATTCCTCAAAACACTGAAGGACTTTACAGAGGTCTTTCAGCTTTGACCACTGCACACCCGACAATTCCATGTCTTCCTTCAAACTGCCTGCCTGTGTATCCTCCCACAAATGCATTACAGCCTGCCTCTGTTCGCACAGCTGCTCAACCATGTGCAGGGTGGAGTTCCACCTTGTTGCAATGTCTATGATTAGGCGGTGCTTGGGGAGGTGGAGCAATCGCTGCAACTTCTGTATATGACTGGAGTGTGCGGCCGAGCGACGGATGTGCGAGCACAGTCTTCGCACCTTATGGAGCAGCCAAACATAATGTGCAAAAAAAATCCTTCCCTTTCACTGCACACTAACTGTACAGTGAAAAGAGCTATCAGCAGAAGCAGTTTTTTTTTCTTCTTCCCTGTCTAACGCTCTCCTTATTCAGAATCATCAGCAGCAGCACCTCTCCCTATTGTAAGATCGGCAGAAGTAAGATGGCAGTCGGCGGTCACGGCCTTTTATACTCACTGTGATGCCACACAAAGCCAGCCAATCACTTCAATGCCCTTCTCTAAGATGGTGCTGGCTGCTGCGCATGTCATCGCGTGTGCGTCCTCCATCATTGGGTGAGAAAAGGCGCTGAAAGCCTCATTTGAAATGCGATTTTGGCATGCTGATCGGCGACCTCCTGGCCGACCTCACGCTAGGGTCGGGTTTCGATCGGCGAAACCCGATTTGGCGAAAGTCGGCGATTTTTGAATCTGACCGACCTGTTTTGCTCAACTCTAATTGCATCCAATTAAACTTGCAGATAAACACTCTAATGACAGCTATTGCAGCCTGCCCACCAGGCCTATAATCAGTAACACAGTGGCTTGCCAAATCTAATATCTTCCAATGCCCACTATATACTTATACCATTTACAATATCAGAATTAATTTCTTCTGTTAGTATTATCAGCATTCATATGGGTCCATCCACTCATTTGGCATAGCCCTCTTATAAATATATTAGGTGCACTGACAAAAACACAGACCAGCTTTTTTACCCTAATGTGGACTCCAGTTACCGTAAATGGACTGCAAGTTCCTAGGGAATCATAAATACACAACTACATATGAGTCATCATACTTCATAATTGTCATGATACAAAGAAGTGTGACACACTACAGCAGTTTGGGCATGAAACGGCCACCTGTAACGCATGGCTATCTTGGCCCCAATTGACTCCCCTGATGAGTAAAGGAAACACGTCAGGAGAAGGGGTGTTATAGTCACCACTAAGGGGATGAAAGCACATCTGATCTAAACCTGCAGTTGGTGAGACCGTTCTTTTCTTATGTATATGCCATGGAGTCCTTCTTTTTCATGACAGGTTGAAACGCGTTGGTTGTTATGGGGACCCCATCATTCCTTTCCTTTGTATTTTTGATACATAAATTTTAATATGTCTTGAATAAAAGAATTGATTTTATTGGATTACACGCCAGAAATGTTTTTTTTTTTTTTTTCCTCTTCCATTTTTCGCTTAGTAATTATTGACATATGCTTGTTATAAAGTATAGCCTAGTCGGTACTTGGCTTGGAGGCTTAATATAGACAATAATATTATAAATATCCAATGCTGTTACAGGTTATATATTATAGATTTTATTAAAAAAAAGTGAATGAAGCATATGTTTAACGGATTTAGATGATAAAAAAATAATTTAAATTATTTGTTTAGACTGTAGCATCTTAAATTGTTATGTACCGTAATTAGTATCAAAGTATTTTACTCACTGGGGCTAATGTTAGTCCCCATTACGGTTCCTTTTTAAGCTGTATACTGTACATGTAATTTTCTATGTGTGAACTTTTGTTTCAGAAGAAATACTTTGTTGGTATGAGAAATCCCTTGTGATACTTCAATAAGGCGGAAATGTTGGCTCTTCTGCAAGAATCTTGGTTATTACAATATCCAATAATAACCATAATGTAATTGTTTATAATTGGAAATTCTGTTTCCAAATACAGGAAAGATATATATCTTTGTACCGTATTAGCTAGTAGATAGAAAAATATTTAGAATTGAGAGTCCTCAGTGGTTGATACCTTTTAGTGGCTAACTGAAAAGATAGTAGCAAACTGCAAGCTTTCGAGACTACTCAGGTCTCTTCATCAGGAATAGACTAAGGCCTCTTTCACACATCCGTTTTTTGTAAAACCGGATCCGGCGAAATGTACTGCCGGATCCGGTTTTTCCCCATTGACTTGTATTAGCGCCGGATGGCATTGCGGTTCGTCCGTTTGTTACCGGATCCAGCTATTTGGCTCATTCCGACGTCTGGAAAAAACGGCTACTGTAACGTTTTTTGTCTCCGGCGAAAAAGCCGGAAGCGCCGGATCCAACGCTTCCGGCTTTTTGCCACAATGAAAGTCTATGGGCGCCGGAATGCGCCGGATCCAGAAAAAGACGGATCCAGCCACCGGATCCGTTTTTTGAAGTCTGCGCATGCTCAGATCCAATTGGCCAGCCCCCAGGAAACAGATATAACCTGCTAGACGGATCCGGCAGAAAAACGGATCCGTTTCTACAGTTGTCCAAAATTAATGCCGGATCCGTTTTTTCTAAAAATAGCCGGATCCTGCCTGATGGCAAAAAACTGATGTGTGAAAGTAGTCTAATGCAATAATCACATATATATATTATACACAACACAGCACAGAAATAATGCAATAGATAAGACAAGTGAGGTGAAGCAGAACTATCATTATGGGAGAGGGATAAACAGTTTTGGCCATAAATATTGGAACAGTTCATCCATAAGGAGTGTTTTTAGAATAGGAGAATTTGTGGGTATCATCTGCGCTGCTGTGCAAATAACAGTCCAGGCATGTAAAAAGTAAAGAATGGTTTTATTTTTTCAACCCGTTTCGAAGTAAGCAGGGCTTATCAACTTATAAGTCGACTTATTGCATCTCAAGTGGAAGAAGTCCTGTTGACTTCGAAACGCATTCAGAAAATAAAAACATTCTTTACTTTCTACACGCCTGGACCGTTATGTACACAGCAGTGCGGAAGATGCCCACAAATTCTCCTTTTCTAATACTATGATTCAGTCATCGGTTTGACCTGTGGATCCACTGCAGCTTTCATCTCGGATGAGTCTGTATGCCTTAATATCATGAAGTATCAGGTGAGTGCAAACTGATTAAGAACTTTGAATAATCGTTGGAATTAGACCCTATTGGCGCTTTTCTCTCCTGTAGTGTTTCTTTGTAGATAAGGAGTTTGAAAGTTTTATTGTCATTTGATTGTAGTCTGGTTCTGTGTTGTGATGCCCCCACAAGGTCTGAGGAGCAAATTCCTTAATTGATTCGTTCCTTCACTGAGTGTGTCAAAGGTTGTCATGAGTTTATACTCCCAGACTCTTCTGTCTCTATGAGATTTGAAGTTACCTTTTAATACAAGTAATTTTATGTCCATGATGCTGTGATCAGGGATACAAAAATGTGTGGCTACAGGTAGAACCATTCTTTTTTCTCTTATTGTGTGGCGGTGAGAATTAATCCTTGTTCCAAGCTTTTGCCCGGTCTCCCCCACATACAGACCCCCAGCTTGACATTTGATACATATAATTAAGTACACCACATTATTTGTGATGCAGCTGAAAGTCCCTGGGATCTTGTAGTCCTGATGTGAATTTGGGATCTTTATCTTGTCCGTGTTCATTATAAATGGACAGTTGTTACATTTTTTCTGCTTGCAAGGAAAGGTTCCTGTAGCTGTTAGGAGAGGACAGGGAGCTTCTGACAATGAGGCTTCTTAAATTTGAGGGCTCCCTAAAACACAGCCTTGGGGGCTCTGGAAATATGAATTGTAATCGGGCATCTTTTTGTAGTAAAGGTTGTAATTTTTTTGCAGCTCCCCTTAGCACCCCTAGATTTGGTTTGTAGGTGACTACTAGAGGACCCGGTTATTTTCTTCTTTAGCTTTGTAATGTAGGAGATGATTCCTTGAAATTCTGGTGGCTCTTGTGTGGATCTTCCGACTTTCCCTCAACAAATGGTTTCAGGAGAGATAAGAATCAGTTTGAATTGAAAAGCCCAATTTTATTGTTTTCCAATACATAATCCATTGCTGTAGTTGTCTGGTGATGGCTTTCACCATAGAAAAATGCATGGACCCTTGAATGAATATTTAGACGTATGGGTGAATCAGAAGAGGCAGCTGTTAGACTAATGAACGTTTGGCTGACAATTCTCGCAGGTGTATGATTAGGATCAGGGTCTTTATTGAAACAGAACTTGGGCCCACCGGAGTATCCTTTTGTAATCTGGTCGGTAAGTCAAACCCAAGTCATGAAGAGGAGCTATCCTTATGCAAAGAAGCGTCTTGGGACTTGTGGGAGTAATTAAAGTGTCTGATTAAAAATATTTACCTTGTTTATTTCTTTCGATAATATCCAATATGATGTTCCAGAAGAGTGAAGGTTATTTTAATCCTCAATATTTTAAGGAATTCTGCTGAACTGCTTACGTGTCAGGGACTGCGGTATGGCTACTGTTCTGTAAATTAGTCCTATATGAAATGTAGTAATCACTCATATCCAGGATGCGATAAAACTGTCTGGGCCTATGGAGGGAGGAAAAGGGACTTTTGTGATATTCTTAGGTCTTCTCACAAGGCATATGTATTCGGTTTCAAGCCAGAAATGCGGAGGCTAGATTTTTCTGTGGCTTCAACATATGTGGAAATCTCTGGAGAAAACTTAATGCCAAAGGAATTTTTCTGCTGTGCGTAAATGTTTTTTTCTAGTTTTCTGCCAAGGTCCACCAAGTTTTTTCTATCTATCTATATATAAAAAGCAAAAAAGTAAGAGCAGCACTGAAATTCTCAAGTTGGGTGTAGAGCCCCCCAGGCAGAGACCAAACCTTAAGTAGAAGTTCAAAGATGGAGGCAGCACAATGTTCAAAATGAAAAAGGAGAGCTTCAAGCCTGAAAAAGGTTCTCACTAATGAACCGAAATGTCGCCATGATGGGCTATTGAATAGAAGCTCTCCTTTTTCACTTTGAACGGTGTGCTGCCTCCATTTTTTAAATTCTATTGATCTATCTCATATCTACAGTATCCATCTCATATTTATCTATCTCTTAAGTATGATATATCTCTCTATCTCTTATCTATATATCTACAGTATCTAATGTTAGTTACATGCTCCATATACTAGAGAACAGTAAGTTGTGCTGAGTTGTGGAAGTACAATGTTAAAGAATGATAACTCTTTAAAATACCATTCACTATATCCTGGAAGATTAATGTCTCACCCGATACACCCATCTGTTTCAGTCTTTTGGAAATCTTCAGTTATGGGTAGGCCTCTGGTTAACTACTTGAGAAAATGGTCTTCCTCAAATGGTTATTTCTATTCCCATCTACTGGATATGTCAGAAATGAATGATAGATGCGAGTCCCACTGCATCTGCTGCAGATGTGGATATGAATCGATGTAGACAGCCGGGCATCCGCGGTCACCTCTCTACAATCTCGAGATCCACATCTGTCCTACTTTTACTTAGGGGAGGGTATGCCATACATGTACTGTATGGAAATAATTATTTTAAAGGGAACTGCTTCACCAGCCCACAAACCACCACCATGTATTTTCTAATCCCTTTAAACCCTTCCTAACAAGTCTCTTTTAGTGGCTTATTGATTTCGGCGCATACCTAAAATCAATTTTTTATCTGTCTTTGCAACATGCTGAAGCGTGAGACTAGTTATGGGGGCGTAGGTTTATCTCCAGACTAATCATCCCACTTATCATATTATCACACCTCTGTGGGCAGAGTGACATGATTTACAAGAGTGGGGCCACCACAGCCTCTTGTGCAGGGAAGCTGGGTGTACGTTTCCTGGCTTCATCGGTGTACTGCGCATTCCCATAGAGGCGGCTGTGATGTAGTACACAGCCAACCACCAGATTTGCAGAGCCAGCAGTAATGGCTGACTGAGTCCTATGTCCGCTGCCTCCCTGGGCATGCATACACCCGGCTTCACTGTGCATGCCCTGGGAGGCAGATATTTGCACAGCAGGTGGTAATGATTAGCTGTGCCCTACATCAGTGGTATTTCCCTGGGAATACGCAGTGTGGCGATGAAGCTGGTGAAGAGTGGGACACTGTGACGGCAAGGAAAATGGAATAAAAACTGCCTGCCGTGAAACAAATGTCTGACAACCCGAGGCATGCTTTGTGATGCCCAAAGAAAATCACTATTTGCCTTTTCACTGTAACATTTAGCAATGCCTATCTCACAATTACAACCCTAGTCTATATGCCCTAGTGAGTATATTGAAGTCATAGAAGACATTCCCTTTGTTCGTAACCTCCTTTTGTGAGCTGGTGATGGGAAAATGTATGACCAAGTGTATCATTGCCAAAACCATCTGATCACTTTAAGTAAAAGAATTTGATCCATGACAATCTCCTGGCCACCAGACCGTACATACAATATTGAGCCTAAGACAAACCCTTTACTAAGAGGTGAGCAAGAAGAGTCACAGGACCCTGGTTCAGAAGCTATGACCGGTACCCCTACTGATTAGAAGAGCTTGGGATGTCTTTACGTTGGAGCGCAATGCACTCTTATGACCTGGCGGCCTACTAAGAAAAGGAGAGGCAGGGAATTCTGCAACTACACCCTGATCTGGTCCAGAGACCATGGACTACTGACATGGCCACTGGACCATGGCTCATTAAATCTTCTCTGCCTTGTAATATAATTTATAATCGGAATTTACTGACTCTTGTTCACTTTTTGAACAATGCTATTTCAATTTTACTCACACCACTGCCTTTTGCCCTTCTTACCAGCGTGTGTTAACTCGTCACTCTCTTTGAGACGACGATGCCTTATTGTTCTTTTGTTTCCGTTAACGAACACCAGAATGTCTGCAAGCTCAACGAGAGCAAATACAGCCAGCTTAAAATGGCTCGAAAGAATTGAATTGTGCCTTTGCATGCCCTTTCCTATTCAACAAATAAAACCCATTTTCTTTGCACGTTCCAATAACAAAGAATTGATTGTCGCCAATCGTAACTAAAACCACGGTGATCAGACGGGAAGCCATTCCAGAGTCTTTCCTCGGAACATTTCCTTCCATTCATTCATTCCGCTTGTGGAGTCTTGTTTAACCATTTTTAATACAAGGCTTAACCTTTTTTTTTTTTAAAAAGTTTTTGAATTGTTTATTATTCCGTCTCTCTCTGAATTCCTCTTTTCTCTTTGCTTCTGTGTAAACACTGGGTGATAAAAGTATTTTAACAGTCCAGTATTTGCACAAGCTGACTCCAGTTCATGTGAATCGTCTGCCGTTGACCTCGGAAAGTGAAAGTTTTTTTTGACTTGCATGTAATTTCCCACTTTTGTATGAAACATATTATGCAAAAATAATGCTTTAATGTAATGTTTAATAAACACAACGTTATCTGCAGAGCATCTCGCTGGAACGTGACACATGTTCATTCTCCCACGTTTAAGTTTAAAGAAAAGTTTATGCGCTTCCTACTTTGCCAAGAAGAAAAGAATAAGGCGCTGTTTTTTTTCCCATGACCCTTCGACTTGCTCTGTTCCAAGGACTTTATGTTTGGAAATGCCTTGATAACAGCTTCCATTTTTCAAATTCTCTTCCTAACATAACCCAGTGTGACAGCGATTGGACTGAACCCCAACACCCTTCCAAGAAAAAAAAAAGTCTCTGGCAAAGTTACTGTCATGAGGCCACAATGTCATAATGATAACCGTCCGGGTCTTCACACAACATAATATTGCTACTGTCTAAAATTTATCTTGTTTATTGTCGGCCATATAAATTTTCTGTGTCGGTAATTGCCTACGAAATAGCTCTCGGAAAAACTGTTGCACATTGTGGTAGGATTTTGGCTGCAGGACTGGGCGCACAGAGTGCTGTGCATCATCTCATCGTGATTTCATGACTTGGTCATAGCTGGGTCGAGGAAGGGTATGTTTCTCTGGAGTTGGAAGAGCCAACAAGCCACTTTGTCCTAACCGGGAATATGTCATTGACGTTAGACCCCCTTCAACAGAAAACGTGGCAGTGTAGCTCTTGGAATGCAAGGCAAAATTTTAACCCCGCGCGTTCCAATTCACCAAACAATTTTGCCCCTATCTACATAATGGGGGAAAAAGTGTGTGTGTATCAAGCCCCGCCTATCATTATGATGTCATAATGGTTGCCATGGCGACGCCGATGTCATCATAGGTTGCAAGCCCCGCCGCTCATTATGATGTCATAATGGTTGACTATGGGATGGAGGATGTGTAATGGGTATATGGGCACTGGACTATGGGATGGAGGATATGTGTGACGGGTATATGGTTACGGGACTATGGGATGGCGGATATGTATGATGGGTATATGGGCATGGGACTATGGGATGGAGGATATGTATGATGGGTATATGGGCATGGGACTATGGGATGGAGAATATGTATGATTGGTATATGGGCACTCGACTATGGGATGGCGGATATGTATGATGGGTATATGGGCACGGGCCTATGGGATCGTGGATATGTATGATGGGTATATGGGCACGGGACTATGGGATGGAGAATAATTATAATTTGCTATAACTAACCACAGTTAGTTACTATGCCCGGGCAGTGCCGGGCTCTTCAGCTAGTTTATATAGCACCATTGATTCCATGGTGCTGCACATGAGAAGGGGTTACATACAAATTACAGATATCAAATACAGTAAATAAACTAACAATAACAGACTGATACAGAGGGGAGAGGACCCTGCCCATGCGGGCTTACATTCTACGGGATGGTGGGGAAGGAGACAGTAGGTTGAAGCTGCTCGGGAGTTGGTGAGGCGGCAGCGGGGTCATTGCAGGTTGTAGGCTTTCTTGAAGAGGTGGCTTTTCAGGTTCCATCTGATGGATCCGAATGTGGTTGATAGTCGGACATGTTTGGGCACAGAATTCCAGAGGCTGGGGGATATTTTGGATAAGTCTTGGAGGCAATTAGGTGTGGAGCCAATAAGTGTGGAGGAGAGAAGAAGGTCTTGGGAAGACCAGAGATTAAGTGAGGGATGGTATCAGGAGATTAGTTCAGAGATATATGGATGAGACAGGTTATGTATGGCTTTGAAGGTCAGTATTAGTAATTTGAACTGGATACACTGAGGGAATGGAAGCCAGTGAAGAGATTAGCAGAGGTGAGAAGAGGAGGAGAAGCGAGGAGAGAGATGAATTAGTTGGGCAGCAGAGTTAAGGATGGACTGGAGAGGTGCGAGAGTGTTAGCAGGGAGGCCACAGAAAAGGATGTTGTAGTAGTCGAGGCGGGTGATGAGGGCATGCACAAGCATTTTAGTAGATTGAGGGCTGAGGGAGGGACGGATTCTGGAGATATTTTTGAGCTGGAGGTGACAGGAGGTGGATAGACCTTGGATGTGCGGTTTGAAGGACAGGGCAGAGTCAAGGGTTACTCCGAGGCAGCGGATTTCCGGTACAGTGGAAAGAATGATGTCAATAATTGTGATAGATCCGATAAGGAAGATATGTGAGATGGAGGAACGATGATGAGTTCAGATTTGTCCATATTCAGTTTGTACGAAGCGAGAGGAGAAGGAGGATATGGATAATAGAGACACTCTGGGATTTTGGACAGCAGAGAGTTGACATCTGGGCCAGAGAGGTAGATCTGAGTGTCATCAGCATAAAGGTGGTACTGGAATCCATGGGACTTTGAGTTGTCCCAGGCCAAGTGTATAGATTGAGAAGAGTAGGAGTCCTAGAACAGAGCCTTGAGGGACTCCAATAGAGAGAGGGTGGGATGAGGCGGTAGTGTGGGAGTGGGAGACACTGAATGTGTGGTTGGAAAGGTATGAGGAGATCCAGGATAGGGCGAGGTCTTTGATGCCAAAGGAGGAGAGGATCTGTAGTAGAAGGCAGTGGTCAACTGTGTCAAAAGCAGAAGACCGGTCTAGAAGGAGGAGTACAGAATATTGTCCGTTAGCTTAGGCTGTAAGTAGGTCTTAGTAATTTTGGTCAGGGCAGTCTCAGTGGAATAATGGGGACGGAAACCAGATTGTAGATTGTCAAAGAGCAAGTTAGATGAGATGTGATAGGAAAGTTCAGCATGGACGTGCTGCTCCTGGAGTTTAGAAGCGAATGGGAGCAGCGATATTGGGCGATAGCTGGACATAGCGGTTGGGTCGAGGGTTGGCTTTTTAAGGATACGCGTGATCGTGGAATGTTTGAAAGTAGAAGGGAAGGTGCCAGAAGTTAGTGATAGGTTGAAGACGTGGGATAGTGATGGGATAAGTGTGGTGATGAGGTTGGGAAGGAGGGAGAGATGAAACCACACTGTCAGTAGTAAAAAATGCAGTGGACAAACCTTGAAAATATAAATGCGGTTTTAGAGGGAAGAGAATGAAAAATCATTGCAGTGTGGAGCATTGAAATATAAAGTGCAGTCAACGTTATCCAGATGCCCGGCATGCTTACGAGACTTGTCGAAGATCTAAAATGTTACTGACCTTGTAAGCGACTATATCTGTTAATTTGTGTGAAGGCTTCTCATCCTCATTTACCATTTAAAGTTCATGGTTTATAAACTTAATCGGATAACTGACTCCATATTCACAATCTGCTGTGTGGCCAAAGTTGTCCCAGCATGCCATGTTCTGCTACGGAGCAAATTGAGTGCACGAAGTGAAACAGCTGGTGAAGACCACAACTGCACAAGACGGGACGATGATGCGGATAAAGTATTGCGTCCCTGGATTTAGAGTATATGATGTTTGGGCAGTGGAAATATTGGGAGCGGCATTCAGTTTGGTATTTATTTTCTAATTCAAATTGAAATGATAAAATGTTAGTTATGAAAAGGAAAAAGTTGCTGCTTGAAAACTGCATTTATCACTATAAAATATTATATAGTTCAAAGGAGAGCTGTCTTATAAAATAACATGATCAACCTGCAGATATGGGGTTAATCTGCAGGTTAATAGTGATATGACACCATGTTTCTCCAACATTGAGAGGAACACCATGTTTCTCCAACATTGAGAGTCCCACTGCCAGGAGGAAATGTACTTCATTCTCCCTGCAGCGTTCGTGTTCATCTAATGTCCATAAAGGGAACTGTTCATATAAAATAATGCTTAACCTACTGATATGGGGTTAATCTGCAGGTTAATAGAGTTCTTTACACTTGTGGTGCCGGCATTGAGAGCCCCATTGCTAGGAAGAAATGAACTTTAATCCCCCTGGCAGCCTCGCTTTTTCAGTAAGTGGTGCCGACACTGCTTCAGTCACTTTTCTGTGTACAGAGAGTGGCAGCTGTAACCGTGTTCCCGACACTGGCTGACATCCAGCCCTAGTGCTGAGTCTGCTGTAAGTCAGCAGCATGGTTACAGCCATCGCTGTTTATACACTGAGCGGTTACTGAAACCGTGATGGCGCCACTCCCATTACTGAAAGAGCGAGGTTGCCAGGGGGATTAATATTCATTTCCTCCTGGCAGCGGAACTCCCAATGCCGGCACCACAAGTGTCGAGAACTATGTTAATAGCGTTATTTTATATGACCAATTCCCTTGAAGGTCATTAGATGAGAGTAGGCCATACTCGCTGATTTTGTCAAGATCAGACGATGCTCTGATGTTTATGTGGGCCTCCCTCCTGACTGTCCCCTGGACAGATGATGTTGGAGGAAAGAAGGATTGAACATTTGAAACATTAACAGCTAATCCTTTTGTTTTAGGGGATGAAAAGCCACCGTCAGGGAAGTCTGGAGGTGACATTGGCTTTTCCTCTCTCCCCACTAAAAACCCATGAACTCTTGGTGTATTTGAGTCGAGTTCTCATGTGTATGGAGGAATTAGGAGACAGATATCTGTTCGGTCATCAGATATCACCTGGATAAGACCAGCTTTAAAAACACTTTAGATTAACTTTGGCCAAACCTGCCGACATCAACAGTCTAATGTGTATGGGGTCCTCCCAACCATTTGCAGCAAATGATATTGGGGAGAAGAAGAATCTGGCATGTCCGATTTTTTTTTTTTTATTTACTTTTGTTCTCTAAGAGATAAGCCATTATCAGAGATGTCTGACAGCGGCTCTGTCATAGCGAACACGAGCTCTCGGCCTGCTGTGTATGTGAAAGTCGTGCAGATGACCGTCAGCTGAAAAGTCAGCCAACCGCTATCTAAAGTGTATGGGGAAAATTTTCTCTATTGCTCCAAATTATTTAAAGCAAATCTCTTAGTAGGACTGACTCTCCTAAGCCGTCTATATGGGCATGCAGGTCATAGAAAGGTGAATAATATAATACCTTGATATCTGCGACCCGATGTCTTATTCTAGAGAAATCCAGGTTTTTCTTTATAAGTAAATCTCTGAGAATCTGTCTCCCAGAGATTATTGTAAATGAAAGGAGGTGTTACCAGTGAGAGACATGTATTGTACAGTAGCTCAAGAGGGCAGACTGTCAGTCATTACATGTCTCACAGTCTCACACAGATATGTCTCGCGCCCCTTCATTTAAAATAATCTCTGGAGGCAGATTCTCAAGGAGATCTATTCTCGGCCTATAGATCTTAACATCTCATTTACATATTAACAAGAGCATGGATTTCTCTGGAATAAAGCATTTGATCGCACATACCAAGGTATCATTTTATTCATTTTATCCAGCGTCCTGTGACCTGCATACCCATATACATGGCTTAGGAGACTTGATCCTACTGACAGATTACCTTTAATCTAAATTAGGTCTGAGGACCACATGGTAAGAGTATACAGCTACAGAGGGTCTATAGTAGGCACAGCCAATTTATACGGTCATCAAGCAAACCCTACTACATTGATAGGCACAGTCACCCAATCGGTTACACATTGCCCCACTTTATTGACAATCCCCATAACAAGTGATATTACCTAACCACGGTGATGAGCACATTCTCCCCCGACAATGAATATCATCCGGGTCCTTCTAGAATGTCCATTACTTGGCACCCCAAAGCTAGAGCTTTCCTCAAAAACACCCTTCAAATATGGTCCAACATAATGATAATTTTGACCTCACTAGAAGACAAAACATTATATTGCATTAATAACTCTGTCCCGGTGTTTTCTTGTATCACTTAGAAAAATGTTCTTTTCTAAATTCTGTCAGGAAATCTTTCATTTTCGTCCCAGTTCTAAAGCAAAACATATGGCTGTGAACAAAAAGCATATGGCATATGACACCTAAGTCATGGCGCGTAATGCAAATGTTCCTCTTTCTTGTGATCGTTTGCTTTTATGTCCATGTGGATTTGCCCACGCATGACTTATGCATGTGAAGCTTTTGCTTGGCCTAGAACATACCTCTCCTCTTCAATTTAGCATTCTGTTTACAGGTTTAGATGATAAACTACAATATGTTTTGTTTTTTTCCATTTTTGCTGATGATGTGGTTATCACAGCACTGTAATTCTTGTCACTTAGGTTAGTTTTATACAAGGACTTCATGGTGATTTTGCAAACCTTCGCTGCCCGATGAAAAACATCTGGACCCATTCAGAGGATCGCTACCTGGGGATGCAACTTGAAGCAACTTTTGTTGAAAGTAAAAGTTAGACCAGAAACTAGATATGGAAATGCCAGAATTTCCCATGGACATAATTTGTAAGTGCTATAAGATTCAGTTAAATTGGAAACCCCGAAATTTCTGCAAATATTTTCTAACTTCTATCTAGATCTTACAAACTTTTTTTTCTCGTTCTTTATAGTGCCTATAAATCCTAGGACTGTTTTTTATTTATTTACATTTTTCAATTTAGCTAGAAGTGATAAAATGTTGGTAAGCAAACCTTCTACCTTCTGGTCCTTACGTTGTGATGTTGGTCATCACAATTATGAATTATGATATTTTACATGTGATATTCAAAAAGCATCCATCAGTGGCAAAATAGGGTGGCCAATAAAATTGGTTATTGGGGCATCTGTGACCAGGAATTTGTTGGTTCATCTTTTGCCAGTAAACCTCTCACTTGGAGCCATTGTAAGGTGAAAGAGAGATTTTTCCATCTCCAACGTTCCTGTCCCCATTGATTTCAATGGAGTTTGGGTTCAGGTTTCGGGTATAGTTCTGGTACGGGTCCACCCATTCCTACTTATAAGTTTTTTAGCTTGTAGTATAAAATAAAAGCTATACTAGGACTAGTATTTTCAGGAAATCATTTTTGGGTGTATTTTCTCAAGAGATGAGCAAATCGATTTGCAGGACTCTGGTCCAGTAGCCATGTCAGTATGGGCGCTAGGCAGGAGCTCTGTGATCCCCCATCTACCTGCCAGCCTGTTCAGCTCCTCTTTTGAATACCCGTTCTTGTGTGACATCGTCATTGTTGTGTGATGTACACCTGATGTTGTGCCAGGCTTACTAATCAAAAAAGGAGGAGGCAAATAGGAGGTGGTTCGCGGGGCTCCCGTCCAACGGCTGTGGATAACTAACCTGGCCGTTGGACTAGGGTTTTGTGAATTTTTCTGCTTATCTCTAGTTTTTAGCTTTTAGCAATTGAAGGGTAATTGCCTATTTAGAAAGCTGTCCCCTATCCATACAAGATAACTGGTCGATCCCTGGGGTTCAGCTCTAGCATCCTCAGTCATCTAACCACTGGGGCTCTGGGATTGAGGAACTGGGTTGTCCATTCCATTCTTGATCTTTGGAACTGATGGAAATAGAGTTGCAGTCTCAAAGAACCATCCTCATCTGACATCTCCAAAGACAATGAATGGAGCAAAGGTCGAGCATGCACTTTTAACTCAAATCTGCAGAGCCCAGTTCTCAGGATCTCTGGGGTCTTCACTGCTGGGAACCCTTATCCTATTATATGGATAGGGAATAACTTACCATTTCTAAAATATCCCCTTCACATCTTTAGCTGAGCCTTTATCATAGACTCCATCCGATTGGTTGCAATGGACACCTAGTTGTATCCCATTAAAGTCGCTGAGCCTGCCAGACGTTGTTGATATCTGCTGTAAAGAGTTTTGACTTTTCATCAATGAAAACAATTGACAATGTCCTGCCAAATCCATGATATAATGGATCTCTTGACTTGCCCCATTAACACCATCGTGTGAAACCAAACACAAGGAGAGTTTTATTTCGCAGACATGAAGGATAATTCTTTTTCAGTTAGAAATTCTTTTTGTTCGGTTTTGACAGTATTTTTATTTATTTTTTTGTTTGGTAATTCCGAGAGGTCAAACCGGTAAGAAGAAACTCTTCAACCTTTTTACATCCTGTGATCTCCAGATGTGCTGTCTGTTTCCTTGGGTCCTGCCAGATTACAGCACTTTGGTGTATAAACTACATTTGGCTATTATTTATCTACCGACATCTGCTATTTAAAAGACATTTGTCTGATGTAGGTCTTAGAAACTGTTATGTTTTTCCTTCAGACAGGTCCTCCTCCTCGTGAGAAGTGCATTGTTTCTTTGCCAGCAGGCCTCGTACAAAGTTCATTTTGTGAGTCCGGGATGTACAGGCGCACCCCAACCCTATAAAATCACTGTATCTAAACTTCCTGGTTCCAAGAGCATTTATTTCCGTGTCTGCTATAGTTATATTTCCTTAGGCATGGCAAAGTTCTTCCTTTATCATCATTTTTATTTTTTTGTATACATTTTATTTCCTTAGTGGATTTTTTTGTAGCTTCCTTTATCTTCTACAAATATTTAGTTTGTTATTTTACCTAGCGCACTATTAACAGAGACGGCTCCAGGTTTATATGGGTCGTTGGGCGCTGAATCCCAGTGGGTGTCTCTCCGATTCGTTTTTTTTCCTTCAGCTTCCATAATCCTATAATTTATTTTTTTTTCCCTGGTCGTTAATGTTTAACGAGGGCTTGAATTTTTGTGGTATGAGCTGTACTTTTTACTGGTATCATTTTGGGGTATTTTGCGACTTACAACTTTTTGATTATTTTTTATTCCATTTTTTCCAAGACAATTCTACTATATCGATTTTGTTAATTTTTTTTTGTTAATTTCCAGATTTTTAATATGGGAGAAGTATTTTGTTATTTTATTAGTTCTTTATTACGTCAATTAAATTTAATGAGGGCTAATTTTTTTGCTGTATGAGCTTTAGTTCTTATTGGTATCATTTTTGGTCAAAGATTTTTTTGTTATTCCATTTTTGGGAGAGGAATGATGATAAAAAACCCCAGCAATTCTGCCATAGTATTTTTTTTTTTCATTTTCAGCATTTTCTATATGGGAGAAGTGTCCTGTTTTTATGGTAATTAATTTTTATATTAGTTTGGACAGTTTCGCATGCGGCAAATTATGTTAAATCTGCATTCTCCGGTTTGAAAGTTATCCCAAATATGTGGGATAAATTCCCAATCGCTGGGGTTCCAACCACTGGGGCGCCCACTGATCCTGAGAGCCGGGGCAATGAAGAGCCCTATACGAATGGAGCGGTGGTTGATGATGCGCACTGTCACTCTATTCATCCTTAATGGGACCAACAGAGATATCCCAGCACAGGTGTTCGCCATTAACAATGAATCAGAGGTATGCGTGATCGATCCCTGCTCCATTTATTCTGAGCTCTTATCATAAAATCATAGAATGTTAGAGTTGGAAGGGACCTCCAGGGTCATCGTGTCCAACCCCCTGCTCAAAGCAGGACTCAGTAAACCATCTCAGTCAGATGTCTGTCCAGCCTCTGCTTGAAGACTTCCATTGAAGGAGAACTCACCACCTCTTGTGGCAGCCTGTTCCACTCATTGATCACCCTGTCAAAAGGTTTTTTCTAATATCTAATCTGTGTCTTCTCCCTTTCAGTTTCATCCCATTGCTTCTCATGTTTCCATGTACAAATGAGTATAATGATGATCCCTCTACACTGTGACAGCCCTTCAGATATTGGCAGACAGCTATGAAGTCTCCTGATTTTTTGCAAGCTAAACATTCCCAGGTTGCTCTTCAGAAACGCAGCTCTCAGTATCAGTGAGAGTCACAGCGGTTGGACCTCAGGCAATTGGGAAGTTATCCCATAACCCACAAATAGGGAGTGGCTTGCAAACTTTTTTTTTTAAAATCTGCTGCAAATACTTGTCGTGTTCACATAGTTTTAATGCTACTGTCAAGATTGACATTGACGTGCGGTATAGGCTATCTGCCTCCAATGGGCCAGTGAGGTAGGTTAGAGATTTGCAAAAATGCAGCTTTATGTACGGAAGGAGAAAGTAACATTTTCTAACACAGGAAAAATAAAACCTCATGCATCGAAGTATTTGCTAGGGATAAGTTTAATATACAGGAGCAGAAAATTTCTTGACTCTCTTCTGGTGGAACACAGAAAAAACTGGGTGGTGTGAACACTGTCCTACCGACTTTTTCACTTTTGTGCATGGCTCATGTGTTTTTAATCTATTACTTTCTTGCTTATGCAAGTTTTGGGAGATCCCCGCCCCTCTCTTGTGAGCCATGCACATAAAAAGCCGTCTTGCACGGTGTGTCCACATTGGACAGCGCCTTTTCTGAATCCTGCTCATATAGGTACTGTTCACATGATCAGGTTTTAAATACATTAGATAGGACTGCTCTGAGAAGGGTATACCTTGACGTTTGGTACAGCGGCTTAGTATACATTATTTGCAAAAACGTATCATCTAAATACCCTGTTTTTGTTATTAACTTTTTACTATCACTTGCTGTTTACTGTTATATATATTTTTTACAACAGAGTATTTTTGCACGTTTGTTATACTGTATTTTTTCTGTGTTTCAGTCTTTGGGTGGTGTGAACACTGTCCTACCGACCTGTTCACTGTGTGCATGGTTCATGTGTTTTTAATCTCTCTTCTGTGGTGGTCAGGAAATGTTACGCATCTGGTAGAACTTTGTCATAATTTTTTACCCTGAATCTCAGATTTTGAATATGGACAGAAAAAAAAATGTTGTCTAATGCAAATCATGCGTGACATTCTTTGTTTTTTTCTAAACCTCAGTATTGTCGCGCCTTGGTGATAAATTCTTTTTTGTAGGATGAATTTGCAGTGATCTTTTTACCTTTTTAAGCTGTGGATGAAAAATCACAAATCCAAAATGGAAAACTACGTTCCTTGCTCGGTATAATTACTGTGATTACCGAAAGGTTACAGCGGGTGTGTTATGATAGGTATAAATATGTCTTTGCGGCTTGCTGACTGATGGTTTCAAGTGGAATATCAAATATTCGCCATTTTCGTGATAAAAAAATGTATAATTTTATCATCAGTCCAAAACCCAAATAAAATTGAGCCCAGACTGCTGACTGTATATAATAGGTAACTACTTGTTTGCATTGGACAAGGATCAAAACAATAAATTAATGATTTTGGTTAGATCCAGAATTGGTTTTATTTGCATTCAAGTTTTGTTTAATATCGTTGGTTTTTTTAGTGATTGTTCGAGACAGTTACGGTGTGGCCACTTCATGGAGGTCTGTTTTACATTTTGCCTATTTATTTTTCTGGCTATTACTATAAGAGAATTCTATTTGTCTCCAATTTCGCAAAAAGAAAAATTTTTATTTGGCAGAAACCAAAGTTTTTGCTATACACTTTGCGCAAAGTCAGCAAAATGGCAGCTGACCAAACACAAGAAACAAGGTCTGGAAAGAGTTAAAAAAAGATAAAAATGATTACTCATTTGGTCCTCCTTACCTTTCCTCTTCAGTGTCTTCCAGTGCCTGTCATCTTCATTGTCTACTGAACTGACATCATTACATTGTGGCCTAGGCAGTGCTGGAAACACCAAAGATACCAGACGTTGGTTTCACTGGGTGCAGGAAGACACCGATGATGCCAGGCACTGGAAGTTACCTAATATGCCAGGTGCTGGAAGATGCCGGGTACTGGAAGTTATCTAATATGCCAGGTTCCGGAAGATGCTCGTTGCTGGAAGTTACCTAATATGCCAGGTGCTGGAAGATGCCGGGCACTGGAAGTTACCTAATATGCCAGGTGCTGGAAGATGCCGGGCACTGGAAGTTATCTAATATGCCAGGTTCCGGAAGATGCTCGTTGCTGGAAGACAGAAGATGTCGGGCACTGGAAGCTACCTAATATGTCGGGTGTCAGAAGACACCAAAGATGCCGGTCATTGGTTTCACTGGGTGTTGTAAGACACTGAAAATGCCGGGCACTGAAAGTTACCTACTATGCCGGGTGCCGGAAGATGCCGGGAGCTGGAAGATGCCGAGCACTGGAAGTTACCTAATATGCCGGGTGACAGAAGGCACCAAAGATGCTGGTCATTGGTTTCACTGGGTGCTGGAAGACAATGAAGATGCCGTGCACTGGACGGTACCTAATATGCTGGGTCCTGGAAGATGCCAGGTGCTGGAAGACACCGATGATGCTGGGCACTGCAAGTTATCTAATATTCTGGGTGCTAGAAGACACCAAATATGTTGGTCGTTGATTTCACTGGGTGCTGGTTGGCACTGGAAGTTACCCAATGTGCCAGAAGACAACAAAGATTCCATGTGCCAGAAGACAACAAAGATTCCATGTGCCAGAAGACAACAAAGATTCCATGTGCCGGAAGACAACAAAGATTCCATGTGCTGGAAGACACCAAAGATTCTGGCATTGGAAAATCACTGAATATTGCGGGTGCCGAAGGACACCGAAGAAAACTGGCACTGAAAGTTACCTAATATGTTATGTGTCAGAAAACCTCAAAGATGCAGGGTGCCGGAAGTCACCGAATTTGCCAGGTGCCAGAAGACCCAAAAAATGGACCAGTGATGACTGCATTTGTGACTGGGCTGAAGAAGATGACCACAGGGTGGGACAGATGACGAGTCAACTGTTCGTACATTTCAGGACAGTCTGTAGAAATAAGGTACTTTTTTGCCCTGTCTGTAGAAAAAAAAATGTCAAGTGTAATTGTCGTTTTCATTTTTATTTCATAAATCAATAGTACACATGAAAACAATCAATTTTGTAATATATCTGATCAGAGAAACATGCTTGTTTCTCTGCTAAAATGTATTAATCATTATCAAAATTCACAATTCTGAAGTAAAATCTGTATTCAGTGAAGAAAGACTTTCCGATTACTGAGATACTAGTTTTCACGTGTACTATTGATTTATGGAATACAAATTAAAATGATGTTTACTCTTTACGGCGCCCATAATATTTTTTGAAGTTGAAAAATCTTATACAGATTATTTTGACCGTAATTCTCATTGTTTCACCATTCACAGTTAACGCATCTGATGTCTGCTGCCCATAATTCTGATATGAAGACATGTATCACTTATCATAATGATTTATTATGGTTTTCCATTGTGTCCGTAAAAGATATTTTCTGTCCTTGATTTTATTTTTGTAAGCTGTCCAGAAAAAATAAAAAGTAAAGTTGTCAACCCTAAGGGTAAATTATAATTTAGGGGGGATTTTTTTTTTTCATATACAAGTATGTATTATTCCCTTGGGTTTAACAAGCTCTCAGAATTGTGCACATTTGGATTATATTTTCTGGCCAAATTTGAGCAAACTGCTGAGTTCTAATGACAGATTTGTTCACAAATTCCTATTATTTATCTTGACGCTCATGCATCATGTTAGTACTGTATGTATGGTATTTATCTGAGCACGTTAATCACAGTTTATCTGGATACTTTATACTTTTTTTTCTGCCTGTCGTATCATTTTTTTTACTCCTGTCTGCTATAATTATGTCAGCGCTCTATATATCATTTGTCTGGATCCGGACAATACAGTATATACTTTATTAATCTAGACAAAACATGACATTACAGTGTATGTATAGAATATATACATTAAATAATTTTATTATATACATGAAAAAGTTTGGGCACCCCTGTTCAAAATTACTATTGTGAACAGTTAAGCAAGTTGAAGACGAACTGATCTCTTAAAGGGCTAAAGTTAAAGATGACACGTTTCTTTTGTATTTTAGACAAATATATAATGTTATTTTTTATATTTTAAAAATGACGAAAGGAAAATGGTCCGATTCAAAACTTTGGGCACCATGCATGGTTAGTACCTAATAGCACCCCGTTTTGCAAGTATAACGGCTTGTGAACCCTTTTTGTGGCCAGACACGGGACCAAGGGATTTTCAACCATTCTTCCAGGCATTCTGGGCATGTGCACTCAATCTGTGTGTATGTCCCAGCTTTATATTGTATGTGCGCATGCTCCAGAGCCACTGAGAGTCAGTAACTACATGGTATGTGTGCTACGGTCTTGCCACTCGGCACTCTCCATTCTCAATCTCAGCGGCTCAGGAACAAGCACACATATAATATGAAGCTGGGACATACACACAGATTCAGTGCGCATGCCCAGAAATCTGAGATTCATTGCGCAAGCGCCTCTATCCACTGGGAGATTGCAGTGATATAGAGAGCAGTGAAGAGAGGACATTATAATGCGATATTGATCTGGAGAATCTGAAAACGGCATTTGACTGATTGTGACTAAAAAGCTAGAGATCCCCACCATTCTTCATTTTTTTTTGTCCACTTGGAAGACGCTCCTTTTTTTTGTCCACTTGGAAGACGCTCCTTTTTTTTGTCCACTGGGAAGACGCTCCTTTTTTTTGTCCACTTGGAAGACGCTCCTTTTTTTTGTCCACTTGGAAGACGCTCCTTTTTTTTTGTCCACTTGGAAGATGCTCCTTTTTTTTTGTCCACTTGGAAGACGCTCCTTTTTTTTTGTCCACTTGGAAGACGCTCCTTTTTTTTGGCCACTTGGAAGACGCTCCTTTTTTTTGGCCACTTGGAAGACGCTCCTTTTTTTTGTCCACTGGGAAGACGCTCCTTTTTTTTGTCCACTTGGAAGACGCTCCTTTTTTTTGTCCACTTGGAAGACGCTCCTTTTTTTTTGTCCACTTAGAAGATGCTCCTTTTTTTTTGTCCACTTGGAAGACGCTCCTTTTTTTTTGTCCACTTGGAAGACGCTCCTTTTTTTTGGCCACTTGGAAGACGCTCCTTTTTTTTGGCCACTTGGAAGACGCTCCTTTTTTTTATCCACTCGGAAGATGCTCCTTTTTTTTGTCCACTTGGAAGATGCTCCTTTTTCTGTCCATTTGGAAGATGCTCCATACTTTGCAAAATGCAATGGAAAGGAAAATACACAATTCAGATGACACCTGTGAGATGTCTTTTTGGATCGTTTTAACCTAAAAAAAAAGCTCAAAGCAAAAAAGCTCACTGTTTACTTATTGCTTAATGGACTTAAAAATAAAAAAGAACGCTTGCAAATTGCGACCAAAAAATGGCACCAAAAAAATGTTTGCAGAAATGTACAAAAAAGACATGGCATGTCCATTTTTGCTGGTTTCACCCGCCTGGAAACAAATGTTGTGCGCGCATATCCATAAATGTAATAAATTTACCTTTGCTAGTGATTGACTAATATGTTTGATTTTGGATCCTTAGAGTTAAAAAAATGATACAACAAAATATCTTATTTTTTATCTAAATTTCTGTAGTCATTATAAGGAATTATATATAACGGGGATTGATATAAATTCACTGATGGAAAATGAAAAAAAAAAAAAAAAAAGGCACAACTGTTTTCCAATCCTTTTCTCTGATTCCTCTGCTGCTTCTAACAATGCGGTCATACTTAACATTTATATTAATTTCATCCCCCTAGGGGAAGAGCTGCAGGATTGAGCAGATTGATAATACTGTACTTTAGATGTTTTCTTGCTGCTCGATTGCATGGACTCTGCAGTAACCTTCTCTTCTTTAATTGTATTTGCAATTTCACTAGAGATGAATTGGTAAAGGAAAGGTCAGTGTCTTAATGACAAAGTGAGACTTCAAAAATTGCACATACACTAGACGAACAGTAAATGAGTAGAATAGTCATGTTAAAAAATATATATAAATAAAAAAGCCTAAATAACAAAAATGATGGGTGTGAGAAAAACACTTCTAATTGCATCGGTTTGCCCACGGTTACATTTGGCGCCCCTCATGGGGCACCCTACTCCTTGTGATTAGTTGTTATTGATTTATGGCTTTCGGCTTGTGCTGGACGTGTGGAACCAATCCCAAAAATGTCTTTTCTGACCCATTTATGAGATTGTGAATCCCAGTTCACTTTTTGTTTAGATGTACCTGGGCAAATCCCATAAGCAGGGTAGCCAAAAGCCATAGTAGTTTGTGCTGGTGCCTAATATTTTGGTAGTTCTCTAGTTAAAGTTTGTATCCTCTACTAGTGGTCCAGGTTTCTAAGGAGCCCAGTTTTGGACATTATCATTGGGCATCGTGTAATTCTTGGTCAGGTATTTTGTAGTTGTCCGCGTCAGATGCTCTTTGCTAAGGTTCACTGCAAGTGAGGGAGTACTCCATATATGATAGGACATCTAGACCAGGAATGCCCATTGAGATAACCCTATTCATTTGCATAGAAGATAGAATTAGCATAGAATTCACTCTTACTAGGATTCAAATCACGGCCGGTGAGATCGTAAGAACCATACAGTGGCATGTAAAAGTTGGGCACCGCTCGTCAAAATTACTGTTCTTGTAAAGGGTTAAGCAAGTTGAAGATGAAATGATCTCTAAATGGTCTAGAGTTAAAGATGACCCATTTCCTTTGTATTTTAGGCAAAAAATATATATTTTCATCTTTTTACATTTAAAAAATTACAAAAAGGAAAATGGGTCAATGCAAAAGCTTGGACACCCTGCATGGTTAGAACCTAGTAGCACCCCCTTTTGCAAGTATCACGGCTAGTGTTGAGCATTCCGATACCGCAAGTATCGGGTATCGGCCGATACTTGCTGTATCGGAATTCCGATACCGACTTCCGATATTTTTTCAATATCGGAATTCGGCATCGGAATCGGAAGTTCAAAGTTGATTGACGGCCTGACGTCATCATGATGCGCGGTGTGTGCGCATCATGATGCGCCGTCATTTCGGGCCTTCCGGGGGTCTCTGCCGGCCTGCCGGGGGGCTGTGTGGACTGCCCGGGGTCGGTACCGGCCTGCCGGGGGGCTGTGCCGGCCTGCCGGTGGTCTGTGCACCCTGTGGGGGTCTGTACCGGCCTGCCGGGGGGCTGTGCCGGCCTGCCGGTGGTCTGTGCACCCTGTGGGGGTCTGTACCGGCCTGCCGGGGGGCTGTGCCGGCCTGCCGGTGGTCTGTGCACCCTGTGGGGGTCTGTACCGGCCTGCCGGGGGGCTGTGCCAGCCTGCCGGGGGGCTGTGCTGATGTCCGGGGGTCTGTGCAAGCATCGTCCGATGGGACTACAAGTCCCATCTGGCGATGCCTGCTACCATGACAGTGATTGACACATTAGCCAATGATGGGACAGTAGTAGTCCCATCATCCGGCTAATGTGTTAAATGTTAAAAAAAAAAAAAAAAAAAAAAAATACTACATACATACTACATACATACTACATATATACTACATGCATGCTACATACATACTACATGCTACATACATACTACATATATACTACATACATACTACATACATGCTACATACATGCTACATACATACTACATACATACTACATACATACTACATGCATGCTACATACATACTACATACATACTACATGCATGCTACATACATACTACATGCTACATACATACCACATACATACTACATACATACTACATATATACTACATGCATGCTACATACATACTACATGCTACATACATACCACATACATACTACATACATGCTACATACATACTACATGCATGCTACATACATACTACATACATACTACATGCATGCTACATACATACTACATGCATGCTACATACATACTACATGCATGCTACATACATACTACATGCATGCTACATACATACTACATGCTACATACATACCACATACATACTACATACATACTACATGCTACATACATACTACATATATACTACATGCATGCTACATACATACTACATGCTACATACATACCACATACATACTACATACATGCTACATACATACTACATACATACTACATACATACTACATGCATGCTACATACATACTACATACATGCTACATACATACTACATGCATGCTACATACATACTACATGCATGCTACATGCATGCTACATACATACTACATGCTACATACATACCACATACATACTACATACATACTACATACATACTACATACATGCTACATACATACTACATATATACTACATGCATGCTACATACATACTACATATATACTACATGCATGCTACATACATACTGCATGCTACATACATACTACATACATACCACATACATACCACATACATACTACATACATGCTACATACATACTACATATATACTACATGCATGCTACATACATACTACATATATACTACATGCATGCTACATACATACTGCATGCTACATACATACTACATACATACTACATGCTACATACATACCACATATATACTACATACATACAATACATACATAGACATACAGTACATATAACATAGAGTAACATACTTACCAATACTTGTCACATTGTTCCTCGAAGCCATTGTCTTTTCCAGAATAAATATTAACATAACAAACCACAAAAATACTCACCCACGATCCGAAGCAGTCCACAAGTGTGTCCCACGACGATCTTGGGTAGAGAACGGCAGCATCAGATGATGCTGCCGTTCTCTACGGGCTGCAGGAATCCAATGACGGAAGGTAGGTATCCTTCCGCACTGTATTCCTCCGCCACTTAAAAAAAAAAAAAGTCCCTAGTCTCACTTTATGCCATTGCTGCGTGGGAATTTCCCACACAGCAATGGCATAAAGTGAGACTAGGGACTTTTTTTTTTTAAGTGGCGGAGGAATACAGTGCGGAAGGATACCTACCTTCCGTCATTGGATTCCTGCAGCCCGTAGAGAACGGCAGCAACAGCTGATGCTGCAGTTCTCTACCCAAGATCGTCGTGGGACACACTCGTGGACTGCTTCGGATCGTGGGTGAGTATTTTTGTGGTTTGTTATGTTAATATTTATTCCGGAAAAGACAATGGCTTCGGGGAACAATGTGACAAGTATTGGTAAGTATGTTACTCTATGTTATATGTACTGTATGTCTATGTATGTATTGTATGAATGTATTGTATGTATGTAGTATATATGTGGTATGTATGTAGCATGTAGTATGTATGTAGCATGCATGTAGCATGCAGTATGTATGTAGTATGTATGTAGTATGTATGTAGCATGCATGTAGTATGTATGTAGTATGTATGTAGTATGTATGTGGTATGTATGTAGCATGTAGTATGTATGTAGTATGTATGTAGTATGTATGTAGTATGTATGTAGTATGTATGTGGTATGTATGTAGCATGTAGTATGTAGCATGCATGTAGTATGTATGTAGCATGCATGTAGTATGTATGTAGTATGTATGTAGTATGTATGTAGTATGTATGTAGCATGCAGTATGTATGTAGCATGTAGCATGCATGTAGTATGTATGTAGCATGTAGTATGTATGTAGCATGTAGTATGTATGTAGCATGCATGTAGTATGTATGTAGTATTTTTTTTTTTTTTTAACATTTAACACATTAGCCGGATGATGGGACTACTACTGTCCCATCATTGGCTAATGTGTCAATCACTGTCATGGTAGCAGGCATCGCCCGATGGGACTTGTAGTCCCATCGGACGATGCCTGCACAGACCCCCGAAGCCTGCACAGACCACCGGCAGGCCGGCACAGCCCCCCGGCAGGCCGGCACAGCCCCCCGGAGCCTGCACAGACCACCGGCAGGCCGGCACAGCCCCCCGGCAGGCCGGCACAGCCCACCGGAGCCTGCACAGACCACCGGCAGGCCGGCACAGCCCCCCGGCAGGCCGGCACAGACCACCGGAGCCTGCACAGACCCCCTGGCAGGCCGGCACAGCCCCCCGAAAGGCCCGTACAGACCCCAGAGAGGCTGTACAAGGCAAAAACAGGGTTTTTCTTATTCCGATACCGGAAGTCCCATAGACTTGAATGGGACTTCCGGTATCGGAATCGGCGATACCGATACTTTTTTTAAAGATCGGCCGATCCATTCCGATCCGATACTTTGAAGTATCGGACGGTATCGCTCAACTCTAATCACGGCTTGTAAATGCTTTTTGTAGCCAGCAAAGAGTCTTTCAATTCTTGTTTGAGGGATTTTTATACATTCTTCCTTGGAGTATTATTCCAGTTTTATGAAATTCCTGGGTCGTCTTGCATGCATTGCTATTTTAAGGTCTAGTCACAGATTTTCAAAGGTGTTCAAATCACGACTGTGAGGGCCATTATAAAATCTTCAGCTTGCAGGTTTTGAGTTTGTCTTTTGTGGATTTTTATGTGTGTTTAGGATCATTAGCCATTTCTGAAGCTTTTCAATTTCAGCTTTTTACAGATAGTGCTATGCTTTTATCAAGAATTTGTTTAAATTTAATTAAATTCATTCTTCCCTCTTTTCGTGAAATGTTCCTTGTGCTATTGACTGCAAAACACAATCTCAAAGCATCATTGATACACCCCTATGCTCAATGGGTGGCGTGATGTTTTTTTCCTGAAATTCTGTGTCCTTTTTTCTCTCCACACATACCTATGATCATTGTGGCCAAAGAATTCTATTTTAACCTCATCGGTCCATAGCTGTTTGTTTGCACACTGTGCTACTGAATTTTATGCTGAGGATTCAGGAGAGGTTTTCTTCTGATGATTCTTTCATGAAGGCCATATTTGTGTGTGTGTCTGAACAGTAGAACAACGTACTACAACTTCAGAGTCTTCTAAATCTTTCTGAAGGTCTTCTGCCATAAAGCGGGGGTTCTGATTTGCCTCTCTAGCAAACTTACGAGCAACTCTCACCTAAATATTGCTTGGTCTTCCAGACCTTATCTTGACCTCCACTGTTCCTATTAACTGACATTTCTTAAATACATTTCAAACTGAGGAAATGGCAACTTGAAAATGCTTTGCTATCTTCTTATAGCCTTCTCCTGCTTTCTAGGCCTCCACCATTTTCATTTTCAGAGTGCTAGGCAGCTGCTTAGAAGAACCCATGGCTCCTGGTTTTTTTGGCACAAGGCTAGAGAAAGCTGGGTTTTTATAAAACTGGGAAATTTACATCACCAAGCCTCTCCTAAAGATGATGGTGAATAAGCCATAACCCTAACAGGCTCATTGAGATTTGAAACCTTGTTCAAAGTTATCTGAGCACACAAATGATGCAAGGCGCTTCTTAATCCAATCAAAGGGGCTAACAAGCGGCACCTTTTGTAGACTTTTGCTATCCATGTATTTTCGGTTAGTCACTTGAAACCTCTATTTATTTTGCCAGAGAAAAATAACTGGCTATACGGTTCAACAAAATGACCACCATGCAATACTACATTTACTCTTCTTTGGCCATTGTAGGGCAACTGTATAACTGACTGTATCTTCCAATGTCCATGTGGCGCCCCTGAGGCTCAGTCGCCACAGAGGTACTGCACCTTCTCCTAAGGTGTGGTGCCCCACCATCCAGGTAAGTTGGGAGCTCCTGACCACGTTCCAACACTTGCACCCCACACAATAGAGTAGTTCAGCATAACCACATTACGGCTCTTTGCATAGTGAGAGGCAGAGCACCTTTGGTGGTTCCCTGCTTGGAACACTAAACGTGCTGGGAGGTGGGTGGAGTTGAGAACACACTACAGAGTGGGACGGTTCCAGGATTAGAGTCAGTCAGTGAGTGAGAGGAAAGGAGAGAGGAAGCCACTCAGAGAGGAGTGGGGATCCCTGGAAGAAGGGATGGAGGAAGGAGTGCTGCAGCTGCCTCAGTGACCTGAGCCAGCTGGCACGGGAAAGGAAAGAAGGAGAAAGACGTTGAACTTAAGCCTGAGCTTCCATAAGAGAGAAAGACAAGTACGGAACATAGGCGTAAAAGGTAACACAGAGGACGTGGGTTAGAGGAAGAACCCTGCCTAGAAGTTCTAAGCGCAGGGCCGGGGCCCGGTCCCCGAGGTTGTGTGGACACTAATGGTTCTGCAGCAGACACCGGTGGAGTAGTAGGCTGTAAATGCACTACTCCCATCTAAGACTTGAGGGAACAACAGCAATACGGATAGAGAGCCGGGACTTAGGAGTAGAGTGTCCCCGAAGCAGGCTACAGCTGTCTGCCGTGCAAGTAGAGTTCTTGGGAACATCTGTTAGGAGGAACTCCAGTGTAACTCAGTACTAGGAGATATTCACACTTTAAGGCGCTATAGAGGAGACGTTCAGAAAAGGCACATAAGTTGGCGGAGCGTGGAAAGGAGCATTCCATCTTGCCTGGAGGTCGGCTGAGTCTCTGACCTGGAGGACACGGCACAGAAGCGGGCACTACAGACTGTGAGTAAAGCGTTGGAACTACATGCCCTGGTGTCCTTCATTCCTTCCTGCGTCCGTCCGCTCAGCACTGCTATATCCCCTGCACTGGACACTACACCATCTAAGTGTCTCCACATCTACACTACCCTGGGACAACAGCCCTGCCTGTGGAGGGCTATACCATCATTGCTGCACCACACCATCAGTCCCAGAGGATCTGTCTGCAGCGTCAGCTTAACACCTCCCTTGCCGAAGATCACAGGTGGCGTCACAAACTATTCATCTAACTACATTCCATCATTCACATCTCCCTATTACTTGGGCGCCCAGGGCCACGGTCCGGGTCACCGCTGCTGTTACACATCCCACTGATACCGGCCCGGTACCGAGTACCCCACAGCCATGGAAGGGTGACCCATCCATACCATCAAGTATCTCAAGATGGACCTACAGTGATGGCTTCTTGTATAAAAAGGGTTGTCTGTGATGAGGATAGTGTGGGAAACGTGCAATGTCCAGACAAATTTGTGCGGGATTCCAAGTTTGTGATACAGATTTTGGTTTAGGATTATCTCCGAAATCCACAAAGCCCCTTTATTTTCTCCATAACCGGTACAGGGGGTGCCTCAAGTGGTGCCGTCTGCCATTCTGGTGCCAATATATACAGTAAATATCCACTATTACTGTGTGTATAGATTACAGCTGTATTTCCCCCCTGTGCGGAGTGCTATACAAACATGGATTTTGGCCGCATTTTTAGTTACATACCAAATCTTCCTCGCAGCTTGACAACATTTACAGAGCGGAGCGGGCAGATAGCAGAGAGAGTAGACCATTTTTTAGACCGTAAAACACTCCTTTCTTTAAAAATACATTAAACTGTCTTGGGATTTCTTTTCTCTGCACTTCATAGAGTGTCCAGGATGATATAGCACACAGTGTGCATCACCGCTTATCTCCATATGAAGGGCAGCTCTTATTATAAAGGTGTTGCAGACATTCTTAAGAGTCCGTTTCAGCACAGGTTGAGGGGAGTTTGGGTTTATTGGTAATTTCATAGGTTGAGTTTCACCCTGGCTCCTCTTGGCTCAAGGAATCGACCTCAGGATATATTTTGGAATGTCTGTTAGATAAGCCTTAAGATCAATCACGCATTATTTGAACCAGATGTTACTTTGGCTCGATGAAGAATATGTGAGGGTTCTTTTCTACATCCAGGAAAAATTAATGTATATATGTATGTGTATATATATATATATATATATATATATATATATATATATATATATATATGTATATATTGCATATCATGCTTTATACACTACTGTACATCCAATAAAGTATAGGACACCTCCATATTACACAGGAACTTTCATGACCGCCCATTGTAAATCCATAGACATATGGAGCTGGTTCTTTGCAGATATAACAGTTCCCACTCTACTGGGAAGACTTTCTACAATATTTTGGAGATTTCCTTCTTCCAGAAGAGCATATGTGTGGCCAGACCCTGATGTTGGGAAGAGGTCTTTGTAGTTCATTTGAAAGGAATTAGATGGGGTTGAGGTCGAAGCTCTGTGCGGCCGGTCATGCTCTTCTACCAAAATCACCAAACCATATCTGTATGGACCTTGTGTACTGGGCACAGTCATGGGGAACGGAAAAGGGCCTTCCGAAACTGTTTCCGCAATGTTGAAAGCTGTAATTATCCAAAATGTCTTGTGCTGAAGTATTAAAATGTCCCTTCACTGGAACTAAAGAGCCGAGGACGACCCCTAAAAAACATGCCTATAGTATTATCCTCTACCACCATACATCCCATACATCTCGTACAATGCAGTCAGGTGGGTAACGTTCTCCTGGAATCGCCAAACCCAGACTCCTCCGTCAGACGCCAGATAGAAAAGTGTGCTCTGTCACTGCACAGAACACATTTCCTCCAGAGTCTAGTGTTGCCGGCTTTACACCATTCCATCCGATGCTTGGCATTGTGATTGGTGATGTACGGCTGCATGCAGTTTTTCAAGCGTGAAGCTCACGGTAGGGAAGCAGTGTTTGTGTTGATGTTATTGCCAGAGTAGGTCTGGACTCTGCAGTGATGGAGTCAGCAGAGCGTTGTTGACTTTTCTGCCCTCTGCTCCTCAGAACTCTGTGACCCCGCTCGTAACAATACGGGGTCTGTACGTAGTGGCTGAGTTGCTTTGGTTTATTCTAAATAATATCACTCACAGGTGGTGGGGAAAATTTAGGAGGAAGAAATGTCATGAACAGGCTTGTTATCCCGGTGGCTTCCGTTACAGGACTGCGCTAATATCTTTGAGCGCTTTATCACCAGCCATTCTGTCACATGTTAGTAAAAGCAGATGGCATGGCGGGGGGATGGAGGTTATATAGCAAGGGCATTGGGGCTCGAGCTTATACACCAGGAGTGAGGGGTCAGATATTTGAAACAATGGTGGCGACGGGCCAGATGTCATGCACTAGGGTGCGAGTGTCCGGATGTTATACACCGGGGGGGGCGGTTGGGGGGATGGGAGAGGGCCAAATATTTTACACCTGTGGCGATGAGCCGGATGTTATACACAGGTGAGCCGAGGGGCTGGATATTATACACTGGGAGGAGAGGAGCTAAATATTAGACACTGGTGGTGAGGAGCCGGATGTTATACACCAAGGACAGGGAGCCGGATATTATAGACTGCGAGGAGTGTGGTACACCAGCCTCTTATGAAAAACTTGGCTGCTTTATATCCATTACCTCCATTCCTACAATAAAGACACCGAAACTTGTGTGGGATAAGTGGGCTGTCCACAGCTTTATTAAGAATCAAAAACTACAAAAACTCCATCCATGCCCATTTCCTTTCTTTCCACCGATGTCCTCATTTAACCCCCAAAGGCCAACTGCTGTATTCCAGCGGGCCTTGCTGATTGCACATAATTGGGCCTGGATGAGAAAACATGCCATGCTGTGACAAATTATTAAACATAACCTCATATAAAAAAAAACATTTTATATATAAAACTTTTGTTAAATATATAACAACATATCCATCAACTTACACTGTAACCAAAAACCTTGGTCCTTTATGTATAGAGCCGTCAATCATCCTTATCTTAAGCCATCGAAATCCAAATCTTTCATAGAAAGACCTGTAATTGGCGGGGCAGGGTGGGTGGGCTCCAAGATGAAGGTAATATGGCTGACAAGACAAAACCCCTGTATATGCTGTACTAATCCCACCCCCTTTTTCACAGAGCAGCCCCAAATCTTTTCCACACTTTCCTTTAACCCTTCCTACTACCTTATGGTCCCAGTGCGTTTCCTTATTTAGTTCAGGCCCCATAACATCGGATGGGCGAGGAGTCGGATGTTATGCACCGGTGAGCCGAGGGGCTGGATATTATACACCATGGACAGGGAGCCGGATGTTATACACCGGTGAGCCGAGGGGCCGGATATTATACACCATGGACAGGGAGCCGGATGTTATACACCGGTGAGCCGAGGGGCCGGATATTATACACCATGGACAGGGAGCCGGATGTTATGCACCGGTGAGCCGAGGGGCCGGATGTTATACACCGGTGAGCCGAGGGGCCGGATATTATACACCATGGACAGGGAGCCCGATGTTATGCATCGGTGAGCCGAGGGGCTGGATATTATACACCATGGACAGGGAGCCGGATGTTATACACCGGTGAGTGAGGGGGTGGATATTATACACCATGGACAGGGAGCCGGATGTTACACACCGGTGAGTGAGGGGCTGGATATTATACCCCATGGACAGGGAGCCGGATGTTACACACCGGTGAGCCTGGGGGCTGGATGTTATACACCGGTGAGCCGAGGGGCCGGATATTATACACCATGGACAGGGAGCCGGATGTTATACACCGGTGAGTGAGGGGCTGGATATTATACACCATGGACAGGGAGCCGGATGTTATACACCGGTGAGTGAGGGGCTGGATAATATACACCATGGACAGGGAGCCGGATGTTACACACCGGTGAGCCTGGGGGTTGGATGTTATACACGGGTGAGCCGAGGGGCCGGATATTATACACCATGGAAAGGGAGCTGGATGTTATACACCGGTGAGTGAGGGGCTGGATATTATACACCATGGACAGGGATCCGGATGTTATACACCGGTGAGTGAGGGGCTGGATATTATACACCATGGACAGGGAGCCGGATGTTACACACCGGTAAGCCTGGGGGCTGGATGTTATACACCGGTGAGCCGAGGGGCCGGATATTATGCACCATGGACAGGGAGCCGGATGTTATACACCGGTGAGCCGAGGGCCGGATATTATACACCATGGACAGGGAGCCGGATGTTATACATCGGTGAGCCGAGGGGCCGAATATTATACACCATGGACAGGGAGCCGGATGTTATATACCGGTGAGTGAGGGGCTGGATATTATACACCATGGACAGGGATCCGGATGTTATACACCGGTGAGTGAGGGGCTGGATATTATACACCATGGACAGGGAGCCGGATGTTACACACCGGTGAGCCTGGGGGCTGGATGTTATATACCGGTGAGCCGAGGGGCCGGATATTATGCACCATGGACAGGGAGCCGGATGTTATACATCGGTGAGCCGAGGGGCCGAATATTATACACCATGGACAGGAAGCTGGATGTTATACACCGGTGAACCTAGGGGCTGGATATTAAACACAATGGACAGGGAGCCGGATGTTATACACCGGTGAGCCGAGGGGCCGGATATTATACATCATGGACAGGGAGCCGGATGTTATACACCGATGAGCCGAGGGGCCGGGTATTATACACCATGGAAAGGGAGCTGGATGTTATACACCGATGAGCCGAGGGGCCGGATATTATACACCATGGACAGGGAGCCGGATGTTATACACCGGTGAGCCGAGGGGCTGGATATTATACACCATGGACAGGGAGCCGGATGTTATACACTGGTGAGCCGAGGGGCTGGATATTATACACCATGGACAGGGAGCCGGATGTTATATACTGGAGAGCCGAGGGGCCGGATATTATACACCATGGACAGGGAGCCGGATGTTATACACGGGTGAGCCGAGGGGCTGGATATTATACACCATGGACAGAGAGCCGGATGTTATACACCGTGGGGGGGGCAGTGTATAAAAATTGTCGGGACAAAAACGTATGTAAAAAGAACACACAAAAACACAATAATGTGTATTACAATACTTAGTATATTCACAATATATACCATATATGCCTGATAAGTACAAGTCCCTTACCAAGACTCTCGTCTATTAGGAGAACTAGCATCCCCGGGTCACTGATTCCACTCTTGAGTTCAATGGAGAGAAGACAAGTTGGCTTTTACCTGGCTGCGAATTGAAGAACAGGAATGATCAGATCTATATTGTCCAGAGGCATTACCCACATGTAGTAGGTATTATGGCATATTCTGTGGGTATTCCAGAAATCTTTGAGATGAGAATACCCCTTTTGATGATCTTAAAGGGTTATTCGCATCTTTAAAAAAATGGGAATTGCCAGATGGTGCTTGTAAATGCAAGAAATTTTGCAATTTACTGCTCATTAAAATTTTTAGCCATTCCTGAGATATCCGCACTTTTTCTTTTATGTGTGTTTATGGCTCATTGCCTTGGAAACAGACCACCGCTGCTAAACATGCGCAGTACTTACAAGCTTTTTTTTTTCTAATGAGCTTGCAATTGTAAGTGCTATTATAAAACTTAATGAGTTTGGAAGTAAGTACTGTTATAAAGCTGGCCTAGATCGCTGGAGCCAGTCCTAGCCAACTTCAGTGCAGTGCTTACGAACTAGACAGCAGCGGTGGTCGGTCTCCTAGGCAGTGGACTATAAACAACAGAAAAGTGTTAATATCTCAACAACGGATGCAAATATTAATAAGCGGTAAATTGCAAAAGTGCTTGTTTTTACAAGGGCTATCCAACAATATCCATTTTTGAAGATGGGAGTAGCCCCTTTAAAGATCACCTGATACTTTTTTTCATGATTTTAGTTTGTCGGTCCTTGTGTACTAGGTATTGCACCATGATTCTCCCTCCGGAGTACTTTCCTGTACTAATCATCTCCATGTAGCCAAAGTCTCAGAAATGCTTTAATTGAATGGGAAGCGTTGTACAGTACGTCAAATCTTTTTTTCAAGGCGATTTTCAACATCTAATTACTTTAATCAATGACAATTTAGCTCAGCGGGTCTCCAATGGCTGGAGAAAGCTTTGAGAGAAAATGACCTTTAAATGAAGCCCAATGAAGAAAAATGACATGTCTGTGCCAGGAGGTATTTCAAAGTAAATGGATGATAATTCTCCCCCTGAATTGAAAGACAGATCCACAATGGAGCAACTAAATTTAGATTGATAGATGGCAATTACAGGTTTGACCCTTATTTACAGGGAGGAAATAGAATCTTTTCTGTCATATAGCAGACGACTTGGACATGTCGGGAAAAAATGCTATTTGCGTACAGTGTGTGCCAGTATGATGGGAATTTTGGAATTTTTCATTTTTATATTCGCAATATAGGAGTCTAGGGCCCCAATGGGGTAAAAGGTTGTCCCAACTTAGCATATGATAAACTATACATGATATCGTGTATGCATCATCGCCCTCCCAGGGCTGGTGGGGTACTCGGTACCGGGCCCACAGATCTCAAAGAGGGGGTTGTTGTCACGGCAGCTACGACCCGATCCGTGGCCCTGGGCGCCCATTATAATTAGCAGAAATGTTCATTGAATAAAGTTTATGAGTGAATGATTTGTGACGCCACCTGTGGTGTTCGGCAATGAAGATGTTAAGCCGACGCTGCAGACAGATCCTCTGGGACAGATGGTGTGGTGCAGCAATGTTGTGGCCCTCCACAGGTAGGGCAGTAGTTCCAGGGCAGTGTAGGTGAGGAGATAGAAAGGAGACGTAGATGGTGCAGTGTCAGGCACAGAGATGTAGCAGTGCTGAGTGTGTTGGCGCAGGAATAAGTGGAGGACACCAGGGCATGTAGTTCCAAAGCTTTACTCACAGTCTGTTGTGCATACAGGTGCCCGCATCCGTGCCGTGTCCTCCGGGTCAGGAGCTCAGTCTTCCTCCAAGCTAGATGAAGCACTCCGTTCCAACACTCCGCCAACATATATGCCTTTTCTGAACGTCTCCCTTTTTGCGCCTATAGTGAAGTACTCCCAGTACTGAGTTACACTGGAGTTCCTCCTGTCAGATGTTCCTATGAACTCTACTTGTACGGCAGACAGCTGTAGCCTGCTTCGGGGACTCCTTGCTACCAAGTCCCGGCTCACTCACGTTGCTGTTGTGCCCCCAAGTCTGGTGTGGGAATAAAGTGGTGACAACTTCTATTCCTCCGGTGTCTGCTGCAGGACCATTAGTATCCATACAACCTCGGGGACCGGACCCCGGCCTTGCGCTGTGAACTTGGGAAGGGTTCTGCTCTAACCCTAATCCTCAGTCCTCCTTTTCTCCTTACGTTCCATTCAAATCTATCTTCTAAAGAGTCAGGCTTTCCATCAATGTCCCTTTCCTGTGCCAGCGGACCCAGGTCACTGAGGTCGGCTGCAGCACTTCCTTCATCCATCCTACTCCGGGGATCTTCTCTCTCCTTCAGACCCTGTCAGACTCACTGACCGACCGACTGACTGACTGACTAAATCCTAATATCTTCCCACTCTTTTGGTGCAGACTAAGCTCCACCCACCTCCCAGCACTCTTCGTGTTCCAAGCATGGAGCCACCAAAGGTGCTTTGCTACACTATGTTGTGTGGGATGCAGGTGTTGGAGTGTGGTCAGGTGTCTCCACCTTCAGGAGAAGGTATAGTACCTCTGTGGCGACTGAACCCTCAGGGGCGCCACCATCCCCCCATAGGGCTTTGAATGGAGTGATGGCCGCACATTGTCTATGGGATTGCTGGAGGTGTTTGAGCGCTGTTCTCATCCTTATGTGGCCATCATTCTTCTCATTGTCTATAGGACTGAAAAAGATAGCCAAGTACTTGGATATGTCCATTAACCCCAAAATACAGTGAAATGGAGGTGAGGTGCATGCGCGGTCAAAACTTCATTCACATGCGGACTTCCGATCCCTGTATTCAGGATCGTGGGGAGTTTCAGCAGTGGAATCTCCAGCAAGCGCCAAATTATCTATCCTGTGGATTGGCGGTGACTTACTAAGTTAGGAGCACTGACACAGGGTTTTGAATGGAGCACTGGTCGTGCATGCGCACAGCCGCTCCTTTGTGCTGGAGGCAAGTGCTGTACTCATCCATGTGTGGCCATCACTCTTTTCATTGTCTATGGGTCTACAAAAGGTAGCCAAGCACTCGGCTATGTCCAGCCACCTGATACACAATGAATGGATCAGGGCATATGCGCGGTCTAAGCTCCATTTCAGAACCCTGTTTTCAGTATCGCGGGAAGTTTCATCAGTGGAATCTCCAGCAGTTATAAAGTTATCATATATTTTGTGGATTGGTGACGGATGACTAAGTTGGGACCCCCACACAGGGCTTTTACTGGGGTGATAGTTGTGCATGCACACCATTGCGCCTTCCATTGTCTATGGGACTGCTGGAAGTAGCGCAGCGCTATACTCATGCATGTGCGGCCGTCACTCTTTTCATTGACTATGGGCCTCCTCAAGGTAACCAAGCACTCGGCTATGTCCAGCCACCCCATAGACAATTAATGGATCGGTGTTAAACATGCGTGCGGTCAAAGCTTCCTTCTAACAGGGACTTTAGAGTTCCGATATCAGGATCGTGGGGAGTTTCAGCAGTGGAATCTCCAGCGATCACCAAATTATCTATCTATGGACTGGTGATGACTTACTAATAGCGATGAGTGAATGTGCAGAATAAGGTGCTATCCGCCATGCTCTGGTGCTAATCGAGTGACTTCGGCGTGCTGGAATAATATGTTCGAGTCCCCGTGCATGCATGTCTCGTGGCTGATTGACACATGGAGGTATTGCCTTTTTGTCAGGGAATCCCCACATGTGTTGTGTCTGTTAGACAGCCACATATCATGCAGCCACAGGGACTCGGACATAATATACGAGCACGCCCAAGATAAATGGATAACATCCTTGCATGTGGATAAGACGTCATCCGAGCACATTCACTCATCACTAGTGGAGATCCATCACCCCCACTCCCACTATTGGCTGATTAGAGAGGACTTTGATTATTAGAAGTGTGAGAGCGCCGTACATTGTGTCGTGGCCATGAGTGGTATTACAAGCTCTCTAGTAGTTGTGAACAGATTTTCCTTCCCTGGCAGCAAGCAGAGATCTGAATCTGTGAACAGCCATTCTTGTGTCTTTATTACAGCGGTGCAGATGCTATATTCTCCACTGCTCTCTTTATTGGCGCAGGCAATCATATGGCCACCTTGTGACCTCCGTAATATTACCAGGGCAGGGGATGACAATGATTTGTTGCAGCCTATTCACTATTCTTCATTATTATATTGCAGATCTGTCCATGGCCGTGCAGAAATTTTCCCATTCCTTGCAAGATTTCCAGTTTGAATGCATTGGCGATGCCGAAACAGATGACGAAATAAACATCGGTGAGAGTAATAATACGACGTGCGATGTGTAAAGAGTAGCGATGAGCGAACTTGCTGGGATAAGGTGTTATCTGAGCATGCTCGGGTGCGAACAGAGTGTCTTTGCCGTGCTCGAATAATATTTTCCACCCCAGCGGCTGTTCGACCTCCACAACACATGCAAGAATTACCTGTTTGTTAGCCAATCCCTGTGTGTTGCGGATGTCGTACAGCCGGGAGACATGCAGCCGCGAGGACTGGAACATATTATTTGAGCACCCCGAAGACACCCGGTTAGCATCAGAACATGGCGGATAACACCTTAGCTCAGCATGTTCGTTCATTGCCAGCGGAGAGTCCATCAGTTCGCAATGTTGAATGTGTCTGCCCTTGGTTATCTGCAAATTTCATTAAAGGGGTTCTCCACCTATTTGTTTTTTACTTGTATTTGGAGCTAAAAATAATGTCTGAATTTAGGTTACTCCTTATTCAACTTTGATGCCATCTGTGGTCATAAATCAGCTAAAAAAAACAGATAAAAATATACAAATTCTGCTGTCAGACAAAGCTTACTGACTGATTCTCAGTTAACTCATTCGGAAGTCTGAAATAGACAGGGCAACCCAGATATTACAAAACGCAAATACTGGAACATTTTTAATAAAACCCATTTGCAAAAATTATATATATATATATATATATATATATATATATATATCTCCCCCAAATACATACTTTTTTTTTTTTTCTTATTTAAGTGCATCCCTACAGGTGGACAATTCCTTTAAGAGCTCCCAATTTCTCACCATACAAATTGAATCCGTTGTCAAGACGTGCGAGTAGAACTCTTGACAGTGTGTGATTCACATTTCGGCCACTAGGTGGCTTGACACATATAGGCACGATAATCCTAAACCTCTCCCCACAGAGTATCGCAAAATAATGTTTTTAAAACTTGCTCATCTCGTGTTGCTTTTATATCGAGCCTGATGGGGGAGGGATCTGTATAGCGGAGTAGCTAATGACTATTCGCTCCAATTTTCCTTCCGTTAAAGAGTTTTCCAGTTGTAGAAATCTGCCCACAGATTGTATGAGGCAGGGACGTTCAGACCCATCGACTTAAATTTAACTCGCTTGCAGTCCCACTCACAACCTGTGGATAGGGATGGCACTGTTTTTGTAAAAAGGCAGAAATGTTTTTCTAATCCCCCTCCCATGAATATTTACACTGTATACTACAAAACTGCAGCATATTGTACAAACAATCGCAGGTTCAAGTCCCCTAAGGGGACTAAAATTATAATAAAAAATAGTAATAAAAAGAGTTTTAAAAAATAATAAAACTTTACCTCTGGCTTCTGGTGAGGGTGGTGGAGCTGGCTGTGTTGACAGAGGAGTCGTGAGTTCTCCATCCAGGCTCCCTCTGGTGGTGACAGCAGGTAATGAAGCTGATCTAAATGGCAGAGACCTGCCACCTGAGGAGGAGGACTGTGAGTGGACATCAGGAGTCTCTGACTGGATTTAAGACAGCCGACTCCCTAATTTTGTGCTGGTGATTTTTAGGGGGCCGAAACTTTGTCAGCATGCACAAGAGTAAACCAAATATGAAGCAAATACGCCGCAAAAATAAGTTAAAACACAGGAAAATCTCCTTTTTGCAGCAGCAGCTTCGAGTAGGTTTTGCCTGCAGAAAAAAAAAGCAGTGAAAATGCAAAGTGTGAACATAGCCTAAATGACAAAAATAAGATAAAAATGTAAGCAAGTATCGCTGCTATCGTAGTGACCTGGAGAATCATGATTCAGAGTCATTTGTACCACATAATGAACACCATAGAAACACGCACAAAAAAAGGTGGCGGAGTAGCAATTGTTTTTCCCAATTTCTCTGCACATGAAACATTTTTTTTCGCGCTTTCCGGTACATCAAATATTAAAATGAACGGTGACGTTCAAAACATCAACTCTTCCTGCAAAAAACAAAACAAAAGAAAAACAATACGGCCGTGTCAATGTAAAAAAATAAAGAAGTGATGGCTCTTGGAAGAAGGACAGGGATGAACAAAAGCACAAATATGAAAAATTGACCGGTCATAAAGAGGTTATTTGTTTTGCTTTTTTTTTTTTAATTTGTTATTTGCGTTTTCAAAATATTTTCAGTCGATTCATCAATTACAAAGTTTTAAAAAGTTGCAAAATATTTGTGAAAACGTACTTTGGGCCTTCCTGGGAGAGATTTGATGTATGACTGTATTATTTTTTTTTTTTTTTAAATTTTGCAATCTTTAAGCCGAACAGGTGACTTTTTTTGTGCTAAAAAGTCACCAAAAACTTAAAGGGAGCCTGTCAGCAGGATTGTGCTCAGTAACCTACAGACAGTGTCATGTCAGGTCAGCACCATTATACTGATTATAATGATACCTTGGTTGATGAAATCCGTCTTGTGGTTGTTGTTTAATCTTTATTTTCAGTTTTGAGTTAATGATATTCTCGTGCTCTGGGGCGGGGCTGTGGGCGGGGCTAAGGCAGGGGCTTTACATGGTGCTCTGATTAGGTATTCATAATGCAGACAGCTGACCGGTTGCTTATCCCTCACTGACCTGTCCCCTAGTTTACATAATGAGTATTATATGTATATGCTGAAACAAAGCATCCGCTTTTGCAGGCAGGCACCAGAGGTCGCGCCTGCGCTGCAGCATGACCGCATATATAATGTGCATGTAATCCTTTTTCTTTTATGTTATCCATAAATTTCTAAAAAAAATCAGTTTGAAAATGGCGCTGGCCGAGCCTGTGCAGTAGCAGCTGTTGGCGATCCAGTATTTTTTTTTCTCTAGCAAGATGGCGCCCCTGCGCAGTAGCAGCCATCAGATTGCCGACAGCTACTACTCCACAGATGCGTCCGGCACCATTTTCAAGCTTTTTTTTTTTTTTTTAAGAATAACCTTAAAGAAAAGAATTATATACACATTATAGATGTGATCATGGTGCAGCGCAGGCGCCGCTGGCACCTACCTGCAGAAGGGGATTTTTAAAAAAATATATACTGTATATTATTCATTATGTAAACTAGAGGGCAGGTCAGTGAGGGATCAGTAACCTGACAGAAGCCATCCTTATGAATATCTAATCAGAGCACCACATGAGGCCCCCCCACAGGCCGCCCCGGGGCACGAGCATATCATTAACTCAAAACTGAAAATAAAGATTAAACAACAACCACAAGACGGATTTCATCACCAGGTATCACTGTAATCAGTATGACGGCGCCGACCTGACACTGTCTGTAGGTTACTGTGCACAATCCTGCTGACAGGGGCACTTTAAAATGCAAAAATTAAGAGCACTTATGAGTCTTGTAAAATTAGTGATCTGTGTCCGACAACTTGAAGCATTTGAAGCAAAAAAGTCAATGAACACCACAAAAAAGGAAAAAAAAATAACAACTGCCAGACTAAATAATGACCATCAATATTAAAGTTCCCTAAAACCTCTTTGTCACATTATACATTGGTAGAAATATGATTTTCCCTTCTCCAAAGCCTCTTTGTCAGCAGAAAATGACCTATTGTTTAAATCAAATTTTTATGTTAATTGTACCGTATATTTTTAAAAATGTTGGCAATTTAATTTCTTTTACTATGTGCATAAAATTATAACCTGTGCAATTCTCACACCAGCCACTGGGGCTATTTTAGACTCTAACTTCCTGTTGTTGCAGGAAACACATGAACATTAGCAGCAATGAACAGAGACCCCCGCCTTATCTTTTGTATTGAAGCATCTAGTGAGCGTGTGCAAAGGGCATTGTGAAGGGAAGGGGGGAACTGCGATATAATTTATTGTGAATGTTGAATCGAGATTACTAATTCTGTTTTTTAATAAAGACCATGATATTAAAATAAATCTTTTGTAAATTAAAAAAAAAATTAAACTACATGTAACACATAAACCTGGTCATTTTCTGAAGATACCGATCAGGAGGTGTTCTAATCTCATAGTACAATAATCTCTAAGGCTACTTTCAGACTTGCGTTAGGAGGCGCAGCGCAGGGCCACCGCTAAGCTCCGACCCTGGCCACACCTCCTCCGGTCAGCTCCTCCTATGGGCGCATGACGATGCATGCGACCAGCGTACCCTATATTTAGTGTTGGGTACGCTGGCCGTGCGCTGTGTGATTTTGCTGGCGCATGAGCCCTTTTGGCGCTGTGCCGAGCACACAAAAATGCAACACAGTGCGTTTTTGTGTGTTGGGCGCAGCGCCAAAAGGGCGCACGCGCCGGCAAAATCATATCAGCTCACGGCCAGCGTACCCAACGCTAAATATAGGGTATGCTGGTCACATGCAGCGTCATGCGCCCATAGGAGGAGCTAACGGGGGAGGCACGACCGGGGGCGGAGGTTAGCAGCGGCCGTGCGCTGCGCCTCCTAACACAAGTCTGAAAGTAGCCTAAGTTAGCTGTGATCATAAGATTTGTCGGCTCCAGCACTGAAAACATCTGAAGAGAATTAGTTACAGTATTGAGTCCTGTGCGGCTCATCTGCTCAATTTGGTCCCGGTGGAATAAGGATAATGGTGAAAGTGGAAACCGTGATCTGCTTTTTTTTTTTGTAGCTGCCGTAACAACACGAGTTTTTTAAAACGCTTATTTATGTGATAAATGATTATCTACAATGCAACAGCACTATATGTACCGGAATGTGCGCGGCACACATATGATCTGAATTACGAAAATTCCTGCAGGATCGGATGCCATGCAAGTTAGTTTTGTAAGGGAATACTGTTTCAAGGGGAATTTACCTTTTTGTAATGTAAAGTATGCTTTCTTATATTATACTAAGAATCTGCTTAAAAAAAATGTACAAAATACGCACAAAATTTTTTTTCGTTTAGAAAATATTTTGAATCTGATTGGTCTGGTTTTGTTTTTATCCCTGAGAGACTAAAATATTTTTGTCGGATGGTCCAATATTTGCCAAGGTTTACTGATGAGTGAACGTGCTCGGATAAGGTGTTATCCGCCATGCTCGGGTGCTAACTTGAGTGTGTTCGGCGTGCTCGAAAAATATGTACGAATCCCCTCGGCTGCAAGTCTCCTGACTGTACGACAGCCACAACACATGCAGAGATTGTCTAACAAACAGGCAATCCCCTCCATGTGTTGTGGCTGTCGTACAGCTGTGAGACATACAGCTGCGGGGACTCAAACATATTTTTCGAGCACGTTGAAGATCCTCAGTTAGCACCTGAGCATGGCGGATAACATCTTACCCAACTATGTTCGCTCATCACTAGTAATGGATCATGAGCACATAGATTGTCATTGATCTCGGCAGTACAAGTCCTGTTTAAACAGGACTACTGTGCTGCCGAGAGCGATGGCTTTTTTTTATACAAGCCAAAAGATAATTTCATAAATTCTCCCAGTGAAGAAGCATTTTGCTTGTTTGTGGAATGATCAAATTAATGGTCAAATTAAAACACTTTTGCATTCATATAGAGGAATTAGCCTTCATGAAAATCATTCTTGTACTATAGATTTTTCATAAAACATTTTTTCTTTCATATAAAATGTAATATTAGACATGTAAATGAATAGACTTTGGTGCACCCTTGGTGTGGCCAAGGGCTTATTTCACCATTTACCCCCTCCAATCCAATCCTTTCCACCTCCCGTTATGTTGATTGACCGCGCTCTCTTAGCCCTGCACACAGTGACACTGCAGGAACTGTGTGCAGGTGCATTCTCATTCCCTCATCCAGTCTGCAGTGGCCTCTCGCAGTACACCGAATCTCACCGTAGGGAGCGGCCGATGCTGACGGGAGAGGGAAATGAGAGAGCAGACATTGTGTGAACGCCTGTTCAGCTCCTGCATTGTCAGTGTTGTCTCTCGACCTTCTCTCCTTTGATCATTGGCCGACTTCTATTTCATTTTCTGTGTGCAGCGAGTGGCCGCTGCAGGCAGAGAGGGATGAGAGCCGAAGCACGGCGATCTATAGCCCAAGTGATCGGATGAGCACAGCTTCAAGTGTGACGACTCCTGGAGTGGACCCTCTGGGTCATGATACCAACCCACTATACAGGGAGCATCAGGGGCAGACCCAGTGGGGCAAAGTACCACGACTGCTGGAACCAGGTAGCCGGCACACAGAAGACGCGAGAGCGCGTGCCTAGCAAGGTGAAGGCTGGGACACGCAGGATACAGAGAGAGCAAAGCGTGGACACGAGGGCACTCTGGATACAGGTGTGTGTAAAGCGTGGACACGAGGGCACGCAGGGTACAGGGTAGTGCAGGGCGTGTACACAGGGGCACGCTGGGTACAGGAGTGCGTATAGCGTGCACTGACAGGCACGCCCGGGTCCAAGGCAAAGCAGAGCACGTGCAGGGAAGCACGTCTGGGTACCAGGCAAAGCAGAGCGCATGCAGGGAGCACGCCTGGGTACAAGGCAAAGCAGAGCGCGTGCTGGGAAGCACGCCAGGGCACAAGACAAGGGACTTGAGTACAGAGAGTGGCCAAGCAGGTCTAGCAAGGAAGCCAGAACGATAATCAGGCTCCGCCTACAGGAAAAGGCAGCCTGATATAGGACATGTGTGCTAGGACTTCCGGGTCAGGTCCTCCAGGACCATAGAGACGTCAGAGATGCCGCGGCCGCAGTCAGGACTGGAGGGTGAGCGTGCAACCATAGAGTCAAGTGTGAGAGGTGCATGTGCGCACACGACGGGACCCCCGGAGCGGCCGCGATACCGGAAGTGATGATGTTTGGCACGGTGTCCCGGGTCCGGAGGAATGCGGTGAGAGCGGCATGACATCAAGTTCCTAAAATGGACTATTAAATGCAGTAAAAAGGAAAAAAAAAGTTTTTTAAAAATATATGAAAAATTTTTTTTAAAAAACACCATAGTTGAAATCACCCACTTTTTGCCACAACTATTAACAAGTACTGATATGTATGTTTTATATATTTTTTTTATCACTCCATTGAGAAACGTTCGATTTATTAAAATCTAAAATAAATTAATCTGAATGGTAAACTGCGTAATGAGAAAAAAAATCGAAATGCCAGAATTAGGTTTTCTTTTGGTTGCCACAACATTGGAATAAGAGGTGACTAAAACATTCTAACATTCTACCCCAAAATGGTATCCGTAAAAACATCCGCTCAGATCGCAAAAAATAAGCCCCCATCCAGCCCCAGACCACGAAAAATGTAAAAAATATTTTCATGCAAATTTCCGATTTCGTTTTCACCACTAGAATAAAACAAAAATACCCTATACATGTTTAGTATCTGCGCAATCATACCGACCTGGAGAACTATATATTACCAGGTCATTTTTTTTTTTTACCATTTTTAGTTTTGCCATCTTGTGAACATGGTAAATGAAAATTAAATTGCACTTTATTTTGCAATTGCTCCGCACGTTTAATTTTTTTTCTCATTTTGCAGTACACTCTATGATAAAATGAATGGTGCTATTCAAAAGTAAAACAAAAAAAGTCCCCTAACGGCTGTATTGATGGAAAAATAAAAAAATTTGGGTTCTTGAAATAAGGGAGGAAAAAAACAAAATTGTAAAAAATAAAAAAAAGTGGCCCTGGGTGAAAAGGTTAAAAAGCCTATAATGCTTACAGTACTCGGTTTGGGTAGAAAAACCCTTAATACCACCAGTTAAAACTTAGACTTTAACCTTTTAGAATGAAAAAAATTGGTAGAATCTGCACATATTTGAAAAAAACAAAACAAAACACGCATTTCGGGTAGAAAAACGTTAAACTCTTGATTAAGGGTTTTTCTACCCGAAGTGCGTGTTATGTTTTTTTTTTTAAATATGTGCACATTCTGCCATTTTTGTATCACATAAGGCTAAGTTTTAGCTACTTTCGTTTGGTGCTGGTGAACATTCCCCTTTTGGTCCATTGAGACAGAGAACTTATTTCACTAAACAATCCCCTTTAAGTTTATTACAAAGAAGTCCAACCCACCAACGATGTAACGTCTCCAATATGCCCCCGCCAGTTGATGTCATGGAAGAGCACAGTGGCTCAGTGGTTAACACTGTATGGTGGCTCAGTGATTAGCGCTGTTGCTTTGCAGCGCTGGGGTCCTGACTTCAAATCCCACCAAGGATAACATCTGCAAGGAGTTTGCATCTTCTCCCCGTGTGCGCTGTTTGTGGGTTCTCCGGTTTCCTCCCACATACCAAAGATAGGGAATCTAGATTGTAAGCCCCAATGGGGACAGCGATGATAATGTCTGTAAAGTGCTGTGGAATTAATATAAGCAAGTAAAATAAATAAACAAGAGACTGTATAAGAAGCCGAGACTCTGACAGAGAAACTCTAAGTCAGGTTAGACCGGGTCTTAGGAAGATAAACAAGTCAGGTCTAGACAGGCAGCGATGGGAGACACAACATTGTAGCTCAGTGATTACATGATCAAAACAGTCTGCTCTAGAACAGGGATTCTGCTGGAATTCAACTGTGTGTTTTCTGGAATAAATTCATGTAGAAATCTTAATTAACACATTAAAAGCCACGAAAAATGCTAGCGAATATAAGAAACTTTGTAAACTATCTTACCAGAGTAATATGCTTCCTTCTCCACTTGAGACCATTCTCATTCTCTTCCTTCTGTCCCCCACTGCAGGAAAGACACAGACATGTGGCGTTGCAGCATTGTACTGTGTTTTAGCTCACCCCAGTGCTGGATTCACAGCTACACTGCTCAGTCCTCCTTTATAATGTGCTCCATGCAGTTATAGCTTCTGAACATATAGAGAAGGGAGAGCAGGAATGCTTTGTGTGCTGTGTATGAAAATTAGAGAGGAAGCCTGCAAAGGGGAAAACTGATGAAACATGTTAATCAGAAGTCATGTAATGGCCGAAAATAGGGCTGCGTCACATTTACAATCACGAGGTCGCCTGAAATGATAGTTACACTGTAAGGTTTGCTGCATCTTAGTGTTCAATGTGACAACATTTTTCACACACAGCAAATTGCAAAAAATGTTGGTGAAATTGCAATAAGAGATGATCAAAACATCGGATCTATCCTCTCACCGAGCACCAACTGCCGAAAAATGAAAACATTAAGGGGCTCGGAAAATTTCGACAAAAACATGTTTGTTTGTTTTTTTTGTTTTTTTTTTACAAATTTTAGAATTTTATTTTACCATTTAAATAAAAAAATACTATACATGTTTGGTATCTGCGAACTTGTGCTGACCTGGGGAATCATTTTGCCAGGTCATAGTAACATAGTTAGCAAGGCCGAAAAAAGACATTTGCCCATCCAGTTCAGCCTATATTCCATCAGAATAAATTCCCAGATCTATGTCCTTCTAATGAACCTAATAACTGTAAGGTACAATATTGTTACGCTCCAGGAAGACATCCAGGCCTCTCTTGAACCCCTCGAGTTCGCCATCACCACCTCCTCAGGCAGGGAATTCCAGATTCTCACTGCCCTAACAGTAAAGAATCCTCTTCTATGTTGGTGGAAAAACCTTCTCTCCTCCAGACGCAGAGAATGCCCCCTTGTGACCATCACATTCCTTGGAATAAAAAGATCCTCGGAGAGATAATTGTATTGTCTCCTTATATACTTATACATGGTTATTAGATCGCCCCTCAGTCGTCTTTTTTCTAGACTAAATAATCCTAATTTTGCGTATCTCTCTGGGTATTGTAGTTCCCTCTTCCCCTTTATTAATTTTGTTGCCCTCCTTTGTACTTGCTCTAGTTCTATTATATCTTTCCTGAGCACCGGTGCCCAAAACTGTACACAGTACTCCATGTGCGGTCTAACCATGGATTTGTACAGAGGCAGTATAATGCTCTCATCATGTGTATCCAGACCTCTTTTAATGCACCCCATGATCCTGTTTGCCTTGGCAGCCACTGCCTGGCACTGGCTGCTCCAGGTAAGTTTATCATTAACTAGGATCCCCAAGTCCTTCTCCATGTCAGATTTACCCAGTGGTTTGCCTTTCAGTGTGTAATGGTGATATTGATTCCTTCTTCCCATGTGTATAACCTTACATTTATCAATGTTAAACTGCATCTGCCACCTTTTGGCCCAAGTTTACAACTTATCCAGATCCATCAGTAGCAGAATACTATCTTCTCTTGTATTGACTGCTTTACATAGTTTTGTATCATCTGCAAATATTGATATTTTACTGTGCAAACCTTCTACCACATCATTAATAAACATGAAGAGAATAGGTCCCAACACCGATCCCTGCGGTACCCCACTGGTCACAGCGACCCAGTTAGAAAGCAGAGGGTGGTTATAAATGGTATATTCTCTATCACTAAGCCAGTTACTTACCCATTTACACATATTTTCTCTTTCCCCCATGACGGCACCATGGAGAGAGGGATCCGCCCTCAGGGACAGGAAACCTACAGATGAAAAAGGCGGTACCTCTCTCCCACATCAGTTGGTTTCCTGTCCCTGATGGGGAACCTACAGTACGTACCTGACAAGTCATCGCAGGATTCCGGGGACCGATCCAGACTGGTGATAGGCAGCGGGGCTCCCTGCCTCGGCTGGGTCGAGGCCTCGAACAGGCTCCCCCCCCCCGAAGCACCACCACCGGGGTCAGCGGGCCTTGAGGGTGAGAGGGGAGAGGCAGTGAAGGGACGCTGGAAGTCTTCCGATCCAAAAAAGGGAAAAAAAAAAAGACGGGCTACCTCCTACAGTATAGTGACGGCGGTCACTACAGGAGAGCCCCGCCGAACCGCTAGACAGCATGTGCAGGTGGCGGCGGTCACCGGGGGGGGGCATAGGTCAGACCCTGTCATACCGTGGAGCAGGGGAGGCGGCGGTGGCCTCCGGGAGCCACGAAGCAGGCAGGTCGGCAGTGCAGGCAAGGGCGGCGGCGGCCACCAGCCACGAGAGCAGCGCCGGGAGGGCGCAGGAGACCGGCGACGAGCGCGCCGTTACAGTTCCCTTAAAGAAGGGAGGTGGGGTGCACCGCTGGGTAGTATCGCGGGGCACGTGCGGGACTTCCGGCGTGGCGCAGGGATCCCTGGGAAGGGGGCGATGGCACGAAATTTAAAAAAAAAAAAATTAATTTTGGGAAAAAAAAATGAGGCTTTTAAAAGCACAAAAGCACGCTGAAAGAGAAGGAAGCGGTCACCATGAGTGGGACTTGAGACACATATTACCATGTGCCTATTCACAGAGACCACAGGAAATACCTCAGGGTGGCAGTGACAATCCAGGGGGAGATAAAACATTATCAGTTCAGAGCCCTTCCCTTTGGGCTAGCCATTGCTCCAAGGGTATTTACAAAGGCAATGTCGGAGGTAATGGCCCACATAAGAGAGCAAAACATTCTGACAGTCCCATACCTGGACGATCTCTTAATAATAGGGGTCATCTTTCACCACTGCAAACAACAATTGGACATGGTCATGAGGTCTCTACTAAGTCTGGGGTGGATGCTGAACTTGCCCAATGCCAGGCTCGTACCCAGTCAGGTGCAAGAGTACTTGGGGATAACACTGGACTCAATCGAACAGAAATGTTATCTTCTGCAGGCGAAGGTGCAAAAAATGACACAAATGGCGTCACAAATGATAGCCTCCCCGAACACTACCCTGAGAAAGGCAGTGTCTCTAGTGGGGTCGATGACAGCCTGCATGCCAGCAGTTCAGTGGGCACAGAGCCACAGTCGAAACTTACAGTGGGAAATATTAGATGCAGACGTTTCACTACACGGGAATTTAGACATGCAATTAAACATCTCACCAGAGACAATACATTCCTTAACATGGTGGACAGTTCCGGCCAACCTAGCCAAAGGGGTTCCTTGGGCATTACCTGCGACAAACATCCTTACTACGGACGCAAGCCCCTGGGGGTGGGGTGCACATCTAGACAACGAGGTGGCACAAGGGCCCTGGGACCAGGGAAGAGAGTCCGCTTCCTCAAATATGAAGGAGCTGCTGGCAGTAAAACTAGCTCTCATTCATTTTCTAGATTCTCTTCGTTCCCATCACACAAGGGTTTTTTCAGACAACCAGGTAGTGGTAGCAGATCTAAACCACCAGGGGGACACCAGATCTCATCCACTGATGGAGGTAACAAAGTCCATCTTCCACCTGGCAGAACACAATCTAGAATCCCTAAAAGCCCTTCACATAAAGGGTTCAGAAAATCGAACAGCGGATTTTTTAAGCAGGACACGTCTAAAACAGGGGGAGTGGGAACTAAACCAGTTAGTCTTCAACCAGATTGTGAAACTCTGGGGCCGGCCAGAAATAGACTTATTTGCGAACAGCCAGAATCGGAAGTTGGAAACCTTCTGCTCAATCGATCCCCGGGGGGGCCCAGTAGCTCTAGACGCTTTCACGATACCCTGGGATCATCATCATGCCTATACCTTCCCCCCAATATCTCTCATCCCCCTAGTACTGAGGAAAATACAGGGAGACAAGGCGACGGTAGTGGTAATAGCGCCCTTCTGGCCACGGAGAATATAGTTCTCCTGGCTGAGAAGGATGTCCGTAACGGATCCCTGGGTTCTACCAGAAACTCCAGACCTGCTATCCCAGGGACCGGTGTATCACCCCCACATAAAAAACCTACATGATATCTTGGCTTTTGAGAGGGAGCTCCTAAGTAACAAGGGCTTCTCATCAAACTTGGTAACCACGCTACTACAAAGCAGAAAGCCAGTAACCACTAAAGCATATGGCAAAGTGTGGAAGAAATTCATGTCAGTGTCAGGCTCCGACCCAACGGGCGAAATCCCTGTAGACAAGATTCTGGAATTCCTACAGAGGGGGTTGGAACAAGGGTTAGTGACCAGCACCTTAAAAGTACAGGTGGCGGCCTTGGGTGCTTTGTATAACTATGACCTAGTCAAAAATAGATGGGTTATGAGATTCATTAGAGCCTCGAGTAGATCTAGGCCGATCCCCCTACGCACCCCCCCCCAGGGATCTAAACCTAGTGCTAAATGCACTAACCAAATCTCCCTTCGAGCCACTAGCGGAGGTTCCCTTAAAAATATTGTTCCTTAAGACCTCCCTTCTCGTAGCATTAACTTCTGCCCGCCGCATTAGTGATATACAAGCCTTGTCTGTCCACTCACCCTTCACGCAAGTTCTGGATGATAGGGTAATTCTTAGAACCGACCCAGGATATCTCCCCAAGGTGTCTTCTCAGTTTCATAGGGCCCAGGAAATCTCCCTACCCTCCTTCTGTACCAATCCCAAAAACAAAACAGAAGAGGTGTTACACACTTTAGACGTAAAAAGATGCCTGGTCCAATATTTGACAACCACGAGAGAGTTTAGGAAGGATAGGGCTCTGTCTGTTTCCAGGGTCCTCGAAAGGGTCAAAAAGCATCGAAGGCCACACTGGCGAGGTGGATAAGAGAGGCCATCACCCTATCCTACTCCTCCTGCGGGGCGGCCATCCCGGAGGACGTAAGGGCCCATTCAACCAGGGCAGTGGCATCAACCTGGGTGGAGAAAGTCGGCGCTTCAATAGACCAGATATGTAGATCTGCCACTTGGTCTTCCCCCTCTACATTTTACAGACATTACCGTATAGACTTGACCTCCTCTTCAGATCTCACCTTTGGGAAAAGGGTTCTGGAGACGGTGGTCCCTCCCTAGATGTACAATCTTTGTAATTCTCTCCATGGTGCCGTCATGGGGGAAAGAGAAAATCGTAGTTACTTACCGATAACGGTATTTCTCTGATCCCATGATGGCACCCATACATCCCCTCCCTTTCACACACAGGTGTGCACATTAGAGTGAGTGAGTTAGCTTTAATACTTAGCCACACAGTGCATCTATTAAGCTTAAGTTGAGTAATTTGATTAATTTTGGATTTTTTATAACCATTTGAGTTGCAGCTGAAAGTTCTGTGTAATGCTCTGTAAACCAACTGATGTTGGAGAGAGGTACCGCCTTTTTCATCTGTAGGTTTCCTGTCCCTGAGGGCGGATCCCTCTCTCCGTGGTGCCATCATGGGATCAGAGAAATACCGTTATCGGTAAGTAACTACGATTTTCCCCCAGACCCAGCGTTCTCATTTTGTGTACCAACCTCTTGTGTGGCACGGTATCAAACGCTTTGGTAAAATCAAGATATACCACGTCCAATGACTCACCTTGGTCCAGTATCTATAGCTTACCTCTTCATAAAAACTGATTTAGATTGGTGTGACAGGAGTGATTCCTCATAAACCCATGCTGATATGGCGTTAAATAGTTATTCTCATTGAGATAATCCAGAATAACATCCCTCAGAAACCCTTCAAATATTTTACCAACAATAGAGGTTAGACTTACTGGCCTATAATTTCCAGGTTCACTTTTAGAGCCCTTTTTGAATATTGGTACCACATTTGCTATGCGCCAGTCCAGTGGAACAGATCCTGTCGCTATAGAGTCTCTAAATAGAAGAAATAATGGTTTGTCTACTACATTACTTAGTTCTCTTAGTACACGTGGGTGTATGCTATCCGGACCCGGAGATTTATCTATTTTAATCTTATTTAGCCGCTTTCGCACCTCTTCTTGGGTTAGATTGGTGACCCTTAATATAGGGTATTCTTTGTATCTCGGCATTTCACCTAGCATTTCATTTTCCATCGTGAATACCGTGGAGAAGAAGGTGTTTAATATATTAGCTTTTTCCTCGTCATCTACAACCAAACTTTCCTCACAATTTTTCAATGGGCCTACACTTTCACTTTTGATTCTTTTACTATTGATATAGTTGAAGAACAGTTTGGGATTAGTTTTATTCTCTTTAGCAATGTGCTTCTCTGTTTCCTTTTTTGGCAGCTTTAATTAGTTTTTTAGATAAAGTATTTTTCTCCCTATAGTTTTTTTGTAGAGCTTCAGCGGTGCCATCCTGCTTTAGTAGTTTAAATGCTTTTTTACTGTTTATTGCTCCTCTTCTCTGTTTAGCCACATTGGGTATTTCCTATTTCTTGTCCTTTTATTCCCACAAGGTATAAACCGCTTACAGTGCCTATTTAGGATGTTCTTAAACATTTCCCATTTATTTTCTGTATTCTTATTTCTGAGGACATTGTCCCAGTCAACCAGATTAAGGGCATCTCTCAGTTGGTCAGACTTTGCCTTCCTAAAGTTCCGTGTTTTTGTGACTCCCTGACAAGTCCCCCTAGCGAAAGACAAGTGACACTGTACAATATTGTGGTCGCTATTTCCTAGATGCCCAACAACCTGCAGATTTGTTATTCTGTCAGGTCTGTTAGAAAGTATTAGGTCTAAAAGTGCGGCTCCTCTGGTTGGATTCTGCACCAATTGTGAGAGATAATTTTTCTTGGTTATTAGCAGAAACCTGTTGTCTTTATGGGTTTCGCAGCTCTCTGTTTCCCAGTTAATATCCGTGTAGTTAAAGTCCCCCATAACAAGGATCTCATTATAGGTTGCTGCTTCATCTATCTGCCTTATGCCAGAGTCTCACTAGCTAGAAAAACGGACGAGTGCTATGCGACAAAAAAATCACATTGCACTCGTCCCAATGTTAATCTATGGGGCATCTCCCATCAGGCGATTTTTCTTTTTTCTCTGCCGTTTTAAACAGGCAGAGAAATTCGCAGCATACAAGTCTATGGGTGCGAGAAAAAAACGGATTACACACAGACCACAAGTGTGACTTGCGAGAAATACGCACCGGTGTCCTTTAACAAAAGCCGGCAATTCAGTGCGCGATACAGTAAAATCACACTAACATGTTTAATAAAGAATAGAAAGAATAGATATATATATATATATATTTAAATGGTACATCTCGTCCCTCAAACAAACAAGCCCTCATATGGCTATGGGGAGGACTTGCTAAACCTCCTGCTGTGTACCCTGAATGTAAAAATTTAGCTCAGATAGACTTAAAAACAGAAAACAAGTGTTGGGGAGCACTTTGGAATTGAACCTTTAAGAACCAAGAGACCTCCTGGATATGAAGTACTGGGTTGTGGGATCTTCACCCACCATCGACTCCTTGCATTGTTGCACATCAGCCCTCACATACTTTTTTTTTTCTACTAAATAATGGAATGTTCAAGTAGATTTCCATATTTTCAAAGTTACAAATGTGTTTGGTAAAGTGAGGCACCTTACCATCTGAGAGAGAAGGGAAATATCACGTATCGGGTATCTCCAGAGACCCCCAGAAATTTTGCTGCGGCAGCCACTATAATATATTGATGTGTTTTGCAGACTACAATATGTAAAATTTATAAAACACTAAAATTGATTTATAACATCTTCCTACACGTTCTAATAACATTGCAAAATCCCCGAGCGCTGGATATTTCTTACATTTTACCAGCAGGTTCTTCTTGCATTTTTTTTCAAGGACTGTACCCTAGCAATGATCCCTATCGTATGTAGCAGTTCTTTGATGAGGAAATCATGTCCACCTCTGCCTTAACACTCGTAGTGCACTTCCTTACCGTAGCCTGAAGCTGAGATATGAAAGGTTGTTTGTTGAGGTTCTCATACTGTAGGTTTCTTTAGCTGCCTATAATATGGAAGAAGTGCACGTCTGGTGCCTGGTCAGAACAAGCTGTCATGTTTTTTTTGTGAAGAATACCATTATATGACTTGTACCTTTACATGTATTGCAAACTCTCTCAAGGCTCTAATTTTCATTTGTCTCTAGCCTAGCTTCCATAATATCTACCATACACAGCATGAGGGATTCCTGCTCTCCTGTCTCTCTGTACCGCATAATTTAAGCAACAGCATCATGAAAGACATTGGACTGGGCCGCCATTAGGGAAATACTGCCCTGACTGGTGTATGGGGCCCAATGACCAGAGAGGGCCCGCATCGGGCCCCGTCTCTTCTGGTCATCGGGCCCCAGCAGCAGGATTCTGCCTGTGCAGTAACTGAACCTCCGTCCAAGACGCAGGTTGAGTTAAACTATATTGCCGTGCGGTCCCGACCCCGCACGGCAATAGTTAAAAGCCGCCAGCCAATCTGAGGTTGGTACCTGATGTCAGCACGCACGTCGCTGGTATATGATGTCATTGTCATTGGCTGGCGAGTGCGCCCTTGAACGGCACGGAGGGAACTTCGCCGCAGGAATGGAGACACGGGGCAAGAATGGAGACACTGGGGACAAGAATGGAGACAGATGGGGCAGGGTCACGAGGCAGGACGGATACAGATGGGGAAGGATCATGGGGCAGCATGGAGATACATGGGGCAGGATGGATACAATGGAGACAGATGAAGCAGGATCATGGGGCAGATGGGGCAGGATCATGGGACAGATGGGGCAGGATCACGGGACATCGCATGGGGCAGAATGGATACTCATGAGGGCAGGATGGGAGAACATATGGGGCCAGGATGGGAGAACATATGGCTGGAGCTAGGAATGAGACACACGAGGGTCAGGATGGTGGATATTATTACCATAGGGGCTAGTTAAGGGATATTATTACTGTAGTCATGTATTTATTTTATTTTTTGAGGATACTGGTTTAAATGGGAGGCGGTCCTATTACTGTGCAGAGCGATACTATGTCGCCTTTTTTTCTTCATCTGGTGTAGTGTAGAAGTTGGGAAAAGTTGGCTGGAAGAAGTGATGGCGGTCTGTGCTGGATTAAAAGGAAAAGCAACAATGAAGTACTTCACCTAGAGTCAGTGTGTTACCTGTACACTGACACTATACACTGTATACTATATACAGTGGTCTTGTGTACATTGTCACCAGTGATCACTTTATTACCTTTACTCTGACACTATATACAGACCTCCTGTGTATAATGTAATTGATCACTGTAAAACCTGTACAATATATACAGAGCTTTGTGTGTATAATGTCACTGTTGATAACTGTATTACCTGTACACTATATACAGAGCTCCTGGGTATATTGTCACCGGTAATCATTGTGTTACCTGTACACTGACACTGCATACTAAGTACAGATCTCCTGTGTATAATGGCACTTATGGTGATATTAGTATTGTTTTTTTATTAATGAGCAGTATTGTAGTATTCAGTCACTATGTGGTGTTAATATGTGGTCTGGAAATGATGTGGTGGTATTTGTTCCTTGTATGTGGTATTATAGGTCACTATGTGGTGGTGAAATGATGTCTGGTCATCGTGCGATAGTATTTGGTATTTATCGGCAGCATGGTGGCTCAATAGATAGCACTGCAGCCTTGCAGCGCTGGAGTCCTGGGTTCGAATCCCACCAAGCACAACATCTGCAAGGAGTTTGTATGTTCTCCCTGTGCAGAATATGTTAGCGCTATATAAAAATAAAGATTATTATTTGTTCCTTGTATGTGATATTAATATGTGATATTGTATGTGTCATTTTAAAAATTGAAAAATAAATAAAAATATACCAAAATTTTATTGGCTCCCCCCATATACATGAACGCTTGGATTGGCCCAGCGCTCTTGAGTTCTCTGAGAAACTCCTCTGCCAGTGGCTTACCTTCTGTTATACAGAAGGGTTGATTGTTGGAAAGCTAACAGTCTGGATGCCCCTGATATCAGCAGGTTCCACCTACTTTTAGTTAATCTTAATTGGGAGGGGGGCTTAAAGGAGTTGCTGCCTCTCAAATATAATTCATCCCTCACTGCCTTTTGTTTAAAAAAAAATGAAAAACAAATTGCGCTATAATCGCCATCCCCGGGTTAATCGGTGATTCTCCGCTGCTTCTTCTGATATGTGGCATTGGCTGTGGCGCTGAAGTCACATTGGCAGCGCAGCAGCCAATCAGTGAGCTCAGCTGCTCGGAGGTGGGCGTTCCTTCTACACAGAAATACCCCACTCAGAGCCGCCTGCAGCCGTGCTATCAAGGTGACATCATTGTAGCAGGCAATGCCACATACAGACCCGCTGATGGATCCAGGTTAGGTGAGTACAGCGTGGTCTGTATTTTTTTAAACAAAATGCAGCAAGGAATGAATTAGACCTAAAGGAAAAAAAAAAATTAAGCCAAATCTTATGCTGGAATCAGCCATGAGCATATTTCTAAAAGTGTGTTTGTTTTCAAGGATCACAGATTGACAAATGTGCCACAATCTCCTTTCTTTTGAGCTCCCCCGCTATCATCAAATTCTAGTTTTAGTGCCCCTTTTAATAGTCCTATGTATGGGTTTTCTTTGACAAGTCTCCTTTTTAGCTGTCATGTTCCTGTAAAGTCCTTTTATCAGGAAATCAATACATGCACTTAACTTTGTTTCCTTTCTTTCAGCTCAATCCTTGAAAGAATTTGCTCGCCTACTCATTACCGTAGAGGAAGAAAGAAGGAGACTGGTAAGAAACATTTTTTTTGCATTGGCGTGAACCATAATTATCTGGGACTATTAATGAGCAGAAAAAAAAAACAGCAATTGATCACAGAGTGTTACTTGTGCTGATCGACTTTCATATGATTTGAGTTTCAGCATTTTTTACTGCATTTTACAATGAAAATTGCTCCATTTGTAGAGTCGTTCCATGTCTACCTTGCCAAAGTCTCATCGAATTTCATCCATTCTGCTATCTTCTATCCATACTGCTCTATGGGCCTGACTTTTCTGACCCTGTGGCAGTGAAGACGTTGGTGGTGTGTGACCTTTGCAATCACCTGTCATTACTGTAGAGGGCGCAACTGGCAATTATAATCCTTTTTTTTTTTTTTTAACGTCCTTTGGCTCCATCTCCAGTCATGGCGATATGATGGATGAGCGATCTGTAGGAAAATCGATCTTGTGCAAGCCTAGATAAGTCTACTGAGGTCTCTCTTGATAGTATCAAGCCATCAAGTTGCTGGTATTCCTATTCACCTTGTTCCTTCTGTTCTTCTGATTATGATGTCCTTCTCCAGTGATTGCTCTCTTCATATGATGTGTCCACGGAAGGCAAGTCGTACCTTTGTGATCCTTGCTTCAAGAGACCTGTCTGGCTTGATTTTTTCCAGAACTGATTTATTTCTTCTTGCCATCCATGGTATTGATAAGATAGATGCCCAGGGTGCAGCCTCATTCTAGCGGTTCTACTGATTAGGTTGGACATACCCACGACAATGTTCTGGCTGTCTACCCAGTCCGATGGCTACAGAGTGTCCCGAGATGAGAAGATGCCAATTAGCATCTTTTGCTTTTCTATATTCCATTTGTTTGGGATAAACCATAACTCAAAAACATCCAACCATAAACTAAAGCATTTGTTGAAAGTTTGGCCTATCTTAATAGCCTTTGTGGAGCTATTTCATTCTTGAAATTATATCATTAATTCAATCATTTTGGTGCAATGAATCTTTTTGGACACCTTAGTAACTATCAGTTAATTGCATTGGATACCAACTCCTTTGATTTAACAATTTCTGGTCAATTCTAAATGCAACCAAAATGCAACTTCAGCACAAGAAATGTTATATGGGAGCTATGTGGTCAAGTCTGTGATGACCATGTAAGACATCACCACATAGAGGAATCCCACTTGACCATGTGATAGACTGAAAGATTTCTTTGGGTTTGGGGGGTCCATGCATGTTAGTTGTAATGGACCCTCGACTGTTTTTGGATAGCTGATGTTGTGGCACAGAAGGATGTGATGCATCAAATTTTGCACTGTGGATTTTTTTTTTTTTTAGTTCTCTAAGAGTTAAGCCACCTCCCGAGATGTTTGACAGTGGGTCCTCTGGGTGCTCCTGTGTACGGGAGACTTTACTTTGGGAAGACACCTGTTGGTCTGGGGTAGTTTTTTGAATGGTTTTTATTTTTATTTATTTTACTCATTTATATAGCGCCATTAATTCCACAGCACTTTACACACATTATCATCACTGTCCCCGATGGGGCTCACAATCTAGAATCCCTATTAGTATGTACGGTATGTCTTTGGAATGTGGGAGGAAACCGGAGAACCCGGAGGAAACCCACGCAAACACGGGGACAACATACAAACTCCTTGCAGATGTTGTCCTTGGTGGGATTTGAACCCAGGACCCCAGCGCTGCAAAACAACAGTGCTAGCCACTGAGCCACCATGGTTTTCTTTCAATTCCACGTACAGCATGAAAGGGCTCATTCAATCAGACATCAGTGATTTTTTCGTACAAGAGTATCAGTCTGAGTTTCATCAGCTTTTTTTTATCTGAGTGTCATCAGACTGAGGCCGGGGTCACACTAGAGAGAAATACGGATGAGTGAGAAGCGTAAAAACCACGCATTGCACACGGACCAATGATTCTCTATAGGATAGCTCCCATTAGCCTTATATTTCTTGTGCGTATTTTACGGTCCGTGTCAATCGCAGCATGCTGCGATTGTCAGCGTACTACGCCCGTAGTACACCAATGCAAGTCTATGGGTGCGCCGGCTTCTGTAAAATCATTCCCCAACCCGACATGAAATAACACATGGTTTACATACAGTAAACGATTTCATTTCATTTTGTTTTTTTTTATATGTCCCTGACTAATAATTAAATTAGGGTATGTGTGTAAAATTTGGGACTTTTAGGTGTTAAATGAAGGGGTTAATTCGTTGGAAAAAAAATGCGTGGGCTCCCGCGGCAAAATCGCAACCAGAGAGGTAGAGCAGGTGAATGAGGGCAGATTTTAATAGCCTTGAGAGGGACCATTGTTTTTGAGCCCCCCCCCCCCCGGCTGCAAAAATCTGCCCCAGACACCCCAGAAAAAGCGCATCTATGAAATATAAATATATAGATAAATGTGTGTATGTATGTGTGTGTGTGTATATATATATATATATATATATATATATATATATATATATATATATATATATATATAATGTTCAAATATGTATTCTATGTGTATATATCTATTCTTTCATTTGGGTTTTAAACTGTCATAGGGATCCATTATATGTCCATTTTTCAAGCCTGCGATAAAATCTCGGCATACGGATTACATACGGATTACATACAGATGCTTACATGCGCAAAATACGCGACCACACCTTGATTACGGATCACATACGGAGCACTATTTAGGGGCCATTCATCCGTATTACGCATGTAAACTACGGACCGTATTTTACGTCGGTTAGTGTGACCCCAGCCTAATGGGAAAAAACTGATTCACTGACCATAGAGTTTGGTCTCATCGCCTTTTTTTTGGATGTTAATCAAAACAAAAAAAAATTTTCTCCATCTCCTCTCCAGCAGTCTGTGAAAAATTTGTCTCAATTTTGCACAGACCAGAAAAAGACACGGACATGTGCACAGCCCCATAGACTTTTGTAGGTACAAGTGCTGTCCGTGAAAACCACAGATATCACTTGTCCGAGAAAAGCTAAAGTGTGAATGAATTTAAAAAAAAAAAAAAAAGTTTAGGCGCAGGGAATTTGATAAAAAAAAAAATAAATAAAAAAATTATGTTGAAATATCTGTTTCTCCAGCTGCTTTCAGCAGCAATCAAATGTCGTACATTTATGTGACCAGTCATTGGTCTAGTGCCATACGTGCAGTCACCACTGCTGAGACCAGGCTGCAGCGGTCAAGTGGAAATATGGAACGTGGTGGCTTCAGCACATTAAACAAAGACTATTGAGGACCGGAGCAGCCCCTAAGGCTGCGAGTATTACACTTTTCTTTTAAATCTAATGTGTCTGCATCAGATGCCACTGACCTAGAGTCTAATGGGACCACTCAGATTTCAGAACTTCAAGTAGATCTTTTTATGTGTAGAGAAAGTGGTGGTGCACCTACTATGTAGATTGTGAATCAAGTTTGGGTTGCCATGATACATTGACTGTACGACAAGCCTTATTGCTCAAAATCCATGTCAGACCTCAGTGATGAGAGATGAGAGGTTGGAGTTGACGCTAAAGCCTTCTTAGAAGAGTAAAAGCTGTTATACTTTAGTAACAAACAAGGGTCCACTCCATATTCCCAAGGATGTAATTTGATGAATATGGTCAACCAGCACACATGAAGTTATCTATCTGTCCAGGCTCTTTTGGCTATGTTGGTGGATTTGAGGCCAGCGGATGGTAACTAGCATGGCCTCAACACTGTCATCACTTAAAGAGGACATGTCACCAGGTCAAAAAGTATCTAGGCATGCTCTTATTTTATTCCCTCTCTATCCCAATTTTAGCTTTTATTTTGTTCCCTTTGTTCTTTTTTTTTTTTAATAAATCCATCATACGGTTTCAGAGATATGGACGTTTTTACTTAGTGCTCATTTTTATAGTCTTGGGATCGTGGCTAACTGGGTAACAGTGTAGAGTAACCTAAAGACACACCCAAGAGGATCCTTTGAACCATACCTCCTTGTAAAAAACCCAAAAATTAAAGTACCGGTAAATAAAAATGCCCATATTTCTGGAACTGTATGGTGGATTAAAAAAAATGGCATAGTCAAGGAAGCAGGGGGAATAAACCTGGCCACTTTTGACCAAGTAACAGATCACCTTTAAGACTGAAATGGCAAGGTTTGGATCTCCGATATATCCAATAAGGCATATTTTTTATTTCAAAGTCCTCAAAAGCTCAGACCCAAGCCCCAGCGTGGCTTGTAATAGTGGATATATTGTCTGGTTGTTTTTTATCGTAATATCACCCAAAAACAGATTTGACTAAGAAAGTTCCAAAATAATTTTCACTGAAAAGGATACTCCATGTGATAAGATCTATCTTTATAACTATTGTTTTCTTCTTGACCTAAATATGGAGTAAACATAAGTAAAATACCAACTTTATTTCTACAGTAACATAACCTTTGCCTGTAACTCATTGAGAAATGTTTGTATTGCTATTTCTTCACGGCTTCATCGGTTAAGGTTAATTTGCTCATTTCCCGATAGCAGATACTTATTGCGATAAAGTCACTTCCTTTTTGGTATTCTTTATCGCTTCCTATAATCATGGTTTTGTTGAAGTGCTACCTGACCTCGGAGTATGATGTACTCTCACTCTGCTGCAGAAACAATAAGTAGCTTACAACAATGTGACGTGTGCCATGCGGATATGCTCATCACAGTAAGGTCAGACAAATTTGGCACAATGAGACAAATGCAAAGAATTTAACGTTTTAGTAAAATTTTAGTTCTTTTTTATCAGAAGAGATCAAACGTTCAGCTAACCCTGTATAATTGATCTAAAAATGCCATAGGAACATGCACATTTTCTAAATATAATGTATATTACACAGTGGCAGCACCTTGGTCATCAGCTCTAATGTCAGACTGGTGTCTGTTTTGGAAGTCACCTCTGAAAAGGGTTGTCTTCTGCTGTGATTATTGTTGCTGCTTTACAGCCTGGGCACTTTGGAAGGATTTTCGTTTAGGTAAGTCCATTTCTGAGCTCGTAGATCTCTAAATCAGTATGACTGGGAGTACAGGGCCAGTTGCTGTGGGCTGGAACGGGGTTCTCCTTGACCTTAATACCCTCTTCTAAACAGGAGTCAGACAGGTGTAGTGTGTTGTGCTGTGGAGTTCAAGCTTTACTCACTCTTTGTTTAGGAGTCCTTGTTACCTACCCGTCCATGGGACCGGATCCGGCTACAAGCATGACAGGAGAACTTGGGTCCAGTTTAACAGGTTCAGCTTTACTGTGCAATTTGGTTAAACACACTTTCCTGAGGGCCACTATCTTTCCCTTGACATTGGTATTGTTGATGTTCTGGTGGGGTGTCCTAACTTACTTCATACTCCTCCATACACGATCCCTTCCCTAAAAACCCAGTACCCCCTTCCAAATGAAGACACTAACACCAAATATTGGATAATAATTGGCAACAGCAGCCTTTTTTATAAAACAAAGAAATGTTTAACAGTAAATAAATAACATAAAATAAATAACACGAGAAGGGTCATTGAAGCTCGAAAATCTAGTGATTAACCATACTGAAAATTGTGGACAAAAGCAGACCATAACTTACTCCCAGCCGTTACCCCACTGGCTCGGGAGCACCAAATACCCCGAAGGCTACCATTGTCACTTATCCCCAGGAATCCGGCCAAACATAGCCAAACTCCCCCCAAAATCACCAGACCAGAGAACCAAAATATAACACCAACTGAGGAATCCATCTACCCACGGAACCCCAGACTGGTTTAGCACCAACTTCAAGGACCCCCCCAACCGCAGCATGGCCACCATGACCCTAAGCAAAAAATCACCTGAGCAAACCCAACAGACAAACACAATAAGGGGGACGCATGTGGGCAGACACCCGCCTGGAGGGTCCCTAGAGGGGCTCCCGCGCCGGCGCTGGGACCGGGGAGGTGTGTCGGGAGATAAGCGCTCCGGAGGCCTAACTCACCGTGGACGCCGCGAGCCTGCTGAGTCCAACGGCGCCAACCCGCCGCCACCTCCGATGATCACTGGCACCTGGGCCTCAAGCCACCCAGGTGGCTGCCTCTCCGCAGCCAACCACAGCCTCTCCAGAACCTGCCCAGAGGACCCCATGGTAAGTGTGGTGGGATGAGGGGACTGCTCACGGCAACTCCAGAGCGGGAAATGCCTAACCCCTCCCTTACCTTGCCCTATAAAACCCTCTTTTTTGCATAGCCCACACCATTAGCTCTATCCCCACCCCCTCTAACCCCCTGTCATGCCGGTCTTTGCCTACGCTGTGGGGGGGAGGGGCGGCTTGCTCCAGCCAGTACTTTCGTTGAGACCCGACTGAAGTGCCTAACCCCTCAGAAGCTGGAAAAGCTTCTCCTATTAACTGATCTAACCCCTCTCAACTAGTGAACTAATCCCTTGCTGTTAACTGTATGTAAAGGCCCCGTCACACTAAGCGATCTCGCTAGCGAGAACGCTGATTTTGTGACACATCAGCGATCTCGCCAGCGAGATCGCTGTGAGTGACATGGATCAGCGACCGGCCCCCCTGCCAGTTATCGCTGATCGTGCTCGAGCGGCCTGGGCCGTTTTTCGATCTCTGGTCTCCCGCTGCCCAGCTGGCATCGCTGCGTGTGGCAGCGAGAGACCAGCGATCAGTGATGCTGGTTGCTAATGTAAACGTTGGGTTTCCAGGAGCCACGGCTCCTGGATACCCGCTGTTTACCTTGGAAACTGGCGTACACGCTGGTTTCCAAGGTAAACGTCGGGTATCCAGGAGTCGCGTGGCTCCTAGATACCCGATGTTTACCTTAGAAACCAGCATCCAGCGTCGCTGGTCCTGATCGCTGGGTCTGTCTATGTGACAGCTCACCAGCGATCAGCCTAACGATGTCCCAGCGATCCCATCATGTTGGATCGTTGGTGGGATCGCTGGGACATCGTTTAGTGTGACGGGGCCTTTACCCTGTGTGATGCAGACTATATGACTATGCTGATAATGGCTCTCCTAGTGGACAGACCTCCCACCATTCCCAGGGACGGCCTTGAGGCAGAGCCTCCAGCAGAAACGAGACACAAACCGGCCATGAGGATAAAATGCAACATTCCTTTATCAAACATATAACATAATATGTTAACATATCGCACTTCACGTGATTTTCATGAGGAACATACGACAGGGATCAAATGTCTCTACTTGTCAGCTCTACTGTCTGTTTTAGTAAATATTTTGTCAGGGTGCTCTATGCAGGGTACTCTGGCAGCTATTTAGAGGGCTTCCACGGATAAGCTTTGTGTTAGTCACTTTGTTTAGCAGATCCAAGTGAGTGCCCTAACCATTTTCCCAAATACAGGGATCTGGACTTACACAGAGACCCCTGGGTGGTTCCACAGAGTGACTGCTGGCCAGTGGATCGGCTTGGCAGAGTATAGTCAGAATGCCGCCTTAATACCAGGGGATCAAGAACAGGAACAGAATAGTTAGGCATCAGAATGGTCAACATACAGACCGAAGTCAGAAATGGGAATCAAACTAGCACTTGGCGGTGGCAGAAAAGCAGGTATTAAACAGAGAAAGAAAACTTATAACTGGCATCTAGTATTTGGAAGCCAGGGGTTTATATAGTGTGAGCCCCATCCATCCAAGGCTGACTGAAGACAGGTGCATCTCACAAAATATCATCAGAAAGTTAATTTATTACTAAGGAAACTTCACACTAGACCTCAAGCAGCTTGGATTCCCTGCCTCCCCACACTTCCTACAGACTCTGGGACCTTGATTTCCAAGGTCTAGTGTGAAGTTTCCACAATCAGTGATGGTTTGGGGAGCCATGTCATCTGCTGGTGTAGGTCCACTGTGTTTTATCAAGACCAAAGTCAGCACAGCCGTCTACCAGGAAACTTTAGAGCTCTTCATGCTTCCCTCTGCCGACAAGCTTTATGGAGATGGAAATGTCATTCTCCAGCAGGACTTGGCACCTGTCCACACTGCCAAAGGTACCAATACCGGGTTTACACACAAGAGTATCACTGTGCTTGATTGGCCGCAAACTCGCCTGACCTTAACTCCATAGAGAATCTATGGAGTATTGTCAGGAGGAAGATGAGGGACACCAGACCCAACAATGCAGACGAGCTGAAGGCTGCTATCAAAGCAACCTGGGCTTCCATAACCCCTCAGCAGTGTCACAGGCTGATCGCCTCCATGCCACGCCACATTGATGCAGTAATTGATGCAAAAGGAGCCCTGACCAAGTATTGAGAGCATTTAATGAACATACATTTCAGTAGGCCAACATTTCAGATTTTAAAATCATTTTTCAAGCTGGTGTTATAAAGTATTCTAATTTCCTGAGATAATGAATTTTGGGTTTTCATTGGCTGTAAGCCATAATCATCAACATTAACAGAAGTAAACATGTGAAATAGATCACTCTGTAATGACTCTATATAATATATGAGTTTCTCTTTTTGTATTGAAGAACTGAAATAAATTAACTTTTTGATGATATTCTAATTTTGTGAGATGCACCTGTAATTATAGACTACTAGTCCCAGTATATTAACCCTAACAGTTGCAATGTCGCCAAGCAATGCCCAAAAGGATGGCACGCCACCGCCCATCAACATGGTATGAAGCACAAGGACTGAGCACAGACATGGATGGAACATATTTGCATTCCACAAGACATAGCAATGAAGGAAACTCCTCTCTCAGATCTCTGAATTATGCTGCTCCTTCGTTATTCCTTCTGAGAATGTAAAAGTTAATTGACCGCTGGGCGTTTACTATTTCTCTTGTCAAAAAGATTGGACTCCGATTTCCAACAAAAGATGATTCAGAATTATTTTACTAGAGTAAATGCAATTATTAAAGGTGACATTACACTGCACAAAATCCCACTTGATAGACTGTTCTGCAACCTCCATGAAATATACAGTGATAATAAGGAATAAAAAAGTTAAAAAAAAATGCTTTGGTTGTGACTGGAGAATAATACATGGAGTAATTCAAAATTGTGCTGTCCTCTACTCATTATAGAATATCCGAGATCTCATTTCAGCGTTTTGACATTTCTTCAGGCTCCGTGCTGAGAACAATTACTCCCATTCTTTACTTCCGGACAGCCCTATTTTTCAATGCAACCAATATTAACTAGGAACCTTCCCGTTACCTGTTAGCAGATGACCGGGGTGCCCACCAGCAATGCATCTGGTGTGTCTTGTAGATTGTCAGCTGGAGAGCATGCTGTGCCTATTATGAGATTATTATGGAAGCGATTGAACGGCTGCCATCACTTGTCCTGTCATTATTATTGACAACCTTGTAGTTGCCATATTAAAACTGAAGACGCATTCGGGGCAGAACTGCTGGGACTACGGAGGGTTTGCTGAACTGTTGGAATAAAAATTGATATTCATATGTGACGGAGAAAAAATGGGTCCGATAATATATACACTGTGTATATATATATATATATATATATATATATATATATATATATATAGTACAGACCAAAAGTTCTTCTCATTCAAAGAGTTTTCTTTATTTTCATGACTATGAAAATTGTAGATTCACTCTGAAGGCATCAAAACTATGAATTAACACATGTGGAATTATATAATTAACAAAAAAGTGTTAAACAACTGAAAATATGTCTTATATTCTAGGTTCTTCAAAGTAGCCACCTTTTGCTTTGATTACTGCTTTGCATGTAGAGTCCATCCGTTCACCTTTTCTGTGTCGCACAAAGACACGGTGGTTGGAACCAAAGATCTCAAATTTGGACTTATCAGACCAAAGCACAGATTTCCACTGGTCTAATGTCCATCCCTTGTGTTCTTTAGCCCAAACAAGTCTCTTCTGCGTGTTGCCTGTCCTTAGCTGTGGTTTCCTAGCAGCTATTTTACCATGAAGGCCTGCTGCACAAAGTCTCCTCTTAACAGTTGTTGTAGAGATGTGTCTGCTGCTAGAACTCTGTGTGGCATTGACCTGGTCTCTAATCTGAGCTGCTGTTAACCTGCGATTTCTGAGGCTGGTGACTCGGATGAACTTATCCTCCGCAGCAGAGGTGACTCTTGGTCTTCCTTTCCTGGGGCGGTCCTCATGTGAGCCAGTTTCATTGTAGCGCTTGATGGTTTTTGCCACTGCACTTGTGGACACTTTCAAAGTTTTCCCAATTTTTCGGACTGACTGACCTTCATTTCTTAAAGTAATGATGGCCACTCGTTTTTCTTTACTTAGGCCTGTTTCACACTTGCTTTTTTTTGCAGCGCGTTTTTCCCGCAAAAAAACGCATTGAAAAACGCATACAAAAGCATACAACTGCTGCGTTTTTTTCAAGCATTTTTATGAGCATGCATGAAAAAAACGCAGCGTTTTTATGCGTTTGTATGCGTTTTTAGTGCGTTTTTACCGCGTTTGCGTTTTTTTCCAACATTAGGTGGCCCCTCACACTAACCCAAACCATGACTTTACTAACCCTAACCCTGACCCTAACCCTAACCCTAACCCTTAACCAAACCATACTTAACCCTAACCCTGACCCTAACCCTTAACCAAACCATACTTAACCCTAACCCAAACCCTAACTAACCTTAACCCTGACCCTAACCCTAACCCTTAACCAAACCATACTTAACCCTAACCCTGACCCTAACCCTTAACCAAACCATACTTAACCCTAACCCAAACCCTAACTAACCTTAACCCTGACCCTAACCCTAACCCTGACCCTAACCCTTAACCAAACCATACTTAACCCTAACCCTGACCCTAACCCTGACCCTAACCCTTAACCAAACCATACTTAACCCTAACCCTGACCCTAACCCTTAACCAAACCATACTTAACCCTAACCCTGACCCTAACCCTGACCCTAACCCTTAACCAAACCATACTTAACCCTGACCCTAACCCTAACCCTTAACCAAACCATACTTAACCCTAACCCTGACCCTAACCCTAACCCTGACCCTAACCCTTAACCAAACCATACTTAACCCTAACCCTGACCTTAACCCTAACCCTAACCCTAAACCCCCTTAACTAACCCTAACTTTACCCAAACCCCTAAATTCCATTGTCTAAACTAATGGTAAAAAAAAAACGCATGTGCCAAAAAACGCATACATAAGCATGCCAATGCGCACATATGCTCACCATAGACTTATAATGGGTGTCTTGCTGTAAAAAAACTCATTGCGCGCGCATGCGTTTTTTTGAGGCAAATCGGACGCACAAAAAATGCAACAAGTTGCATTTTGTGCGCCCGAGCGCATACCGCAAAAAAACGCATGCGCGGTAAAACGCGTACAAACGCATGTGTATGCGCACATAAGCGCATCCCATGCAAAGTATAGGAAAAAAAACGCATGCGCTATTTAGCGCTAAATTACCGCGAAAAAAAACGCAAATGTGAAACCAGCCTTAGCTGCTTTTTTCTTGCCATAATACAAATTCTAACAGTCTATTCAGTAGGACTATCACCTGTGTATCCACCAGACTTCTGCACAACACAACTGATGGTCCCAACCCCATTTATAAGGCAAGGGATCGCACTTATTAAACCTGACAGGGCAAACCTGTGAACTGAAAACCATTTCCGGTGACTACCTCTTGAAGCTCATCAAGAGAATGCCAAGAGTGTGCAAAGCAGTAATCAAAGCAAAAGGTGGCTACTGTGAAGAACCTAGAATATAAGACATATTTTCAGTTGTGTCACACTTTTTTGTTAACTATATAATTCCACATGTGTTAATTCATAGTTTTGATGCCTTCAGAGTGAATCTACAATTTTCATAGTCATGACAATAAAGAAAACTCTTTGAATGAGAAGGTGTGTCCAAACTTTTTGGTCTGTACTGTGTGTGTGTGTGTGTATATATATATATATATATATATATATATATATATATATATATATATATATATATAAAGCTCAAGTGTGTGTGTGTATGTATGTATGTATGTATGTATATATATACACTCACTGGCCACTTTATTAGGTACACCTGTCCAACTGTGTGTTAAGACTTAATTTCTAATCAGCCAATCACATGGCGGCAACTCAGTGCATTTAGGCATGTAGACATGGTCAAGACAATCTCCTGCAGTTCAAACCGAGCATCAGTATGGGGAAGAAAGGTGATTTGAGTGCCTTTGAACGTGGCATGATTGTTGGTGCCAGAAGGGCTGGTCTGAGAATTTCAGAAACTGCTGATCTACTGGGATTTTCACGCACAACCATCTCTAGGGTTTACAGAGAATGGTCCGAAAAAGAAAAAAAATCCAGTGAGCGGCAGTTCTGTGGCCGGAAATGCCATGTTGATGCCAGAGGTCAGAGGAGAATGGGCAGACTGGTTCGAGCTGATAGAAAGGCAACAGTGACTCAAATTGCCACCCGTTACAACCAAGGTAGGCAGAAGAGCATCTCTGAACGCACAGTGCGTCGAACTTTGAGGCAGATGGGCTACAGCAGCAGAAGACCACACTGGGTACCACTCCTCTCAGCTAAGAACAGGAAACTGAGGTTACAATTTGCACAAGCTCATCGAAATTGGACAGTAGAAGATTGGAAAAACGTTGCCTGGTCTGATGAGTCTCGATTTCTGCTGCGACATTCGGATGGTAGGGTCAGAATTTGGCGTAAAAAACATGAAAGCATGGATCCATCCTGCCTTGTATCAACGGTTCAGGCTGGTGGTGGTGGTGTCATGGTGTGGGGAATTTTTTCTGGGCACTCTTTGGGCCCCTTGGTACCAATTGAGCATCGTTGCAACGCCACAGCCTACCTGAGTATTGTTGCTGACCATGTCCATCCCTTTATGACCACAATGTACCCAACATCTGATGGCTACTTTCAGCAGGATAATGCGCCATGTCATAAAGCTCGAATCATCTCAGATTGGTTTCTTGAACATGACAATGAGTTTACTGTACTCAAATGGCCTCCTCAGTCACCAGATCTCAATCCAATAGAGCATCTTTGGGATGTGGTGGAACGGGAGATTCGCATCAGGGATGTGCAGCCGACAAATCTGCGCCAACTGTGTGATGCCATCATGTCAATATGGTCCAAAATCTCTGAGGAATGCTTCCAGCACCTTGTTGAATCTCTGCCACGAAGAATTGAGGCAGTTCTGAAGGCAAAAGGGGGTCCAACCCCTTACTAGCATGGTGTACCTAATAAAGTGGCCAGTGAGTGTATATATATATATTATTGCTTTTTATGTCATAAATGACCCCCTGACGGTAACTTTCTTCAGATCTAAATATGTTAATTTAGGTCTGAAGAAAGTTACCGTCAGGGGGTCATTTATGACATAAAAAGCAATTTTTTGCAATAACTTATATTACTATCGGTGGTAACATAAACTGTGGGGGGTATTGGAAATTAACAAATAATTTACTTTTTTTACACTTTCATAGTAGGTGGATGATGTGCGGTTCAAGAACTCTCCTTTAATTTGCCTGCTGCCTTATAATAACCTACACTCACTAACGGGAACCGTTCTCCAGCCCTTTATTTTCTTTGGCTCTGGTCCATTTGGTATCTACGCTAATAGTCACTTTTCACTGCTTGATGTAATAGACCATGTGCATTTCTTTACGACTAGGTCACTTTAATTTTTTACCTTGAATTCAAAGGGGTTTTCCACAATTAATACATTTTGCCTTGATGTTTGTTAGTCCAGGAAAAAACATTGTAATCCCATCCTGCTCTGACCACAGCGGATACCAGCTGTAAAACTGATGCCTGTTTGTAACTGCCGCGATCGGAGCTAGCTCAGATCGCGGCAGGTTTAATTTTTTTATATGTCACAGTTCATAGTGACCAGGACACTTAAAGAGAAGATTTCAATGGATTTTTTTTTAGTTTAAAGGGAACCTGTCACCTGGCTTTTCCCATATTTGGTACGGCCAGTACCTGTAAGCCCTGATATACAGCATTCTAACATGCTGTATATAATACACGAATCCGACCTGCAGGACAAGAAAAAGGCCTTTTATCATACTCCCTTACGGGGCAGTCCGGTCTGATGGGCGTCGCTGGTCTTGGTCCGGCACCTCCCTTCTTCTTGCAATGCCGTCCTCCTCCTTGCTTCGTGTGAATGACACGTCCTACGTCAGCCACACATTGTCCCCGGCATTGCGCCACTGGAAAAGGTAGAATTGTAATGTGCTCCTTGACTTTTTCCTGCGCATGCGCACTGCAATACTTTGCTCTGTCCTTGACAGGGGGGAAGAGAGAAGTACTCCTGTGCAGGAACGCGATGCCAGGGACACTGTGTTGATGACGTAGGACACGTCAATCACACGAACCAAGAAGGAGGACGGCATTGCAAGAAGATAGGAGGCGACGGACCAAGACCAGAGACGCTCATCGGACTCAACCGCCTTGTAGGTGAGTATAATAAAAGGTCTTTTTCTTGACTATCAGGTCAGCTTGGAGGCATATATACAGCATATTAGAATGCTGTAGATCAGTTCTTACAGGTCCTGGCCACACTTCCTATCGGAAAAATCTGGTGACAGGTTCCCTTTTATACTGATCACCTCATTCAACTACCGCTGTCCCATTGATTCTGGAACAGTTTTTCTTTTTCTTCTGTGCCCTTCTGTCCCAAAGTAATGCCCCTCCCCGGTAAAAATGGTACAAATTTTCCCTTCATCTAACAGGGTGTGTACCATAGAACTTCCTCGTGGGTGGTGCTCAATTATGATTTGTCAGCATCATTTGATATCAAGTAAATACCCACAGGGAAGTTCTATGGTACACATTCAGTTGGCTGAAGGGTAATTTTGCACCATTATTACCGGGGGGGGACATACATTTTGGAGCGGAGGGGCACAGAAGAAAAAAAAGACTATTGACTTGATACAACAGTCACCATCCAACCTTTTGGCTGTTCCTGTCCGGCCCACTGACTGGGGCAGCTACAGGGCTGGAAATTAAGTGCAACTTGGAAGTGCAGTCACAGTGCCTATCTGATCTGCATCGAGCAGACCCTGAGATGCAAGGTAGGTGCACATGTAACAATGGAGAACCAAGGGAAAGGCAGACGGAATGGGAGTGTCAGCAAACAGCGCAAACGGGACCAATACAAATATCAGGAAGAGAGCGAAAGAGCACGATTGTGATAAGGAGAAATAGACTGAGGAGAATAGAGACCATGGGACAAGTCATAGTAAGGATCGTGGCCAATCAGAGCACATCTATGATCCTTATATTTACTTATAGATTAACCACCTTTGTAATCTTTATCTCCTAAATCAATAGTACATATGAAAATGAACAACTATGTACTGTATCTTATCAGAGAAATCTGCTTCTTTATTCACCAGGACTAATTTTTTGTTTTCATTTCATGGGTAAAATCCGTCATCAATTTCTGAGATGGGAAATGACAGTTGGTGCTTCTAAAATTCTATGGAGAGGAGGGAGGGGCTGGAGGCGGACACAGACATTCTGCTGCAAGTTCTCCTGAAATGACTGTCACTGTTCTCAATAGAACCTTATGAGCACCAGCTGCCATCTCCTGTGTACTTTGTGATTCTGCCCAAGTCCATGCAGCATTTTCTGATCCCGCACGAGCACCATTTCAGGAAAACAGCTGGTTGCCCAGTTCAATGGGAACAATCCCATAAACACCTATAGGAAGAGGGAGAAAATGATGTCTGGATATACGGTAAGAAGCCCTAATGGAAACAGACCCAATATCCCAAGTGATTCCTGGAGCATTGGCACAGATTGCGTCGTCCATAGCGAGCCGCTGTAGAAGTGTTACCGCCACCTCTTCCCGGGCTGAAGCTGGAAACCTTGTAATGTGACTTATCAGAGGTGCGGTGAGAAACTGCCTCTATTGATCAGTCGATTATATCTGTGCACGTCTGGAGTCAGGACATCTGCGCTCAAATAAAGAAGCAGCCATTCAGCGGAGGCCCGACATCATCTCTCCACGCTCAGCAATTACCTCGGCTCAGATATAGAGGCTGCGTAATGCAGAAAATACTAATGCCCAAATGTAGAAAAGACACTAGCAAGGGACCTTAGATTTTAATTTTTCACATTTTTGGGCAAATATAAAGGTGATGTGTCTAAGACTAGAAAAAAAAGTTTGCTTTTTTTCTTTGGAAACAACGCCACTTTTGTCTCGTGGCTGTTTTTGGTGTTACATATGTCAATTTCTTATTTCTGTTGTGACCGAACTACTCCAGGTTAGGTCCCTTTACAGATTAAATCCTTGTACTTGTCAACATATTTAACTGAAAATTCAGGACTATATTTTTAGATTCTGTGTGTTGTATATGGCGTTATGCAAAGGGTGTAAACAGTGTGTATGCGGAGGGTGGGACCGCCACCAGGCCCACCGTTATGGTGCAGAGAAAGAAGGAAGGAAGGTAAGAAGAATCGTTTATTTTTTTAAAATATGTTGGAACGGAGACGAAGAATGGAGGACATTATTGTGAGAAGGGGCCCCAGGGTTGGGAACATTACTGTAAGGGACCCAGAATGTTGGACATTATTACTAGAAAGGACTCAGATGTGGGACATTCTTACTGGAAGGGACACAGGAAAAGAAACATTATTACTGGACAGGACACAGGATGGGGAACATTATTCCTGGATGGCACACAGGATGGGGGACATTTTTCCTGGAAGGGACTCAGATGGGGAACATTATTACTGGAGGGGGCACAGGATTATTGCTGGAAGGGATCCAGGATGGGGGGACATTATTACGGGAGGGAACCAGGATAAGGAACATTATTACTGGACGGGACACAGGATGATGGACATAATTACTGGAAGGGACTCAGATGGGGGACATTATTACTGGAAGGGACTCAGATGGGGGGGCATTATTACTGGATGGGACCCAGGATAGGGGACATGATTACTGGAAGGAACACAGAATGGAGGACATTATTACTGGAAGGTACCAGGATAAGGAACATTATTACTGGACGGGACACAGGATGATGGACATAATTACTGGAAGGGACTCAGATGGGGGACATTATTACTGGAAGGGATTCAGATGGGGGACATTATTACTGGAAGGGACTCAGATGGGGGGCATTATTACTGGATGGGACCCAGGATAGGGGACATGATTACTGGAAGGGACCCAGGATGGGGAACATTATTACTGGAAGGGACACAGGATGGAGGACATTATTACTGGAAGGTACCAGGATAAGGAACATTATTACTGGACGGGACACAGGATGATGTAAATAATTACTGGAAGGGACTCAGATGGAGGACATTATTACTGGAATGGACTCAGATGGGGGGCATTATTACTGGATGGGACCCAGGATAGGGGACATAATTACTGGAAGGAACCCAGGATGGGGAACATTATCACTGGAAGGGACACAGGATGATGGACATAATTACTGGAAGGGACTCCGATGGGGGACATTATTACTGGAAGGGATCCAGGATGATGTACATAATTATTGGAAGGGACTCAGATGGGGGACATTATTACTGGAAGGGACTCAGATGGGGGGGCGTTATTACTGGATGGGACTCAGAATAGGGGACATTATTACTGGAAGCGACCCAGGATAGGGAACATTAATACTGGAAGGGACACAGGATGGAAGACATTATTACTGGAAGGGACATAGGATAGGGGACATTATTACTGGATGGGACCCAGGATGGGGAACATTATTACTGGAAGGGACACAGGATGGGGGACATTATTACTGGAAGGGATTCAGATGGGGGACATTGTTACTGGAAGGGACTCAGATGGGGGGCATTATTACTGGATGGGACCCAGGATAGGGGACATGATTACTGGAAGGGACACAGAATGGAGGACATTATTACTGGAAGGTACCAGGATAAGGAACATTATTACCGGACGGGACACAGGATGATGGACATAATTACTGGAAGGGACTCGGATGGGGGACATTATTATTCGAAGGGATCCAGGATGGAGGACATTATTGCTGGAGGGGACACAGGATTATTGCTAGAAGGGATCCAGGATGGGGGACATTGTTACTGGAAGGGACCCAGGATGGGGAACTTTATTACATGGGAGGTGAACACGCATGTCTTTATAGGATCTGGAATGCCCTGGTCCAAATTTCTCACTGGGACCTATTGGACTTTACTTACACCACTGGCTTTAAGCTTACAGTTTAGGAAAAAAATATTGTTGATTAATCTTCCTCTGCAGAATTGATATCAAAGCTGGCCATTTTAGTTGTATTGCTGACACCTTAACTGTCTGTGAATATCTATTATTCTTATTTTGGATGCGTGGTGCGAAGTAAGACAAGATAAATGATCTGTGAGAAGAGAATAGAAGCATGCTGGATTATTTAGACTGTGAACAGATTGAGTTTTGGAATCTGTTGATCCAATTACTGACACCAAAATAAGACTTCATAGGAAGGATGAGCTGGAGAAAACCCTACCTTAAAGTAAACCGGTGTTTAAAGGGGATCTTTTGGCCCTCCTGACACATTTGTCAAATGCTCGTATTCCCCACGATCTAACATTTCCAAAGTATTTTTCCTTAGAACTCTGTGTTTTGTCTCTGTTATTCCACCTACAAGTTTAGGAATAAATTGACAACTACATATTACCATTTAGGAACCTGTCCCTGCAAGCATTATCCAATCAGGGCTATGCAAATTGCCTCTTCAGAACGGAAGAGGACCAGAACTCTAGCGCCACCAATTGGAAGTAGCTATCTTAACAGTCAAAATCGACCATTTAACAAGCCTTGCCACATGATTTTGGATAAATGTCAAACCAGAATCTCAATTTTCAGACACAGTGTTTCACAGTGTTGCCCCTGCTCAGTGCAAAGCAGGATATCTGATTTAACTGTATGAGAGACCTCCGACTGTATTCTAAGGTGTAACGTTTTTCTGTATGGAGACTGACATGCCTGACATGCCAAGAGACATATAGGCCTGGCAATGGGAAATTAAACATGCATATTGCCTTTTGTGAAAGGAAGAGGACTGGATCTCTAGTGATAGCTACTGGAAATAGGCACCAGACAGAGATCTCCTATAGCCAAAAAGATCTAATGAATTGCACCAAGGAGGGGCAACCCGCCGAAACACGTCTTCAAATTGAGATTCAGGTTCGGATTTATCCTAAGTCGGGTAACAAGGCTCGTTAAACGGTTGATATTGTCTTTTACGATTGCTATTTTTAATAGGTGGCACTAGAGTTTAAGTCCTCTTCCTTTCTGAAGAGGCAATTTGCATATTTAATTTCCAAGAGTAGCATTGCATGGCCTATAAGTCTCCTTACACTGGTATGTCACTCTCTACAAGGAGAGACGTTAATCCATAGACCCAAGAAAAAGTGGCACACGGTCTTCATAAATATGGAGTTCAACTTGAGCATGCACCATAAATGCACTGATTATGTCCAATTTACTGTTTGTTTTTGCTCCTTTCTATCTATTTAGCCAGCTTGTAGCCTGGCGAGGGTTATGCCCCTAAATGCCAATTTCCTAAAACAAGCAAGTGAACATGAGTTGCTTATTTCACAAGTTGTCAGACTGTACGAGATGAACTTGTTTGTGGTCACAGTATCGCACGGTGCCAGTAGTGGCTGGCAGCTACAGAACGGTGGATTCTGTCTTGTGAACATTTCATCCAGACGTCCATTGGACAGGAAGCCACACGCTCCGAGAGGCTACATATGAAACTTGTTGTTGGTGATATTTGTGGTAGTGATCGTGAGCAAGATGTATAAGAGAAAGCCATGGGAAACGTATTTCGGGGAGGAAAAAAAAGTGAGGTTGAGGAAAGAATTACAGTTTGTGATCCACATGCTAAAATGCAAAGCAAACAAAAATAAAATTAGGATGAAACAACTTGTCGTAGCTGAGAAACTATCAGTGGGTCCAACTGTTGGGTAAAAATGCATCTAGCTAGCGTTAATCGTTGGGTTAGTATTGCCAATGTCAAGTCAGTACAAAAATAATCATTGTAAATAGTTTACAGAACGTTTTGGATGTTGGAGCTACACACACTTCCTCCTTGTACTTTTTGAACTTCCCCAGGCTCCACGGTCTAGGTGAATGGGGATTTATGGACATAAGTATCCATAGACACATGGGCCTCAATTCATCAAAACCACCATGTACGCAATAAGGGAGTGTGCTGGATTCACCTGATTCATGATACTCCAAGTACTGGAGTAAGATTTCTGGCATAAGGTACACCACAGCCGTTATGAATTAGAAGACCTGTGGCATCAAGCTCTTGTCCCGCCCCAGGTCTGCGAATTTTGGTGGCGGTGGACAAAACTGGCCCGAAAATGACAAAAATCTAAAGCAACTTATCAAAGTGTTTTATTACAAATTTCTGGCTAAAACACTTTGATGAATTGGGGTCACAGTCTACAGGAACTGGAACTGGGATACAGCTAATTCCCCAGAGCCAAGTGAAAGGTAGAGCACAGTGGCGTGACTTGAAGAAGTCCAAATGCAAAATCATCAACAGTGCCCCCAATAGTCATGGGGCTTTAATAGTATTGGTCTTACCATATGGGCCAGTGGTACTTTTTGTGCTGCCTTAGGCTCCAGGTCCCAGGTGTGATTGAAACCCCCTGCATCCACTATAGTTGCACCCCTGGAAGAGTAGCTGGCTACAGAGACTTACCGGTGTTAATACTGTTACTATTCTGAGATAGGCGGCAAAAGCATGGGGACCTTATGGCTTGGCACACAATATGGCCGCTCCTGTCCACCTTGAAGCTGTAGGTGCTCAGTTGTTGACTGACAGTCGAGAGGTCCTTGCTTGTAGCCCTGAGTGGTGTCTGATACAGCCTGTATGTCCACCAAGTACAGCTTCACCGTGCTAATGGTGGCTCCTGTCACGTAACTATTTACTGTATGTCTATAGACAGTTTCCTTTTGCTCCTGTCAACATCCCCCTGTACCAAGACGTGGACATATAGATGGAGCAGGTGAAGGGACTTGAAGGACATCGGACAAGTTTGCACCTTGCATGAGCTGTGATGTGCGATTCATCATCCATGGTACTGTAGCAGGATGGTCGGATAGATCATAAGATTGGAACTTTGAGGGAAGTAACCTTTTGCATAGCTTCCCAAGCAGAATAGACAGTCCTTTTGTGAAGGCTCCAGTATACCACCATACAAGACACGTAAGAACATGACACATTTGGTTAATAGTATGACAAAACATTTTCGGTAGTTGTGCTCAATGGTCACTGACTTCACTTTTCTTAGTGCAGAAGCTGGACTTTGCTTTTTCTGCCATAAGAAGGGTCCATGTATGGACATCACTGGAGCTTCCCACCGTAAAGGTATTTGCATCTAGCTGAAAAACTGGCCCCTGTAAGCATGTTTTCCATGTACATATGGAGCTCTATGCTAAAAGTAAACCAAGACTGAGTTGTGATCAGGGGCAAGCTCACTTCTCGTTCTTGTCCAATAGAAGGTGAATGGAATGGTTCTGAACATGCTCCACCTACCCTCCAGTCAGACAAGGCTTTACAGACCCCCATTCTCAGAAATGGTGGGGGTCCATGCAATTGGACAGCCAACAATCAGCAATTTATTAGCTGGATGGGGTATAACTTTCAGTCTTGGAAAAACCTCTTTAAGTGGTTCAATTATGTTTGATGTGGTTTGATTTGTAGAAGAAAGTACAATCTGTCCAGGAATTGTATTATTAGTATTATTCCTAATATTATTATGGTTGCCATGCATACCATACATTAGGATGAAGTTAAGTGGAGCTGACAGTTTGGCAAGTTTGAGTTGGAAAGTTTCCATTTGTCAGAATTAAATTATTTTTAGTGATGTGTTACGGCCCCATACGCTTTTCATAATGTTCATTACATTGTGTTAGGATTTTTTCCCCTTCGCTGATTTTGTGTATATCTGTACTGATTCTTGATTACAGATTATCCGTGAGAAGTAATTGGGAGAAGGATTCTCATTTGAGATTTGTATAAACACGTCAGTGGTGGAATATATATTCCTATATGGCATTGCTGGGACGTCTGGCCGCATTCTCATGTATATTTATGTTTCGTTATGTATGGTATATGTATGGGAGCAAGACTTCAAAGGCGATGTTAAGTGTCATATGAACGTCCTGCGTAACTGTTATGGACGATGTCCATTATCCTAAGTGATATTTAATCCACTTCTTACTTTGTATTTGGAAGGGTTGTCTCACAGTCTGTCTTGGACTACTTTGTTAGTGTGTCAGTGCTGCTGATTCTCTGGAAAAGAGCAGTTTTATTTCTTATCTATTATGCCCACCCTGAAACAAAGCATCATCAGTGACATCCATTTCAGGGGCTGGTCTAGTCCCTACCCTACTGAGCAAGTGTCTGTTGTCAATTCCGACGTGTGGTCAGTAGGAGCTCTCTTGTCACTGTGCAATATTCTGTTTACTGCACAGTGACAGTGCGCTCCCTTGCCATCTCTAATGAGAAGTGATGTTTCGGCAATAGAGGGCACTGTCAGTGCCCATTGTCAGGCAGAGACAATCCCTGTCGCCAAACGTGACGTCTGTTTCGCCGGCAGGTTGGTATCTGCTTTTTATGCTTGGCTGGTTATCTCCTATCAGTGTGCGCTGACAGTGCGCTCTGTTGCCACTTTTCATTTGAGCCAGCAATGGAGCACACTAGCGCTATTTTAGACTGTTGTTCTTTACAGAAGACTTTTCAGATGTATCATTTTCATCACAGGCAGGATTACAATGACCGGTACCATGTTTATACACAGCCAATAGTACAGGATCCACCACTTATTTACTCCTCATCCCTTCACAGTGACCGCTGAAAAAGCTCATTAGATGCTTCAGCACAAAGATGGAGTCAGAGTCTGTCTATGGATGCTGATGTACATGTGGATATCCTGAAATAACAGGAATTATGAGTCTATTATAGCCCCAATGGCCATATTAAATATAAAAAAAATACTAAAATAGAAAAAAATTTAACATAAAAACCAGCTTTAAACAGGTCATTTTCTGATGATGACCAGTTCCCTTTAAGAGTGTGAGCCCTGTTGGAGACAGGAACTAATGTAAATGATGACAATTGGTATAGGAACATGGAATATAGTGACGCTATAAAATTCTCAGAATAAAATTAAATGACATGGTTTTTTGTTTTTTTTTACAATGACTTCGCATCGTTGAGTATTGAATTTTTAGCTTGGTTTCTCTACACAGAAGTTCATCATCTACCGTGTATTTCTCACGAGGTCTGATTCTTTGAAATGTATGAATATTTTGTAGTTTTACGAGGTGAAAGAAATCTTTTAAGTTCAGCACATGGACTTTTGCCTAGAAGAATACATGATTTCCAGCATCGCAGAGTGGATGTGATATTTTGGGCACTAAACACGTTTAATAGAAAATTAAGTATGCCTTTATGATGGATGAGGAGGTGTTAGGATTGAGAAAGTTCCAGAATTGGAAACTACCCTTCCAGGTCTTTAAGTGTAAGGGAATGCACATGGTCGAATGAGATTTGGGCCCGTTTTCTCTGGTATGCAAATTTTAGGTGTAGATGAGAAGAATAGCTCAGGTTCTCACCCCGCCCATGAGGAGCAGATCTAAGCCATATTGATCTTTCTATTTCCTTAACGTCGCATAATCGTTGTATGGACTGCTTTACAGCGAGTAATTGTATCACATACAAAAGGAATCTGTGTTATTGTATCTAGAAACTTAGAGAAGCCATCATCAGGATTTACCATAAACTTATGGTTATGTATCCTTTGTACAGCTACATAACTTGGAAAGCAAAAGTTATCAAGAAACTTCTACACCATATGATAATTGGGGTCAAAGTGTCCACTGGGCATATGCAGGACTCCCAAGTGCCTGACAGAACCAGTGGTATCCAGTCCAATCTTTGGTTGATTGCCATTGGTGACACCTACTAGAACGCCCACTGGTGACACCTACTAGAACGCCCACTGGTGACACCTACTAGAACGCCCACAGATGTCTCTAAATCTAGTCTATACGCAGAACTGAAATGAATTTGTTCCTCGCAGCAATGAATTTACAATGTGCATGTACTGGTTCACCTAATTCTAGCATAAGAGCATGATGACGAAGCTGAGATATAGACTGGCTTTGGTCTGCTTCTTCTGCTGGCCATGAGTTGTTCTCGCGATCAGCTGCAATCACCGCTCTTGAGAGCTCAATGCATACAGATTTGTACAACACATAATAAGTTCAATGCTAATTGTAAAAATCCAATTTGGCTCTTGAACTTCTCCTCCAAGGAGCCAGTTGACCTTAAATATGGAATTATTCAAATGAAAGGGATGGTCCTAGAAACAACTGCTATCCACAGGATAAATGTATGATATCTCGGGATCTGACTCCTAGGCCCTCCATTAATTACAAGATCAGGGGTGTCAAAGTAGATTGTGAGCCCCAATGGGGACAGTGATGATGATATCTATAAAGCGCGGCGGAATATGATGGCGCTATATAAGCAATACATAATAAATAAATAATAAATAGGTGATATTGTTTATGGGACAACCCCTTTAACGTTATCTCTCAGTTGGAGATCATTACCCTTTGTGTTTTTGTGATAGGGCCATATGATTTCTTTGTACACCTCTTGCTTGGAAGTAATGTGCTTAAATTTAACAGCCCGGCGGGAACGTTTCATCCATTTACTGGGGTGTAATATTGATATGACTCGCCGCCTAATTTCTGTTTTGAAAATGTACAGACTTTTTTTTTTTTTATAGTCTTCTAAGATCACAGGGACGCGAACCACATGGACTGGTGATTCCTTCACATGACTAGCTCGTAGTCATTGGATGTAAACATGATTGTTCGGACGAGTCGATGGCTTCTTTTCAAGTCAAACACATCCTTGACTTTTATTGTTAAACATACTGTTAGAGCATGTGAGCGTGACAGCGCGGCACAGTGCAATACCAAACAATGCGAATACTCGGCACATGTGAGTCAGCCCTGTGTGACTCGGCCTCCGGGGCTCACTTCACAATTTAATACTTCAGTTACTAAACCAAAACACTCCGTCTTTTTCCTTAATTCTTCGATACGGCATACAAGATCTTAGCGGGGCGTATTTATTCCAATTACTTAAAATTCTGTTTTTCCCATATAAAGCTGGGTCCACAGTCGTGTTAGGAATTTTGTTTTTCTAGTCTGCTATTAGAACAGAAAACAGACTTCATGCTGGAAACAGATCATTAACATCCCAGACTCAAATGGCGCCACCACTGATTCCATTGACTGTAATGCGGTCCATTGGCTTTTTGTTAAATTATTCGTCATTTTAATAGAAATAAATAGCCGAGAACGCTAAAACTTTTTCACTCGTCGAAAATGAATGAGACTCCTAATGAAAGCTCCAACGCAGGTGTGAACAAAGCTGGGGTTAAAAAAAATAACAAAAGCAAAAATACTTAATAAATTATATCTAGAAGTTATATGTAGTTGACACATATGTGGTCACATAGAGACAGGGGTTTGTGATTGCCTTTATTACATACCTGTTCCAAGTATCCTGGGCTCTGCTTCCTTCCCCTCGGTCTACTGCCCCCTGTTGTGCTCCACAGTGGGTTTTGCAGTTTGCCCGGCTCAGCAACGTCATCTCCCTAATCCTGTGTGTTAGGATTAAGACTCTAGAGTCCTGTGTTTGGTGTTCTCCACCATTTGTGCTCCAACTCTCTGATATTGCATTACCATAACTCAGCAGGTTGAACCTCATTCTGGCATTTCTGCATTCTGCAAGCATTCCTTTCTTCATTTCACTGCACCTGTATTTCTCGTTCAGAGTCTCCTGCATGTGTCAAGTCCTCACTCTCTACATCCTCTCCTGCCTGCTGCACCAATCCCTGCCCACCGAGACCTGGGGGTGGATCCAACTCACAATGGGAGCTCAACAGTCTGAAAATAAGCTGTGACTTCCTGCTGGGAGAGAGAGAGCTGTTAAAGGGAATCTTGTCTGTTCAAAATGTCTGTTCAAACCAAGCACAATCACTCGGTGCACCCTGGGTGTGGCTGAGGGGTTCAGTGCAACATTCCACCTACTTTAACCCCATCTTCCTTTAATTGATTGTTGTGGCTTCACAGAAGACAGAGAATATTGGAGGTAGATGGAAAACTAGCAGGTGAGAAAATGCACTAAAAAGCTCTCCTACACCAAGGATTCACAGTGCGTCTGTGCTTGGTTTGAACAGTCATTTTGTACTGTGTTGGTTATAATGTTTTGGTATGGCTGTTTTCAGAAATACAACATAAACTAGACTAAACAATTGGAATGGCCTTTGTTGACAACAGAAGGCTCTTTAGTAGGGATGGGCAGACCCATGGATGGTTTGGGTCCATCAGTTTCATTCAAACTTTATAAAAATGTTCAGTTCGGGTACCAGAACAGTACCCAAACTTGATCCCGAACCCAATTGAAATGATTGCAGCGAGAGCAGGCAACACTGATGAGAGTATTCATCAGCTGGCACCTGTGCATGGCGGTAGCAGCTGACATCAACCCCCAAAATATTGTCCCTATTGCCAACATACCAGGGCAAGCGGGAAGAGCCAGGCAGAGCACCAGAATTGTTGCATTTAATGGATGTGCCTTTTCTGGAGCTGCTATTTTTAGGTTGGGCAGGGCCAAATATCCATGGCCCTGAGAATGCCAGCCCCCAGCTGTCTGCTTTAGCATGGCTGTTTATCAATATAGGGGGACACAAGACCATTTTTCAAAATTATTTATTTTAATAATTAAAAAAATGGTGTGGGGGTCCCTCTATATTTAATAGCCAGCCAAGATAAAGCAGCAGTCTCTTGTCTTATGGAATTTTCCTCCTGTATCCTTACCTACCTGATGGATCTTATGGGCTACATGAAATCGTCATTTTTAATTTTTTGATATGAATAAATGAAATGTTTTTATCGAAGATTGATTTTCCTTCTCTCTATGAACTAGTCGCACGTCTGGTCAGGACGCATATCCGTGCTCCATACCACGCACCACACTGAAGGTGAGCTGGCAATTTTCTTTTTTCTTTTCTCCCTGAAATTTAGCGTTTGGGTTCGCCCATCACTATTCTTGAGCATGACCTATAATGGTCCTATTGCTTTCAAGCCTTCCTGAAAGGAAATCTCCATCATGGCCCTAGGAGGCAAATAAAGAAGGAAGCCTATGTCTGGGTTACAAAAATAGCTATTCATCAAGAGGATGAACATGTACAATAGGCGAGGGTGTCTAGCTTCAAAGCATGGACATCGAGACACTAGAGAGAATGTTGTCTTCCTTCTGGAGGAGTGATACTTTTCCCATGGAGAAAAATCTTCTGACTGAATCTCCGCCAGAGAATCCAAACTTTTTCTTTTGAGGTTCCTGATGAATGATTCCAGTGAAGGTGATAAGTTGTATAAGGAATGTCCTTAAATTAAGTTTTACTGCTATACTTGGTTACGATGCGCATATTGTAGGTCTTGTAAAAAAAAAAGTGCAATGTTGAACCTATGGGATTTCCTCAGCCCACACATAAGAAGGTAGGGGAAGTGCCATAGTCTAAAGAATGAGTAATCAGCACTCTCTTCATGTCGTCTGACAGGATTCAGTGAAAACAAGAGTGTTTCCTGCCCGGTCCGGAAGTGTTCTGGAGTGTATTACACGTACGGGGAGACGTACAGAACACTGGGGACATCTGTTCTCTTTACTACGTGTGTTATTCTCTGTGCCCCTGAAAATTGCATCATGTATTCATTTTTTTGGAATTACATGAATCACTTGATATTTTGGCTCGTGTGCACAGATTTATTACGATTCCTCATGTATGAATCCAGAAAGCAGAACCCATAGCCTGAATCGGACTGAACCCATTCTGGACTCTGTGTTATACAAATACTCACATAGATATTTTTTTTATTATAAACTAATACAGATCACAAAAAAAAGTACTGAGGAGGAATTTACTCTTAAAGGGAATCTGTCACCCCATTTTAACCCTATCAGCTGCTGGCATCGCCATCAGGGTCTTATCTACAGCATTTTGTAATGCTGTAGATAAGCCCCCGATGTAACCTAAAAGATAAGAAAAAAGAGTTAGATTATACTCACCGGGTGTCCGGTCCGATGGGTGTCTCCGTCTGGTCCGCGCCTCCCATCTTCTAGTGATGACGTCCTCTTTCTTACTTCTGCCTCGGCTCCTGTGCAGGCGTACTTTATCTGCCCTGTTGAGGGCAGAGCAGAGTTCTGCAGTGCGCAGGCGCCGGACCTCTCTCAGCTTTCCCGGCACCTGCGCACTGCAGTACTTTACTCTGCCCTCAACAGGGCAGATAAAGTACGCCTGCACAGGAGCCGAGGCAGAAGTAAGAAGGAGGACGGCATCGTATAAAGATGGGAGGCCCCAGACCGCGACACCCACCGCGCCCCCCGGTGAGTATAATATAACTTGTTTTTCTTTCAGGTTACATCGGGGGCTTATCTACAGCATTACAGAATGCTCTAGATAAGCCCCTGATGGCAGTGCCGGCAGCTGATAGGACTAAAATAGGGTGACAGATTCCCTTTAAGCATTGTGTTTTTGGAAACAAAAAAAAGGTGTAAACCAGCACTATTCGTAACAGTACCTTTCCTTAACGGAATTATCCAATTTTCATGTTGAACGTATGCTTCAACAAGGTAAAAAAAATAGCATCAGTTTTAGCCTAGGAGTTTCTACCCTCACTGTTGACTTTGATAGGTTTCTCCATTTTGGACAATCACTATTTGTTATGACTCTCACCTGGCAGGAAACTAATCACAAAGAGTTCTCCACTGGGCCCGGCCTAACTCCTTATGTAACATGTTGCATCCCTTGTCAAATCCTTTTTGTAGGGGAATTTTTAATATGTGCTGCACATGTCTCCAATACTATTTCTTCCTCCACTGTTCAGGAGACCGTCTGTGGTCTCAGAATAGTTCTCGTAAACAGAAGAGCAGTAAAAATAAGGGCTTGTGAGATATTTCCCATCCAGAACTATGCAATTTCAGGAGATAAGATGACGAACATTTTTTAATGTATTTTGTCCTTTTTTTTTCAGATCTTTCTGTGTATTCATATATTATGTGAAGTCCTATATTTAGCTGTAAGCAGCAGATTAGTGGTATGATGAGCCCCATTTATACTCGCTCAACTAGGGTAAGGAGCATGAGTGACATGAATAAATCTTCTAAATAGATATAGATAGTTAAATAGATATGAGATAGATAGTTATAGGATAGATAGAAGATAGATAGATATGAGATAGATATATATGATATAGATGATATTGGATAGAAACAGTTGTGCTCAAATGTTTACATAACCCAGCAGAATTTTTGCTTTCTTGGCCTTTTTTCAGAGAATATGAATAATAACACCAAAATGTTTTCTCCACTCATGGTTAGTGGTTGGGTGAAGCCATTTATTGTTAAACTACTGTGTTTTCTCTTTTTAAATCATAATGACAGCCCAAAACATCCAAATGACCCTGATCAAAAGTTTACATACCCTGGTGATTTTGGCCTGATACCATGCACAGAAGTTGACACAAATGGGTTTGAATGGCTACTAAAGGAAACATCTTCACTTGTGACCTGTTGGCTTGTAATCAGTGTGTGTGCATAAAAGCTGAGTGAGTTTCTGGGATCCAGACAGACTCTCGCATATTTCATCCAGCCACTGACATTTCTGGATTGTGAGTCATGGGGAAAGCAAAAGAATTGTCAACAGATCTACGGGAAAACGTAGTTGAATTGTATAAAACAGGAAAGGGATTCAAAAAGATATCCAAGGAATTGATAATGCCAGTCAGCAGCATTTAAACTGTGATTAACAAATGGAAAATCAGAGGCTCTGTAAAAACAAAACCACGGTCAGGTAGACCAAAATTTTGTCCACAACTGCCAGGAAAATTGTTTGGGATGCAAAGAAAAACCCACAAATAACATCAGCTGAAATACGAGACTTTCTGAAAACTAGCGGTGTGGCTGTTTCAAGATACACAATAAGAAGGCACTTGAAGAAAGTATGCTGTATGGAGCCACAGTCTAGTATCCGTTTTTATGGATGTTTTGCAGTTCTGTCTTGTAAATGACTAAGAGCTGCTATAAAAAAACGGATTATATATGACAAGTGAGAAAAAAAATAGAGTTTTCTAGATGAAACTTAACGATCTTTTATATGCTCATATGACTCTACCCTACAGTTACATAATGTCATGGTTTGAACAGGGTTCTTGCCCTGCACTCACAGGGTTAAGTGTTCGTGGCCTCTTTCTGGATTTGGGAGGGGTATTTATACTCACTCTTTACCAGGGTTCTCTGTCAGCTATACTGTTGTTCTGGTGTGTCTGACCCCTGGTGTGTGTGTATTCTGCATTGCTTGTTTGCTCCCGTGTATGACCCGGTCTGTTCCCTCACTCTGTACTCCGTCTCTCGTTTTGGTACTATTGTCTTTTCTGGTTCTGACCTCCTGGCTTGGCTATCGTTACTCTGGTACAGTTTGTCCCCATTGTACCATCTATTGCCCGTTCTGGTTTTCTGATCTATTGCTACGTCCTGACTATCCATTCTGTCTAACCCTTTGGTACTGTATTTCTATCTTGTGCTTTGACCCCGGCTTCACCTGGTTTCTGTCTCTGTCTATGCCCCTTGGTAACATTGTCCTGTAGTTACCTTTCTAGGAGTTTCCCTGTAGCTCCAAGCTCTGTGGAGCTTAGGCCATGCCCCCAGCAGTCACATGCTTCAGGTCCTGATACTCTGTAGCACGCGTCGTCACCGCTGCTGCCCTGCTCCACAGGTATCTTTGAGCACTGTTTTTGTACTCAGGACACACGCACTGGCTCAGTGAGCAAGTGCAGTGCGGGGTTCCTGACACATAATTGGCATTGAAAGTTCAATCTGTCAAAATCTATTTAACCCATAATGTAAACGCCATACAGAAGTGAAGTGGGAATTTCATTTTTCTTTTACCATTTGATCCCCATTTCAGATTTCTTTTCTAATTTTTCAGTACATTACAAGGTAAAATAAATGATGTTGGGTTAGGTGGAAGGGGGGTAAAAAAAAATATATGGCTCTTGGAAGTAGGGGAAGAAAAAAACAAAAACTTTGCCAAGTGGTAAAAGGGCTAATCACACCCTGGATGTGAGTAAAATTAGCATCCACTTTTTTAATGGTTTGAGTCCATGATTCCTTTTTAGCGTCTCTATACCATGTTACAAACATGGCTGTGGAGACATTAAGCCAAACCTCCGACTCCTCAATTTCCATGACACTGACTCTGACTCCACCAAAATGGGCTCCAACTCCACGACGCCGACTCCACTGCCCTGCCAGGGCTGTGGAGTCAGTAAGCTAAATCTCCGACTCCAACTCCTCAATTTCCATGACACAGACTCCACAGCTCTGATTACAAATCATAATTTTTTATGATTTTTGTAATTAAAAACAAAAGTTTTTGAAAAAATGGTGCAACTGGAAAAAAAATTTAAATAGTTTTTACAACGCAAAAGTAAACAATGACCCAAAAGTCACTCTGAAATAAAGAGTAACAGCTATGGCCGTATATTGCGCATGTATTAAGAATTGTAGAATTTAAAGCCATAAATATCCCATCGGTCCTGATGGAAAAAACAAAATTCCAGTTACCGAGTGGTTAACTGGAGCCGTCATCTATTTGCTGGGTATCTCCGTGTGATAATATGTCCTGTAATTGATAGGTTTCATTAAGTGCCGCATTATCTAATATCTACATAGCAGCACAAACCTGCATTAATACGGTGCGCGGGATTTTCTCACCGTCTTGTCGAGTCTACACAGCCGGCAATTAAGTGTCTGCGGAAAATAATTCAATGAAGTATTTAAGGTTTCACAAGAGAAGGAAACGGGCTGGAAAATATTCTTCCTGCCATATAAAAGCATTCCTAGTAATGATCTGTGAATGATTTATGAGAAATCCCTTGTGGCATTTTATTAGAACCACTTGAAATATCAAAAGCCCAGTGACAGGAAGTGTAATGTGCTGGTAGGCTGAGAAACCGGCACAATAGTAATGTACTGGAGGCACCGGCTTATGAAATGGTTTAATCTACTATGAAAGCCTTGATTGACTATTTAAGTAGCAGTCTCCTTGATGAACATGCCCGCCGGGAGACTTGAGGAGCAGCCCTAGTTCTACGGGGAATCTGAGGTGACCCATGTAGTAATTCAGCACCAGCAAGACAAAGCCTGGAGTCCCTTTTTCTGTTTTAAATAGGATCCATCATCAGGTCAAAAATGGTCAGTTTTTTCTCTTATTTTATTATCGCTTCTCCCATGAGTATTCTCATTTTTTTTTTTCTAAATCCCCCCTACGGTTCCAGAGATATGAGCCACTTTTATTGATTGCAAATTTTTTATGGTCATTACTAAGGAGGCGCGGCTCACAGGCTCCTCTGGGGCGTGTCTTTAGGCTGCTCTGCATAATTACCCTATGAGACACACCCCTTTTAATAAACAATAAAAATTAACAGTGAACAAGGCCCATATCTCTGGAACTGTATGACAGATTTACAAAAATAGAATACTCAGGGGAGCAGTAAGAATAAAATATAAGCAAAAGCTGCCCACTTTTGACCTGTTGACAGGCCTTTAATCTTTTCCGGAGGTTGTACGTCACTTTCACTTACATAGAGATTTTACTGTATATTTAAATTGTCAGGGATAAAAAATGTGTTGAAATTCAGCTACATTTTAATCTTAAGCCTGTATCTATTCAAGGTTGACAAATGTTGAAGTCTGTGTAGCTGCAAAGATGAGTTGGGTATATTTCTTATATGTTTTATGTATTTATTGTGTGTATCAAGTACAAAAATTTTTGCATTGTTTTATAGTTGATCTAAAAATTATTTATTGTTTTAATAAATTTTTGGCGACAAATCTATTTTTGGGGGCATGTTTCTTGCTAATAGATACAAATTAGAGTATTGTATAAAATTTACTGCCATATCTATATATAAAACTGAATGTATGTATGTATTTGTGTGTATCACCAACCAATCACGAAGCATCTTTCATTTCACCAGAGCTGTTCAAAAAAAGCTGAGCTGTGATTGGTTGCTATGAGCAACAGTTTTCCTTGCAACCAATCACTAAGCATCTCTCATTTCACCAGAGCTGGTTAAAAGAAGCTGAGCTGTGATTGGTTGCTATGAGCAAGTTTTCACACTTGACAACACCTCAGCAGACACTGACATGGTGGGAGAAATCTAGCATCCCCGGAAACATAAGCTCCCAGCTATTGTCTGCCCCCCAAACAGGAGCACAGAGCACATGACAGAAATGAATCCTCCCTCCCGTGCCCATATACACATCACACATCCTCCATCCCATAGGCACATCTTCCTTCTTAAAGGGATCTCCGGTATGGAAGTCAGGGCAAATCCATCCAGCTCTTTGATTTTGACCCCAGGCCTCTCTTAAAAGGGATCCCCGGTATGGAAGTTAGGACCGTTCCACTCAGCTCTGTGGTTCTGACCCCATGGTCTCTTAAAGGGATCATTGGTATGCAAGTTAGGGCAAATCCACTCAGCGTTTTGGTACTGACCCCAGGCGTCTCTTAAAGGGATCTCCGGTATGAAAGTTAAGACCGTACCAGTCAGCGCTCTGGTTCTGACCCCAGGCTGACGGGATGATGTGGGATATTAGGGGTAGTAGTCTGGTGGCTCTGGCTGATGGGATGATGCGGGATATTACGGGTTGTAGTCCGGTGGCTCTGATGGGATGATGTGGGATATTAGGGGTAGTAGTCCCGCGGCTGTGACGGGATGATGTGGGATATTAGTGGTAGTTGTCTGGTGGCTCTGGCTGACGGGATGATGTGGGATATTAAGGGGAGTAGTCCGGTGGCTCTGATGGGATGATGTGGCATATTAGGGGTAGTAGTCCAGCGGCTGTGATGGGATGATGTGGGATATTAGTGGTAGTAGTCCGGTGGCTCTGGCTGATGGGATGATGAGGGATATTAGGGGTAGTAGTCCGGTGGCTCTGGCTGACGGGATGATGTGGGATATTAGGGGTAGTAGTCTGGTGACTCTGGCTGACAGGGATGATGTGGGATATTAGGGGTAGTAGTCCGGTGGCTCTGGCTGACAGGGATGATGTGGGATATTATAGTGAATGTGGCTATGCGGAGTGGGCGGGGCTATACACTCAGCTTTATATATATATATAGATATAATCATTATAATTTGTTATAACTAACCGTAGTTAGTTACTATGCCCGGGCAGCGCCGGGCTCTTCATCTAGTAAGGTATAATTGTGATCTGCACTACGGCTGGCCATGTTGTCAGCAGCGAGGAGATGCACTCACTTTTCCTCTTTGAAGACAGTGTTTATGAGGGGGCATAATATTGCTTGTGTGGTGGTATACGTGTCAGGGTTTGATTTTTTTAGATTGACGTCAGATCTGGGATTTAGCAATATTTGCGAGCATATAAAACTGGGGTTTATTATAAAGTCTGGCCTTTAACAGAAAAAGATCAAGGATTACCATGTTCCAGCGAGCGGCCGTATCTTCCTGATGGGACCAGTTTGATTTGTAGATGTTATAAACAGTGGGGACGCCTTGTCCTCTGTATTGATTTTACAGCTTTGGAGCACGAAGGTCACACGTTTAAAGGGAAATTGTTATTTTGGATCCCTGCTTAGTGTAAGAACAAACCTTGACTTGATGGGTTACATATTAATTAAAGTAGAAAAAAAGGCTGATAAATATTTTGTTGCAAGAAGTATAATGCTGAATTTAATATTATGACTTTTTTTTTTAATAAATTATTTTTGCACCAGGCATTAACCTTTTTTTTCTGGTAGTTTGGGAAGGACTTGACAACAGTCAGCTTCTTTATGGATTATGAAAATTATACATTTTAATATCAAGACTGAATTTACAGCCTTATAACAGAAAACTTCATGTCCTCCCCCACTCGTGATTTAAAGAGGATGTGTCACCAAGTCAAAAATGCCCAGTGGGGGAGGACATGACAAAATGTCTACTTTATTCCTGCTGCTCCCCTGAGTATTCTGCTTTTTATTTTTCTAAAATCCGCCATGCGGTTCCAGAGATAGGAACGTTTTTAAATTCAGTGCTAATTTTTATGGCCTTTATCGAGAGGTGGGACTCTCAGGGTTATTTGAGGGGTGTCTTTAGACTGCTTTGCATAATTACGCCATGAGCACTTCACCTTTTGGTTTGAATGGTTCCTTTTTAAAGGCTTTTCAGGGTAGGAAAAAAATGGGTTGAGATGCAATACCAGAAGTAGCTTGTAGACCAGAGTGGCGTGGGTTCTGGAGGAAAAAGGAAAAATAATCAATCTGTTAGGCTCACCTTGGGAGGTAGATCCACAAAACCTTGGTTTCTGTGGGGACATAAACCCCAGTTTCATGTGGATGCGGCTGGCTGGAGGACATATGGATGGGAGAGGATTTGGACAATTAGCGTAACGGACCCACGAAGGATTCAGGGTAGGTAAAACATGGTTTGAGTTGCAATACTAGAAATATCCCGTAGACAAAAAGTTGTGCTGACAACTGCCATGTGTGACCAGGAATCATTTGAGATGGACGGCGATTAGCTAGATGTTGTAAAGGACTTCAACCTATTGGGATTAGGATCGATGATCACTCAAGATGCAGCAACAACACCGGAAGTCAATAGGAGAATAGCTATGGGCAAATTAACAATGATGTGACTGGACAAGGTCTTCAAATCGAGGAACATTTTACTGGCGACGAAGACACGGCTCCTACATAGTCTGGTCTTTAATGTGGTAATATAGGGATTCGAAACTTGGACGATAAAGGAAAAAGACAGATGAAGAATAGTCGCCTTCGAAATGTGGTGCTGGAGAAGGATGTTAACAATACCATGGATAGCAAGATCAACAAACAAACCACATTTGAAACAAATTAAGTCAGCCATGTCACTCAAAGATCACCGAGCAGCTTGCCTACTGTGGACACATCATACGATGAGACCAATCACTGGAGAAGGACATCATGATCAGAACAATAGAATGAACAAGAAGCTAGACCAGCAACCCGATGGCTTCATATTATAAAGATAATAATGGTGGAGAAGACCCTGGTGGACCTATCTAGGCTTGCACAAGATTGATTATCCTACAGATCGTTCATCCATCAAGTCGCCATGGCTCCAGATCGAGCCAAAGTCTGTTAAATGAATTTAAAAAAATTCTGGAGGAAAAAAAATGCAATCAACCGTTAGGCTCACCTTGTCATGTGGATCCACGAAGCCTCAGGTCCCGGTGGGGTGCTGGTACAGCCGACTGGAGGGCACAAGATGGTATGAAGACTTGGACAGTTGGCAGTATCCACAGGGGAAGGAAGCAGAGCCTGGAGCACTCTGGACAGAAGTAAGAAGAGGTGTAATGCACATTCTCTATTAAGAAGTAAATGGGTCTAACAGCTTATAATTACATCTTACCTCCCCTTCAAAATATAGTAAAAATCTATATAGTATTAAATATAAAATGCATAAAAAAACACAATTTTTGCTAGAATTTGTGTTCATTGTTGGATATTATGACACATCGTCTTGTAGTTACCCAGGTGATAGAATCCTTTGCTATCAGCATCTGCTTTTGATCTCCAGTTCCCAGCATGCTTAGTTGACGTTAGACTGATGACAAAGCATGCTGGGAATTGTATTTAACAGGGTACAGGAAATCTACAGGTACGATCGGTTTTGCACAGTAATAACAAAAATAATCTTTAAAGGAATTCTTTTAATTTCTATCATAAAAAGCGTTTCCACTTTCATGATCCTGTTTTGTTCTCAGCATGTAGGCGCCATAAAGCCCACTCTGAGAAACGGGGAAACGGCAGCTCCCACTCAGCAGAGGCTAGAAGATTCTAAAACTCCCGGCACTTTTTATTGCCTTTTTTATCACCATTAAAGTAATTTTCAGTATTTCCAATATTCTTGTTTTCATTGTTTGCATTCCACTTTAGTTTTGTATTCCGCCCAATAGAAAACATTATTGTAGTGCGGAGAATAAACCTACTATAGAGCCGAGGATTATACTTTTTTATTTGTCTTTTATATGTGGAGATTTTAACTCTGTTTATTCTCTTTTACGCATAAAGGTTTTATATATTAATAAACTACAGAGTTGGGGGTGACAGATTCAATAGGAGACTGAAAAAAATACATTGACTCATTTACGTATGTCATATTGTCACATTAAAATCTATCTATCTATCTTTTATGCAGAAATTGACTGGACTCCAGAAAACATTAAAAAATAGGACTTTTTTTATCCACATGTTATATATGGGCTAACCTTTCCCAGGTATCCCGAGCTCCGCTTCTTTCTCCTGGTTCCACTGCTCTCTGTTGTGCTCCACGTTGAGTTTTACAAGTTGCCCAGCATGGATAAATGACTTCATCTCTTTAGACCAATTTAAGACCCATTTAGACACACACCTGTGTCTTGAGATTGAGACTCTTGTGGTCTGTGTTTTATATGCTCCATTTACTGTACTACTGTGTTTTGACTTACATCCATCCCTGCTGGGTTCCCCTCCTTCTGTCCGCCTGCTCCTGAATTTCCACTTAATCCTTGTCCACAGTTCCTCTGGGAGCTGCACCAATATGTTGGGTCCATGTGCCCACCTAGACCAGATGCATAGTGAATCCACCTCACCCGGTGAGCCCTTACACTAACTAGCTCCTCTATCTATGTATTGGAGCCAGTGGTTTGGTGATCTGAGATGTGTACTCTGTGGATAGTATGTACTTGTGCTGCGTTACAGGAGCAAGCTGCTGTGACTGCCTTTTACATAAACCAAAGCATACAGCAGCACACTGTAAGCACTAAAATGACTGCACTGAATATATGAAATATAACGGCATTGCTGCTGTTTAGAATATAGTTATAAAATGAGGTTATTTAGTGCACAGATTGGACAATTCGTGTTGCCCACCAGCCATAACAAAGTGACCTTTTTTTATGGGACCCTAACCTTTTCTATCATACATGCCTCTCGTGGTCTAATAGACTATAAATACAAAGGCCTGATAGAATTCAGTGCTAACTAAATACAGCCTTAGTCTATATTCACATGCTGCATTTTTTTCGGCAGGCAAAACCTAGTGTCTTGGCAGTAAACACTCCTGTTTTTTAGTGTTTTTGCTGTGATTTTTTTGGGTGGGGATTGGACATGTGCGTTGTCTACAATAAATGTTTAATAAAGCTAGATTTATTCACCAAAACACCGTTGCATTTTTTCACTTTCTCATTGCTTTTTATGGATGAAAAACTCTAAAAACGCTGAAAGAATTTATATGCTGTAGATTTCAAAAACATTACCCTTCTCAAATTCAGTTAAGGAAGGAAAAAACATACAAGTGCTTGAAAATTCTGAGATTTATCACTTTTGCTGGTAGTTTGCATCTTAGCGCATACGGAGTACTGCTATGTTCTTTTATCTATCTATCTATCTATCTATCTATCTATCTATCTATCTGTTTATATTATCTATCTATCTATCATCTAGCTATCTATCATCTATCTATCCCATATCTATCCATCCATCCCATATTCCCATATCTATCTATCTATCTATCTATCTATCTATCTATCTATCTATCTATCTATCTATCTATCTATCTATCTATCTATCTCATTGTATAGTTATTTTCAGGTCCTGAATTATTACTGGATCTTCCTCTTGGTTAGGAGATCTTCCTTTCCCATTCCCAGGTAGTAGAAATCCTCATCTGTTCGTAGCATATATTTGCGATAAACTATTGTAACTAACCTGCTATATTCTATACCTAAAACTCATTCTCCATTTCCAACCCCCACTATTTACCTGCTTAGCATATGGTCATTCTCTCTGTATATGAATTCTAGGTCCCCTTCTTCTAATTTATTATGTCTGTGAATGAGGCTTGGAAAAATCTGATGATGCCTATCCCGTTACTTGGTGGCAATTTTCCGTTTTTTTTTTTTTTTTAATTTTTGTTTTTTCCTCCCTGTCTTCCAAGAGCCTTAACTTATGTTATTTTACCATGAATATAGTCATACTAGCTATGAACCCATTCTACGCCTGGGTGGCAGGCATATTTATTGGTATATGGTCTCCCATTCTGGTATGTGCTGCCCCCCCTATCCTGGTGTGCATGGCACCCCTCATCCCTATCCTGGTATGCATGGCCCCCTCACTCCCCCATCCTGGTATGCATGGTCCCCTCACTCCCCAATACTGGTATGCATGGTCCCCTCACCCCCCCTATCCTGGTATGCATGGTCCCCTCACCCCCCCTATCCTGGTATGCATGGTCCCCCTCACCCCCCTATTTCCTGGTATGCATGTCCCCTCACACCCCAATCCTGGTATGCATTGTCCTCTCACCCCCCTATCCTGGTATGCATGGTCCCCTCGCCCCCCTTTTCGTGGTATGCATAGTCCCCTCACCCCCCCTTTCGTGGTATGCATTGTCCCCTCACCCCCCTTTCGTGGTATGCATTGTCCCCTCACCCCCCTTTCGTGGTATGCATGATCCCCTCACTCCCCTTTCGTGGTATGCATGGTCCCCTCACACCCCAATCCTGGTAGGCATGGTCCCCTCACACCCCAATCCTGGTAGGCATGGTCCTCTCATCACCCTATACTGGTATGCATTGTCCTCTCACCCCCCTATCCTGGTATGCATGGTCCTCTCATCCCCCAATCCTGGTATGCATGGTCCTCTCACCCCCCAATCCTGGTATGCATGGCCCCCTCACCCCCCTATCCTGGTATGCATGGTCCTCTCACCCCCCTATCCTGGTATGCATGGTCCTCTCACCCCCCCATCCTGGTATGCATGCTCCTCTCGCCCCCCAATCCTGGTTTGCATGGTCCCCTCACCCCCCAATCCTGGTATGCATGGTCCCCTCGCCCCCCTTTTCGTGGTATGCATAGTCCCCTCACCCCCCCTTTCGTGGTATGCATTGTCCCATCACCCCCCTTTCGTGGTATGCATTGTCCCCTAACCCCCCTTTCGTGGTATGCATGGTCCCCTCACTCCCCTTTCGTGGTATGCATGGTCCCCTCACTCCCCTTTTGTGGTATGCGTGGTCCCCTCACCACCCTTTCATGGTATGCGTGGTCCCCTCACCCCCCTTCGTGGTATGCATGGTCCCCTCACCCCTATTAAACTACACACATGCAAAAAAAAAATTTATACTCACCCTTCTTGCCTGTGCTCCAGCGCTGCCTGCTACGTTCTGCTGGAGGCCGGGGGAGGAGTTTGGCGCCGGAGTACGCGCATGCCCATAGCGCTGTCCGGCGCCATATTGCTGAAGACACACTGCAAATGTGTCTTCAGTAAAATGGCACCGGATCGCGCTATGCGCTTGCGCGATTCCAGCCGCACTCCTGCCCGGTCTTCGGCCGAAGAGAAGCGCTGCGGCAACGCTCCTCCCATTCAGGTAAGTATGTAATTATGGCGCCGGACATAGCGATATGCAGTGTGTATGCGTACCGCCATCTCCGACGCCATACACACTCCTCACCGCTGGCTGCCTCATTCTGTCTGGAGCCAGACTGCGCAGGCGCGTCGCACTTGCGCAGTCTATAAAGGCTTAGCCGGTTATATTATAGATGAGGGCTTGCTTTTTGTGGGACTAGTTGTACTTTTTAATGACATCATTGATGTTACCATGTGATGCACTGAAAAATAGGAAAAAAATTTTTTTTTTTTTGTTATGATGTTCACTATATGGTAAAACTGACCTGATAATATGACACTTCAGGTCAATATGAGTAAACACATACTAAACATGAATATTTTTGTTCATATTTTTTATAACTTTTTTTCCCAGTTTTCACTGTATTTATTAGTCCCCTTACGAGACTTTGAGCTGGGATTGCCTTATTGCTTGTGCTACACATAACAGTGCATTCGCCCTCATATCTAAAGGGAAAATTGCAATCTCCTATGAATGCCTACAGGCTGGCTTTTACAGGAGAATCATAATGACTGGCATGGGGGTCATTAGCACACCACAGCTGTCATAGCAATCCATCGGCGCCCCACAATCACATCACAGGCACCAAATGTGAGCGAAGAACCACTCGCTCCCCCCTCCACCGTTGAATGTTAAATGCCGCTGTCAGAGATTGGCTGCGGGATTTAACAGATTAACAGCTGCAGCTGAGGCACATGATGACTGTATACATCAGCCATCATTTGCCAGGAAAGTTGCGGATAGGATAAAATAATGTGTATGTTTTTGTTCCTTTAAGATGAGGAATGTAAGTTTGTGCTGGACAGATTCGGACACTTTAGCAAATGTTTATTAGAACACATCATGATGGAATATTGTGTTCACGTTGAGTCACTGTTGCTAACTTGTATGGTCTCGGCTATTCTTAGTCCCTCTTCTGTGCAATAAAATCAAACTGCATTAATTAAAGAAAAATATGTTATCTCTACAACTTGTATATGAAATATAATTTGACTGTCCATCATCCTAATGTGGACACCACGGTCATCTTCTCGTCAGTCCCATTTATGGTTGTGTTTCTTTGTGTTGATTTTAACTTCTGATGACCATATAGAAGGTATCTCTGGAATGTCTCATCTTTTGTTTGGGTTTTCAAGCTTCCAAATGTTGTTTTCATGAGTTCCGTGGTTAACGCCATCCATGTTGTTACTTGTCATTCTCTTCTTCTTTCCTTTAAAGGTACAATAACTCTAGAGTCATGCTGCCGAAACCACATACTTTGAGAACTTTGAGGTCTGAGGACCTGCCTAATGTACTAGTCATCTTAGTCACATTACTTGTTCCCGCCCAGATTGGACTTCTGGCCAGGTGCCCCAGGTCCCCAGATGAACCATATTGGTCTCAATTTGACATGTATACAGTTAGGATCTGTGGTAGACTTTTATCCTGTAAGCGCATGGCCTACAAGATATTGGAATATACAGAGCAATTACATGAATGCATTGATCTTTGTGAAAGGGACAAAAAGGGCCTAGTCTCCGAATAAGATGACACAAAGGTGGCATTATTTATTTTGGAATGGGACAATGAGATCCTTACTTTTTAAAGGGTTACTATTACTGGGTTATGACCTGCACTACTTGACTTTCATCTGGTGCTGACCATCAGTACTACACCAATCCAATCTGGTCATTGGTTTGGAAGGGTAGGCTTCTCTTGGCCACTTTTTTGAGTTTTCACTGCTGTTATGCAGCACAAGTGGAAGTTTACGGAGCCATACCATAAGTCTTATATCCCTGATTTCATATATAAAACTAAAAAAAACAATCAGGGCATGTTCTCTTGGATCCTTAATATTTTAAGATAGATTGACAGAACTGCAGTGCCATGTGGATGCACAAGGAGTGTCATCTACTCCATAGTATGGAGTCTTATAGGCTCCATGAAAACAGATCGTCCATGCTTTCGATCCCGAATTATGAGAAGACCATGTTTCGACAGATCTGCTGGGTCGTTATATTGCTTTTAGTCACATTTCCCAGGCCAGCTAGCCATGTATTTTTTACATTCAAGTGGGGGAAAGTAAAGGTCATTGCCCCTCTCGGAGTTCATTAATATTGCGTTTAGTGATAAATTGCCCAAGTTCTGCCTTTTCTCCTTGGGATAGTTCATAAAAGCCAGGAAATGCCTTTTTCGCTGAAGAATTCCAGCTCATGACTTGAATATTATAGACCGGTCACACATTCTCAACTAAATGCTCTGGTGCTTCTATTTCTGTTGACGGCCTATCCACAAATCTGTCAACTCGGCACTAAATTTATTGTGCAACTTGAAAGAAATCTATATTTGGAATCAATATTTTGTATATGAAACATGAGTGCAACTTACATGCCAAGTGAGATTTGTGATGCCGAGAGGGGCTGTCATTGGAAAAAATAGGTTCTGAAATATATTCGGGCCTCACAGAAAACAATGTCGAAAGTACATCTGTTTTCTAGCAATATTTTTTTTCATCTTTATGAATATTATTTTTTTTAACAGCTGAATATGTTATGGATTTTTTCATTAGAAAGAAATGTTGAATGTTGTTAACAACTTCACATTCAACTTTCCACAAAGAAGGGCCTAGGCTCCCCAGTTATCAGGACTGATAGAAGTTTTAGAAGTTTCTATGCTGGACAGAATTATAAAAAAAAATATAATGAAAGTTTAGTTACTCTTTAAGTTATCTCCTACCTGTAGGCTATGGAATAACTTACTGATCTCTAGTGATTTGACCACTGGGACTCTCAGCAATCTTGAGAACGAAGCCTTGTCGGAATAGTGTGGAGGTCGAGCCATCTCCCGCTGTCCCATAGGCATTGTGTAGGCACGCCCGATCTTTGCTTTATTCAGATCCTTGTTCTCTAGATCACTGGGGGGTCCTATCAGTTGGACCCCAAGCGATTAGTAAGTTATTACCTATCATAATATAACTTTGGTATACATACTAGGGCACCGATTCATTAAATCAATTTTTCTTCTTGCGTAAATTGACTTGAAAAGTTGGAATTACACCAAGATTTTGCCACTTTTGGTGTTTTTTTTCCAACTCTGCCAAAGTTGAGATAGAGTTGGGATGGGGATTGCGTCATGGGTGTGCCGCCACAGCTCGACTAATTCATGAAGAGCTGTGGCGTTCCCTATGCCAGTCTCTGACATGGCACATGGCAGTGCACTCCACTCGCCAGACTCTTACATCTCCCATCATCACGGCTGGCGAGGAAATTGTTGATCTTGATGAATCGGAGCCAATGTCTTAGGAGGTGGTCTCACTCAATATACTGTATAATTTACAAAAAGAGGTTTATGTACAAAATAAAAATGTTTTCTTAGGAGGGATAACCTTCAATAAAGCAATATTGCTATAACTTTTTCATATTTTACAGATGGCTTAGAATTGTTAAAATTAGAAAAGAGGCACGACACTAATCCTCACCTGCTCCTATTTTGACCTTGGTGTGTTCTCCAATTGGTCTCCGCCTCTTGGACCCATCTTTACACACAGAAAATGCTTGTAATTGCCAGCTCAGCCATCTACTGGACATAGTGGGGACCCCTGCAGCCAGTCAGTGATACCTAGCCTTTCCTGTACGGAGACGGAACTAGGAAGTATAAACTGTAGGGGACTCAAACGTGTTCAGAACGGGAGCAGCAAAAATCGGTGAGGCGAATATTGATTCTCTTAGTTTTTAACCTATTCTGAGCCATTCATAAGAAATGATCTGCATTTTTATATTTCTTATATATTGGTGTGAACCCTCCAAAATCAATAAAATATGCTACTGGCGCTCCCCAGATGCCGTCAGATACTCATTAAGGTGCCGGTCGTCTTAAAGGGATGTGTTACAGTGGCAGTGACCCGGTCCGTGGCCCCAGGCGGTCATGTAAAAGGGGAGTATTGATTAGGGATAAAGTTTATGTAGTGATTCGTGACGCCAGTTGGAGTGTTTGACTGTAGTATAGCCGGCACTGCAATGATCCCTGGGGAAGTAGATGGTGATGGCAGTGCAAATGTTTAACCCTCTCCAACCAGGGCTGACCCCCAGAGATTGTGATGGAAGTAGAAGGCACGAAGTAATCAGGCAGGAGACAAGGAAAGTCACTTTATCATTTACTGTAGTTCAGGTGCACTTCAGAGGAGATATTACAACTCTCACCAGGTTACAGGCTCTGGAGAATGGGAGTTATCCTTCACTCTGCTTGTGAATCAGTGTAAGCTTCCTGCTAGTCTAATTCCTTCTGGGACCAAGGCTTTCTGGAATGTAGAAACTTCCAGTATAGCCACTACTCACTGTGTATTTCCCCTTTGGCAACTTGCAGCTTGGGTCCTGTGTGAGGCAGCTCAAGTTCCTTCTTGCACAATCCTTCACTGATCCTAATTCACTGCAGTTTTCCCAGGGAAAACACTACACTGTTGGTTGTATAGTCCCACACAGTCTCTCAGCTTACCATCCTGCTCTGAAAGCATCGATGGCCTAGAGGCTGATTCCATGATGCTTATTAAGTTTTAATTCCAGGAGGGAGCACATATCATCATGGATTCTTCTTCTCCTCCTTCTTTACTGAAAACAACAACTCTCAACTCCTCCCCCTCACAGTTAGGGTATGTCTGCAAAGCTCTAAGCTTCAGACAAGTGAGGGAGTGAGGTAAATTGTGTGTGTGTTGTGGTCTCTAGCAGAGAAAGCATAATAATAGTAATAATAATAATAATAATCTTTATTTATATAGCGCCAACATATTCCGCAGCGCTTTACAGTTTAACAGTTTCAAAACACAAGTCATAAGTAACAACGCTAACAATACAATAATTAAAGCAAAATAAGACGAAATAAGACGACCCTGCTCGTGAGAGCGTACAATCTACAATGAGGTGAGGGAGATACAGAGTACAGGTGTGTATTTACAATGGTGTATTTACAATGAAGGTCCAGCCATCTTGCAGGAGTGAAGGATGGATGGAGATAGTGAATGGGCTACGCACGCACACTTACACAGAGAATGACTTTGATTAGTGAATGTGATAGGCCGCTCTGAACAGGTGTGTTTTGAGGGAGCGCCTAAAACTATGCAAATTGTGGATAGTCCTGATTTCTTGGGGTAGAGCATTCCAGAGGATAGGAGCAGCACGGGAGAAGTCTTGGAGTCGGGAGTGGGAGGTACGGATTAGTGCAGAGGTTAGTCGAAAGTCGTTTGCAGAGCGCAGCGATCGGCTAGGCCGATAGACAGAAATGAGAGAAGAGATGTAAGGGGGTGCCGCACTGTGGAGAGCTTTGTGGGTGAGAACAAGTACTTTGAATTGGATCCTATAATGAATGGGCAGCCAATGTAAGGACTGGCGAAGAGCGGACGCGTCCGAGTACCGATTACCCAGATGGACGATCCTGGCTGCTGCATTGAGTATGGACTGGAGAGGGGATAGTCGAGTGACGGGGAGGCCAATTAATAGAGCGTTGCAGTAATCCAGGCGAGAGTGGATCAATGCAACAGTGAGGGTTTTTGTTGTTTCCATAGTGAGAAAAGGGCGGATTCTTGGGAGCATAACTCCCATTGCTGACAAAACACATACAAAACAGTACATATTTAACCTTTTTGTGGCGTTAAAGATACAGGGCGCCACACTACAAAGTAGAATAATGATGAATATGCATTTTTTAATTTTTTTTTTTTTTTTTACAATTTAGAAAACCTACACTGACTTTTTTTCTATAGGTTGGCCAAAAAAAATTGACCACATCCTCAAACTTAAAAATATTTCTACTCTGCACAGTATTACCTTGGTGATGGCTAACATAACAGGTTGCATTATTCTGCATATGAAAACTGAACTTATTTTCTTTTTGCAAATTATTGATTTGCAAAATTTTGTAAAAGCTGGGTAAACTGCTATGTGAAATTAAAAAAAATAAATTTTACGTATTTTAAGATTTTGTTTGCTTCAAGTTTTTTTATTTTTTTATTTTCCAGATCCAGAATGCCAATGACGTTCTAATATCACCGCTGGAGAAGTTCCGAAAGGAACAGATTGGTGCAGCAAAGGTACATTTAATTTTAGCAAATAATAGGGATCATGTAGAAATTAGTTATTTACTTGCACTTTGTGTGCTTTTTCAAGTATTTATTTTCCTTACACATTTTTCTATTTACAGTATATACTCGAGTATAAGCCGACATGAGTATAAGCCGAGGTCTCTAATTTTGCCACAAAAAACTGGAAAAACTTTTTGACTCGAGTATAAGCCTAGGGTGAAAAATGCAGCAGCTACTGGTAATTTTCAAAAATAAAAATAGATACCAATAAAAGTAAAATTAATTGAGGCATCAGTAGGTTAAATGTTTTTGAATATCCATATTGAATCAGGAGCCCCATATAATGCTCCATACAGTTCATGATGGGCCCCATAAGATGCTCCATACAAAATATGCCCCATATAATGCTGCACAAAGGTTAATGATGGTCCCATAAGATGCTCCATATTAATATATGCCCCATATAATGCTGCACAAAGGTTAATAGGTTAATGATGGCCACATAACATGCTCCATATTAAAATATGTCCCATATAATGCTGCCTAAAAGGTTAATCATGGCCCCATAAGATGCTCCATAGAATAATATGCCCCATATAATGCTCCATCAAAATTGATGGCCCCATAAGATGCTCCATAGAAAAATATGCCCTATATAATGCTCCATAAAAACTTGATGGCCCCATAAGATGTTCCATAGAATAATATGCCCCATGTAATGCTCCATAAAATTTGATGGCCCATAAGATGCTCCATAGAATAATATGCCCCATATGCTGCTGCGATTTAAAAAAAAAATGACATACTCACCTCTTGTCGCTAGGGGCCAGGTGCCGATGTCCTGAGCAGGCGGGGACAATGACGCACTATGGGGGCCAGGTGTATTTGTTGCCGCTGGCTCAGGCCCCTGGCGCTTTCGATATTCACCTGACCCCGTTCCAATGCCTCGTGCCGGTGTGTCTTCTGTCTCTGCAGTGACTGCTCAGGCAGAGGGCACATACTAAACACGTCATCGCGCCCTCTGACCTGAACATCACAGCAAGGGGACACAGAAGACACAGCCCGAAGGTGGAAGAGGGACAGGTGAAAATCTCGTTGCTCACCCTCTCCCATCATAATCGCCCTCCTGACGTGGTCTCTGCATTTCCCTGCTTCTCCGCTGTCCCGGGGCCGACAGCTTCTTCCTGTGTTGAGCAATCACGTGGTACCACTCATTAAAGTAATGAATATGCGCTCCACGCCTATGGGAGTGGAGTCGCGGCGTGCATATTCATTACTTTAATGAGCGGTACCACGTGACCGCTCAACACAGGAAGAAGCTGTAGGCCCCGGGACGGAGACACAGGGATGGAGATCAGTCTGGTTACTGTACACTCAATGATCACTGTTTCAACAAATGTTGAAATAAATCTATAGCACAAGTGAATGTTAGAAGCTTTTTAATATATTTTAGCAGAGAAATGTTCTTTTTCTCCACTTATGAGTCACTTCTGCCCCCCTCTAACACCTTGTTTTTTTTTCCTACGGCTCCTCAGCTGATTATTCACTCTGTAAAACTGCTAAAATTTGGAGATTGTCATGTCCTTGAGGGATCAGATAACAGATTCTTATTGAAAACTATGGAGATGGGAGGTTTATGGGGAGCAGAGGGCGGGAGGCATAGACACCCATATCATATTGCAGCTTCGAGACTCACATCAGTGCTGGATTCACTGCTACACTGCTCAATATGGCTGTATAATGTCCGTTTGGCTGTAGCTTCTGAACATGTCCTTCATAGAATCAAAAAAGCAGGAATGCCTCATGTCTGTGTGTTCTCTGTATGTGTGACAATATAGTATCTAGTCTCCACCCACTAGCTCAGAGACGGCTGAAAGTTGGACATAGAACCTGCAGAAGGGAAAACTGCTGCTTAATGCAGGATACAAGCCACATTGTTATGAATGAGTCACCGAGGAGGAAAAAACAAAAACAAGCTAAGCCCAGAAAACCGGAGAGGTTGGTAACTAGCGGATTGCAGACCCCTGATCCTATCCACAACAACTAGCAGTAGCCGTGGAGCGTGCCTACGGTGGTCCTAGACGCCTCGTCACGGCCGGAAAACTAAATAAGCCTAAAGAAAGAAAGGGAAAATCTAAACTGCCCCAGAGCAGACCCCAAAGCAATAGACAGCCCCCAACATGTATTGTCAGTGAAACAAGATGAAAACACAGACACAGATAGAAAGATAGGCTGAGCAAACGATGGGGCCCTTAATAACTAGAAAGGACAGGAAAGAAAAGCTGCTGTCTGCAATCACGCAAAAAACCCTGCCAAAAGAAATGTCCAACACGTCTGATAGAAAAAGGCCCTAAAGTCGCTAGACTTCAAATCACTATATCAGCACTCAGGTATATTCTGAAGACAGAGCAAAAGAGATCAACTGATCAGAGACAAAATGGGGATTCAGCCCAGTCCCAGCCAGGGCTGGCTGAACACAAAAACTAAATAAACCAGACAAAATTCATATGAACAATAGCAGAGAAAACTTAGCTTTAGGAAGGCAGGAACCAAACTGGAAACCAGAAGCCACAGTCAGGAAAAATCACCAGCAAGAAACTAGGGAGTCGGCTGCCTTAAATCCAATCAGAAACTCCTTATGTCCAATCGCAATCCTCTTCCTCAGGTGGCCGGTCTCTGCCATTTAGATCAGCTTCATTACCTCCCTTCACCAACAGAGGGAGTCCAGATAGAGAACTCACTACTCCTCTGTCAGCACAGCCAGCTCCATAACCCTCACCAGAAGCCACAGGCAAACCCGAAAATGAGCTTACAACACCACATAATGGCCAGAAATAGTGTATTTCTCATGTACACACATGACAGCTTATTCTGAGCAGTCATCTGCCAGGACGGTAATTTTTAAATACTTTGATGCATGTATAGCATTTGTCCTACAAGCGACTGATTATATGGCGCATGTCCGGAATGTGAGTGGTGCACATATATAGCGCTCATCCAGAAAGTGACTGCTGTGTGGCGTTTTTCCAACTTGTAAGTGGGGCAGACCATAAATATTATACAGTAGCTGAAGAGCCCGGCGCTTCCCGGGCATAGTAACTAACTACGGTTAGTTATAACAAATTGTAATGATTATATCTATATATAAAGCTGAGTGTACAGCTCCGCTCACTCCGCATAGCCACTTTCACTATAATATCCCACATCATCCCGTCAGCCAGAGCCACCGGACTACTACCCCTAATATCCCACATCGTCCCGTCAGCCAGAGCCATCGGACTACTACCCCTAATATCCCACATCATCCTGTCAAAGCCACCGGACTACTACCCCTAATATCCAACATCATCCCATCAGCCAGAGCCACCGAACTACTCCTCCTAATATCCCACATCATCCCGTCAGCCAGAGCCACCGGACAACTACCACTAATATCCCACATCATCCCGTCAGCCAGAGCCACCGGACAACTACCACTAATATCCCGCATCATCCCGTCACAGCCACTGGACTACTACCCCTAATATCCAACATCATCCCATCAGCCAGAGCCATCGGACTACTCCTCCTAATATCCCACATCATCCCGTCAGCCAGAGCCACCGGACAACTGCCACTAATATCCCAAATCATCACATCACAGCCGCCGAACTATGACCCCTAATATCCCACATCATCCCGTCAGCCAGAGCCACCGGACAACTGCCACTAATATCCCAAATCATCACATCACAGCCGCCGAACTATGACCCCTAATATCCCACATCATTCCGTCAGCCAGAGCCACCGGACAACTACCACTAATATCCCGCATCATCCCATCACAGCCACTGGACTACTACCCCTAATATCCAACATCATCCCATCAGCCAGAGCCACCGAACTACTCCTCCTAATATCCCACATCATCCCGTCAGCCAGAGCCACCGGACAACTACCACTAATATCCCACATCATCCCGTCACAGCCACTGGACTACTCTCCCTAATATCCCACATCATCCCATCAGCCTGGGGTCAGAACCAGAGCGCTGAGTGGAACGGTCTTAACTTCCATACCGGGGATCCCTTTAAGAGAGGCCTTGGGTTAGAACCAGAGCGCTGAGTGGATTTGCCCTGACTTGCATACCAACGATCCCTTTAAGGCTACTTTCACACATCAGTTTTTGTCCGTCAGGCAGGATCCGGCTATTTTTAGAAAAAACGGATCTGGCATAAATTTTGGAGAACTGTAGAAACGGATCCGTTTTTCTGCCGGATCCGTCTAGCAGGTTATATCTGTTTCCTGGGGGCTGGCCAATTGGATCTGAGCATGCGCAGACTTAAAAAAACGGATCCGGTGGCTGGATCCGTCTTTTTCTGGATCCGGCGGATTCCGGCGCCCATAGACTTTCATTGTGGCAAAAAGCTGGAAGCGTCGGATCCGGCGCTTCCGGCTTTTTCGCCGGAGACAAAAAACGTTACAGTAGCCGTTTTTTCCAGACGCCGGAATGAAACAAGTAGCCGGATCCGGCAAAAAACAGATGAAACACAGTGCCATCCGGCGCGATCCAGCGCTAATGCAAGTCAATGGGGAAAAACTGGATCCGGCATTGCATTTCGCCGGATCCGGTTTTACAAAAAAAAGCTGGATCGCGCCTGACGGCGAAAAACTGATGTGTGAAAGAGGCCTAATAAAACCCTGGGGTCAGAATCAAAGCGCTGAGGGATTTGCCCTAAATTCCATGCAGGAGATCCCTTTAAGAGACGCCTGGGGTCAGTACCAAAGCGCAGAGTGGATTTGCCCTAACTTCCATACCAATGATCCCTTTAAGAGACCATGGGGTCAGAACCACAGAGCTGAGTGGAACGGTCCTAACTTCCATACCAGGGATCCCTTTAAGAGAGGCCTGGGGTCAATACCAAAGCGCTGGATGGATTTGCTATGACTCCCATACCAATGATCCTTTTAAGAGGGAAGATGTGCCTATTGGATGGAGGATGTGTGATGGTATATGGGCACATGAGGGGGGGGTATTCATTTCTGTCATATGCCCTCTGCTCCTTTTTGGTGGCAGACAATGGCTGGAAGCTTATGTTCCCAGGGATGCTAGATTTCTCCCACCATGTCAGTGTCTGCTGAGGTGTTGTCAAGTGGGAAAACTTGCTCATAGCAACCAATCACAGCTCAGCTTCTTTTAATCAGCTCTGGTGAAATGAGAGATGCTTAGAGATTGGTTGCAAGGAAAACTGTTGCTCATAGCAACCAATCACAGCTCAGCTTCTTTTAAACAGCTCTGGTGAAATGAAAGATGCTTTGTTATTGGTTAGTGATACACACACACACACACACACACACAGTTTTATATATATAGATGAGTGGTTAATGTATGGCAGTTGTCCAGCAGGTGACTGCCATGTGACACGTGTCCGGCATCTGAGTGTTACATGATATGAGTAATTTGTGAGAGGGGCGCATGTATAGCAGTTGTTCAGCAAAGAAACGCTCTGTGACATGTGTCCCATGTTTGGGTGGCTCATGATAGGAGTACTATGTGCGAGTGCTGCATGATATGAGTGCTATGTGTGAGTGGCGCATGATATGAGTACTATGTGTGAGTGGCGCATGATATGAGTGTAATGTGTAAGTGGCGCATTATATGAGTCTTATGTGTGAGTGGTGCATGACAGAAGCCTGCACACACCTGTTGCACTAGGATGATCCACTGTCTGACTTTGCCACAAATCTGAATGACCACTGATTGTTGACAACCTCACATTGAGATCTCCAGTGGTCATTCTGTAGCTTCATACAAATGTCCTTATCTGGTTAATGATGAAACTGCTTTAATTCCCGTAATCGGTAATGATTGTGGCGTGGCTGGCAGGGACACAACATTTGTACCAGGCTATGAGGATCTCCCCGCTAATGCTTGCCGTTCCATCACTGCACTACGTTGGGCTGTGTCATGGAGCTAATGCAGCAGAAGAGATTTATAAATGGCTCGTCCTCTCCCTGGAAATATGGCTGTTTTGATTTTTCCCATCGTAGCTCAGGTCCCTTCTGTAGCTTTATTTAATGTTGCAGCGAGACACAATTATTTTGTGATATGATTGTGAACTCAGTGATAAGAGGTTTAATCATTCCACTTGTCCCTGGGGGACCGGACTGCGAGCAGCCATGCAGTAAATGTATATCTGAGAAGAACTCAAAAATATCCCTCTTTCATTCTTGTATAATATGATGGAGCGATAGTCTGATCCCAAAACCGCTATGTATGAGAAAAACTGACAGACGGCAAAAAATATCACTGGCTTTCCATAAATCATCCCTCTGTGATTCCTTAATTCGGCCATAATTACACTTCAATAATGAATGTTCTTTAATATGCAGCTGAGAGTTGGCTATATTTGAAAAGGTCTCCCCTAAGCAATAACATTTGAAGAAAGTACCCCAAATACTACAATTAGCTTTTAATTTGAGTAAAATATGAAATAACAAAACCGCAATACATCACTCCATAACACCATTTGTACATCGATGCAGTCAATGTCGGACTGGGCTGCCAAGGTCCACCAGTAACCAACTCAGGACCCCACTTTTTAGCTACATGCAAATGTGACATTATCCTCAATCACAAATTTATGTAGCAATGAACTGGGCAGATTGCTAAAGCGAACCTGTCACCAGGTTTGGACGATATGAGATGCAGCCACCACCATTCAGACCTGATATATAGTATTCTAAAATGCCGTATATATGCCCTGAATCCGACCTGCAAGACAAGAAAAAGTGCTTTCATTATACTCACCTGCGGGCCGGTCCGATCCGAGGGGTGTCACTGTTCTTGGTCCGGCGCCTCCCTTTTTCCCGAGATGCTGTTCTCCTTCTTGCTTCGTGTGGATGACACGTCCCTACATCATCCGCACAGTTTCCCCGACATCGCTCTCCTGCGCAGGCGTACTTCTCTGCCATGGCTAGGGCAGAGTAAAGTACTGCAGTGCGCACACGCCGGGGCCCTTTCACCTTTCCCGACACCTGGGCACTGCAGTATTTTACGCTGCCCTAGTCATGGCAGAAAAGTACGCCTGACTGTGTCGTTGGGATGCATCATCCACACAAAGCAAGAAGGAGGACGGCATTGCAAGCAGAAGAAAGGCCAGTGACGCCCCACTGACCAGATCATCCCACAGGTGAGTATAATAAAAGCTCTTTTGTCTGTATATAGTGATTCATGTATATTGTGCCAAGTGTTGCTCGTATACGAGGATGGTGGCTCACTCTTGGACAGGGGCCCACCAGAGGATTCTTTTCCATACGCCAAGCTCACGGAGGAGAGGAGCTTGGAGGAGCTTAGAGGACGGTTGTAATGGTAACATCCATCAGGGGCGGTCACAGTGGTTAAGCACAGGAGTGAGTATAATGATGTCATTTGCGCCCTGAAAGTTCACTGCCTCTGCTTGAATAGCCCTCAGTGCGTGCTGCCCCTTTATGGCTGTCTGTCCTGGTGCTGCCCCTTTTATGGCTGTCTGTCCTGGTTCTGTATGTCAGACAGCTGGGGACATCACAGTAATTGGGAATCCCAATGTTCAAGCAATTCACCTGACTCCTATTGTGAGTGCTTAAACCCTGTGATTTAAATAAAGCTGTGGCCATTTTGACAACCAAAATAGTGTGTTTTGTGTATTTATTCCAGTGTCTAGGTTACTGTAGTTATGGGTGTTTTTAAGATGGAATGGGGAGTCCATCCCATATGCAAAAGGTAATGGAGGCCACACTTTATTTTGCTCAAAAACAGTGTTTACTAAGTACCCTTTGTTAATATGCATTATTGGTTTTTACTTACAGCATGGTATTAATATTATTACTTATTGCTATAGTGACATTTATTCCATGGCGCTTTACATGTGAAAAGGGGTATATATAACAAAAAAGTACAATAATCTTAAACCAAACAAGTTAGACTGATTGGAGAGAGGACCCTTCCCACGAGGGAGCACAGTCTACAAATATTTGTTGATTTTGTTTCTATCTTCGTTATTGTTTGCTTAATGGCTCTTGCAGGTAGCACGTATGCCAACTTATACTCCAGTTCTTTCCTTTCTACTACATATATACAGTACTTTATACCTTTTGGGCATGGAATAGATCTTTCCTCTAGAGATGAAGAAGGCGAGATTGTGAAGTAATCATGAGATGGAGCCCCCTGAAACCAGTTGTGATAATGGTATCACTGGAGAGAGGCAGATTCATGATCGGGGAGGGCATAGGACAACTGATACACGTAATAGACATCAGTCAATATCTGGCTGCCATATATAAGGTGTAGAATATGATATATGACAATAGGAACTCTCCTGCCCCAGAGTCTACTACAGAGTGAAGAGGCAGGAAAGTTTGGAGCAGGAGCCGGGACAGGACAGGGTGCCCTAGTTTGTACAATAACTGTAAACATTGAAGCAAACCGGCAGCTGTGAAAACCATTAGGTCTATCCAGCTTTTAGGCCCCTAGATATAAAATAGCATTCATTAACAAAGCAGCGTGGTTCTCCTGATGAAGAAATTGGTTCAACTTCGAACCGCGTTGAGAATAAACCGTATGATCTAATCCTCCACCACCGAATTTCTTGAATATAGCACACTACTACTCCTATTCTCCATCAATTGTTTGATGACAAGAAGCAGAGTTGTGAAAAATAGTGAGGAACTATAAAACCAAGAAAGTCAAGAGACCAATTTACAGTAGTAGTAGTGATCGGTAGCAGCCATTGCAGTGTAGTCCTGTAGTAGTCAGCGAGCGATGGGTTTCCTGTGGATGAAAAACAGGATGCCAGAAGTGTCCTCTACAGTAAATGTAGAGACCCCAGGAACTCCTGAAGGACGCGGCTGGTAGGACTGGTTGCCTTATTTGGACAGTGTCGTCCATGGTCCACAGCTGGTTGTATTGATGAGCTCATCACTGCGTGGGCCAAAATCCTGTGATTCTTTCTATCTGTCCAGTGTGTTAAACATTATTCTGCTCTAGTGCCCCCTGACCTCCACTCGAATTCTCCGCCACATCAAAGAAGGTCAAGACATATTTACGCGCCATAGTAATAACTGAGACTAAATTGGGTTTTCTGTTTGAATGATACTTAGTAGCTGCTCACATTTTTTCACTGATATTGGTATTTTTGGATAAAATGGAAAAATTGAAGTAAAAAAATAGCTTTTGTTAAAGAGATTTTTAGAGTCAACTTGGAGGCATAGAAACCTTTGTTATGCGGCAGAATGTCTCCTTAGGGTAGACGGCACATCTGTGCATTACTTTGGTGACAATTCTTATTTCTGGCCGGTAGGCAGGGGAAGCTGATGTGGATTTATGCCTCAAGAAGACTTGCGCCAGTTAACAACCTCTGATCGGCTACATGTTTGTTGATCGATGGTTGTTTAGCAGCCTGTTTACACAGGTAGACCGCATGATATGTGCACATAATGAACTGTAATAAATTGTCCAGTGCTCATAGGCTTCCATTGTTCTTGGCAGAACAACTCCTGTTTATGCTGCAGAGAACAATAATCTTTTAGGCAAGCCAAAAAAAATAATTTAATTCCATGAACAAGTGTTTAGCTTGTTTGTCGGGTGGTCAGCAGCCTGTTTTGATTGCACAATTATCAGGAAAGAAGTGTTCTAGGCATGTTTGTTCCTAATAATGATGTAGTCTGAAATGCACCTTTAGCTTTGTGAAAGCCTCTGAAGTTTGTTTAAGAACAATAGGAATCAAACAACATTCTGACAACCAAGGAACACACCAGACAGGTCAAGTATAACATTGTAGAGAACAGTTAAGCAGGGTTAGGTCATAAAAAATAACCTAAGCTCTGTACATCTCATAGAGAACTGTTCAATTCATCATCGCAAAATGCAGGGAGAATGGCACAACTGCAAACCTACCAAGACATGGCCAACATGGCCGTCCACCTAAACTGACATACCAAGCAAGGCAAGCACTAATTAGAGAAGCAGCCAAGAGGCCCATGGTCAGTCTGGAGGAGCTGCAGAGATCCACAACTCAGGTGGGAGAATCTGACCATAGAGCAACGATTAGTCATATAAGCCACAAATTTGGCCTTTATGGAAAGAGTGGCAAGAAGAAAGACCTTTTAAAAAGCAAACCATAAGTCGTCCCGTTTGCATTTTGCAAAAAGCCATGTTGGGCACTCAGTAAGCAGAGTTGCTCTGGTCCTATGAGACTAAAGTAGAATTGTGGGGCCTAAATGCAAATTTCTATGTGTAGTGGTCAACTAACCCTGCACATCACCCTGAAAATCCCACCCCCCACTGTCAAACATGGTGGTAGTAGCGTCATGCTGTGGGGAAGCTTTTCTTCAGCAGTGACAGGGAAGCTGGCCGGAGTTAATGAGAAGATGGATGGAGCAATCCTGGAGGAAAACCTGTTAGAGGCTGAAGAAGACCTGAGGCTGGGATGCAGGTTCATCTACCTGCAGGACAATGACCCTAAACACACTGCCAGAGCTACAGTCTATGGTTTAGGTCAAAGCATATTCATCTACAGCAGTGTTTCTCAACTCCAGTCCTCAAGACCCACCAACAGGTCAAGTTTTCAGGATATCCTTAGCGTTGCACAGGTGATTTCAACAACTGCTCAAGCATTAATTCCATCACCTGTGCAATACTAAGGAAATCCTGAAAACATGACCTGTTAGTGGGTCGTGAGGACTGGAGTTGAGAAACACTGATGTACAGTATGTGAATGGCCTAGTCGTGGTCCAGACCTAAATCCCATTGGGAGTCTGTGAAAAGACTTGAAAATTGCTGTTCAAAGACGTCTTCCTCTAATCTCACTGAGCGAGCGTGCAAACAAGAAAGGACAAAAATTTCAGATTTATTAAATCTTTAGAAAACTATGTATCATTTCCTTTACAATTGACCGATAGTTGCTCTTTGTGTTGATATAATCACATAACATCCAGATAAAATACATTTATGTTTGTGGGTGTGACGTGAAAAAATGTGGAATATATATTTATTTAATAATTATTTCACTATTTTTCTGGCTAACTTCATTGAACTGTCTCTGACCCCCTGGAATCATCTCTGTTTACTCTCCTAATCATTATAAGATCAGAATCTAAATCTGCTAATAATATGCAGCTATGATCATTCATTAAAGTGAATCCCCCTGCTGGCATTAGTTCAGATTAATGAGTAATCCGCTATGTATTAAATGTAATGCAGCTGCGGCTATACTCTTATCAGCGTCTGGACAGAATCCCCTCGACTTCTGCTTTTTTCCTTGCATTAGGTCTTTAGCTGTTTGAAATAATAGAATGACTTAGCAAAATAAGATTGTATGGGCTCAAGGAAATGTCAATAATGAATATTACCAAGTATGCATCATTAGTAATAGAGCTACTAAAGTCTAGTACCGCTCCATCATAGGGACATGGTTGCTTTCACCTTAAAGGCTATAGATAAAAATTGAAAAAAAATATCTTTGCATGTGTAAGTGGTTTTCTTAAGTTAAGAAATTTGTGGTCAGTCTTGAAGATTGCTGTTCACCAGAGGAAACCATCTAAATTGAAGGAGCTGAAGCAGTTTTGCCATGAGGAATGGGCAAAAATCCCAGTGTCAAGATGTGGAAAGCTCATAGAGACTTATCCAAAGCGATTTGCAGCTGTAATTGGTGCAAAAAGAAGCTCTGCAAAATACTGACCTTAGGGAGGGGAATAGATATGCACACAGAAGTTTTCAGTTATTTTGTCCTATCTGTTGATTGCTTTGTAATAAGAAAAAACAGATAGATGGTGCGGGAACCTTAAATAATGTAAAATAATTTAAATCTTCTGGTCCAGATTATTTGCATCCTAGGTAGTGATGAGCGAGTATACTCCAAGCATGCTCGGGTGTCCTCTGAGTATTTTGGCGTGCTCTGAGATTTAGTTTTCGTCACCTCAGCTGAATGATTTGCGGCTGCTGGACAGGCTGAATACATGTGAGGAATGCCTGTTTGTTAGGCAATCTCCACATGTATTCAGGCTGGCCAGCAGCCACAAATCATGCAGCTGAGGCGACGAAAACTAAATCTCCGAGCACGCCAAAATACTCAGAGGACACCCGAGCAACGAGTATACTCGCTCGTCACTAATCCTAGGGTACTGAAAGAGATAGCAGAGGAAATTGCAGCACCATTAGCCATAATCTTTGAAAAATCCTGGTGAGCAAGAGGAATGTCAGAAGATTGGAGAAGGGTAAATATTGTTCCTATATTTAAAAAAGGAAAGAAGATGGTGCCAGGGAATTACAGGCCAGTGAGCCTTACTTCTATACCAGTAAAGATCTTTGAACCAATTATTAAACAGCATGTATTTAAATACTTGGATAAGAAAACAGTTTTTAACCTCAGCCAGCATGTGTTTGTAGCAAATAAGTAATGCCATTCTAACCTAATTTCCTTGTATGATGGAATCACTGACTGGGCGGTTCAAGGAAGTGTGGTAGATATAGTATATCTCAACTTCAGCAAAGCATTTAATAAAGTATCTCATACTAGCCTTATTGAAAAAATGTATGGGATTTACAAGGCTGCGGTTAGATAGATTCACAACTGGCATAGTGATCGTACTCAGAGTGGTAATAAATGGTTGCATGTCCAATTGGAAAAGTGTTTCAAGTGGGGTACCACAAGGCTCTGTCCTGGCCCCAGTGTTGTTCATTATTTTTATAAATGATGTAGATAAGGGAACTGAAGGCAAACTAATCAAATTTGCAGATGAGGGATAGCTAACACTAGAAAAGACAGAGAAAGGATTTAGAAGGATCTAGAAAAGCTTGAAAAATTGGCAGCAACTAATACAATGGTATTTAATAGGGAGAGATGCAAGATTCTACATCTGGACAAGAAAAATAAAAATTATATCTACAGAATGGGAGGAATAAAACTAAGAAACAGCACGTGTGAAAAAGACTTGGGTATACTAATAGATCACAGACCCCACATGAGTCAACAGTGTGATACAGCAGCAAAAAATGCAAACACAGTTCTCTGCTATATTAAGGGAAGCATAGAGTTTAGATCACGTGAAGTAATTATCCCCTTCTACTCCTCCTTGGTCACTTCTCATGTGGAATACTTTGTCCTGTTCTGGGCAAAAAAAAAACATCGAAAAACTGGAGCAAGTTCAGAGAAGAGCTACCAGGATGGTGAGCGGACTTCAAAGCATGTCCTACGAGGAAGAGTTAAAGGATCTGGGAATGTTTAGTTTGCAAAAAAGAAGGTTAAGAGGAGACTTAATAGCTGTCTACAAATATCTGAAGGGCTCTCACAGTGTAGAAGGATAATCCTTATTCTTATTTTCACATAGAAACACGAGAAGCAATGGAATGAAACTGAAAGGGAGACGATACAGTTTAGATATTAGAAGAAAACTTTTTGACAGTGAGGGAGATCAATGAGTGGAACAGGCTGCCACGAGAGGTGGAGAGTTCTCCTTCAATCAGACACTGGACAGTCTGAGATGGTTTAGTGAGTCCTGTGTTGAGCAAGGGGGTTGGACACGATGACCCTGGAGGTCCCTTCCAACTCTACCATTCTCTGATTCTATGAAAGTCAACTGTTCACAGTTGAACGCCTGTTCTTTATATGAAATGATGGAAACCCTAAAAAAACAGTGAAAATACAGGTTGTTAGATAGCAAAACACAAAAATGCTGAAGGGGAGGGGGAGAATCCTTTTGCAAACCACTGTATACTAAATAAATATATATATTATAGTGATGTTTAATAGTTTGCTACAGCAGAAAACTGCTCCTTTTTGCTTCTAAGAAGCCAGCACTAGTTGGATACAAAGGAAGACATTTTATGGATAAATATTTAGAAATGCTAATGACATTATGAACATCCCGTTTAGTGACTTCAGCTCTGGTTGGGGTCCTGAGAAAGTTTGACATTACAGAATGTATTGGCTTCTCATACACACTTATGTGAGATTGTAAAGCTCAAAGGACAGCTGCATGGTACATATGAGTTTGACATGGAGGTCTATGGGCAATGAATGCCACTGTATGCAAATAAATTGGTAAGCATAATACTTTGAATGCAAAGAATAAAAAATATGTGTAATAATATAGTCAAAAGTATTATCACATCTAGACATCCCAAAAACAGGAACTGTTATAACCTCCCATTCTACAGCCCAAAACAGTTGGAACACTGTAAAATATAAAGAAAACAAGAAAGCGATGATTCGGAAATCTCGTTAAACATAGATCGGCAGTTTTCCGTTTAGTTTCAAAAAGTTAAATCATTTAGTATTTGATGTCAGCAGCACATCTCAAAAACGTTAGGACAGGGTTAACAAAAAGCTGGAAAACTAAGCTGCATGTAATAAAAAAAAACAACTGGAGGGTGTGATGCTAGTCACTACTCATGGATTTTCCGTGAAACAGGTTAGTCAAGAGGTTCAGGGTCAGTACCTAGAAGGCTCAAATAGGCAAAGGCTTGGTCGGGTAACAGTCCGAGGTCAGAGTATCAGGAAGGTAGTAGATCAAGACAAAGGGGTCAGTCAAACGGATGGTCAAAGATAAATCAAAGGTCAGCAACGAAGATCAGAATGCAGCTCAGAGCTTTGTGCAAACACACACTAGTTGAGCAAAGCTACAATTGGCAATTGTCTGACCCGGAGGAGATGAAACCTGGAGGAGATCCAAAAGACCAAGCCAAATAGGACAGCTGAGCTGTCATTCACAATAATCACTACTTTGCCTCGGATTGAGTGGATGAGCTGTCACAATCCTGGCAGGTCAGCAAGCCCTCAATCTAAAGGGCGGCAGAGCTTTCATTCACTGCGTTCATGGGACAATGTGAGTGGTGGAATCGTGACAGACTGTAAATTTTCATCTGTGTCACATGAATGTTTATAAAAAGAGCATGGTAGAGAGGCAGAGTCTCCTAGAAGCAAATATGGTCAGAGGTTAACAACTGTATCTAAAAATTGTGAAACAATTTCAGAAAATTATAAGCCTCCCTAAATTCAGACTAGAAGACAGACCCCCATTTTATTAAACACCTTTTTCCTATTTTCATCCCTAAAATTTTAAGTTCGTCTTATGGTCCAGTGCGTCTTATAGTCCACAAAGCACAGTAATATCATCAAAAGATCCAGAGTGTCACGTGCCCCGTCCTGTGTGACACGGCCAGCAGGCCGGTAACTAATACAACAGGACACGGCATGTATAATTGTGCAGTGTGACGCGGCCCGCAGGCCAGTAGCTAATACAACAAGACACAGGGGATAGGGAAACATTTACAACGGTGGGCCCTGTGATAGGGAACGGGGAATGTGGAGACCTCCTGCACTCCCCTGAGTCAGTGTCCCTAACACTCCTGACGTTCCCTATGTCGGTTCTGCACCGGGCGCCGATCACGAACCTGTCGCCCTAGCACACCCTACACCTATTCCTTACTAGGGAGCTGGGTGGTGCAGACACTGGCCCCACTGCTGTACTAGCACCAACATCAGCAAAAGTGACAAACAGAGAAACACTTAGCTTTGCTCTGATGCACTTGCTCCAGGCATCTTCCTCCCACCGTGTCCAACCCCTGGGTGCAGCTTCCAGCAAAAGAGTCCAGCACCTGAGTGCAGCTGTCCAGCAACGGAGTCCAGCACCTGAGTTCAGCTTCCAGCAAAAGAATCCAGCAACTGAGTGCAGCTCTACACCATAGCTGCCACTCCACCAAACTTTGCAAGGATTCTTCACTGACACCATAGCTGCCACTCCACCATGCTTTACACGAACTCCTCCCTGACACCATAGCTGCCACTCCAGGACTCTGCCTGAGTTGTCCTGGACTCTCCTCAGCTCCTTCCTTCGCCCAGCATGGTTGGAAAAGACCAACAATATCACCAATGTCAGTGAGCACAACTGACACACCTTTATTGAGTAAACACACCTGATAGTGATTCTCTTGCAATTACACTAACCACCACCGGGGGCAAAACTATCTCTAAAAACACCAGTGCAATGACCATACTGGCCACCGGGGGGAAACACTTAGAACAAACGACACCAACGTGTAATAATCCTAATGGCCACCGGGGGGCAAAACCAAGTCTTAGCACACAGCTCAAGGAAAAAAAAAAGGTTACTTTTAGAGTTGAGCGATACCAGCCGATACTTGAAAATATCGGATCGGAATGGATCGGCCGATCTTAAAAAAAAGTATCGGTATCGCCGATTCCGATACCGGGAACCAATGCAAGTCAATGGGGCCAAAATATCGGAATTAAAAAAAAACCTTTCTTTCCTTGTAGGTTAATTCTACATGAAGAAAAACAACTAAGAATAATGTAGAATGTATTGTGGGAGGTGGAGGAGACATTAAAGCCATAGAGGTTTAGCCCAATCAAATGGAATAGCAGGAATTAAACTTTTTTTTTTAAAGATGTTAGGAGTTACAAAGATATTGACTATGTTAGCCTCATTTATATTTTGCCAGACATGTATGTCTTCTTCTTCTACTTCCTTTTTTTACATTCTTCTTCTTCTTCTTCTACTTCCTTTTTTTACATTCTTCTTCTTCTTCTTCTACTTCCTTTTTTTACATTCTTCTTCTTATTCCTTTTTTTACATTCTTCTTCTTCTTCTTCTACTTCCTTTTTTTACATTCTTCTTCTTCTTCTTCTTCTTCTTCTTCTTCTTCTTCTTCTTCTTCTTCTTCTTCTTCTTCTTCTTCTTCTTCTTCTTCTTCTTCCTTTTCTTACATTCTTCATATTCTTCTTATTCAACAATTATTATTCTACATATTCAGCTTCTTCATCTTCTTCCTATTCTTCTTCATCATATTCTTGTTTGTGTCAGGCATTCCTGTAGTTGTTATCTAGAAAAGTTAGAAGTTTACACCTTCCGTTCTGCCTGTCACAAAAGATTTACAACAGGATTTGTCCGCGTTCAGTTTGGCCTGCAGAAGCAGGCCTTTTCCAGGGGCACCACGAGGAGGAACGGACTCACCCCCATACACTGCTTAGTCTTCTTCTGCTTATAAATAAGATAATATCATTTGCTCAGAGTATTAGTCTTATGCTTAATGTTCTTCTGCTTTGTTTTTTTTATGCTTCTTTGTCTTCTCTCTCTTGTTGTTCTGCATCTTGGTGGTTGTCTTCCTGTTCTTTGTCCTCTTGAACCAGCTGACGGTACTGGCACCCGGAGGGGCAGCAGAAGGAACAAGAGCCAATGGCACTACCGAGGACCAGCTGACGGTGCTGGAACCCGGTTACTAAGCAGGAGGTACCTGTGCTACAAAGCACTACCAAGGACCAGCAGACGTTGCCGGAACTCGGATACCGAGATGGAGGCACCTAGGCCAAAGGCTCTGACGAGAACCAGCTGACGGTGCTGGAACCCGGAGGGGTAGCATAAGCTGCAAGAGCAAATGGAAATAGCGAGGACCAGCTGACAGTGCTGGCACCCGGAGGGGCAGCAGAAGGAATAAGAGCCAATGGCACAACCGAGGACCAGCTGACGGTGCTGGAACCCGGTTACTAAGCAGGAGGTACCTGTGCTACAAAGCACTACCAAGGACCAGCAGACGTTGCCGGAACTCGGATACCGAGATGGAGGCACCTAGGCCAAAGGCTCTGACGAGAACCAGCTGACGGTGCTGGAACCCGGAGGGGTAGCATAAGCTGCAAGAGCAAATGGAAATAGCGAGGACCAGCTGACAGTGCTGGCACCCGGAGGGGCAGCAGAAGGAATAAGAGCCAATGGCACAACCGAGGACCAGCTGACGGTGCTGGAACCCGGTTACTAAGCAGGAGGTACCTGTGCTACAAAGCACTACCAAGGACCAGCAGACGTTGCTGGAACTCGGATACCGAGATGGAGGCACCTAGGCCAAAGGCTCTGATGAGAACCAGCTGACGGTGCTGGAACCCGGAGGGGTATCAGAAGTTACCCCTGAAAAGCAAAGTTGGCATGCCGCAAGCTGGCCGCAGTTACCGAATCACACAGTCCTACAGGGGGTGCTTGTCCTACTGGCACTATGGAACAAACCTTTCTTACCAGAACCCGCAGTCCACATAGGAAGCACCTAAACTGCTGGCACCCTAGCCTCGGCTAACCCAACCGCAACACGACATGGCAACTTGGGGTGGCAAACTGACATTGACACTTCCCGGAAACAGCAGGCAGGGCTGGAACCAAGCTGGGCAGGAGGGAGTACCCGTGCCAAAGTCAGTTATGAGCAGCAACTGGCGATGTTGGAGCCCAGGACAAGCACTTAGCAGGCTGAGGCCTGATGTGCTGTCAATTGGGAGGCAGCAGGACAGATTGCCATCAAAACAGCAGGGGAACAGCTGACGTTACTGAACCCCACAAACACAGGAGCTAGTGTTTTACTCTGTGAAGACGGCACTTCCGAGCAACAACTGGCTGTGTTGAAGCCCAGGGACAAGCACGGAGCAGGCTTAGGCTGCATTGAAGAAATTTTAAGATCGGTTGTAGACTACTAATTTGAACCAAGCTCCACTTAGGCCTGTGGATTCACTGATTTTCGTATTTCCCCTGTCCTCCAACCCCGCCAGTTACAGCTCCGAAGTGGCGTCTGCACAATCCACACTTGTTCCTGTGTTACAGGTGTTCAGTCCGGTCAGTTAATCCCCTGATGTGTGTCCGGCAATGTCGCCTGCTCTGTCCACATTCCGATAATGGGAATGTGGACAGAGCAGGCGACATTGCCGGACACACATCAGGGGATTAACTGATCGGACTGAACACCTGTAACACAGGAACAAGTGTGGATTGTGCAGACGCCACTTCGGAGCTGTAACTGGCAGGGTTGGAGGACAGGGGAAATACGAGAGACAGTGGAGCCACAGGCCTAATTGGAGCACGGTTAAAAATCAGTAGTGGTACGACTGTGTAGGCAGCAGGAGACTTTGCCATCCACACAGCAGGGGATCAGCTGACATTACTGAACCCCACTGAGACACGGGAGCAAGTATCTCTTTCCGTGTGGACGGCACTTCCGAACTACAACTGGCTGTGTTGAAGCCCAGGAAATAGGAGGGTGTAGGCAGAGGCCTACTGTATTTTGAATGAGTTTACAGCAGGAGAGACTGCCATCCACACAGCAGGGGATCAGCTGACGTTACTGAACCCCACTGAGACACGGGAGCAAGTATCTCTTTCCGTGTGGACGGCACTTCCGAACTACAACTGGCTGTGTTGAAGCCCAGGAAATAGGAGGGTGTAGGCAGAGGCCTACTGAATTTTGAATGAGGTGACAGCAGGAGAGACTGCCATCCACACAGCAGGGGATCAGCTGACGTTACTGAACCCCACTGAGACACGGGAGCAAGTGTCTCTTTCCGTGTGGACGGCACTTCCGAACTACAACTGGCTGTGTTGAAGCCCAGGAAATAGGAGGGTGTAGGCAGAGGCCTACTGAATTTTGAATGAGGTGACAGCAGGAGAGACTGCCATCCACACAGCAGGGGATCAGCTGACGTTACTGAACCCCACTGAGACACGGGAGCAAGTATCTCTTTCCGTGTGGACGGCACTTCCGAACTACAACTGGCTGTGTTGAAGCCCAGGAAATAGGAGGGTGTAGGCAGAGGCCTACTGAATTTTGAATGAGGTGACAGCAGGAGAGACTGCCATCCACACAGCAGGGGATCAGCTGACGTTACTGAACCCCACTGAGACACGGGAGCAAGTATCTCTTTCCGTGTGGACGGCACTTCCGAACTACAACTGGCTGTGTTGAAGCCCAGGAAATAGGAGGGTGTAGGCAGAGGCCTACTGTATTTTGAATGAGTTTACAGCAGGAGAGACTGCCATCCACACAGCAGGGGATCAGCTGACGTTACTGAACCCCACTGAGACACGGGAGCAAGTGTCTCTTTCCGTGTGGACGGCACTTCCGAACTACAACTGGCTGTGTTGAAGCCCAGGAAATAGGAGGGTGTAGGCAGAGGCCTACTGTATTTTGAATGAGTTTACAGCAGGAGAGACTGCCATCCACACAGCAGGGGATCAGCTGACGTTACTGAACCCCACTGAGACACGGGAGCAAGTATCTCTTTCCGTGTGGACGGCACTTCCGAACTACAACTGGCTGTGTTGAAGCCCAGGAAATAGGAGGGTGTAGGCAGAGGCCTACTGAATTTTGAATGAGGTGACAGCAGGAGAGACTGCCATCCACACAGCAGGGGATCAGCTGACGTTACTGAACCCCACTGAGACACGGGAGCAAGTGTCTCTTTCCGTGTGGACGGCACTTCCGAACTACAACTGGCTGTGTTGAAGCCCAGGAAATAGGAGGGTGTAGGCAGAGGCCTACTGAATTTTGAATGAGGTGACAGCAGGAGAGACTGCCATCCACACAGCAGGGGATCAGCTGACGTTACTGAACCCCACTGAGACACGGGAGCAAGTATCTCTTTCCGTGTGGACGGCACTTCCGAACTACAACTGGCTGTGTTGAAGCCCAGGAAATAGGAGGGTGTAGGCAGAGGCCTACTGAATTTTGAATGAGGTGACAGCAGGAGAGACTGCCATCCACACAGCAGGGGATCAGCTGACGTTACTGAACCCCACTGAGACACGGGAGCAAGTATCTCTTTCCGTGTGGACGGCACTTCCGAACTACAACTGGCTGTGTTGAAGCCCAGGAAATAGGAGGGTGTAGGCAGAGGCCTACTGTATTTTGAATGAGTTTACAGCAGGAGAGACTGCCATCCACACAGCAGGGGATCAGCTGACATTACTGAACCCCACTGAGACACGGGAGCAAGTGTCTCTTTCCGTGTGGACGGCACTTCCGAACTACAACTGGCTGTGTTGAAGCCCAGGAAATAGGAGGGTGTAGGCAGAGGCCTACTGTATTTTGAATGAGTTTACAGCAGGAGAGACTGCCATCCACACAGCAGGGGATCAGCTGACGTTACTGAACCCCACTGAGACACGGGAGCAAGTATCTCTTTCCGTGTGGACGGCACTTCCGAACTACAACTGGCTGTGTTGAAGCCCAGGAAATAGGAGGGTGTAGGCAGAGGCCTACTGAATTTTGAATGAGGTGACAGCAGGAGAGACTGCCATCCACACAGCAGGGGATCAGCTGACGTTACTGAACCCCACTGAGACACGGGAGCAAGTATCTCTTTCCGTGTGGACGGCACTTCCGAACTACAACTGGCTGTGTTGAAGCCCAGGAAATAGGAGGGTGTAGGCAGAGGCCTACTGAATTTTGAATGAGGTGACAGCAGGAGAGACTGCCATCCACACAGCAGGGGATCAGCTGACGTTACTGAACCCCACTGAGACACGGGAGCAAGTATCTCTTTCCGTGTGGACGGCACTTCCGAACTACAACTGGCTGTGTTGAAGCCCAGGAAATAGGAGGGTGTAGGCAGAGGCCTACTGTCTTTGTAATGCGGAGACAGCAGGAGAGACTGCCATCTCCACAGCAGGGGAACAGCTGGCAGTGCTGAACCCCACTAACACTTGAACGAATGTGTTTGGCTCTGTGGAGACGACACTTCTGAACACCAACTGACGCTGTTGGAGCCCAGGATTAGGCGAGGAGCAGGCTGGGGCCTACTGGATTTTGGCAGGTGAAGGCAGCAGGAGACTTGCCATCTCCACAGCAGGGGAACAGCTGGCAGTGCTGAACCCCACTAACACTTGAACGAACGTGTTTGGCTCTGTGGAGACGACACTTCTGAACACCAACTGACGCTGTTGGAGCCCAGGATTAGGCGAGGAGCAGGCTGGGGCCTACTGGATTTTGGCAGGTGAATGCAGCAGGAGACTTGCCATCTCCACAGCAGGGGAACAGCTGGCAGTGCTGAACCCCACTAACACTTGAACGAACGTGTTTGGCTCTGTGGAGACGACACTTCTGAACACCAACTGACGCTGTTGGAGCCCAGGATTAGGCGAGGAGCAGGCTGGGGCCTACTGGATTTTGGCAGGTGAAGGCAGCAGGAGACTTGCCATCTCCACAGCAGGGGAACAGCTGGCAGTGCTGAACCCCACTAACACTTGAACGAATGTGTTTGGCTCTGTGGAGACGACACTTCTGAACACCAACTGACGCTGTTGGAGCCCAGGATTAGGCGAGGAGCAGGCTGGGGCCTACTGGATTTTGGCAGGTGAAGGCAGCAGGAGACTTGCCATCTCCACAGCAGGGGAACAGCTGGCAGTGCTGAACCCCACTAACACTTGAACGAATGTGTTTGGTTCTGTGGAGACGACACTTCTGAACACCAACTGACGCTGTTGGAGCCCAGGATTAGGCGAGGAGCAGGCTGGGGCCTACTGGATTTTGGCAGGTGAAGGCAGCAGGAGACTTGCCATCTCCACAGCAGGGGAACAGCTGGCAGTGCTGAACCCCACTAACACTTGAACGAATGTGTTTGGCTCTGTGGAGACGACACTTCTGAACACCAACTGACGCTGTTGGAGCCCAGGATTAGGCGAGGAGCAGGCTGGGGCCTACTGGATTTTGGCAGGTGAAGGCAGCAGGAGACTTGCCATCTCCACAGCAGGGGAACAGCTGGCAGTGCTGAACCCCACTAACACTTGAACGAATGTGTTTGGCTCTGTGGAGACGACACTTCTGAACACCAACTGACGCTGTTGGAGCCCAGGATTAGGCGAGGAGCAGGCTGGGGCCTACTGGATTTTGGCAGGTGAAGGCAGCAGGAGACTTGCCATCTCCACAGCAGGGGAACAGCTGGCAGTGCTGAACCCCACTAACACTTGAACGAATGTGTTTGGTTCTGTGGAGACGACACTTCTGAACACCAACTGACGCTGTTGGAGCCCAGGATTAGGCGAGGAGCAGGCTGGGGCCTACTGGATTTGGGCAGGTGAAGGCAGCAGGAGACTTGCCATCTCCACAGCAGGGGAACAGCTGGCAGTGCTGAACCCCACTAACACTTGAACGAATGTGTTTGGCTCTGTGGAGACGACACTTCTGAACACCAACTGACGCTGTTGGTGCCCAGGATTACGCATGCCGCATGCAGAGGCCAATGGGCAGCGGTTTTTATGGAGGTTGTGGACTACTACTGATTCTAACCATGCTCCACTTAGGCCTCTGGCTCCACTGTCTCTACTATTTACCCTGGCCTCCAACCCCGCCAGCTACATCTCTGAAGTGGCGTCAGCACAATCTACACTTGTTCCTGTGTTACTGGTGCTCAGTCCCATCAGTTGATCCCCTGATGTTTGTCCGGCAAGTTCGCCAGCTCTGTCCTCATTCCCACTACTGGTTATGGGAATGTGGACAGAGCAGGAGACCTTGCCGGACACACATCAGGGGATAAACTGATGGGACTGAGCCACAGGAACACAGGAACAAGTGTAGATTGTGCTGACGCCACTTCAGAGATGTAGATGGCGGGGTTGGAGGTCAGGGGAAATAGTAGAGACAGTGGAGCCAGAGACCTAAGTTGGGCACGGTTAAAAATCAGTAGTGGTTTGAATGTTGATGGAGCTGGTGACTCTGCCGTCCACACAGCAGGGGATCAGCTGGCATTACTGAACCCCAGTAACACAGGAGCTAGTGTGTTTCTCTGTGCAGACGACACATCTGAGCGACAACTGGCTGTGTTGAAGCACAGGGATTATAGTTCAGGTGGTAGAAAAATGAACACACCAGCAGACCTGGATACAGTTGCCAACCACTAATTTAGTCTGTAAGAGGAATGGCAAAGTCTTTGGAGATCCAGGCCTTGTTCATTTTCAGAAAAGTCAGCCGGTCAACATTATCGGAAGATAGTCGCGTGCGACGGTCTGTTAGTACACCACCTGCGGCACTAAAGACACGTTCCGATAATACACTGGCAGCAGGGCAAGCCAGCACCTCCAATGCATACTGGCTAAGCTCTGGCCATGTATCCAGCTTAGAGACCCAAAACTTGAAGGGGGAAGAGCCATCTGGGAGTACAGCGACAGGGCAAGACATGTAGTCTGACACCATCTGACGGAAGCGTTGCCTCCTGCTGACTCGAGGCGTCGCTGATGGTGTAGACAATTGTGGTGGACACACAAAACTTTGCCACATTTGGGCCATAGTGGTCTTGCCTTGTGCTGCGGCACTGCCTCTGCTCCCTCTTTGTGCAGAGTTTCCTCCACTGCCTCGACGCACAGAGCTGCTTTGTAAAGCACTTGCAACAATGCTGTCGGGTGGAATGGAAAACATTATGGACTGCACCAGTGACTCTTCGTACTCCCGCATTTTACGCTCCCGGTTCAACGTTGGTATGAGCCTTTGTACGCTGTCCCGGTAGCGAGGATCTAGGAGGGTGTACACCCAATAATCAGCCGAGACGAGAATGTGGGCGATGCGGCGGTCGTTTCTCAGGCACTGCAGCATGAAATCAACCATGTGCTGCAGACTCCCAACTGCCAAAGAACCGCTGTCCCCTGTTTGAGGCGTGACCTCGACCTGCTCTGCATCACCCCACCCTCGCTGTACATACTGAGTAGAGGTTTGTGTACCTCCCTCCTCTGGAGAGATGTCTTCCTCCTCCATCGACTCCTCCTCATCCTCCTCACAAAGTGTCCCCTGCCTAGGCCTTTGTGAGGAAACACGTAGCGCAGACTGTCCAGAAGCAGATGGCATTTGGGACTCCTCATCCTCCACCTCTTCTGAAACCTCATCCCTTAGTGCTTGCAGTGTTTGTTGAAGCAGGCAGATAAGGGGGACAGTCATGCTGACTAGTGCATCATCTGCACTCGCCATCCGCGTGGATTCATCGAAGGCACGCAAAACGAGGCAGATGTCCTTCATAGAGGCCCACTCAATGGTGCTGAAGTGTGAACGGCGCACAGTGCGACTTGTTTGCGCCTGATGCAGCTGGTACTCCATGACTGCTGCCTGCTGCTCACACAACCGCTCCAACATATGTAACGTTGAATTCCACCGGGTGGGTAGGTCACATATGATGCGATGTTCCGGAAGGCCAAATCGTCGCTGCAGAGCAGCGAGGCGCGATCTTGCCGTGCTGGAACGTCGCAAGTGAGCGCACTCTATGCGGACCTTGTGCAACAGTGCATCAAGATCCGGATAGTCCCTCAGAAAGCTCTGCACGACCAAGTTAAGAACATGTGCCAGACATGGGATGTGTGTGAGGTTGCCTAGGCCAAGAGCTGCCACCAGATTTCGGCCATTGTCACACACTACCAAGCCCGGCTGGAGATTCGCTGGCCCAAACCACACATCGCTCTCCAGCTTGATAGCATTCCAGAGCTCCTGCGCTGTGTGGCTTCGATTCCCCAAAGAAATTAATTTGAGTACAGCCTGTTGACGTTTGGCCACGGCTGTGCTCATATCGGTCGTAACAGGCTCCTGCTCTGCTGTTTCTGAGGAACTTGAGTAGGAGGAGGAGTCTATGTGTACAGACTGGAGTCCTGCAATCCGTGGCGTTGGAAGAACACGTACAGCGCCACTCTCCAGATCCGTACCCGGCTCCACAACATTGACCCAGTGGGCAGTGAGGGAAAGGTATCGTCCCTGTCCATGGTTACTGGTCCACGCATCGGTGGTCAGGTGGACCTTGCTACTAACGGCGTTTAGTAGCGCATGTTTTATTTTGCCCTCAACATGTTTCTGCAGGGCAGGGACGGCTCGCCTGCTGAAATAAAAGCGGCTGGGCACGTTGTATTGGGGGACTGCCAATGCCATTAAGTCCCGGAAGGTGTCAGTGTCCACCAGCCTGAATGACAGCATTTCAACTGCCAGAAGTTTGGCAATGCCAGCATTCAGAGACTGTGCTCGGGGATGGTTTGCCGAGTAAGGGCGCCTTTTATCCCATGCCTGTGCTACCGATGGCTGTGATGGATGGGAACGTGCTGTTATGGGTGGAATCTGACAGGGTCTCCGGACAACAGTGGCAGAGGTTCTTCCTTGGCGATCCTGTGAGGAAGCCGAACCAGCAGTGTGTGAGCTGGAGGAAGAGGGCCCAACACGAACTGAAGAGGTGGTAGGTGGTGCTGTACGTTGGCCTACGTCTTGAGGGTGTCTATGCAACTCCAACTCGTGCTTGGTGCGCACATGTTTCCACATATTTGTGGTATTGAGGTTGCTGACATTTCTCCCTCTTTTGACTCTCTGATGACACAGCTTGCATTTGACAAAGCAAATGTCATCTGCAACTGTGTCAAAAAAGGACCACGCACTGCAACTCTTGTGAGCGCCCGGTTTGCCTTTGGAAGGAGGAATGCTCCTAACGGGTGCCGAAGTGGAGGGTACAGGCAACCAAGTCTTCCCCCTCCCTCTGCCTCCTGTTTTGGCCGGTAGGGGAATCTCTTCCTCCGAGCTGCTCCCACCACCTTCCTGTTGCTCACGCCATGATGGGTCAAGGACCTCATCATCTTCCCTCCCCTCTTCAAACAGCTGCTTCTCCGGGGTTGTCTCGCCAGCACCGTACGCACCAGAAAGTGGCAACTGAGTCTCGTCATCATCTGATGCGTACTGAGGTGTGCTGACCATAGGCACTGGCCCACTCGCCTCTTCAGATTCAGAGGGACAAAGAAGTTGCGCATCACTGCATACTCCCTCTTCTTCACATTCAGGAATGCTGCTTGGCTGGCCCCCTCTTTCCAAGCCAACAGATTCCGAGAACAGAAGTAGAGATTGTGATGGCTCCTGTCCATGTCTCTCTGACTGCCTGGGCACTTTGGCAGGTGGTGAAGAGACAGATGGTTGCTCTTCGGTGCTCTGACCCTGAGAGGATGCGGAAGTAATTGAAGTCGATGCGTTAGCTGCCATCCATCCGACAACGGCTTCAATTTGTTCCTCCCGCAGCAGTGGGGTACGTTGAGGTCCTACAAAGCTGCGCATAAAGGACTGTTGCCTGCTAAAACTGGGGGATGCTGATCCACTGGTGCCCGCAGCAGGCCCAGAATCCCCACGTCCTCTACCTGTAGAATCCCCACGTCCTCTCCCTGCAGAATCCCCACGTCCTCTCCCTGCTGAAACTCCACGCCCACGCCCACGCCCCCGCGCCTTACTCCCTGCCTTCTTCATCTTGCAAGACTGCTTAAGATAGGCAAAAAAGGACAAAGGGGGGCCTTAGTGTGCTTATTCCTGAACAGCTGGTTACAGGTACAAGAAACACTAATTTTATGAAGTGTGTGTGTGTGGACTAGACTTTAATAGGAGCTGATGTGGCCTACACAAGTTCAAAATGTAGTGTTTGGTGAACTTTTTATGTGGTTTCTTTGTTTGAAACAAACTCAAAGTATGAGAACAAAGAATTGAAACTGATAGTATCACCAACTTTTTGGAGCTATTACAATGCAGGCAGGTAACCTACAATGCAAAAGATGAGGCTCCAAAAAAATTGGGTAATACTAATCTGGCTGCGCCGGCAGGGCACAAGCCAGAAAAAAAGGCTCCTCTATCTACTCCTATATAGTGTTTGCAACCAACCAATGTTGATGGATACGGATGGATGCACACTAATAGGAGAAGAAAAAATGAGCTGCACTCAGAGACAAATATGTGTGAGGCAGTGACGCACGTTGAGCGTCCTACAACCAGACGTAGCTGCAGGACACTGTACTCAGCGTGAGCTGCACTCACACACAGTCAGAGACCTCTCAGACAGCCGTCAACAGTGCAGCTAAGTGGGCACTGGCACTGACAGGCTGCAGAAAGGCTCCGCTGTGTACTCCTATATAGTGTTTGCAACCACCGTAGATGGAGACGGATGGATGCACACTAATAGAAGAAAAAATGAGCTGCACTCAAATAAAAATATGTGTGAGGCAGTGACGCACGCTGAGCGTCCTACAGCCAGACGTAGCTGCAGGACACACTACTCAGCATGAGCTGCACTCACACACAGTCAGAGACCTCTCAGACAGCCGTGAACAGTGCAGCAAAGTGGACACTAGCACTGAAAGGCTGCAGAAAGGCTCCGCTGTCTACTACTAGTGTTTGCAACCAACGTATATGGATACGGATGGAAGCACACTAGATTGAAATTATTTAAAAAATGCAGCTCAAAAAATAAAAGATGTATGAGGCAGCAGTGATCACACTGGGTGGCCTACAGCCTGACGTGGCTGCAGGACCCACTCCACAGCGTGAGCTGCACTCACACAGCCCTTGCAGACAGCTGTGAAAACAGCGCTGCTAGGGAAAAGCAAGCTACAGTGGTGGTTTATGTAGCCTGGATAAAGCACAATATTGTTTTTAGAATCGCTATTTCTAACTGTCCCTCACAGTCTTCTACAGCAGCCTGTCCCTAACTGAATTCACAGCAGAGTGACCAGAAATGGCGGCTGCGGTGGCTTTTATAGTGCATCATGACATCATTTCGGCAGCCAATCACAGCCATGCCAATAGTTAACATGCCTACATGCCTAACAGGATGTGCCCACACTTCGGAGGATTCCCATTGGCTTAATCAAAGCAAGCAGGCTCATAGCATGATGGGAACTTCCTATTCCGATTCCGATCCCGGAATCCGATATGAAAAAAGTATCGGAATTAAGTATCGGAATTCCGATACCGCTGATATCGGCCGATACCCGATACTTGCGGTATCGGAATGCTCAACACTAGTTACTTTGCATTATATCAGTCATGATCCAGCATGGATCATGACACAGAGATGCTGGAGAAATCTGTGTGCACAAAAGTCAATGCTGATGGTCAATTTTGGAATCTTATGATGAATAGGCCCTCAGTTGGCACTGCATTGAAAACACACATGATTCTGTTGGGCAAATCACTGCATGAGCTAAGGAATACTTCCAGAAATTGTCTGAGGACACAGAGTGCCCTGTAAAACACAAATCCAAGTTACAGCTCTATCATACAAAAAAGAAGCCATATAACAACACAATCCAGAAACGCTGCCGTCTTCTTTGGGACAAAGCTCATTTATAATGGACTCTGGCAAAATGGAAATCTGCACTGTGGTCATATGAATCAGTTCTTTATGAAAACCTCAGATTCTGTGTCCTGAGGACTCCGGAAGAAGGAGACCATCCAGTTTTTTATCACAGCTCCTGCATCTCGGATGGAACGGCTTTGCATTGGAACCTATGACATGGGCAGATTACACATGAGACACCATCAATGCTGAGCTTTATATAGAGGTGTTAGACATTGTCTGAATGGAGCAGATTTTCTATCTCGGGAAAGGCCTTGCATATTTCAGCAAGACAATGCTAAACCACATACTGCATCCATCACAACAGCATGCCTCCTCCTCAGAAGAGTTCGGGTGATGAACTGCTCGCCTGCAGTCCAGACTTTTCACCTATAGAAAACATTTGGCGTATTATGAAACAAAAAAATCTGACAAAGAAGACCCTGGATTGTGGCGTAGTGAGAATCCGACATCACACAAAAATGGGACAACGTTCCTCTCTCAAAAATGTCCAGCAATTGGTCTCCTCACTTCCCAGACATTTACAGACTGTGTTATGTTGTGAATAAACTATGGCTCTAATAGATGTATACTGTATCATTGCACTCTACTTTACTTTATGTTTTACCCAGCGTCCAAACTTTTTCAGAATTTAGGTTTTAAATACATAACCGTTAATATGGAGTTGGTACCTTTCTGTAGCCCCCTGTAACAACTTCTACTCTTCCAAGAAGGATTTCTATAAGATTTTGGACGTGTTTGAGGGAACTTTTGCTCATTGTCAAGAATAACATTTGTGATGTCGGACACTGATGTTGGAGTAGAGGCCAGGCTCACAATCTCTGTTCTAGTTCATCCCAAACGTGTTGGGTGGGGCTGAGGTTTGTCTTCTGTGCAGCCGGTCTTGTTCTTCCACATCAAACTCTCCCAACCATCTGTATGTGCCCTGATCACAGTCATGTGGAACAGAAAAGGGCTTTGCCCAAATTTGGATCTATAATTTTACAAAATGTCTTGTATGGTGAAGAATTTAAGATTTTTCTTCACTTGACCTAAGGAGCCTAGGACAATCCCTGAAAATCAAACACATAGTATTATCTCTTCTCCCCCAAACATAAGCGTGAGTCGTCACTCCAACCAACATGTTTCCATCTCTAGAGTCCAGTGTTGGTGGCTTTTCTCTACTGCATTTTATGTATGGAATTGTGCTTGGTAATGTCAGGATGGCATGTAGTAGCTTGTTCATGGAAACCTATGATATGAAGCTGCAGATGGGGGCGCCATGTTTGTGCTGATGGTAATACCAAAGGAGATCTGGACTCCTCAGTTATGGTGTGGCAGTCATAGCACAGTGATATGTCATTGCACAGAACACATTTCCTCCAGAGTCTATTAGTGATACCTTTACACCACTTCATCCGACGCTCGGCATTGTGCTTGGTGATTTACGGCTGCGTGCAGCTGCTTGGCCGTTAAGCTCCCTGACGGTGCTCAGTGTTTGTGCTAATGTTAATACCAGAGGAGGTCTTGATTCTGCAGTAATGGAGTCAGCAGAGCATTGGTGACTTTTCTGCCCTCAGCACCCGGCCTCCCGATCTGTAACATTACCGGGTCTCCACTTTGTGGCTGAGTTGCCGCGGTTCCTCCCACTTCTCAATAATTTCACACATAGGTGTGTTACCCCGGTGGACCAGGACTACGCTGGGATCAGTGGGCTCTTTAGATACTGTACATATATAGTCTAGATGCATATGTATGAAACTAAATAAATATTAGATCCAAGATAGATATTAGATATTTATCTGATAATTATACATCTTTCTTTGGAGGTGATTTTTTTTTTTAAATTTTATTTTAAGGGTATGACTGGGGCTGACTTATGGTAAATGGTATTACGAAGCAATAAAAAAACAATGACTGCTTGATACTGCCCACGGTGATGATTAATACGTGACATCAGGAGACCTGGAAGTCTGCAGGAATATCTGATTTCAACAGCAAAAGGAATAAAAAAAGCCTTTTGTTTGCAGATTGAGTAAAATAACAGAAGTTATTTGCGCTGGAAGAGAGTCCAGCAATTCTAGAAGTGGAATGTGCTAAAGACCATAACGCGCCATTTCCCGCTAGTAAACAGGTTTTATGACTGAGATTGAAACAGCAGGTGCCCGAATGATCTGAGAAGACATTTACTGTACTTACGGGAAATCAAATTTATTTTCACATAGATTTTTGTTGAAGTGAAAATGGAGCAGACACCCCTAGCAACCTTTCACATGGCCGCCAAATGGAATCTGATTTGTTGCCATGGGTAACTACTCTCCAGCTAACGGGGACTAGTTAGAAAGTCCCCATGTGTCTTTGAGTCAGAAGATCCAGAATTTTCATTAATGGTGGTCAATGAATTAGTTATATACCCTATATGAAATTCTTTTAGAGCTGATGAACACAATCTTCAAAAATAAAACTTCTTCGGTTCTTTCCTGCCTCCTTGCCCTAACAGGCTCAGCTCTAGTCCTTAGCAACAGGCTTGACCAACGGTCCAAGCAACATGCCCTTCTCCAGGCTTTAGAAGGACCCAACTCCAGTCCCTAACTACAAGCCCACCTAAAAATTGTAGCAACAGACTCATCTTAAGGCACTAACAATAGACCGGACTCCAGGACCTAGCATCAGGCCCGCCTCAAGGCCCTAGTAACAAGTCCATCTCCATGCCTTGACAATAGAACCAACTCCAGGCACCAGTAATAGATCCATGTCCAAGCTTTAGTAACTGGCCCACGTCCATGCCCTGGTTACAGTTCCAGGCGCCAGTAACAGGCCCACCTTCAGGCGCTAGAAACCGACCCACTGTCGTGGGATGAGGAGTACAGTGGTTAGAGAGAATATCTCCTGTATTAATTTTCTCAATTATTTTTTTTTTCTTACACTTTTCTTTATTTGTATGGTCATTACCTGCATTCTTGGAAAAGTTGCAACTTAAATGTTGATCAAGCTAGATCCAATGCGTGTGCAGTAAGGCTAGGTTTACTTGCCCTAGCTTCATCTGCACAAGTTTTTTATGTGCCAGAAGCTGCCAGAGATGGCACAGCGGGCTGAACAATAAAAACTAGGACAGGAGGCTGCCAAGTGGTGCAGATGCGCCAGAAGACACAACGCCAGAGATGTAGACAAGCACAAGAACTGAAGATATATAAACAGTAAAGGAATAGTAGCCGCATTTGTAATGTGAACTAATCCAGAGAAAAGTTCGTAATGCTTACAGCAGACATAGGTTTTACAAGCAATTAATGGATAGCTACTGGCAGCAGAAAATGAAAAGGAAAACTTGCTTATGGAGAAGAAACACTTTTGTTGCATTTCTCACATATCAGACAGATGTCGATAGTGATAGGAACAGTATCTTGATGAGTTTGTTTGTTTACAGCAGATGAAGGGTTAACCAGCAGGTCTGAGACAGGAAGCAAATGAGGATCATAGCAGCAAACTGGAGTTTGATGAGATAACAGCTGAATAAATTGGTTGAACACATTCCTAGACAGAAGTAAATACAAGGCATAAATGTGTCCAAGTTGGCCTTAAAAAGTTTTGGGTAATGAAATAACTGGAGTTTGCTATGTAACTTGTGGAACCCATCTTGGAGCACCACAAAAGGCGGACATTGGAGAAGGGAGCAGAGTCCAGCGCTGAAACTGAGACAGATGTTACTCATTACCTTTCTGACACCCAATGACCCACAAAAAAAAAAGTTTATATCCCCCTGATCTGAGTGGCCAATTCCTATTTCCCTCTGCATACAGAGCAAGCCGGCATAGGTGGCACAATGCTGTGACGTCACCTGGTAGATCCTACAGCTTTCTGCTTACAGGATGGTGAGTGGTAGAGCTGTGAGCCTAGGACTCCCTGCTCTACTAAAGGATGTCAAGAAATAAGAAGTCAGAGTGTGAAGGAAGCTGCATTCATTGATACAACCACTACTAGAATACTCTTCCTTTAAATATTCCTCCATTACATCAAACAGCAAAGCAAATTGGTGGCTGCAAAACACATCAGGCTGAGATGGTGGAATAAGGAGTATGAAATCAATTACTTCACAAGGCTTCATTTGAGGAAAATATTTCATCATGCCGCACATTCCAGAATTCTCGTCTGTCGGCTTTTGGGAAGTAGATTAAAGTCTGGATGTCACAATGCAGAGACAGTGATCAAGCAGGACGTACCCCCTTAAAGGAATTTTCCCACAAAAATAAAGTACATTTTAATTAACAGATCTTGGAATAAAAATAATTTTCACAATTGAATGTGTTTAAAAAAATATTCCTGTGCCGAGGTAATCTTATAAATGTGCCCCTGCTGTGTACTGTGTAATAGCTGTCTGACCGTACAGGGACAAGGTCTCATCATACCACAACTCCTGGGGAAGGGCGGAAGCCATAGAGAGTATACAGATATTACAGCAGGGCAACTCATGAGAATATACTGTATATATTAATGACTTACTGTCATGGTCATGCTCTGTTATCTGTGCAGAGGTCCCTATGCGGAGAGGGGGTGAGCTGTGCTCGCCATCTTTTTTTCTGATAGTTTTCCTTAAGAGTTTGGCTGCTTTACTTTGAAATTAGTAGGATGTGCAGAAGTGTCCAGTTTTTGCCCTTATTTTATCCCCGCTGCTACTTTTTTTTTTTTTTTTTCACAGGGTGGGTAAAGCCACATTCACACGCTCCGTATTTTCCATCAGTATTTGTAATCCAAGACCAGGAGTGGAACAACCAGAGGAAATGTATAATAGAAACACGTCACCACTTCTGGATTTTTCACCCATATTAACCAAATACTTGGAGTGTTAAAGTGGCCTAATGATGAAAAGCATCCTAAAGACACACCCACAAAGAATCTGAGTCATGCCTCTTTTGTATGGACCACAAATGTAGCACTAAATAAAAAAAAAAAAAGTATATCTGGAAACGTATGACGGATGTTAAAAACAATAAATAAATTGAATACTTGGGAACAGCGGGAATAAAATTTCTTTCTTAACATTCCAGGATTAAGTCCTACACTGCTTAAAGGGGTTGTCCAGGCTTGCGATTCAAGTCTGTAGTCACTCTATATTACTGCAGATTTGTGAATCCTCACAGTGTGCACAGTGCGAGCTGTCAGAATTCTTTGATGCCAGGAGTGGGTGGGAATGTGATCACAAATATGCGATTTGCATACATGCGGTCACGTGCCGACTAGACATGCATGGTCTTGATCAATACAATTGAATTGAATGAGGCCGGACATGTCTAGTCGGCACATGACTGAAAATCCTTCCAGCGTGCACTGTGCGCACTGTGAGGATTCACAAGTCTGCAGTCGTATAGAGTGAATGCACACTTGAAGCCCAAGCCTGGACAGCCTCTCCAAACCCACAAATATCAAGATGCCCAGAAGATTTCATAGTTTTGGTCTAACCATAATTGGAATTCAGGTACCCAGGTTCCTATAATCTGAGTTAATGACTAATTGGAACTAATCCCAGACCATTTGTACCTGCCTTTCCAGTTATAGTGAAGGCAGAATCCATCTGATCCTTCAAATATTTAGGTGTATAATATGTTTAATGCTTGAAACCACAGATCCCAGTATAACCTGTAGATTTGGAAGGGCATACAGAGACTATGGGAATGCTGATGCCTTTGCATCCACGATGGAGAACATTTATAGATGTTGTCTCATATTTCACCACCTTGTATGTTGGCTTTAGTGGTCCTTGAGGAAGGCACGCTAAGCTTGTTAGTCTGTAATTACTATTGCATGCCGAATGTTAATGTTTGAACTTTCATGTTTTTAGGAAGGAAAGAAGAAGTTTGACAAAGAGAGTGAGAAATATTATTCAATTTTAGAGAAACACTTGAATTTGTCATCGAAGAAGAAAGAGGCGCATTTACAAGAGGTACATTGTTCTCCATTTACTCCTCATCTTGGCAAAGACTTCAAATACACGTTTCCTAGGTTTAATCATGTGTCTGTGCCCACGACATCATCGTACATGTGAGAAATGGAGAAATGCTATCTGGGCTGATGGGAGTACAAGAGATGTGTGGTAATGTTTCTTTCCATCAAGCAATAATTACATGGTCGATAGATGGCTAAAAAAGACTATGACTACTGGGAAGGGATGAAAGGTACAATTTTATAAAGACGAGTATAATTACACCAGTGGTTGTCAAATAACTAATGACTCCATTAGACTGACTTACAAATCATTTCATTTTCACCATTTTTTTACATAAAAAACAAACAAAACTTGTACAAGATTTGGAAAACAGCAAAGAAAAACCTTGAAGTTTTGTTAAACTACTGGTGTCATCTAAAAAATGTAAATTAGGAGTAGTTTCAGAAAGGCAACCCCTGTCCATATGCCGTCTTAGGGCATGCGAGCGTCATAACAGAGAGCTGGCAGAGCATACTTTTAATGAAACCATACGCCCCCATTTACATGATGCTGTGCCTTTTCGGCTTCTGTCAGGTGGGATTTTACATCGTGACCATCAGATAACTATATAGGCGGAGTCTTCCAGCAAGAGTTTTAATTGGTGGAATACTTCTGACCAGTGGCGTAACTAGCGATCAATAGGCCCTGTTACAAAATTTGGACCTGGGCCCCAGGACCTGATGGTCAGAAGGTGGGGACTTGTAGCATTCTAGATACTATAAAGACATGCGTGTTCGCACCCCCATGTAGTAATGTCCCGCATCCTGGTATAATGTCTTAATTTTGGTATTATGTCTCCCATTCTTTTGTAATATCCCCCATGCTGGTATAATGTCCCCATACTGGTATAATTCCCCACAACTTGGTATAATATCCTCCATCCTGGTATAATATCCCCCATCCTGATATAATGTCTCCCATTCCTGGTATAAAGTCTCCATTCTTGTATAATGTCCCCCATTCCTGGTATAATGTTCCCCATCCTGGTATAATGTCCCCCATCCTGGTATAATGTCCCCCATCCTGGTATAATGTCACCCATCCTGGTATAATGCCCCACAACTTGGTATAATATCCTCCATCCTGGTATAATATCCCCCATCCTGATATAATGTCTCCCATTCCTGGTATAAAGTCTCTATTCTTGTATAATGTCCCCCATTCCTGGTATAATGTCCCCCATCCTGGTATAATGTCCCCCATCCTGGTATAATGTCCCCCATTCCTGGTATAATGTCCCCCATCCTGGTATAATGACCCTATTCTGGTATAATGCCCCACAACTTGGTATAATATCCTCCATCCTGGTATAATATCCTCCATCCTGATATAATGTCTCCCATTCCTGGTATAAAGTCTCTATTCTTGTATAATGTCCCCCATTCCTGGTATAATGTCCCCCATCCTGGTATAATGTCCCCCATTCCTGGTATAATGTCCCCCATCCTGGTATAATGACCCCATTCTGGTATAATGCCCCACAACTTGGTATAATATCCTCCATCCTGGTATAATATCCCCCATCCTGATATAATGTCTCCCATTCCTGGTATAAAGTCTCCATTCTTGTATAATGTCCCCCATTCCTGGTATAATGTCCCCCATCCTGTTATAATGTCTCCCATCCTGGTGTAATGTCCCCCATCCTGGTATAAAGTCTCCATTCTTGTATAATGTCCCCCATCCTGGTGTAATAGCCCCATTATGTTATGATGTCCCCTATCCTGGTATAATGTCACCTATCCTGGTATAATATCCCCCATCCTGATATAATAGCTTCCGTATGGTATAATGCCCCCTTGCGGGAATAGTGCCCCCTATCCTGGGCCTCTTCCGTTCTTCTGAGCATTTTAGAAAGGAACAAAAAAATATTCTTACCTTCCTTCACTCCCACGACATGTGGTATCCTTCTCCATAGCTGGTGCAGAGACCGGCAGCTGATGTCTATGCGCAGGTAAGGGCAGCGCACGGCGTCACTGTCATGCATCGTCTGCCACTGGCAAGCAGGTGTCTTCTGCAGCTCCTGTGTATTGCAGCACAGGGAGCCAGTGAGTCTCTGCGCCTCAATACAATTCAGCTGAATGTGCAACCGAGGACACACATCCAGGTGAAATTGGCATAGACGAGCCCCCCTACTACACGGACCTGGACACATTCACACCCTCTGCGACCATGAGCATTATGTCCCTGTTTTAAAGTTACCTCTGATGTAAGGTTCTGTAGAAATGTGTAGGGATCTTCTGGAAAAATAATCATAGAGATTGATATTTTTATACTAAGAAATCTATTTGATAAGTTTTGGTTAGCAGGGGTGATATCCTAAGGAAACAGTCCTATAACTTCCAATTTCCTCTGGTTATTGGAGTTTGTTCAGCGGGAAAGATAACAGTAACAATCTGTGATTGGGAAGTTGGGTGATAACATGAAGAAAAGTTCCAGGATCCCCCGTACGTCATCAGAGGCTAGACAGAGTGGGAGGGAGTAGACAGTAACTGGCATTGATCTTTCTTCATGATTTGAAAAATTGCTCAAAGCACAGCAAGTGGGGACATTTTACATATGTCGGTGAGTGGACTGCCCTATGGACCTGTCTGAAGCAGGAAAGTGAATGTAAAATGTACAGTACGTGAATTTGCATATACGTGTGGGAAGACAGCTAGAAATAGTGAAGGATGGTGAAGTACTGGGTTTTGGCCACTAGAGGGAGACAGGAAAGGACTTACATAAGCTAATTCTAAGGAACTGCAAGTCATGGTGGGTGGAGTTACGGGGACTTGAGAGGGGAATTCCCAGGGAGGGGAATAATAAAAGGAGAGAGAGTTCCATAAGGAAGCCAGTCAAGGGGGAGGAGCTTAGAGGAGGAAGAGACTGAAGGAGGAAAAGACAGAAAGAGGAAGAGCTCTGGAAGGAACTGGAAGGAGAGACTATCAGGGGGGTGGCCCTGACAGGATAGCCGCATGACAGAGGAAGCCTGGGGGTACCAGACGGACGGAATCAGACAGGCAAAGCACTGTGGTGGTAGGCCTAGGGCTGCCACAGCGATAGAACCATGAGGGACGTCACTGCAAAGGAAAGAAGGAAGGCGAAAGGTACCCGGGCCTGTGTGTACAGAGGCTGTCGTGTTGTTGTGGTCGTCAGGAGGACGGCCAATAAAGAGGACCTGTTGAACACACATCGATTTCTGTCTCCAGTCTATTCGCGACGAAAAAGGGACCACCCCCCAGTCGGCTCACGTACCAACACATACATTCTTGGCAGTGAAATATTTTGTTAGAATGTTTACATGGACACACTTTATTATTTATTTTTATTAGTAATTTCTTAATATATCCTTACAACTCTATGTCCTCCACATAGTTTAAAGATACAACTCTGACTACACCTGCTCCTAAGGGAAGCTCCGGAAGCGCATACTAATGTTTAGGGGGGCTTTCCATTTTCAAGTTATGTCCTAACCTCCGGGTTGCTATCCCCCTACCAAAAAAAAAAAAAAAAATTTCTGCTTCACTTTGCTCTCCGGTGTCCAATTCTGAGTCTCTGCCACTGCCCTGGTTTCTGAAAATTGACTGCAATGCTGACGTCGTTCCGACATCACTGCAGCCAATCGCTTATCTCAGGCGCTCTCTCTGAGTTCAGTGACTGAACTTTTTTAAAACCCAAAAAATTATTTAACCACCTGCTTGTGCAGTGTCGCCCATTAATTAACCCCTGCCAGTCTTTCATTAATCCCTGCCAGTCTTTACAGCAGCCATTCACCGGGCTCTGCTGGTTTGAACCAAAGGATTGACCGCAGTGGTCTTTTGGATGCATGTCGAAAAGTCAACAAAGACCAACAGGAAATACTGTAACATTGGCTCTGGAGCAGAGGGGGTTCACAGGGGGGAGTATAGATTTTTTTTTTATAGGCAGGTTAATTGGAGGTATTCACTATAAACTGGTGACTTTCAGACTGTTTTTTTACAGGGTAGATTTTTACTCCAAATTAGTTTCTAATATGATACTTTTTCCCATTAGCGTGAGTTTCGTATCCTATATCACATAGCGATGTAGTCTACGGACTTGAAACACAAATGATGGGAACCAGAAGATACATAGAGTATTGGAACAAGTAGTTCTCCTTCACTATTTGTCATTTTTATTGTTTGTTTGGTGTCAGATCTTGTAATTGTCATAACAGCGTTGTATTTTCTGCATCCTCAGGAGTGAGCGTAGAGCGGGTACAAGCTGCAGGATTTAGCCTAAATCACAGACGTGAATGAGCGGATGAGTAGTTTGGCTCTGCTTCGCTAAACGTACATGTCATTTCCAAATGTGGCCACCTGCCCAGCAAAGTGGAGCAATTGCTTGTGGTCTGACATCCATGCCAAATATACAATGATTTATGCTTAGTTTGTCGAATGCCGGCCCTTGCCGTCGGCACACAGATTAATTCTTGCAATAATGGATGTAATGTTCAGCATAATCCAATGCAAGACTGTAAGGCTGTGTGCACACGTCGCGTTTTTGCTGTGCAGATTTGTTACAAAATGCAAAGGAGCGTTGGCAATCCTGGTAATTTTTGGTTGTGGTTGATGTCAGCTGTGAATTGTCCAAAAATACCTCTGCCATCAAGTCCTGTTGCTAGTAATGGAGACATGTGCATCAGACACCCCTATTACTAACCCAGTAATACAAAGGAAACACACACGCAAAAGAATACTTTATTGAAAAAAACACTCTCCCTGGTTTTCAACACTTTATTTAGAAAAAAAAAATCCCACACAGGTCCCTGGTAGCCCAGCAAATCCGTTGTAGTCCATTGAATCTGTCATAGTCCATCGATTCTGTCATAGTCCAGCAATTCTATCATAGTCCTTTGAATCTGTCGTAGTCTTTTGAATCTATCGTAGTCCTTTGAATCTGTCGTAGTCCAGCAAATCTCTTAGTCCACCAAATCAGGCGAACAAAGCCTATGTAGCCTCATTCTGACGCTCTATAGGATTTGAAAACAGCCACTTCTGGGTCACACTATGCTGTGCGAGACCCGACAGCTCTGAAGCGCAGTCACGTCAGTAACTCTGTGACATCGCCACTCTTCAGATGTTCTGGGTCACTTACTGGGCTGCTTATTGTAGTTTTTATAATATCAGTTTTATCAGCTAGAGATTATGATTAGTGGACTAATAAATCTGCTACCATGTAGCCCTCTATATTCATGAGCTCCGAACACTGATTGGCAGCTTTCTGCCTATGCACAGTGTACACAGAAAGCAGCCAATCAGTGGTGTGGGTGAGTTTATACAGAGCTCAGCATTCAGAGAACTGCTAGATCTGCAGCAGAGAAATCAGTGATTTTAACAAATCTGTAGTAAGTGTCAGTCAGAGTCTCTGCCCCTACATTGTGCTGCAGTGTTGTCATATGGGGTAGCAAAAACTTGGTGACCAATTCCCTTTAAGAAACTTTGCATAGAGTAAGTCAGTAGCACAAGTGAATATAACAAATATTGTAATATCTTATTATGGAAAAATATTTCTCCCATTACTGGCCTCTGTTACTATCAGGGCAGGTGCAAACGACAGTTTTCTCTCTATCCAAGAAAATCAATCCAGCCGTGCTGCTCATAATTTGCTCAGTGGGATCTGATTTTCTCGGAGGTGGAGAGCGAGAAAAAAAAAAGTTTCTCCACTCCACCGTCTCCATTCAGTCAGTCCATGAAAATTGGACCATACACTGATCCAATTTCCGTAGGTAACTCATGCATGTTCTATGCTGGGTGGTCCAAAAAAAAAAAATTTAACATGTGCAAAGCCCTGTAAAATAATCTGGGTATGAGTGCTATCTGTCAAATAGCACTCCTCTGATTTATACGGTTGTGTGCACCTGTCCTTAAAATTGTGTCGAGAGACACATTTTTATTGAGTTATAAGCTGCCTGGAAAAATGTACAGACTGGGAATGAAAATAGGAGTAAGGAGAATTATTGACCTGGTGATGGGAATGACGCAAAGACAATTCTGCTACTTTCTAGTAATTGTTTTTTTCTCACCTGAGAACTGGATTCGCTGTTGCACTGCTCAGTACTGCTGGAATATTGTGCTCCATGCTGCTGTCTCTGGTGGAATTCTACAGGGAGACAGCAGAACAGGATCGCTTCCATTATGTGTGCAGTGTATAAGAGACAACAGCAGCGGTCTCCACCTACTCTGGAGGTGAACTTAGGAAAACCTGACTGTTTGCTTCAGAGTCTGCAGAGGGATAAATTAGCGAAAAATGTACGATATAAGTCACCTGAAAAGACAGGTATACTTACAAAGTACCAAATCTATGCAGATGATGCCATAGGCTATTTGAAACTCAGATATTTGGACAATATTTGCACGCGCCTTTTTTTTCTGCAGCCAAAAACCGCTCTTTTGGCAGTAAAAACGTGTTTATCTGCATTTACGAGGCGTTTTTGCATTGTTTTTCTCTACATTTTTGCAACTTTTTTTGGTTTCCAGTTATATGCGTACTTTGTCAACAGTACATGTTTGACGTTTTATTTACTAAAAATGCTGCAAAAATTCTGCAAAAATTTTTGTTGCGCTTTTTTTGCACCATTTTTTTTTTCACTTTCTCATAGTTTTCTATGGGTGAAAATAAAAAAGCTGCAAAAACACAGAAAAAAATGGACTTGCTGCAGATTTAAAAAAAAAAACCCACTGCAGTTCTCAAATTCAGTCAGGAAAAAAAAACAAGCGTGTGCGCGAGATTTCTGAAATCTCATAGCTTTTGCTGGTACTGTAAAAAATCAGCTTTTCATTTGCAGGCAAAAATGCAATGTGTGAACATAGCCTTAAATTTGGTTCACAAGTTTAGGATTTGCAGCTGAAAAATCTGATCTATTGGCAGGAAAAACACTTCATAAAATGTGTGCATTTTTCTTATGCTTTTTTCCTCATTCATTAGAATGGGCAAAAAATGAATCGAAAGTTGTGACATTATTCTCTTATGGCCAAGCTGATGCCTCATCTGATAGAAACAAGTCGGGCAGCAAGTGTTGACCCATGGTTTTAAGGTTGAAAGAAGACACAAATCCAACTTGTTTTTCCCCTTTGACACCGCTTGGCTTTATAGCACTGGCAAACACAAACAGAAAAAGTCTCCTGAGTAAGAAACATATACTAGTGGCATGTAAAAGTTTGGGCACCACTTGTCAAAATGATTATTATTGTGAACAGTTAAGCCAGTTGAAGATGAAATGATCTCTAAAAGGGCTAAAGTTAAAGATTATACATTTCCTTTTGTATGTTATGCAAAAAATATATATATTTTCATCTTTTACATTTTAAAAATTTAAAAAGGAAAATGAGCCGATGCAAAAGTTTGGGCACCCTGCATGGTTAGTACCTAGTAGCACCAGCTTTTGCAAGTATCACAGCTTGTAAACAGTTTTTTTGCAGCCAGCCAAGAATCTTTCAATTCTTGTTTGAGGGATTTTCATCCATTCTTCCAGTTCTGTGAGATTCCTGGGTCATATTGCATGCACTGCTATTTTGAAATCCAGCCATAGATTTTCAATGATGATCAGATCAGGGAACTGTGAGGGCCATTGTAAAGCTTTCAGCTTGCTCCTTTTAAGGTTGTCTATTGTGGATTTTGACCTTTGATTAGGATCATTACCTATTTTTGAGACGTCATCCTCTTTTCAACCTCAGATTTTTTACAGATGGTGTTATGTTTGCATCAAGAATTTGTTGAAATGTTATTGAATCCATTCTTCCGTCTACCCGTTTAATTTTCCTCATGCCATTGGCTGCAACACAACTCCAAAGCATTATTGATCCACCACCATGGTTAATGGTTGTCGAGAGGTTCTTTTCCTGAAATTCTGTGCCCTTTTTTGATCATTGTGGCCAAAGAGTTCTATTTTAACCTCATCGGTGCACAGGACTTGTTTCCAAAATGTATCAGGCTTGTTTAGATGTTCTTTTGCATACTTCTGATGCTGAATTTTATGGTAAGGATGCAGGAGAGGTTTTCTTCTGATGACTCTTCCATGAAGGTTATATTTCTGCAGGTGTCTCTGAACAGTAGAAAAATGTACTACAACTCCAGAATCTGCTTCATCTTTCTGAAGGTCTTTTGAAGCCAAGCGGAGGTTCTGATTTACCTCTCTATCAATCCTACGAGCAGCTCTCACTGAACTTTTGCTTTGTCTTCCAGACCTTATCTTGACCTCCACTGTTCCTGTTAACTGCCATTTCTAAATTGCATTTTGAACTGAGGAAAAGGCAACTTGAAAACGTTTGCTATCTTGTTTTAGCCTTCACCTGCTTTGTGGGCTTCCACCATTTTCATTTTCAGAGTGCTAGCCAGCTGCTTAGAAGAACCTATGGCTGCTGGTTTTTGGCACAAGGTAATAGGAGGATGGATTTTTTGACCCTAATGGGCAAATTAAGCTCTGAAACCAGGGGCCTAACCACCATGGTCACTGCAGTCGCCACTGCGACCGGGCCCGGGGGGAGTCAGAGGCTCGGCAGGTCAGACCATATCTCCCACCATCCCGATTCTCACGGGACAGTCCCGTGCTTGAACCCCCTCCCCCACCCGCGTCCCGCCCGGGAGTCAATTTTTCCCTCACTGCACTGAGCTGCCACACCCCCCATGCACCCCATCCTCGCCCACCCGCAGAGACCCACCGCAGCCCCCACAGCCTGCAATGACGTTGCTTGGCTGTTCTCTAATGTGCGCACAGGACCTGTGATGAGGTCACAGGAGGGGAGGATTTAGGTGTCATATGATCAGGGGCCTCGGTGTATGCAGGACTCTGCTGTGCTGGTTGTCATGGTGCTGGATGAGGGTAAGTTTATGTGTTGGGTCAGGAGGGTTTTACAGTGTGGATGTAGCAGAGCTGTGCGTGTACAATTTTGGATGGAGCGGAGCTGTATGTGTACAATTTTGGACGGAACGGAGCTGTGTGTGTACGAGGTGTACGGAACGGAGCTGTGCGTGTACGAGGTGTATGGAGCGGAGTCTGTGTGTGTAGGAGGTATACGGAGCAGAGCCTGTGTGTGTATGAGGTATACGGAGCAGAGCCTGTGTGTGTATGAGGAGTATGGCGCGATTAGTCCCCAATCCCCACAATTTTAAGCGTGCCCTGAAAACTCATTTATTCAGACTGGCCTACCGCCTCAACACATTAACCTAATCTATCCCTGGGTGGCACAGCCAAAAGTATTACCATAACCAGGTTCCCAGCATCATGTTCCCACAAGCTTTATGCATCCATTAGCCCTCTGTGTCTGTACTGTTACACACTTAACATTATGCCTGGTCCAAACAATCAGGGCAACTGTTACCACCCACCTTTCGTGTCTCCCTCTTTCCTCATAGACTGTAAGCTTGCGAGCAGGGCCCTCATTCCTCTTGGTATCTGTTATGATCTATGTGATTATTGTTATGCTGTAATGTCTATTGTCTGTACAAATCCCCTCTGAAATGTAAAGTGCTGCGGAATATGTCGGCGCTATAGAAATAAAATTTATTATCATTATTATGGAGAGGAGCCGCGCGTGTACGAGGTGTATGGAGCAGAGATGTGCGTGTATTTTGGCATGGGTGGGCCATTTGAAAGTCCGCCCCGAGGCCCATAACTTTGTAGTTACGCCACTGTCTGAAACCTTGGCCAGTTATCTGAGCGCACACATCTTTAAGGGTGCCCAAACCTTTGCATTGGCCCATTTTCCTTTTTGTAGTTTTTAAAATGAAAAAAGGACTAATATTATATATATACAGTACAGACCAAAAGTTTGGACACACCTTCTCATTCAAAGAGTTTTCTTTATTTTCATGACTATGAAAATTGTAGATTCTTTGTAGCGCTTGATGGTTTTTGCCAATGCACTTGGGGACACTTTCAAACTTTTCCCAATTTTTCGGACTGACTGACCTTCATTTCTTAAAGTAATGATGGCCACTCGTTTTTCTTTACTTAGCTGCTTTTTTCTTGCCATAATACAAATTCTAACAGTCTATTCAGTAGGACTATCAGCTGTGTATCCACCAGACTTCTGCACAACACAACTGATGGTCCCAACCCCATTTATAAGGCAAGAAATCCCACTTATTAAACCTGACAGGGCACACCTGTGAAGTGAAAGCCATTTCCGGTGACTACCTCTTGAAGCTCATCAACAGAATGCCAAGAGTGTGCAAAGCAGTATTCAAAGCAAAAGGTGGCTACTTGAAAAGAACCTAGAATATAAGGGTGTGTGCACACGCTGCAGAATGCTCTGTGGATTTGTCCTCGCGGATTTAGTAAAATCCGCAGGTAAATTCGCATGTCAGAACACCTGCGGTTTATCTGCGGATTACCCTGAGGTTTTGCCCTGCGGTTTATCATCTCTACAATGGAGCAGATGGCAAACCGCAGCGTAATCCGCAGAAAGAATTGGCATGTCATTTCTTTCTGCAGATTGAAAACCGCAGCAAAACCGCACGGAAAAATCTGCACCGTCTGCACTGCGGTTTTCATTTTCCATAGGTTATAATGCTACTGTACACCACAGCAGAAACTGCTGCGGTTCTGCAGGGCCAAAACCACTGCGGATCTGCAGCAGAATCCGCAGCATGTTTGTTTCACACTTTTTTGTTAATTATATAATTCCACATGTGTTAATTCATAGTTTTGATGCCTTCAGAGTGAATCTACAATTTTCATAGTCATGAAAATAGAGAAAACTCTTTGAATGAGTAGGTGTGTCAAAACTTTTGGTGTGTGTATATATATATATAATATATATATATATATATATATGTATGTGTATGTATTATATACATATTTATATATATATACAGTACATGTATATATAATTATTATATATTCATTTATTTTTTTGCCTAAAATACAAAGGACTTTAACTTGCTTAACAGTGCACAAAAACTGAAATTTTGACCAGGGGTGCCCAAACTTTTACATACCACTCTAGGGGCCCTTTGCAGCCCATTAGGTCATCACAATGCATAACTCCACATGCTTTGGAGGTGGAAATGGGCCTCCTTATCTTGTGGGCCCCTGTGTGACTGCACAGGTTGCCCCAATGATATGTCTATTACCTGCTTTATAGGCAATGTCCGCCAATTCAGTCTAAAGCTTAGATCATGCAGTGGCTGTAGGGCAACACATATCACTCTACTAGTGCAGCAAACAATGGTTCCTGGGGTATTATGTACCCTAGGACAGTGATGGCGAACCTTTCTGAGACCAAGTGCCCAAATTGCAACATAAAACCCAATTATTTATGACAAAGTGCCAACACGTACCAAATGCCCCATCATGATCCTCTTCATGTAGAAATATGCCCCATCATGATCCCCTTCATGTAGAAATATGCCCCATCATGATCCCCTTCATGTAGAAATATGCCCCATCATGATCCCCTTCATGTAGAAATATGCCCCATCATGATCCCCTTCATGCAGAAATATGCTCCATTCTGATCCCCATCATGTAGAAATATGCCCCATCACGATCCCCTTCATGCAGAAATATGCCCCATCATGATCCCCTTCATGCAGAAATATGCCCCATCATGATCCCCATCATGTAGAAATATGCCCCATCATGATCTCCTTCATGTAGAAATGCCCCATCATGATCCCCTTCATGCAGAAATATGCTCCATCATGATCCCCTTCATGTAGAAATGCCCCATCATGATCCCCTTCATGCAGAAATATGCCCCATCATGATCCCCTTCATGTAGAAATATGCCCCATCATGATCCCCTTCATGTATAAATATGCCCCATCATAATCCCCTTCATGTATAAATATGCCCCATCATGATCCCCTTCATGCAGACATATGCTCCATCATGATCCCCATCATGCAGAAATATGCCCATCATGATCCCCTTCATGTAGAAATGCCCCATCATGATCCCCTTCATGCAGAAATATGCCCCATCATGATCCCCTTCATGCAGAAATATGCCCCATCATGATCCCCTTCATGTAGAAATATGCCCCATCATGATCCCCTTCATGCAGAAATATGCCCCATCATGATCCCCTTCATGTAGAAATATGCCCCATCATGATCCCCTTCATGCAGAAATATGCCCCATCATGATCCCCTTCATGTACAAATATGCCCATCATGATCCCCTTCATGCAGAAATATGCCCCATCATGATCCCCTTCATGCAGAAATATGCCCCATCATGATCCTCTTCATGCAGAAATATGCCCCATCATGATCCCCTTCATGCAGAAATATGCCCCATCATGATCCCCTTCATGCAGAAATATGCCCCATCATGATCCCCTTCATGCAGAAATATGTCCCATCATGATCCCCTTCATGTAGAAATATGCCCCATCATGATCCCCTTCATGTAGAAATGCCCCATCATGATCCCCTTCATGTAGAAATATGCCCCATCATGATCCTCTTCATGCAGAAATATGTCCCATTATGATCCCCTTCATGTAGAAATATGCCCCATCATGTAGAAATATGCCCCATCATGATCCTCTTCATGCAGAAATATGCCCCATCATGACCCCCTTCATGTAGAAATATGCCCCATCATGATCTCCTTCATGTAGAAATATGCCCCATCATGATCCCCTTCATGTAGAAATATGCCCCATCATGATCCCCTTCATGTAGAAATATGCCCCATCATGATCCCCTTCATGTAGAAATTGCCTATTCCAACCACCTCCATCATTTCCTCCTCCCCATCATTGTCCCTCTCCCCATCACTCCCATCATTGGCCCTCTCCCCATCACCCCCATCATTGGCCCTCTCCCCATCACCCCAATCATTGGCCCTCTCCCCATCACCCCAATCATTGGCCCTCTCCCCATCATACCCATCACTGGCTCTCTCCCCATCACTGGCCCTCTCCCCATCACTGGCCCTCTCCCCATCACAATGCCACCCTCACATCAGCCATAGACTCAGTCGCTCCTCTTATGCATGGCAAAGTGTGACAAACCAATAGGCAACCCTGGCACAACAACCTCACCAAAAAACTTCGACAAGCATCCAGGGTCGCAGAGCGTTGTTGGAAGAAAACACGCCTGCCAGACAACTTCACTGCTTTCAAACAAGCTACACTTGCCTTTAAATCAGCCCTCACCTCTGCTAAACAGACCTATTTCACAAACCTTGTATCTTCACTATCCCACAACCCAAAACAACTGTTCAGCACAGTCAACTCTCTTCTCCGCCCACCACTGCAACATCCAACTCCCCTCATCTCTGCTGAGGACTTTGCCACCTACTTCAAAAACAAGATCGACCAAACAAGGCAAACCTTTACTGTTTCATCACCCCAACCGCTCCACATACCAGACCTCTGCCCTTCCCTAATAACCTCCCTCTCCAACATCACTGAAGGAGAGCTTACTCATCTCCTCTCCAAATCACGTCTCACCACCTGTGCACTTGACCCCATCCCTTCCCACCTGCTCCCCAACCTCACTAACATGACCATTCCAGCCCTAACCCATCTCTTCAACCTATCCCTAACTTCTGGTACCTTCCCCTCTGCCTTCAAACATGCCACCATAACACCCATCCTCAAAAAATCAAACCTTGACCCAACTGCTATGCCCAGCTATTGCCCCATATCCCTTCTCCCGTTTGCTTCCAAACTCCTTGAACAGCATTTCCATGCTCAACTTTCCTCCCACCCCTCATCTAACTCCCTCCTTGACATCCTGCAATCTGGCTACCTCCCCCACCACTACACTGAAACTGCCCTGTCCAAAATTACTAATGACATACTCACAGCCAAAGCTAACATACAATTCTCCATCCTCCTCCTTCTTGACCTGTCCTCTGCCTTTTACACAGTTGACCACTGCCTACTGCTACAGATTCTTTCTTCCCTTGGCATAAAAGACCTTGCCCTGTCCTGGATTTCCTCTTACCTTTCTGACCGCACATTCAGCGTTTCCCACTCCCACACTACCTCCTCATCCCGCCCCCTCTCTGTGGAGTCCCCCAAGGCACTGTCCTGGGGCCCCTACTTTTTTCCATCTATACTCTTGGCCTAAGACAACTCATAAAGTCCCATGGCTTCCAGTACCTCCTGTATGCAGATGACACTCAGATCTACCTCTCTGGCCCAGATGTCACCTCTCTGCTGTCCAGAATCCCGGAGTGTCTATCAGCCATATCCTGCTTTTTCACCTCTCGCTTCCTAAAACTCAATGTAGACAAAACTGAACTCATTATCTTTCCTCCATCTCACGTATCTTCCCTACCTGATCTGTCTATTATGGTAAACGGCATCACGCTCTCTCCCGCACCTGAAATCTGCTGCCTCGGAGTAACTCTCGACTCTGCCCTGTCCTTCAAACCACACGTTCAAACCCTTGCCACCTCCTGTCACCTCCAACTCAAAAATATTTCCAGAATCCGTCCCTTCCTCAGTCCTCAATCTACTAAAACTCTTGTACATGCCCTCATCTCCCGCCTTGACTACTGCAACACTCTCCTCTGTGGCCTCCCTGCTAACTCTCTTGCACCACTCCAGTCTGTCCTCAATTCTGCTGCCCCACTAATCCACCTCTCTCCTCGCTACTCCCCTGTCTCTCCTCTCTGCAAATCCCTCCATTGGTTCCCAATTCCCCAACGAATCCAGTTCAAACTACTAACACTGATCTACAAAGCCATCCACAACCTTTCCCCTCCCTATATCTCTGAACTAATCTCCCAATATCTTCCCTTACGTAATCTTCGATCCTCCCAAGACCTCCTACTCTCCTCCACACTTATTCGTTCCTCACACAACCGCCTCCAAGATTTCTCCCGAATATCCCCTATCCTCTGGAATGCCATGCCTCAACACGTCCGATTATCCACCACCCTCTGAACCTGAAAACCCATCTTTTCAGGAAAGCTTACAGCCTGCAATAACCATTCTGCCGCCTCGCCACCGCCTGAGCTGCCGCCTCATCACCACCAGAGCTGCTGCACCCCGACCTTCTGTCTCTTCCCCACTATCCTGTAGAATTGAAGTCTGCAAGGACAGGGTCCTCTCCCCTCTGTACCAGTCTGTCATTGTAAATTTGTTTGCTGTTAACGATATCTATAACTTTGTATGTAACCCCCTTCTCATGAACAGCACCATGAAATTAATGGCGCTATAAAAATAAATAATAATCTCCCCATCATTGGCCATCTCCCCATCAATGGCCCTCTCCCCATCAATGGCCATCTCCCCATCATTGACAGACGCACACACACACACACCACACCACACCACAAACACCAGCGGCCACACTCCCCTCTCTGCGCGCCGGCAGATTCCTCGGCTCTCACTTCCTCTCACACATTGAGCGGTGTGGCTGGATGACATCATCATTCAGCTCTGCGGCCGCGCCGCTCAATGTGTGTGAGGAAGCTCCGGAACAGTGAGGCGACAGGCGAGGCCACGTGCCAGCTGAGAGGGCTCTGCGTGCCCTCTCTGGCATGCATGCCATAGGTTCGCCATCACTGCCCTAGGATATAAAGGGAGGGTTAAAGGAATGGATAAAAAAAAGAATCATAGGAAAAAGAAAAGAGGGGATAGAGACCAGATGTTCTGACCCCTCCAACGATAAAGCTGACCACAGGTATTAGTTGGCTGTCGGCTGAACAATCCTGCCATGTCGACCATCTCTCCCATACACAGGAGCGCTCAATCGGCTGATAACTCCTGTGTTCTCTATGAGAAAGCGGTTTCCAGAAATGTCAATATTAGTGGGTTTGGCTGACATTAGTCTAATGTGTATGGAGGCCTTTAAGGTCCAAACCAGTGAGATTAATAATGGAAAGAAAATGAAGGTTTATAAGGTTTCCTAGAATTTCAAGTCTCCAGTTAGTAAGCTAAAGTTCTACTTAGATCCTTCTCAAGAATCCTTGTGGTATCCTCTTGATTGTCAGTATTGGATTCCCTGCTTGATATATGCTGGTTACGGTTGTATAACTGTCTACCTTGTCTGTAAGAACTTTTTTACATAAGCTTCTTTTTCTGATCCTTCTTTCCATCAACATAATTCCCCGGACGACAGTCAAGGAGTCCTCAATACACATCAGATGGTTGGATGGTCCCAACAAAACTGCGTTAAGCTTCTGTCCAGAAATTTTCAACTCTAAAAATGTTTATCTTCACTTTCATTTATAGAGCATCTACTTTTAGTTGAGTTTTTGTTGTCAGAAGTTGTTGAAGTATCATGTGTCTTGTCCTGAAGTTGCTGAATCCTACTGAATCAGATTGATTAGATGGTTATGTCGTTGCGCTTTCACCAGTTCATCAGTTTGTTGCCCACACTGTATTCCTATCTCTTTGAAATAGCCCTCAACTATTGACCTGACCACCAAGTTTTGTTGATCATGTTCACGAGTGAGTGAGGTGAAGAACTGGACAATTCCTGTAAATCTCTTGCCTTTGCTTTATCACAGGCAGACTCCTTAATTAATCGAGAACACCAGAACTTCTACGATGCGTCTCTGGAGTACATCTTCAAAGTGCAAGAAGTGCAAGAGAAGAAGAAATTTGAGTTTGTGGAACCGGTTAGTATAATTGTCCTCAGATTTTTTTTTTTCCTTGTTTCGTCTACCATTTATTTTTTATTTTCTTGTTAAGTGGTTGCTTTTTATTGCACATTGTTGTTTTGCATTATTCATTTTATTACGGAATTGACCGCCGAGAAGGCTCGTAAAGAAGACTTTAAACACTTTCCACAATTTCTAATTTGTAACGGTCTTGAAAGCTGGCATCTAATTTAATGACTCATTGGATAGGATGAGTCATGTATCTCATAAAGAAGAATCTCGTCCTATGATGTGACCTTTTGTAACAAGAGACTTTTTTTTTTGTTGTATATTATCATCTGTGTAATGTTTTGGTTAGCATATGCAACCTAGCAGACATGGACATACTGTACATGGATGGGATCGTAAAGTCTCTCCTTTTTTTTTTGGTTCCAAAACCAATATCGCCTCTTTCTCTTCATTTCCTAGAAGCATTTTTTTTGGAAGGTGCAGAGACCAAATACCAGCAACGCTGAGATTTCCGTTTTTTTTTCTTTACAACTTATGTCTTCTGAGTTAAATTAATCATTTTATATTTTGACAGTTCTTACTTTTTTTTATAGGTAATACTCCTTATTCTGTTATTTATAGTTTTCTTTATATTTTGGATGGGAAAAATAAGGATTTAGATTTTTGACAAATACTTTAAAAACTTTTTTCTATTACTTTTTCAATGTATTTTTTTTAGTTCACTAGGAGACTAGAGCCTGTCACGTTTAAAATGCACTGCAATGCTTTAGCATGTCCTGTGAAGCTTAGCCTATGGCTGTCTCTTGAGAGGCCATGGGCATCCAAATGGATGCCCTCCTGGATCACGCATTTAAATGCCACTGCCAGAGCTTGAATTCAACGTTTATATAGATAGACTGCAGAAATCAGAGCTCCTATCGCTGCTGTTAGAGGTGGGTGCCAGATGTATAACCCAGCCCACACATGTCCACACTCTCACAGCCTCCCTACGACATGCTTTTACATCCAAGGTAGCTAAGTTGTTAAAATGGGCCCCTTAAGATAAAAAGCACAAGTATTGGTCAAGTTGTGATCTCCTCCAGTAATGGAAGTGATGATATCCTGTCCATCAGTCCCATGACTGCTGATACCAGTCACTGGATTCGCGATTAACATGTCATGCATGCCTATATTCGAAATCTGAATTTGTATAAAGCCTTTAGTTGATGCCTCTAAATAAAGCATTCCATCCTGATCATGCTGGACAGTGCCATGATTCTTGGTTGCGCTTTGTTAACTGATCTTGGTTACTAATCACAGCAATCTGTGATGGTCACTGCTGAAAATTATATAAAGGGCTGGTGCAGAGCTAAAGGGCGGCACCAATTAATGGAATTTCCAAAATTAGTTCAGTTCTCTAACCATCCAACTCTCTTCTTTAAACATTTATGAAAAACTGTGTGTCCCTTGAAGAAAACTATGAATGTAGTTATAAAACTTTAAAAATCTCTGAACTTTAGGAAGCAGAAACCACATTTCAGACAATTTCTCTGAATTTTATCTCCATGGAGCAGATGGAGGATGGGGGAGTCAGCTTTTCATAGAACCGAAAAGGTAATCAGAAAGAACTTGTGTTGGAGAAGTGAAATTGTTCTACGTGGTGAAGGACAAACGAGGCATACCTCACTTCTCAGCCCTATATTTCTCCCATCTGTCAATGAGGCATTGTGCTGGAGCCCACACTTGGCAAGATCCGCACAACATCGCCATGCATGAAATATTGATTTTTCTGCTGCGTCTCTGTACACTGCCTTTTAATCCACAGTAATCTGAGCAGTAGGGGTTTCTTTGTTGGTATTTGGAGGGGATTAAAGGGCATTGCATGCAGAACGTAGACTCAGCAAATGAAAGACATGGACGGCTCAGCTATATTTACACTGGCTGAACACAACTATTTTATGGCTTTTTTTTTTTTTGTTCGTGTTCATAAAGATAAAAAAAAAAAGTACTGAATTGTAATTACGGAGAAGCATTTCAGCAACTACTCACATTGTTATCTCCATAAAATACATCAATAAATGGAAGTAGAAAGTCACACAGGGTCCGAAACACTGACAAAAGCGGGATAGAAATAATAGCACATCATGCCTTGGAGTTCCAAAAAATGGATGTCTGTTTGGCATTTCGATTCAGATCTTTGATCCTTGTTTTGAAACCGGATCGAATGTATTTTCTACTTTGCAACACTATAAAATGTGTAGTAAGTGCTACTATCCTGAGAGTTGTGACAGGCAAAATGACACCAGCTACTAATTAAATAAAATTGTTCCACCTGTTGTAAATTAATACAAGATGGTGCCACCTACTAGAAGCTAGTCCAAGATTACACCTCCTGCTGGAAATTAGTCCAAGATTGTACCACCTACTAGAAGCTAGTCCAAGCTCACACCACCTGCTGGAAATTAGTCCAAGATAGTACCACCTACTAGAAGCTAGTCCAAGATTACACCACCTGCTGGAAATTAGTCCAAGATGGTACCACCTTCTAGAAGCTAGTCCAAGATCACACCACCTGCTGAAAATTTGTCCAAGATGGTGCCACCTACTAGAAGCTAGTCCAAGATTACACCACCTGTTGGAAATTAGTCCAAGATAGTACCACCTACTAAAAGCTAGTTCAAGGTTACACCACCTGCTGAAAATTAGTCCAAGATAGTACCACCTACTATAAGCTAGTCCAAGATTACACCACCTGCTTGAAATTTGTCCAAGATAGTACCACCTAATAGAAGCTAGTCCAAGATTACACCACCTGCTGGAAATTAGTCCAAGATGATACCACCTTCTAGAAGCTAGTCCGAGATTACACCACCTGCTTGAAATTTGTCCAAGATAGTACCACCTAATAGAAGCTAGTCCAAGATTACACCACCTGCTGGAAATTAGTCCAAGATGATACCACCTTCTAGAAGCTAGTCCGAGATTACACCACCTGCTTGAAATTTGTCCAAGATAGTACCACCTAATAGAAGCTAGTCCAAGATTACACCACCTGCTTGAAATTAGTCCAAGATGATACCAACTACTAGAAGCTAATCCAAGAAAACGGACGCGTTTCTGGCATGCCAGATAATAATCTTTATTTTTATATAGCGCTAACATATTCCGCAGCGCTTTACAGTTTGCACACACATTATCATCACTGTCCCTGATGGGGCTCACAATCTAAATTCCCTATTAGTATGTCTTTAGAATGTGGGAGGAAACCGGAGTACCCGGAGGAAACCCACGCAAACACGGGGAGAACATACAAACTCCTTGCAGATGTTGTCCTTGGTGGGATTCGAACCCAGGACCCCAGCGCTGCAAGGCTGCAGCGCTAACCACTGAGCCACCGTGCCGCCAGATAGCATGATTAAGGGCATCTAGGACGCCAGAAACTCGTCAGTTTTTTTATCTTTGTATGTCGGGTTTTACAGTTTAAAGAAATCAAATAGTGCTTTTATTTCACTTGTACAAGTGCCGCTCTCTTCACTGATACCATCTTCTAGTCATTAGCCCAAGATGGTACCACCTACTAGAAGTTAACATTTGCTGTAAATTAGTCTAGGTTGGTTCAACCTTCTGGAAGGTTTAATAATATGGTTTCACCTGCTGGAAATTAATCCAAGGTTCTCTCACCTACTGGTAGTTAGTCCAGGATGGTTTCATCTACTGAAGGTTAGTTTAGATGGCATCACCTGCTAAATGACACAGACGGCTCTATTGTTTTAATGATACAAATGTCTGCAGTCACTCTGGGAGTTGGAGGACTTATTAACAACTAACAACATTGGACTATCTACCTTGAACCATTGGAAGTCCTTTCTTCCATTTATACACTCTGGGTTGATATGAAAAGGTTTAACTATTTTGCAAAAATAATTATCCGTTGCGTGTTTTGTTTGCTCCCTGATACCCATATTGTCCATTGGTTATTTTAACAATACAGCACTGAACAGCTCCGGTGTCAGATATACAAAATATTACAAATCAGGTTTCAAAGCATGGCTGACATGTCTTTGATAGAACACTTCGTATCACCTCGGGCACTTTGGATTAGTGTAAAGGAGAAAATTGTATCTCGAGGAAGAGAATTTACCACTTGTCAGTTCTGGATTCTTAGGCAGCGAATTGGGACAGGTTTTCAGTTCATCTTTCATTTCATCTTTTCATGTTTTTGTTCACGTTCATTAAGAAGATGAGCGCAATTTGGTTTACTGCGTTAATTATTGTTCATTTTTTCCAGGTGGCAAGGTTTATAGAGTTGGGTGGAGAGGTATATCATTACCAAAATCTTCAAAGTATGAATTTTTGGTGCCAAGTAGTGATGTGCAAATAAATTCACCGGACCCTGGTCCAGAGGTAAGATCAGTATTCCATAGTCACTGGAGGTGATCCCAGCCAACCGCCTCTGACCTGTTGGCATCAGCAGCTTCTATTTTGATTTACCAGCCTGGCGCAACGTCGTGTGTGGGGTTAAGTCACACCGATGACCTAATTCAAGATCAGCTAATCGAAAGTGAAGCTGGGGATTCCAGCAGGTTGGAAGGAGGTTGTTCACAGGACCCATCTACCGGCCATGGAGTACTGATCTGACCCCTGGACCAAGTTCCTACAAGTCCATCTCAAGTGCTGAGATATTCCATCCTTTCCCCATTTAAGGACAAGTTTGTCCCTCTGATTGTCTCTCATCAACGACTTTCTTTGGCCCAGCCCATGAGGGAGAAGGCACCATAGAAGTCCTTGATTCTTTTTGTTTTGGGGTTATTTTTTTAGCCTCCAATTTCCATCAGCAGAGCATGATGGAAATAGACTTTCTGATGGTTGCTGGTAGCATTATTCCTCTGTTCCCCCATCTGGCTCATCCTTTATGTAGCGTCACTATGGATGAAGCATACGCCATGACGTCATGATCATTGGTGGTCCTACTTTTGGAACAAAGGTGCCCCGGTGGTGATTTATTGTTCTGTCCCCTTAACTATTTTCCCTGTGAAGCAATACCATGACCAAATGAAAAGGGACAGGTATAGTTCCCTGCATAGCTGGATGGCATCGTTGTGCACGGAAAGCTCATTCTCAGACTCTGCGGAGGTTCTTAACCTTAGACCATAATGATCTGTAAGTGATGGAATAACCTAGTGATACGCCATAACTTTATAGCATGGAAATGCCCCTTTAAAGAGGACCTATCATTAGCCTTAAATACGGAATTTATCTGGTTTAAAGGGTATTCCCATCTCCAAGATTCTATCCCAATATGAAGTAGGTGTAATAATAATAATATTAGCAAATACCACCAATTACAAATGTAGTATAGTCCTTCTGATTTGCTGTGTCTCTTTCCTGATGTGCAGACATTGCAGGACCTTAGGTATCCATGGTTACAACCAATGACATAGTGACAGCTAGTTGCGAATGGTCATAACCATGGATACCTAAGGTCTATCAATGCCTGCACATGAGGAAAGAGACACAGCAAATCAGAAGAACTATACTATATTTCTAATTGGAGGTGTTTGCTAATATTATTATTATTACACCTACTACATATTGGGTTAGGATTTTGGACATGGGAATACTCCTTTAAGTGCCGCTCTTCTGAATCCGGCGTTTCTGAAATTTCATTCCTGAGATATGTTCAGATCTTCCCTGTATTCAAATCTACTGATTGTTCAACCTGGGTGTGATTCTCAAGAAGACGCCCACAGACAAGAGTTGAGAACACACCCAGTTGGCTAAAAAGACTAGATTTACATGCAGGGAAGAAGGGGTCATATCTCCGGAACGGAATGGAGCAGGAACAAAAGAAAAACATCGCTGGATTCAGGAGAACAGCGGCATTTACACCAGGTAAAGAAATTATATATTTATTCCAAGCTGCAGGTCCTATTAAAGGGAGGCAATTTTTTGTACATGTCTCGGTTTATGGTTCCAGCTTTTATACAGAAGTTTAGAGCACATTCATAGTTGAGAATTTCTATAGTTTCTTCCCCTTCTGTTTACAGCTCTGCCCCGATGGTAATGTCAGGTCAACACAATCCTATGTAAACGAGGGCAGAACATAGTTTTGATAACTCCTCGTCTGGTACAAACATCCAATTTGCAGAATTGACATGGATTCCCATTTGCTATTTAAAGTCAGGATGAGATAACATTGGAATTGGTTATTCTCCCAGACCTGCACTCGCCCTTACCGGCGACCCATCATCTACAATCTGCATATTGCGCGCAGCTGCACCGCCGCGCCAACTGTAAAGGACAAAGTTGAAATTCCCCATTTATCTAAACCTAAACTGCAATTTTCAGTCCGTCTGCATAAAGCGCAAATACATTATCTTAAGTTCACACCTGTTGCTATATGCCAATTTTTTTTTTTTATTATTGTGATTTTTGTTTTTGCTGTAAATTACAGGCAGCAGCCAGAGGAGCAGCAGGGCAGGGAATGAGAGGAAGGGAGACGGTTCCGCTTGATGGAGTCGGGGAATTAGTGCCATGAAAAATTGGTGTTGTGCGATGTGAAATAGAGATGATGGGAGATATGAACAGTCTATATAGCTTCAAAAAGTCTTAAAATATAAAAAATAAAAAATTACCCTAAATTCGTAAAAAAACAAAAATTAAAATGAAATTAATGTTTACCATAATTTTTACATAATTTGCTGACTTTTAAGACTCGACTAGACACTTTTGCAAACTGGTCTGAAAATATCTAAAGCGCATAATACGTCATGCAGATGTTTTTATTCATTCATTCATTCATTCATTTTTACAATTTATACAGTGGGGCAAAAAAGTATTTAGTCAGTCAGCAATAGTGCAAGTTCCACCACATAAAAAGATGAGAGGCGTCTGTAATTTACATCATAGGTAGACCTCAACTATGGGAGACAAACTGAGAAAAAAAAATCCAGAAAATCACATTGTCTGTTTTTCTTTCATTTGATTTGCATATTATGGTGGAAAATAAGTATTTGGTCAGAAACAAGCAATCAAGATTTCTGGCTCTCACAGACCTGTAACTTCTTCTTTAAGAGTCTCCTCTTTCCTCCACTCATTACCTGTAGTAATGGCACCTGTTTAAACTTGTTATCAGTATAAAAAGACACCTGTGCACACCCTCAAACAGTCTGACTCCAAACTCCACTATGGTGAAGACCAAAGAGCTGTCAAAGGACACCAGAAACAAAATTGTAGCCCTGCACCAGGCTGGGAAGACTGAATCTGCAATAGCCAACCAGCTTGGAGTGAAGAAATCAACTGTGGGAGCAATAATTAGAAAATAGAAGACATACAAGACCACTGATAATCTCCCTCGATCTGGTGCTCCACGCAAAATCCCACCCCGTGGGGTCAGAATGATCACAAGAACGGTGAGCAAAAATCCCAGAACCACGCGGGGGGACCTAGTGAATGAACTGCAGAGAGCTGGGACCAATGTAACAAGGCCTACCATAAGTAACACTCTACGCCACCATGGACTCAGATCCTGCAGTGTCAGACGTCCCACTGCTTAAGCCTGTACATGTCCGGGCCCGTCTGAAATTTGCTAGAGAGCATTTGGATGATCCAGAGGAGTTTTGGGAGAATGTCCTATGGTCTGATGAAACCAAACTGGAACTGTTTGGTAGAAACACAACTTGTCGTGTTTGGAGGAAAAAGAATACGGAGTTGCATCCATCAAACACCATACCTACTGTAAAGCATGGTGGTGGAAACATCATGCTTTGGGGCTGTTTCTCTACAAAGGGGCCAGGACGACTGATCCGGGTACATGAAAGAATGAATGGGGCCGTGTATAGTGAGATTTTGAGTGCAAACCTCATTCCATCAGCAAGGGCATTGCAGATGAAACGTGGCTGGGTCTTTCAACATGACAATGATCCAAAGCACACCGCCAGGGCAACGAAGGAGTGGCTTCGTAAGAAGCATTTCAAGGTCCTGGAGTGGCCTAGCCAGTCTCCAGATCTCAACCCTATAGAAAACCTTTGGAGGGAGTTGAAAGTCCGTGTTGCCAAGCGAAAAGCCAAAAACATCACTGCTCTAGAGGAGATCTGCATGGAGGAATGGGCCAACATACCAACAACAGTGTGTGGCAACCTTGTGAAGACTTACAGAAAACGTTTGACCTCTGTCATTGCCAACAAAGGATATATCACAAAGTATTGAGATGAAATTTTGTTTCTGACCAAATACTTATTTTCCACCATAATATGCAAATAAAATGAAAAAAAAACAGACAATGTGATTTTCTGGATTTTTTTTTCTCAGTTTGTCTCCCATAGTTGAGGTCTACCTATGATGTAAATTACAGACGCCTCTCATCTTTTTAAGTGGTGGAACTTGCACTATTGCTGACTGACTAAATACTTTTTTGCCCCACTGTAGCTTTAAGAGGTTGATCACTTTTTGGGACTTTTTTTTTGTATATGTTTGTAACTAAAAAACATTTTTGCAATTGAGTTTCAGTAAAAATGTTGCACTATTTTGCTTTTACAGTTATCTTCCCAGTGCATTTAATGTGGATGTGGTCTGTTGTCGTAAATCAACTGAGAGAAGCTAAAGAAATAAATAAAATAAATAAAATCTCCATCCAAATGAGCTCACTGATGGATTCTTAGTTAACTCATTCTACATCCAGCAATAGACACATCCAGTGCAATACGGCTCCTGTGGGAGACAAGCGGTGTAAAAGTTTTAATGGAACCCAATTATAAAAATGATTTTTATCGAAAATTAAATGCATTTTTGTAAGAAAAAAAAAGACCCCAAATAAGGATGGATGAGCATTCCCAGATTTGTAACAGAGCAATATTGATAATTTAATTTCTCCTTTGTCTCATTGGGGGACACAGATACTGTGGGTGTATGCTTCTGCCGGTAGGAGGCTGACACTAAGTGAAAAAAAGAGGTTAGCTCCTCCTCCGCAGTATACACCCTCGCCCCTATTGCGGGCGGAAATCCGTTTCTTGCTTAGTGTCCTATGGAGGCACACACAGTCTGGATCTCTCCAGACTATTTTTTTCTAGTTAACTATGAAGATGAGACAGGGGCGACGGATCCTATTGAAAGGGTCCGATCTCCCCAAACCATCAACGGGCGAGCACGCGTTGAGTATCGTCTCCGCGTATAATTTCCCGCACCGAGGGACATATCTGGGACTTTTCCCCAGACTTCTATTTTTGGTTGTTATTTTATGAAGATGAGACAGGGGCAACGCATCCTATTGAAAGGATCCGATTTCCCCAAACCATCAACGGGCGAGCACATGCGAGTATCCCTCCACGTATCCTTTCCCGCGACATGGGACATTATGCCAGACTTAGCCCTGTCCACCCCTAGGTATTGAAACCATGGGCTTGCACAGAGGCACAAGACTAGTCTGTGCGGCCCCCACTGCTCCACCAACACTAGACGGCGGTGCTGCAAGGTGGCGGACGGTCCCTCTCCTCACCCCCTGAAGGGGTTAGATGGAGCTAGGGTGCCTGCACCGTCCTATTTTTTATCAAAGACCCCCCTCACATACCTGCGCTCAGGCTGAAGAGGATCATCAGTGAGGAGAGGGTCGGGGAGGGCTCCTGCAAAGATTTCGGGCTGGAACCCACAGCCGCAGCACGCCTCGCGGCGTCCACTAGCCATGCAAGAGAAGGGCTGGATCTGTCAGGACAAGAACGCTGCGCCGGTCAGTAGCGCCACTTTTGGTACCGCGCCCCCCACCCCGGTCGGGTAGGGGAAAAATTGAGGCCGCGGCTTCGGCTGGAGCTAGGCCGTGGCCGGAAGTTCCGCCCTCGGGGCCACGTGTCACTTCCCACAGCCCGCCCCGCACTCGGCGGCGGTAAAAATCGAGGCCCCGGCTTCGGAGCACGGGCTAGGCCGCAAAGTGGGAGTACCGCCCCTAGAGCAATTTTACAGGCTGGTGCGCGCCACAGATGTCGGCGCGCAATTTAAAGGAAGCATCCAGGTCGGGAGGCGCAGGACTGGGGTAAGTGCTGCCCGAGAGGCCACGCTATAGGGAAAAACGAGGGGCTACCTCTTCCCCATATCCCCAGCAGCGGACAGATACAGCATGTCCGAAAAAAAAAAAAAAAAAGCAAAGACGCACACGTTCTTTTAGGCGGCATGCATCTCTTGTCGGGCTGCGTTTCCGCGGGCGCAGAGCAAGCATTTATGCGAAGCCTGCGATCCAAACGCGCCCAGGAGCCCTCCCCTGCGACCGCGACCAATGTGTCAAATCCCCCGGAGTGGGCCCGATCACTGTCACAGTACATGGTGTCGCTTACGAGAGTAATAGAATCCCTTCAAGCCCCAGATAGGGGCAGGGACAGTGTCTCGCCACCTTTAGAGGGAACCTCCACCTCACAGGAGCCTCCGACCTGCAGGGGCCGCCCTCACTCCAGGCAGACCCGGGGGAAACGAATCCACACGGTGTCGCCCAGTCCATCCGGTGCCTTCGGCATCCGTAAGATCTGCTTCTCGCTCCCCGTCACCAGTGGTTGATAGCAAGCAGACCTCAGATTGCGACGCAGACGAGCCCATTGACCTGGACACTCCAGAGTCACGTGAAACAGTGGACAGCCTCATAGAAGCCATCAATCAGACCCTGGGGATTGAGGATGATACCGCAGCGGCTACGGGGCATAAAGTGTCATGTAAACGAGTGAAGCGGCTGCACAAAATTTTATCCTCTCACCCTGAGTTTGAGGACATAGTGCAGCGGCACAGAGAACGTCCAAAACGGCGTTTTTCTCGGGTTAAAGGGCACTCGAAACGCGTTATCCGTTTGCTCCGGACTTCCGTAAACAATGGATGGAATCCCCGATAGTGGATCCTCCGGTTTCACGCCTGGCCACGAAGACCCTTTTATCTGTCCCTAGGGTTTCCTCGATTTAAAGATCCCACAGACTGCCTTATTGAGAGCCTAGCTCCTTCAGTATATGAGGCGTCAGGGTCTGCACTCGCTCCCTCGTTCGCAGCAACTTTGGTAGCCAAGGCTATGATATCATAGTCAGAAACATTAAACAAGGTCGCGCAGGAGCAGGATCTACCTGCAGAGATCTCGGAGGTCACAGGTCAGGTGACGATAGCCGGAGATTATGTATTGAATGCGTCTTTGGATGCGGCCAATTATTCAGCACTTGCTGCCGCTAATGCAATCTCTATCTGAAGAGCCCTATGGTTGAGGACATGGCGGGCCGATTCTACTTCCAAGAAGTCCTTGACTTCCCTGCCTTATCAGTGCGGCCGCCTATTTTTGGATCAACTTATCTCCGACTCCACAGGAGGAAAGAGCGGGTTTCTCCCTCAACAGAAGGTTAAATCGTTTTTTCGTCACCCGGTTCAGGCACGTTTTCGGGCCTTTTGCAGTGCCACCAGCCATTCTAGGCCGGGCGTGACGACATTGGTCAGGTGGCGGCTGCTAAGCAGCCTGAGCCTGATCCGGGACCCGAATAGGAGACCGGGCCGGGGTCATGCGTTAAAAGACTCCGGGTGGACTACGGGGCCCAATTCCGCCACCTCAGGCCACCCCAACCAGGATAGGGAGCGGCAGGTCATATAGAGCCAACCCATTGGGGAGAATGCATGCTCAAAAGGCCAGGTCGAGGGGACCCAGATCCTAAGGATCAATGGCCAAATGACTCGAGGTCTTTACCAGACGACACCAGCAAAGTGGGCGGCCGCCTACTCTGTTTTCACCACGTGTGGGCCAACATCGCTCACGACGCATGGGTAAAGGAATTGGTGTCCTCGGGTTACAAAATAGAATTTGTCAGATACCCTCCAAGATAGTTTTTTCTTTCTCGGCTTCCCAGGGTGGATACCCAGGTAAGGGCTCTATTGGGAGCCATCAAGTCGCTCCTGCACAACGGAGTCATTGTTCCAGTGCCAGAACACGGAAGAGCTCAGGGGTTCTATTCCAACCTTTTTGCGGTTCCCAAAAAGGACGGGTTTGTCAGGCCTGTTTTTGGACCTAAAGCTTCTGAACAAATTCATCAGGATCAGACATTTCCAGATGGAGTCTCTCCGTTCAGTCATAGCGGTCATGGAGCAGTGAGAATACGTGGCCTCAATTGACAGCCAGGACGCATTTCTGCATATTCCCATTTTTTCCTCCTCATCAGAGGCGGCTACGCTTCACCATCAGCGTTCAGCATTTTCAGTTCGTAGCGCTACCCTTCGGGCTAGCCACGGCTCCCAGAGTGTTCACAAAGGTTATGGCAATTGTCAGGGACACACTGCATACTCGAGGCATAGTCGTCTTGCCTTATCTGGACGACCTCTTGGTCAAGGGCCCATCAATACGGGCATGTGAGGAAGGTGTCAACATCACGCTAGATACTCTTGCCGCTTAGATGGTTGGTCAATGCAAAGAAATCATCCCTTGTGCCAGCTCAGAGGATCTCCTTCCTAGGAATGATCTTCGACACTTGCTGAAGGTTGATAATTCTCCCTCAGGAAAGGGCGCTAGTCTCCGGCAGGGAGTCCGGACACTACGCCAACCAGTCCCTCATACCATCCGATCCGCGATAAGGATCCTAGGGAAAATGATGACAGCAATCGAAGCGATACCTTTCGTCCAGTTCCATCCTTCACCCCCTGCAGCACGCCTCGTGTCAGCCTGGGACAAGAATCCTTTCACGCTTGATCGGCGGTGCAAACTGTCCTCTCAAGTCAGGCAGTCGCTCAGATGGTGGATAACCAGTTCCTCTCTGGCCTAGGGGAAATCAATTGACGTCAGTCTCCTCGGTTGGGGAGCGGTGTTTCGCCACCACACAACCCAGAAACGGTGGTCGCCACAGGAGGCACGCCTCCCAATCAACTTATTGGGGATACAAGCAATTCGGCTGGCTCTGCAGAAGTTTCATCACTTTCTAGCAGGCCGCCCCGTCCGGATTCCATCGGACATCGCCACGGCGGTGGTTTACATAATTCGTCAGGGGGGCACCCGCAGCAGAACAACCATGCGCGAGGTGGAACACGTTCTTCAGTGGGCCGAAGCAAACCACTCGGTGATTTCGGCTGTCCACATCCCGGGCGTGGAAAATTGGGTGGCAGACTCCCTCAGCTGGCAGGGTCTTGCATCCGGAGAGTGGTCTCTACATCCGGAAGTTCTTCAACAGATTTGTCAACGGTGGGGAGCTCCGAATGTGGACCTGATGGCTTCCAGAGTGAATGCCAAGGTGCCCACATATGTCGCTCGGGCCAGGGACCAGCAGGCATTCGCGGTGGACGCGTTGGTTCTGCCATGGAACCAGTTTCGCCTCCCATATCTATTTCCCCCACTGTCACTACTCCCGAGAGTCAGCAAAGGGATCAAGACGGAAGGGGGGCCGGCGATTCTGCTGGCCCCAGACTGGCCCCGTCGAGCGTGGTACGCAGATCTAAGGCAGCTGCTCGCTGATGTTCCTGGGCGCCTGCTAGAGCGCCCAGATCTACCGTCTCAAGGGCCAATTTGCCACCCGAAATCAGGGACCCTGTGTTTGACGGCAGGGCCATTGAATCTTGGATTCTAACCCAGGCAGGGTTCGGGAGCAAGGTGGTCGCTACATCGCTTAGCGCCCGGAGGCCAGCTTCAGCATGAATTTATCACCACAACTGGAAGGTGTTCTTTTCTTGATGTCGAGGCCGCGGTGTTTCTCCGCTAAGATTCTCGATCTCCAACATCTTGGTTTTTCTCCAGTCGGGCTCAGAGAGCCCGGATAGCTCAGTCGGTAGAGCATTAGACTCGGGCTTTGCCCCAGGTTTCCGCAGGAGACAAATGTCGGCCTTATCCGTCCTGTTCCAGTGCAGGGTTGCTACCAATTTGCAGGTGAAAACTTTTCATCCGGGGAGTGTCCCACTTGATACCTCCCTATTTGGCGCCGATGGACGCCTGGGTTCTTAACATGGTCTTAAGTGTTCTGCAGGAAGCTCCATTGGAACCGCTTCAGGATATCACTTTGAGGTACCTTTCATGGAAAGTTATTCCCCTAGTGGCCATCACTTCCATCAGGCGGGTTTCAGAGCTGGCGGTTCTATCCTGCCGAGCTCCATTCCTCACTTTCCATAGGTATAAGGTGGTCCTCAGACCAGCCCCTCCTTTTCTGCGGAAGGTCGTGTCCTCTTTTTCACATCAATGAAGATGTTGTTTTGCCTTCATTTTGTCCAGCACCGGTGCACCATGTGGAAGAAGGCTCTTCACACGTTAGACCTGGTAAGAGCCCTCCGGAGGTACGTGTCGTGGACGGCACCCTTTCCTCAGACGGACACGCTGTTCGTGCTCCCTGAAGTACGCAGGAAGGGACTTGCTGCCTCAAAGTCGAACATAGCCAGATGGATTCGTTTGACTATTCAGGAGTCCTACTGCATTAGAGGCACACCGATTCCAGCAGGGATTAGAGCGCACTCTACCCGGGCGGTGTGCGCCTCTTGGGTGCTTCGGCATCAGGCTTCGACGGAACAGGTTTGCAAGGCAGCAACCTGGTCCAGCCTGCACAGATTTGCCAAACATAATATCCATGCTCAGGCCTCGGCAGATGCAAGCCTGGGTAGAAGGATTCTCCAAGCAGCGGTGGTGCACCTTTAAACAGGAGGTGCATGTAGCTTGGATCGGTGAGTCAATCTCCCACCCAGGGACTGCTTTAGGACGTCCCACAGTATCTGTGTCCCCCAATGAGACGAAGGAGAAACATGGATTTTTGTGAGTACTCACCGTAAAATCCTTTTCTCCGAGACGCTCATTGGGGGACACAGCACCCACCCTATTAGCCAGTTGGCTCTTGTTTAAATGAATATGTGTTTACTTATTTGATATAAGGTTGGTGTTTTCCTTTGGACATGTTGTACCTGTATTAAGGCTGATTTGTTGTCCTCCTACTGCTTTGGCACCAAACTGATTTCCGCCCGCAATAGGGGCGAGGGTGTATACTGCGGAGGAGGAGCTAACCTCTTTTTTTCACTTAGTGTCAGCCTCCTATCGGCAGAAGCATACACCCACAGTATCTGTGTCCTCCAATGAGTGTCTCGGAGAAAAGGATTTTACAGTGAGTACTCACAAAAATCCATGTTTTTACAGGATTTAAAAATTAATGAATTTAGATTCAAAATAACATAAAGTAAAGTTTTTTTAAAAAAAGTATATAAAATATAAAGTCGCTACTGTGGTCTATAACTGACTGATGCCGCAATTTGTCGTCATCACTATTACCTTTGCATCAGTGCGACCAAAGGAACAGCAGGGGAATGCAAGACTTGGGGTCGGGAAGTTTGCCAGATCTCATTCATACATATACCTTTCTAGATCCATCCGATAATCCAGACCATTTGATAATCCAGCAACTATCATATTGCCGACGTTCTCATCTCCCGGAAAAGGTTAAGATTGGCCGGATGGGGGCACAGAGGAGAGATTGTCTCTAAGGCCTCCTTCAGATGCCCTTGAGTCACTTATGTGGTTTTTGGGTGATTTTCACTGATAGAAATGTGCACATTATCGTCTATGGATTGTTCACATGTCCTTGTTTTTTTGTTTGTTTTTTGGACCGTGAATTAAAGAAGACTGTAATCTCTCCCGATCCTGACATGTCTGTTTCACTAGCTACTTCCCCATGAAATAACATCTTTTTTTTTTTATAAATCTACATTGTGCTGTTCATCCCCCTGGAAATTTATGAATGAATTGGCAACTGGGTGGGATCATTATTTTTGTCAAATAGGGGTGGCTAACAGTGTCTGCTCTGATTGGACCGTCTAGGGACACGCCCCTGACTCATTACACTAATTAACATATTTCTAGGAGGAATAATTGAGGAAAAACGCATACAGAGTACCTTAGAAGAAAAGACGATCCAGATTTTTTTTTTGCACGTATTACTTGTCTGAAAATCATATACTTCACATAGGGTAGTGTAAATACTTGAAAAAAAATGTTTTTCCTAAATTGACCGATGTGAAACAAATGTGTACACTTGTGTCCCTATGACAACACTTCCTGTTTATGCACATTGACAGCTCATTGTTACCTTGGAGACACTTCCTAATAGACCAGATACCTACTCTGGATTGATTGCCTTTGCTAGAAAAATAACACTTTTAAAGAGAGGCAATCAGTTTTTATGCTTAGATAGGGGTCCCCCACTCTGATTAAGGTGGTCCATGTTCCTCCACGAATACTCCTGCTGGATTCAGTCTTTATATGACTAAAAGCGGTAACGTTGTGTTTGGCTTTCTTCATCGGTCCCATAAAGATGTGAATATTTATGCAATGGAGCAACGCATCACAAAACAGAAAAGAACGACAAAATCAGTGGAGCTCAGAGAATTTTACAAGGTATTTTACCAAATTTTTTTGAACGTGTGGGAGCTCATATTTTTATAGCTCATAGAGATTGGCGTAGTCATCCTAAGACAACCAATATAAACCTGCATTTTAAATGGTTACTTTAAGCCCTAGTGTCCCTGTGATGTAATTGTGCAGCGGAATAAGAAGTGTTATCATGGGGACACAGTTGCCTTGCATTTTACACTGACATTTTGTAATTTCAGCTTCAGGTAACATAAGACAAGAATAAAGTGTTTTTTTTCTTTTCCATTTTTATAGCACGCCAACCTTTCCTTTAAGTAACACCAGTTCCTCCTGTAACTGATCGTTTCCTCCTGGTGTTTCGCTCTGATGAATCATGATTGTTCCTCCGACCTCTCTTGACTCCCCGGACCTGCAGCCTGTGATTGCTGAACTCTGTGAACCCCGTTCTCTAGCTACAAATTCCCATCATAAACCAATTATTTATATTTCCCGACGTGAAAGGTAGATTCTTTATTTCTAACTTTGCGGCCATTTATTTCTAGCAAATTACTTCCAGAAAATTCATAGAAATGACTTCAACGATCTACAGAATATTCCGTGTTTTGCCAGGTAGTGTATAGATTGTATGATCTTTCTGCAAGGATCTGGATTTTTTTTGCTTTCCCATGATTTAGTGGATCATATTTATCAGATGATTGTGCACCATCCAATTGACTGCAGTCCTGGAAGAATAACTTAAAGAGAACCTGTCATGTCCTTTATAACACGTAAACTGTCCACAGTGCATTGTTATAATAATAATAATAAATTTTATTTCTATAGCGCCGACATATTCCGCAGCACTTTACATTTCAGAGGGGATTTGTACAGACAATAGACATTACAGCATAACAATAATCACATACAGTAGATTATAACAAACAACAAGAGGAGTGAGGGCCCTGCTCGCAAGCTTACAGTCTATGAGGAAAGAGGTAGACACGAAAGGTGGGTGGTAACAGTTGCTCTGATTGTATGGACCAGCCATAATGTTAAGTGTATAACAGTACAGACACAGAGGGCTAATGGATGCATAAAGCATGTGGGACATGATGCTGGGATTGTTAGAGATGTGACGCGCATGCGCCGTGCATTGTTAGAGATGTGATGCGCATGCGCCGTGTGTGTAGTAGCCGACCGGAGCCTCTTATCACGGCGCAAGCACGGGGAGCCACTTGTCACAGCGCATGCGCCGTTTGACAATGATTGACAGTGCACAAGCGTGGGATTTTTCAAAGCGCTTGGGGGAAGCTTACATGTCAGAAAGGAAATGACAGGTTCCCTTTAAGGAGCAAGGGTCTATTGCGTAATTGTGGGGGGAAACGTTACTCCTGGTGTTATGTCGTGGTGTGACACTTCCCCTCCCTCTCTACTCTTCTTACCCTGATATTCATCCTAATGTTCCCTCCATACAGTCATACACACTTTTTTGTGGCTGTGATAGTTTCTGAACATTTACATAGATCCCAAAAGGAAAGGTGAAGTGCAGAAGGCTGATCTCCACCTCCTTCTCCCCCTCTCACAGCATGAGTCTCATAGACACTGAGAGATTCCTCTGCTGCATCCCTCTATTCCAAGTCTATATTTTTTGTTTAATACGAGATTTTTTTTGTGAATTTGGCCGTTTTGGAACATTTACAGAGACACCAAAGAGGTGAACAACAAACGGCTGATCTCCACCTCCTCCTCCTCCTCTCACAGCATGAGTCTCACCGACACTGAGAGATTCTTCTTCTGCATTTCTTCTTCCCTATTAATTGTGCACTGTTTTACACTAGATATATTTTTGTGACTGAGGACGTTTCGGAACATTTACAAGGAAAAGGAAAAGTGATCAAAAGATTGCTGATCTTCACCTTCTTCTGCCCCTCTCACAGCATGAGTCTCAAAGACATTGAGAGATACATCTGCTGAATCACGTTCTTCCCTGTCTATGGTTTACTGTAGATTCATAGAATGTTAGAGTTGGAAGAGACCTCCAAAGTCATCGTGTTCAACTCCCTGACCAATTCAGAATTCACTAAACAATCTCAGACAGATGCCTGTCCAGCCTTTTCTTTAAGACTTCCATTGAAAGAGAATTTGTCACCTCTCGTGGCTGCCTGTCCACTCATTGATCACCCTTACTGTCAAAAAGTTATTTCTAAGATCTAATCTGTATCTTCTCCCTTTCACTTTCATTCCATTGCTTTTCGTGTTTCCAAGTGTAAATGATAATAAGGATGATCCTTCTACAATGTGACATCCCTTCAGATATTTGTAGACAGCTATTAAGTCTCCTCTTAGCCTTCTTTTTTGCAAACGAAACTTTCCCAGATCCCTGAATCGTTCTTTGTAGGACATACTTTGCAGTCCACTCACCATCCTGGTATATCTTCCCTGAATTTCCTCCAGTTTTTCAATGATAAGCTTGTTCAAATTTTTTTTCATGACTGTTATAATCATCATTTTACAGTTTGCAGTGAATGCAACTGGTCTTCATAACGGTATTATAGGTTGTTGACATCCAGTTCCTTGAAAAAGTATTCATACTCCGTGAACTATATCACTTATCACGTAGGAAATTTTTTTATATATATTTTTATACATGTGCTACTTAGAGATGTAAAAAATAGGTTATGATGATAGGTAAGCCTAAAAATTCAAAAGGATGAAAGATCAGGGACAAACACAAAAGCAAAAAGACTTCAGAGTCGTGAAGTCAGTGCCGGGGAGCTGGATGTACCAGTTCATCAGATGTATGTCTGTTCCGTGCATCGGTTTTCCCTGGAGCTCCGGTCTCCTTCCTTCAGTCATCCGTCATGTGGCCGCCCAAACCCCTAGTTTATCCAGGTCTTTCTGCAGAGAAATTACAGTGTGCTCTGATTTTATAACCTTGCATAATTTAATGCCATCAGATGAATGAAGTCTTTACTTCCAATGACGGCATCAAGGTCAGTGCTGAGCAGCCACAATGCAGCATCCAGGCATTCCCTGATGTAGCACTGGATATATACTGTATAAGTGTGTGTGTGAGTATGTGTATATATACTAGCTGAAGAGCCCGGCATTGCATGGGCATAGTAACCAACTGTGGTTAGTTATAACAAATTATAATGATTATATTGCACATAAAAAACATTTCACATCATATATTCAACACTACAGATTTGCAACACAAATTAACTAAATGATTATCCAAGTATTGATAGTATTTTATTTTCAACTCATTCAAGAGTCTTTTGTTAAACAACATTTTTGTTTTTTCCTTTCGGTGCAAAGATGAACAGATTTTTGGCAGCTCCAACTCTTAAACAGATCACGTAAAGTTGACCATGAGAAAAGCATGGAGATTGCAAATCGATCCCTACTAGTTTCAAGGACTGTCCCTGAGCATTGTTAATGGACATTGCAAATGCCAGTTGAACTGGAGGCGTTTAAAATCAAAAGGCAAATCAGATGGAATGAATGGAATTCTTGGAATGAAAATGTCCTCTCCTTTGGCACATCCTGTTGCTGAGCTATGTATCTAATCCTCTCCTGTGTGATACTGACTGCTGAGCTGTGTATCTAATCCTATCCTGTGTGATACTGGGCTCCCTCTACAGTCTGTGTCAGGGGGTGTTTTGTGTCGGTACGGTAATAAATTGTGTTATTTCTAGCTTTACGGAAGGATGATAACATCACATAAATTATAAGAATAATAGGCCTTAGTTACCACAACTGTCTACAAGGAAAACTGTTGCTCATAGCAACCAATCACAGCTCAGCTTTCATCTTTTAAACAGCTCTGGTGAAATGAAAGATGCTTAGTGATTGGCTGCTATTTTGGAGTGGGTCTGGCTTGATACACACATACATACACACATACACTCAGTTATATATATATGTGTCATAGGTGATTTACCGAGTGTCTGCCACTGTTATAGATGTATCTGTAGACAGGTATAATTGTTCTAACTTTCAGACCAGTGTGCAGTCGGTGCAATAGATATGAAATAGGTATTATATAGATATTAGTAAGATCATTATAGATGCCGATATGGTTAAAAGCAATGATGGAGGTTAGAGTGTCAGTTGGCGCTCCCTCTCCCATCATTCCCCCTCTGACGCAGCGGGCGCACGATGATGTCACTTCATAGCGCACCATGCTGTATCGGGCAATGGAGCTGCTGAGACCAGAGCAGTGAGGGAACGAGGAGGAGAGCAGAGTATTGTTTTTTTTATATATCAGTGAGTACATGGTGGTAACCATAATACTGCAGGACTGTGGAACTGCATTATACTCTATGGGGGTTGCAATATACTCTCCCCCAGGGCTGTGGAGTCGTGAAGTCGGAGTCGGTGCTCATTTTGGTGGAGTCGGTATAAAATGGACCGACTCCGACTCTTAAAATATATAATAAATTATGTACAGTAGTTCAATGCAGAATGTGCTGAATATTTTTTTCATAGGAATTTGAGAAAGTTATGAAATGTCCTATAAATGGCTGTTGTATTCCTCATCTAAGGCTACATTCACACAAGAACAGGTTCATGCTATTGTAACAGACAATGCTTCAAACATGATAAGTACAATTAAACTGATGAATGAGAGTAATGAACAACAGCTAGAAGAACATTTAGGATTCCGTATGTTTGAGCTGGAGGGCCACAGTGCTGTTCATGTAACTGAGGAACAAACAGATATTACAACAGAAGACCAGCAAAATTATACTGTAGAAATAGATGATCTTGTTAATGCTGCTTCAAAACACTTTCCTATTCATCACATGCTCTGTGTTGTGCACACGCTGCAGCTGGCAATAAGAGATAGTCTGCAAGAGGGACATGCTGGAAATCTGATTGGAAAAGTGAGGAAATTGGTTATTGCCGCCAGAACCCCTAAAATTGATTCCATCTTGAAGAGACGTGCTCTGAAAGGGGCAATTGTTGTTCAAGCCACTCGGTGGGGCAGCACTTATTTAATGATTGAGCGATTGCTTGAACTAAAACTGTTTCTTATAGATATGGCGAACCCTCAGGTAACCCTAAATGAAGGTCAATGGGCACAGGTGGCTGAATTGAAGGAATTGCTTAGTCGCCCATTTACAGTGACTAAAAAATTACAAGCTGAGGATTTAACTCCTGGCATTTTCATAAGGGAGTGGAAGAACTTGCCATTTTGCCTGTCCCAAAGAGGAGGTTTAATCGCAGATGGCGTTTCTGCTTCAAGGAAACGGAGAGAGATACAGCTATTGGAAAATAACATTTTTCTGGCAGCTGTTTATGTGGACCCAAGTCATCGTATTTTGCTTGATGATCAACAGCTTACTAAAGGAAAAGAAGCTCTGACTGAGGTAGCAGTTAGGATGCGTGGCCTACAGGAGGACTGCCAGGCGCAATAGGACTTGGGTCCTGACAGTGCTACTGCTGCCATATCTTCATCCTCATCAGATGAGGAGTTTGACTTTGACAAGTATTTGGATGACACGGAGCAGGCAAAGCGTTGCCGCAAGGAAAAATATTTCACTCTGTCTCCTATAGCAAGCAGATTGACCATATTTCAGCAAAATGTTTCACTTGCTCTCAAAGAAATAGGATAATTCAGCCGTTCATCAAAACTGACTGTGCATGAGGCAATTCCTTTATACCCGGAAATTGTTATAAATGTTGCCCATGTGGTTACGGCTTTGCCTCCAACCCAAGTTAGTGTAAGGAGGTTGTTCTCTGGCCTTAAAATTATTAGGTCAGATTTGAGGTCATCTATGAAGGAGGATCTGATGGAGGCAATTCTATTTCTTAGAACAAATTCATAGACTGCACAAATGTTATTTAGTATGTTTTTGTTGAAAACTGTTTTTTGCCACTTACATAGTTTATTACATAGTGATATATATATGTAATCGATATTACATAGTGTATTACATATTTACAATTTTAGTTTTTTGTGTTCTAAAGTTGTATTCCAATAAATATATATTATGATCTATCTAAATATCTTGATTATCGTATCATAAAAATGATTTAATGTCTGATGTTCACATTGTACCACAACAAAATTTTCACTTAAATATAAGCAATATATGTGGGAGTCGTGGAGTCGGTGTAAGGGAAATTAAGGAGTCGGAATCGCAGGTTTGGCTTACCGACTCCACAGCCCTGCTCTCCCCAACTCCCCATATTGTGTCTGCACCCATCCTATTACCCTCACTCCTCATACTATGTCCACAATTATCCCCCCATTCACCATACTGTGTCTGCACGTACTGTGTCTCCTTGCTCCCCAAACTTGTGTCCTCAAATCTTCCCCTGTTACACTAAATCTCCTCCTGCCCCATTATACTAAATCTCGCCCACAAGGTAAATCCATCCCACACAGTAAATCTCCTCCAGCCCTGTTACGCTAAATCTCCACTCCACATACAGTAAATCTTTCCCACACAGTAAATAACCCCACACAGTAAATTCCCCCCACACATACAGTAAATCTCCCCTAGCCCCATTACACTAAATCTCCCCCACACAGTAAATTCTCCCCAGCCCTGATACAATAAATCTCCTCCAGCCCCATTACACTAAATCCCCTCCACAGGAAATCGCCCCACACAGGAAATACTCCCCCACACACAATAAATCTCCAGCCCCCATTACACGAAATCTCACCCCTACCGTAAATACCCCCCCACATACAGAGTATATACCCCTCACACACAATGTATATACCCCCACACACCGAGTATATAACCCCACCCACACAACTTGACAGTCGGCTGAAAGAACGTCTGATTCCCAGTCCGGGGCGGTAGAATGCAGCCGCCGGTGGAGACACTTTGGACAACCGCATTAGGTGGGTTGACTGCGCTCTCCTGACGGCTGCGCACGGAGCACATTCTTCGAATGTTCCCCCCAATTGTGCTTCTGTGGGGGCTGCATTATACTCTCGGAGGGCTGCATTTTACTCTGAGGGAGGTTGGATTTTACTCTGAGGGGGGCTGCATTATACTCTATGGGGTGTCTGCATTTAACTCATGAGGTGTCTGCAGTAAACTCTATGGTGTGTCTGTCTGGGATGGCTGCATTAAACTCAATGGGGTGGTTGCATTATATTCTGGCTGCTTTTTACTCTATGGGGTGGCTGTATTATACTTTATGATGGGGCTGCATTATACTGTAGGGGTGCTGCATTATACTATATATGGGGGTCGCATTATACTATATGCTGGCTGCATTATACTCTATCAAGGACTACCGGCGGCAGTGTATTATACTCTATACTATATGGGACCTGCATAATATTGTATCTATCAAGGACTATGGGGAATGGATTATACTATGTAAGGACTGTGGAGTGCAGTATACTATAGAGAGTGCATTGTTCTATAAATGGAGGACTATGGGGGTGCATTATTCAATATGGAGGACTATGGGATGCATTGCACTATATTGATGGCTATGGGAAGTGCATTATACTGTATGAAAGACTATGGGGTGCATTATACTGTATGGAGGACTATGGAATGTGTATTATACAATATGGAAGACTGGGGAGTGTATTATACTATACGGAGGACAGGAGTGTGCATTAGAACATATGGAGGACTATGAGATGTGCATTATACTATATGGAGGACTATACTATATGGAGGATTATGGGGGGTGCATTATACTATATGGAGGACTATGGGGAGTGCATTATACTATATGAAAGACTATACAGAGTGTATTTACTATATGGAGGACTATGGGGAGTGCATTATACTATATGAAGGACTATGGGGGGGTGTATTTACTTGGAGGACTATGGGGAGTGTATTATACTATATGAAGGACCATTGGGAGTGTATTATACTATATGGAGTGATATGGGGCACATTGTACTATACAGAGGACTATTGGGTGTGCATTATACTATATTGAGGGCTATGGGGAGTGCATTATACTATAGAGTGGACATGGGTTGTGCATTGTACAATATGTCAGAATATGGGGAGTGTATTATACTGTATGGAAAACTATGAGGTGCATTATACTGTATGGAGGACTATGATGTGCATTATACTATATGGAGGACTATGGGGAGTGTATTATACTACATGGAAGACTGTGTGTATTATACTACTGGAGAGTATATTATGCTATATGAAGCAATGTGGAGTGTATTATACTATATGGAGGACTGGGGAGTGCATTATACTATATGGAGGTCTATGGGGTCTGCATTATACTATATGGAGGAGTATGGGGTGTGAATTATACTATATGGAGGACTATGGGGGGTGTATTATACTATATGAAGACTATGGGGAGTGTATTATACTATACTGAGAGCTATGGGAAGTGTATTATACTATATGGAGGGCTATGAGGAGTGTATTATACTATATGGAGTGCTATGGGATGCATTATATTCTATGGAGAACTATGAGTATGAGGTGTATTATAGTAATCAAGCAAAATGCTGCCTATTCATCGAGTGATTGGATTGTTTATGTCCGAATAAATATCATTGTCCTCAGCAGCACATTGCCCAGTGAAAACTGCAGATATGCTGCTCATAACATAATATTGTATGTGGACAGATTGAGCTATTCGTGATTGTTCTGTCCTCATCATTGTTCCTCTGCCGATGTAAAGAGGCCGGGAACAAGCATCTAACAACTTCATTATTGTCGATCTGGTTTGTTTAGCGGCCTGAACTTAGCGTATGTAAATACAACCGAAATGTTTCTGTGTGATGGTGCAGTATGTTAGCATTTGTGGCCCCACTTTAAACTTTTGCTCAGGATCCCACTTTGTCTAAAACTGGCCCTGGAGATAGATAGATAGATAGATAGATAGATAGATAGATATGTATGAGATAGATAGGTATGAGATAGATAGATAGATAGATAAATAGATAGATATGGGATGGATAGATAGATATGAGATAGATAGATAGATGGATAGATAGATATGAGATAGATAGATAGATATGGGATGGATGCTTGAATAGATAGATGAAGAAATGGTAATATCTAGCTTTCACACGATATTGCCAGATGGAATAATATAGGAACAGCAAAATTCCAAGCTCTTAAAAAAAAAAAACAAACAAACTTGCATCTTTCATGAATTAGGAAGCTCAGGATGGGCAATAATCTCAGGCTAGACATAGGTCTATAAAAATAAAATCATAAAAATGAGCGGCCTAACCACAGCTTTGCCCTTAGAGGTGATGTGACTCAGCAGAGTGATTTAGGCAGCTGAAATTGATACTGTAATGTAGATAACAGATCGCCTAAAAATGGCCAAATATGTAATGACTAAACCTTCATGTGTGAGTCTTAAAGTAAAAGTTGCTAAGGAGTTTGGCAAATGAGTCATGGGTGGGGTCCAATCCCCTATGATAATTATCCGATTTATCAGTCGCTTGTGATACGTCTGTAGGGTCCATAGATGGTTTAAAGCAACACTCCAGTCAAAGTTGCAGTGAGTTATCCATACGGCGGGGTCTCGGGGGCAGAGCTTGTGAAAGAATTTCTGTTTCATGACGTGTCCACCCCCATCCCTTTGCCAAAAACAACACCTACATTGTACTGTTTGCCCCTGAAGAGTCTTTCTTGCAATTGTGAAGCGTGCAGTTTGGTAAGACAAGTGTTACTTATTTATTATACTGTTACAGTAAGGTGGGGGTTGTTTTTGATGTTTTATGTATGTTAGTGTCATTCCATGGTTAGCCTCCTTCCCCCTCTGGCAGCTTCAAATATAACCCACATGATGCTCACTAGTTAGTCACCTTCTCCAGCTTTAAATATTGTTCAAAGTAAATTTATTCTTGTCTCCTTTCCTGCCTGGAAGCTGTAAATATGCAATATGTATGTGGGTTTCCTCCGAGTTCTCTGGTTTCCTCCCACACTCTAAAATCATACTGATAGGGAATGTAGATTGTGAGCCCTCCCCCGAGTGGGGACAGTATTGATGATGAAGTCTGTAAAGCGTTGTGAAATCAATGTTGCTAAATAAGCGAGTAAAATAAATAGTAGTCTATGGTAAATTCATTGGTAAGTCTCCTTCTGCCTCTGGCAGCCAGACAAGTCTTTATGTGACAAATTATCAAGATAACGCTCTTTTTGCCATGAGAACGTTGGCTACATGGGTACGCTTTGATGTGTCTTGCACAGACTCTGACTGATCACTGGTGTTCAGGGTGGAAGAAGTTTGTATCTGCTGTGCATTCATACACACATTGAACACCAGGTGGGGCTATACTATGTCACTAAGTGTCAGGACTCTACTCTGGATCAGTCTTTAATGCAAGAAAATGGCAAATCTTGTTAGGTTTTAATGATCAGTGCAAAAAATGTATTACGGTATTTACTACTGAAAAAAAAAAAATTACCAGTGTTGCTCTGTTTCTGTAGCATAGACGATTTTTTCTCTTTTTTTCCCCCTATGGTTTGTTGTAAATCGTTTGTATAAACAATTTTTTCCACTAGTTTGGGTAAGAAGCATATATAATGTAGACCTGTTGGAATGCATCGCTAAAGGGATTGATCTCTTTTTTTGCAAAACTTCTAAAAAAAAAAAAAAAAAAAAAAATATCCCTATTAGACATTTGTAATCAGTAAAGAGGGTTGTCCACTATGGGACAAGCCCTTTTATGAATGGGCCAAGGGAGCTGTGAAATAAAAAAGCAACTGAAAAATAGAGTACCAACATCCTGGATCAGTTCCACTCCTCCGTACTCAACACCGAATCCTCCGTCAGTTTCCCATCATCCATATCAGGCAGAAGCCTCACCTGAGTGCTACAGCCAATCAGCGACTGCTGGTTGGCCGCCATGCTAGCATTTCGGGTTCACTCACATCTGCATATTAAAAATCGCTCCTATGTTCATCCTGAAAATTTGGACATACTAAAATTTAGTTTACAAATTAATAAATAAATCTTAGATATGGGATAGATAGATAGATATGGGATAGATAGATATTTAGATAGATAGATATGGGATAGATAGATATTTGGATAGATATTTAGATGGATAGATATGGGATAGATAGATAAATAATGGATAGATAGATATGAGATAGATATGGGATAGATAGATAGATAGATAGATATGGGATAGATGGATAATAGATTATGGGATAGATACAGTAGATATTAGATAGATATGGGATAGATAGATAGATATGGGATAGATAGATATGGGATAGATAGATATGGGATAGATAGATGGATATGGGATAGATAGATAGATATGGGATAGATAGATAGATATGGGATAGATAGATAGATAATAGATATGAGATACATAGATGGATAATAGATATGAGATAGATACAGTAGATATTAGATAGATAGATATGGGATAGATAGATGTTATGATTGAGTCACCGAGGAGGAAAAACAAAAACAAGCTAAGCCACAGAAAACCAGAGAGGTTGGTAACTAAGCGGATTGCAGACCCCTGATCCTATCCACACAACTAGCAGTAGCCGTGGAGCGTACCTACGATGATCCTAGATGCCTCGTCACAGCTGGAGAACTAAATAAGCCTAAAGCAAGAAAAGGGGAAATCTAAACTGCCCCAGAGCAGACCCCAAAGCAATAGACAGCCCCCAAACATGTATTGTCGGTGAGACAAGATGAAAACACAAACACAGATAGAAAAATAGGCTGAGCAAACGATGGGGCCCACACTAACTAGAAAGGACAGGAAAGGAAAGATGCTGTCTGCAATCACGCACAAAACCCTGCCAAAAAAAGTCCAACACTTTCTGATACAAAAACCCTGAAGTCGCTAGACTTCAATTCCCTATATCAGCACTCTGGTATATTCTGAAGACAGAGCAAAAAGAGACCAATCTGATCAGGGATAAAAAGCAAACTGGCATAAACAGAGACATAAGAATGGAAATTCAGCACAGCCCCAGCAGGGGCTGGCTGACCACAAAAACTGAGTAAACCAGACCAAATCTCATGTGAAAAAATAGCAGAGCACACTTAGCTTGAGAAGGCAGGAACAGAACTGGAAACCAAAACCTCAGGGCAGGAAAAAATCACCAGCACAAAATTAGGGAGTCGGCTGACTTAAATCCAGTCAGAGACTCCTGATGTCCACTCACAGTCCTCCTCCTCAGGTGGCAGGTCTCTGCCATTTAGATCAGCTTAATTACCTACTGTCACCACTAGCGGGAGCCCGGATGGAGAACTCACGACTCCTCTGTCAACACAGCCAGCTCCACCACCCTCACCAGAAGCCAGAGGTAAACTAGAAACTGAGTTCACAACAGATAGATATTAGATAGATGATAGATAGATATATAGATAGATAGATTTTGGATAAATACATAGATGCATATGGGATAGATATGAGAAGATGAATATCCTCCTGACGAAATATAATTTCACAAGCAGCACCATATTATAAACTTGCACCCTTTAGTACCTTTTATGTGGAGTTTGTATTGCTGAGCATTTTAGATTTGTTTAACCTAGTAAATTTATGAAAAAAGCAACGTAAGATTTTCTGAAACCAGCAAGGGTAAAGCAGACAGCTGGGAGCTGATGTTATCAGGCTGGGAAGTTCCATGGTTGTTGGGCTCTTTCCATCTTATAAATACCAGCCCGCAGCTATCTCAGAAACGGCACATCACATTATATTTGCCAATCTTGAAACTTCTCCTTTGGCTCTTCCCGATGCCCTGGTGTGCTGGCAATCGGGGTAATGGTAGTTGGGGTTGATGTCAGCTGTGATTTGTCAAAAATCACCTCTGATATCAACCCCTCTGGTCAGTAATGGAGAGGTGTCTATTAGACACCCCCATTTCTAACCCAGTAATCAAAAAAAAACCACACACACAGAAAAAAATACTTTACTTGAGTAAATACTCCTCGACACATTCCGTGGTTCACCAATTTATTGGGAAAAAAGATGCTGCTCCGACGTAGTCCAGCGCTTCCCTCGACGTTCCCCGATTCCATCGCTTAAAGCCTCGCTCTGAGTCTCCATAGGCTTTTAGCGGCAGCCACTCCCAGCTGCCGCTGAGATCCGGCGGAGACGTTATTGACGATAACGCTCATTAGTGTCACCAGAAAGACAGTACTGGCGAAGCGCTGGGCTATGTCAGTCCTGCATATTTTCTAATAAATTGGTGAACAGGGGACGGTGTTTTGTGTGTATTTTTCACTTTTTATGGCTTTCAGGTTCCAGGTAATGTGTTGGGGATTGTTTATTCAAATAAAGTATTTTTTTTGGGTGTGTGGGTTTTTTTTATTACTGGGTTAGTCATGGGGGTGTCTGATACACCCCTCTCCATTACTAGCCCCAGGGCTTGGTGTCAGCTGTGGTCTTCGAATAACATTGGTCACAGTTTAATGTGATTTTTTTTTTTTTTTCTTGCATTGCCCTCATCCGATTTATACTCTCCAGTGAGCGAGTCCATCCTCTAAGCTCTAGGACTCGCTCACACTGACGTGTAGCATCTGATGATTCCCTCATGCGAGAGCATCGGATGCGGTATGCGAATGACCCTCGGCTGAAACTCAGCGGCGAAACGTGCGCCGAGTGTGATTCGGATCACAGGTGCGGAGAAGATGGAGAACTTAATTTCTCCATCTTCTCCATTGTGTGAGTCGGTGTCTATGGAACTGCACTCGGATGACTTCCAAGTGCAGTCTGATGTTTTCCACACTCCCATAGACTTGCAAGGAGCATTAAAGGCTACATTTAAAGGACCCCTTTAAGGTCCAGGTATTAGGATTTCTAACGATCTCAAGATCAAGTTGATGATCACGATAGTCATCTCTGCACATCTCTCTCCGAGCTTGACATCTTCCGCTCACGAGCCCCCATGCCGCAGTTCTCTATTTCTTCCGTCCGCGTCTAGCGATGTAATAAGGTCTTTTGTTGAGAAATATTTTGTTATAATTGGTTTTGGAAGGTGTCTTACCTTTTGTGTTTTAATTTCTTCTTTCTAATTGTCAACATTTATCAATAAGAAAAGCGAGTTTTTGACGCGTCTCTCGTGTAGATGTGTAGTTATGAGATGACAGGTAATGAATTGCTGGGATATAATGGAGCCATTGAAACAGCTGCACGCGTTCTAATCCGTAGCTGGGGGGACAGTGCCCTCTAGTGGTGAAACACTGGAACAGCAGGATTAGATCATTTTAATAAAGCTGACATTTTTATCAAATGAAAATCACATGAAATATAAAATATCCCTGAGATTCCATATTTTAAAATTGGAGAAGATGACTAACCTCTGTCTATATAATTGCCAGCATGGCATGGTCTCACACAATATCTGCTCGGTGGGGAGACAGCTGGATAGTGGTGGGTGTAATTACATACATCAGCTAAATTCGCAGAACATACCCAGGTTAAGTAGAAATGAGCAACTGCCAGACGCTACTGGTACCAATGACCTCTGTAGTCTGTGTTTTCCATCAGAAGAGTTTCCCTACGCCTATTCCATTAACCCCTTAACGACCAGGGGTATTTTTGGTTTTACATTTTCATTTTTCCCTCCCCTTCTTTCCAGAGCCATAACTTTTTTATTTTTCCGTTTATATGGCCATGTGAGGGCTTATTTTTTGCGGGACGAGTTGTACTTTTAAATGACATCATTGGTTTTACCATATCGTGTACTCGAAAATGGGAAAAAAAATTCCAAGTGCGGTGAAATTGCAAAAAAAGTGCAATCCCACACTTGTTTTTTGCTTGGCTTTTTTGTTAGGTTCACTAGATGCTAAATCTGACCTGCCATTATGATTCTCCAGGTCATTACGAGTTCGTAGACACCAAACATGTCTATGTCCTCTTTTATCTAAGTGGTGAAAAAAAATTCCAAAGTTTGCTAAAAAAAAAAAAAATTGCGCAATTTTCCGAGACCCGTAGCGTCTCCATTTTTCATGATCTGGGGTCGGGTGAGGGCTTATTTTTTTTGTGCCGGACTGACGTTTTTAATGATACCACTTTTGTGCAGATACGTTCTTTTGATCGCCCGTTATTGCATTTTAATGCAATGTCTTAGTGACCAAAAAAACGTAATTCTGGCGTTTTGAATTTTTTTCTTGCTACGCCGTTTAGCAATCGGGTTAATGCTTTTTTTTTATTGATAGATCGGGCGATTCTGAACGCGGCGATACCTAATATGTGTATGTGGGATTTTTTTTTTACTGTTTTATTTTGATTGGGGCGAAAGGGGGATGATTTGAACTTTTAGGTTTTTTTAATTTTTTTTTTATTTTTAAACATTTTTTTTTTTTTTACTTTTGGCATGCTTCAATAGACTCCATAGGAGGCTAGAAGCTTGCGCAACCCGATCGGCTCTGCTACATATGGGCGATGAGCAGATCGCCCATATGTAGCAGATTTATTGCTGTGCTTTCAGCGCTAACCACCGGGTGGCGCTGAAAGCCATATGCCTGGAACAACCATAGAGGTCTCATAGAGACCTCTGGTTGTCCAGGCAATATGACGCCGACCCCCGATCACGTGACGGGGGTCGGCGATGACGTCATTTCCGGCCCGGCGGCTGGAAATGCTATTTAAATGCCCGCTGTCAGCTTTGACAGCGGCATTTAACTAGTTAATAGGCGCGGGCGGACGGCGATTCAGCTCGCGCCTATTGCGGGCACATGTCAGCTGTTCATAACAGCAGACATGTCCCGGCTTTGATGCGGGCTCAGCGCCGGAGCCCTCTTCAAAGCAGGGGAAATGTCTGATGACGGACTATGTCCGTCATTGGACATTAAGGGGTTATATCATTAGAACCCACTAACTCCGTAAAACCTATTGCCTATTTTAAAATCTCTGAAGACAATGTACGTTTTCGATCCGGATATATATATATATATATATATATATATATATATATATATATATATATTAATCGATTGGCGATAAAATTAGCTAATGAAATTCTCACTTTCTGCAGCCACCACTAGAGGGAGCTCAGGAGCAGATAGCATGTTGCTTTCAGTGTATAGCGAACTCCCTCTAGTGGTGGCTGCAGGTAACCAGCATTTCATCATTTAAAGCACCACTCCAACATTTTTATTTATTTCAGCGCTGGAGTGGTATCACTAATGTATGTTCCCTGCCCCTAGTCTTATTCTTACCAGCCGCTGTCTTCTTCTATCATCCGTGCCACTTTAGTCGTCTTCTGCAGTTTGTGACCTGCTGATCCAGAAATCACTTTTCCATGTAAGTCTATGAGAGCCAAAGCAAGGCCAGAACGAGGGTCTCATAGACTTGCATTGAGAGGTAGTGACCGTTACCTCTGACTTCCAGTCAATCAGCAGCTGTGGTCACATGATGGTGATGTGGGCCCGGAGCGGCACCGGGGAGAGCAGAGGACGACAGCTGGTGAGTATCAGACTATGGTCAGGGAACAGACATTACTGATACCCCTATAATAAATAAAAAAAAACACTGGAGTGGTGCTTTAGATCTGTATAATGGAGGACGGTAGATGGAGCGCCTTTTCTTAAATTTTCTTATGAAAAATATATGTTAGGGTAAATTTACTCATAGCAGTTAAAAATGCAGGCAATATGCCAGAGAGAAGATAGATCACACAGGATCCACCATTCACAATAGGTGCTGTCACAGCTCACCTCCTCCTCCTTTTGTACAATGGCTGATAACACCTCTATATACAGTAGATAACACGGGATGCACCATTCACAATGTGATGTCACAGCTCACCTCCTCCTCCTGTACAGCGGCTGATAACACCTCTATATACAATAGATAGCACCGTATCTACCATTCACAATAAGTGATGTCACAGCTCACCTCCTCCCCTATACAATGACTGATAACACCTCTATACACAGTAGATAATACCGGATCCACCTTTCACAAAAAGTGATGTCACAGCTCACCTCCCACTCCTGTATAATGACTGATAACACCTCTCTATACAGTAGATAACACCAGATCCACCTTTCACAATAGGTGATGTCACAGCTCTCCTCCTCCTCCTCTTGTACAATGACTGATAACACCTCTCTATACAGTAGATAACACCGGATCCACCTTTCACAAAAAGTGATGTCACAGCTCACCTCCTCTTCCTCCTGTACAATGACTGATAACACCTCTCTATACAGTAGATAACACCAGATCCACCTTTCACAATAAGTGATGTCACAGCTCACCTCCTCCTTTTACAATCACCTTTGTCCAGATAAGAACAGGACTGATATAAATCATGATGCACACATGGGAATGAACCCTTGTTGTGAAAACCCGGAGCTGGGGCAGATCCTTCGGTGGGCGCAGCATCTTGGAAAGTTGATTGGGCGGATTTTGTCATCTTTATTACAATCTTTCCCCGGCTGGGACTTGAGAGCGTTGTATAATAATAGAAAAATGGACTGTACACAGTCATGTAAATTAGCAAGGAGGGGAGTAAATTAGTAAGGAGGAGGTTAATATCTTCAGGCCTGCCAAATCTCACACTAAGGATTCATTCCGACATCCGTGGTTTTTCATCAGTATCTGCCAAAACCAGGAGCGTCTCCAAAACACCGGACAGGTGTCAGTCTTTCAATTATACTTTTTCTTTGTACATTCCAGTCTTGTTTTTGATAAAAAATCACTGATGTCTGAATGAGCCCTAAGGGCTCGTATTTTTGATCCAAGTGTTGTCCATAGAAAAAAAGGATCACACTTGGACCAATGTTGCTCAGTAACACAGGGCATATGAGCATTTTTTTTTTTCACTCTGAGAATCTGCGTGTGAAAAACACAACATGCACGATTTTCATTTGACTCGCCCATTCAAGTCTGTAAAAAAAAAAATATATCAGATGTCCTATGGAGCTGCAGTCTGGCATCGGCTTTTCCTGATACATTACAATTCTGTAAGTGGTCTTGTAAATTACTAATGGCTGCTGCTATAAAAAAACGGATGGCGCACCGATGACGAGTGAGGAAAAAAAATCACAATTTTCAGGGGGAAATTCTGAACGATTTTTTATACGGTTGTGAGAACCTACCCTAAGACCAGGTTCACACAAGTGTATTTTCGGTCATAAAACTGTTGAGGGTTATAACTTGTGACAGTGACCGGCATTGTTGTAAATGTCTTGTATTTGTCGCAGTGGAGGAGATCCTCTGCGCTGTAGGCCTGAAATGTTGCTTTGGGACCTGTAGTTCCATGAGCCTTGTATTTGTTTTCACCAGGGGGGCTTACAGGGTTAGCCAGAGAGCTGGGTGACCACACATACCTCCCACCTATGGGGTGGTTTCAGCTACATAATGTGACCATGGTTTGGGTCACATGGTCGAGGCTGTAAGGTCCTGCAAGAGGTCAGGCCTGTGTGCTGGAAGGTCCTATGAGTGGACGGACTTCCTGAAGAGCACGTGGTGAGGCCGTTTTCCAGGAAGATTCCTGTGTTGGAAGGTCCTGTGAGTGGACTGGATTCCTGAATAGCTCATGGTGAGACCGTAGGCTTGGATGGTCACTGTGTTAGAAGGTCCAGCGGGTGGACTGGATTCCTGAATAGCACAGGGTGAGACCATGTACTCGCAGTCTGTGATGGCACTGGGATGGGGAAGCTATGGACCTTCTGAGGGTCTGGACTGTCAGGAGTGCCCTTGTTCCAAGGCATTGGATGAAACGGTGATCCCAGTTAGGCAGCTTCCGCAGAAGCTAGGACTGACGAGGAGTCAGTGTGGGGAACAGGAGCTCTTGTAAAGTTACTCCAGACAAGGGGGTTATAATAAGGGCAGACAAGTATCTGCCATTGTAACAGACTGTTGGTGCCTGTTATGTTCTGTGGTTGTTAATGAACTGTTCTGCGTGCGGTCGCCCACGGTAACTGGACAAAGAGAAGTGCGGCGTGTTTGCGGACAGTGATTCAAAGCCGTATACTATGAAGTGCTATGGACTATGTGAGGTCTGTGATGTGTAACATGGCCTACAGTGGTTTATGAGTTGCGAGTTGCATAATAAACCACATAGACCGTTTAAGTGAAAAAATGTTCCTGTGTGCCTTAAATCCCGCAGCCAAATGAGTGTCGCCCAACACCTTCAGTAAGCGCTGCCTTACAAACTGTTGAGGGTTATAACTTATTATGCAGCTATGAATTCTGCTTTCCTTTACGAACAGCCTACATTTATGTATGGAACGCCGATATTCACGAAACCTATAAATGTACAAACACTCCAGGAGGCGCCTGGAGATTTTTGGAAATCACATGCCTGGGTATTTCTTCCATTCCCACCATCCATCATCTAAATCCCCAAAACTTTGAAATTGGAGAGTGTGTAGCAGTAGTAACCATCTGGGAGTAAGTTACCTGGGTCAAAGTGTGAATGTGCAAAGATGCCATGACTGTTGTATAAGTCTGATTACATGAATCTGTTTTATCCACAGTTCCAAAATACGGCTGAAAAAAAAAATGACGAGATAAACTCAAAAATAAACATTTGGTACAAATTCTAAAAATAAATGGTGCGAATTAGACCAGAAAAATTGGCGCAAGATGGAAAATGTCCTGGCCCAATGGTGTTCTAATAATGTAGAAGATTTACATCCAGTCCTATGAATATCGTATCACGGTACCGTGGATTTTGCATCTGTAGCCCTAATCTATTCTCCGCTGGCCTGTTAGCTAGTGACAGTGTCAGAAGTCTCGCTGTTACAGCTGGACCAGTAAATCAGCGCCGCCGCGGTGTATCGCGGCGGTGCCAAGCTTGCCCAGTTTTTGACCTTCCTTACCTTTTTGCATATAATAAGGACCCTAAGGACCCCCAGCTTTGTGATGTGCATGTCCGCATCCCATATATCCAACGTGCTGGAATTACACGTGTTCTAGATCTGGAGCGAGGAGCGCTGACTGCGCCTTAGGAGACTCCGCTCGCCCCATGTGAAGACTCTGTTAATAAATTAGGTTGAACGCTCCTGTAAGAGGTTAAACCAACTCCCTCATAATCCGTCCTGTTGGGAAATAGCGGGGGATAATGGCAACCCTTTTATTTCATGTGTTTTTCAGCTATGTATACTGGGCTGTGCTGCCATCTAGTGGAGGTATCGGGTAGTTTATGATGTGAAATAGTTCCCTAATTACAGTCACACATCCGCGTCTAGTTTTACTTCCATGTAGAACTGATCACTCTTTTTCTTATGTGGGATCCATTTTACATTCAATTTGTTATTTTTTTACTTCGGTTTTAAAAAACGAAGGCGTTAAAGTGTCTGAGCTTTTATTCATCTGTTGACTCTTGGAACAAATCCGTGAAAAACGGATGGAAAACTGAAGCACAAATGTCTTCCATGTTTCATCTGAGTTTAATGGATCTCCATAGGATATAAAGGGAATCTGTCGGTAGGATCAACCCTTCTAAGCCATCTCTGTGGGCATGAAGGTCATAGGAAGCTGGATAAAATGATGCCTGGATGTCTGCGATCCGATGTTTTATTCCAGAGAAATCCACATTTTTCTTAATATGTAAATGAGCTGTTAAGATCTATGGGCCGGACATAGATCTCCCCGAGAATCGGCCTCCAGAGATTATTGTAAATGACAAGGAGTGTTAGTAGTGTGAGACATAGAGATCAGGAGAGCATTTGAGTTCTATTTAAAAAAAATTTTTCCAACATTTACCTTCTACAACCTTTGTGTACTGTCCATTTCTGTCATTTTCCGAGCACCTTTTTATGATCCCAAAGTTGAGATTAAGGTTGTTGTCATAAATCGGGTGATAGGAGTTCACTAAATTATGGGGCAGGCACGGTCACTAGACCACATTTATGAGCTGCCTCGATCAATGGATCTAAAAATGAGCAAATCAAAATCATCTCCAACAAATGTCAATGTGGAATGTTCTTGTACAGACATGGCAGACACCGGAGGTGACAGATAGTCGCCATACAAAGGCGCTCAGGGGGACGTCATGAATTTGTGATACTTTGTCAGGAGAGGTTTATGCTACACATGGCCACCCGGTGGTTGTTACACAGAACTGCAGCCTGTGGAGGGTTTTTCCACAATGGTGCAATGCTGTACTGAATTGGTACCACGAAAGATCAGAGTCTTGGGGCCTGTGCACATGGCGTCTTTTATCCGCCTAGTTTTTGAAACAATCGTCTTCCTGTAGCATCTTCTTTGACGTCTCTTGAGACGCCGTAGCGAATGGCGCGGCCAGTTCTTTTAGCCGCTTAATTTCTTTCGAAGCCTCGAGCCGTTAAAGGAAGCGAAAAATGGTGGAACGTGTGCGGAGCGAGGCGTTTTTACCTTCCTATGCGTATGGTCATGCTGTTTGGCGGTCCTTTAATAGTTTTTCAGGCGGGTTCTAGATGGAATTTGTCTGAAAAAGACCTTATGTGCACCTACCCTTAAAGGGGTTGTCCAGTCCAAATCATACTCTATGTGACTGCAGACTTATGAATCCCCCCTGTGCTGTGGGGATTCGCCGGTTTCTGAGTCAGGACCGTAGGGTATGTACTGTATGTATGATGTAATAATAAAATAATAAATTTTATTTCTATAATAATTTTTATTTTTATAGCGCCGACATATTCCGCAGCACTTTACATTTCAGAGGGGATTTGTACAGACAATAGACATTACAGCATAACAATAATCACATAGATCATAACAGATACCAAGAGGAATGAGGGCCCTGCTCGCAAGCTTACAGTCTATGAGGAAAGAGGTAGACACGAAAGGTGGGTGGTAACAGTTGCCCTGATTGTATGGACCAGCCATAATGTTAAGTGTGTAACAGTACAGACACAGAGGGCTAATGGATGCATAAAGCATGTGGGAACATGATGCGGGGAACCTGGTTATGGTAAAACTTTTGGCTGTGCCACACAGGGATAGATTAGGTTAATGTGTTGAGGCGGTAGGCCAGTCTGAATAAATGCGTTTTCAGGGCACACTTAAAATTGTGGGGATTGGGGACTAATCGTATTGACCTGGGAAGTGCATTCCAAAGAATTGGCGCAGCACGTGTAAAGTCTTGGAGACGGGAGTGGGAGGTTCTGATTATTGAGGATGCTAACCTCAGGTCATCAACAGAACGGAGGGCGCGGGTAGGATGGTATACTGAAACAAGGGAGGAGATGTAGGGTGGTGCTGAGCCATTGGGTTTTTTGTGGGTGAGGGTAATAAGTTTATACTGAATTCTGGAGTGGATGGGTAGCCAGTGTAATGACTGGCACAAGGTAAAGGCATTGGTGTAAGGATTGGTGAGGAATATGATCCTGGCTGCAGCATTCAAGACAGATTGGAGGGGGGAGAGTTTGGTAAGAGGGAGACCGATTAGAAGAGAGTTACAATAGTCGAGACGAGAATGAATAAGAGAAACAGTAAGAGTTTTGCAGTCAAAAGTAAGAAAAGGTCGAATTCTAGAAATGTTTTTGAGGTGCAGATGACAAGAGCGAGCCAGTGATCGAATGTGGGGGGCAAAGGAAAGCTCGGAGTCAAGTATGACCCCAAGACAGCGGGCATGTTGCTGGGGAGTAATAGTGGAGCCACACGCAGAAATGGCAATGTCGGGTATAGGTACATTAGTAGAGGGAGGAAACACAAGGAGTTCAGTCTTTGACAGGTTCAGTTTCAGATATAGTGAGGACATGATATTAGACACAGCGTTTAGACAGTCGCTGGTGTTTTCTAGAATGGCTGGCGTGATATCAGGAGAGGAAGCGTATAATTTATATGTATAAGCGTATGATGTATGTGTTATACTTAGTCACGGGCAGTAAAGTCTACTGTGTGTAGCCTCGCTCCCGTACACAAGTGTACGGAAGCGAGGTCGAGGGTATGTATAAGTCATACTTCTGTAGTGACCAGAAAAACCATTACTAATGTATGTTATTTGTCATATGGTAAGTGTGTTCTCTATCCCTTACATGATTGCATTTGTGACAACTGTTTCCCGTTTTGCCTTGGGAGGAGGTAAATTATTATGCTGCCCTCTCCTGCCCTGTTTTGGTATTACAACTTGGAGTACTATGCTGCCCTCTTCTGCCTTAGTTTGGTATTGCAACTTGTTTTTCTGATTTGAAAATAAGTGGCAGTTGGTGGTGTGAGGGAGACTGAAAAGGTTGTGTTACGTGCGGTTTTGGTGGTGAGAGGAGGTAGGAAATTGAGGTACTCTTCTAGGAAAAGCGGGTAGTACAAATAGCACCTTTTTTGGAGTGCCCCGCGTTTACAGCAACAGAGTGCTGAGACAAGCAAAGGAGCTGCTGATTTGTCGGATACTCTGATCCGATTAAGGTCAGCTAATCCTCCCCCTTCACGCAGCACAGTTAATCAAATGAAAAGTTACTGCCATCCTCCCAAGGCAGGGACCGAGAAAAGACTTTGACTGACACAATGTGTAAGGAAAATTGTATCTGCTACCCATGACTGTTATATGAAAAGACATATGAATTGTTACAAGTATTCAGTAAAATTCATCTTTCAAGTTTGCACGGGACCCCTGGTGTATGCTTCTTTTGTCCGCGGCCTCATACCCTGCAGGCATCAACATAACCCTCAGTCTCATATATCCGTCAACTCCCCCTTTTATAATTGCCACCTAACCTAGGGATTGTTAGAGCCATCGGAGTCACTGTGACTGAACCAGCCTCCGAGGTACTAGGCCTGCATCCCACAAGGCGGTGTGACACATCCTCTGTGGTCCTTACTCAAAAAACAGTGAATCCCCACAGCACAAAGTGACTGCAGACTTATCGATTTGGACCAGACAACCCCTTTAAGGGTAGGTGCACCTAAGTCCTTTCTCAGACGAATTCCATCTAGAACCCCTTTAAAGGGAATCTGTCACCCCTTTTTGAGATATCATATAATGATATCATTCAATTGTGTGTCACATAAGGATTCTCTTAGTAATTTTTCTTCCCCCTGACCCCGCACCTTTCATGCATAAATACCTTTTTTATATCGTTCAGATGTATGTAAACTGCCGCTGTCCGGTCCGCTGGGCGGGGCTTATTCACCTGCTCCCCCCCTCCCTGTCTTGCTCTACGCATTTCTTCTTGTGTAGAACAATACAGGGAGGGGGGGAGCAGGTGAATAAGCCCCGCCCAGCGGACCGGACAGCGGCAGTTTACATACATCTGAACCGATGTAAAAAAGGTATTTATGCATGAAAGGTGCGGGGTCAGGGGGAAGCAAAAGTACTAAGAGAATCCTTATGTGACACACAATTGAATGATATCATTATATGATATCTCAAAAAAGGGGTGACAGATTCCCTTTAAAGAAGGGTCAGGACTTTTTAAACCAAGCACAAGAGCTCGGTGCCCCCTCGGCATGGCCGAGGAGTTCAGTGCACTTTTCCGATTTTTCCACGTACGAGAAAAGCGGGCCGATTTTTCTGATCAGAGTGTGGTCTGAGTGACATTCGATTTTTTTCCGTTCATGGAGAAATTTAAAAAAGAAAAAATTGTTTCCACCGTCTCCTTTCTGACAGTCCATGAAAAATTGGACTGTACTTAGATGTCATCCGATTTTTTTTTTTTTTTTCACTGACCCATTGACTTGCATTGCCGATTTTTGACATGACCCTCGGATCAAAATTGGACTCGGATTTTCTGCGGACCTCTCAGCCATGTGAAAATAACGGATAGCACTCGTATGTAAAAATCAGACATGTGAATGAGGCCTCAATCAAAAGAGAGGGGGTGACAAGAGATGCATAACAAGTGTGTCGGGGCTCTGAGCTGAATCATCAACTGCAAGTGTGAAAATTGCAGAATTTTCACATTTTTATATGTAATACAAAACCTTGCCAAAAACATTTACAAATGTAATTTCAAGTGTACAATTTTGCTGTAAGGGGATAAAATAATAAATGCAAAAATAAAAATGTAATTTCCACAAATTTGCTTTATTTTAATTCATTATTGGTCATTTAAATTTTTTTATTTATAGTCATTATTGGTAATTTTTTATTTTTTTTATTTTTATTCATTACTGGTAATTTTTTGTGTTTTTTTATTTTTATTGATTATTAGTATTTTTTATTATTGGTAATTTATTTTTTGTTCATTATTAGTAATTTTTTATGTTTTTTTATTTTATTCATTATTAGTATTTTTTATTTTATTAATTATTGATATTTTTTATTCATTATTGGTCATTTTTTTATTTATTAATTATTAGTAATTTTTTTTATTTTTATTCATTATAAGTAATTTTTTATTTTTTTATTCATTATGAGTTTTTTTTATTTTGGTAATTATTGGTCATTTTAAATTTTTTTTACTCATTATTGGTATTTTTTTATTATTGGTAAATTTTTTTGTAATTATTGGTATTTTTATTTTTTTTTATTCATTATTGGTAATTTTTTTATTTTTTTTATTTCTATTCCATTAATACACTTCCATTTGGTTCTTTTTGTTTTTGTTTTTTTTTTATTTGTAGAAATTTAAAATAATAAAAGCAGCAACCGTTCGATATGTTCTTTTTTTTTTATGCAGATCCCATAATAAATGAATATGTCACTTTCCTTCCCGCTGAGACTCTCCTTACCCTTCTCCGCTCTTGACAAATGCATGTGGCTTTTCCAGGGCCGCGCCGTTACGACTCGCAGATAACCAATATGTCCTCCACCGAGCCGAAGACTCTGAATATTTATGGTTCACAATTACAGGCTTAGCAAAGTCTTCTAATTTACCCACTGAGCACTTGAAATAATTTATTTGCGGATATCTGCGGAGGTGAAATGTTGAATTATAAGACTCGTTTTTCTTTGAAATCGAAATTATGGATTAAAGGACAGTTTCCTTGCGGAATAAATCGCCCACACCTCGTCCTTACGGTGCCGTCATATTTATTTTTTTTCTCTTTGCCGAACCTTGAAGGAACGTTCCTGTAAAAGGAATGAGATGTCATTAATTGCGGGTTGTTGCTTGGGGTAAATCTCAAGCTCATGGTGTTTACTTTTCCATGTCGGAAATATTCATTGCTTGTTTTTTGGTTTTATTTGCAGCTTTTGGCGTTCCTCCAGGGTCTTTTTACCTTCTACCATGAGGGATATGAGCTGGCGAGAGAATTTACACCCTATAAGGAGCAGCTACAGTTCAATTTACAAAACGTAAGCGGCTGCTCGGCTGATTACTGAAGCCTCCTGAGCAAATTGAATTGTTTGTCATTTATCTGGAAGCGCAAAACTTCTCCTTAAAGGGGTTTTCCCATGAGAATAAAGAACATTTTAATTAATTGATCTTGAAATAAAAATAAGTTCCACAGCAATAATTAGATTTGTTTAAAAAAAAATGTTCCTGTGCTGAGATAATCTTATAAATGTGCCCCTGCTGTGTACTGTGTAATGGCTGTGTCTGACCGTACAGGAACATGGTCTGATCATACCACAGCTCCTGGGCAGGGGAGGGAACAAAAGAGAGTATACAGACATTGCAACAGAGGAACATGTGAGAATATACTGACATTACAGCAGGAGGCCACATGAGAGTATACAGACAGGACAAAGTCAGGGAACACATGAGAGTAAACAGACAAGACAGCCGGGAAATGCATGAGAGGATACAGACAGGAAAGCCAGGGATCGTGTGAGACTATACAGACCAGACAGCCAGGGAACATATGAGAGTATGAAGACAGGACAGCCGGGGAACACATGATAGTATAGAGACAGGACAGCCAGTGAACATGTGCGAGTATACAGACAGGACAGCTGGGGAACATGTGAGATAATACAGACAGGACAGCTAGGGAATACCTGAGAGTATACAGACAAGACACCTAGGGAACGCATGAGAGAATAAAGATAGGACAGCCGGGGAATGCATGAGAGGACACAGACAGGTCAGCCGGGAAATGCATGAGAGGACACAGACAGGACAGCCAGGGAACATATGAGAGTATGAAGACAGGACAGCCAGGGAACACATGATAGTATAGAGACAGCACAGCCAGTGAACACGTGCGAGTATACAGACAGGACAGCTGGGGAACATGTGAGATAATACAGACAGGACAGCTAGGGAATACCTGAGAGTATACAGACAAGACAGCTAGGGAATGCATGAGAGAATAAAGATAGGACAGCCGGGGAATGCACGAGAGGATACAGACAGAAGAGCCAGGGAATGTGTGACACTATAAAGAACATGTGAGAGTATACAGACAGGACAGCCGGGAACACATGAAAGTATACAGACACGACAGACGGGGAACATGTGAGACTATACAGACAGGACAGCAGGGGAAGGCATGAAAGTTTACAGACAAGACAGCTGGGGAACACATGAGAGTATATAGACAGAACAGCTGGGAATCACATGAGAGTATATAGACAGGACACCAGGAGAGTGTATGAGAGTATACAAAGAGCACAGCCGGGGAACTCATGAGAGTATACAGACAGGACAGTTGGGAATCGCATGAGAGTACACAGGCAGGACAGCCGGGGAACTCATGAGAGTATGCAGACACGACATCCGGAGAACACGTGAGTGTATACAGACAGGACAGCCGTGGATCGCAGCTGATTCTTTCTGAGAGGTAAAACAAGTTTAAGAAGCATGAGCAAATTTTTTACCTCACAAAAAGAATCATCTGCGTTCCCCGGTTGTCCTGTCTGTATTTTCTCTTTTGCGTCCTCCCCTGCTGAGGAGCTGTGATATGATCAGCTTGCGGGCTGGTTTTCTACAAAGTGGGGCCCTGGGCAAAATTTTAAAGTGGGGCCCTAAATGCTAACAAATTGCACAATCACGCAGAAACATTAACATTGCATTTACATGTGCTGGGTTTAGGCTGTTACATGAGTGTGATCAACAATGTCGAAGTCGTTTGGCTCTTGTTTCCCGGCCTCTTTATACCGGTGGAGGAAGAATGATGGGGACAGATCGATCATTAGTAGTTCAATCTGTCCCCATTCGGTATCATGTTATTGGCAGCACATCTGCAGCTTACACTGGGCGGTGTGCTGTTGAGAACATTTTTTTTTTCTTCCAGCAAAAACGAAAGGCCGCATTTTTCTTGTTTGTTGGGCGATTGCTGATGTTTACTTCTGTCTGTGCTACCGGTATTTATAAATGCATTCCTATAATTTTGGCCAGGAAGTAAAGGGCATTTAAAAAAAAAATACAAAAATAGAAGTGCTACACCCACAAAGTGAAATTTGATAATGTTTATTAGCACCAAAAATAAAAAAATACAAATAATAAAAAGTGGTGAATGGGTACAGAGAAACTGCTGCACTAAGGTGACCCAGAAAAGCAAAAACAAGTCAGAACTGGCAAAACAACCTGCAGGCAGTAGAAACTAAGGGACCCCCATAGTCCTCCATAGAGTATCACACCCCCCAAAGTCCTCCATATAGTATAATGCACAGCCCATAGTCATCCATATAGTATTATGCACACCCCATAGTCATTCATATGGGGATAATGCACTCCCCATAGCCCTCCATGTAGTATAATGTAGGAGGAAGCTGACCGTACATCATTTCTTTTTACAGACCCGGAATAACTTTGAGAGCACCCGGCAGGAGATGGACCGCTTAATGCAGAGGATGAAGTCTGCAGACCAGGACTATAGACCACCCAGCCAGTGGACCATGGAGGGATATTTATACGTCCAGGAGAAGAGTACGTCGTCTTATGTTTCTTTTCTTATTTTATGTCTCTTGTCTCTCACCGTTTGTGTGTTCTGTGCTGGTAGAATTGTGCTCTAATTCTGTTTGATATTGGAGAAAGTGTGCCGTCCCCCGAGGAGTTGACCTGTGAACTTCCAGAATAATTATCATCCTTGTGAAGTTGTAATGCGTTCCTCTACGCCCCATTGTGTCAATCCTTTTTACCCCTGCTGCGTCGGTCTGGATTGCACATTGTCTTGTTAACACGTACCAATGTCGGATCCTAGAACACTGTTCTTGGTATAGGAACCCTCCATGAACAGCATATGCACCAAGCTGTGTCCGATACAGAGCCTGCCATAACCGTATGCCGGCAGACGAGTCCTCTGATGAAATCAATCGCTTTGGGTCCCACTCTTACCCATTGGTTTGGGAGCCGTTATGACCCCTATATGAAAGGGGTAATCAATGGTTTGGCTTCTGTCAACCACCGTTTAGGAGAACTTACAGATTTATTCTATACAAGAGAAATCCGCTTCTTTCTCCTTCTGGACTGATCTTTCACTCTCAAGTTATAGTAAAATCTGTATTCAGTGAAGACAGATTTTCCCATTACTGAGATAGTAAGTGACAATTGGTGCTTTTAAAATTCTATGAGGAAAGGGAGGAGTTATAGACAAACAGACATTCTAACAAAACAACAGTTACAATTCTCCATTGAGCTTTATGAACACCAACTGTCCTCTCTTATCTCCGTAATCTGTATTCACTCATACAGATTTAACCAGTGAATTGAGAATTTTGATAGTGAATGATAATCGAAGAGGAGAAAGAAGCAGATTTTTCTGATATATTGCAAAGTTTCTTGTTTTCACATGTACTATTGATTTATGGGAAAAAAAATTACATGACTATTACATGTTAAATTTTATATGTCACTTATCCCATGTGCATGGTAATAATAATATTAGTAAATACCTCCAATTACAAATGTAGTATAGTTCTTCTGATAATTCTGATAAGCTATGTCGCTTACCCCATGTGCAGGGCATTGCAGGAGCTTAGGTATCCATGGTTACAGCAACGAACTAACTTTTACTGTATGACTGGCTGTAACCATGGATACTTAGGCTACTGCAATGCCCTGGACATGAGGCAAGCGACATAACTTATCAGAAGAACTATACTACATTTGTAATTGTAGGTATTTGCTAATATTATTAATATTACAGCCACTACATATTGAGTTACGACCTTAGAGATGGAATACCACTTTTACATTAATTTTTCTTCTATGCTTGGCCCTCAACTCCCCTCATCTGCTAAGTAGCTTACACTTTTCAAAAAGTTTTCGGAGTAGCTTTTACTCTTGCCCAATATATTTAGTAGGCTCGGGGGATTTCACAATATCAGCCTTTACCGCATTTCTTTTTTTGCAGATCTCATTTACATTTACAAGCAATGCAATTACTATGTTCCTCGCCTCGGCTATTATCTTACACCATGTTTGTGACTGCACGCATTGCTGGATTCGGAGCCTCTCCGTGAAACAGTTGTAACATTATTTCAATTAAATATTAATCTTTATCCGATGTAAATGTTGTGAACCAGAACCTGAAAGCCAGAGGATATAAAGGGAATTACACTTAGCAGCTGCTTTTCTTGCACGCAGCTGCCCTGCCCCAGTGGTTATAGGATCTGTAGACATCATAGTTCTGCCTTATGTAAATAGAAGGGCTTGTTACAGATCGATCCTGTCGTTAAAGAGGACCTGTCACCAGCTCAAAAGGTGAGGAGGTTTTGCTTTAAACTTTATTCCAGCAGCTCCTCTAAGGAGGACCTGCCTCTAGCTAAAAAGTGTCCAGCACCCCTGGGAATTCCATATTTTTTATTATTTTTTTTTAAATCCCTCAAATGGTTCCAGAGATATGGGCCTTTATTAATTTAGTCCTAATTTTTATGGTCTTTACTAAGAGGATGTGGTTCACCAGCTCCTCTGGGGCGTGTCCTAATGCAGAGTAGCCTAATTACCCTGTGAGCACTGCCCCCCGTAAAGACCAAAAAAAGGACCAAATGTCTGGAACCGTATGACAGGTAAGAAAAAAATGACGGACTACTCAGGGAAGCTGGACACTTTTTAACTAGCGACAGGGCCTCTTTATGTAGAATTTTGTTACTAATGTCACATACAAAACATAGCCCCCGTCTGTTTTGACCTGCACTTCACGTAGTAGTTGGCCGGATGCTTCAGTATAACACTAAATGCATTGTGGGTGCTGGTCAGTCATCAATAGCTAATCTTGATGTGACTGTTGAGAAAAGGGTGGGGGTCCTTGGGAGACCTACTTTGATTGGGGGCAGCAGTGACAATTTACATGGCTTCTGTACGTAACAAGGAATCAGAGGTTGTTCTGATGATTGGTGAAATGGAAAGGACTTCTAGGACTATTGGGCAAGTGATATGGTTTGGTGGGATTTTTGAAGAAGTGAAGGGTTGCTGCCATGAGTAAGTGTCAGCTGTGACTACTGGGGAAGAGAGGAGATCAGTTGTGACTACTGGGGAAGAGGGAAGATCAGTTGTGACTACTGGGGAAGAGGGGAGATCAGTTGTGACTACTGGGGAGGAGAGGAGGTCAGTTGTGACTACTGGGGAAGAGAGGAGATCAGTTGTGACTACTGGGGAAGAGAGGAGATCAGTTGTGACTACTGGGGAAGAGAGGAGATTAGTTGTGACTACTGGGGAAGAGAGGAGATCAGTTGTGACTACTGGGGAAGAGAGGAGATCAGTTGTGACTACTGGGGAAGAGGGGAGATCAGTTGTGACTACTGGGGAAGAGGGGAGATCAGTTGTGACTACTGGGGAAGAGAGGAGATCAGTTGTGACTACTGGGGAAGAGAGGAGATCAGTTGTGACTACTGGGGAAGAGAGGAGATCAGTTGTGACTACTGGGGAAGAGAGGAGATCAGTTGTGACTACTGGGGAAGAGAGGAGATCAGTTGTGACTACTGGGGAAGAGAGGAGATCAGTTGTGACTACTGGGGAAGAGGGGAGATCAGTTGTGACTACTGGGGAGGAGAGGAGATCAGTTGTGACTACTGGGGAAGAGAGGAGATCAGTTGTGACTACTGGGGAAGAGAGGAGATCAGTTGTGACTACTGGGGAAGAGAGGAGATTAGTTGTGACTACTGGGGAAGAGAGGAGATCAGTTGTGACTACTGGGGAAGAGAGGAGATCAGTTGTGACTACTGGGGAAGAGGGGAGATCAGTTGTGACTACTGGGGAAGAGAGGAGATCAGTTGTGACTACTGGGGAAGAGAGGAGATCAGTTGTGACTACTGGGGAAGAGGGAAGATCAGTTGTGACTACTGGGGAAGAGGGGAGATCAGTTGTGACTACTGGGGAAGAGAGGAGATCAGTTGTGACTACTGGGGAGGAGAGGAGATCAGTTGTGACTACTGGGGAAGAGGGAAGATCAGTTGTGACTACTGGGGAAGAGGGGAGATCAGTTGTGACTACTGGGGAAGAGAGGAGATCAGTTGTGACTACTGGGGAGGAGAGGAGATCAGTTGTGACTACTGGGGAAGAGAGGAGATCAGTTGTGACTACTGGGGAGGAGAGGAGATCAGTTGTGACTACTGGGGAAGAGAGGAGATCAGTTGTGACTACTGGGGAAGAGAGGAGATTAGTTGTGACTACTGGGGAAGAGAGGAGATCAGTTGTGACTACTGGGGAAGAGAGGAGATCAGTTGTGACTACTGGGGAAGAGGGGAGATCAGTTGTGACTACTGGGGAAGAGAGGAGATCAGTTGTGACTGTAATAGGGATGTGGAGGATTCCTGCTGTGACTGAAGGGTAAATTATGGGGTCTGCTGTAACATTAGGACAAGTGAAAGGGTTTGCTGTACTTATTAGGGAAGTGGAGGAGTCCTGCTGCAACATCTGGGGAAGAGTGGGGATCAGTTGTGATTATTGGAGCAGAGGGGTCTGTTATTACTACTACATAGATTAGTTAAGATGTTTGTGGTGATTATTGGGAACGTGGAAGTGAGCGCAGTGACTATGGGGCAATTGAAGGGGTTTGCTATGACACTAGAGAAGTGGACGGGCCTTGCTGAGACTGATGGGAAAATAACCGGGTCTACTGTAACTGGTGGTGAAGAGAAATGATCAGTTGTGACTACTGGGGAACAGAGTTGGTTCTGCAGTGACTATTGGGGAGCATGTGAGGGAGATTGCATCACTACTGGGAAGTTGGAAGTTAATCCTGATGTGCCTAATGAAGAAGTGTGAAGCTGAATGGGAGGAAATGATTTTTCTAATTGTAGAGGAAAGGAGAGGACCTGCTGTAACTATTGGGGAGTTCTAAAATATTAAGCTTTGATTAAGGCCAACCTAGCATATTTGGACTTCCCTGTTGTCAGTGCATTTGCATCAATCGCTTTCTGGTGGAGCCATCCCTATAACATGCTGTTGCTGATTCATAGACCTGGCTAACATTGATACAAGATGTTCATTATATAACAGCCATAAAAAAAATCACGTTTCAGAGATACTTTTCACAGCTGATTTCTTTTTCATGCAATCATAACAGAAGGTTGTCAAGTGGTGTAAAACAAAAAGGGTTTATATAATTTCCAGAAGAAATGACTGTCAGCTTCGTGCTTCCGCTCTGAGCTGTCATACCTTGTAGAAGGTTGAGATCTCGCATCGTGAGATGTGACATTTCTATTATTACCAGATAAGTCTTCTCTGAAGGAAATATCACACATCTGTCATCCTCACTGGGACGTTTGTCTGATAGCTGTGGATGTCGCTCCTGCTCTTTATTCCATAGCTTTATGGCCAATACCATCATAACCAGGCAATGTCCCATGGTAGTCCTGTGAGTATGACTTGCGGCCTTTAAAGGGGTTTTCGCAATTAGATAGCGCCTTTTAAAAAGCAGCCATCCAGCTATTATACTAGTACGAGTCTTTCTTTACTAGCCCCCCTGATGGTCAACTCTTCTGGTTGGGTGAAGCTCAAGTGGTCATGTCAAACATGGTTGCGTTGAATCATAAATGTATGATGTGGGTTCTACTACTGGAGCTGCACCCCAATGTGAGCCACTGTCTCATGTGCGACTCCCTTAATCTATTTCTATGTGACCTCTGAAAATCGCTGAGCACACTTGCTTGTTACTGTTTAGAATACCCAGAGAAATTAAACAAAATTCTGTGCATGGCCTGCCATCTCTCCTTTCCTGTGCATGTGCTGCCATCTCTCCTTTCTTGGTCATGCTCTGCCATCTCTCCTTTCCTGTGCATGTGCTTCCATCTCTCCTTTCCTGTGCATGTGCTGCCAACTCTCCTTTCCTGTGCAAACGATGCCATCTCTCCTTTCCTGTGCAAGTGCTGCCATCTCTCCTTTCCTGTGCATCCACTGCCATCTCCCCTTTCCTGTGCATGCGCTGCTGTCTCTCCTTTCCTGTGCATGCGCTGCTGTCTCTCCTTTCCTGTGCATGCGCTGCTGTCTCTCCTTTCCTGTGCATGCAGTGTCATTTCCCCTTTCCTGTGCATGTGCTGCCATCTCTCCTTTCTTCTGCATGCGTTGCCATCTCTCCTTTCTTTTGCATGCGCTGCCATCTCTCCTTTCCTGTGCATGCACTGCCATCTCTCCTTTCCTGTGCATGTGCTTACATCTCACCTTTCCAGTGCATGCGCTGCCGTCTCTCCTTTCTTTTGCATGCGCTGCTGTCTCTCCTTTCCTGTGCATGCACTGTCATCTCTCCTTTCCTGTGCATGCGCTGCCGTCTTTCCTTTCCTGTGCATGCGCTGCCATCTCTCCTTTCCTGTGCATGCGCTGCCATCTCTCCTTTCCTGTGCATGCGCTGCCATCTCTCCTTTCCTGTGCATGTGCTGCCATCACTCCATTCCTACACATGCACTGCCGTCTCTCCTTTCCTGTGCATTGGAGTGTCATTCTCAAGAATGGAATCTGTGACCATGCAGAGCTTATGTGCGTCACATGGTACACTGTGTACCCATTTGCTGCCCATCTTTATTGCTCCAGTGCATCTGAAATGAGAAATAAAGTCCTCCTGAATCATTTTTTTGTATGCAACTCAGCTCCCAAAGATAACTATATACCAGAATTTTTTTTACTTTGTAACTTACATTCTTTGGTTAACAAAAAGTAGAGGACAGCTCAAAGAGAGTATACTGCTGTATCAGACTACAGAGGGATTGATGTTACCATGAAGACACAATATTTTTTTTTTCATTTATAGACATTTTCAGAAGTTAAAAAAGACAAAAAACAAAAGACTATTCTTTATTGTAGAAGCTTCGGAGCAGTAGGATAATGGGTTGCAGAGGTTTTCTGTTCCCCCGGTGTTATCCGGTAATGCGGAATGGTCCGTAATCCGCTATTATGTAGTGATTGTTACCGTGCCACGCTGCATTGTTTGTGACTGACTGCGATGTTTGCACACGTTACCATTGAGTTAACCTTTCGACGCGTCTCTTCTGGGTTAGATTACGGCTTATTTTTTCCCGTGGCGGTCTATGAAGGATACTTATGATCTGCACATACAGGATGTGATTTGTGTTGCTCTGGAATCAATATGTTCCTGGACACCTGTAACCTGCAAACCGTCTCTAATCCAACGGCTTTTCCAGTTAATGAGCCCCAATGGGGGACGCAGCTGTTGTATTCCACATGGATTGTCCTACCGGTGTGCATGGAATCGGGGCCAAAGCTGCTGTGACTTCCCATCCCGTATATATCTATAATTAAGCGTACAGATCATTATGGCGGGGGGTTTTGGCACTGAGGATGTTTGTCGAGCTGAATGTTAGTGAAAGGTTAAAGGTTCTCCAAGACCCGATTTATTCTTCATAGCTGAAACGTTCTGGTTTAAGATTTTTACTTTCGCAGGTTTTTCTATACAGATGCAATCCCGAAAAGTTTGTGTTTTGTTTGCAGCAAAGACCAAAAAAATATATATATTTTAGCGGCGTGACATAAGACATGATAATACAGCAGAAAGGGTCCGTTTTTTTTTATACAGATAGCGCCACTATTGTACATTGGTGGTGTCCGGTATTGTAGGTTAGATTAAGAAATTCGTAGAAGGCTAAACTGCAATTCCAGACATAGCCTCTACACAAGAGTGGTGCTGTTTCTAAGAAAATGAATCCATTTTTTTTTTAACTGTTTATTATGTCAAACTTTTTTTTCTCTCTATATTAAGGGCCCCTCGGGTTTACATGGACACGGCATTACTGTACTTACGACAAAAGCAGTAAAACCTTTACGATGAGCGTTTCCGAAACAAAGTCTGGTGGAAAAGTGGTGAGTGTTATGGCTGTTTTTAATGGCTCCCTGGAAGTATTCTTCAGGAATTTTTATTATTTTGTAAAAAAAAAAAAAAAAATGGGTAAAATGGTCATCTCAATTAGACCAAGTGTACACTATGAGGGCATGTGGACATGATAGATAAGTCTCCCTTCCCTCAGAGTAGGAACTAGCAGGCAGGTGTACTATTTTTATGGTGAGAACTGAACTGGCTCTACTGGCTTGGACGGAACGTCAAGGCTGCAGACGATCAGTGGCCACCGATTGGCTGCAGCTGTCACATGACGTCCAGCACCGGAAGAGGAAGCAAGAGGACCATCTGTGGACACAAGCAGAAGTGCGGAAGAGTGATAAATATCTATTATTTTCTTTTTTCTGACTCCCCATAGGCCTATTTTTAATATAACAACACCTAAATATATCCCTAAAATAATGCCATGAAGGGAACATAGATACGTCCCCAAACCACAAAACTTCACACAAGGCAAAAATAAAATTGAAAATCTTTATTGCAACAGTTAATAAAATGTAAAACAGCTAGGAAGATACCACAGGTACAGGAAAAGAAAGTGGGTAACCCAGGGGTTGACCAAAATCACAAATGTGTCAATGGTCATACATATATATAGCATGCACATAAAAATGAAAAACCAATGTTGGTTCTATGTAACTACAGTATGTACAAAAATGAAGAAAACTATCAATTTTTTGTCATATATGCCATAGAAATACATTATAATTAATGCATGTTGCAATCATAGTGAGCCACCTAATTCTCATAATATACATTAAAAGGCATAAATGTGCCAAGATTAAATAAGTATACAATAGCAATAAATAATGTGACTATTATTTATTCTATTTAGTGATTTTGGTCAACCCCTGGGTTACCCACTTTCTTTTCCTGTGGTATCTTCCTAGCTGTTTTACATTTTATTAACTGTTGCAATAAAGATTTTCAATTTTATTTTTGCCTTGTGTGAAGTTTTGTGGTTTGGTGACCTATTTTTATTATAAAAATATTTAGATGAGAACCCTTTAGTAGATTAGCGCATCAAGTGTGAATGAGGATACCCATGACTGGCCGTTGGTGCCAATGGTGCCTTTTTCAGGAAAGACAGGTAATGCATTCCCTTCTTTGTCACATTGAATGTGGTGATTAGCTGACAAAAATCTCTTACCTATGGCTAGCTTCATTGTTGGGTCTAGAGATGAGAAAATTGCTTCTCGCAACCCCGGTCCATAGTTCAGGTCAGTGCTCTGTGGCTGATTATAGGAGATGCTCGAATTTCCTGAGCTTTCCAGTTCCCCGGTGCGGCCTTTGATTCACCAATTTGGCGTGCCGTCATATGTTTGGTGCACAGGTGGCATCTCACCAGCCTGGCTAATCAAAAGCTAACCTGGGATCCAGTAGGGTAAGGAAATTCGTGCAGCGCCTTTCCATGGCCAGAGGCCACTGGTCTGGACCATGGACTTGGGCCTTCACGAAGCGATCTGCTCACTCCAAGTTGGGTCTTGTGGTACAGAACAACGAGGTCTGCTCCATATAGAGCAGTTGTGTGATACAGACAATATAAATGGTTGGACAGAGGGATCGGACCTCTTTCACCCCATTGTCCACAGTGGGAAAGCCAAACTGGACAACTCCTAGAACAATGGTCAGAAATAACATCAGAGATGGTTGGGAAGTGGGACTGTTTTCAGAAAACAATCAAATGAACCACTCCACCTTACCAAGAGTAATGGCTCCGCTTTCTAAGCTTTTTGGGGTATAGGCTAATCTTCCACTAATTAGTCATGTCTGCTCAATACCAATACGTACAGGACAGTCCATTTTAGATTTTTCCACATATATGCGCAGAGAACATCTTTAATTATCTTGTGATGTAGATGCCTCATACAAAACAACTATAGGACGGCAGACGTCAAGACCCGGTGATGTGTTGTTGTTTTTTTCTCCAAATGTGATCATCTTGTGTCACTCAATATGTGGAGACCAGGAAAGAAAGACACCCTGATAGCAGTCATATCCCTGTAATACTCGGCATATTGGGGTGACATCCAAGTGGGAGATGTGATGGTGGCCATTTTGAAATTTGAGATACAGGTGACCCTTCTAGGAAATGTGTCATAAATAGTGTTGAGCGATACCATCCGATACTGAGAAGTATTGGATCGGATTGGATCGGACCGATACCCCAAAATGTATCGGTATCGCCGATTCTGATACCGGAAGTCCCATACAAGTCAATGGGACAGAAATATTGGAATTAAATAAAACCCTTTCTTTCCTTGTACATCTATTTCGGGAGGGGAGAAGAGTGTGGGCGGTGCGTGGGCGGACACTGTGCCTGTCTGTATGTGCGGGCGGTTTCTGTACGGGCCTGCCGGGGGCCTGTGCCGGTTATCGGGGGTCTGTGCGGGCCTGCCGGGGGCCTGTGCCGGCTGTCGGGGGTCTGTACAGGCCTGCCGGGGGCTTGTGCTGGCTGTCGGGGGTCTGTACGGGCCTGCCGGGGGCCTGTGCTGGCTGTCGGGGGTCTGTACGGGCCTGCCGGGGGCCTGTGCCGGCTACCGGGGGGTCTGTACGGGCCTGCAGGGGCCTGTGCCGGCTGTCGGGGGTCTGTACGGGCCTCCCGGGGGCCTGTAGGCCTGCCGGGGGCCTGTGCCGGCTGCCGGGGGTCTGTACGGGCCTGCTGGGGGTCTTGTGTGTGTGCAGGCATTGTCTGATGGGACTACAAGTCCCATTGGGCAATGGCTGCTACAATGACAGTGATTGACACATTAGCCAATGAAAAAAACATACATACTACATACTTACTACATATATACTACATTCATACAACATACATACATACTACATACATACTTCATATATACTACATTCATACAACATACATACATACTACATACATACTTCATATATACTACATTCATACAACATACATACATACTACATATATACTACATTCATACAACATACATACTACATATATACTACATTCATACAACATACATACTACATACATACTTCATATATACTACATTCATACATACTACATACATACAACATACATACAACATGCTACAGACATACAACATACATACTTCATATATACTACATTCATACAACATGCATACTACATACATACTTCATATATACTACATTCATACAACATACATACATACTACATATATACTACATTCATACATACATACATAGTACATACTACATACATACATACAATACATGCATGCATTCAACATACATACTACATATATACTACATTCATACAACATGCATACATACTATATACATACTACATGCATACAACATACATACAACATGCTACAGACATACAACATACATACTACATACGTACTACATTCATACACCAGACATACATACTACCTACATACTACATACAATACATTCATACATTCATAGAATACATACATATAGACATACAGTACATATAACATAGAGTACATACTCACCATAACTTGTCACTTTGTTCCCCGAAGCCAATGTCATCTGTGGAAAAATATGAAAAAAACAAACAAGCGATATACTCCCTGATCCGCAGAAATCCACAGTGTCCCACGACGATCTCCCATAGAGAACAGCTGATGCGACCGCTCTCTATGGGACTCCTCCGCCACTGTAAAAAAATAGTCCCTAGTCTCACTTTATGGCAAATGCTGCGTGGGAACTTTCTCACACAGCAATGCCAAAAGTGAGACTAGGGACTATTTTTTTTTTACAGTGGTGGAGGAATACAGTGCGGAAGGATACCTACCTCCCGTCATTGTATTCCTGGAGCCCGCAGAGAGCGGTGGCATCAGCTGATGCTGCTCTTCTGCATGGGAGATCGTCATGGGACACTCGTGGATTTCTGCGGATCAGGGAGTATATTGCTTGTTTGTTATTTTCATATTTTTCCACAGATGACACTGGCTTCGGGGATCAAAGTGACAAGTGATGGTGAGTATGTACTCTGTTATATGTACTGTATGTCTATATGTATGTATTGTATGAATGTATTGTATGTAGTATGTATGTAGCATGTATGAATGTAGTATATATGTAGCATGTATGTATGTTGTATGAATGTAGTATATATGAAGTATGTATGTAGTATGTATGTTGTATGAATGTAGTAGATATGAAGTATGTATGTAGTATGTATGTTGTATGAATGTAATATGTATGTAGTATGCATGTAGTATTTATATGTTGTATGAATGTAGTATATATGAAGTATGTATGTAGTATGTATGTATGTTGTATGAATGTAGTATGTATGTATGTTGTATGAATGTAGTATATATGTAGTATGTATGTATGTTGTATGAATGTAGTATATATGTAGTATGTATGTAGTACGTATGTTGTATGAATGTAGTATATATGAAGTATGTATGTAGTATGTATGTAGTATGTATGTTGTAAGAATGTAGTATATATGTAGTATGTATGTAGTATGTATGTTGTATGAATGTAGCATATATGAAGTATGTATGTAGTATGTATGTTGCATGAATGTAATATGTATGTTGTATGTATGTAGTATATATGAAGTATGTATGTTGTATGAATGTAGTATGTATGTAGTATGTATGTTGTATGAATGTAGTATATATGAAGTATGTATGTAGTATGTATGTTGTAAGAATGTAGTATATATGTAGTATGTATGTAGTATGTATGTTGTATGAATGTAGCATATATGAAGTATGTATTTTGTATGAATGTAGTATATATGAAGTATGTATGTAGTATGTATGTTGTAAGAATGTAGAATATATGTAGTATGTATGTAGTATGTATGTTGTATGAATGTAGCATATATGAAGTATGTATTTTGTATGTATGTAGTATGTATGTTTTTTTTTTTTTACATTCAACACATTAGCCGGATGATGGGACTACTACTGTCCCATCATTGGCTAATGTGTCAATCACTGTCATTGTAGCAGGCATCGCCCGATGGGACTCGTAGTCCCATCAGACGATCCTGCACAGAGCCCCGGCAGCCCACACAGAGCCCCGGCAGGCCCGCACAGAGCCCCGGCAGGCCCGCATAGACCCCCGAGAGGCCCGTACAGGCCCCCGACAGCCGGCACAGGCCCCCGGCAGGCCCGTACAGGCCCCGGCAGGCCCGCATAGACCCCCGAGAGGCCCGTACAGGCCCCCGACAGCCAGCACAGGCCCCCGGCAGGCAGGCCCGTACAGACCCCGCATCATGATGCGCACAGACCGCGCATCATGATGACATCATTTCAGCAGCCGGTCACAGCCACAACAGTGGCTCATTGCATTATGGGGACTTCCGATTCCGGTATCCGATATTGAAAAAAATATCAGTACTGGGTATCGGAATTCCGATACAGCGAATACCCGATATTTGCAGTATCGGAATGCTCAACTCTAGTCATAAATGTTCTCTTTAGATTAAATTCTTTGACCAATCGTAGTTGTACTGTAGGTTCTATGGTTTAGTACATGTAGATTTTGTGGAGTTGTGAACTGTTCCTAATGAAGAAACTGTAATGTGGGTACATCACATCATTTTTCTTTTCCCCCCTTCTTCAGAACGGGTTGATCTCCAGCACCCCAGAAATGTTTAAGCTGAAAATGTGCATCAGACGCAAAACCGACTCTATAGACAAGCGCTTCTGCTTCGACATAGAAGTCATAGAAAGGTCAGTCATTGGCTTCAGTAACTGATAGAATTGTCAACTTTTTGTTTTTTAACTATTTTTGGTAAAATGTTTGAATGTCTGTAATGGACATTCTGGTTTCTTCATAATTCAGTAGAAATAGATTGAAAACTGCCTTACAAATATGACGACTGTTGAAAATATGGAGTCTTCTCAGTCCGAAGCATATAGTCCATGTGGCTGCCGGGCCACTTGAATCAGGGTCTCTGCACCTACATCATTCTGCTCTCAGATGGGGTAACCATAACCTGCAGATAGATTAAATTTCCTCCAGAATCCAGTGATGACGGCTTTACACCACTTCATCTGACACTCGGCATTGTGCTTCGTGATGTACGGCTGCATGCAACTTCTCGGCCTTGAAGCATCTAGCGGGAGCGCATTGTTTATGCTGATGTTATACTAGAGGAGGTCTGGACTTTGCAGTTATGGGGTCAGCAGAGCATTGGTGACTTTTCTGCCCTCTGCTCCTCAGCACTCGGTCCCCCGCTCTGTAATGTTATGGGGTCTTCATTTCATGGTTGAGTTGCTGCAGTTCTTTCCACTTCTCAATATTATCACACACAGGTGATGGAGGAAGATTTAGGAGGAAAAAATGTCATTTAAGGACTTGCTACCCTGGTGGCTTCTATTACAGGACCGTGTTGGTACCAGTGAGCTCTGCACCACCAGCCGTAGCTGTTCTATCAAATGTTAGTAAAGGCAAATGGTATTGCGGGGGGCTGGAGGTTATACACTGCGGTTGAGGAGCCGGATATTACACACGAGGGACAATGAGGACAAATGTTATGGGAAAGTGGGTCCGGGTGTTATACATTGGGGACATTGGGGCCAGATGTTATGCACCAGGGTCAATGGGGCAGAATGTTATATACTGGGATTAATGGAGCCGGATATTGTACATTGGGGCTGGACGATATACACTTTGGACAAAGGGGCCGCATTTTATACCGTGAGGACAATGGGGCTGGATGTTGTACACTGGGAACAATGGGGCCGGATGTTATACACTGGGCACAAAGGAACCAGCTGTTACACACTGGGAGCAATGAGACCAGACATTATACACCGGAGGCCATGCGGCTGGGTGTTATATACTGGGGCAATAGGGCCAGACATTATATACGGGGGACAATGGGGCCAGACATTATACATCGGTGGGCAAAAGGCCAGACATTATACACCGGGGAGCAATGGGGCCAGACATTATACACCGGGGGCAATGGGGCCAGACATTATACACCGGGGGCAATGGGGCCAGACATTATACACTGGGGCAATGGGGCCAGACATTATACACCGAGGGGCAATGGGGCCAGACATTATACACTGGGGAGCAATAGGGCCAGACATTATACACCGGGGGGCAATGGGGCCAGACATTATACACTGGGGGGCAATGGGGCCAGACATTATACACCGGGAGGCAATGGGGCCAGACATTATACCCCAGGGAGCAATGGGGCCAGACATTATACACCGGGGGCAATGGGGCCAGACATTATACACTGGGGCAATGGGGCCAGACATTATACACCGAGGGGCAATGGGGCCAGACATTATACACTGGGGAGCAATAGGGCCAGACATTATACACCGGGGGGCAATGGGGCCAGACATTATACACTGGGGGGCAATGGGGCCAGACATTATACACCGGGAGGCAATGGGGCCAGACATTATACACCGGGGGCAATGGGGCCAGACATTATACACCGGGGGGCAATGGGGCCAGACATTATACACTGGGGCAATGGGGCCAGACATTATACACCGAGGGGCAATGGGGCCAGACATTATACACTGGGGAGCAATAGGGCCAGACATTATACACCGGGGGGCAATGGGGCCAGACATTATACACTGGGGGGCAATGGGGCCAGACATTATACACCGGGAGGCAATGGGGCCAGACATTATACCCCGGGGAGCAATGGGGCCAGACATTATACACCGGGGGCAATGGGGCCAGACATTATACACTGGGGCAATGGGGCCAGACATTATACACCGAGGGGCAATGGGGCCAGACATTATACACTGGGGAGGAATAGGGCCAGACATTATACACCGGGGGGCAATGGGGCCAGACATTATACACTGGGGGGCAATGGGGCCAGACATTATACACCGGGAGGCAATGGGGCCAGACATTATACCCCGGGGAGCAATGGGGCCAGACATTATACACCGGGGGGCAATGGGGCCAGACATTATACACCGGGGAGCAATGGGGCCAGACATTATACACCAGGGGGCAATGGGGCCAGACATTATACACTGGGGGGCAATGGGGCCAGACATTATACACTGGAGACAATGGAGTTAAGACCTGAAATCAACGAATAAGACATTTTTGCCAATACTTTTATCTACATCATCTCTCTAGCTATCGATTTATGCTTTTCTTTTCCAGACAAGGCATCATAACTCTTCAAGCATTATCTGAGGCGAACAGAAAACAATGGTTGGAGGCAATGGATGGAAAAGAGCCAGTAAGATCAATTTTATTGCAATTTTTTGCTTTGTGAACAACATCTGTCGGGAATAAAAAGGATTTCATCCTAAAATTCCTCAGCCTAGTTGCATGTGTTCTTATTGAAGCTGCTCTTCAATCTATATTGCTTCCGCCGCGGCATCCATAGATCTCATCCAACTTCCCATTCAGGTTTCCCAAGGAGTGACAACCCCTGAGGAAGCAAGAACTGTACTGCTGATTTATTTTTAAATGTATTTTATATTTATCTTGGTGGATTTTTTATTTTTAGACCAGTAGTCTCCAATGTCTTTAATAGTGAACACAACACAAGATTTTGGTCTAAAAACTAAGAAAAACTATTACATGTAGATAAACTATAAAAATAACAGAAAGCAACAATAATTGCTTGTGTAATTATGTGATATCAATATATTAAAGGACCGAGGCCCCAATTCATCCTTTGCGCTTTTTTTTTTGTTTGTTTTTTGATGCCATAATGAAAAATGTTCTTTTTTATTACTTATTACCTTTTTTTTTTTTTTTTTGCTCTTCTTTAACTTTTAGAGCAAAAAAGTCACATAAAATCACATGTAATCAATATTTAACGTATTACTTTGTTTTATATTTCAGATTTACACACTTCCGGCGATCATCAGCAAAAAGGAGGAAAGTAAGAGCTTGTACAATGTGTTTTACTTACTATGTGACCTTGTTTGAAAGGAGTATAATAAGTCTGCGTTCACATGCCGAAAGCCGCGTCAGCTTTATACCACTGCAGTAGATGGGAACAGTAGATGGGCCGCAGCAGTACAGGGACATCAGGCGTAGTGTAACCTTTGTGTGTGAATGCAGCTTTAGTGTGATGTCACGGGTGACTGGATACTCTACCTCCAGCAGGGCCAATTTCTATGACACCCGTGACCCTGAATACATCGCCTCCAGCAGGGCGAATTTAAACAATGTAACGTGCAGTCGGATACACCGCCTCCAGCAGGCGAATTTCAATAATTACACTTGTATCTGGATACACCGCCTCCAGCAGGGCGAATTTACAGAGATAAGGGAAACACCAGGGAAACCAATACAATGCAGGGCCCTGCAATAGGGAACGGGGACGTGGAGACCTCCTGCACTCCCCTGAGTCAGTGTCTCTACTCTCCTGACGGTCCCAAGGCAGGTTCCGCACCTGGCGATGAGCAGGATACCTACAAAGCCTAGCTCGCCCTGCAACTATCTCTTTCTAATGAATTGGACAGTGCAGAAACTAATCCAACCACTGCACTAAAACACACATAAGGAAAGTTACAAAACAGGGAAAAACCACTTAGCTTTGCTCTGTTGCTATTGCTTCCAGCAACAGAGTCCAGCACCTGAGTGCAGCTTTCCTCCTGAATACCTGCTACTTCACCAAAGCTTTGTCAGAGCTGCAAGGAACTCGTCACTGTAGCTCCTTCCACACCAGGACTCAGACTGAGCTGAAAGGAACTCTTCTCTAGCCCCTTCCTCCACCAAGGATGGTTGGAAATGACCAATATCACCAATAGTGAGTGAGACCACCTGACTCTCCTTTATAGGCAAGCCAGAGCAATCACACCGGCTAGTGATTCCCCTGTAATAATACTAGCCACCACCGGGGGCAAAACTAGAACTAAAGACACCACTGTGTAATGACCCTAATGGCCACCGGGGGCAAAACTAACTTTAAGCAAACAGCTTAAAGGAAAAGGTGCTTTTATCTGTCACAATCCAGCATGGATCGTGACAGTACCCTCCCTCAATGAGGGGCCTCTGGACCCTCAAGACCGCTCCTCATCAGGGAACCACCTACAGAGGGGACGCCCAGATCCAGAGTTCACCCCAACCACTACTTGAACTTCAGGTTCATGAACACTGCTGGTATTGGCAATGTATGTTCTGGAGGCACCACACCTCTCCAAAGCGCTGACCTGGGGGATGAGTTGTGTATGTGCATGTTTGGGGGTAACTCGAGCTGGCAAGACTCCGCAACACACTTCCACTGGATGTTTTTTGGTGGCCAACCCATACATGCTCGTTCACACACAGGTCTGGACCTGAACGTTTATTGCCACACATTAGTTTGCCACAATACGGTGAACTCATACTGGAACTGACAACAAGGGCATCCCCCTGTGTCACCACACTCACACCCCTGCAATTCACCAAGGGGCTCACCACCCTCCAACCCTTTCCACCACGAGATCTACGCCTCCTAGGGTTGGCTAATGGCGAGAGTTGAGACTTGCCCCTACTCTCCTGCAGCACTTCTGCTGCTCCCACGGGAGAGGAAGGGGCCAGTTGCAGAGAGACGGCAGAGACGGTATCCCCTAGGCAGCAGCCCTCACACGACTGCCCCCAGCTGACTACTTCCCTAGCCCTCCAATCTATAACCGGGTTGAGTTTTTTCAGCAAAGGGAGGCATAAAACGATAGACATCGGCATTCCCTCCAAGACGTAGCATGCCAAGGACTCCTCATGATGTCCTATCCGCAGATGGATATTTTCTACGACTTGAGTCAAGCTCCCCTGGCTCAGTGGAACAGAGTTAATGGCCTGGACGCTTATAGGTTGGGCTAGCGTCCTACACCTCAGGCTATCAGTCTGGACAAAGCGAGCATCCACGAGACTGACTCCTGCTCCGCTGTCCACAAGCACCGGTATCACCTCCGGTACCCCACCAGCCAACACCTCCGCTGACATAGTACCTTGGGAGGGCAAAATGGAGGAAATATACACTCCCTGGTTGCCTCCCTCCAAGCGACCAGGGGAATGCGGCTTCTGAGATGGCATAGATAATTTGGCGCTTGTAGGGCAAGCCTTAAGGACATGACCAGTCTGCCTGCAGTAGAAACATGCCGACCCCACTCCCTGAACCGTAGGCAGCTCTGTACACAAACTAGCTCCTCCTACTTGCATGGGTTCATCTGGAGACTTGGCACGCATTGGGCAGGCTCCCATGAAATGGCCCGGCTTCCCACAAGAAAAGCATACCCCGCACCACGGCGAGCCGCAGACAACCCCTTTTTTGTATCAACAACACCGGGCTGCCTGGGTTCCTCAGTCCGCACTGGTGGGTCCTCCTCCCTAGCGAGGACAACAGGGGGCACATTTTGTGTATGTCTCTCCCTAAGGCGTCTATCCACCCAGATGGCAAGGGAAATGGCGGCCTCCAGCGACCTGGGGGCGGTGTACTGCACCAGAGTATCCTGCAACTTTGGAGACAGACCCTGCACAAATTGACTCCTAAGTGCAGGGTCATTCCACTGGGTGTCAGTGGCCCACCTCCTAAACTCTGAGCAGTACTCCTCAGCAACCCGGGCTCCCTGTTTATACCTACGGAGTCGGGATTCCGCCAGGGAGACGCCATCAGGATCCCCATACACTAGCGCCAAAGCCGCAAAAAACTCGTCCACGGACTCTAATGATGGTGAATCGTCCGGCAGGGAGAAGGCCCAGGACTGGGGATCCCCCGTATGAAGGGACATGATGATTCCCACCCTTTGCTCTTCACTCCCTGATGAACGAGGGCGCAGCCTGAAGTATAATTTTTCAGCAGGCCTGTAAACAAGAATTGATCTCTCCCTCCAGAAAACCTGTCAGGGAGGGCTATCTTGGCTTCTGGCTGAGCCTGTTCCTAAACCAAGCCCCCAAAGCCCACCAACAGCTGCAGTTGCTGCACCAACTCACCACACAGTCCCCTAATCTCATTAGTAAAGATCTGCAGCATTTGGGCAAAGGTCTGCATTGGGTCCATGACTCAGCAGAAAAAAATGTATGGTTGGTGATAATGTGATGTCACGGGTGACTGGATAAACCGCCTTCAGCAGGGCGAATTTAAACAATGTAACATGCAGCCAGATACACCACCTCCAGCAGGCGAATTTCAATAATTACACTTGTATCTGGATACACCGCCTCCAGCATGGAGAATCTGCTGAGTTAAGGGAAACACCAGGGAAACCAATACAATGGAGGGCCCTGCAATAGGGAATGGGGACGTGGAGACCTCCTGCACTCCCCTGAGTCAGTGTCTCTACTCTCCTGACGGTCCCTAGACAGGTTCCGCACCTGGCGACGAGCAGGATATCTACAAACCCTAGCTCGCCCTGCACCTATCCCTTTCTATTGAATTGGACGGTGCAGAAACTAATCCAATCACTGCACTAAAACACACATATAGAAAGTTACAAAACAGGGAAAAACCACTTAGCTTTGCTCTGTTGCTATTGCTCCCAGCAACAGAGTCCAGCACCTGAGTGCAGCTTTCCTCCTGAATAGCTGCTACTTCACCGAAGCTTTGTCAGAGCTGCAAGGAACACCTCACTGTAGCTCCTTCCACACCAGGACTCTGACTGAGCTGAAAGGAACTCTTCTCTAGCTCCTTCCTCCACCAAGGATGGTTGGAAATGACCAATATCACCAACAGTGAGTGAGACCACCTGACTCTCCTTTATAGGCAAGCCAGAGCAATCACACCTGCTAGTGATTCTCCGGTAATAATACAGGAAAGGAAAGACACTGTCTGCAGTCTGCCAAAAAACCCTACAAAATGTCCAACACAACTGATAGCAAAATTAACCCTGAAGTCACTAGACTTCTCCCATTATATCAGCACTCTGAAAATATTCACAGAGCAAAAAGAGGCCAATCCAACAAGGGACAAAAAAAAGGCAATTTGGCAAATAAGAGTGGAAATTCAGCACAGGCGGGCTGGCTGACCACACAAAAACTGAAAAGACCAACAAGAGCAAGTGTGAACATTAGCAAAAAAAAAACTTATCTTGAAAGACTGGAACAGAGCTGAGTCCTAGACCTGAGAAGCAGACTGAATCAACAGCAACAGGATAGGGCGTCGGCTGTCTTATATCCAGTCTGATACTCCAGAGATCCAATCATTATCTTCCTCACCAGGTGGCAGATCACCACCACTTAAACTAGCCTCACTACCTCCCGTCACCACCAGAGGGAGAACGGAAGGGGAACTCTCACCTGGTGCAGCAGAAAATGAGCTCATAACACACCGGTCTGTTATGAATGGGTCACCGAGGAGAAAAAAATCTAAACAAGCTAAGCCCAGAAAAACCAGAGAGGTTGGTAACTATGCAGATTGCAGATCCCTGATCCTAACAACACAACTTGCAGCAGCCGTGGGGCGTACCTACGATGAACCTAGACGCCTCGTCACGGCCGGAGGACTAAATAAGCCTAAAGCAAGAAAAGGGGAAAACTAACTGCCCCAGAGCAGGACCCAAAGGAACAGACAGCCCCCACACATGTATTGACGGTGAAACAAGATGAAAACACAAACACAGGCAGGAAAATAGGCTGAGCAAATGATGGGGCCCAAACTAACTAGAAAGGAGAGGAAAGGAAAAACACTGTCTGCAATCTGCCCAAAACCCTACAAAATAATGTCCAACACTTCTGATAACAAAATTGACCCTGAAGTCACTAGACTTCTCCCACTATATCAGCACTCTGAAATATTCTGAGACAGAGCAAAAAGAGGCCAATCTAATAAGGGACAAAAAGCAAATTGGCAAATACAGATAAATAAGAGTGGAAATTCAGCACAGCCCCTGCCGGGGCTAGCTCACCACACAAAAAAACTGAATAGAACAACAAAATCAAGTGTGAACATTAGCAGAAAAACTTAGCTTGAGCTGACTGGAACAGAGCTGAGAACCAAGACCTGACAAGCAGAAGGAATCACCAGCACCAGAGTAGGGCGTCGGCTGTCTTAAATCCAATCTGAGATTCCTGAGGTCCAATCGTCATCCTCATTATCAGGTGGCAGATGTCTACTGATTAAATCAGCCTCAATACCTCCTGTTACCACCAGAGGGAGCCTGGAAGGAGAACTCACAACTGGTAGACCAGAAAATGAACTCACAACAGTACCCCCCCCTTGAGGAGGGGTCACCGAACCCTCATCCACACCACCATGCCGATCAGGATGGGCCCGGTGAAAAGCGCGAACCAATCTATTGGCATGAATATCAGAGGCAGAGACCCAAGAATTATCCTCCTGGCCATAACCCTTCCATTTGACCAAATACTGGAGTCTCCATCTAACCAAACGAGAATCCAATATTTTCTCTACCTCATATTCCACATTGCCTTCAACCAACACAGGGTCAGGAGGTGCTGCCATAGGAACCACTGGATCAACAAACCTCTTCAACAGAGATTTGTGAAATACGTTATGGATCTTGAACATAACTGGAAGAGCCAATCGAAAAGAAACAGGATTAAGAATCTCCAAAATCTTATTAGGTCCAATAAATCTTGGCTTAAATTTTGGAGATGCAACCTTCATAGGAATATTCTTAGACGACAACCAAACCATATCACCCACTTTAAACCTGGGACCAATGGTCCTATGCCGGTTGGAAAATCGCTGGGCCTTTTCCTGAGAGAGTGACAACTTATCCACCACTTGGTCCCATATCTGCTGCATTCTCTCAACCACAGTGTCCACACCTGGGCAGGACGAAGATTCCACTTGCCCTGAAGAGAATCGAGGATGAAACCCAAAATTACAGAAAAAGGGTGACATCATAGTGGCAGAACTAGCTCTATTGTTCAGCGTGAATTCAGCCAAGGGCAAAAATGAGACCCAGTCATCCTGATCAGCAGATATAAAACATCTTAAATAAGACTTCAAGGTCTGGTTTGTTCTCTCAGTCTGTCCATTGGTCTGGAGATGAAACGCGGAGGAGAAGGATAACTGAATTCCCAGACTGGAACAAAAGGCTTTCCAGAATCTGGAAACAAACTGAACTCCTCTGTTGGACACAATGTTCTCAGGAATCCCATGTAACTGAACCACCTGTTGTAAAAACAAGGGCACCAACTCAGCGGAAGATGGCAACTTTGGGAGTGGTACAAGATGGACCATCTTCGAAAATCTATCACAAATCACCCAGATAACAGTCATTCTCTGAGAGACAGGAAGATCAGAAATAAAATCCATTGAGATATGGGTCCATGGCCTCTTGGGCACCCGCAGGGGCATCAGCAACCCACTAGAACGAGAACAGGGTTTAGACCGAGAACAAGTCCCACAGGACTGTACAAAATTCCTCACATCACGAGATAAGGCAGGCCACCAAAACGACCGACTCACCAAATCTCTGGTACCAAAAATACCTGGATGACCAGCCAATGCGGAGCAATGAATTTCAGACATCACTCTCTTTCTCCACTGGCCAGGAACATGCAATTTTCCCATAGGGCAACGCTCAGGTTTATCCTCCTGAAATTCCTCCAGGGCACGTCTCAAATAGGGCGAAATGGCAGAAAGAACTACCCCCTCACCTAGGATGGTAGTAGGCTCGGTCACATTAAGAGAATCAGCAAAGAAACTACTAGAAAGGGTGTCTGCCTTAACATTGTTAGTGCCCAGGAGAAAAGAGACCACAAAATTAAAATGCGTGAAAAACAAGGCCCATCTAGCCTGTATAGGATTCAAGCGTTTGGCCGAATCCAGATAAATCAAATTCTTGTGATCGATGAGGACCACAACTTGATGTCTAGCTCCCTCCAACCAATGTCTCCACTCCTCAAATGCCCATTTCATGGCCAACAATTCCCGATTCCCCACGTCATAGTTGCGTTCAGATGGGGAGAACTTTCGAGAAAAGAAGGCACAGGGATTCATCTTAGAAGTCACAGGGTCTTTTTGGGACAAAACAGCTCCTGCACCAATCTCAGAAGCATCTACCTCCACCTGAAATGGAAGTAAGACATCAGGTTGCCGTAAAACCGGAGCTGAAGTAAATCTCTGCTTAAGCTCCTGAAATGCTGAGACAGCCTCAGGAGACCAATTCAGCACATCAGCACCCTTCTTGGTCAGATCAGTCAGTGGTTTGACAATACCAGAAAAGTTACCTATAAATTTACGATAGAAATTAGCAACACCCAAAATCTTCTGGAGGGCCTTCAAAGAAGTAGGCTGAACCCAATCATAAATGGCCTGTACCTTGTCCGGTCCATTTCAATAGTTGATGGAGACAAGATAAATCCCAAAAATGAAATCCTCTGTACACCAAAGAGGCATTTCGATCCCTTAACAAACAGGGAATTCTCCCTCAAAATCCGGAACACAGTCCGGACGTGTTTCACATGAGAATCCCAATCACTAGAAAAGATCAAAATATCATCCAGATAGATGATCAAAAACGTATCCACAAAGTCACGGAAAATATCATTCATAAAGGACTGGAAGACAGAAGGGGCAGTAGTGAGCCCAAAAGGCATCACCAGGTGCTCAAAATGTCCCTCCGGAGTATTAAACTCCATCTTCCATTCATCCCCGTGATTGATGCGAATAAGATTATACGCCCCCCTGAGGTCAAGCTTAGTAAACCAGCAGGCACTCTTAACTCTGGAGAATAAATCAGACATCAGAGGTAACGGGTACTGATATTTAACCGTCATCTTGTTAAGGGAACGATAACACTGGTCAACAGCATTTTTGGTGCCAAAGATATTTCATCGAATTTAGGGTATTTTTGGGGTGCTGATTCTGAATATGTCATCAGTTTTGCCAGATTGGCTCAAGTTTTTGAGATTTTTGGTATCTTATTTATAGCACTTGTTGGTAAATGCGACGCATCATCTCATTAATTTCTTTGGATTAGTACTTGAACTGAGCAGTTCTCAATATAGTTTTGTGTTAATTAGTGTTCTAAAAGTTTGTTCATAGCTTGATTTTTGCACTAACTTTATGTTGTTGTCTGTTTTCCAGTGAAAAGCATGAACTCATCAAGAAGAAGTTGTCTTAACGATCCAGACTCATTCTGTTACATTTGTGGTGAATACACACTGCCAAAACATAGAAGAAACATAACAGACTTCGTAAAAAAAGTGTATTTTGCCTATTTTGGGGTTATGCTTGGGGACCAAGACAAGTTTTGGGCACCACACATAGTGTGCAAAGCATGTATCGAATTATTACGAAAATGGAGCAAAGGACAAAGAAAAAGCTTCAAATTTGGTGTTCCAATGGTGTGGAGAGAGCCAAAAAATCATCATGATGACTGTTATTTATGGTAAACACAGGTACAGGCACATCTTCACAATGAGGGACAGGCCTTCTTGCAGATTCCATGTTACTCCCATTTTCGTTTCTTATGCTTATTGAATCCTTGCACTTGCACTGCACAGAAATAACAGTCATCATGATGATTTTTTGGCTCTCTCCACACCATTGGAACACCAAATTTGAAGCTTTTTCTTTGTCCTTTGCTCCATTTTCGTAATAATTCGATACATGCTTTGCACACTATGTGTGGTGCCCAAAACTTGTCTTGGTCCCCAAGCATAACCCCAAAATAGGCAAAATACACTTTTTTTACGAAGTCTGTTATGTTTCTTCTATGTTTTGGCAGTGTATATTCACCACAAATGTAACAGAATGAGTCTGGATCGTTAAGACAACTTCTTCATGATGAGTTCATGCTTTTCACTGGAAAACAGACAACAACATAAAGTTAGTGCAAAAATCAAGCTATGAACAAACTTTTAGAACACTAATTAACACAAAACTATATTGAGAACTGCTCAGTTCAAGTACTAATCCAAAGAAATTAATGAGATGATGCGTCGCATTTACCAACAAGTGCTATAAATAAGATACCAAAAATCTCAAAAACTTGAGCCAATCTGGCAAAACTGATGACATATTCAGAATCAGCACCCCAAAAATACCCCAAATTCATTAAAATATTTTGGACACCAGAAAAAAAAATTTTTTTCGTTGACCTGTGTAATCAATACACGGTCTTAATGAACCATCTTTCTTGGCCACAAAAAAACCCCCAGCACCTAAAGGTGACGAGGATGGTCTAATATGACCCTTCTCCAACGACTCCTTAATATAGGATCGCATAGCATCATGTTCGGGTACTGATAAGTTGAAAAGCCGACCCTTGGGAAATTTACACCCAGGCATCAACTCAATTGCACAGTCATAACTCCTATGAGGAGGCAAAGATGCAGACTTACTCTCACTAAATACATCAGAAAAATCGGCCAGATAATCAGGAATATCATGAGACTGAGGAGAGGTGGAGAAAACAGGAGCGTCCCTAAGAACACACTGACACCCCCAACTCACCACAGACCCAGATTTCCAATCCAAAACTGGATTATGGGTTTGCAACCAGGGAAAACCCAGAACAATAGTATCATGCAAATTATGCAGCACCAAAAATTACAATTTTCTTGGTGGTCTGGGGTAACTCACATTATCACCTGGGTCCAAAACTGAGGTTTATTCTCCGCCAAAGAAGTAGCATCAATACCCCTCAAAGGAGTAGGCGTCTGCAGAGGCGTCATGGAAAAACCACAACGTTTAGCAAAGTCCAAATCCATCAGATTCAACGCTGCTCCTGAATCCACAAAAGCCTTAGTGGAAAACGTAGATAAGGAGCAGATCAGAGTAATTGCCAAAAGGAACTTAGGTTATAACACTGCCCACAGCAAATGTGTGTGCAAAACGTTTCTCACGTTTAGGGCAGACAGAAATAGTATGAGAGGCATCTCCACAGAAAAAACACAGCTTATTACGCCTTCTAAACTCCTGACGTTGCGCCCTAGACAAAACCCCATCACATTGCTTAGGTTCAGACGTTTGTTCAAAAGGTGGCAGCGCCTCCCGTGTAGTTTTACGTTCACGTAAACGCCGATCAACTTGAATGGCTAATGACATAGAATCATCCAGACCAGAGGGAACAGGAAATCCCACCATAACATCTTTTACGGTCTCTGATAAACCTTTCCGAAAGAGAGCTGCCAAGGCACCATCATTCCATGTAGTAAGGACCGCCCACTTTGGGAATTTATGACAGTAAAACTCTGCAGGATCCTGACCCTGGTTTAATGCCAGCAGGGTTCTTTCAGCTTGATCAACAGCATTAGGTTCATCATACAACAACCCCAAGGCTTGAAAAAATGCATCCACATTAGTAAGAATAGGATTTTCAGGTGTCAGAGAAAAAGCCCAATCCTGGGGATCGCCGCGCAGCAAGGAGATGACAATTTTAACCTGCTGCGCAGAGCTCCCCGATGAGTTAGGCTTCAAGGCAAGAAATAATTTACAATTATTCTTAAAATTCAGAAATTTAGACCGATCCCCGGATATTAGGTTCAGCAGCATGTGACTGAATGAGGTAGGTGGAAATTCCCTGCACTTCAGCAGCAAGTTGCTCAACAAGATCAGACAATTGCTTAATCTCCGTTAGGGAAAAAAAAATCCTCCTACGGCCATAGAGAAAAAGAGGAAAAAATACATATAAAAAAAAAATTCTGACACTTTTTTTTTTCTTTTTTAACAACTTTTTCCTGCTTTTGAGTACCCTAGAATCTGCGGTATGGCTGGTGATTCTGTTATGAATGGGTCACCGAGGAGAAAAAAAGCCTAAACAAGCTAAGCCCAGAAAAAACAGAGAGGTTGGTAACTATGCAGATTGCAGATCCCTGATCCTAACAACACAACTAGCAGCAGCCGTGGAGCGTACCTACGATGAACCTAGACGCCTCGTCACGGCCGGAGGACTAAATAAGCCTAAAGCAAGAAAAGGGGAAAACTAACTGCCCCAGAGCAGACCCCAAAGGAATAGACAGCCCCCACACATGTATTGATGGTGAAACAAGATGAAAACACAAACACAGGCAGGAAAATAGGCTGAGCAAACGATGGGGCCCAAACTAACTAGAAAGGAGAGGAAAGGAAAGATACTGTCTGCAATCTGGCCAAAACCCTACAAAATAATGTCCAACACTTCTGATAACAAAATTAACCCTGAAGTCACTAGACTTCTCCCACTATATCAGCACTCTGAAATATTCTGAGACAGAGCAAAAAGAGGCCAATCTAATAAGGGACAAAAAGCAAATTGGCAAATACAGATAAATAAGAGTGGAAATTCAGCACAGCCCCAGGCGGGGCTGGCTGGCCACACAAAAAACTGAATAGAACAACAAAATCAAGTGTGAACATTAGCAGAAAAACTTAGCTTGAGCTGACTGGAACAGAGCTGAGAACCAAGACCTGACAAGCAGAAGGAATCACCAGCACCAGAGTAGGGCGTCGGCTGTCTTAAATCCAATCTAAGATTCCTGAGGTCCAATCATCATCCTCATTATCAGGTGGCAGATGTCTACTGATTAAATCAGCCTCACTACCTCCTTTTACCACCAGAGGGAGCCTGGAAGGAGAACTCACAACTGGTAGACCAGAAAATGAACTCACAACACCTTTCCGGACCTGAACGTTTATTGCCACACATTAGTTTGTCACAATACAGTGAACTCATACTGGAACTGACAACACAGGCGTCCCCCTGTGTCACCACACTCACACCCCCGCAATTCACCAAGGGGCTCACCACCCTCCAACCCTTACCACCACGAGGTCTACGCTTCCCAGGGTTGGCTAATGTCGGGGGTTGAGACTTGCCCCTACTCTCCTGCAGCACATCTGCTGCTCCCACGGGAGAGGAAGGGGCCAGTTGCAGTGATTCACCTGTAATAATACTAGCCACCACCGGGGGCAAAACTAGAACTAAAGACACCACTGTGTAATGACCCTAATGGCCACCGGGGGCAAAACTAACTTTAAGCAAACAGCTTAATGGAAAAAAAAATGTTACAAGTGCTTTTATCTGTCACAATCCAGCATGGATCGTGACACTTAGGCTTCAATATCTCATTTGCATTTTTTTAAGTAATTTTTTTTTATTAGCTCTTTTTATTTGGCGATGTTGGATTTTGTGCCAATGTTATCAAAATAAATGTGCAATGATTAGTTAATTGGCGCAAGTTCAAAGACGCTTGATTTTTTAAGCTCTTGTGCACATTTTATAGAGCAAAAAGTCACATTATCCTTTTAGAAACATTTAAAATGTTACATGTCATCAACTGCGCAAAAAATAAAAATAGTGAGAATTTTTACGAAATGTTGCTAAAATTTTTGCAAAATTAAAAAAAAAAACAACATGCAAATGACAAATTGGGCTGCATATTGTAGAGATGGAGACCCTGATTCCAGTGATGTGCCATTTATTGGGCTGAAAGTTTTTTCTACTGCAGATCTAGCAATTCTCTGAATGCTGAGCTCTGTATAAACCCGCTCACAGCACTGATAGGCTGCTTTCTGTGTACACTGTGCACAGGCAGAAAGCTGCCGATCAGTAATGGGAGTGGGGTTATACAGAGCATGAGGGCTACATGGCATGTGACAACTGGTCCTCTAGTGATAATCTCCTGCTGATAAAACACTGAGTTTGTAGAAACTACATCAAGCAGTCCAGTAAGTGACACATCACTGGAATCATGTGGCTCTCAATAAATAGCAAATACTTCCATTACGTTAAAGAGAAAACACTGTTTTACCTGCAGATGTAGAGTTAATGTTTAATAAAAGTTTGACTGCCAGCAGAAAATGAACTTCTTTCCTTCTTGATAGCTTTCAATCATGGGGGTGGTGCAGGGGGCTGCTACAGTCATCGCTATCAGCACCACTACATGTGGAAAGTGTTCAGATGTGTCTTCTCCACATGAAGGTCTCTATAGACTGGGTATTTGGGACATGTCTATAGAAATCAATGTACATTCTGTATTCCATCCATGGGGTGTCCTGATAGATAGGATCATAGAATCCTAGAATGTTAGAGTTGGAAGGGATCTCCAGGGTCATCGTGTCCAACCCCCTGCTCAATGCAGGATTCACTAAGCTATCTCAGACAGATGTCTGTCCAGCCTCTGAAGACTTCCATTGAAGGAGAACTCATCACCTCTCATCACAGCCTGTTCTTTTCTGCAGCTAAACATTCCCAGATCCTTTATCCGTTCCTCGTAGGACATAGTTTGCAGTCCGCTCACTATCCTGGTATCTCTTCTCTGAATTTGCTCCTGTTTTATCAACAAGCACACATTCCTTTTAACTTTATAGGTCAGAGGCTAATGTCAGGGGTTACTGTGACAGACTGTTTATGAAGTTTTTCTACTACATTCACTTTGTTCCATTAGTAACCCCATCTACTTTTTTGCTTTTTAGTGTTTTTAAATGAAGCTGGCTTCAACTTTGTGAAAAAATGCATCCATTCCGTGGAGACCCGAGGTGAGCTTTCACGTTTTCTGTTCTCGCTAACAGGACAACTTAGCAAGTGTTAAGTAATACAACACTGAAATATCAATGCCTAACATCCCTCAAAAGCAGAAATTCAGTGCTGTTAGCCCTAATATTGGAAAATCAAAATCAGGGGGATTCCAGAAGATGTCAATAGGTGCATGTAAAACATCTGACTGTACTGAGATGTCATTGATTACCGCAGACACAATAGAGAAGATGGAGAAATGAAGTTCTCCTTCTTCGCACCTGTGCTACAGTTCTCTCATGCAAGAGTCACACTAAGAGGACACTCAGCACAAACTTTGACAGAGTTTGATCCGAGTGACATTAGCATGATTGGCCTGAATCTCTCTCGTGAGAGAATCTATGGCCAAGTGAGTGAGACCTAACAATAGCTATAGCACCCTCATGAACAGTTCCAAAGAGTGTCCACAGTAACAATGCCAAAAAAGAGTGCTCCTAAATCACTGCCTGTCAGAAACTATCTGCAGTAAACATGTCAGCCAGAGATCCCCCAATACAGTGCCAGCCAAAAAGTACCCCCAATATTAGTGCTAGTCAGAGAGTATCTCCATAACAATGACAGCCATAGAGTAGCGCCAAAAAGTGCCCCAAAAATCAGTGCCTGTCAGATCAGAGCGTGTTCCAAAAACAGTTCCAACCAGTGTCTTACTAGCAACTTAATACCAGAGAATACCCTCATTTGTAGTGTCAACCAGAAAGTGCCACCCAAAACCATACCAACAAAGACTACTCCTAATAACTGTGCAGCCATATATAACAGTGCCAACCAGAGTGCACCCAATAACAGTGCCAACCAGAGTGCACCCAATAACAGTGCCAGCCAGAGTGCTCCCAATAACAGTGCCAACCAGAGTGCTCCCAATAACAGTGTCAGGCAGAGTGCTCCCAATAACAGTGTCGGCCAGAGTGCTCCCAATAACAGTGTCGGCCAGAGTGCTCCCAATAACAGTGTCGGCCAGAGTGCTCCCAATAACAGTGTCGGCCAGAGTGCTCCCAATAACAGTGTCGGCCAGAGTGCTCCCAATAACAGTGTCGGCCAGAGTGCTCCCAATAACAGTGTCGGCCAGAGTGCTCCCAATAACAGTGTCGGCCAGAGTGCTCCCAATAACAGTGTCGGCCAGAGTGCTCCCAATAACAGTGCCTGCCAGAGAGCTCCCAATAACAGTGCCAGCCAGAGAGCTCCCAATAACAGTGCCAGCCAGAGAGCTCCCAACAACAGTGCCAGCCAGAGTGCTCCCAATAACAGTGCCAGCCAGAGTGCTCCCAATAACAGTGCCAACCAGAGTGCTCCCAATAACAGTGCCAGCCAGAGTGATCCCAATAACAGTGCCAACCAGAGTGCTCCCAATAACCGTGCCAGCCAGAGTGCTCCCAATAACAGTGCCAGTCAGAGAGCTCCGAATAACAGTGCTAGCCTGAGAGCTCCCCATAACAGTGTCAGCTAGAATGCTCCCAATAACAGTGCCAGCCAGAGAGCTCCCAATAACAGTGCCAGCCAGAGTGCTCCCAATAACAGTGCCAGCCAGAGTGCTCCCAATAACAGTGCCAGCCAGAGTGCTCCCAATAACAGTGCCGGCCAGAGTGCTCCCAATAACCGTGCCGGCCAGAGTGCTCCCAATAACCGTGCCAGCCAGAGTACTCCCAATAACCGTGCCGGCCAGAGTGCTCCCAATAACCGTGCCGGCCAGAGTGCTCCCAATAACCGTGCCGGCCAGAGTGCTCCCAATAACCGTGCCGGCCAGAGTGCTCCCAATAACAGTGCCGGCCAGAGTGCTCCCAATAACAGTGCCAGCCAGAATGCTCCCAATAACAGTGCCAGTCAGAGAGCTCCGAATAACAGTGCTAGCCTGAGAGCTCCCCATAACAGTGTCAGCTAGAATGCTCCCCATAACAGTGCCAGCCAGAGAGCTCCCAATAACAGTGCCAGCCAGAGTGCTCCCAATAACAGTGCCAGCCAGAGTGCTCCAAATAACAGTGCCAGCCAGAGTGCTCCCAATAACAGTGCCGGCCAGAGTGCTCCCAATAACCGTGCCGGCCAGAGTGCTCCCAATAACCGTGCCAGCCAGAGTACTCCCAATAACCGTGCCGGCCAGAGTGCTCCCAATAACCGTGCCGGCCAGAGTGCTCCCAATAACCGTGCCGGCCAGAGTGCTCCCAATAACCGTGCCGGCCAGAGTGCTCCCAATAACAGTGCCGGCCAGAGTGCTCCCAATAACAGTGCCAGCCAGAATGCTCCCAATAACAGTGCCAGCCAGAGTGCTCCCAATAACAGTGCCGGCCAGAGTGCTCCCAATAACAGTGCCAGCCAGAATGCTCCCAATAACCGTGCCGGCCAGAGTGCTCCCAATAACAGTGCCGGCCAGAGTGCTCCCAATAACAGTGCCAGCCAGAATGCTCCCAATAACAGTGCCAGCCAGAGTGCTCCCAATAACAGTGCCAGCCAGAGAGCTCCCCTTAACAGTGCCAGCCAGAGAGCTCCCCTTAACAGTGCCAGCCAGAGAGCTCCCCATAACAGTGCCAGCCAGAGAGCTCCCAATAACAGTGCCAGCCAGAGAGCTCCCAATAACAGTGCCAGCAAGAGAGCTCCCAATAACAGTGCCAGCCAGAGAGCTCCCAATAACAGTGCCAGCCAGAGTGCTCCCAATAACAGTGCCAGCCAGAGTGCTCCCAATAACAGTGCCAGCCAGAGTGATCCCAATAACAGTGCCAACCAGAGTGCTCCCAATAACCGTGCCAGCCAGAGTGCTCCCAATAACAGTGCCAGTCAGAGAGCTCCGAATAACAGTGCTAGCCTGAGAGCTCCCCATAACAGTGTCAGCTAGAATGCTCCCAATAACAGTGCCAGCCAGAGAGCTCCCAATAACAGTGCCAGCCAAAGTGCTCCCAATAACAGTGCCAGCCAGAGTGCTCCCAATAACAGTGCCAGCCAGAGTGCTCCCAATAACAGTGCCAGCCAGAGTGCTCCCCTTAACAGTGCCAGCCAGAGAGCTCCCAATAACAGTGCCAGCCAGAGAGCTCCCAGTAACAGTGCCAGCCAGAGAGCTCCCAATAACAGTGCCAGCCAGAGAGCTCCCAATAACAGTGCCAGCCAGAGTGCTCCCAATAACCGTGCCAGCCAGAGTGCTCCCAATAACCGTGCCAGCCAGAGTGCTCCCAATAACCGTGCCGGCCAGAGTGCTCCCAATAACCGTGCCGGCCAGAGTGCTCCCAATAACCGTGCCGGCCAGAGTGCTCCCAATAACCGTGCCGGCCAGAGTGCTCCCAATAACCGTGCCGGCCAGAGTGCTCCCAATAACCGTGCCGGCCAGAGTGCTCCCAATAACCGTGCCGGCCAGAGTGCTCCCAATAACCGTGCCGGCCAGAGTGCTCCCAATAACAGTGCCAGCCAGAATGCTCCCAATAACAGTGCCAGCCAGAGTGCTCCCAATAACAGTGCCAGCCAGAGTGCTCCCCTTAACAGTGCCAGCCAGAGAGCTCCCCTTAACAGTGCCAGCCAGAGAGCTCCCCTTAACAGTGCCAGCCAGAGAGCTCCCAATAACAGTGCCAGCCAGAGAGCTCCCAATAACAGTGCCAGCCAGAGAGCTCCCAATAACAGTGCCAGCCAGAGTGCTCCCAATAACAGTGCCAGCCAGAGTGCTCCCAATAACAGTGCCAGCCAGAGTGCTCCCAATAACCGTGCCAACCAGAGTGCTCCCAATAACCGTGCCAGCCAGAGTGCTCCCAATAACAGTGCCAGTCAGAGAGCTCCGAATAACAGTGCTAGCCTGAGAGCTCCCCATAACAGTGTCAGCTAGAATGCTCCCCATAACAGTGCCAGCCAGAGAGCTCCCAATAACAGTGCCAGCCAGAGTGCTCCCAATAACAGTGCCAGCCAGAGTGCTCCCAATAACAGTGCCAGCCAGAGTGCTCCCAATAACCGTGCCAGTCAGAGTGCTCCCAATAACAGTGCCAGCCAGAGTGCTCCCCATAACAGTGCCAGCCAGATTGCTCCCCATAACAGTGCCAGCCAGATTGCTCCCCATAACAGTGCCAGCCAGAGAGCTCCCAATAACAGTGCCAGCCAGAGTGCTCCTAATAACAGTGCCAGCCAGAGTGCTCCCAATAACAGTGCCAGCCAGAGTGCTCCCAATAACAGTGCCAGCCAGAGTGCTTCCAAAACAACAGCAGTGTTAGCCAGAAAATGTTCCTAATAACAGTGCCAACCATAGAGTACCATGACCTCAATACGATTTAGAAGATTTCTAAATATTATTTACGACTGGCGTGCCGGTACGGGCTCGGACACTATGTAATTACATTTCCACTATGTGTTACCTGCGTCTCCTCTGCTGTCTCTGTATATGCAGGCATCACTATATTGGGACTATACAGAATCGGTGGTGTCAACTCCAAAGTCCAGAAGTTGATGAATACGGTTTTCTGTAAGTATCTTCCGTTGTGTACTGGAATGTAAAGGGAAACAATTCACAGAGTTTCTAATCGTCTCTATGAAAAGATTGTCCTTTCATTTATAGTGACGCCATACAATGCTGCAATCCTCCTGTAGATGCCGAGGACTAGAGCGAGCTGAGCTGTGGTGTGTGTAATATACCGTACCGGTCAGAAGTGTGGTCACCCCTTTTCATGCAATGTTTGTTTTTTATTCTTATTGGAATGTGCACATTTCATAATGAGACTGAAGGCAGCAAAACGGCAAAGGAATCAAGGAGTAAAGAAACACGGGTGAAACTAGAATGTGTGTGAAACCTTAGATTCCTCATAGTACCCCCATTTTACTCTGATGACAGCTTTGTCTTGAAGGGGTATTCCCATCTCCAAGATCATATCCCTATATGTAGTAGGTGTAATAGTAATAATATTAGCAAATGCCTCCAATTAAAAATGTAGTATAGTTCTTCTGATCTGCTATGTCTCTTTCCTAATATTCAGGCATTGCACGACCTTATGGTTACAACCACTGATATAATGACAGTTAGTTGCTAGTGGTCGTAACCATGGTTATCTAGGGTCCTGCAATGCCTGAATGTGAGGAAAGAGACACAGCGAATCAGAAGAACTATACTACATTTCAAATTGGAGGCATTTGCTAATATTATTAAGCCTGAATTTGGAACGTGCACATTCCCACAAGAACAAGGAAAACCATTGCATGGACAAGTGTTTCCAAACTTTTGACAGGTACTGTTGGTGTGATAGCTGTATTAAGAAATGAGATTATCAGACACTAAATTGGAGTCCAACCTCACGGATGAACCTTTGCATTTAATGTACTGTAGACCAAAAGGGAACATTATAAGAAAATGTAATATTAACGTCTGCTTTTCCCCCTAGACCTTCAGGAAATATAATCTTAGCCTCTTCTACCCTAGAAATCATAAATTAACCCTCTCTTCTATGTCAGATCACAAAAAAGAAGGAATCCTAAAAAAACATATTAACCTCTTCTTTACCTCTAGACCACCAGGGAATAAGATCTTAACCTCTTCTACCTTAGATATTCAAGAAATCGTATTAACGTTTTCTTCTGTGCTACCCCACAGAGAAAAAAGGAATCGTCCAAGAAAACAAGGATGTATAATATTAAACTCTTCTTTACCTCTAGGTCACAAGGGAATATAATATTGACTTTCTCTTCTACCCTAGTTCATCAGGGAATCAATTGCCCCCCCCCCCCTTCCCTTCTATGTTAGACCACAAATAATAATTAAATTAGCCTAGAAAACAAGGAAACATAATGTTAACTTCTGTAATTCTCCCTAGATCAGAGAAGGGTATAATATTAGCTTTTATCTTACTCTAGACTGCCAGGGCATCATATTACCCCCTCTAAAAGAAGGAATCATCCTAGAAAACTAGATGTGTATTTCCTGAAGGAAGTACAGATAGTGCTTTGAAATGGTGCCCGGGCTGCCCCTTTAAGAGAGACTTGCCTGCTGCCCCTGCAAGACTTTCAACTCAAGATCTGTTTTAACTGTGGGTGCCTCTCAGGAGCCACGTTGGCCTGTGGGGCCCCTCAGGGTCTGATTTGGTGGGTGGGGCCCCTCAGGATCCGATTCGGTGGCCTGGGCTCCTCAGGGCTTGAAATGGTGGACGGGATCCCTCAGGGTCAGATTTTGTGGCCGGGGCCTCTCGGTCCGATTTTGTGAGTGGGGCCCCTTAGGGTTCGATTTTGTGGACGGAGCCCCTCTGGGTCCAATTTGGTGGGCGGGGCCCCTCAGGGTCCGATTTGGTGGGCGGGGCCCCTCAGGGTCCGATTTGGTGGGCGGGGCCCCTCAAGGTCCGGTTTCGTGGGCGGGGCCACTCTGGGTCTGATTTGGAGGCCGGTGTCGCTCAGCCTCCGATTTGGAGGCCGGGGTCGATGAGCCTCCGATTTGGAGGCCGGGGTCGATGAGTCTCCGATTTGGAGGCCGGGGTCGATGAGTCTCCGATTTGGAGGCCGGGGTCGATGAGCCTCCGATTTGGAGGCCGGGGTCGATGAGCCTCCGATTTGGAGGCCGGGGTCGATGAGCCTCCGATTTGGAGGCCGGGGTCGATGAGCCTCCGATTTGGAGGCCGGGGTCGATGAGCCTCCGATTCGGAGGCCGGGGTCGATGAGCCTCCGGTTCGGAGGCCGGGGTCGATGAGCTTCCGATTCGGAGGCCGGGGTCGATGAGCTTCCGATTCGGAGGCCGGGGTCGTCGAGCCTCCGATTCGGAGGCCGGGGTCGTCGAGCCTCCGATTCGGAGGCCGGGGTCGTCGAGCCTCCGATTCGGAGGCCGGGGTCGTCGAGCCTCCGATTCGGAGGCCGGGGTCGTCGAGCCTCCGATTCGGAGGCCGGGGTCGTCGAGCCTCCGATTTGGAGCCTGGGGTCACTCAACTTTCGATTTGGCGTGTCGGCCCTTTAAGACTCATTTCGGTGTGCCGGCCCTTTAACAATCACTTTGGCGCGTCGGCCCTTTAAGAGCTAGTTTGGCTCACTGGGCTTCTTCTAAATCCACTTTGGCGCACATTCTCTCTCAGGGGCATGCGTCATGTGATGAAGCTAGATTTGCATTTGTGCTGTGGGTTTCGCTTTAAGAGCTGATATTATGTGGCAGAAGCTCTGTCCTTGGGGCGTCATGTGACGTTCGTAGGCGTTGGCATAGTAACTGGGTGTGCCTGCGCATATCAATGAGCTTAACTGCCATTTCAATCGCCTCAGGGCACGTTTTGCCATTTCCCATTGAAAAGCATTGGAGACAGTGCATTCCAATGACGGGAAAAAAAAATTTCAAACGCAAATTGCGCAAAAACTACAAATCCGATCGACACGAAAAATACTTAGCACACCTCTCATGGACGCTGGCTTCGAAACGACACCTCAACGGAGTCTGTGCGTGTAGCGGTTCGGGCTGTATTAATTGCGTAAATCAACTTAATAATAATAAGAAGAAGAAGTTAGCAGCGTTCGGATTACAATATAGTGGTTTCTTCAAAGCACTATAAATATTAACCTCTGATTTTGTTTCTAGACCAGAAGAGAAACGAATTAACTCCGTCCTCCATGCTAGACCACACAAAAAAATTAGATCAACCTACAAAAAAAGGAAAGTTTAATATTAACCCCTGCTTCCACTGGGTCACAAGGGAACATTTTACTAACTGCCTATTCTACCCTAGACCACCAGGAAATCAAGTTTATTCCTTCTTTTATACTAAACCACAAAGAAAAAAGAAATCACCTTCTATAACTAAGGAAATAGAATTTTAACATCTTTTTTCCTCTAGGTCACAAGGGAATATAATATTAGCTTCCTCTTCTACAGCAGACCACAGAGGAATCAAATTGACTTAATCCTCCAAGATAGACCACAAAGGAAAAAAAAAATAGCCTTATATATCTAAGGACTAGAGATGGGCAGACACTTGGACCCGGCGGGTTCAGCTGAACAGTTGCAAAAAGTTTGGTTTTGGGTACCAGAACAGTAACCGAACCCGTCCGCATTCACATGAATGGGGGGCGCAAGCATCCAGTGTTTGCCATGCTGTCATGTGCTTGACAGTGTGGTAAACACTGCTTCTGATCGGTGGTAAAATTATTACCACCGGTCAGACAGCCGCGGTTCCCACACTGTTAAAAGACAGTGTGAACCCGCAACTGTGATCGGAGCTAATAACAGTGAGAACAGGAGCACCTGATGGGAGGATTCATCAGCCGGCGCATGCGATGTAAAAAATAACTTTAAAAAATGGCGTGAGGTCTCCCCTATTTTTGGCAACCAACCAAGGTAAAGCAGACAGCTGAGGGGGTAGGTTCAAACTGGTAAGAGGCTATGGATATAGGCCCCTCCAGCCTAAAAATAGCAGCCCACAGCTGCCCAGAAAAGGCGCATCTATGAGATGCGCCAGTTCTGGCACTTTGCCCGGCTCGTCCCACTTGCCCTGTAGCGGTGGCATGTGGGGTTCATATTTGTGGGGTTGATGTCACCTTTGTATTGTCAGGTGACATCAAGCCCATAGCTTAGTAATGAGAAGGGGCGTCTACAAGACTCCCATCCATTGCTAATCCTATAGTTGTATGGTAAATAAAGACACAGCCAGAATAAATTCCTTTATTAGAAATAAGAGTAAACACACTTTTCCATTTTACTTAAAAATAACAAAAACAGTTATACTCACCTAACGCCTAATTCTACCGAAGCCCTCGTCTCTTGTAATAAAACTAAAATAAAAAAAACAATATCTGTTTTGTCCCAAGCCGTAAACTATGTCTGGGAGATAAACAGTTTTCAACCTGGATGGTGCAAAGATGCGACCATCCAGGCTGAGAACCACTGATGAATGAGCTGCTGTGAGCGCAGTGTCAGTGACCCAGCGGTGACCTCATCTAAGTTACTGCCGATCACTGAGGCAGTATGACAGCGCAACAAACACCCGGCGTTCGGGGGCTCAGACCACAACTGTAACACGGACTTACTGGTGAAGTCTGTGTTCGGTGTCCGTCCCCGAACAGTAGGTGTTGGGTACGAATGCCGAAGTTTACTGTTCACGTTCGTCCATCTCTACTAAAGATACATAATCTTATCCTTTTGCTCTAGACCTTAACGGGACATATCAATTTTTTTCATTCACCCTACAACACTAAGACATAATCATGTTAACCCTTTCTTGTACCCTAGATTATAAAAAAAAAATGTAGTTACCCCTAGGCTACAAGGAAATAAAATAATGACTACCTGTTTTTAGACTAGACCACCAGGGAATCATTTTTAACACTTTTGATCCCAAATAACTAATAATAAATGAAAAAACTGGAAAACAAATATTCCCTCCGCTACCAATGAGCAATATATTAAAGTTAATCTAAAATATATATTTTTTGCCTAAACTTTGCTGTCCCCCATACTTTGAGTTCTACAATAGATAATTGATCTGAGGAAGACAATAATAAGCTTTTGTTTAGTGTCACAATGATAAAGGTATAGAGCCGTCCCCGGTAAACTCAGTCTATCACCGACACTATTGTTCGCCATAAGTACGCAGCTCATTACCTACACCTAAAATAGCCTAATAACTGCGAAGAGCTGAAAAGGCAACAAAGACGTCAAATATCATTAGGGACAGGATGACATTGTCAGATCACGGTATAAAAACCTCTTCTGGCCAGATATGGATTTCTAAGTGCCGCGCTTGTGAATACTCCCTATTCAGAAACTGCCTTAATAGGAACCTGTATACGTGAGATCCTCTTTTAAAGGGATGCTCGAAATGAAAAAATAGATATTGATTCATTAAGGAGGTTTTTTTTTAACTCTGTAATAAACATTTTAAATACCTTATACGAACAGATGTGTCTTTCCTTAAGGTTGAGTGGTACGAGATGACCTGTGTTTGAAAAACAAAAACGAATGATAGTCTGTCGGGAGTTGTTTATGCTGTATATATAGCCAACCAAGGTGAAGTGCAGCATTTTTGAGGGATCTGTTAACATTTTGTGATCATGTATTGAGCTTGTATATAGAAACATACAGAATGAAAAATATGTATGGGCAGCACGGTGGCTCAGTGGTTAACACTGTTGCTTTGCAGCGCTGGGGTCCTGGGTTCAAATCCCACCAAGGACAAAATCTACAAGGAGTTTGTATGTATCTATGCAAAGCAAGTAGGTAGAGAGGTGTACTGAAGGGTTTGACCATCCTAAGAGTGCATCAGGCGCCTTATGCTTGGCTTTAAGTGTCATTTTGTGCTATCAGGTAGAGTATTGCATTAAATGCCAAAGTTACTAGTGGTATGGAGTAGTAATTCCATCTTGTCTGGTGGTTGTGGCAAATAAGAGTTTAATAACAGCATCCCTGGTGGGCTAGTGTAGGGAAAGGGTTACTACAAGAATTCCTGGTGGTCAAGAGCAGCAATTCCAGGTTCTGTGGTGGTCTAGGGCAGAGAAGTTAATGTCGCCATCGCTGATGATCAAGAGCTGCATCCCTGGTGGTCTAGAGTGGTACAGAAAAAGAACCATATCTGGCATCTAGTTGTTTGCTCACCTCCCAATGTTCCAAAGATGTTTCCTTTTCTACTGGAAAATGCTCTTAATTTTCATCTTATCTTCTTTTTTATTTTTTTTTTACGCCTTTTTTAAAGCAAAAGTAGCATGTTACATTAAAATATTTGAAGACTTGTGCAAAATGTCCAGGCATGCATAAAATCAGTCTAGGGGGAAATGAAACATCTGGAAAACAAAACTGAGCCTACAATGACGAACACAAAAACAAAAAAAAACAGGCGAATAGAGATAACGTAGACTTAAAAAAAAGACGCAAATCAAATAAACAGGTTGAAAAATGGCAAAAATAGTAAAAAAAAAAAAAAAAATGGCACAAATGCAATAAAAAATCGGGCCTGGAGAGTCCAGGATTTCAGAAGAATTAGATATGTATCTGTATGTGTCCAAGACGTGAAAGTAACCGAGTCTTCATTCTGTGTTGATTTTTAGCACCTAAGGCGCCTCCTGATATGGATATTGATCTAGAATTATGGGACAATAAGACCATAACAAGCGCTCTAAAAAACTACCTCAGGTGAGTGATGACATAAAAATCAGAAACAGTGGAGGTCAAATTTCTGCAGCAAAAGACATAAAACATACCCCTCCCCCAATAATATTTGGCATGGATACTAATAATCAGCCATAATTGGTGGCGGGTTGGAACTCTCTTTTGACTGTCCATCCCAATATGTTTTCTTGTAGAAAGATTAATAGTCCTGACCTGATCAATATTAATAATTATTTGTAGAGCTCAAAGCTCTATTTTTCTGGCACGGAGCTCGAAATTACCTGTATAGACGAGAAGTAAAAGTTCACTCTGCCTTCGGCCACCACTAGGGGAAGCTAGATAAATCATTAAATTTGACTATCTTTGATCTTACGTGTATGGTCAGCTCTAACTAGTTCAACCCTCCCCCCCCCCATTCCTGACCAGGTAGTTTTTCAAACAAGTCGTTTATAGAGCTGTAAAAATTGTTTTCCTTTTCGATACTCAAATAGGTTTTGCATATTTTCTTCATGACACTTGGAGTGTATTTTTTTTATAATAGTTTCATACTTCCTTTTTTATTTTTTGCCGATATGTGTTTTTTTTTTCATTTTTTGTTTTTATGACCACAAATCCGCACTGAAATACAATTTCAAATTTTGTTCCCTTTTTCCATAACAATTATTTTAATAAACCGGACATGAGTTATTTTTATATTACTTTTTTTTTAAGTGGGGCAGGGCTAGTAATAGCGATATGGATTGGCCTCTGCTTTTATTTATTTTTTTTCCTGCTTTTTATTTATGTATTAATTTATTTCACATATTGTGTCACTCCTAAGATCATAAAAAAACCTTAGGGGGAAACTTCAACATTTCAGTATATATATATTTTTTATGTGATTTCCTCTGTAACTGGAACTGGTATATTAGCCCCAGTTACAGGAGGAATTCAACTTCCTGACTACACAGCAGAGCTGACTGGGCCTCCTGAAACCCAGCATTTCATGCTACCGCCCTACACGCTGTATACAGCGATCAAGAGTGCAGGTTCGGTAACAAACTGTCAATTTGTAGCAGTCCTTTGTCTCAAATCCCGGGCCTCATACCCATGTGTAGGCTGAAACCTAAGGCTAGTTTCACACTGGCGTTCTTGGGTGCAGTGTAGGGCCGCTGCTAAGCCCTGCCCCCGGCCGCGCCCCTTCCGGTTAGTTCCTCCTCTGATCGCATGAGGCTGCATGCGATCAGTGTATCCTATATTTAGCGCTGGATACACTGATCGTGCGCTGGTCTGATTTTGCTGGCACAGCGCCCTTTTGGCACTGTGCGCAGCGCACAAAAGCGCGCTGTGTTGCATTTTTGTGCTCTGGGCGCAGCGCCAGCAAAATCAGACCAGCGCACGATCAGCGTATCCAACGCTAAACATACGATATGCTGATCGCATGCAGCCTCATGCGATCAGAGGAGGAACTGACCGGAGGGGGCGCGGCTGGGGGTAGGGCTTAGCAGCGGCCCTGCACTGCGCCTGAGAACGCTAGTGTGAAACTAGCCTAACAACATTTATATTCTTAAAAAGCAAAAGTCTCCAGCTTTTGCTCTTATTTTATTCCCACTTCCCTCCTGAGTATTTTTTTTTTAATCCACCCTACAGTTCCTGAGATATGGGCCTTTTTATTTTGTGCCACTTTTTATGGTCTTTACCATATGCAATGCTCTCAGGATAATTAAGCAGAATAGCTTGAAGTCACGCCCCCTAAGAATCTTGTGAGCCCCACCCCCTTGGCAAAAACCATAAAAATTAGCACCGAATAGAAATCCTTATATCTCAAACAATTTGGCAGATTTTATAACATCTTTTTTTTTTCTTTGCATTTTCATGAAATGTTGAAAAATATTTTTTTTACGAGATTCATGCAGTAAAAATGACCTGGTGGCATGATTTTCCAGATCAGTATGGATACGGCGCTACCAAACTTGTATAGTAGTTCTTATATTTTGGTAGTTAAAAAATATAAATCAGAATTCTGTAAAATAAAATAGTTTTACAGCACTAAGTATTTTTTTGTATTCCTCCGGCATGTGTGACTGCCTCTTTTTGTGTGTCATTAGCATTTATTTTCATAGGTACCGTTTTGTTATTAATTTTTTTGGGGAAAACAAAATGGTGATTCTGACATTTTGATCTTTGTTTTTTTATTGTCGCATTATGAGTTAAGTAATTTTATAATTACATAGATCGTACTTTTACAGGCTCGGTCATACCATATATGTTTATTTTGTTAATTAATTCCTTTATTTTCAAATTGGAAAAAGGATGAGGGGCAGTTTAAACCTATATATTTCTATTTAACATGTGCTTTATTTTCCAATAGGTGCCTAACTGAGCCTCTCATGACCTATAAATTGCACAAAGATTTTATTCTCGCTGTCAGTAAGTATATCGATTACGTAAGTTTTTAAAATCGAAATATATATAAACATATACTGTGTGTGTGTGTGTATGTATGTGTGTATATATATATATATATATATATATATATACAGCACAGACCAAAAGTTTGGACACACCTTCTCATTCAAAAGTTTTCTTTATTTTCATGACTATGAAAATTGTAGATTGACTCTGAAGGCATCAAAACTATGAATTAACACATGTGGTATTAAATAATTAACAAAAAGTGTGAAACAACTGAAAATATGTCTTATATTCTAGGTTCTTCAAAGTAGCCACCTTTTGCTTTGATTACTGCTTTGCACACTCTTGGCATTCTCTTGATGAGCTTCAAGAGGTAGTCACCGGAAATGGTTTTCACTTCACAGGTGTGCCCTGTCAGGTTTAATAAGTGGGATTTCTTGCCTTATAAATGAGGTTGGGACCATCAGTTGTGTTGTGCAGAAGTCTGGTGGATATACAGCTGATAGTCCTACTGAATAGACTGTTAGAATTTGTATTATGGCAAGAAAAAAGCAGCTAAGTAAAGAAAAACGAGTGGCCATCATTACTTTAAGAAATGAAGGTCAGTCAGTCCGAAAAATTGGGAAAACTTTGAAAGTGTCCACAAGTGCAGTGGCAAAAACCATCAAGCGCTACAAAGAAACTGGCTCACATGAGGACCGCCCCAGGAAAGGAAGACCAAGAGTCACCTCTGCTGCGGAGGATAAGTTCATCCGAGTTACCAGCCTCAGAAATCGCAGGTTAACAGCAGCTCAGATTAGAGACCAGGTCAATGCCACACAGAGTTCTAGCAGCAGACACATCTCTACAACAACTGTTAAGAGGAGACTTTGTGCAGCAGGCCTTCATGGTAAAATAGCTGCTAGGAAACCACTGCCAAGGACAGGCAACAAGCAGAAGAGACTTGTTTGACCTAAAGAACACAAGGAATGGACATTAGACCAGTGGAAATCTGTGCTTTGGTCTGATGAGTCCAAATTTGAGATCTTTGGTTCCAATCACCGTGTCTTTGTGCGACACAGAAAAGGTGAACGGATGGACTCTACATGCCTGGTTCCCACCGTGAAGCATGGAGGGGGAGGTGTGATGGTGTGGGGGTGCTTTGCTGGTGACACTGTTAGGGATTTATTCAAAATTGAAGGCATACTGAACCAGCATTGCTACCACAGCATCTTGCAGCGGCATGCTATTCCATCCGGTTTGCGCTTAGTTGGACCATCATTTATTTTTCAACAGGACAATGACCCCAAACACACCTCCAGGCTGTGTAAGGGCTATTTGACCAAGAAGGAGAGTGATGGGATGCTAAGCCAGATGACCTGGCCTCCACAGTCACCAAACCTGAACCCAATCGAGATGGTTTGGGGTGAGCTGGACCGCACAGTGAAGGCAAAAGGGCCTACAAGTGCTAAGCATCTCTGGAAACTCCTTCAAGACTGTTGGAAGACCATTTCTGGTGACTACCTCTTGAAGCTCATCAAGAGAATGCCAAGAGTGTGCAAAGCAGTAATCAAAGCAAAAGGTGGCTACTCTGAAGAACCTAGAATATAAGATATATTTTCAGTTGTTTCACACTTCTTTGTTAATTATATAATTCCACATGTGTTAATTCATAGTTTTGATGCCTTCAGAGTGAATCTACAATTTTCATAGTCATGAAAATAAAGAAAACTCTTTGAATGAGAAGGTGTGTCCAAACTTTTGTGGTCTGTACTGTGTGTGTGTGTGTATATATATATATATATATATATATATATATATATATAAAGCTCAAGTGTGTGTGTGTATGTATGTATGTATGTATGTATGTGTGTATGTCCGGGATTGGCATCCGCACCGTCGCAGCTACAGCCATAAAATTTGGCACAGTCACACGTCTGGACCCCGAGAGTGTCCTAGGCTATGTTGTGAGGTGAAATTTTAACCCCGCGTGTTCCAATTCACCAAACAATTTTGCCCCTATCTACATAATGGGGAAAAAGTGTGTGTGTATCAAGCCACGCCCCCTCATTATGATGTCATAATGGTTGCCATGGGGACGCTGTTTTCATCATAGGTTGCAAGCCCCACCGCTCATTATGATGTCATAATGGTTGACTATGGGATGGAGGATGTGTGATGGGTATGTGGGCACTGGACTATGGGATGGAGGATATGTATGAAGGGTATATGGGCACGGGACTATGAGATAGCGGATATGTATGATGGGTATATGGGCACGGGACTATTGGATGGAGGATATGTATGATGGGTATATGGGCATGGGACTATGAGATGAAGGATGTGTGATGGGTATATGGGCACTCGACTATGGGATGGAGGATATGTATGATGGGTATATGGGCATGGGACTATGAGATGAAGGATGTGTGATGGGTATATGGGCACTCGACTATGGGATGGAGGATATGTATGATGGGTATATGGGCATGGGACTATGAGATGAAGGATGTGTGATGGGTATATGGGCACTGGACTATGGGATGGCGAATATGTATGATGGGTATACGGGCATGGGACTATGGGATGGAGGATGTGTGATGGGTATATGGGCACTTGACTATGGGATGGCGAATATGTATGATGGGTATACGGGCATGGGACTATGGGATGGAGGATGTGTGATGGGTATATGGGCATGGGACTGTGGGATGGAGGATGTGTGATGGGTATATGGGCACTTGACTATGGGATGGCAATATGTATGATGGGTATATGGGCATGGGACTATGGGATGGAGGATGTGTGATGGGTATGTGGGCATGGGACTGTGGGATGGAGGATGTGTGATGGGTATATGGGCACTTGACAATGGGATGGAGGATATGTATGATGGGTATATGGGCACGGGACTATGGGATGGAGGATAATTATAATTTGCTATAACTAACCACAGTTACCCGGGCAGCGCCGGGCTCTTCAGCTAGAATATAAATATATGTTATAAATATATTAATCACTGGCCTTGGTCTGGCGCCTCCTTCTTGCTTCGTGTGGATGACACGTCTTACACCATCCACACAGTGTCCCCAGTATTGCACTCATGCACAGGCGTACTTCTCTGTCCTGTAGTGTGCCGGGAAAAGTCAAAGAGCCCCAGCGCATGTGCACTGCAGTACTTTACCCTGCCCCTATCATGGCAGAGAAGTGCGCCTACGCAGGAGATCGATGTCGGGGATACTGTGTGGATGATGTTGGATGCCTCCTCCACACACAGAAAGAATGAGGAAGAGAGGAGGCGCTGAACCATGACAGCGACGCCCATTGGACCACCCCGTAGGTGAGTATTATCAAAGGTCTTTTTCTTGTCCTGCAGGCTGGATTGATGGCATATGTATAGCATATCAGAATGCCGTATGAGGACTGAGAGGTGGTGGCCTTTCCTCATATGGGACAAACCTGGTGACAGGTTCCCTTTTAAAAAAAAAGGTGCAAATAGAAAAATAAACAAAGTGCAAACAAAAAAAAGGAGAATAACAGTAAATACTCAACAAAAAATGGGTAAATGCAATAACGAATTGGCCCCTTTACATCTTCTGTTCTTTTCTCTTCAGAATCGGATGACCAGAATTACAGAGTACAAGCGGTACATGCTTTAGTCCATAAACTACCGGAGAAGAACCGAGAGATGTTGGATATCTTAATTAAGCACCTCGTCAAGTAATGATCTCTTCTTACATGTCTTCCATGATCTAGACAAAACATAAATTTGGCATTTTCAAAAACTTTTGATTTTTGTAGACTTTATTTTTTCAGCTTTAATGTTTTACAGTTTTTTTTACTTGTGTCAACGTTAAAACTCACCCAGAAATTTTTTTTTAAATGTTCAGTATTTTGCCAGTAATCCATTTAGGTAATACTGTAAATATCTTTGGCAATGCAGGGTATCTCTGCATAGTCAACAGAATCTGATGACTGTCTCCAACCTTGGCGTGATCTTTGGTCCTACACTGATGAGAGCCCAGGAGGAAACTGTGGCAGCAATGATGAATATCAAGTTCCAGAATATCGTTGTTGAGATTTTGATAGAACATTATGAGAAGGTAAAATTCTATATCCTGTTGTGTTTCAAAAATTAATGAATGGATGCATTACTTTTTTAGTAAAGCATTCCACAAAGAATCAAAGCTTTTTCTTGAGTTCCTCCCAAGATTCACGTAGAGGTTCTCCTCCTTGCTTGTCTAAAGAGTGTGAGAATTGCTAGACCTTCGACCTCTAAATAAAGTTTTACAGGTCCACCATAATCTGCAGAAGTCAAAATGGGTCTAGTAAAATGAGACTATTTGACTACCTCATTCCCGACCTTGCTCACTGCAGGTGAGATGGATGGGTGGCACTGTCAATGATAGAAAACACCAAAATTAATCTCAGAAGAATTAGGTCAATAAATGAGAGTATATCCTGGGTGGAACCATCTTAATTAGTCTTGAAGTGTCCTAAAAATTCTGTTCACAGTGGAAAAACATAAAAGCCCTACTGGGTGGTACAACTTCAAGGATAACCTAGAATGCATGGGTCCTAATTAAGCTAGTAGGGCCATCTTGATCATCATATGGTTGCTTTGGCACCAGTGCCATCCAGTGCTACCGGTGCCCATTATTTTGCCTATCTTGTACATTGGTTCCAGGGGGGTAATAATCCCTAAAACCCAAAAAAGTTAGAAACGTAATGATAACTGGTGTAGGATACATATATTTTTCCCACATATTGGTGAAATTTTAGATGATCCAAAGAGTTAGCAGAACCCTGATTCTGAAGACACATTGGTGGTCTTTGGCCGCCGACGAGAGCCCTTACGAACCTCCTCCTAGGTGCCCACTTCCTCGGCATCTTTTTTTAATTGTAGATCCGGTGTGACATCATGCAAGAAAAACTATGACATGGTTCCGGGCCTACTAATGGGTGGAGGTACCGGCATTGTCTAGTAGATACTGGGATAGGTAAATAGGAAAACGTAATAGGTTCAGGAAGATACTGTACAGTTTTGACCAAAAACATTCAACTACAACAGGAACTAAAAATACATCCTTATGATCAAAAATTTGCCTGGCCTGTTAACACACAGGCAAAAAAAGTCTCTAGCGCACAAAGGGGTTAAGCAAAAGAAAACCAGTTAAAACTCCAGAAAGAAACTTTTCATTAAAGAACATTGAAAGCTCTGAGTCCATTGACCGAGCACACTGAGAATCACAGCAGGCGTCCACTTCCCGCCTGAAGAAATTAGTTTGGGTGATAAAAAAATGTGTTTTCTAAAGCATCAAACCGTAGACCCATGCAGTCTACATTATAGAGAGACATTAATGACCACAAACGCCAGAACTGGAGCCTTTACTGTGCCCATCAACTGACAGACAATCACAATTTATCCGGTTCCACGTGCAGAGAGCTCTACTTATAGCACCTGTTACTTCATATCTACTCTTTTACCTTTTCTTGAAGGCTCCAGATTTCTCACAATACAAATTCAATACATTTTTGAGACACTCTAGCAAAACCCTCCACAGTCTGCAATTCACATCACAACTTCAGAGTGGACACAAATAGACACGTATAGCATAAATATCTCCCATCACAGTATTACAAAATCCCATTTAAAAAATGGATACTTTGATTAAACAATGTGGAATATGTTGACCCAAGTGCAAAAATATGAGAAGCCATAGCCGTTCATGAAGTTAGGCATTACCATTATCCTTAAAGAGGTTGCCCAGTACTAGGACATCCGCTGCTTAAATGCTATATTCCTCAATGGAAAATGAAATGACCATATACTCAACTTCCGTACCGGCACCGATCCAGCGGTGTTGGCACCCGCCTCCCGATGCTCACATTGTTATGCAGCCAATCAGCTGCCACTTTAGAGCTGCTGTGCTCTCACTTCCTTTGGACAAACCTCAGACATGCAGGGGAAGTGAGAGCACTGCAACTCATTAGCAGCCGCTTATCAGGCATGGCTGGAATATGAACATACCTGTCAATGTTTTGGTGACTTACGGCATCAATAATTTTGCAGGATTTTCTGTAGTCATAAAAATTATATCAAAAATTATATCAAGTTTATTGTTGTCAAATCTTGTTTTTCCTGTTTTACAGATTTTTCACACCGCACCAGATCCAAATGTACCGCTTCCTCAGGCTCAACCGCGTTCTGTTTCTAAACGAACCAGAGCAATCTGCCTTTCTACAGGTCCCAGGAAGCCTAAGGGGAGGTATACGCCATGTCTGGCTGATCATGACAGTGAGTATTCTCCAACCAGTATTTACTTACTTCCCTTTCACCCAAACCACACACTGAGCTTTTTTTCATTGGTTTTACGCACACTGGGGTATATTTTTTGGTGAACATTCATTATTGCATTTACAACTTTTTTGACTCATTTTTTTGTGTTTTATTTGCCTCCTTATTGTTGTTTTTTTTTTCCATTTGCGCCTTTTATTATAGTCTATTTTTTATGTTTTTGCATTTTTTTTTTGTTTGCCATCGTATGCAGGATTTGGGATTTTTAGATGATTTCAGCTGATTCATAAATAGTGACTTTGTTTGAAAAGTTGCAACATTTTTGCGCAAATGTAATTTAATCTCTCCTTCGAGTGATTTTATGTACGCCTGGAATTTTTACTCAAATATTACATCGTTTAGCCAAACGTGTGACGTTTGCTGAAGGGTTGCAAAACAATTTAAAGACAACAATAAAGAGCAATTTTTGTTTTGTGCAAAATGCTTGAACCATTTTGAAGACTTGGACGTTTATATCTTCAACGATTACTGCAAGACAAAAAAAATAAAAACACTTGCAAATGATGAATCGAGCCCTTACGCTACACCGTCTAAAAGCAAATCTGTCAGGAGGATTTTGCTAAGTAAACTAAAGGAATTGTCAGGTTGCCGCTGTTATACTGATTAAAATTATACTTGGAGGAAAGAAATCTGTCTTGTGGTTCTTTTGTAATCAGTGTTAGAAGTTTCCAGTTAATGAGATTCTCGAGTTCTGGGGCAGTGTATAGACTGTCCTGAGGAAGTGGTGTGATCACCACGAAGTGCATAGAAATAAAGTCTATTACATCCACTTGGACTCCTCTGGTACATCATCCTGACAGGCGAGCAGCACAGTTTGATGCCCCATTCTCTTCACCTAGCAAAGGATCATCACATCGGGGCTTGCAGCAGCCGCCAATGCTAAATGCAGCGGTTGTGTCTCACACAACCATAATAGGTGAGTGAATTTGATTATCCCTCACGAATATTCCTTTTATCTCAGATAAGACCCTATGTGCTCTCTATATTCCTTCTAGGTACACTGGGGCGAGACTGTAGGCAGTCTTATCTTCCTGCTTTAAGCCAGTGAAACCAAGGAAAGACCTGATCACAGGCAGCCTTGAAACACAAACATGTTCCTTTTCATAGAGACAGACTGTTTGTGCTTTGGGGCGGCCTGTGGGCTGGTCTTTCCTTGGTTTCTCTGGCTTAGAGCAGGAAGATAAGACTCTGCCTACAGTCCCGCCCCGGAGCTCGAGCATATTATTAGCTGAAAATTTCTAACACTGATTTAAACAAGAACCACAAGATGGATTTCTTCACCCAGGTACCATTTTAATCAGTGTAACGGCACCAACCTGACAGTGCCTGTAGTTTACTTATCAAAATCTTGCTGACAGGTTCGCTTTATTTGGTTTATGCTGCATGATATATCCGGGATATTGTAACTCCTTACCAACATCAGCCGTAATAGTACGCCGATGTCGGTATCCCTCCCTTTGATGTGGGCTCCGGCAGTGAGCTCACATCTTTACCAGGACATGTCAGCTGTTTTGAACAGCTGACATGTGCACGCAATAGCCACGGGTGGAATCGTGATCTATTGCTGACAGTGGCATTTAAATAGCGCTTCCAGCCATTGGGTCGGAAATGCGCACACCTGTCATGTGATCGTGGGTTACCGGTGTGTCAGCATGACAACCCGAAGTCTCCTGGAAACCTCTATGGTTATAAATACCGGATTGCTGTGAGTGCCACCCAGTGGTCGGTGCTCATAGCAAGTCATTAATTCAGCTACATAGAGGCGATCTGCTCATTGCCTCTATGTAGCTGAGCCGATCGAGTTGTGGCAGTTTCTAGCCTCCCATGGAGACTATTGAAGCATGCAAAAAGTAAAAAAAAGTTTTTAAAAATACAAAAAAAATAGAAAAAATATAAAAGTTCAAATCACCCCCCTTTCGCCCCATTCAAAATAAAACAATAAAAATAAAATCACACATACACATATTTGGTATCGCGCCGCGTTCAGAATCGCCTGATCTATCAATAAAAAAGGATTAACCTGATCGCTAAATGGCGTGGAGATTAAAAAAAAAACAAACACCAGAATTATGTTTTTGGTTGCCGTGACCTTGCAATAAAATGTGATAACGGGCAATCAATAGATCGTATCTGCACCAAAATGGTATCAATAAAAACGACTGCTCAGCACACAAAAAATAAGCCCCCACGCAACCCAAGATCACGAAAAATGGAGACGCTGCAGGTATCGGAATATGGCGCTTTTTTTTTTTTTAAGCGAAGTTTGGAATTTGTTTTCACCACTTACGTAAAAAAGAACCTAGACATATTTGGTGTCTGTGAACTCGTAATGACCCGGAGAATCATAATGGCAGGTCAGTTTTAGCATTTGGTGAACCTAGCAAAAAAGCCAAACAAAAACCCAGTGTGGGATTGCACTTTTTTTTTTTTTTTTGCAATTTCACCGCACTTGGAATTTTTTTTCCCGTTTTCTAGTACATTAGATGGTAAAATCAATGGCGTCGTTCAAAAGTACAACTCGTCCCACAAACAACATCCCTCACGTGGCTATATTGATAGAAAAATAAAGTTATGGCTCTGGGAAGAAGTGGAGTGAAAAACGAAAACGCAAAACCGAAAAAAAGCTCTGGTCATTAAGGGGTTAAGGTTGGTTTACACCATTGAATAGATGACTTTATACCAGAAATTTGCTGCAAAATTTTGACAAATTTTTTTGGGCACATGGTGTTGCATGTCAGGTGACACCCCTTTTTTTGGCAAATCACATCCATATTCAGTGAGGGCATGCCCCTCTTATTGGGCACAGTGCATAATGTCTTCAAAACACATAATAAATATGGTGCAAGTAACTGTTGTTTTCTGCAGAAAATTACTCCAGAATTCATGCTTATTTATGTTGCTAAATATGCCCCCACAACACTTTTATTGTCAAAAATGCCTCACAGCAGGTTTTGGCGCTTTTTTTGTAGCCAAAGTCAAAAGCAGATCTGTCAAGAAAGGGAGTACGGTAAGTCTTTCCCTCCTATTCCCCAATTCACTCTTGACTTTGGTTGGAAAAACTGCATTATTGGTCTTTTTTTGTAAAAAAAAAAATGCTGATTTGAAACCAACTTTAGGCTGGGTTCACAATTTTCATATTTGGTGCTGATTTTCTGTATGTAAAATCTGCAGCGTTCTGGGGTACCAATAAAGTGGATGAGTTGCAACCTACTCTCACCTACTTGCTGTATTGTTTGTTTTTTGGTGCAAATATTAGCATTCGTTTAGATTTTTCTGCATATCATTTTCTGTTGCAGAAATTCAACTTTTTGTTACAGATTTTACCCATTCATTTCAATGCAGACCCTTAAGGCTATGTGCGTGCATTGCGGATTTGTTTGCGGAAATTTCTGCACGGTTTCTCCATCTCTTGCTAGAAAATGCAGTGGAAATTCCGTGTGGTTATTGTGTAGATTTTGTTGCGGATTTACATGCGGATTTGTATGTGGATTTGTTTATGGATTTGTTAACTACTTAAAGATATACGGTAGTAGTTTAAAAAAAAAAAATGTCATTTTCAAGTCCAACCTCTATTGTTGATGTGCTTCAACGAATGATAGGCTCTAGTCTAGATTATCCACCCCCACACTCTTCCTCCTTCTGACAGAATTTCTTTTTTTCAAATCTGCTGCATTTTTGGCACCAAATCTGCAGTAAATCCGCAAACCTTTTTACACCTGCGGTTTAGCTGCGGATTTGACTGACTCAATGGAAGTCAATGGGTGAAAGACGCTACAGATACGCAAAACGAATTGACATGCTGAGGAAAATAAAACGCTGCGGAATCTTCCGCATCATGTGCACAAGAATTCTGGATTCTCATTGATTAACCTTGCTTTAGTAATCCTTTGCGTTTTCAGTGTAAAAAAAACTGCGGAAACGCGACAAATCCGCATCATGTGCACATAGCATTAATACGCAGATTAAACCCCTGTCTGGATTTTAGAAAACCACATGTAAAATCCCTACAAAATGCCTGATGTGTTAACCCAGGGATGTACGGTATTTGTTTGTGTGTTGCAGCCTGTTTTCTTATATATTCCTTTGGAGTTCTTTTTTTGTTTTTTATATTTTTATTTTTTTTCTCCGAAGGTGACTCTTACAGCAGCAGTCCAACGAGTACTCCAATGGGTAGTGTTGAGTCCCTGTCTTCACATTCCTCAGAGCAAAATGTCAACTCAAGGTGTGCCTCATCCCCACAAAGAGACAAGAAAGGAGGGGGAATTCCTTGGGTCACCTCCACACCATCGTCTAATGGTCAGAAGAGTTCCAGTCTATGGACCACAAGCCCTGAGTCCAGTTCCAAAGAAGATGCCTCCAAAACTGACGTAGAGTCAGATTGCCAGAGCGTGTCTTCAGTTACAAGTCCTGGGAACATTTCTCCTCCGGTTGACCTGACCAAGAAAGGACATTATGAACTCTCTGGGCGCAAGCTCTCTGCTGCATCTTCTCTCCGCTCCTTACCTTCTACAGAAGGTAGCTAAAGTCTTTTTTCCTGGTCCCAAAGATTGAGATGTTGACATTTTTGACTAGGAGACTTTGCACAGTTTCCATCTAATCTTGGTGATTGTCAAATTTTTAAAGCGTCATTTAAGAGGGAAATAACTTATTAGAATTAAAGGGGAAATCCACTAAATTCATCTTCCAACATATATTGTTTGTGCCAGACTTCTAGTGGGCAAAAATTTCCAAACAGTGCCAAATGGAAGAGTTAAGCAAAAAGATTTGTGCTTCAGTCTTCCCAGCATCTTTAGCCCGAAATCAAGGGTGCCTCTTAGACTTACTAGGCCTTAGCATTCGGGGCATCTCTTACTCTTACTGTACCGTGTAAAGTCAAGCCATTGCAGGGTCTAGCAAGTGTGAAAGAGGTGCCCAAGAAGCCGGGTGCAAAACAGGAGACCAATGGCAGCACAAGTTTTTTTGCTCAACACTACCAAATGGGTTTTTTAAACTCTACAGATCACGATAGCCGTTCCGTTAGTTGACAAACCTCTGGCAGCTTGGGTTGCAGTTCACATCATAACCACTAGATGGCCACATATAAACACATTTAGCATAAATATCTCCCAACAGAGTATCTCTAAATCATGTTTTTGGAAACAAAAAAACCTGAAAACCACATATTTTTATTAGAAATTTGGTTTCACTAAGACTAAGAGAATTCCTTTAACTAGTTATTTGCATATCTATCAATTCATGGCTCTTAAGTTTTAACATGTACTGTCTAACTTACTGCAGGTATGAAAAGTAGAAGTCCATCCACTCAAAGCTTAACATCGGTGGACCTCAAAGACGTCACGAAGGCTTATCCCGATTTACCACCTAAGGGAATAAGGAGGAGGCTGGACACCGGCTCTAATAACGGATATCAGAGACCTGGATCAGTGTAAGTTCTACTGTAGATAAGGTATACTGTAATTGTAATATTTTAGGAAAACTCCTAAAAAAAAAAAGGCTTTGCTGTTAGCTAAGGGTATGTTCACATGGGTCAGATGTGCTGCAAATCTTTCTACTGCAGTTTCCAGGTGAAAAATCTGCATCGTTTTAGAATACCCAAATTGTGTAAGGGATTAGGGATCCCCTGGGTGTCAAATTATGCTGTGAAATGCCACAGAAATTTAGCAAAATGTGGGCTGGAGTCCGTACAAATGTGTAGTATTTCCACAAGGAAATCTGCAGCTAAACCCTTAAATTTGGTGTGGTTTTTCCTCTGTATTTATGTATCCAAAAAGCACTATTCACACCGAGTTTGGAGTTTCTGTCGGAAGGTTATATTGGCCAATACTCCACATGCTTCCATCTAATGTAATCCTCTGATGTATCGCAATGTACAGATGTGGACACAGATTTTGGTTTAAACAAAGTTTGTTGATTGCGTTTTTAGCCTGGCAATTTACCTATTATATCTAGATTGTTATGAAGAGGGATCAGGCGAATTGCAAACAAATTGCAAAGTGATTCTTTGCCAGGAAAATTATGTGAATAACAAAAGAAAAAACATTTCCACTGAATTTTAGCCCTACCACAAAATTACCTGCCGACATGATTTTGGTGATGTTCTTATTAGCTTAAGAGAAAAGTTTACCAAGGACAATGTAGCTGGTATCACTCTGTCATGCTGATTGAATTATAAGAGCAGACTGGATGCTTTAAAACAGAAATGATGCTTGATATCATTGACTTTTTCTGTTGGCCATGGTTCTCTCCAAGTAAACGCATGAAGTTGTCACATTGCTTTGCATTAAAAAGGCTTTACAGGCAAGGACATTGTTTCTTGTAAGATTGCCCTTAAATAAACAATTTATTGGATCATCAAGAACGTCAAAGAGGTTCACTTACTTTGAAGAAGACTGTAGGGTGCCAAAGTAAGTCTGGCAAGTATCCCCTAAAGAGGAGTCAGCTGTATGATCAGTTATGCACCAGTGCTGAGCTTGCTCACAAATGACAGCAGTCAGATATCTGTGCATGTACAGTGAGGAGAAGGTTTATCGAGGCTGGCCTTGTTTCATGAAGGGGCAGGAAAGAAGCCATTTTTGTTCAAGAAAAACACCTGAGATTCTGCAGGTAATACAGGGATTGTACTGCAGATGACTGGGGTAAAGTTATTTTCTTTGATTACTTTAGACTATTTGGGACAACTCAAAGAATGATTGTCTGGAGAAGGTAAGGTTGAGCGCTACCATGAGTCCTGTATTTGCCAACAGTAAAACTGAGACCATTCATGTGTGGTGGCTTTTCATTCAAGGAGGGGCTCAGTCACAATTTGGCCTAAGAACGCTGACATGAATACAGAATAACATCTAAACATCCTTCAAGAGCGACTTTACCCAACTCTCCAGGAGCAAATTAGTGATGAGTAATGGTTTTTTTAGCACCATGTCACAAGGCAAAAGTGATAACTAAGTGGCTAAGTGAACAAAACCATGAATTTTTTGGGTCCATGGCCAAGAAATTCCCCATATCTCAATCCCACTGAGAACCTGTGGTCAATCCTCAAAAAGCTTGAGGACAAATAAAACCACAGAAATAATAAACGCCGAGCACTGATTAGACAAGAGTGGGTGACCTTTAGTAAGGATTTGGTCAGAAGGTGGCAAAACGCAGAAGTCTTTAGAAATAAGGGACAACTTCGTAAATATTTAGTCTTTACATAACCTTAATATATTTGTCAATAAAAGTTTAAAAACTCACGAAATGCCGAGAATTGTACTCCAGTAACCGTAGAAACATCTGACTAAGATCTAAAAGCACTAAAACAGCAAACTTTGTAAAATCCAAAACTTGTGTCAGTCTCAAAACTTTTGGCCAGGAAAGTATAGCCATATAGCGGTGTAAGTCATTTGTATGCTTATATATGCAGTAACTAATAAATGGTTTCTTATCGTAGGGTGGCAGCTAAGGCTCAACTGTTCGAGAACGCTGCATCAAACAAACAATCTACAATCGGTCGGTAAGGCTGAGCTCAAATATGAATGTGCTAACAAATAGCGTGTCCAGAGTACAGATGAGTCCTTCCTTACCTTTCAGCTCCATATATGATAAAATAACCAGCTTTGACATAAAATTAGAATCCGTTATACTCTGTCAGGAGATGTTTATGGTCTAGGTCAGAGTAGGGAAACCATCCGGCCTATGGACTGAGGCAGCTAAGGGCTGAAAAGAATGGCACATGGGCCGCACCATTCTCTTGAAAAAACCGTCTGCTGCCGCTCACTTACCAACGTCACCGCTGTTCGCATCCTCAGGAATGTAGACTATGATTGACGAATACATTGGTGGAGGACGGAGCCGCCGGCTCCTTCTTCCACCAATCAGCATATGAGTCTTTTTTTCATAAATCTTGCTATTATGTGCCATTAAAAACATCCACTGTGTTTATTTTAACAATATTATCTTTTTTCATGCTCTAAAAGCACATTTTCAGTGCTGGCTTTAACTCTCATGGGGTTAATCAACAACTTCCTTTCTCCTGACTTACTGTGCTATAATACTATAAGTTCCATGATGCATTGCACTGGTCTTTAAGCCAGCACCTAGCACACCCACTCCAAAACACACCAAAACCCCTCTCTCCTCTATCTTATTGTAATTGCAAGCACCTAGAGCACACACACACAAACAGCGTCGGACTGGAGCACCTTGGGCCCACCAGAGAAAATCATTCTTGGGGCCCACTATGTGGCTACATAGAGATAAATACAAGACCACCAATTGTGCGGTAAAACACGCTAATATCCGGGTATAATATAAGGTTGTACATGTCTTAATTATGTAGCAGGAGTTGGGGTAGGTCCCCTCATATCGTATAATGCAGCCCCCTCATAGAATATAATGCATCCCCCTCATAGAATATAATGCAGCCCCCTCATAGAATATAATGCAGCCCCCTCATAGGGTATAATGCAGTCCCCTCATAGAATATAATGCAGCCATCTCATAGAATATAATGCAGCCCCCTCATAGAATATAATGCAGCCCCTTTCATAGGGTATAATGCAGCCCCCTTCATAGGGTATAATGCAACCCCTCATAGGGTATAACGCTGCCCCCTCATAGAGTAAAATGCTCCCCCCTCATAGGGCATAATGCTTCCCCCCTCATAAGGTATAATGCACCCCCTCATAAGGTATAATGCTTCCCCCCCTCATAGGGTATAACATGATATAGATGGATAGATAGATAGATAGATAGATATGGGATAATAGATCTATAGATAGATAGATAATGGATAAATAGATAGATATAGAGATCTATAGATAGATAGAAAGATAGATATAGAGATAGATAGATAGATAGCTAGATATAGGATAAATAGATAGATCTATGGAAAGATGGATAGATAGATAGATAGATATAGATAGGTATAGATATAGATAGCTATAGATAGGTATAGAGATAGGTATAGAGATAGTCTATCTCTATACCTATCTATAGCTATCTATCTCTATCTATTTCTATATCTATCTACATAGATATAGAGATAGACACAGAGATAGAGATAGACTATCTATATCTATCTCTGTGTCTATCTCTATATCTATCTAGATAGATATAGATATAGAAATAGATAGAGATAGATAGCTATAGATAGGTATAGAGATAGTCTATCTCTATATCTATCTCTGTGTCTATCTATATCTATCTCTAGATCTATCTCTATATCTATCTCTATATCTATTCTCTGTATCTATTTCTATATCTATCTAGATAGATATAGAAATAGATAGATAGATATATAAATTGATAGATAGATATAGAGGTAGAATAGATAGATATAGAGATATATAAAAAACAAATCACAGTGCTCACCTCTCCTCCTCGCTCCCACGCTGATGCCGGCTTCAGACTCAAGAGCTGTCCCGTGTGCCAGACACACAGCGGCTGCGCGATGAAGTGACATCATCGCGCACCGGCTGTGAGTCAGGAGCAGAGGGGAGTGATGGGAGAGAGACGCTCTCCCTTCCATTGCAATTGAGGGCGGCGCCGGCTGCCTGAGCTCAGGGGCAGGGCCCCAAGGGAGTGCAGACCGAGAGTGAAATTATATTCACTGCTTCCCACGCCCATGTGGGCGTGGGAAGCAGTGAATATTCATTTCTCTTTAGTAGCGGGGACAGGGGCTCCAGCCTCCTGACACCCACTGCTGCTCCGCTGGCATGGGCCCCCATAGCAGCTGTGTGTTGTGCCGCTATTAGCGGCAGACCACTTGCTGGAGGCCCTTGGAGCAGTGGGGGCCCTAGGCAACTGCAGCCTGGCCCTGTATGCCAGCAGGTCCCAGGGCCCACCAGATGCCAGGGCCCACCGGAGAAACCCTTTGTTGGCAATGACTGCCTGAAGTCTTGAACTCATGGACGTCACCAGACGCTGTGTTTCCTCCTTTTTGATGCTCTGCCCGGCCTTCACTGCGGTGGTTTTCAGTTGCTGTTTGTTTGTGGGCCTTTCTGTCTGAAGTTTAGTCTTTAACAAGTGAAATGCATGCTCAATTGGGTTGAGATCAGGTGACTGACTTGGCCATTCAAGAATATTCCACTTCTTTGCTTTAATAAACTCCTGGGTTGCTTTGGCTTTATGTTTTGGGCCATTGTCCATCTGTAGTATGAAACGACGACCCATCAGTTTGGCTGCATTTGGCTGGATCTGAGCCCACAGTATGGCTCTGAATACCTCAGAATTCATTCGGCTGCTTCTGTCCTGTGTCACATCATCAATAAACACTAGTGACCCAGTGCCACTGGCAGCCATGCATGCCCAAGCCATCACAATGCCTCCGCCGTGTTTTACAGATGATGTGGTATGCTTTGGATCATGAGCTGTACCACGCCTTCGCCATACTTTTCTCTTTCCATCATTCTGGTAGAGGTTGATCTTGGTTTCATCTGTCCAAAGAATGTTCTTCCAGAACTGTGCTGGCTTTTTTAGATGTTTTTTAGCAAAGTCCAGTCTAGCCTTTTGATTCTTGATGCTTATGAGTGGCTTGCACCGTGCAGTGAGCCCTCTGTATTTACTTTCATGCAGTCTTCTCTTTATGGTAGATTTGGATATTGATACGCCTACCTCCTGGAGAGTGTTGTTCACTTGGTTGGCTGTTGTGAAGGGGTTTCTCTTCACCATGGAGATTATTCTGCGATCATCCACCACTGTTGTCTTCCGTGGGCGCCCAGGTCTTTTTGCATTGATGAGTTCACCAGTGCTTTCTTTCTTTCTCAGGATGTACCAAACTGTAGATTTTGCCACTCCTAATGTTGTAGCAATTTCTCGGATGGTTTTTTTTTCTGTTTTTGCAGCTTAAGGATGGCTTGTTTCACCTGCATGGAGAGCTCCTTTGACCGCTTGTTTCCTTCACAGCAAAACCTTCCAAATGCAAGCACCACACCTCAAATCAACACTAGGCCTTTTATCTGCTTAATTGAGAATGACATAACGAAGGGATTGCCCACACCTGTCCATGAAATAGCCTTGGAGTCAATTGTCCAATTGCTTTTGGTCCCTTTAAAAACAGGGCGGCACATGTTAAGGAGCTGAAACTCCTAAACCCTTCATCCAATTTTCATGTGGATACCCTCAAATGAAAGCTGAAAGTCTGAACTTCAACTGCATCTGAATTGTTTTGTTTAAAATTCATTGTGGTAATGTCTAGAACCAAAATTAGAAAAATGTTGTCTCTGTCCAAATATTTATGGACCTAACTGTATATCCATAGATATTTCCATAGATATATCCATAGATATATATATAATGTGTGTATATATATATATATATATATATATATATATATATATATATATATATACACTCACTGGCCACTTTATTAGGTACACCATGCTAGTAACGGGTTGGACCCCCTTTTGCCTTCAGAACTGCCTCAATTCTTCGTGGCAGAGATTCAACAAGGTGCTGGAAGCATTCCTCAGAGATTTTGGACCATATTGACATGATGGCATCACACAGTTGGCGCAGATTTGTCGGCTGCACATCCCTGATGCGAATCTCCCGTTCCACCACATCCCAAAGATGCTCTATTGGATTGAGATCTGGTGACTGAGGAGGCCATTTGAGTACAGTAAACTCATTGTCATGTTCAAGAAACCAATCTGAGATGATTCGAGCTTTATGACATGGCGCATTATCCTGCTGAAAGTAGCCATCAGATGTTGGGTACATTGTGGTCATAAAGGGATGGACATGGTCAGCAACAATACTCAGGTAGGCTGTGGCGTTGCAACGATGCTCAATTGGTACCAAGGGGCCCAAAGAGTGCCAAGAAAAAATTCCCCACACCATGACACCACCACCACCAGCCTGAACCATTGATACAAGGCAGGATGGATCCATGCTTTCATGTTGTTTACGCCAAATTCTGACCCTACCATCCGAATGTCGCAGCAGAAATCGAGACTCATCAGGCCAGGCAACGTTTTTCCAATCTTCTACTGTCCAATTTTGATGAGCTTGTGCAAATTGTAGCCTCAGTTTCCTGTTCTTAGCTGAGAGGAGTGGTACCCGGTGTGGTCTTCTGCTGCTGTAGCCCATCTGCCTCAAAGTTCGACGCACTGTGCGTTCAGAGATGCTCTTCTGCCTACCTTGGTTGTAACGGGTGGCAATTTGAGTCACTGTTGCCTTTCTATCAGCTCGAACCAGTCTGCCCATTCTCCTCTGACCTCTGGCATCAACAAGGCATTTCCGGCCACAGAACTGCCGCTCACTGGATTTTTTTTCTTTTTCGGACCATTCTCTGTAAACCCTAGAGATGGTTGTGCGTGAAAATCCCAGTAGATCAGCAGTTTCTGAAATACTCAGACCAGCCCTTCTGGCACCAACAATCATGCCACGTTCAAAGGCACTCAAATCACCTTTCTTCCCCATACTGATGCTCGGTTTGAACTGCAGGAGATTGTCTTGACCATGTCTACATGCCTAAATGCACTGAGTTGCCGCCATGTGATTGGCAGATTAGAAATTAAGTCTTAACACACAGTTGGACAGGTGTACCTAATAAAGTGGCCAGTGAGTGTATATATATATCCATAGACATTTCCATATCTATATATGTATATATGTATCCATAGATATTTCCATAGATATATCCATAAATATATCCATGTTTATTAATGAACAATGTTTCATTAAAAAAGAAAAACAAAAAAATGGTGTGGGCTCCCGTGCAATTTTCTGCGCCAGAGGGGGAAAGCCGGGGGCCAATATTTGTAGCCTGGGAAGGGGGTAATACCCATGACCCCTTCTCTGGCTATGAATATCAGCCCGCAGCTGTCTGCATAGCCTTTGCTGGCTATTAAAATAGGGGGACCCCCCAAAAAAAAACCAGCCCGCAGCCGCCCCAGAAATGGCGCATATCTAAGATGCGCCAATTCTAGCACTTAGCCCCTCTTTTCCCACTCCTGTGTAGCGGTGGCATATGGGGTAATATGGGGTTAATGTCACCTTGCTGTTAAGGTGACATTAAGCCCGGTTAATAATGGAGAGGCATGCGTCAATAAGATGCCTATCCATTATTAATCTTTTGAAAGGGTTAAAAAAAACACACACACATAAGAAAAAAGTCTTTTCATGAAATAAAACACAACACGGTTTTCAGATTTTTATTTCACACCCAGATCCAAGCGATGCCCTCTGTCTCCTAGAATTAAAAGTAAAATAATAAACCAACCGTATACTCCCTGTCCGATGCAGTCCAATTAAAAACGAGTGTCCCACGACGATCTCCCTTATAGAACAGTGACATCAAGTGATGTCACTGTTCTATAGGGCCTCCCAGTGATGAACTGACAGGAGACAATGCCTCCTGCAGTCCATCACTGAGGTTACCTGAGTTCAGAGTCTCACTTTACAGCACTGCTGTCTGAGAATTAGGGTTAGGGCTTGGGTTAGGGTTACGGGACCTCTTTCCAGGCGGAGGGATACACAGGGGAGGATTACCTCTGCCTGTCATTTCAGTGCTGGAGCCCCTGGAGAGCGGTCACATCAGCTGATGTGGAAGCTCTCCACAGGAGATCGCCGTGGGACCCTCATTATTAATTGGACTACGGCGGAAAGGTAATGTATAGGTTGGTTTATTATTTTATTTTTATTACAGGTGATTGATGGCTTCGGGGAATTAGGTGACTGGTAAGTATGTACTCTGTTATGTGTTGTATGTTATATGTATGTTCTGTATGTTGTATGTTCTGTATGTTATATGTTGTATGTTCTGTATGTTATATGTTGTATTTGTTGTATGTTCTGTATGTTGTGTTGTATGTTCTGTATGTTATTTTCTGTATGTTATGTTCTGTATGTTATATGCTGTATGTTATATGTTGTATGTTCTGTATGTTATATGTTGTATGTTCTGTATGTTGTATGTTATATGTAGTATGTTCTGTATGTTACAGTGTATTTTCTGTATGTTATACATTCTGTATGTTATAAGTTGTATGTTATATGTTGTATGTTCTGTATGTTATATGTTCTGTATGGTTTTTTTTTTACATTCAACACATTAGCCGGATGATGGGACTACTACTGTTCCATCATTGGCTGTGTCACTCACTGACATACGTCCACCCACACAGCCGGCAGTCCCCCCCGCACAGCCAGTACAGCCTCCCCCGCAGACAGACCGCACACAGCCCCCCCCCCTGCCCACAGTCAGCCCCGTCCCTCTGGATAGGAGAGGAGACAGACACTGCAGAGCGACGGGGCTGTGACGTGCGGTACAGCACCCCCCACAGGCTGCTTCACTCTTGATGAGCGACAGCAGTGTGCAGAGGCTGGGGCACGCCTGCTGATGACGTGACATCAATTTCCAGAGTCAGGAAATTGATGTGACATCAGCGGATGTTAGCGGCGGCTGCTGCCTGGGGGTCACGTGACCTGGACTCAGCCGCCAGCATAGCGCCGCTCAGAGGCAGAATTAGCAGCGCAAGGTAATTACAATAATCATTAGGGGCCCCGGGGGGATACAAAGGGGGTTTAATAAAAAGTAGTGGACAACCTCTTTAAGTTCTCTCTGAAGCTCTGGCCTTAGTGGGGGGGTCATCGGGTTTTCCTGCTAGGCCGCAAGTCTTTCTCACATAGTCTATCAAAGCCCATTGAGCCTTCCACTCACCAACCAGCCCCCTCACATCCTGAAATCCTAGCCCAAACCGACCCCATTACCGTAGGTGATAGCTGGAAGAGACGGTCCTGCTCACATACGCTGTTCCTCCACAATCGCAGGCATGCCTCTTCTGTCACAATCTCCTCACAGATCTTCTCGGCTTGATCGTCAGCGGAAGTCTCTTATGCTCAGGGCGGAGAGGACTAGGACTTAGCTTTTGACAGGCGACATCGAGCCTTGGAGGCTTGACCAGCACAGGGCGCAGATCCTGGCTTTGACCAGTGTAGACAATACTTTGAAGGTCTCCTGTGGGGAATCTGAACCTTTCCAGGCGGTGACCGGAACCTGGATATCACAGACTTCCCGCTGTGGCCTGTCACGTTGGTCTCAGCGGTGTCTCTGGAGCACGTCTGCTCCGCTCTCTTACCTGGCATCAGATCTCCTCGTGGTTTGTCAAGCAGGGCTTTTATACCAGGCAAGTTCTTCCTGTGGGTCACCTGATCCAGTCCAGCATGCAAGGTCGCTCCCCCTGCAAATCTTCCAGCACCACTTGGCTCCACTTCATTTCGGCTGGCCAGCAGATAGCGGCCTCTTCTCATTAACGGCACATCCTGCAAGAGTTTTTCAGAGATATCACTGCTTCTTATTACAGTGCCTTCATATGCCTACTGTTTGTCAACAGAAAAATAGAAAAAGTTATGGCTCTTGGAAGACTTTTCTGTAACAGAAAGCGTTAAAGAACTCTATTCATATCAAATAAACAGGAAACGACCTTCACAAGATAAATAAATCATAAATGTGTCTGACCACAGCGAGGCCGCAGGTCACGGGAAATGCCAGAAAGAAGTAAGAACTCCTGACTTCCACCAATAAATAATATCCCCTCAGGGCGATTACCCAGCCCCACAAAACCTAACAGCGGAGATTCGTGGACTTAAATTAGAAGTTCTACCTTGGGGAGAGGGATGTTACTGCTCATTAACCTGCTGAGACTTGTTGTATTACAGTGAGCCTAAGAAACCAATCAAATAAAGATTTTCATACATGCTGTCACATGCCAACTAGATGTGCACGACCTCCCTCAGTAGAAGTGAATTGAGCAAGATCTGACACGTCTAGTCGGAATGTGGCTGCCTGGAATTGCATACTTAAGGTCACATGCCCCCTCACTCCCGGCACCGGAGAATCCACATAGAGTGACTGCGGACTGGAGCCTTAATCTTGGACAACCAAATGAGAATCATGAGGTCAAAGGAACTGGCCAAGGAGCTCAGAGACAGAATTGTGGCAAGGCACAAATCTGGCCAAGGTTACAAAAGAATTTCTGCAGTACTCAAGGTTCCTAAGAGCACAGTGGCCTCCATAATCCTTAAATCTAAGACGTTTGTGACCACCAGAAGTCTTCCCAGGCCTGGCCGTACAGCCAAATTGAGCAATCGTGGGAGAAGAGCCTTGGTGAGAGAGGTAAAGAAGAACCCCAAGATCACTGTGGCTGAGTTCCACAGATGCAGTAGAGAGGTGGAAGAAAGTTTCACAAAGTAAACTATCACAGCAGCCCTTTATGGCAGAGAGGCCCAACGGAAGCCTCTCAGTGCCAGACAAATAAAAGCCCACAGAGTTTGCTAAAAAACACATGAAGGACTTCCAGACTATGAAAAATAAGATTCTCTGGTCTGATCAGTCAAAGATAGAAATTTTTGGTGATAATTCTAAGCGGTATGTGTGGAGAAAACCAGGCACTGCTCATCACCTGCCCAATACAATCCCAACAGTGAAATATGGTGGTGGGAGCATCATGCTATGGGGGTGTTTTTCAGCTACAGGGACAGGACAACTGGTTGCAACTAAAGGAAACATGAATGCTGCCAACTACAGAGATATCCTTGATGAAGACCTCTTGCAGAGTGCTCTGGACCTCAGACTTGGCCGAAGGTTCACCTTCCAACAAGACAATGACCCTAAGCATACAGCTAAAATAACAAAGGCGTTGTTTCAGAACAACTCTGTGACCATTCTTCACAGGCCCAGCCAGAGCCCTGACCTAAACCCAATTGAGCATCTCTGGAGAGACCTGAAAATGGCTCTCCACCAACATTCACCATCCAACCTGATGGAACTCGATAGGATCTGCAAGGAAGAATGGCAGAGGATCCCCAAATCCAGGTGAAAAACTTGTAGTGTATTGTACAAGCAATCAAGTCCACTAAGGGGCGAGCCAATAAAAATGTAAATATAAAAAAAATATAAATACTTTTAAAAAAGTTCATATCACCCCCCTTCCATTACCCATAACATAAAATTGAAAAAATAAATTACCATAACATAGTTGGTCTCGCCGTGTGCGTAATATAATGTTTATGCCATACGCTGAAGGCCAAAGCAAATAAAAGGAGAATTGTTTTCCTTCCACACAGTGGAAAGTCGCGTGGACCAGTAAAATGGTAACAATAATAACTCGTATCACAAAAAACAAGCCCTCGTGCAACGCTATCGATGAAGAATAAACTATGTATTAACTCTTGGAGGATGAAGAGGGGCCAACTGGGACTCATAAAGCCGGCCCTGATCAAAGTGCACAAAAAACATGGATTTTTGTGAGTACTCACCGTAAAATCCTTTTCTCCGAGACGCTCATTGGGGGACACAGAGACTGTGGGGTGTGTGCTTCTGCCGTCTGGAGGCCGACACTAAGTGTACAAAAAAAGAGTTAGCTCCTCCTCCGCCGCATACACCCTCGCCCCCCTAGGCCGGGCGTAACTCAGTTTAGTGCATAAGCAGTAGGAGAACGCGCCTTAAACTCAGGCAAGAAACTATATGTCTGAAAAAGGGGCCACCCTAAACCTTGTACAAGGATTTGTATAACTCAAAATAAGTAAATGCCAACTGGCTGATAGGGTGGGTGCTGTGTCCCCCAATGAGCGTCTCGGAGAAAAGGATTTTACGGTGAGTACTCACAAAAATCCATGTTTCTCCTTCGTCTCATTGGGGGACACAGAGACTGTGGGACGTTCTAAAGCAGTCCTCTGGGCGGGATCTTAGCTCACCCAATCCATGCTAATTTGCGCCCCTGATTAGAGGTGCGCAACTGCTGCCTGGAGAATCTTTCTTCCCAGGCTTGCATCCGAGGATGCCTGGGTATGTACGTTATAATGTTTGACAAACGTATGCAAACTGGACCAGGTAGCTGCCTTGCACACCTGCTCCGCTGAAGCCTGGTGTCGCAGTGCCCATGAGGCACCCACTGCCCGTGCCGAGTGAGCCTTGATCCCTGCCGGAACAGGCGTGCCACTGATTTGATAAGATTCTTGGACCGTCAGGCGAACCCATCTGGCCAAAGTCGCTCTGGACGCAGCGAGCCCCTTCCGCCGCCCCTCTGGAACCACGAATAGAGAGTCTGTCTGGCGGAATGGCGCTGTCCTTGTCACATACCTTCTAAGAGCTCTTACCAGATCCAGGGTGTGCAAAGCCTTTTCTACCCTGTGCACCGGTGCCGGGCAAAATGAGGGTAAGACAATGTCTTCGTTGATATGAAATGCAGACACAACCTTCGGCAAGAAGGGAGGAGCTGGCCTTAAAACTACCTTATCTTTATAAAAGGTCAGGAACGGCGGTTTACAAGATAAGGCCGCCAATTCCGAAACCCGCCTAATAGACGTTATAGCTACTAGAAAAACGACCTTTCTGGACAGGTAAGGTAAGGAGACCTCTTGCAATGGTTCGAAAGGAGCCTCCTGAAGGGCCCTGAGCACCAAGTTCAGGTCCCATGATTCCGTCGGCGCCTTATAGGGGGGTACTAAATGTGCAACCCCCTGCATAAACGTCCTAACCTGCCAGACGGAAGCGACTTTTCGTTGGAAAAGCACCGACAGGGCCGAGATTTGCGTTCTGAGCGAACTCGGAGCCAACCCTGCGTCCAGCCCTGCCTGTAGAAAAGCCAGTACGTTGGGGATCGAAAAAACCAGAGGAGCCACTTCACGATCCCTACACCAACGGAAAAAAACTTCCCAAGTTCGATGATATACTCTCGGCGAGGAAGGCTTTCGGGCACTCACCATCGTGGCCGCCACATCGCGCCTGAATCCTGCCTGTGTTAACAGCCAAGATTCAATGGCCACGCCGTCAAACACAGGGCCCCTAAGTTCGGATGGCAGATCGGCCCCTGGGACAGTAAGTCCGGCCGATCTGGAAGACGCCAGGGTACGTCCACCACTAGTTGAACCAGATCTGCATACCAGGCCCGCCGGGGCCAGTCTGGGGCCAGCAGAATTGCTGGAACCTTCTCTCTCCTTATTTTCCTGATAACTCTTGGAAGCAGCGGCAGCGGGGGGAACAAGTACGGGAGACGAAACTGGCTCCACGGGAGCACCAGAGCGTCTGCTGCGATTGCCTGCGGATCGAGGGATCGAGCGACAAACCTTTGTACTTTGGCATTCTCTCTGGATGCCATAAGGTCCACGTCTGGTGTCCCCCACCGTTGGCAGATCTGCTGAAAGATCTCGGGGTGCAGGGACCATTCCCCTGCCGCGACCCCCTGTCGGCTGAGAAAATCTGCCTCCCAGTTTTCGACTCCTGGAATGTGCACCGCTGAAATTACCACGCGGTTCTTCTCTGCCCAACGCAGTACCAGCCCGACCTCGCGCATGGCTGCCTGGCTGCGCGTGCCCCCTTGATGGTTGACATATGCTACTGCTGTAGCATTGTCCGACTGGATGCGCACCGGCCGGTGTCTCAGGAAACACTGGAAATGTTGCAGGGCCAATCGTATTGCCCGTATCTCCAGAATGTTGATCGGGAGAACTATCTCCTGAATGGACCACCGCCCCTGGGCTATGTGACCCTGGAAAACTGCTCCCCAACCTTGTAGGCTTGCATCGGTCGTCACCACCAACCATTGTTCCGGGGGAAAGGGTTTCCCCTGGACCAGAGACGAGTCGCGAGTCCACCACCGGAGTGAACCTCGGACCAGCGGAGACAACTTGCACCGATGACTGAGAGACAGCAGCCTCCGGTCCCATGCTGTCAAGAGCGCATGCTGAAGCGGACGGAGATGGAACTGGGCAAAAGGGATTGCTTCCATCGCCGCCACCATTCTGCCCAACACACTCATGCCGTACCGGATGGATCTGGTGCCCGGCTGTAGAAGGTTCCGTACCCCTTGCTTGATTTTTCGCGCCTTGTCCTGAGGGAGGATCACCAGCCCCCGGGAGGTGTCGAAAATCATGCCTAGGAACACGATTATTTGGGCTGGAACCAAGGACGACTTGCTCCGATTGATCAACCAGCCCAGACGGGCCAGGGTATCCAGAGTGATACTGACATTGTCCTGGCACTCCTGAAACGACGGCCCCTTTACCAAAAGGTCGTCCAGGTAAGGTAACACCGTTATGCCCCGTGCATGCAGGATGGCCATAACCACCGCCATTATCTTTGTAAAGACTCTGGGGGCAGTGGCTAAACCGAAGGGCAGAGCCACAAATTGGAAATGTCGTCCTCCGATCGCAAATCGCAGGAACCTCTGGTGTGGGGGAAATATCGGAATATGCAGATATGCATCCTGCACATCGATCGAGGCCAGGAATTCCCCTGGATCCATGGCTGCAATGACCGAGCGGAGGGACTCCATCCGGAATCGCCTGACCCTGATGAATCTGTTCAGGATCTTTAGATCCAGTACTGGCCTCACAGTCCCGTCTTTTTTGGGGACCGAAAACAGATTGGAGTAAAACCCCTGCGACTCTTCGCCCTGCGGCACTGGGGCGATGACCCCTTTGCGCTGTAGCGTCATTATAGCCTGTAACAAACTTTCCGCCTGCGAATCTGTCTTGGAAAGTCGGGAACGGAAGAATCGCTGTGGCGGCCGTCCGACAAACTCTATCTTGTACCCGGACGATATTAGTTCTGCCACCCAAGTGTCGCGTGTCACTGCGACCCAAACGTGGCTGAACCCTAGTAGGCGTCCGCCCACTCTGTCGTCCGTAGGTACGGAGCGCCTCCAGTCATTTAGCTGGAGGTTTTTGGGACCTGGCCCCCCTCGCTCTGGGCAAACGGCCTCGGCCTCTACCCAGCGGATTGGCCCTGTAAGAGGTTTGCTTTTCCCTACTCTGGCCATCGTTTGCGGAGGAGTATGCCCTGGCCGAAGTCCCCCCCCAGGGGCTACGAAAGGGTCGAAAACGCCTCTGCGTTTGCCTGAATGCCGGGCAACTTCTCTGCTGCGGGAGGAAACTACTTCTCCCCCCTGTGGCTTCTGAGATAAGCCTATCAAGCTTCTCACCGAACAGCCGATTGCCCTGAAAAGGCAATGAGGTTAAGGATTTTTTAGAGATAGAATCCGCTTTCCACAGCCTCAGCCATAATGCACGCCTAATGGCGATCGCATTTGCTGCCGCCACAGCCGAACACTCGGCCGCGTCCAGTGAGGCGCTGACAAGATAATCACTCGCTCCTGATATCTGATTTGCCACCTCCAAGACCTCCGCGGGCAGATCCCTGTCTTGGAGGGCCTTATACAGAGCGTCCCCCCACGAAACCATGGCTTTAGCCACCCAAGTTGCCGCAAAGGAGGGGGCCAGAGCCGACCCTGCTGCCTCATATACCGAGCGGGCAAGCCCGTCCATGAGGCGATCAGTTGGGTCCTTTATAGAAGAAACACTGGGTATCGACAATAGCGATCTTGATGCTAAACGTGATACCGGTGGGTCCACTACTGGCGACTCTACCCAACCCTTATGGAGCTCAGGAGGAAACGGATACTTTGCTTGCAGCGCTTTTTGCATTGCAAAACGCTTATCCGGGTGTTCTCTATGTTTCTGGACTAGCTCCTCAAACTCCGGATGCGTGGCAAACCTTCTATGTGGTCGCCTGGATTTCTTGAAAGAGACCTTGTGACCTGAGGCTGTGGGCACATCGTCCTCGATCTCTAATGTCTGGTTGACTGCCTCAATGAGACTGTCCACCGAGTCCTGGAACCCCAGGCTTTCTAGATTCCAGGCCTCCTCCTCCTCGCCTTCATCCTGATCGCTCCCTGAGCTCAGCGACGGGGAACGGGATGCCCTAATACCCGCCGCCGAAGCCCCGGAGGGCCCGGCCGACGGGGAACGAGCCCTTTTGATATGAGCTTGCCTGGTACTGGAGCGACCTCTAACGGTTGGAGGGTCCTGAGACGAGGACGAGCCATCTTCCGCTGGCAGACCACCATCCTTGTTCCTGCCCGGGCCTTGAAGGGATTCAATTGCCCTTGTAAGGGACAGCATAGAATGCGATAAGGACACCGCCCATTCCGGGGGGTCCTGACCCCTGGGTTCAGAAACAGTGGGGGGCTCCTGGGCGCGCTCCGACTCGCAGGCTTCACTCGCAGGCCTTTGGCAGCCTGATCCCACAGGACACGCAAACCGCGTAAAGGAAAGAGTGAGCTTTCCCTTTGGCAGACATACTTGCACAAGCTGAAGGCAGGGTAGAAGGAGGAGGAGGGTAACCCCTTCCCTGACAACCAGTGCGGTTCTCCAAACGGAGTTACACTCACCCACCGGCAGCGTCCCACTCCTGTTTGAAGTACCCCGGGAAACTCCGGATGCGTGGACGCGAGGTGGTAGGGCGGAAGTCTCCGCTCCGGGACCTGTGCGCCCGCCGTTCTCCACCCCTTGACCTCCAGGCCTCCTGCTCCTATACAGAGCGTCTCCCCATGCGACGTCAGTGGGCGGGACTTCCGGCTACCACCGGAAGTCGGCGCGCGGCCTCGCGCGATACTCACGGGCCTCCTCCTGCAGCGGGGGCCGCGGCCGCCGGCGGGCTTCCGGCCGCACTCCGGTACACGCGGTGTGCGGCGTCCGGGTGCAACGCCACTCTGGGCAAACGGCCTCGACCTCTACCGTTACTCACCGGGGCAAACTTGCGGTGCGCTCCAGGAGAGAGGCGATGGGCGAGCGGGAGAGACGGATCCCCCTAATATTAAAGGTGAGCAGGGCCATCCGCCGTGGGCTCCATCCCCGGCAGGGGGGGGGGGGGGGGACTTCTGGTACCGGTTTCTTCCCCCTGTACTCGCCACGTCCAGTAACTAGATCGGCTCACCTGCGCCTCCAATTCAGCCCCTGGACTCACTACCAAGGGGTGGAAGGGGCCTCCATACATTGTTGTTGTAGGAGAGGAACAACGTGGAGGCTGACCCCTGGGTTCTGCTCACACGTGCTCGCCTGATGAAGTTATGGGGAAACCGTATCCTCTTATCAGGATGCGTTGCTCCTCTTTTAAAAAATAGTTGTCTGGCAAAAAGTCCCAGATGTGTCCCTCGGTGCGGGAGAGGACACGTGGAGGGTTACTCACACGTGGTCGCCCGTTGATGATTTGGGGAGATCGGATCCTCTCTATAGGATCCGTCGCCCCTGTCTTATCTTCATAGAAAAAGGAGGGAAGAAAAAAAAAAAAAAAAAAAGAAAAAATCTAGTCTGGAGCTCCAGACTGCGTGTGCCTCCATCAGACACTAAGCAAAAACTGAGTTACGCCCGGCCTAGGGGGGCGAGGGTGTATGCGGCGGAGGAGGAGCTAACTCTTTTTTTGTACACTTAGTGTCGGCCTCCAGACGGCAGAAGCACACACCCCACAGTCTCTGTGTCCCCCAATGAGACGAAGGAGAAAAGACGAGACTGCAAATGCTTCTTTTCTATACATATGTAGCAGAACAAAGTATGTGAAGTAGATATTTCACCGTTAGTTTACCTGCAGGAACGCTACCACTCTGAATTTGACGATTAGGGTCACCACACACCGTCACACCCCAGCTGTGTCCCCCTTTTTTTGGTCCTGCTTAAGGCTATGTGCCCACGTAGCGTTTTTCATGCAGAATATTCCTGAGCGGAAACGCGCGCCCTCTTCCCGGGAAAACGCATGCATTTTATGAAGCGCTATTGTAAGTGTTTTTGACGCTTTTGTTAAGCGTTTTCGCATGCGTTTTCCTATGCGTTTTTGCAATACAATTGAATGTATGCGGAAACGTGTGCGTTTCCGCCAAATTAATGAACATACTGCGTTTTTTCCGCTTAGCGTTTCCACAGCAGAAAAAAATGCACCATTAGCACAACATGTGCGGATTCCATTATGATTACATTGGATGCTTTTCTTAAGCGTTTCCGCAGCAGAAACGCTTGTCTAAAAGCGCCGCGGAAACGCTTAAAAAACGCAATGTGGGCACACAGCCTAAAAATGGTGTGAAAATGACATGTCGCCAAATTGTTGCGCAACCTTGCTTTGTGCAAATATTTTGCAACTTTGACGCTTTCTCCACCAGGGGCCGTAACTATAATAGAACTTGATTGCAAAGTGTCTGTAGCGCCCTCTTGTGGTCTTTGTTTTTTTGTTTAGTGACTTTATGTTAATATAAGTAAACTTTCTTTTATCCAACATTAGAAAAAAATATATAGTTAATAGACAAGTATAGAAAATTCTACCCAAATCTTCGGAATCTGTTGGAATGGAGCAGCTCGCATAGTGTTCCTGCTCCGATGATAGTGGGGTTCACAGCAGTCCGAACCCTAACAACCTAAACGTTCTCACCTATCCTGATACGTGTTGATTTGTTCCAGCCAGACAACCCCTTTATAGAGTTATATCAAGAAAGACATCGTGAAATACAGAAATGTCCACCCTTAAACGGGTTGTCCGGCCTTAGGGGTACAAGTCTGCAGTCACTGCATGCTGTGAGGGTTCTCCGGTGTCAGAGGCAGGCTCATGACTGCAGGTATGTGATTTGCATGCACACTTTCACAAGCCAACTAGACGTGCGCTGCACCACTCAATACAAGTGTGTTGAGCAATGCCAGAGACAGTCTAGTCGAAATGTGTCCGCAGGTATGCAAATTGCATACTTGCAGTCACATGACCGCCCCCTCACACACTCGGCTCTGGAGAATCCTTACAGCGCGCAGTGTGCACGATGTGAGGATTCACAAGTTTGCAGTCACATAGACTAATTGCAAACTTGAATCTTCAGGCTGGACAACCCCTTTAACCCTCCGTGAATATGGTTAAGGCTGGAGTCACACAAAACATATAAAAAATCGGTCCGTTTTACATAGACGAGGATCGCAGAAATGTTCCCTGAACAGTGATCCATATGTCATCCGTGTGCAATGCGAGGATGCAATTTTCTCGCATCCAGGCACATCCATGTGACATCCGTATGGCGAGACATTCGCACAGTCTTGCAAAATGGACATATAATGGCTCCATAGCCTCAAATATTCGTAAAAACATATATACAGTCTATATATATAATATTAGTGAGACACATATATAATTGTCGGCTTCTGTAAAATCATTACAGAACCCGACAGGATATCAGACATGGTTTACATACAGTAAACCATTGCATATCAGTTAGATTTATATATGTCTCTCACTAATAATGTTAGTAGTGTGTGTGTAAAATTTTGGCGCTGTAGGTTTTAAATTAAAGAATTAAATCAAGGAAAAATCTAGCATGGGCTCCCTCCCAATTTTCTCCGCCACAGAGGGAAAGCCAGTGAGTCAGGGCAGATATTAATAGCCTAGAGAGGGACCGTGGTTATTGCCTCTGCCCCCAGCCACCCCAGAAAGGGCGCATCTGTAAGATGCGCCAATTCCGGCACTTACCTGCTCTTTTCCCATTGCCTTGTAGCTGGTGGCGTATGGGGTAATAAGAGGTTAATGTCACCTTGCTGTTGTAAGGTGACATTAAGCCTGGTTAATAATGGAGAGGTGTCAATAAGACACCTATCCATTATTAATCCAATAGTATGAAAGGGTTAAAAAAAACACACATTAAGAATAAAGTCTTTTAATGAAATAATTAAACACACATTTTTGCCATCTTTATTACACTCCCAATCCATTCAAAGCCCTCGTTCTCCTGTAAAAAAAAATCCAAAATAAAAAAATAACAATATCCCATACCTGTCCGCCGTACAGTCATGTCCCACGCTGCAATCCATCTGAAAGGGTTAAATAGTTTACAACCGGGAGCGGTGCTAATGCTACCGTCCCGGCTGTAAACCACTGTGTAATGAATGAAATCCTGCCTGTCAGTGTGATTTTACTGTATCGCAAAATGAATTGCCGGCTGTTCTAAAGGACACCGATGCGTATTTCTCGCAAGTCACACCTATGACCCGTGTGTAATCCGTTTTTTTCTCGCACCCATAGACTTCCATTGGTGAGATACGGTGGAAATCGTAGCATGCTTTGATTTCTCTCGCACGTATAATACAGGCGAGAAATAAATGCATGATGGGAGTGCCCCATAAATTAACATTGGTCCGAGTGCTCTGCGATTTTTTTTCTCGCATAGCACTCGTCCGTATCTCTCTCTGGTGTAACTCCGGCCTAAGGGCTAAAATCTCTCAGGATGCAAATTCATTATTATGACTTGCTAGCAAATCCCTCTACTGGCTGCAGTTCACATTACAGCCACTGGGTATCCACACTGAGACACATATTGCATACACATCTCCCAACAGAGTATCCAAAGTCAAGTTGTTTTTTCCGAAACTGTAAATGTAAAATGTGTCCTCTCAGAAAAGTTAATAAAAAGAATTGTCCCGACTGATCTTCCCCTTTAAGCCGCCATTTGTCAGATTACAGTAAAGCTTGCAGCATCGGCTCTGCTTTACCTATTCGTATTATTAGATTCCTTGGAACACAGCGCCCCCTACTGCAGAGGAGGAAGAGGACACAACTCATATTTACTATGGCTTATGTTTGATCATAACCTGGTTATTTTTTTGTGTTTCTTTGTAGCCAAGCAAAAGCTATGTACTCTTGCAAAGCGGAGCACAGTCATGAGCTGTCTTTCCCCCAGGGGGCGATATTTTCTAATGGTAAGTCTTTTACTTCTCTTAGACCCAATTTAGAGTAGCCGCCTGCCGTTCATGTGCAGTGCGCCTCTGTGGAGCCGGCATCCGTACACCCGGCTTCAGAGGATCCATGCAGTGAGGGAATGAAGTCATGCACATGCGCGAGGTAAGTATAGCGCTAGTGATGACGCCGGCGCTTGTAAGCCATGTTGTTACGCCCACATGATAAGTGGGCCGACTAGTCTGGGGACACTAACGCCCCCCCTTGACTAGTCAAAGGCCTCATTTACGTATCAGAAACTCACTTTACAAATACACACATAAACAGATCTTTAGAAAAAGTAATGTAATAAAGGGTATGTACATATGCAGACACAACTTCTAGGGGCACGAGGGACATTTTTGAAATTTTGGGAGCAATTTCTTTTATTTTTTTTACTTAAATGCATATATGTTGAGCTAAAAATAACTTTTGCAATTGGATTTCTTTAAAAATGTTGCACTGTTTAGCTTTTGCAGGCTGTTCTTATTGCCTGCACATTCTAGTTAGCAGGATGAGTTAACTGAGAATCTGTTAGCGAGCGCCTTCTTACAGATTTTGTAGCTCATATCTCTTACTGAGCGCCTCTCAACTAATTTATGTTCACGTGAAGGTTCAGCTCTCCTTTGATGGGGTTGGTAGACATAAATCAGCACAAAGGCTGGCATACAAACTCTCTCATCAGAAGGAACTCACTGACAGATTCTTAGATAACTCATTCTGCATCTAATAATGTGCAGGGAAATATACAGCCTAAAATGGAATATCAGCAGGATTTCGCACCCCAAACTATTTATATGCACATGTAGCCAAAGACAAGTCCAGAAATGCCTTTACATGGCCAGTCCGTTCCTCCATTACCGAGAAAACAGCATTTGAATTGATATGCAAATGAGGCTGAAGAGCTAGTATAGATCTGAAGCCTCTTTCACTCCAGCTTTACTCTTTTCCCAGCGCCGCCACCTTCTTCCTGACTGACGGCACCTTTGATTGAAGTCACACAGAAGAGAGGCTGTCAGTCAAGCAGGAGGAAGAGGAGTCGCTGGGCAGGGAATAGAGCTGGAGTGACGGAGGCTTCGGATCTACCATAGCTCTTCAGCCTCATTTGCATATCAACTCATAAGCTGATTTGTTACAGTTTTTTCCAGTCCCTGCAATTTCACGCAGTCAGCCCCATTCTAAAAGGAAGCCTGCGGTGATTGCTGACAATAGACATGCAACAATCTTCTGCCTCATATTTTTAAAAATAATAATAATGTTTCCATCGACTTTATCTTGTAAGGGTCATAGGTAACAAACAGATGTAGAAATATGTATCACCCGTACTCCATAACTTGGTCATCCATTAAAGGGGTTGTGCATGACTTTGATATTGATGGCGGCCACAGGAAGTACACAGTGCATGGAACCAGAACAGCGTAGCACCATAGACTGTTTAGTGGACGATCTTTGGTACCATAGCTCAGCTCCTATTCAAGTGATTGGGAGCTGAGCTGCAGTACCTGAGAATGACCACTACGCGGTGTACGGAGCTGTGCTGTTCCAGTTACGAAGACCGTATTTTCAACAACTGATGCCCAGCAAACAGCTGACTGATGAGGGCGCCATGTGTCGGACTCCCACCAGTGTCATACTGTTGGACCTATCTTGAGGTTCTGTCATCTATATCTTGGACACGGACAATCCCTTTAACTTTGTTGTATTGAAGGCACCAGGCGAGTAGTGTACTGTGACAGTGACGCGACATGAACACTTGTTTGGCCCTTGCTACATCATCTGTACCTTTCTCCGAATTACACTTATACCCATCTTTGTTCCCATTGCCCAGTGTACAGATCTGTGGAACCAGGCTGGCTGAAGGCTACCTACGAAGGCAAGACCGGATTGGTTCCAGAGAATTACGTGGTCTACCTCTGATGATGGTTGTGTAGACAGCGCTATCTTCATGGTATCCATGTTGACAAATGAGAAGATGAGGACTGTATCTAATACGGATACAGCGATCTACCAGCATTGAAGTCTCCGATGGCTTTTGACTTGAAGACTCTCTTTAAGGGATCGTCCACTGGTTGACTCGAGGCTTGCTATGAAGAATTTAAAATTACAGTGAAATGAGTATAATATATATATATATATAAGTCTATGTATTTCATGCTGCGCACAGGTCCAGACATGACCAAAGCCTTGAGATATTCGGTACTCGATTCATGGAGGACTTGCACTGACCACCGGTACCAATGTTTTGTATATGCAGAGGTATAGCTAGAAGGTCCAAAGCAAAATCTGTAAGTGGTCCACCAGCCTACCATGTCCCTCTGATAATACTGGTGTGTTGCTGGGTAGCAAAGGGATCCCTGGGCTCCCTCAGGCATCAGTCTGATGTAGCATATGAGATTCTGGGCTAGATCAGACACTAGTTTGATGTGTGAGAAACTTCTCTGGGCTCCATAGAGGCATCTCTGAGCTCCATGAAGCACCAGTTTTATGTAGCAGAAAAGTCTCCATACTCCCTAAGGCATCAATCTGACGGGGTAGATGGGATTATAGGCTTCCTCAGGCACCATTTTGGTGTGGCAGATAGTAATATAGGCTCCATCAGGCACCCGTCTGATGTGGTAGATGGAATTCTATCCTCCCTCAGGCACCAGTTTGATGTGGAATATGGGTCTCTACGCTCCTTCAGGCACCAATCTGATGTCGCAGATGGGATTCTAGGCTCTTTCAGGCACCAGTCTTATGTGGCAGATTGGTCTATATGCTTCCTCAGGCACTATTCTGATGTGGAAGTTGAGTCTCTTAGCTCCCTCAGGCATTATTCTGATGTGACAGACAGGTCTCTGAGCTCCATCAGGCACCAGCTTGATGTGACAGATGGGTCTCTAGGCTCCCTCAGGCACTATTCTGATGTGGCAGATAGGTCTCTAGGCTCCCTCAGGCACCAGCTTGATGTGGCAGATGGGTCTCTAGGCTCCCTCAGGCACTATTCTGATGTGGCAGACAGGTCTCTAGGCTCCCTCAGGCACCAGCTTGATGTGGCAAATGGGTCTCTAGGCTCCCTCAGGCACTATTGTGATGAGGCAGACAGGTCTCTAGGCTCCCTCAGGCACCAGCTTGATGTGGCAGATGGGTCTCTAGGCTCCCTCAGGCACTATTCTGATGAGGCAGACAGGCCTCTTAGCTCCCTCAGGCACAAGGGCCCCAGAATACCTGCTACTTATGCAGCCCTTATAGCGACTTCGTTGGTGTGAGGCTGGATGATTGAGCTAAGACGTGCAACTCCTTTCTCTTTAGTGATAATTGACATTTATGGTGACTATATTTTTATTTTATCTTCACTTTCTTGTAACTTTTGTTATATGATGTCCTGTACCTGCAGACCACTATTGTTGCCCTCCATGAAGGCTTAAGATATTACTGAGAATTTCTTACATGCTTCGGTACATTTTACACATTTTAGGAAAAAAAATAAGTTTTACATAATATTAGTCACCTGGGACCACGTGATTGGCCAACAACTTCTTACTGTACAGTGAAGAGGACGCAGTGTGAAATGAGGCAATATATATCTGGAGGAAGCAATGACGCCATCGGGAAGTAACGTGATGCTGAATTCCATTGGCTGTAGAAGGGCAGCTGAATTTTGATTTTTTTTTCAGACTGTGCCCACATTTGTGGTTTATTTTATGTGAAACTTAAAAGCCAGGTGAACCATAAAGTTGTCAGCAGTAAATTATATGGGTTGTCCACAGTTGTGCAACCCTTTATTTAAAAAAAAAAAAAAAAAAAAAAAGCGAATTAAAAAAAATGATCCTCACATTACCAGTTGGTCTCCCACCTTCAATGTCAATTCCTCAATAGTCTCCTGGGATCAGCATCCGGCGGGGGCGTCACATGACTGCTACTGGCAATCTGCAGCTACTAATTGGCTGTGGGTCTCACGTGATGCCCATGCTGGATGTTGATTGAAGGAGAGCGGCTGACAGAGCACTGATTATGGAGGAGTTGCACCAGTTGGGAGGGGAGTATCATTTTTTTCAGCTCCCTGATCCCATTAATAATGGTTTGTCCAGTAGTGGATAATGCCTTTTAAGCTACATTGTCATAATAAAACATTCTTGTTAAGTGTCAGCCACCAAATCCTTTGGTCTTAGTAATGGAAAATTTCATGTGTTCGGCTACTTTCACATGTTGCGTGCGCAGTGCAAATGCGCATATAAAAGCATCAAGCTTTTTTTTGCATTCTCTTGTTTTTTGCGCATGCCTTTTATGCGCTGACGTGCACATAGCGCTCCCATTGACTTTAATGTGTTTTGGGGTGAATTTTGTGCGCATTCCGTGCGCATGCGTTTTTTTTAGACAGGTCGGACACACAAAAAATGCAACAGGATGCATTTTGTGTTCCCGGGCGCACACTACAAAAAAACGCATGCGCATACAAAAGCATACAAACGTGTACAAACGCATGCCAAAGCGCGCCCATGTTAGTTATAGGAAAAAAAACACAGCGCAAAAAAACGCAAGTGTGAAACCAGCCTAAAATGTATAAACTGAAGTATTAGAGCTAAGTGTGCAAATTTCATTAGGGTGCTTCACTGTGTCCCCCAACATAGAATAATGAAATAGTGGTAGGGGGCAGGGCTGTTTAGCACCGGATCCCCCCCTGGCTTATAGGCTCTGTAGTGGCCATGTATATCCGTTGCCATTGGCAGAACACCTCTGTAGCCTACTTAGGTTCCACTGTGTGGGGACCATGAATTCTGGACTTTCATTGGGACCTCAACAGACTCGTATGACCATGAGAGCGATGAGTTTAAGCCAGGAGAACAGCAGCCAGTCCAAACATCATGGTCCATACCCAGACTGTGAAACTCGGAAGTGTGAAGCTGGCCTTAGAGCAGAAAGCTACTGAAGAACACTTCTTCTTTAGAGGCCTGGACTTGGTTTCAAAGGCCATCGTGTATTTTTTTCATTGTGCAGGGGAAATAAAACTGATCTATGGTGAAATCAGCCGCACGCCCATCCCTTTTATGAGACCTTAATAAACTTCAACATGTAAAAAAAAAAAAAAGTATTAGAAATCACGATTCTACATTTTCATCAAAGCGGTTTAAAGAAATTTGACAATTTTTGTGGAGCGCCGGTGGAGAAGCTAACCATTAGCTTCTTCCTCTATTTATTTTCTGTGAACCAAACCCTCACAGCTATTTATTTTCCTGTTTTCTTATGATAGAAGAATCACACGCAAGACATTTTTTATGATTGAAAATCTATTCCATTCCTTTAGTTAATTTTTTTTTTTTGATGACGTGCATTTGGATTTCTGGATTGTAGTCGCTCTTAGACATTTATATCTCCATTTGAAGTTGCTACTAATAATGACACCATGAAAAAAAATTCCAATGTGATAAAATTTGTTTTATTCCAGAGCCATAGGCACCATAATAACTTATCAAACTCACTGTCAAGGAGGTCAACACAAGTGGAAACCTTCATGTTCTTTGGACCATGTCGCCACCTGCGGGTTAGGAGGTGTAACATGAAAAAATACCCAGGATGATAATTCTAAGTAGAAACTGTACACAAGTGTTGACTGTCCAACTTTCTATCTATGTAGATATTAAAGGACTTGTCCAGGATTAGAAAAAAAAAGGGTCCCGTCGGGAAGAGATGGAGTTATGCACAAAATCGGTACCACTCTTGTCCGTTGGATGTGGCTGGTGTTGCACCCTATTCTTACGGGAATGTGTCAGAGCTGTTATGCCAAATACAGCCACGAATTGGTGCTGTTTTTTTGGGAAAAAAGTTTGTTTGTTTTTTTGTTATAATCCTGAACAACCTCTTTCAGTTTAGAGTCTCTTGAGATTTTCGTTAACTCACGCATAGAAGTCTATTTTATTTAGAAAGCTCAGTTTTTATCTATGTAAATAATTGCACCTAAAACCACACTGTATATGTACTCCAGTGTATAAAATGTTATGTATAAGATGTCGAATAAACCATATTTATAAGAAAAACCAGTATGAGTGCCATTTCGCATAACACTCGGGCATTCATTGGGAAACTGTTGCATCACGTGGTGTTTGTTCTACACAAGGATTTGCAGCAAATTAGAGGGTTTTAAGAGCTTAGAAAATTTTTTTTAAATAGTATCTGAATGATGAGCACATGATGTAACCATAGCTAAGGAGTAATCCTTGTCCATTGTTGCGCTGTGCTACACCTTTGTTTTGATGCCTCCAGGGTTTGTTCTTCACTTCCAAGAAGAAAAAGAACGTCCAGCTCCAAGAGTAAAATTCAAAGACTCTGAGTCTAAGAGCAATGTTTGCTCGAAACGCATTCAGAGAGTCTTGGATCATCCCCATGCGGTAAATTTTTCCGTTTACCAGCTCTTGATCACTAGCAGCCATGTATCCAATTTTAAATTGTACCAAATAAATCTTTGAATTTTACTCTTGGAGCTGGACGTTCTTTTTCTCCTTGGAATTGTACTAATGACGTTTTGGCAGAGACGTGTCCGTGCTCAGAGACATTGCTAAGTTCACATGAACTAATGAAAGGTGAGCTGAATCTCTTTTCTAGCCTTACATCTTTGTTCTTCACTGCCTAGTTCTCATGATTCCTCCACCATACCTTCATCATATCCTCTATTACATGGTGTAAAGTAGTGCTGGTGAGTTCTGCTCTATGGTCACACTTCAGTGCACATTGGAAAGGTAAAGAAATTGTCACGCTCGCGCCTTGGCTGAGTGGCGCGAGCCAGGGGGTTGTGGCCCCACTGTGCCACAAACCAGACTACCCTGGAAGGGGCGTAACTACGGCATCTACCTCGGTCTTCACTGGAGCCACTGATGGTGAGGTCAGGCTTGTGCGGCAGGTAGCTGCCGGGTGCCACTCCAGGGTGGTGTCTGGCTGTGGCTGCTGATCCCACTCTGGAACAGGACACCTGGACAGGTGCGAGTGACAAGCAGGCTGAGACACAGGGCAAGCCGGCACGGCTTGGAGACACAGGACAGGCGGGAACGGCTTGGAGACACAGGACAGGCGGGCACGGCTTGGAGACACAGGACAGGCGGGCATGGCTTGGAGACACAGGACAGGCGGGCACGGCTTGGAGACACAGGACAGGCGGGCACAGCTTGGAGACACAGGACAGGCGGGCACGGCTTGGAGACACAGGACAGGCAGGCACGGCTTGGAGACACAGGACAGGCGGGCACGGCTTGGAGACACAGGACAGGCAGGCACGGCTTGGAGACACAGGACAGACTGCCGTGGTATGAGAAGGGGCAGGTTGGGACCTGTTCACACAGCAGGTGCAGGCAGGAGGGAGTGGTGTATGTTGGAACAGGATTTGGACCTGTTCACACAGGAGGTGCAGGTATGGATATAGGCAGGAGTATGGAGTAGGCAGAGCCGCAGGAGTGCGGAGTAGGCTGTGCGGCAAGGGAGCCGTGCAGGCAGAGCAGCTAGAGAGCCGTGCAGGCAGGGCGGCTAGAGAGCCGTGCAGGCAGGGCGGCTAGAGAGCCGTGCAGGCAGGGCGGCTAGAGAGCCGTGCAGGCAGAGCGGCTAGAGAGCCGTGCAGGCAGAGCTGCAAGGGTGCAGATGCACAGATAGAGCTGCAAGGGTGCAGATTCACAGAGCTGCAAGGGTGCAGATTCACAGACAGGGAGGACACAAGGAAAGATACAGCAGGGAAGGAAGCCACGGACAAGGAGAAAGGGAGACTAAGGTAGGACAGAGTACAGACAAGGTGCTGGAACCAAGACTCAAGGGCCAGGATATTCAGCCTCCTGGCAGGCAGACAAGGTACAAGGCAAGACAAGAAGTATTCCTCCAGAGAAGGAGGAAATACACAGAACGGGGCCTGGCTTCCTCAGCAGCAAGATACTAACTGAGAGTAGACATTGCTCAAGCAATGTTCCAGTGGGTGTGGCAGGGTAAAATAGTCCAGGGCTCTAGGTGATTGGTCAGGGACCCATTAGCCAGGTGCACCCTGACTGCATAAGAACCAGAGAGTTCAGGCGCCGCTCCCCTATACACACAGTCAGGAAACATGGAGAGCAGAGGCACAGAGCTGGCAACAGACAGAATTCACAGCATGGCTTGAAGCAGAAAGTAAGTTGGCGTGCGGGAGATGGGAGGCCATGCAGTGATGCCAGCAGGGTTGTTACAGTACCCCCCCTTTACGGCCCCTCTTCCTCAAGCCTGCCAGAATGACCAGAAGAAGGAGTACGGGACCACACACAGTCCAGGTTGACACGACATCCTTCAGGTAGGGTGGAATATGTGTGCCATCAGGAATCCCAGAGTGCCAAGCTTCTTGGTGCCTGATGGAGTCATCTTCCAACACAGAGGGTATAAGGACTTGGATTTCTTTCTCCTAGGTAGCATAAACCAGGGACCTGGAAGCCTCAGACTTGACCCCTACATCAGCCGGCCAGCTGGAAACAGAAGAGACCTTCACTGAGTCCAACTTCAGCCTGATATCCCAAGTAAATTGGACCTCCTCCTTAGTATCTTCATTAGCCGGCCAACTAGAAGTTGAGGGTACCCACACTGGATCCATCCTTCGCCCGTTATCAGAAGAGAACTGGACCTGTTCCTCTGGGTTGGTAAAAAGCAGACGTACAAGAGCTTCTGCTCCAACTTCTTCATCCACTTGCTACATGGAATCTGAGGGCATCCGTATAGGATCCATCTTCTGCCCATGGCCTCAAGAAAAATTTTCAAGCGACAGGGATGCTTCTGGGAACTGGTCACAGGAGGTGTGTGAAGAGGGCGCCACTGCTTCCTTTTCTTCAGTGACATCAGCACACCATGACCCAATAGCCAGCAGAACAGATGGGGAAGGTAACACTGTAGCCTGACCTTGTAACATTGGAACTAGATACCTTTGGTGACTAGGTAGCTCCAAGTGCGGCACCACGCTGGGTCTTCGGACCGGAACGGGCAGTAGAGTATCCGGCTCAGAAGGACCGATGGGCAAACTGGTCAGCAAGTGTAAAATAAACTTCTCCAAATATAATGCTCTGATTTGGAGCTGTAGTTGTCCCTTCGACACTCGACTGTTCATAAGTAGGGCACGACCATCACCAAACACCGTCACTGGATTCTGGAGCTGTGGAACAGGAACCCTACACAGACTCCGTCTGGCTTGCAGCTTTAACACATCTGCAGGGCCGAAGCTCCCACAAGGCACACGAACAGTCACCGATCTTAGAGAGGAGGAGGGACTCTTACCAAGGGCAGCCTTTCCCACTGACCCAAGGTTTTGGAGCTTGCGCTCCTTCGGACAGAAGCCGTCCGGGTGTTCCACACAACCGCAGCAATACTGTATGCCCATTTTACAACTGGTTTCAGGCTGCTGCTTTGCCAGCCCACTCTTAACAGTCTTCTTGGGTTCAAGTCGAGTAGCTGCTTTAACAGGTGGAGGAACTGGAGGGTTTCGGACGGTCGCAGTCTGACGAGGCGGTTTCCTCACTGGTTTCACCCGTCTGGCACGCCTCTCGGATCTGGAAAGGGAAGACTTAGCAGACGTAGCTGAACTGGGTACTTCAAAGGCTTTGGGGAAGGCCACCAGGAAGGCCTCGAAGTTCGAGATGATAGGATCCCCTGCTTCCCAGAGGGGAGTGATCCAAATCAGAGCATCTTCAGCCAGGTAGGACATGATTTATCCCACCTTGAGCCAGTCAGATGGGAAACAGGCTGCATTCCCTTGGATGTAGAGCACGCACTGTTCCAGGAACCCTTGGCACTCTTTAGGGTTCCCATAAAATGTAGGCGGGTCTACAGGGTTGAGCTTCTCATAAGCCAGGAGCTGGTTGTAGATGGCATTGGAGACAATCATGGGTTCAGAAGTCTCAACAAACGGAACCACGCAGGGCGGAACAAATTCTTCCAGATGCTCATACTGGCAGAGAGAAAGTTCATCATGCTCCGCAAGCGGAAGGACATGGGACTCAGCGGGGACCATGGCCTGAGCAAACTGTCACGCTCACGCCTTGGCTGAGTGGCGCGAGCCAGGGGGTTGTGGCCCCACTGTGCCACAAACCAGACTACCCTGGAAGGGGCGTAACTATGGCAGCTACCTTGGTCTTCACTGGAGCCTCTGATGGTGAGGTCAGGCTTGTGCGGCAGGTAGCTGCCAGGTGCCACTCCAGGGTGGTGCCTGGCTGTGGCTGCTGATCCCACTCTGGAACAGGACACCTGGACAGGTGCGAGTGACAAGCAGGCTGAGACACAGGGCAAGCCGGCACGGCTTGGAGACACAGGACAGGCGGGCACGGCTTGGAGACACAGGACAGGCGGGCACGGCTTGGAGACACAGGACAGGCGGGCACGGCTTGGAGACAGGACAGGTGGGCACGGCTTGGAGACACAGGACAGGCAGGCATGGGTTGGAGACACAGGACAGGCGGGCACGGCTTGGAGACAGGACAGGCGGGCACGGCTTGGAGACACAGGACAGGCGGGCACGGCTTGGAGACACAGGACAGACTGGCGTGGTATGAGAAGGGGCAGGTAGGGACCTGTTCACACAGCAGGTGCAGGCAGGAGGGAGTGGTGTATGTTGGAACAGGATTTGGACCTGTTCACACAGGAGGTGCAGGTATGGATATAGGCAGGAGTGTGGAGAAGGCAGAGCCGCAGGAGTGTGGAGTAGGCTGGGTGGCAAGGGAGCCGGGCAGGCAGAGCGGCTAGAGAGCCGTGCAGGCAGAGCGGCTAGAGAGCCGTGCAGGCTGAGCGGCTAGAGAGCCGTGCAGGCTGAGCGGCTAAAGAACCGTGCAGGCTGAGCGGCTAGAGAGCCGTGCAGGCTGAGCGGCTAGAGAGCCGTGCAGGCTGAGCGGCTAGAGAGCCGTGCAGGCAGAGCTGCAAGGGTGCAGATTCACAGATAGAGCTGCAAGGGTGCAGATTCACAGAGCTGCAAGGGTGCAGATTCACAGAGCTGCAAGGGTGCGGATTCACAGATAGAGCTGCAAGGGTGCAGATTCACAGATAGAGCTGCAAGGGTGCAGATTCACAGACAGGGAGGACACAAGGAAAGATACAGCAGGGAAGGAAGCCACGGACAAGGAGAAAGGGAGACTAAGGTAGAACAGAGTACAGACAAGATACTGGAACCAAGACTCAAGGGCCAGGATATTCAGCCTCCTGGCAGGCAGACAAGGTACGAGGCAAGACAAGAAGTATTCCTCCAGAGAAGGAGGAAATACACAGAACGGGGCCTGGCTTCCTCAGCAGCAAGATACTGAGATTAGACATTGCTCAGGCAATGTTCCAGTGGGTGTGGCAGGGTAAAATAGTCCAGGGCTCTAGGTGATTGGTCAGGGACCCATTAGCCAGGTGCACCCTGACTGCATAAGAACCAGAGAGTTCAGGCGCCGCCCCCCTATTCACACAGTCAGGAAACATGGAGAGCAGAGGCACAGAGCTGGCAACAGACAGAATTCACAGCATGGCTTGAAGCAGAAAGTAAGTTGGTGTGCGGGGGATGGGAGGCCATGCAGTGATGCCAGCAGGGTTGTTACAGAAATCCACAATATATATATAAACCGTAAGAATCTGCGGGGCTCCAGAATGTATGAAGGCAAATTATGTCCCTCTGACAGCAAAGATTATGGGCAATAATCTGGTTAAAATGTCTCGGCTTATCTTGGGCTTTGGTCACCCATATCACATAGACACACATGTACATACACACACATGTACACACACACACGTACTCACACACACATGTTCACACACACACACGTACTCACATACCCACATGCATACTCTCACATACACACACACACACGTACTCACATACACACACACGTACTCAGCTACACACACACACACGTACTCACATACACACACACGTACTCACATACACACACACGTACTCACATACACACAAACGTACTCACACACACACACACGTACTCACATACACACACACACACACACACACGTACTCACATACACACACACACACGTACTCACATACACACACACGTACTCACACACACATACACATACATATGTACTCACACACACCCCCCACACACACACTTCCCTCCCGATGCGATAGCATCGGGCACACCTCTAGTATCACATAGACAGCACAGAATGTGGAATTATGGCCGGCGCAACGAGGTGAAGCACTTTCTGCCTAGTTGAGGTTTTATATTGGTGAGCTATCGTTAGGATAGGTCATCAGTATAAGATATCACATCAGTGGGGTCCAATACCCAGCACCCCCACCGATCAAGTGCCCAAAATGGCGCAAACTGACAGGATATTCGCAGTTGCGGAGCTGACCAACACAGCTCTGTCAGATGTGTGGCGGTCACTGCCGGGTTCTGCAGATCAGCCACAATTGGAATGAATAGGAGTGGATGTGCTGTACCCAACAGTGGCCACTATTCAGTTGACGGACCTAATGCTGTTCAGCTTCACAACTAAAATCCGTCCTCCAACGGCTGCTAATATGTGTGTGCCGTGTGTTAGACACCCACCAATCTGATATTAATAACCTATACAAAGTATAGGTCACCATTATAAAAGTAGTAGAGCAACTTGTTTTTACTAAAGCTAAAGTATCTGAAACAATAATGGACAGTTTCTCCGGATACGTCAGCAATATAATTGTCATTTTACAAAAGCTAAAATATCTGAAATGACAGAACGTTTCACTTATCTGAACGTTACTCCTGATGTTGGTACACCAGGTGCCCTCTGGACACTTCCAAGTCTTTCAGTGCCTATTTGATTTTTCAAGCTAGTCTTAGCTGTTTAGTTTCTACCTGAAACTGTTACTGCGTTCTAAAATTCATTGAAATTATTTGGTTTTTACTCATAGAATCATAGAATCGTAGAGTTGGAAGGGACCTCCTGGGCCATCTGGTCCAACCCCCTGCTCAAAGCAGGATTCGCTAAATCATCCCAGTCAGATGTCTGTCCAGCCTCTGCTTGAAGACTTCCATTGAAGGAGAACTCACCACTTCTCATGGCAGCCTGTTCCACTCATTGATCACTCTAACTGTCAAAAAGTTTTTTCTAATATCTAATGTGTCTCCTCCCATTCAGTTTCATCCCATTGCTTCTAGTCTTTCCTTGTGCAAATGAGAATAAAGATGATCCTTCTACAATGTGACAGCCCTTTAGATATTTGTGGACAGCTATTAAGTCTTCTCTTTTGCAAACTAAACATTCCCAAATCCTGCAACCTTTCCTCATAAGACAGGGTTTGCAGACCGGTCACCATTCTGGTCGCTCTTTTCTGAACTTGCTCCAGTTTGTTGATGTCTTTTTAAAATGTGGTGCCCAAAACTGGACACAATATTCCAGTTGAGGTCTGACCAAAGAGGAGTAGAGGGAAATAATGACTTCACGTGATCTAGACTGTATGCTTCTGTTAATACATCCTAGAATTGCCTTTGCCTTTTTTGCTGCTGCATCACACTGTTGACTCATATTCAGTCTGTGATCTATTAGTATACCCAAGTCTTTTTCACATGTGCTGTTGCTTAGCCCTATTCCTCCCATTCTGTATATGCTTTTTTCATTTTTATTGCCCAGATGTAGTACCTTGCATTTTTCCCTGTTAAAAACCATTCTGTTAGTTGCTGCCCACTTCTCCAGTTTATTTATATCTTTTTGAATCCTCTCTCTCTCTTCTCTAGTATTAGCTATCCCTCCTAGCTTTGTGTCATCAGCAAATTTAATCAATTTACTCTCAATTCCTTCATCTAAATCGTTAATAAAGATGTTGAACAATACAGGACCTAGGACAGAGCCCTATGGTACCCCACTTGAGACATTCTTCCAACTGGATGTGCACTCAAATTAGTTGATGCAAAAATGTGTACACCCCACATCAAAAACTACTCCATCTAGTATTTTGTATGACCTCCATGATTTTTAAGGACAGCACCAAGTCTTCTAGACCTGGCATGTGATATTGACAACACATTGCAACATTTTTTTCCTTTCTTTTAAAGCCTGGATGCTGGATGGAGAGTGATGACAACTTGTCTCTGCAGAATTCCCCATAGGTGTTCAGTTGTGACTCAGTTTTGGCCACTGAATCATTTCACCCTGTTCTTCAGAAATGTAAAAGATGTGTGTTTAGATCATTCTGATGTTTGAAAAGTGCACGTCTACCAAGAGCATGGACTAATGGCAGGATCTTCTCTTTCAATATAGAGCAGTACATCTGTGAATTCATGATCTATGAAATGTAGCTCCCGGACACCAGCGTGCTCATGCAGCCACCACCATGTCTCACTGTAGGCACCATACATTTTTTCTAAATATATGGTGCCTACAGTAAAATGTGGTGGCATGATGGGGCTACATGAGTGCTGCTGGTCTCCAGGAGCTTCACTTCATTGATGGTGTCATGAATTCACAGATGAACTGCTCTGTATTGAAATAGAAAAGCTACCATAACTGTAGCTACACCCATAATCAAATCTTGTGATATTTCTCATTAAGTAATTGGAATGAAAAGTGTAATCTCCCTTTAACATTCAGCAGAGGAAGTGAAGCCGACGGCAGGTTTAGCTTTTGCAGCACCTTCCGCAGGATGACTCACATACAGTTAATATGATTATTTCTCCTAGGATTTCATTTCTTATCTAATTTCAATGTCGCAGCAGATGGTATTAGTGGGTTGTCTGCTCATTGAGTTATTGTGTCCTGATGAATAGAAATATTCTGAATGAGTTTTCTCATTAAAATCTGTTTCTTCCAAGTCTCAATTATGCAGTTTTATGATTTTGCTTTATGTCTCTATGCATTTCACTAAATAATAAGGAAATACACTATTAGTTCAGCAGAGGGAGGTCGTGGTCTCCTGCTGCCCTGCCCTTTTTGTGTCGCACCCAAATGTCAGGACACTTGACCCAAAAAGTTGTATATTGTTTATAGCTAATAATATACGGCACAGGGAGTCTGATATTGCAGCTCACCATCATTTATGTGAATATTGTAATACCAGACAAGGCTCATTTATAACTATTGTCCTAAATTAATTTTTAACCTTTTAAGTGGGTTATGCTTTCAACCAATGTCTTAAAGAGGATCTGTCAGTTGCTATAAAAATCCCACTGTTCTCCCGAATCCAGCAATGTTTTTCTTTTTTTCCTGCGACTCTCCGTTCCTGAGATTGTATGTAATTGAGTCTTGTTCACAAACGGGGCGTGGCACTGAGAACACGCCCATAGAGAAAAGTTGAAAACCACATCCTACGTTGATAAAAAGCTAAAAAGACTATTTAGATACTGTCTTGAGGGGGCCATATCTCAGGAACAGAGAGGCACAAGAACAAAAGAAAAACAATGCCGGATTCAGGAGAACAGTGGCATTCTCACCAGGTAAGAAAAATTGACATATTTCTCACAAGTGACAGATCCTATAAGGTTCTCATACACTTTAGATAACCATTGGCCAATAGCAATCTCCCCCGAGTCCTCAATACTTATTCATCCTCAGCTTGATGAAGTGTACACATGTTCTACATAGAAAGAGTGGACTATTTTACTGCCAGACATCTGTTTCCTCCAGACATCTTTGGTGGCTTGTTGAAATAATGTATTATAGGAGTCTGGAGCCCCAATAAATATTAGATGGGTGGACGATTGGCCTGTCCCATTGAAATTGTCACGCTTAGACTTTTATTTAATGTGCATGGGGGTCTTGTTTAGAACAGAATGACTTACTTGGATTCTCTTATGAAGATTACCCCTTTTAACAAGCACTATTCAGACGAATGGACATCATAGTAGGGTTTCTCCAGTCAGGAACTCCCCTTATGACATTGAGCGGAGGACCACTGTGTAGAAGCTGCTCACTTTCTTTTAAACTTAGCCAGTCCTTGAATTACTCGGATGGCCATCATCCGATGACCATCGGATGATGGCCGGCCATTGCACCATGGGGGAAAGATGATCCCCAGGGGTTCCACATTTTGAAAGGGAATATCTTTGATGAAGAAACTCTCTAAAAAAAAAAAATAAGGGAGCACCACCAATTATTAACTTTCAAGCTTTCTCTGATTGTTAAGGGATGTGATGTCTTCTAAAACATTGTCACATGGAAGAATTATTTTTTTTCCAAAACTTCTGAACATTGAAATGTATACTGCAGATGACTGACATATTTAAAAGGATATTAAAATAATTTCTTTTTTTTTTGCATTATGAAAAGTTCTACAAACTTCAAAAAACATTCTTTATCCCTCACAATATTCAAAACCTCTGCTTGTATAAAAATCTGTCCTGGTCCTTTTGAATGGACAGACCGGTGCACGGCTTGTTACAAGGCACAGCATAGATAACTAAACAATGAATACTCAGAGTGAATAAAAGCAAGTAGAGATCTTGAGTACTGTGAAAGTAGAAAGTAAAATAGTGCCAATAATATTCAAATATGTAACGGAAGTGGTGGAACCACTGTGCTGTGGTCATAGGAGAGCCTGGAGGAGCTTGACTAGGTGAGCACCTGACGCTTCACTACAGCCCGTGATGGTGGGCTTAGGCTTGGCTCCCAATGGACACCAGGTGCTACTCCAGGACAGACCATGGACGCATGGCAGCTGACCCCCAAGGGACAGGTAGCTGGAGTGGCCTAGATGGAGAGTACGGCTGATATACAGACTGACACGACTTGTTCAGGCCAGTATGACTGATATCCAGATTGGCATGGTAGGTGTAGACGGGCCCGGCTGATATACAGATTGGCACAGAATATGTAGGCGGTTCCGGCTGATATAGAGATTGGCACGACAGGTACTAGTAGAGGTTAGAGACAGACTGAAACTAGCGGGTACTAACGGACAGGAACCTGAGAACTAGCAAGTGTGTTTGGAACAGACTAAAAACATTGCACAGGCACCTCAGTGCAGGTGGAGATGCCTTTAATAATAAGTGTCTCCTAGCAATGGGTATGGAGTCGACACTTTAGGACGGTGTGCACAGCCACTTCAAGAAGGAGGGAATGCGCGCATTGCCTGGGGATCTACGGGCAGTGCACGGACCCCGGGCAGCAGCGGGACAGGACAGAGGGACAGGGGCCACTGAGGTGAGTGATTCGGCATCCCTGCCGGGGGAGAGGAGCTCATGCAGGTACACCGGTGCTACAAAATACCTTTTTTGTTTGTTTTTTTGCTGTAAGTGGAGTAACCTTTAGCTTTGATATGCATTAGACCTGTGATCACTGTTTCCTGTCATCAACTTCTACTTGGTAGAAGTCAAACTTCAATACTGCGCTCCGGCCAAGTTCACAGTGTACTTTTTAAGACAAACACGTAAGGAATCATGAGAAAACACAGTGACCTTCATGGTCTGAAGGGATTCTCGGATCATGAAAAGTATTTGTGTAATTGGAATTTAATCTCCTGCCAGCATATCTGAGACAATGATTAGTGAAATGAGACAAAATTTTCCTGCTGCCCCCGTCCATCGCTCTTCCTTGTAAGGATTACTATCTGACATATCCCAATGATGGATCCTCTGCAGCCTAAGTGTCTGTAATAAACCCGAACCATAGACATTTTATAGGATGAAGTCTTTATAGAGCTCTACTGCATTGTCCTGAATGTATTCCACCGCAGTCCAGTGAGCTGAAGACCATGGAAGGTGTATGATAGTGTGCAGTAGCATAACTTTAGTCCTAAGTGCCACCTGAGCCCCCACCTGCATATTGGTAAGATGTATGGGTCCGTGTACAGTTCTAGATCCTATAAAGACCTAACCCCATCCTGTAATAATATTCACCTTCCTGGACCCATCCCATACATAATGTCCCCCACACTGGACCCTTCCTGGCATAATGTCCCCCATCCTGGACCCATCCTTTTATAATGTCCTCCATACTGGCATCTTCCTGTAATAATACTCTCTGTCCTGACCCTTTCCTGGTATAATGTCTTCCATACTGGACCCCTCCCTGGTATAATGTCCACCACCCTTGGCCCCTTCCTGATATAATGTTAGCCATACATGAGAGGCACTGGTGCATGTTACCCCTACACAGAACCCAACGACTTGACTAAGGCCTGGAAGGGTCGAAACGTCAATCTAATTCTGATCTTTGTCGCACATGTCCTTGCATCTTTAATATTTGACCACATGTCTATCACATGCCCGCACATTAAATGAACTTTTTGTATCATTGAAACAAGATTGTTCGGTGAATTACTCTCATCACTTAAGGCCCTAATCAGTGACATCAGATCCAGTCAGCAGAGTGAAGCGCAACGACCGGAGGATCAGGGTGGGGAGCTCCAGCAACAGGACAGCTGAGGAGGGACTTAGACCAGGTGAGTATAAGCTTTTATTATTTTTAACCCCTTAGTTTTTTATGCTTTAGGGTTAGAAGAGACCTCTGAGCGAAATAAACATTTTTTTGTGAGTGGGAATTTCGATTTAGGACAAATCAATTGGGTCCAAACTGAACTTGGAACTAAAACTAATTTTTTAAAAATTTTCCTCTACATGATTCATAGGCGTTACAGAATTAATGTCTGCAGGGCTGATCGTAATAGTAGGGTAAAGAACACCGTTGTTTGTTTATCCCATAGTACTACAGTCGGTGCGCTGGACCCCAGTTCTCATGATTGGTGGGGATCTCCCTGACAATAAGGGGCAAGCGGTTCGTGATACTGATTACTGGCAGCACAAAGGTGGTGTAACGTAACTTTTATAAAAATATATTTCAAAAGTTTTTAATGTGTTCCATTGTTTGAAGCTGAATAAGGAAAGGTTATCCAGCATGAAGGAGGTTTACTAATCTTAGGTGAGATATGGATAGTTTTGTACGGCTCTTATATAGTTTTTGCCAGTATTGTCTGTAAGCCTCAGCATTCCCCACATCATCCATCTGCGTCTGAAATGATACTGCTGCCAGGCAGCCATTACTCACTGGATTTTGTTTTCTTTCAGCCGGTTCTGCATTTCATCCTCTTTGTTGGAAAACCTCGGAGGATTGCAAAAGTTACAAAAGCATTCAACCAGTGGATTTTTTTCCCATCTTGACCAAGTTTACATTATCTTTTCATTTTCTTCATCTGCATCAGGTCTGGTTCTAATAATAAATTAACCTCCATACGTAAAAAGTAGCACCATCAAGAAAATGGATTTCCATTAGTGGAATCAAGTAGAGATAGGAGCTCTAGTTGAAGACATGGCCTTCTTTACCTTTACTTTTGGCTCAACATATCCTGAGAAGAGTGGCATGAGATGGCCAGCTTTAAAAATATAAAACAGCATCAATTTGTGTCACTCTGTTGGGAGATGTTTATTCTATAAGTGGTGTGAGGCAGTGACCGGTGACATATGCAAGGGTCGCTATGTGTCCCCCCCTCAGGATGCATACAGAGGTGTATTGAGGCAGCAGGAGTGCATTGTAGTCACAGGTATTGCTGTGGTTGCAATGCAAAATAAAAGTAAGTGTTGGTCTTGGGCAAGCTATTTTTCCCAAGTCAGATTTAAGAAAAGCTGCTCTGGGCTTTTGTTTTTGAAACGGACTACAGGATGGTAGTGGTGCAGTCCGTTTCCTTCCCGATCGTGTTTTCCATGTGGCCTACGGCCACAGGTTGCTTGTAAAAACCCCTGCAGCAGAGGGTTGGGTGTGTTTGTTTTGATCTTGCAAGCGTGCAGAGCAGAAGGCCAAAAGGCCTGGCACCCCTCAGTTTACACAGCGGTGCAGTCGCCCATGGCAACCGGTCTGGGAGGTAGAATGTCCTGTGCCCGGCTGTGAACCAGAGGTGGACTGTCTTGTGTCCGACTGTGATTCGGAGGTGAGACTGTCTTGTTCCCGGCTATGAACCAGAGGTGGACTGGCTGTGAACTGGAGGTGGATTGTCTTGTTCCCGGCCGCGATCCGGAGGTGGACTGTCTTGTTTCCCGGCTGCGAACCGGAGGATATCATGTGCTGTGTATTTATGTGACTATGCTGAACATTAAAAGAGACGTTTTGCTTTGAACTTTGCTGGGTCACTGCCTCATCACTGCTTAGTGTGGATACCGCTGCATTACAGTGGCCATCCAGTGGTTGTGATATTATCTGTAACCAAATTCAAGAAAAAATAAGGATGGCCCTTCTCGTTATATAGGATGTTTTGAAGGGATTTATGAGATAAAATGGCTTCCTTAATCGCTTCATATACTTTTGGGCATCATTGATTTAGTGGAATAGTTATACATTCCTCACACTGCCTTGCCCCACTCTCAAGTTGGCCCAAGAGAAATGTTACACACCTGTACAATAATCCATGGGGCCCCATATATGGGATGTAGTCAAATGTCTGATCTTCTGTACAAAAACGAATCAACATAGTGTAGCTCATAAGTTCAGAATGAGTGAACTTAAAGGGGGTTCTTCAAAAATGTAATAAATAATGTAATTCAAGGAGTAGTCCGTCCTAGTCATGTGTCCGGTGGGCTACAGTCTGAAGAAATTCCGCTCAACTGACAGAGGAGCTGTATTCTAAGCGCATGTACCTGAGCTGAGGATAAGGGCTGTGACATCAGAAGAAATAAACCTCGGCTGGATGAGCATGGAGGGCTGAGGCTAGAGATAAATATCCTTTCTGCTCAGTCAGCCAAGGAGAAGATTTTTTTCTCCTGTCACAGCCCTTGTCTGGCAGCTCACCAGTATATTTGCTTGCAATACAGCTCCTCTGTCAGTTGAGATACAGGTCTCAGAAGCTGTGTTTCTTCAGACTGCTACACATCCTGACACATGACTAGTACAGACTATCATTTCAATTATTTGACAGGGGCCATTTTTATTACATTCTTATAGAACCTGTTGTGAGTTCATTTTCTGGTCCACCAGTTGTGAGTTCTCCTGCCAGGCTCCCTCTGGTGGTAACAGGAGGTAGTGAGGCTGATTTAATCAGTAGAGATCTGCCACCTGATAATGAGGATGACGATTGGACCTCAGGAATCTCAGACTGGATTTAAGACAGCAGACTCCCTATTCTGGTGCTGGTGATTCCTTCTGGCTTGTCAGGTCTTGTTTTTCAGCTCTGTTCCAGTCATCTAAAGCTAAGCTTTTCTGCTAATGTTCACACTTGATTTTGTTGGTCTATTCAGTTTTTTGTGTGGTCAGCCAGCCACCTCGCAACAGGTGCCTTAAATAATAAGAGATTCCCAGCCATTGCCTGGGGACACTTTAGGATGGTGCCTGGGGATCTGTGAGCCATGGGTAGCAGCAGTAGTTGAAGGAGGAGGGAGTGTGGGGCCATGGCAGTGAGTGAGTCGGCATTCCTGCCAGGGGAGGAGGGCAACATGCAGGAATAGAGGCGCTACAATACTGAATTTTTTCCCACAAAATAATATATTAAATTGCTCCTCTTAGAAGAAGAATTAGTGCCATCCTATGAGACTGACAGTCAATGAGCTCTACTGGCTATAAAGCCAGAAATGCTATTGTTACATTTAATCATTTTGACTACTACTAGGAAGACACAAAGAGAATAGTAATACTATGGCCAACACTATTAATAAGAACAGCTATGCCATTAGAATTATAGCCTGATACGATTATAGGGGTTGTTTCTTGGACTAGAATCATGGTCTAAATTGTTTGCTCATTGATGCTACGATAAAGACCTACATCAAAGGAGCATAGTAGGGGCATTGAAGTTGTCTGGATCCCGCGTTCCCACCAGCTTCAGAACCGCGCTTACAAGCTCTAAAGCAAAGAGCACCTATTGGGGTACTACTCTAAAACTAGCGCAGCTTACAGGTCATTCTATGAGTATGGCCGCAAACTAATGGATGCTATTTAGGTGCTGTCTTGACTGCATGATTTATACAAAGGACTTGACTCTTACTTTAAATCCAATTGGTCAAATAATTCGTACTTCGCACCTGGCAGTCGTCATGTTACACGCTGGCACATTCACAGGAGCTGAGAGCTGAATTTCACATTTAGACCTTTATCCAGTCATTACGGTCACCTTCCCTTTCCTATCAATTTATTTTACTTTCACACAAATCCTATTTTCTGCTCTGATTTCAGGCTCTTCAAGGCAGCAATTTTGGTCAAGACGCATTATATGTGACCGAGAGAATGGGTCAAAATGTGAAAAAGAACTTTTGTCTCTACACTTTCTTTTATTTTACTGTGAGGAACAAAACAATATGGATAGCTATTGAATTTCAGGTTTAGACTATTTGGTCTTCTTTTGGTCTTACGTGATTATTTTTTGCTGTGTAACAGGAAGCTGAAGGTACACGGTTAGTCCGCTCCACCATAATATCCTCCAGTGGACTCAGGGTCCGAACACTATAATCGGCCCCAAACGTACAGTAAAAGTCAAACACATTTGGAGGTGATTTTGGAAGCAGTCCCATGATATTTTTTATGGGGTGATACTTAAATAACTTATTTGGTCTTACGGAGGAAATATCTTGTGTTTGCATCATCAAAGATTTGCAGTAAGGAATGAATGTGCATGTTCTATATAGATGGAAATCAAATGCTAGTTTGCTGCAATGTATCAGTCTGCGACACCGGCCATTTATCCCAAAGGGCACTGTCTGCAACACCGGCCATTTATCCCAAAGGGCATTGTCTACACCACCTCGATCCCGATCATCGGCCCATATAAGCATTCCACCAATCAGTGGACAAATGATTTAAACATACGTTCGTCGGCTGATGAAATTCTTCATGTGGGCCATTAGGTAATTCTTGTGATAAGTACATTGCTCTACTGTTTTCCTGCTGCCTATGATATGATCCTGATTGGACAGAACGATCATATCAAATGGAGTCCGTTAGCTCCAAAATGCATTTTAGGCATGATGCAGATGTCCGTATTGCATGTAGTTCTTGTATCGGTCAGAGAAAACGTATCCATTATAGTCTATGGGGCTGTTCACATGTGGTGTATTTTCGCAGACCACATTTCCATGCAAAAATCACTGAGACATGTCTGTTTTTTACCGCCAGCACTAGTGATGAGTGAACGTGCCTGGATAAGGGGTTATCCGAGCATGCTCAGGTGCAAACCAAGGGTCTTCGGCGTGCTCGAAAAATATATCTGAGTCCCCGCGGCTGTTCGACAGGCACAACACATACCGGGATTGTCTAACGAACAGGAAATCCCTCCATGTGTTGTGGCTGTGTAACAGCCACGGGGACTTGAGCACTTTCGAGCACGCCCAAGACACCCGGTCAGCACACGAGAATGCTTCGATAACATCTTCTCCAAGCGCGATCGCTCATCACCACGTATAAAATGTACCAATACAAGCCTACGGGTCCGTGAAAACAGTGCACAGTCTGTGTGCTGTTACTGGTCCAGTGCTTGTAAAAATACCTTTTACTCGTATGCAAATAAGGGTTCTTCAGTGAACCTTTGGCGTGGCCATGAGCTGGGGGCTCCGCTATCGCTACGCCTACTCAGTTTGTGTTTTTGGGGACTGCACTAGCTTGTGATGGACAGCGCTCACTCTTACAGTGAATGCTGCCCTGTGTCTGCACATGCACACTGGTACTGTCTGTGCCAACCATGCAGATGCACAGTGGCTGGGCGCCATCTCCTTCCTGGTTCCTCTCTGGAAGTATAGTGAGTGCCATCCGCAAAGAGCAGCATGCGCGTGCACACACGCAAGGTAGCATTTGTTCTAGGGCCAATGTTCATCACAAGCTAGAGCAATCCCCATGACGCAAATTAAGGGGGCCTAATGGTGCACCCAGCTCACAGTCGCGTCATAGGTGCCCAGAAGTCCTCATTTGCATATTGATAAAAAGTTAAAAGATATTTTCACAAGAACTGGACCTGTAAGAGGTACAGTGATAGTAGTAGGATTGTTATAGGGGGGGGAGTTCCTTATATCACTATACGGTTAGTCTACATGGCATTGTGGGGGTGGTAGACTCCCTTGAATGATCATTCTGTCTCCATACAGTCTGGATGGAGCATGTGAAGGAGCCAATAAGGAAATGCCGGGTTTGTATCGCATATATCCAGCGTCATAGGCAAATTATGAACTGCGTTACTGCTATATAGACTATACTTATAGAACTCAGATATTTAGTATACAGTTTGATCAAATTGTGTGAGCCCATCTGCCAGCAAACTGTTGTTTGGACTTACCTCTCCTACAAATTGAGCATTCCTCAAATCTGTCCGGTCCTCTATTGGGGCATTACTTGGGTGGCATGTTTCTTACGTGTCCAGTTTGCAAGCGGCATGTACTGTATGTGGCCCGGGTGGTGAGCTTCAGTCTGGCTCACATACAGCATGTATCCAGTGTCTGACTAGTGCATTTTTTGTGAGAGGCGGACACATCATTGGCGCAACCTCTGCAGCCACAGGGCAAGGGAGACCAAAGTTGCAAGAATTGTGCATTCTGATGAGTTATTGAGCTGCAAAGCGACCATATACAGTTTTTGCACAGGGGCATCTTCTATCTGTGTACGCCAGTGGTGAGCGGTATGTGTCCAATGCGTAATTTGCAGACATTCATTCTTTGATTTAATTTTTAGATATTTTTTTTTCAATATGTAGGATATACCATATCTTTCCTTTGTGTGGTTGTGTTGACATCAAATAAGGGACCCTCCTTAAACTTCTTGCACAGGGGCCCTCTGATGTCAGTGTCCTCCTGTATATCACGGTGTGCATTTTCCTACTCCCGGTCAATATATGGGTACATTACCTGAATGCTACACAAATTTTCTATGCAGATCAATGTGGACTGTCAGGAATTAAGCTGGCTATGATGTGCTCAATGCCTCCAGCGGTTCCTGAAATTGCTCGCTACGAACATTGTGCAGGGACCACATAGAATAGGCTGTTATTTTGGTAATTGCATCTTGCACAGGATATGTCAAAAATTAATTTCCGAACTTGAAAGGAACAGACCTATTTCCCGTGTCTCCTGAAATTGCACAAATGATTAAGAATCCTGGTAAAGTCTTGCACACATTTGTCTTTTTTTGCATTTTGAATCCAGTTTGCTATGAAGAAACTAAAACTAATGTATGTAGATAATAGGACTGTGATATAATTCTAATAAATGGGACTAATTCATCAAATGGTGCCCATATCTCAAATTAATGGCATTTCAAAGCAATATATACACTCAAGTTCGGATTAACATCACTTTTAGCAGAATGAAGAGAAGGATAGAATTAAAAATTAAGAAATCTTTATTTGAATCACTAAAAGACAGCGTAGACTCCCATCAAAAACAGTATAAGCTGACACCAATCAATGGAAATGACTAAAGAAAACGACTATGTAATCCAATGTAAATGAATAGGTATCAGGAATAAATAGCAAAATAGCCCAATATCAACTACCATCACCTGTCACCATAGTCACGATTGGTCTCTATTGTAATAAAGTCATCACTGCGTAGACAAATAGCATGGTAATAAAAATAAAGAGGCAAAGATACCTGTGTGCACAATTAGAGACAATACAACTGGACGGGTAATAAGAATAGAGTAAGCGTCCCCCTTCACCCCGACGCACGTTTCACCATCAGCTTCTTCTGTGGGCGACAGGTGATACCAATTGATTTACATGAGATTACATAGTCCTTTTCTTTAGTCACGTCCATTGATTGGTGTCAGTTTATACTGTTACTTGTGGGATTTGATTTTTCCTTATCTATAAAATATTTAGCACCAATGTAATGTATACACTCAATTTCGGACTAACAGGGTCTGGTGACTTCCCATTATGTAGTATATTGCTTATCATACATATAGTTTGATTGTCATATTATTCCTGACATTACATTGGTGCTAAATATTTTATAGATAAGGAAAAATCAAATCCCATAAGTAACAGTATAAACTGACACCAATCAATGGACATGACTAAAGAAAAGGACTATGTAATCTCATGTAAATCAATTGGTATCACCTGATTGAAGCGGAAATCCTGGAGAACATGATGAAGATCAGAAGAAAATTAACCAACAACTAGTACAGTTCTTCTTGCTTGTTTTACAGAAGACTTTTCAGCAGTCTTATTATCATCATAGGCAGTTGACCGTTGATAACACAGGATCCTCAATTCAAATCAGGTGATGTCACAGCTCACCTCCTCCCTCCTTGCATAATGAACTTTGCCCAGATTAGAGCATGCCAAGAAAGTTCTCTTGTATAAGTCAGTGAGTCATAGCCTTTATTTTTACTTCGCTATGTCTAAGAACCTACAATGGGTAACAAACGCATAGACAGTGTTTTAGATTTTTGCTCAGTTATGACTAACAACCTCCGCTGGGTTAGAAACGTGTAGGAAATGTGTTTCATTTGAATTTAGCCAGGACTAAAAAAAAAAACTGAGTTAGAAACGCATAGACAAATATGTTTCATTTCTACTACTGTGTGTGGTTTATAATGTGATAGAAATCAACATCAAGTTTTATACACTCAGATCTACCTCTCTGGCCCAGATGTCACCTCTCTGCTGTCCAGAATCCCGGAGTGTCTATCAGCCATATCCTCCTTTTTCACCTCTCGCTTCCTAAAACTCAATGTAGACAAAAACTGAACTCATTATCTTTCCTCCATCTCACATATCTTCCCTACCCGATCTATTTATTATGGTAAGCGGCATCACGCTCTCTCCCGCACCTGAAATCCGCTGCCTCGGAGTAACTCTCGACTCTGCCCTGTCCTTCAAACCACACGTCCAAACTCTTGCCACCTGCCCAGCTCCTGTCACCTCCAACTCAAAAATATTTCTAGAATCCATCCCTTCCTCAGCCCTCAATCTACTAAAACCAGTGTCGGACTGGAGCACCTTGGGCCCACCAGAGAAAATCATTCTTGGGGCCCCCTATATAGTTACATAGAGATAAATACCACCAATTGTGCGGTAAAACACGCTAATATCCGGGTATAATATAAGGTAGTACAAATCTTAATAATGTGGCAGGAGTTGGGGTAGCCCCCTCATAGAATATAAAGCAGCCCCCTCAAATAGTATAATGCAGCCCCCTCATAGAATATAATGTACATATAATGCTGCCCCCTTCATAGGGTATAATGCTGCCCCCTCAGGGTGTAATGCTGCCCCCTCATAGGGTATAACGCTGCCTCCTCATAGGGTATAATGCTGTCCCCTCATAGGGTATAATGCACCCCTTCATAGGGTATAATGCTGCCTCCTCATAGGGTATAATGCTGCTCCCCTCATAGGGTATAATGCTGCTCCCCTCATAGGGTATAATGCTGCCCCCTCATAGGGTATAATGCACCCCTTCATAGGGCATAATGCTTCCCCCCCCTCATAGGGTATAATGCACCCCCTCATAGGGTATAATGCTGCTCCCTCATAGGGTATAATGCACCCCCTCATAGGGTATAATGCTGCTCCCTCATAGGGTATAATGCTGCCCCCTCATAGGGTATAATGCTGCCCCCCTCATAGGATATAATGCTGCTCCCCTCATAGGGTATAATGCTGCCCCCCACTCATAGGGTATAATGCTGCCCCCCACTCATAGGGTATAATGCACCCCCTCATAGGGTATAATGCTGCCCCCTCATAGGGTATAATGCTGCCCCCCACTCATAGGGTATAATGCACCCCCTCATAGGGTATAATGCTGCCCCCCACTCATAGGGTATAATGCACCCCCTCATAGGGTATAATGCTGCTCCCTCATAGGGTATAATGCTGCCCCATCATAGAATATAATGCTGCCCCCCATAGGGTATAATGCTGCCCCCCTCATAGGGTATAATGCTGCACCCCTCATAGGGTATAATGCTGCCCCCCACTCATAGGGTATAATGCACCCCCCCATAGGGTATAATGCTGCCCCCCTCATAGGGTATAATGCTGCCCCCCACTCATAGGGTATAATGCACCCCCCCATAGGGTATAATACGCCCCCTCAAAGGGTATAATGCTGCCCCCCCTCATAGGGTGTAATGCTTTTATGCTTTTATATAGAGATAGCTAGAGAGATATAGAGATAGATAGATATGGGATAAATAGATAGCTCTATGGATAAGATAGGTAGATAGATAATGGATAAATAGATATAGAGATAGGTAGCTACAGATAAAAAGATAGATGATAGATTTAGAGATAGATATAGAGATAGACATAGATAGATAGATAGAGAGATATAGAGATAGAATAGATAGATATACAAAAAAACCTGACCAGCACATTCCAAGTGTGAATAGGTGCAAGCTGCAGTGACTGCAAAACATATATAAAAAAAAAAGCACAGCAGCACCCTGTGAATGACAGGACCCATCAGAGAAGTGTCACCTTGCCGCAGTTGACGGACACACATGAATTGGCCAAATCATGTGCTAAGAGCCTTCGCTTTTGTAAGTACATCTTGCTGAGGGACAGAGCGTTTGGAAGTTTTTATTTCCACTGACATTACATGTCTTGGCATGCACAGGGTGCTGCTGTGCTTTTTTTTATAGATAGATAGATAGATATAGAGATAGATAGAGATAGAGAGAGATATAGGTAGGTAGATAGGGAGAGAGATAGATAGCGAGATAGATAGATATATATAGACAGATAGAGAGAGAGATAGAGAGAGATATAAAAAAACAAAACACAATACTCACCTTTTCTTCTCGCTCCCACGCTGATCCCGGCTTCAGTGTCAGGAGCTGCCCCCTCTGCCTGACACACAGCGGGTGCGCGATGTAGTGACGTCTTCATGCATCGGATGTGTGTGTGAGTCAGCAGAGGGGACTGATGGGAGAGCGGAGTCATCTGACACTCTCTCCCATTACAATTGAGGGTGGCGCCGGCCCTCACTCCCGCATAGCGGCTTACTTGGCTGGGGGCGGGGCCCCTGGCGGAGAGCGGAGTGCAGACCATGAAATGAAATTCAATAGCAAAGCCACTAAGGAAGACTCAAGGTCTCCAAAAATTTATTTTTAAACAGCAGAAAAAAAAAGGCAGCAACACGCTTACGGGTCCCTACACTAAACTAAAGCGTGAGGAACTTTTGCGCAGTTTACGGGCGCAAGTATTTTGGCCAAAATATCAGCTAATACCTCACTAATTGTGTATTTTTTGCACTATATTAATTTTCAGGGTGCAGCCGAGCCCAAACACGTTTGGTCTCGTATGAGGGGTGTTCACACTGGGATGCACTGAGAGTGTGTTGGCCAGCCCGCCTAGTCGAATAGTAGGGGCGTGACTAATAGGCTGTGAGCCAGACACTGTGTAGTTCCCTTGTGTGAACAGCGCCCTATGCGGGCCTTTATTGTGCAATTGTATACTGGGCAGTCACCCCCTCCAGGAATGGGTAGGTGGAGAGTGGCTGTTAATCTGGTATTTTGCACCTGTGTTGCTAACATCTTGCTTTATGGGCTGGCTGCACCCTGCAGTGCATTTGTTCTTAGGCCTGGGCAGGTAAGTGTTGCTGCCTTTTTTTTTTTTTCTTTTCATGAAATGAAATTCACTGCTTTCCACGCCCATGTGGGCGTGGAAAGCAGTGAATATTCATTTCCTTTTAGCAGCGGGGACAGGGGCTCCTGGCTGCTGCTCCGCTGGCACAGGAGCAGCGGGTTTCCTAGGCAACTGCTGGCCCTTTATGCCAGCAGGTGCCAGGGCCCACCGGAGAATCCTCCGGTTCTCCGGTGGGCCAGTCCGACACTGATTATAACTCTTGTACATGCCCTCATCATCTCCCGCCTTGACTACTGCAACACTCTCCTCTGTGGCCTCCCTGCTAACTCTCTTGCACCACTCCACTCTGTCCTCTATTCTACTGCCCGACTAATCCACCTCTCTCCTCACTACTCCCCTGTCTCTCCCCTCTGCAAATCCCTCCATTGGCTCCCAATTCCCCAACGAATCCAGTTCAAACTACGAACACTGACCTACAAAGCCATCCACAACCTTTCCCCTCCCTATATCTCTGAACTAATCTCCCAATATCTTCCCTCACGTAATCTTCGATCCTCCCAAGACCTCCTACTCTCCTCCACACTTATTCATTCCTCACACAACCGCCTAAAAAGATTTCTCCAGAATATCCCCCATCCTCTGGAACTGCATGCCTCAACACGTCCGATTATCTAACACCCTCGGATCCTTCAAACGGAACCTGAAAACCCATCTTTTCAGGAAAGCTTACAGCCTGCAATAACCATTCTCCGCCTCACCACCGCCTGAGCTGCCGCCTCATCAGCACCCGAGCTGTTGCACCCCCGACCTTCTGCCTCTTCTCCACTATCCCGTAGAATGTAAGTCTGCAAGGACAGGGTCCTCTCCCCTCTGTACCAGTCCGTCATTGTAAATTTGTTTACTGTTAACGATATCTATAACTTTGTATGTAACCCCCTTCTCATGTACAGCACCATGGGATTAATGGCGCTATATAAATAAAAAATAATAATACAGCGGTGAATTACACTTCTTTTATTTTTACCTCTAGTGCAGGGGCGGGCAATGAATTCCCAGAATTTTCACATGAGATGCCATGACCATTGTGGAGGGCCGAACCAATAGGGTAAAATTAAATATTAATATTAACATGAATTATAATTTTATATTAATATTAATATAATAACGTATTAGTGAGCAGAACTAACAATGTTGACACGCCCTATATACTGTATGATGCCACACTCAGCCCCGATGTACAGAATTAATCCACACACAGCCCCCTATATAAGTATGAGCCCCATATAGTCCTTCCTATACACGGTATGAGCCCCATAGCCCCCTCTATATACAGTATGCAGGTCTAGGAGTACAGCTTATTAAGTGAACATTAGATATATACCAGAAGGTAGGGAGCTATAACGGATAACTAACTGCACCTGCCTTTTCATTTTCCCACAATTACTCTTTCACCATGGTTTCATATTCTCTTAGTCATAGGCCCCACTAGTCATTACTCTCCTTCGCTTTCCAGAAATCCAACCACTGACCTCATCTGCAGACCTGCTCCTCAACCTCGCCTCCTTCGGAGTCCCTCTTACTAAAACAAAAAACAGGCCGGGCACACTCCCCACACCTCCTCTCCCTCTGTTGGCTTCACCTCACTGCTGACGATATATATCTCCCAATCCTGGACTTCCACAGCTGATATTATCTCTCCCTCTTATCACACCCCTCCTACTAGAAATAACCGCCATCTCTCCAACGTAAAACCCATTTGCTATCTCACTGATCCCTAAATGTGTTTTTTAGTGTACTTCTTGTGACGTTTCATTTGAGAGGAGCCTCAAACGTGATGTCACAGGATAATAATAATAATAATAATAAATTTTATTTTTATAGCGCCGACATATTCCGCAGCACTTTACATTTCAGAGGGGATTTGTACAGACAATAGACATTACAGCATAACAATAATCACATACAGTAGATTATAACAAATACCAAGAGGAAAGAGGGCCCTGCTCGCAAGCTTACAGTCTATGAGGAAAGAGGTAGACACGAAAGGTGGGTGGTAACAGTTGCCCTGATTGTATGGACCAGCCATAATGTTAAGTGTGTAACAGTACAGACACAGAGGGCTAATGGATGCATAAAGCATGTGGGAACATGATGCGGGGAATCTGGTTGTGGTAAAACTTTTGGCTGTGCCACACAGGGATAGATTAGGTTAATGTGTTGAGGCGATAGGCCAGTCTGAATAAATGCGTTTTTAGGGCACGCTTAAAATTGTTGGGATTGGGGACTAGTCGTATTGACCTGGGAAGTGCATTCCAAAGAATTGGCGCGGCACGTGTAAAGTCTTGGAGACGGGAGTGGGAGGTTCTGACTATTGAGGATGCTAACCTCAGGTCATCAGCAGAACGGAGGGCGCGGGTAGGGTGGTATACTGAAACAAGGGAGGAGATGTAGGGTGGTGCTGAGCCATGGAGGGCTTTGTGGGTGAGGGTAATAAGTTTATACTGGATTCTGGAGTGGATGGGTAGCCAGTGTAATGACTGGCACAAGGTAGAGGCATCGGTGTAACGATTGGTGAGGAATATGATCCTGGCTGCAGCATTCAAGACAGACTGGAGAGGGGAGAGTTTGGTAAGAGGGAGTCCGATTAGAAGAGAGTTACAATAGTCGAGACGAGAATGAATAAGAGAAACAGTAAGAGTTTTTGCAGAGTCAAAAGTAAGAAAAGGTCGATTTCTAGAAATGTTTTTGAGGTGCAGATGACAAGAGCGAGCCAGTGATCGAATGTGGGGGGCAAAGGAAAGCTCGGAATCAAGTATGACCCCAAGACAGCGGGCCTGTTGCTGGGGAGTAATAGTGGAACCACACACAGAAATAGCAATGTCGGGTATAGGTACATTAGTAGAGGGAGGAAACACCAGGAGTTCAGTCTTTGACAGGTTCAGTTTCAGATATAGTGTGGACATGATATTAGACACAGCGTTTAGACAATCGCCGGTGTTTTCTAGAAAGGCTGGCGTGATGTCAGGAGAAGAAGCGTATAATTGGGTGTCATCAGCATAGAGATGGTACTGGAAACCAAATCTACTGATTGTTTGACCAATAGGGGCAGTGTACAAGGAGAAGAGGAGGGGGCCTAGAACCGATCCTTGGGGGACCCCAACAGTAAGGGGAAGGTGAGAGGAGGAGGAACCGGCAAAAGATACAGTAAAGGAGCGGTCGGAGAGATAGGAGGAGAACCAGGAGAGAACGGTGTCCTTGAGGCCAATGGAACGGAGCATAGTGAGGAGGAGCTGATGATCCACAGTGTCGAATGCTGCAGAGAGATCCAAGAGAATTAGCATGGAGTAATGACCATTTGATTTAGCTGTTAGCAGATCATTAGAGACTTTAATGAGGGCAGTTTCAGTGGAGTGTAAAGAGCGGAAACCGGATTGGAGAGGGTCGAGAACAGAGTTTTCTGAGAGATAGCGGATAAGACGGGAGTGGACCAGGCGTTCCAGGAGTTTAGAGATGAAGGGAAGATTAGAGACAGGTCTATAGTTAGCGGCACAGTTTTGGTCGAGGGATGGTTTTTTAAGTAGTGGATGTATGATGGCATGCTTAAATGAAGAGGGAAAAATACCAGAAGAGAGAGAGAGGTTAAATATTTTAGTTAGGTGAGGGGTGACAGCACGGGAAAGGGACTGGAGGAGATGTGACGGAAATGGGTCACTGGTGCAAGTAGTTGGGCGAGAAGATGCAAGGAGCCTGCTTACTTCTTCTTCTGTGACTGGTTCAAAATCAGAGAGTGAGCTAGATGCAGTGGGGGAGGGAGGACAGTGCATGGTATGAGGTGATTGGGAGATAATTTCCTGTCGAATCTGGTCAATTTTTTCTTTGAAGTAACTGGCCAGATCGTCAGCTCGGAGCTCCGTGGTTGGGGCCTGTACTCTTGGATTGAGTAGAGAATGAAAAGTGTCAAAGAGACGTTTCGGGTTATTGGACAGTGAGGTGATGAGGGTGTTGAAATAGGTTTGTTTGGAGAGGTGAAGGGCAGTTTTGTATGTTCTAAGCATAAACTTAAAATGGATGAAATCTTCGTGTAGATTGGATTTTCTCCACAGACGTTCGGCGCACCTGGAGCACCGCTGCAGGAAACGTGTTTGCACCGTGTGCCAGGGTTGTCGCCATCTGCGTTGTGGTGTTCTATTTATAGGGGGTGCAAATTCATCCAGGGCACTTTGAAGTGTTTCATTGTAATGCTTCAATGCAGAATCAGAACATGAGAGGGAGGAGATAGGGGCCAATGAAGACTGCAAGTTCTTCATAAGTTTCTGGGTGTTAATGGCCTGTATGTTTCTATAAGTCTGGACAGTGGGGGTGACCTGAGCGGCCTGGCAGTTCTTTATAGAGAATGAAAGAAGATTGTGGTCAGAGAGCGGGAGACGGGAGTTTGCAAAATCATCCACTGCACAAAGCCGAGAGAAGACTAAGTCGAGGGAGTTTCCGTCTTCATGCGTTGGAGAATTAGTAAGCTGCGAAAGGCCAAACGAGGAGGTTAGAGATAAAAGGTGAGTAGCAGATGGTGAGAGGGGAAGAGCAATGGGGATGTTGAAATCTCCCATGATGAGGGTAGGGATGTCACAGGAGAGAAAATGTGGAAGCCAAGTGGCAAAATGATCCAGGAACTGATGGGAGGGGCCGGGAGGACGATACACCACCGCCATTCGCATGGAGAAGGGGGTGTAGAGTCTGATGGCATGGACCTCAAAAGAAGGGAAGACAAGTGAGGGTACTTGAGGGATAACCTGAAAGGTACATTTTGGTGATAGGAGCAGACCAACGCCTCCACCAGCTCTACTGTCTGATCTTGGGGTATGAAAGAAGTGTAGCCCCCGTATGAAAGAGCAGCAGCAGCGGTAGTGTCTGACTGCTGGATCCAGGTTTCAGTAAGAGCCAGGAGGTTAAGAGAATTAGAAAGGAAGAAGTCATGGATGAAGGAGAGTTTGTTACACACTGAGCGAGAATTCCAAAGTGCACAATTAAGAGAGACAGATGGCAGGCAGGGAATATTAATAAGATTAGAGGGGTTTCTAAGTGTAGCAGTCGGGGGGTTTGACTTTCTATAAAATGGGGGACCAGGGTTGGGAGCAATGTCTCCTGCGACTAGGAGAAGGAGGATAGAAAGAGTGAGCAGATGGTTAAGTGATTTGTGAGAGCGTCTCTGATGTTGAATGGTGGGACTGACTGGATCTGTGCAATTTAACAACGTGAAAAGAGCGTGAGTGCTATACATAGGAGAGGAAAGGAGCGAGGGGCCGATATGGATGGAGTGTAGAGAGTTAATGCCAGGGCGGTGGATGTGTGTGAATGCAGTGGCCAGGATTAAAATTACACAAATGCATATGGTATATATTTGTTGTACTCCTAATGTACAGGGAGTAGATGCATATAAATGTCTTACCTGTTTCCTGCCCTGTCTAACTGCCATGTTATAACTGCCAGTAGTACTTTGATACATGTACTTCGATTACATGTGCATAAATGCCACCCCTGCATAAATGCTCCCCCTAGCTAGGTCTGAATATACAGGAGGTTAAGGCTATGTTTTTTTTTTGTTTTTTTTTTGGCTCTCTCTCTTCTCGTTAATCAATCACACAGGAGACGAGGGCTGCGCTCACTGCCCACAGTGTTCACCACCTCTCCTGGAACAGGATGTCACAGGCGGCCGCACTACAGTTACTCACTAGTTTCTTACATCGCTGCCCCCTCTGAAAATGTCGTGGATCCTGGCTGATGGATGCTGTGGCAGATGTGAGTGCAGCGCCGGCTTCCAGCTTCTATCTCCACCACCGTCATAACTTCTGTGAAAGAAGACCTCATCAGGGGGCGGAGATAGAAGCAGTGAGCAACACCAGCCCTGCCACACAGCTTCTAGCACCACCCTCAAATGAGTCATCATCAGGAGGCAGCTGTCGTTTACTTACAATGAAGGTTTTATCACTAGGAGATAATCATTGCACTTGTCCATCCACGCCCCCTCCTATGATATGCAGCTCACTGTCAATAGACAATGTAAATAACTGTGGTGATTGGTAGGAAGCCTGTGGCCCTTATGCCCAGGAAGGCCCAGACTAATCTGCCATAAAAAGCTGTAACAATAGCTGGATGTTGTATCATTTTAATGTTTCGGGTTCACTTTACATACAGTTTAAGCAAAGAACGTTGTACTTGTAAGGCGACATATAAAGATATCAGTGGGCGAAGACTGAATGTGTAGCCAGTGGGAAAATAAAACCAGTCCGAGTAAAATCCTTGGTCAGAGAGGTTTAGTTGCTCGCTCTTCTGCCCATCTTTAGTGCTTTAAAGACTGTAACAAATCATGATGTGACCGGAGTCACCACAAATAACTTGCAAGTGGAAAATAAATAAATCGGCGATGGGAAACTTCTCACTTTTTGTGAAAGACCAGGGGCTTTACCATCCCGGCCAGGATCTTGGGTAGTTGCGCAGATATCACTTCCGTCATCATCTCTGGGAATTCCACACTCAGCGCTCGGGACTGGAGGAAGGTGTTGAGGCAATAGAGATGGAGCTGCTTGACCAGCTGTTTTTGGTAAAATAAAGTCACAAGTTAATGTGCAGCATGACCCCTCATGGAAAAATTCTGGTTGAAATATGCCTTGCTAAAGAGGACCTGTCACTTACCGTAAGTGTGTGATGGAAATGCCGCTGTTCTCCTGAATCCGGCGATGCTTTTCTTTTGTTCCTGACCTGCACCTCTCCGTTCCTGAGATATGGCCCCCTTTTCCATGTATATTAATCTAGTTTTTTTTTTTGCCAAGGAGGCGTGGTTATAAACTTTTCTTGCCCACTTAGCTAACAAGACAAGATTTATATACAGGGGATAGGAGGCCATATCTCAGGAACGGAGGGGCGCAGGAAGAAATGAAAAACAACGCCAGATTCAGGAGACTGGCGGCATTTACAATCAGGATTAAAAAAAATAACATTTATGGCAAGTGACAGGTCCTCTTTAAAGGGGTTAATCAGTATCTGAAGGATGTTTTTGAAGAAACAGCACCTCTCCTGTCTATAGTCTGTGTTGCTAGTGCAGCTCATGAAGTGAATTAAAGGGAGCTGCAATGCCAAAAAATGGACAAGAGTGGGGCTGTTTCTTAACAAAAAAAAATCCTGGACAACCCCTTTAATATAAAGATGATCATTAAGTTATACACAAAGGCAACTGCATCACTGTCTAGTAAAGTGTTATCTGGGACTATCATTCTTTTTACCTTGGGCATAAATACAAACAGGGAGGAAGTAGCTAACTACCTTCTTGTTGTGCCGAGCGCCGATCTCTGCTGGCACAGAGCGGGGACAAACAGCTCCTTCCGGCAATTGAGTGTCTTCCGCCGATGTCATGTTGACATACAGTAGGAGCTGTTTGTCTTCCACTTTGCTCAATTGACTGGGCATGACTGCCGATCTCATGCTGACTGACACACGGCTCCCCGCAGTTTGGCAGCGGGGAGCCGACTGTGATTCAACATGATGATGGCAGTCACATGCTGTCCACAGAGCAGCTTGGAAGAGGAAGACTGCTTTGTTGACTTGGAGCAGCTGAATTGCCGGCAGCAACGGTCAATGACCGCTCAGATCTGGGGACGGGTAGAACAAGCGGGTAGTTAGCAACTACCTTCCTTTTTAGTTTTTAGGTCCATAGTTAAAAAAAAAAAAAATAGTACCGGATAAACCCTTTAATGTTCCCATCACCATTAGACAGTTCATCGACAGAATAAATTCATTTATAAAATTGATTGTTTGTGCACTCGTAACATCACTTCTATTAGTCCACAATCACAGCCTGAATTATACTTCAGAGCTGCATTCACAATTCTGCAGTCATCAAAGGGGAAATTTCTGAGCATTACTTGCTGGCTCAATGTCTGCACACAGCTTTAGCTTGTGATTTGCACTTTTTGTACGGACATTCTAGTTGCTCAACTAGTCTGTTTGGAGGTGATGAAGCCTGATTACAAACATGTTGACTGCTTCCAATGGCAACCAGCAGAATTCTGATCACAGCTCTAACTTTGCACAAGGCTGTAACTCAGAATTATATGTTAGCATCTGAAGGCACCATGTTCACCTCCGTGTCGAATTTCTTCCATTTGTCATCTGTTTTGCCGCCATGTTGCATTTCTTGATTTCTCATCCATTTTTAAAACCTGATCTTTTATTTATTCACTTAGATAGCCCCACCTATTATAAATTCAATAAGTGTACCCCCCTGGAGATAATTTCAGATTAATAGGGAAAGGGATGATAGAATGTGAATAAAAATGTAACTATGATAATTTTTTTTTTTTTTGCTTTGTATCCTTGTAATTATGCTCAGGTGAGACTGCTAATTGAGCTATAATCTTATGTCCCAATATGTACGGTATATTAACATATCCAGCTATTAGTTACAGGGGTTGGACAAAATAATGGAAACACCTAACGTTTTGGCATCATAATCTTCGAACATGTTATAAACATGCAAACCGTGACATATGGTAATGTTTTGTAGTTGACTATTTGTGTTATGTGATATGTGTATGTAAATTAACTGTTTGTTTTGAAGAATTGTAAGAACATTGATGAGAACCTGATACCAATGGCAGACCTCTCAGATTTTCAAAGAGGCCAAATTGTTGGTGCTCGTATGGCAGGCGCTAGTGTAACAGAAAGTGCCTGAATTCTTGGTGTGTCAAGAGGTACTGTCTCCAAAGTAATGACTGCGTTTGAAAGAGAAGGAAAAACGTCCGCAGCAAAGCACAGGTCCGGCCGAAAGTCGAAGTTGACTGAGAGAGACCGTCGGAATCTAACGCGAATTGTGAGAGAGGATCGCAAGACCACGGCTCTGAAAATCACTGCTGAGCTCAATGAACACCTACAGAACACAGTTTCTATGAAAACTGTTCGTCAGGAGCTGCACAAATCTGGATTCCACGGAAGAGCTGCAATTCGAAAACCGCTGCTCTCAATGACAAATGTTTCCAAGCGTTTAGAGTGGTGTAGAAACCTCCAGAATTGGTCCCTCGAGCAGTGGAAACGTGATATTCTCAGACGAATCATCGTTTACCCTATTTCTCTCTCACCCATGACAGCACCATGGAGAAAGGGGATCCGCCCTTCAGGGACAGGAACCTACAGATAAAAAGGGCGGTACATCTCCTCCACCTCCAGTTGAGCTCCTGTCCCTGACGGGGGACCCACAGGACGGTAACTTTGTCATGTCCAGGATCCGGGGCCGGCCTGACCGGTGATGGCAGTGGGGAGGCCCCTGCCACAGGAAGGTGCGGTGCCCGAAGCCGCCACTGCTGGGGCCGATGCGGGCTGCCAGGTGTGCGGGCAGGAGAGTTGCCGGAGCCGCCGCTCCGGAGAGGAAGTCGGGGCTCGCAGGGACCCGGCATGCATAAGGGCGGTGCCATGGTACAGAGGTGTAACAAGATGGCAGCCGCCCCGGAAATAGAAGCCGGCTTCTGGGTCCCAAGTACTGACGCATGCGCAGGAGCGCTCTCCCCGGCGACCGTGGTGCAGGATAGGAGTGGTGACATCACAGCCGGGAAATTTAAAATGGTGGGGCCACAAACGCTCCTGGCTGGAAGCGATCCTGAACATGGGGGATAGCGACCAGCAACAGGAGCAGCAAGCCAGGCAGCAGCTTAAGCAGCAGCAGCACCACCACCACCATCATCGCCAAAAGGAACGAGACCGGGATGGTCGTTCCGGTAGTCACTCCACGCAGCGTAGCACGTCAGCTGCAAGGAGCAAATCGCCACCAGGAGAGCAGCCTATAGAGGACCTGACTCCATCTCCCGAATCGGTACCTGCAGCCGCATACTTATGGGTGAGTGATCTTCGTGAATGTTCACCATTGTAATAAAATTCCTTTCCCTTACTAGGGAAAGAAGGGGAAAAAGAAGAACAGGGAATGCCCCACTTGTACTAGGCCCCTACCTATTTCTTTGGAGAAAAAACTCTGTGGAGTCATGTTCAAAAGAAATCCTCTGTCAGGAAACTCCAGATTTCGCCTCTGACCTAAGAGCCGCAATAAAATCGGAGGTTCAGAGTGCCCTTACATCCCTTAAGCATAGGGACAAATCAAAAAAGAAAGACACAATAGTGACTTCCCAGTCGGATTCCTCAACGTCGGAAGAAATTATGTCCAAAACCTCAGATTCCGGTTCCTCATCCTCAGACGAGGAAACAGAGGGGCATCACTGCTTCCCCCTAGATGAGGTAGACAAACTAGTGAAAGCGGTAAGGTCTACCATGGGGGTGTTGGACCCTAGGCCCGATAAAACAGTCCAGGACATAATGCTCGGGGGACTGGGCCAGAAAAAGCGGAGAGTGTTCCCGCTAAATGAAAATGTTCGGGGTCTAATACAAAAAAAATGGGATAAACCGGACAGGAAAAACACCACGGTCCCTTGCCTTAAAAGAAAATATCCCTTTGAGGAAGAGGCATCTACATCTTGGGATAAAGCCCCGAAGCTCGACGTAGCCGTCGCAAAGGCCTCAAAAAAATTTGCCCTTCCCTTTGTGGACATGGGCACCCTCAAGGATCCCCTAGATAAGAAGGCAGATACCTTTCTTAAAGGGGCATGGGAATCAGCTGGCGGTAACCTCAGGCCGGCCATAGCGGCAACATGTACCTCGAGAGCCATAATGGTTTGGGTGGACCAATTCGAAAAGCAACTAAGAGAAGGGACGCCAAGGGATAAAATCCTAGACTCTATCCCAGTAATAAGGGGAGCGGCTGCCTTCTTAGCGGACTCATCGTCAGATTCAGTCTGGTTATCGTCCAAAGCAGCAGCACTCTCAAACGCAGCCCGTAGAACACTATGGCTTAAAAGTTGGCCAGGGGACCTTCAGACCAAAATGAAACTGTGTTCAATCCCCTGTGAAGTGAAATTCCTTTTTGGGGAGACGTTAGATGACATCCTCCAGAAAGCAGGGGACAAGAAGAAAGGGTTCCCAAATTTGGGGTCTGCAGCATTTAAGAGGCCCTTTCGGAATAGGAAGTTTTTTCAGCGGAGACCACCGAGGGAGCAAAAGTGGGATGACAAGAGACGAGATAGAGGGTTCCTCTTCGGCAACTCGTCCTGAGACAAAAAGCCCTCTAAGTGACAGTTTGCCCAGGGTGGGGGGAAGGCTAACCCTTTTCCTCCCAGCCAGGAAAAGAATCTCAAACAACCCATGGATAGTAAACCTAATCCAGGAGGGCCTAAGAATAGACTTTCTCTCCCTCCCGCCTCAAAAGTATGTAATGACTCTGCTAAGATCCATTATGCAAGAGCAGGAAGCCCTAGAAAACGAGGTCCTAAGCCTGGTAGAAAAAGGAGTCCTCTAGGAGGTTCCCCTGCAGGAAAGGGGCAGGGGGTTCTACTCCCCTCTTTTTCTGGTGACCAAGCCAGATGGCACGTTTCGGACGATTATAAATTTAAAAAAATTAAACAGATACGTCAGAAATCAAAGCTTCAAAATGGAGTCGATCCGGTCCACCACCAAAATCCTGTTCCCGAACTGCTTCATGACGGTGTTAGATCTCTGCGACGCCTATTATCACGTCCCCATTCACAAAAACTCCAGGAAATATCTCAGGTTAGCCGTCTCGATAAAGGGCGAGGTAAAAGAACTCCAGTACAGAGCCTTGCCATTCGGAATATCTGTAGCTCCACGGGTATTTACCAAAATAGTGGCAGAGATGATGGCCCATATAAGGGAGCAAAACATAATAATCCCGTATCTGGACGATTTTTTAATAGCAAGCAGCTCGGCTCAAAAATGCCGGGAACAGAGGGACAGAGGGTGATGGACACTCTGCGGGGCCTGGGCTGGCTCCTAAATCTAAAAAAATCAAGATTGGAGCCCAGCAGAGTACAGGAATTCTTGGGTCTAACATTGGACTCAAACATTCAAGAATGTCGCCACCCAGACCGCAAGAAGGAGAGAATCGCTCGAATTGTAACGAGCCATCCAGAATCCCTCCATGACATTAAGGAAGGCTATGTCACTACTGGGTTCTCTCTCCCCCTGCCTGCCAGCAGTCCAGTGGGCTCAGTTACAAACGAGAGATCTACAGTGGGATGTACTAGCCAACCAGTCTGCAGTAGGGGGACACCTAGAGGATCGTATTACCCTAAATTCAAAAACTACTCATTCCCTAGCCTGGTGGAGAAGCCAAGACAACCTTTCCAAAGGGATCCCCTGGGTAACAAAGATAACACACATAGTTACCACAGACGCCAGTCCCACAGGGTGGGGAGCACACATGAACAACGAAGTGGCCCAGGGTGTGTGGGGATGTCAAGAATTAGAAGCCTCCTCGAACCAGAAAGAGCTCTTAGCAGTGGGCTACGCATTAACCCACTTCTTACCCCTGCTCCGAGGTCATCAAGTCCGCATATTTTCGGACAATCGAGTCACAGTAGCATATATAAATCATCAGGGGGGAACCAGGTCCCAAGCCCTAATGGACACATCCTCCAGAGTCCTCAAACTAGCAGAGGCAAACTTGCTATCTCTGTCAGCACTACACATCCGGGGCGCGGAGAATCAGAGGGCAGACTTTCTGAGTCGCACCCAATTACGACAAGGGGAATGGGTCCTAAAGCGGTCCGTTTTTCGGCAGATTGTAAAAATGTGGGGGGCCCCGGACATAGATCTGTTCGCCGACTTTTGAAACAAAAAAGTGGAAACTTTCTGCTCCATAGACCCCAGGGAGAATCCTCTAGCTCTGGACGCCTTCATGCTCCCAAGGACACGGAGCCTAACATATGCCTTTCCCCCGATCATGCTGATCCCAGCAGTGCTAAGAAAAGTCAGGGAGGACGGGGCAAGAATGATATTAATAGTCCCCTTCTTGCCCAAAAGAACCTGGTTCTCCTGGCTAAGAAAGCTCTCGGTAACCGACCCATGGATCCTACCGGATCTCCCGGACCTGCTATCGCAGGGCCCAGTGTTACACCCTCAGGCAGGGAACCTCCATTTAACAGCATGGAAATTGAGAGGGCGATGAGAGACAGAGGTTTTTCAGAGAACCTGATAACTACGTTACAAAAAAGTAGGAAAGCGGTTACGATGAGAGCCTATGAGAGAATGTGGAAAAAATTCTTATCCACTTCGGGGGTAAAGGTTCAGGACGGGGTTCACATTGATAAAATCCTAGAATTTCTACAAAGGGGCCTAGAACAGGGTCTAGCGGTCAACACATTAAAGGTGCAAGTAGCGGCCTTGGGCGCCCTTTATAACCATGATGTGGCAGGTAATCCTTGGGTGGCAAGATTTATTAAGGCCGTAACCAGGCCGATAGCTAATCAAAGATTACCATCATGGGACCTAAATCTTGTACTATCCACACCAGCAGGCCCTCCGATCAAACCTATTCACTCAGCATCCCTAAGAATCCTGTCCTTAAAAACAGTGCTTCTGGTGGCACTAACATCAGCTCGCAGGGTGAGCGATATGCAAGCTTTATCAGCAGGGCCACCTTTCACAAAGATTCTAGAGGATAGGGTCATTTTAAAACCTGACCCGGCCTATCAACCAAAAGTGTCATCACATTTTCATAGGTCCCAAGAGGTAGTCCTTCCTTCATTCTGCCCAAATCCTAAAAATAAGGGAGAAGAAAAGTTCCACACCTTAGATGTGAAGAGGTGCCTAGTGCAGTATCTAGAGGCCACCAAAAAATATAGGAAAGAAGGCTCTCTCTTTGTGTGTTTTCAGGGACCTCGGAAGGGACTCAAAGCATCTAAGAGTACCCTGGCAAGGTGGATTAGGGATGCGATTGCCCTGGCATATTCATCCAGTGGAAATACCATCCCGAAAGGGTTGAGAGCCCATTCCACAAGAGCGATGGCGACCTCATGGGCTGAAAGATCTGAGGTATCGATGGAACAAATCTGTAAGGCGGCCACCTGGTCATCACCTTCAACCTTTTACAGACACTATCGTTTAGATCTAAGCTCTACGTCTGACCTGACCTTCGGGAGAAGGGTCCTTCAGGCGGTGGTCCCTCCCTAATCTACCAATCTCTATAATTCTCTCCGTGGTGCTGTCATGGGTGAGAGAGAATAGCTTAGTTACTCACCGATAACGGTGTTTCTCGAAACCCATGACAGCACCCGCTTATTCCCCTCCCCTTCACGAGTGTGGTGAGCACGTTTTACTGTTTGTAGAGTGTTTCCGTTTAGGCACGGTGCTTCTGATAAATAAGCAATTGTCATGATCCAGGATGGGCTTTGTCTTTGGCCCATCCTGGTCAGACAGGGGTTAATTGTTTCTGCCTCTCTGGCAGAGGGCGGCTATTTAATGCTCACTTGACCTAGGTCCGGTGTCAGTTATACTCCTGCCCTCGGCTGAGTTAGTTGACCTCGTGTGTACATGTGCCTTGTGCCTGATATCATGCTTGCTTGTTTGGTATTGACCCGGTTCTGTCCCTGTTACGAGTTCTGCCTGTCCCTCTTGTACTGCGCTACCTCTCTGTGTATGACCCTCTGCCTCTGACTTGACTATTCTTTGCTCGTCCCTCTGGTACCGCACAGCCCTCTCCGTGTACACACCCTCGCTTGTCTGACCTGCGTTTTTCTCTCCTCCTCTACAGTTTCCCTGCAGTAGGTACATTATATCATCTGCAGCAGTAGGATGCTAAGCCCCGCCCCCTGAAGTCACATGATCTAGGTCCTGGGACTCCTTTACTATTTTCAGTGCCGCAGGTCCTGTCTGCTTGAACCGTCACTACTGTATTGGACCCCCCGCTCTCCCATAGTGTGGGTAAGTCACCCTGCTTGGCTTGGCAGTTTGCTGATGCCGATAGGGTCCTGACATTAGAGTCCTGACATTATAACTGACCGTTACCATTTTTTTTCTCTGCTCCCTTTCTCCTGTGTGTGTGATGGATCCTATGCATGCTCTTTCTGAGCAGGTAAAGCACCTGACTCAGATGTCTCAGAGACTCCTGGGAGAACAACTCGCCCTGGCTCAGTCTCAGCAGTTGATCACTGACACTGTGCAGGGGGTTTTATCATCGGGGGCTCGGGATGTTACATTAATTTCCCCTGAGTCTCCGGTTGAGTTACCAGATACCTTTTCTGGAGATAAAAGGGAATTTTTTTTTCATTGGGACCACACTCTTCTGGGGATGAAAGTCAGAGAGTGGGGGTCATTATGTCTCTGTTAAGGGGAGCTCCCCAGGCTTGGGCTTTCTCCCTTCCGACCACTGCCCCTGATCGTATGACTGTGGATGCATTTTTTGAGGCCCTGGGGCATATTAATGATGAGCCTGATCGGATGCGTATGGCTGAGGACAGGGTGATGAGTGTGTGCCAGGGGAAGCACTCAGCCGAGTGGTTTTGCTCAGAGTTCAGACGCTGGGCTGCTGAGGTCTGCTGGAATGATGCCGCCCTCCAGGTTTGTTCCGTAGAGGCCTGTCTGAACGGTGCCTTGGCTCACCACCCTCCGCCTGATTCCCTGGAGGATGCTATGACACAAGCCGTCCGAATGGATCGCAGGCTACGGGCCAGGGGAGTGATGCAGATTGAAACCCGTTATTTTCCCAAGGAAGGGGAGCCAGTCCTACATTGGAAACCATGGAGATGGGAACCATCGACGTCAAGGAGAAAGAAAAGAGACAACGGCGCTTGGGAAACTGCTGTTTTCACTGTGGTGATTCCGGACATTGGAAAAAGGATTGCCCCTCCTGTCCACTGACCAGCAAGCGACTGAGCCCGGGTGATTGTCGTGGAGGTCACCCAGGCTCTCAGGTACCTTTTTCTCCATTTTCAAAAATGTTGTTGCAATGTTGTTGTCTGACAGGGGTCCTGGAGACCCTCTGATGCTCTGTAACCAACTGGAGGCTGAGGAGAGGTACCGCCCTTTTTATCTGTAGGTTCCTGTCCCTGAAGGGCGGATCCCCTCTCTCCGCGGTGCTGTCATGGGTTCCGAGAAACACCGTTATCGGTGAGTAACTAAGCTATTCCGACCTCCGGCCAAGTGTACGTTTGGAGACAGCCGAAAGAAGCATTCCATCCAGACTGCCTTCTCCCAACCGTAAAACATGGCAGAGGTTCTGTGATGATCTGGGGTGCTATTTCGTGGAGATCTGCCGGGCCAATGATATCCCTTCATGGAAGAATTAACAGCCGCAATTATTTCGGCATTTTGGGCAACCAAGAGCATCCTATGGTTCAAGCACTGTTCCCGGAGGGGAACGCCATCTTTCAGGATGATAATGCACCAATTCATGCAGCTAGAATCGTTAAAGCATGGCACGAGGAATATTGTAATGAAGTTGAGCATCTCATTTGGCCCCCACAATCCCCAGACCTCAACATTATTGAGCATTTATGGCCGGTTTTAGAGATTCAAGTTAGACGTCGATTTCTGCCGCCATCGTCGCTCAAAGAACTGGAGGGTGTTTTAACTGAAGAATGGGCTAAAATTCCTTTGGAAACAATTCACACCTTGTATGAATCCATACCTCGGAGAATTGAAGCTGTAATCGCCGCAAAAGGTGGACCTACACCATATTAAACTAACTTTTGTTGATGTTTCCAGGTGTTTCCATTATTTTGTCCAACCCCTGTATATGTCCTAACATATATGTCCAGATTCATTCCACCTACTCCACCTGTATGAGTATGTAGGTCATAGAAACCTGAATCAAATGATAACTTGATATCTGTAATCCGATGAACGGTTCTTGAGATATCTACGTTTTTCAAATATGTAAATGAACTGAAAATATATCTAGGGAAGATCCGCCTCTGGAACAGAGATCTCTCATTTGCATATAAGAAAAAAAACAGAATTTCTCAGGAATCATTCTTCTGATTACAGATATCAAGGTATCATTTTATTCAGCTTCTCATGACCTACATGCCCATATAAATGGCTTAGGAGGGTTGATCCTGCTGACAGATGCCCTTTAAGTCAAATAAACTTGCCAGATAGAGACAGGATTCAAAGTCCCCTTTCATTAATTATCATTTGGCTATAATTACATTAGTGTAGAGGAAAAGCAAAAATGACATTCCTTGTTCATAGATCTGCTGGCTAATTATTGTCAAAATACATGTCAACATTCAGCCAGTCAGCGCTGTATTCACAATGGATGTTTGTTATGAACTCATTCTAATTGATGATTAATGAGCTGTGCATTACTCAATGCTAATGGCTGGCAGTATTAAAAGCCATAGGCTCTGTATGCAGTTCCTTGATCGATCTGTGCCTATGTTAGGTCAGGGCATGGTAGTCCCAACACGGGTTTCGCTAATATTGCCAGCTTCTACAAGGGCCCACTAGGGTCGGCGAAACACACCTTAACTGAGAGTACACTTATAACGTGCTTTTTAACTCTGTTACCTATAATAACATCATTATCACACTATGCTGCGGCTATTGACAGTGCGCTTACAGCGTACCAGAAAGTTCATGTATGTTAACAGTGAATGAAAGGACGCTGGTAGTGTATTTTCACACTGAGTGGTTGATTCTTTACTGCTGTATTAAGAGTGAATATGCACACATGGTGCTCTCGTCTGTTTTTAAGCATATACAGGGTGTCAGTGTCTCATTTTATAGGGAGTGACAGTGCGTTCATAGCGCACTCAATATTACATGCTACATAGTGTAAGTGCATTATTCTATAGGGACTGACAAGGAGATCACAACGCACCTAAATTGGGAATACAGCGCTGACTGGCTGAATGCTGACTTGTACATTGACAACAATTAGCAGAAGGAATATAACTTTTGCTCAACTCTACACAAGTGTAATAGTAGCCAAATAAAAATTAATGAACAGGGACTTTGGCTACTGTCACTATCTGGCAATTTGGCATGCCATATGGCTGCATATGATAATATAGATATTTGGGCATAAGGTTATAGCTCAACACACAGTCTCACCTGAGTATAATTGCCAGGCTACTGTGCAAAAAACAAAAATTTTAACAAGTGCACCCACATTTCTATTTTACTATTTTAATCTATTAATTTTATTCATATTCTATCATCCCTTTCCTTAATAATCTGAACTTTTATTTATCCATCGGTTTTCAACAATGGATCAGTTACAAATATATAAAAGCATGGATGGAAAACTGAAGGACATTTGCTTTTATCACTTTATAAATGTGTCGAAATGCGTCTTGTATAAAAAAAAAATCCTTCTTCTCATTATCATTTCTGAAGAATTGATTTACTCCAACAAAGCAGCCCACCTGTGTGTTCATCTAACTGGATCCCTGGATGGAAAACTGAAGTACAAAGTCTCTCTGTTTCCAGTTTTTAATCCATTTTTAACACATCCCCGTAGACTTTACTGGTTTAGTGTGTTCCGCAAAACTGATGAGAATAGCGCTGAGGCTCGTGGAGCGGAGACGCGGATCCATTTTTAAAATGGATGTCTGTATGGATTTCTATTGGTCCGTTTGTTTTGTTTGAAAAATGGACAGAACACACACATGTGAAACGGAAATGTGAATAAAGCCTTAAAGAGGTTGATCGACCCTGAAATCCAAATTTTTTTTACTCTAACCCTTGCTGTATTGTGATGTACAACACCCCTATAAATTTTGTTTTTTGTTTCTGTCTTTGATTCCTCCTGAATTTCACTCCATTCCCTGCACCCACTTTACCTGCTGCTCTACCAAACTTGACAGCTCCCTGTGCTGTATTATCTAACCTGATAGTCAGAGATAGCACCACCCAGCCCCAGTGTCCAGCACCACCTTCTGTCCACCCACTACACACTCATTGGCTGTCAGTATCTGCCACTACACTGACCTCTGTTATCACTCCAGTATTGCTATTGTGTCCTCATCTGTGGAAAGCAGCGCAATTGGTGCACTCCACATCCACAGTGGTGATAGAGCTTCACATGTCTCCACATCACATCCACCGTGATGATAGAGCTTCAAATGTCCACACATCACATCCACAGTGGTGATGTGGCACCGCTGAGGCTCAGTCGCCACAGAGGTACTGCACCTTCTCCTAAGGTGTAGTGCCCCACCACCTAGATAAGTTGGGAACTCCTTTCCACACTCCAACATCCACATCCCACACACAGGATAGTTCAGTAGGTCCACCTAGCAGCTTCAGGCTGGGGGTAGCAGAGCACCCTTCGTGGAACCCTGCTTCGTAACACGAGATGTGCTGGGAGGTGGGTGGAGTTAGCATAAAATAGAGGGAAAGTTGAGAATTGTAGGTCAGTCTGATGGGAGGTCAGGTGAGAAGGAGTTCAGTTCTGAAGTTTGTTTTGAGTTCAGTTTGAGTTCGGTTTAGAAAGAGTGCTGCAGCTGCCTCAGTGATCTGAGCCAGCTGTCACGGGAAAGAGAAGAGAAAGAGAAAGACGTAGACCTGCAACCTCTGCTTCCATAAGAGAGAGAGAAGGAACAGCGCAGAACAAAGGAGTAAGAAAACAGAGAGGAGTTGTGGGTTGGAAGAGGAACCCTGCCTATAGGTTCTCAGCGCAAGGCCGGGGCCCGGTCACCAAGGTTGTATAGACACTTATGGTTCTGCAGCAGACACCGGTGGAGTAGTGAGCCACTAACGCCTTACTCTCATTATAGACTTGGGACACAACAGCAACCGATTCGCGAGCCAGGACTCTGAGAGGAGTCCCCAATACAGGCTACAGCTGTCTGTCCTACAAGTGAGGTTCTAGGAAGATATGACAGGAGGAATTCCAGAGAATTACGGTACTGGAGTTCTTCACACTAAAAGGCGCAATAGAGGAGTCGTTCAGGAAAGGCACATGTTGGCGGAGTGTTGGAGAGGAGAAGCCTGACTTGCCCGGGAGGTTGATTGAGTCTCTACCCCGGAGGACACGGCACGGAGGCAGGCACCAGTGGGTACCACGAACTGTGAGTAAAGCTTTGAAACTTCAAGCCCTGGTGTCCTCCATTCATTCGCCGTTAACACCTTCAGCACCGCTACAACTGGGTACCAGCATCTACACCATTCTGCACCTCTCCTCATCCATTGCACCTACACTGCCCTGGGACTACAGCTCCACCTGTGGGGAGCTACACCATCTTTGCTGCACCATACCATCAGTCCCAGTGGATCTGCATGCAGCGTTGGCTCAACATCTTATTTGCCAAACACCACGGGTGGCGTCACAAACTATTCTACCATTAACTACATCCCCCATTGCTTGGGCGCCCAGGGCCATGGACCGGGTCACCGCTGCTATGACACATCCCCTTTACACCGGCCCGGTACCGAGTACCCCACAGCCCTGGGAGGGCGACCCAGTGACAGAGCTTCACATGTCCTAACATCACATCCACAGTGGTGATAGAGCTTCACATGTCTCCACATCACATCCACAGTGGTGATAGAGCTTCACATGTCCCCACATCACATCCACTGTGGTGACAGAGCTTCACATGCCTCCACATCACATCCACAATGGTGATAGGGCTTCACATGTCCCCATATCCCATCCACAGTGGTGATAGTGCTTCACATGTCCCCACATCACATCAATAGTGGTGATAGAGCTTCACATGTCCCCACATTACATCCACAGTGGTGACAAAGCTTCACATGTCTCAACATCACATCCACAGTGATGATAGAGCTTCACATGTCTCCACATCACATTCACAGTGGTGACAGAGCTTCACATGTCCCCATATCCCATCCACAGTGGTGATAGTGCTTCACATGTCCCCACATCACATTCACAGTGGTGACAAAGCTTCACATGTCCCAACATCACATCCACAGTGGTAGTGTAAGGGGGTCACAGAAGCTGTCCTGAACCTCCGAACATGTCCCGGTTTAGTGTGTATAATTGTATATATATTGTTGGCTTGTAATGCTGTAAAGATGATTACATAATGCTGCTATGTATATATATTTCTAAGGTGTAATATAGGGAGAACGTATTATTTTTATTACGCCACTAGATGGAGACATGATCGTGTATAGTATAGGACCAAATCTGATAGACAGTAAATAGTTAACATAGGAGGGGTTAAATGAGGAGGAAGGCAGGAATAGTTCCTGGTTAGAGTCAGTCAGCGCTAGGTAGCCCAAAGTGCTTGGGTGGGCTAAGTGCCTGAGCTACTCAGCACCCCGCATCATTTAAGCAGGAGCCCAGCCATCCAGATTCAGCTACAGGAACTTGGGCCTCAGGAGAAGTCACCGCAGCACAAAAGGGCAGGTCACTCACCATATGGCAGGTCATTGCTTGGGCTGATGCCCTCAGATAAGGGGTGAAACGGCTGAGGGAACACCCGTAAGCAGTGAGGTTGGCCAGGGAGGATGCTGAGGAGCCGTTGGGAATGGTTCGACGCAGGCACGTGCAGTGTGACAAGGACAGGAGTGCAGGGAAAGACGAAGTAATGTAACGTACAAGCTGTCGATAATTTTGTAAAGAATCTGGATGTGCTGCAAAGTCAAGAAAGTAAAGTTTTACGTTTTGAGTTGCACCTTGACTGTGTCTCTGTTTATTCAGAAGTGGCCGGAGGTGACCTTAAAGAATGGAGAATAGACCCTGACGGCACAGGGGACGGAGAGGCAAGTGAGCCGAAAGTGAAACATGATTTGTATGTATTGGAAGGCCAGAGCACACAAGGCCCGAAGAACTCAGCCATGACTACAGCCCTGGCTGACCTCTACAGTAACAAAGCTTCACATGTCCCAACATCCCAGACACAGTGGTGTTAGAGCGACACATGTCCTCACATTATATTGCAGAGAAGGAGGGCACCATCAAATATATTTTGTTTTAATATTAGAGGGATCCACCTCCAGTATGTCCAAAAATAGACCAGTGGCAACCTCACATTACCCCTGACATATGCGTATTGTGAGGTGAAGTGTCTAAAGTGATGTGTGTGTGTATATCTACATATATACCACATAATACACCTCAGCTCCTGTAGAACCTCAGTCTATACTGATGTTTATATGGATGTATGTGTGGATGGATGAGGGCGGGATGTATGCATGAGGGATGGATGCACACAGCACATTATACTCACCTATGTAGAAGCCTTTCCCTTCCCAGTTTGTCCAGTCAGCTGAGTTATTCCCCTGCTGCCTTCCACTTTGTGCTGCATGGGGATACTATAGCAGGAGGCAGGAGGGGGAGAGTTTGGCAGAGACTGATGGCGGTTACAACCTGTAGAGACAGGAAAACTCTAAGGGTAGGTGCACGTGGTCCGTAAACGCTGCTGGTTGGACGCTGTGTACTTGCGCAGCATCCAACCCGCAGTGTCCAGATGTTACAGCATAGTGGATGGGATTTCAAGAAATCCCATGTCCACTATTAGCGCACAGATGCTCGCGGCTCACCTGTGGAGACTGACATGTGGCGCATCTTTCCAGACCGCAGCATGTCAATTTATCTTGCAGAGACGTGAGCCTCGATACATGTGGTTTTTCCTGAAGAAGAAGTAACTTTGTACTTCGAAATGCATCAAAATAAACCATCATTTTCCTACCCTGGGATATATGTCTTAAAGCCTGTCGGCAGCGAGGAGACTATCCACAAACTCCTTCTAACCTATTGACGGATGTCATTTGAGTGAGGTCCGATAATTTCCACAGACCCATAGACGTGAATGGATAAGTGCCATACGATTATTGTAGTCAAATTGTGTATCCTGAGATCTTTTTCCTCGGACCACTTGGTGCGAGGAAAAATTCTGACATGGGCACAGCCTCATTGAATAACACTGGACCGAGAGCGATCCAATGTTTTGATGGACCATACATGGACCAAAACTATGGACGTCTTCACAAGCCCTTAGGGTTGCAACCTCATGATCACGGACTCCACAACTTTGTATCCAAGATGACAGGTTGTACATTTTGAGTCCCCAAAGAAAAACACAACCCCAAAAGTCCAGCAGAAGATGAGCACTTTTTAAGCCAAAATTGGAGCCAATGATTTGCCATGAGGATCTTTTACATATGGGATCATCACAAATAATTTATTTGATCGTAATGAAGCAAAGATTATGATGCAAATTATAAGCAAAAGAAGACATGCTCTGTATAGATGGAGGGTATAGATCGATGGTGCCGTCAGCAATGATTTGGATTTCTGGATCACGGAGTGAATTACCTATACGATAGACTACTTGCTAGAGATGGGGTGCACCTTACGAAGACAGGAAAACAAGTATTTGGAAGTCTCCTTGCTACACTTGTATGGAGAGCTTTAAACTAGAACAATGCGGGAAGGGAAGTGAAAGACCAAAAAAAGCCATACACCTGACAAATGCTATTGAGAACTCTGCTATTAGAAGGGGAAAGGAAGAACAAAGACAAAAGAATCTAATTAATAAAAATATTGGAGAAAGAGAAACCAATCACAAACTAAAATGTTTCTATACTAATGCACAAAGCATGGGCAACAAACAAGGAGAATTGGAACTACTAACACAGGAAAAGAAATATGATGTCATTGGAATCACTGAAACTTGGTGGGACGATACACATGATTAGAATACAAGACTAGAAGGATACAACTTATTTGCAAGAAACAGACTTGATAAACGAGGAGGAGGTGTCGCATTGTATGTTAGAAACGCGTATATCTGCACAGAGATTGAAGCTTCAGAGACTGGGAGTTCTGTGGAAACTGGGTAAGAATACAAGGACAGAACAATGGAAATGACACCATTGTAGGCATTTACTACAGGCCGCCTGTGCAAGCTGAAGATATGGATGAACTCTTTATGCATCAAATGGCCAAGTTCTCCAAAAAATATGACATAGTTGTCATGGGAGATTTCAACTATCCAGACATTTGTTGGAAATCTCTCTCAGGCAAAACTAACAGGTCAAGAAAATTCTTATCCTCTCTTGCTGACAACTTTATCTTCCAAAAGGTAGGGGAGAAAACAAGGGGAACTGCTACCTTGGATCTAATCCTCATAAACAAGGAGGAAATGGTTGAGGAGGTAAAAGTGGCTGGGACCCTAGGAGGTAGTGACCATGCTATTTTAGAATTTTGGATAACTAGAGGAGGAATACCTGTGAAGACTCAGACGTCAAGGTTAGATTTCAGAAAGGCAGATTTTAAGGGATTCAGAAGGAGAATTGGAGGGATCCAATGGCTGGATATCCTTAAAGACAAAAATGTCCAGGAAGGATGGGAAATCTTGAAAAATGAAATTCTCAAAGCACAATTGTTAACAATTCCGAAAAAAGGGAAGAATAGGAAGCATTTAAGGAAACCAGGACGGATGAACACAGAACTTAAGCACATGCTAAAAAGGAAGAAAGAAATGTTTATAAAATGGAAAGAGGGAGGCATATCTAAAGAAGAATACAATGCGGTCTGCAGAACCTGCAGGGCACAAATCAGATTACTAAAGCTGAAAATGAATTGAGGCTTGCAAGAGATGTCAAAAGCAATAATAAAGGATTTTGGGGATATGTCAAAAGTAAAAGAAAAGTCAAAGATGCTATAGGATTTTTGCAGGATGAAATGGTATGACAGGATGTTGAGAAGGCCAAACTTTTAAATTCCTATTTTGCATCTGTTTTCTCTCAGAAAGGAAATGTAACCTCAACTGTTCTTCACTGTGCTATTAAGGGAATAGAAGAATTCAGGATATCTATAAACAGAAAGATAGTGAGGAAACACTTAGCTAACCTAAATGTATTCAAGTCTCCAGGTCCAGATGAATTACACCCCAGAGTACTGAAGGAGATAGCAGAAGAAATTTTTGAACCCCTCTCCATAATCTTTGAAAATTCTTGGAGAACAGGAGAAGTCCCGGAAGACTGGAGAAGAGCAAATGTTGTTCCTATCTTCAAAAAGGGGAAGAAGGTGGACCCAGGCAACTATAGGCCGGTGAGTCTGACTTCTATACCAGGAAAGATCTTTGAACAAATTATTAAACAACATGTATGTCAGTACCTGGATAAGAATGAAGTGATTAAAAAGAGTCAGCATGGGTTTGTAACTAATAAGTCATGTCAGACTAACTTAATTTCCTTCTATGACGGAATCACTGATTGGGTGGATCAAGGAAATGCTGTAGATATAGTATATCTTGATTTCAGCAAAGCATTTGACAAAGTATCTCATACAATCCTTATTGAAAAAATGACTAAGTATGGAATGGACAAGGCAACTGTTAGGTGGATTCATAACTGGCTTAGTGATCGGACCCAAAGAGTGGTCGTAAATGGCTGCACATCCAGTTGGAAGAATATCTCAAGTAGGGTACCACAGGGCTCTGTCCTGGGCCCTGTATTGTTCAACATCTTTATCAACGATTTAGATGAAGGAATTGAGGGTAAACTGATTAAATTTGCTGATGACACAAAGCTAGGAGGGATAGCTAATGCTAGAGAAGAGAGAGAGAGGATTCAAAAAGGTATAAATAAACTGTAGCAGTGGGCAGCAACTAACAGAATGGTTTTTAACAGGGAAAAATGCAAAGTACTACATCTGGGCAATAAAAATGAAAAAAGCATATACAGAAGGGGAGGAATAGGGCTAAGCAACAGCACATGTGAAAAAGACTTGGGTATACTAATAGATCACAGATTGAATATGAGTCAACAGTGATGCAGCAGCAAAAAAGGCAAATGCAATTCTAGGATGTATTAACAGAAGCATACAGTCTAGATCACGTGAAGTCATTATTTCCCTCTACTCCTCTTTGGTCAGACCTCATCTGGAATATTGTGTCCAGTTTTGGGCACCACACTTTAAAAAAGACATCAACAAACTGGAGCAAGTTCAGAAAAGAGCGACCAGAATGGTGACCGGTCTGCAAACCCTGTCTTATGAGGAAAGGTTGCAGGATTTTGGAATGTTTAGTTTGCAAAAGAGAAGACTGAGAGGAGACTTAATAGGTGTCTACAAATATCTAAAGGGCTGTCACATTGTAGAAGGATCATCTTTATTCTCATTTGCACAAGGAAAGACTAGAAGCAATGGGATGAAACTGAATGGGAGGAGACACAGATTAGATATTAGAAAAAACTTTTTGACAGTTAGAGTGATCAATGAGTGGAACAAGCTGCCACGAGAAGTGGTGTGTCCTCCTTCAATGGAAGTCTTCAAACAGAGGCTGGACAGACATCTGACTGGGATGATTTAGCGAATCCTGCTTTGAGCAGGGGGTTGGACCAGATGGCCCAGGAGGTCCCTTCCAACTCTACGATTCTATGATTCTATGATCTTTTTCTCTGCTGGGCTCCAGGATTCCCCGGTCTAACATTGATTGCCACCTTTAAAACTACAGAATATAATTCATCTAGACTGCATGTGTTTTGGGCAGCACTTGTTCAGATGTAGGCAGAACACAATATTTTTTATTTTTAGTTTTTGCTTTTTTTTTTTTTTTTTACTTGTTGTTATCTTACTTCTTTTCCAAGAATTTCCTTAGACATCTAAAATCAGAAATAGATAAAAAGTAGAATTCAGAGGTCAAGGTTACCTTCAGACAAACGTAGGACATAGTCCTCTTTTACAGTCAGATGGAGCCCCACTACACTTGGAATTGTGTCCAAATACCGTATTTTTTGCTTTATAAGACACTCCGGATTATAAGACGCACCCCAAAATTTGAGGCGAAAAATAGGAAAAAACTTTTTTTTATAAAATGGTGGTGCTTCTTATAATCCAATTTGCTCTCGAAATTTCAGTGCCTAGATCTCATCTGCGCATGCGTGGCGGCCATTTTCCCGGAAGGCATCCACCACACAGGCAAACATGGATGGAATGGCAGAGCCCCCCACGCAGCGGGGGACAGAGAGCGGTGGCGGCAAGCACTGGACACCCGCAGAGGCAGCACAGATAAGGTATATCTGCATTGTAAAACGCACCCCTATTTTCCACCCAAATTTTGGGGGGAAAAAAGTGTGTCTTACAAAGCGAAAAATACGGTATGTAAAAAACACAAGGGAGAAAATCAAGCATCTTTAAAGGTGAGGTTCAAAATGTGTTGTTGCCAACTGCTAAATTGCTACCTATACTTCAACTACATGACTTAATTTTGGTTTTGGGGTTATTATTGATATTCCCAGTAATATCTGTTGTGAATTCGCTTTCTGGCCTACCTCTGGTGGTTACTGGAGGTAATGGAGCTGATCTGACTAATAGAGGATTGCCACCTGAGGACGACGATTGGAGATCTGGGGTTTCAGACTGGGATTTAAGACAGCTTACTCCCTCTATCCCTGCTGGTTATTTTCTTCCTGCCTCTTGTGGTCTGATGTTTCCAGCTCAATCCCTGCATGTTCAGCTAAGTGTTCATTTGCTATTCTGTTTACATTTGATCTGGTTTTGTCTATTTCAGTTTTGTGTGGTCAGCCAGCTCCGGCTGGGGCTGTGCTGAATCACCGTCCATATGTTACTGCTCATTCCAGTTTTTTTTTGTCCCTTATTAGATTGGCCTCTTTTTGCTCTGCTTTCAGAATATACCAGAGTACAGATATAGTGCGCGAAGTCGTGCAACTTCAGTGTTTTTTGCATCAGATGTGTTGGACTTTTTTGCAGGGTTTTTTGCGTGATTGCAGACAGTGTATTTCCTTTCCTGTCCTGTCTAGTCAGTGTGGGCCCCATCGTTTGCTCAGTCTATTTTCCTACCTACGTTTGTGTTTTCATCTTGTCTCACCGACAATATATGTTTGGGGGCTATCTATTCCTTTGGGGTCTGCTCTGGGGCAGTTTAGATATCCCCTTTCTTGCTTTAAGCTTAGTTAGCTCTCCGGCTGTGCCGAGGCGTCTAGGATCATCGTAGGTACGCTCCGCGGCTACTGCTAGTTGTGTGGATAGGATGAGGGGTCTGCAATCCGCTTAGATACCAACCTCTCTGGTTTTCTGTGGCTTAGCTTGGGCTTGCTCTCCTCCTCGGTGACCCAAACCTAACAAATATCCCTATTAAGAGGTTTATAGGTCAATGGCCAATAACAATTGTCTCCTTCCTGGTCTCCACACAAGATCAACAGCTTTGAAAAGTACATGATTTTGCAATGCTGTGTCAGAAGAGGTTTATGCTCTGTGTGTCCACATCCAGTGGCTGTGTTGAAAGTTGCCGTCTGTTGATGATTTTTCTTCTGTGTCATTATATTAGATTGAATTTATTTGTTTACAAAGTAATTTGAGTCCTTATAGAAATTATCAAAAAGATACAGTGTATCCATGAACCGTGAGGCTGTATATTGGGGCATCACTCACATATTGTGTTTGCTAGAAGTTTAAAGAGTGTTTATTAGAGATGGATGAATTAATTTGAGTGGAATTGAATTCTACCAGAATTTTCTAAAAAAAACCAAAAAATTGTGTATTCTACAAAATATGGATTTTTTCTGAATTCGCTTCTCACAAATTCAGCAAAATGTAACCCAGCTAACCATAGACTATTGGCAAAAGGTAAAAAACTCCAAAGAACCTAATACTCACCTTACCACTCTCCTTGTTGGCTGTTTCACTACTCACTGCCTGCTATCCCGGCCTCAGAACTTCTTCTTTCCACCGTCTTGCGCTGCATCTCCAGTATCTTCACTTTAGAACAACGCTTCCGGCCGCAACCAAGCCTCAATGGTCACAGCTCACGTCATGACGTTACGACATTGCTTTATCACGATGCACAGAGATATCTGAGGCCTGTCTGCATTGGGAAGTCCCATTCCAGAGTGAAGACATTGGCGGAAATGTGGTGGGCGATGGAATGAAGAGGCTCTAAAGACTGGATGGTAGGCAGTGAGCAGTGGGGCTACAAGAGAGGAATTAGGGTCTTTTGTGCGTTTTCTTATACTCTGGGTTTTGGAGAGAATCCAGAGTATAATATGGAACATTCAATTGGCGGAGAATTACTCCCTTGCGAGTAGGAAAAAATCTGCACAATTTGGCAAACTCCAATTTTGCCAGATCCATTCATCTCTAGCGTTTATAGTTACCAGAATTAACATCTACATGATGCCAGTGATATGTCTTCTCAGGTGTCTCAGCAGTCTGCTACTGGTGTCTTGTGATTCCTTTATATTACTTTTATGGTTGTTTCGCTTATTTATTAATGTCTTACTATTGCTATGATTCTCTATTCTGTTGTTCTGCACCAGATGTCAATGAAATGAATTTCAAGGACACACAATCTTTAAGGGGTATCGATAAGGACGCACTCACTTCATGCATGGAGTCCAGAACTTTGGTAAGATGATAGAACCTCTGGGAACTTGCAACAACTCCTTTATGTCTTATGCTGATCGCTTTTGCTAGTTCTCTTATGTAGTTTGACCTCATCTCATCAAACAGACTTTGGCTTTTAAGACCCTCCAAAGGAACTGAAAAATTAAAGAACATTTCTATGTAAGCAAGAGGAATGAATAGTATTTTTTAAAGGGGTCATTTTTTATACTATGGGCTTAAAAACTAACAGGCATGTAGCTGCTAACAGAGGCAACAACCTGCCTGTTCTACCCAACGCCAGCACGGAGCTGTCATTGACCACTCCTGCCAGCGATTCAGCTGCTCTACGTCAACACAGTAGCTCTTCCTCTTCTTTGCTTCTCTGTCGATGGGGCGTGACTGCCAAAGTCATGCTGATGGACAGCTGTCTCCCCACAGTTAGGTAGCGGGGAGCCGGCTGTCAATCAGCATGCCGTCAACAGTCATTCCCTGTCAACAAGGCGGGGTGGATTAGAAGCTGCTGCTCTGTAAATGTGACATCAGAGGAAGTCACTGAATCGCCGGCAGGAGCACCCTGTGCTGGAAGTGATTGCCATCGGGCACAACAGGCCGGTAGATAACAACTACCTGGCTGTTAGCTCTTGGGTCCGTAGTAAAATAAATTAAATATCCCTGGATAATTACTTTAAGGTATAATTCAGATTTTAACAAGATGTCACCATGGGATCCTAACTTTAACAGATAAACATACTGCAATGGCAGGGATCGGAGATAACACTGATCCCAGCCATTCACCTTATAGATACTTAACCCTATAGATGCTCTTAGAAATGGTTGATTATGCTTTCAATTCCGCAAAACCGCTCAGCTATCTCCATCACACCCATAAACAATGAATGGAGCCACAGCGCATGTGCGACCACCTCTCCTTTAAATTGGGAACATGAGACCCCAGTGGAATATTCAGCATGAGTGCCACCAGTTCACTATCTATGGTACTGCTGAACATAACAGAGTGCTGTGCATGGCTACTGCCAGCAGTCCAATAGACAATGACTAGAGCAGTGATGCGCATGCGCGGACACAATGACCATCCCAACAGGGGAATTTCAGATTCTTGTTCTTAGAATTAGTGGGGGTCCTCGGAGATTGTATCCCCAGCAATCATCCAGATATCCTGTGGACAGCTCGTTAAGACCGGATTAGCTCTCGGGAGGACTCTTTTCAAAGTATGATTTCGTTTATTACCCGTTTTGAGCAAACTGTAAAATGGGGCATTTACAAAACCCCATTTATGCATGCCAGAGAATCTGCAAAACTCTATGTAACCCATACTGATTTTGCAGCTGAGATACGAATTTGCAAGGAATTCAAAGGAAAGTCTGCAGCGCACTGACAAAATAACACATAGCTCATAGAGCTTGCGCATGAATAGACAGCAGTCACCAGTAATAGTATTTTTTTTCATGTTGACACCATCTTTTATTAAAATCCAATTCTTTCCCCATGCCCCTGCACATACACATTACTCACTTGTGTTCAGAAGTAGCAGAGCCTTCATGCAGAGGAATTCCTCCTGGGTGATTTGCAATTTGACAAACTCTTGTGGCAGCTGTCTCATTGAGAGGCAAAGGGCATAAAAAGACGAATCTTTCATCCGTTGTCTGAGGAAACAAACGTCTGCATTTTAGGATCAAAAAGATGCAAAAATGATGCTGATAGGTTCTATTGTGTGTACTGGATCTGTTAAGAGTAACTAAACTTTTTTTTTTCACCTCCACCTCTGCAGAGTAATGGATTTTTGTAAGATGCTTCACTACCTTATTTTGCTTCTTTCTCTCCCAAACTTCCTGCTGCAGTGCTGTTTCGCATGGCTAGTTTATGCTTTTAGAAGCTGCTTTCAACTGGTGCTCAGACACAATAGTGCTTGGTTTATAAACTTAGTAAGGTCATTCTCCTGACTCAGTACTGGAATGGAGAGCAGTCAGTGAAATTCCTCAACACTGAGCAGCAGATGAAAGCAGCTTCTAAAGGAGTATAAATTGGGTATATAAAAAGGACTGGGCGAGAAGGAAGCAAAGTAAGGTGAAGAAGTATGATACAGAAATGTATAACTTTTGCAATGCCTGGACAGTAACTAAATGAAAAAAAAAAGTTTAGTTACTCTTTAACTGTCCATAATCTGCATCTGCAACTCGGATCTCACACAATTCTAATGATCCAAACCTACAGCATCATAGGGGTCTATGTGATCTTATGTTCTACCTTAAATACTTACTCATTCAATACTAAATCTGGGGCAAAGTAAAGCATCTGTCCGCTGACATGCTGATACGACCTCCATCCCATGGCAAACACCATCAAACTCATCCACGAATATTGCAAGAGGATAATCTGATCATCAATGTGGAGATTTCTAAATCCTACAAACAGAAAGGAAACCATATAACTATTACCATTCTTTGTAGCATAGCAATGTGAATGGTATGATATTGCATTTTACATCTACTTAGATGACCATGTGAGCATCAAAAAAGGGAAAGGGGTTCCATAGTTGAGTTTTATGTAGAGTAGTGGCGACCCATGGAAAAAAAACTGATGGGGTTTCTATATCACCTTATCACTGGATAGGGGAATTCTCCTTTTCATCCCTGTGTAAGGGGTTGAAGGATTTACCCCTTTAAGCTCCCTATGCTGCTAATGTATGTATATATGCATACATATTTCATTGCTACGTAATTCCGTTATAATCCTTTATTTAATATGTGTATATCAGGCTAATAAATATATATACAGTACCTTCTAACATAACGTAATACTGTTAGTCGGCCACCAGATGGGGCACAGAGGTGTATACAGCTCAATAGAGGGTATAGTGAGAATGTAGATAGTTAATATAGGAGGGGTCACTTAGTTTAAAGGAAGGGAGCTCCCTGGTTAGGGACAGTGGGGGCGAGGACGCCCATAGAGCTCGGGTGGCCTTTGGCCCGGGCAAGTTAAATACCCCACAATGTTATGAAGAAGTGAGAGCCTAGTCATCCAGAATGTTAGAAACATTATCAATACAAAGTTACAGCTGCAGTGCAAGTAGTATAGCTATAGCTGCAGACGTTTCAAGAGAGAAACTACAGGGTGGGCCATTTATAAGGTTAGACCTGGGTGGGCCATTTATATGGATACACGTAAATTAAATGGGAATGGTTGGTGATATCAACTTCCTGTTTGTGGGACATTAGTATATGGGAGGGGGAAAACATTTTTCAAGATGGGTGGTGACCATGGTGGCCATTTTGAAGTTGGCCCACCCAGGTGTATCCATATAAATGGCCCACCTTGTACATTGGAGTACAGGGCAGGACAAACGGGCAGTTCACTCATCATGTGGCAGTTTCTAACAAGGGCAGATGGGTTCCCTGAAAAATGCCCACAGGAAAAATGCCCACGCGGAAAATTGCCCACATGGAAAATTGCCAATTGCAGCATCACAAAGTTTAAGATCCATGATTTTTGAGGTGCAAAGTGAGGATGTTCACATGATATGTGATTAACTTGTGATTTACAGCTGATCTAGTGCAAAACTGCAAAAATGAAGCTCTGTGTTTGTAGCAGTCTTTCATTATTAGCAATAGATATAGTCTGCTCTCATCTCTCACTGATTCTGCCTTACTCCTCCCACCAGCCCAAAACAGTAGCACATGCAGAACCAGGAGCAGTGTGATCCAGAGGAGCTATCACTGTATTATCTGTGGCGTTACATGGGACTGCAGGTCACATCTAATACATTTTCATCTCAGTGGGAGCCCACCAAAAGCAGGGAGCTGCTGGCAGAGATATTTGGTCCTGGAAGCCCAGAAGGCACAGCAGCAAGGTGAAATTCTGCCACTTGTAACACCTTGTGTACTTGCTGAGAATGTATGTTTTTACAGTAGTGTAACTGGAGTCCGAAGGGGCCCCAGTGCCAAATTTGGACCTGCCCCCCCACATACGTTGGTTAAATGTATGGGCCCCTGTAGTGTTCTAAATTCTATAAAGACTTATGAATTGCCCCTTTCATTATGTAGTAAAATGTCCCCCATCCTGGTATACAGTGGGGAAAAAAAGTATTTAGTCAGTCAGCAATAGTGCAAGTTCCACCACTTAAAAAGATGAGAGGCGTCTGTAATTTACATCATAGGTAGACCTCAACTATGGGAGACAAACTGAGAAAAAAAAATCCAGAAAATCACATTGTCTGTTTTTTTTTCATTTTATTTGCATATTATGGTGGAAAATAAGTATTTGGTCAGAAACAAAATTTCATCTCAATACTTTGTGATATATCCTTTGTTGGCAATGACAGAGGTGAAACGTTTTCTGTAAGTCTTCACAAGGTTGCCACACACTGTTGTTGGTATGTTGGCCCATTCCTCCATGCAGATCTCCTCTAGAGCAGTGATGTTTTTGGCTTTTCGCTTGGCAACACGGACTTTCAACTCCCTCCAAAGGTTTTCTATAGGGTTGAGATCTGGAGACTGGCTTGGCCACTCCAGGACCTTGAAATGCTTCTTACGAAGCCACTCCTTCGTTGCCCTGGCAGTGTGCTTTGGATCATTGTCATGTTGAAAGACCCAGCCACGTTTCATCTTCAATGCCCTTGCTGATGGAAGGAGGTTTGCCCTCAAAATCTCACGATACATGGCCCCATTCATTCTTTCATGTACCCGGATCAGTCGTCCTGGCCCCTTTGCAGAGAAACAGCCCCAAAGCATGATGTTTCCACCACCATGCTTTACAGTAGGTATGGTGTTTGATGGATGCAACTCAGTATTCTTTTTCCTCCAAACACGACAAGTTGTGTTTCTACCAAACAGTTCCAGTTTGGTTTCATCAGACCATAGGACAATCTCCCAAAACTCCTCTGGATCATCCAAATGCTCTCTAGCAAACTTCAGACGGGCCCGGACATGTACAGGCTTAAGCAGTGGGACACGTCTGGCACTGCAGGATCTGAGTCCATGGTGGCGTAGTGTGTTACTTATGGTAGGCCTTGTTACATTGGTCCCAGCTCTCTGCAGTTCATTCACTAGGTCCCCCCGCGTGGTTCTGGGATTTTTGCTCACCGTTCTTGTGATCATTCTGACCCCACGGGGTGGGATTTTGCGTGGAGCACCAGATCGAGGGAGATTATCAGTGGTCTTGTATGTCTTCCATTTTCTAATTATTGCTCCCACAGTTGATTTCTTCACTCCAAGCTGGTTGGCTATTGCAGATTCAGTCTTCCCAGCCTGGTGCAGGGCTACAATTTTGTTTCTGGTGTCCTTTGACAGCTCTTTGGTCTTCACCATAGTGGAGTTTGGAGTCAGATTGTTTGAGGGTGTGCACAGGTGTCTTTTTATACTGATAACAAGTTTAAACAGGTGCCATTACTACAGGTAATGAGTGGAGGAAAGAGGAGACTCTTAAAGAAGAAGTTACAGGTCTGTGAGAGCCAGAAATCTTGATTGCTTGTTTCTGACCAAATACTTATTTTCCACCATAATATGCAAATAAAATGAAAAAAAAACAGACAATGTGATTTTCTGGATTTTTTTTTCTCAGTTTGTCTCCCATAGTTGAGGTCTACCTATGATGTAAATTACAGACGCCTCTCATCTTTTTAAGTGGTGGAACTTGCACTATTGCTGACTGACTAAATACTTTTTTTCCCCACTGTATATGCCCATCATCCTGGTGAATATGTCCACATCCTGGTATACAGTATATGTCCCAATGCTGGTATATATGGTCTCCATCCTGGTATATATGCCCACTTCCTGGTATATATGTCCCCATCCTGGTTTACATGTCCCCAATCCTAGTGTATGTGTCCCCAATCTGCCCCTAATGCATAATTAAAAACAAAAACATTCTACTCACCTTTCCTCTGCTCCCACGTCACCCAGTGTCTTTTGTATCCACCGTACAGCCCGTCAGCTGACATCGGAGTGTGCGTCATTGTCATGCGCCGCTCCCTGTGGCTGCACCTCCGAAGTCAGCTCACAGCCACTGCATGTGGGTCGCCCTCCCAGGGCCGTGGGACACCCGGTACCGGGCTAGTGTCAGGGGGAAATGTGTCACAGCAGCGGTGACCCGGTCCGTGGCCCTGGGCGCCCAAATCAATGGTGGCTTGTGATATAGTTTATGTGAACAGTTCGTGACGCCACCTGTGGTGTTTGGCAAGCAAGATGTTAAGCCAATGCTGCGTGCAGATCCTCTGGGGCTGATGGTGTGTTGCAGCAGTAGCTCCCCACAGGTGAAGCTGTAACCCCAGGGCAGTGTAATTGCAATAGATGAGGATAGGCGCAGGCGGTGTGAGAAATGCTGGTACCCAGATGTAGCGGTGCTGACGGTGTTAGCGCACAAATGAATGGAAGACACCAGGGCTTGCAGTTCCAAAGCTTTACTCAGTCTGTGGTACACACTGGTGCCTGCCTCCGTGCCGTGTCCTCCGGGGCAGAGACTCAATCAACCTCCCGGGCAAGTCAGGATTCTCCTCTCCAACACTCCGTCAACATGTACCTTTCCTGAACGACTCCTCTATTGCGCCTTAAGGTGTGAAGAGCTCCAGTACCGTGGTACTCTGGAGTTCCTCCTGTCAGACGTTCCTAACAACTCTACTCATATGGCAGACAGCTGTAGCCTCTATCGGCGACTCCCTTCTTCGGAGTCCTGGCTCTCTATTCAGTTGCTGTTGTGCCCCAAGTCTTAGATGGGAGTAATGCATTTACAGCCAACTACTCCACCGATGTCTGCTGCAGAACCATAAGTGTCCATACAACCTCAGGGACCGGGCCTCGGCCTTGCGCTGAGAACCTATAGGCAGGGTTCCTCTTCCAACCCACGTCTCCTCTCTGTTCTCCTACTCCTTCGTTCCGCACTGTTCTTTCTCTCTCTTATGGAAGCTTAGGTTGCAGTTCTACGTCTTTCTCCTTCTGTTCCTTTCCCGTGCCAGCTGGCTCAGATCACTGAGGCAGCTGCAGCACTCCTCCTCAGACCCGTCCTCAGACTCTCCTGACTGACTGTCCTTCTCTTGCCTGACCTCCCGTCAGACTCACCTCCAGACTGACCTGTAATTCAAAACCTTCCCAACCTTTTATATGGATCTCAACTCCACCCATCTCCCAGCACATCCAGTGTTCCAAGCAGGGAACCACCAGAGGCACTCCTAATGTCTAGGAGGAGAGAGAGCCCTCAATGTGATTGTGCTGAACTACCCTGTTGTGTGGGATGCGAGTGTTGGAGTGTGGAAAGGAGCCCCCAACTTACCTAGGTGGTGGGGCAATACACCTTAGGAGAAGGCGCCACATATGTGTCTCAGTGCAGCATGTATCGCAGTGCAGGGACCCGACGAGACTCTGCAACACCATGCATGTCATCTGTATCTGCGTCTTCAGTGAGGACGGAGATCCAGCAGAAGCAGGCATCTGTAACCCCGTGCCTGCTCGTGGCCTTCAAAACAGTCGTTGCACCTCTGTGTTTTTTTCTGTTGGTGAACCAATAGTCTTACCAATGTGTGTTCCCCTCACCCTGTGTTGTCTGAGTGGTGTTCTACCCGTGGGGATCGAGTGCAGGCGTTCAGTGGGATGAACCCTGGTTTTTGCGGGCTCTCAAAAGACAGCCAGGTCATCAGACAAGAGCACCCACTGACCCGTGTGTCTCCATAGTGATGTCACTGACCAGCAGAGGAGCCGGAAGTGCCAGAGCAGCGCCGCTCCCCTATTGATTTCAGTGGCTGTGAATCTGGCGCCTTCACTTCCTTCCCTGTCCACTTATGACTACCAAGAGTAAGAGTGAACAGATCCTACGTAGTTATGTATCATACTCATATACTGCAGGTGTAGGCAGGCATAGGATGAAAAAAAATGCAGAATGGATTTGATTAAAGGTCTCTAGGCTCATACACACCACACTGAGTGTGGACTGACAGCTCGTAAGAACAGCATCGGTCCTCTGGGACTAGGTATGAGTGAACCAAACCTGTAGAACCCAGAGAAGTAAGCTGGGCCCAGAGACCTGTGGTGAAATCCATCCTGCATTTTCTTTGCTGCCTGTGTTGTGCTGTATTGTATTTCAGTGGAGCCCATGGAAGTCACTGGGTTTCCTTGTTGACATTATTTCACATGTTCCTTCCAGCGCTCCCCCACCCCCATTGTTTCCAATTGGCAATCCTGACATTCCTTTGGGTACAACCCCAGTGAACAATGGCTTTACTGCTGTGCCAGCCAATCGTGTTTTGGTTAGTTAAAGCATGTACTTTAATAGATCTATCCCCATATTTTTTAATTTCTTTTCAATAAAAGTGTATTTTGAGTTCATCTAAAGTATTCTAGGCAGAGGAACAACAAAGTTCTGATTTACTTGGGGTTTGAATATCTTGCATTTCATACTACCAACGCAGTGGTGACTTGGAGATGCCGACTGCATCGCTCTTCAGAGTGCTATTCAATTCTCAAAACAAAAGATGACAACGTAGTTCAAGAACCAACAGCACATTATCATGACTCCTGCCATCAAAAATCAGAAGTAAATGTCCTTCTGTGCTGCAGAGCATCTCACCTAGAATTCTATACTATTCTCCTGTCCTGCAGAGCATCTCACCAACACCTGTATACTATCCCCCTGTCCTGCAGAGCATCTCACCTAGAATTCTATATTATTCTCCTGCACTACAGAGCATCTCATCTATAATTCTATGCTATTCTCCTGCCCTGCAGAGTATCTCAGCTATACCTGTATACTATCCCCCTGTCCTGCAGAGCATCTCACCTATACCTGTATACTATCCCCCTGTCCTGAAGAGCATTTAACCTATAATTCTATACTATTTTTTTGTCCTGCAGAGCATCTCACCTATAATTCTAGATTATTCTTCTGCCCTGCAGAGCATCTCACCTATACCTGCATACTATCCCCCTTTCCTGCAGAGCATTTAACCTATAGATCTATGCTACTCTGTCTTGCAGAGCATCTCGCCTTTAACTCGCTACTGTTTTCCTGTGGGTATTCATGTCTGTGGGCAATTTTCTGTGTGCATTTTTCACATATCATCTGAACATCCTCACCTTGCATGTCAAGTATCATAGATCTGAAACTTTGTGATGATACAATTGGTAATTTTATGTGTGGGCAATTTTCCGTGTGGGCAATTTTCCGTGTGGGCAATTTTCCGTGTGGGCAATTTTCCTGTGGGCATTTTTCTGGTCATCAGGCAGATGCCCTCAGGGCTGGGGCGAAACAGCCGGGGGAACTCTCAAAGGAAGCCAGCACAGGAAGAACACCGGGAAAATGTACAGGGTGGTACAACCTGATCTCGAGCCATACAACAGAATGAGTGAGGAAGGAAAGGAAGAAGTGATGTGTAATGTGAATACTGCTGTAAATGCTGTACTGGATCTGGATTTACTGGGAAGTTCCGAGAGTAAAGTATGGCATTTTGAATTATACTTCGACTGTGTCTCTGATCATTCAGCTAACGCCAATGGTGACCCCACGAAAAGGAGGGTGGACCTCGATGGTGCCAGGAATAGAGAGGCAAGTGAACTACAAGAGAAATGTAGTGTTTCTGTGAAGTGAGGCCAGGGCTCAGGTGCCCCGGTGTCCACGGCCATGACTACGGCCCTGGCCGACCTTTACACCTGATTGTGTAGGTAAAATGGTCCTCAAAGTAAATACCATCTCTCTTATTTGCTAATGTTCAAATGCCCATCTAGAGGCAGCACCATCCTGGCTGGA